>NC_082713.1:10208815-12608815 GCF_030144855.1 Hypanus sabinus
GAAACTCGTTCCACACACTCACCACCCTCGGAGTGAAGCTCATTCCACGCTCTCCCCACCCTCTGCGTTAAGCTCGTTCCTCACTCTCACAACCTCGGAGTGATGCTCATTCCACGCTCTCCCCACCCTCTGCGTTAAACTCGATCCAAACTTTCACCACCCTCGGAGTGAAGCTCGTTCCACACTCACCCCAGCCTCTAAAGGCAGCTCGTTCCACACTCTACCCTCCCTCTCAATAAACCTCGTTCCACACTCTCCCACTCTGAGTGAAGCTTGTTCCATACTCTCCCAACCATCGGAGTGAAGCTCAATCCACGCATCTTCCCACCCTCTGAGTGAAGCTCATTCCACACACTCACCCACCCTCAGAGTGAATCTCGTTCCACGCTCTCTCCACCCTCTGAGGGCAGCTCGTTCCACACTCTCCGCACCCTCTCATTAGAGCTCGTTCCACACTCTCCCCACCCTCTGAGTGAAGCTCATTCCACACTCTCACCCTCTGAGTGAAGCTCATTCCACACTCTCACCACCCTCGGAGTGAAGCTCATTCCACACCCTCCCCAACCTCTGAGTGAAGCTCGTTCCACACCCTCCCCACCCTCTGAGTGAAGATTGTTCCACTCTCTCCCCACCCTCTGAGTGAAGCTCGTTCCACACTCTCCCCACCCTCTGAGTGAAGCTCATTCCACACTCTCCCCACCTTCTGAGTGAAGCTCGTTCCACACTCTCCCCACCCTCTGAGTGAAGCTCCTTCCACACTCTCCCCACCCTCTGAGTGAAGCTCGTTCCACACTGTCACCCTCTGAGTGATGCTCGTTCCAAACTCTATGGGCAACACATTCCACTCTCTCCCCAGACTCTGAGGGCAGCTCGTTCCACACTCTCCTCACACACTCAGGCAACTCGTTCCACTCACTCACCCTCTGAGTGAATCTCGTTCCACACTCTCCCCTCCCTCTGAGTGAAGCTCGTTCCACACTCTCACCCTCTGAGTGAAGCTCATTCCAAACTCTCACCACCCTCAGAGTTAAGCGCGTTCCACACTCTCACCACCCTCGTAGTGAAGCTCGTTCCACACACTCCCCAAACTCTCAGGGCAGCTCGTTCCACACTCTCACCATCTGAGTGATGCTTGTTCCACACTCTCACCCTCTGAGAGAAGCTCATTCCACACCCTCCCCACCCTCTGAGTGAAGCTCGTTCCACACTCTCCCCACCCTCTGCGTTAAGCTCGTTCCACACTCTCACCACCCTCTGAGTGAAGCTCATTCCACACTCTCCCCACCCTCTGAGTGAAGCTCGTTCCACACTCTCCCCACCCTCTGAGTGAAGCTCCTTCCACACTCTCCCCACTCTCTGAGTGAAGCTCGTTCCACTCTCTCCCCACCCTCTGAGTGAAGCTCGTTCCACACTGTCACCCTCTGAGTGATGCTCGTTCCAAACTCTATGGGCACCACATTCCACTCTCTCCCCAGACTCTGAGGGCAGCTCGTTCCACGCTCTCCTCACACTCTCAGGCAACTCGTTCCACTCACTCACCCTCTGAGTGAATCTCGTTCCACACTCTCCCCTCCCTCTGAGTGAAGCTCGTACCACACTCTCCCCATCTTCGGAGTGAAGGTCGTTCTACACTCTCCCCATCTTCGGAGTGAAGGTCGTTCTACACTCTCCCCACCCTCTGAGTGAAGCTCGTTCCAAACTCTCACCACCCTCAGAGTTAAGCTCGTTCCACACTCTCACCACCCTCTGAGTGAATCTCGTTCCACACTCTCACCACCCTCGTAGTGAATCTCGTTCCACGCTCTCCCCAAACTCTCAGGGCAGCTCGTTCCACACTCTCACCATCTGAGTGATGCTTTTTCCACACTCTCACCCTCTGAGAGAAGCTCATTCCACACCCTCCCCACCCTCTGAGTGAAGCTCGTTCCACACTCTCAACACCCTCCGAGCGAAGCTCGTTCCACACTCTCACCACCCTCGGAGTGAATCTCGTTCCACAACCTTCCCACCCTCTGCGTTAAGTTCGTTCCACACTCTCACCCACTCTGAGGGCAGCTCGTTCCACACTCTCACTCTCTGAGTAATGCTCGTTCCACACTCCCCCCACCCTCTGAGTGAATCTCGTTCCACAATCTCCCCAGCCTCTGAGTGTAGCTCATTCCACACTCACCCCACCCTCTGAGTGAAACTCGTTCCACACTCCCCCACCCTCTGAGTGAAACTCGTTCCACACTCCCCCACTCTCTGAGTGAAGTCCGTTCTACACTCTCACCCCACTCTGAGGGCAGCTCGTTCCACACTCACCCCACCCTCTGAGTGAAGCTCGTTCCACACTCGCCCCACCTCTGAGGGCAGCTGGTTCCACACTATCCGCACCCTATCAGTGAACCTCGATCCACACTCTCCCCACGCTCTCAGTGAAGCTCGTTCCACACTCTCCCCATCTTCTGAGTGAAGCACGTTCCACACACTCACACCCTCTGAGTGAAGCTCGTTCCACACTCTCCCCAACCTCTCAGGGTAGCTCATTCCACACTCTCACTTTCTGAGTGATGCTCGATCCACACTCTACCCATTCTCTGCGTAAACCTTGTTACACACTCTCACCACCCTCTGAGTGAAGCTCGTTCCACACTCTCCCCACCCTCTGAGTGAAGCTCGTTCCACACTCTCCACACACTCTGAGGGCAGCTCGTTCCACACTTTCCCCACACTCTCAGTGAAGCTTGTTCCATACTCTCCCAACCATCGGAGTGAAGCTCATTCCACGCTCTTCCCACCCTCTGAGTGAAGCTCATTCCACACACTCACCACCCTCAGAGTGAATCTCGTTCCACGCTCTCTCCACCCTCTGAGGGCAGCTCGTTCCACACTCTCCGCACCCTCTCATTAGAGCTCGTTCCACACTCTCCCCACCCTCTGAGTGAAGCTCCATTCCACACTCTCACCCTCTGAGTGAAGCTCATTCCACACTCTCACCACCCTCGGAGTGAAGCTCGTTCCACACCCTCCCCAACCTCTGAGTGAAGCTCGTTCACACCCTCCCCACCCACTGAGTGAAGATTGTTCCACTCTCTCCCCACCCTCTGAGTGAAGCTCGTTCCACACTCTCCCCACCCTCTGAGTGAAGCTCCTTCCACACTCTCCCACCCTCTGAGTGAAGCTCATTCCACACTCTCCCCACCTTCTGAGTGAAGCTCGTTCCACACTCTCCCCACCCTCTGAGTGAAGCTCCTTCCACACTCTCCCCACCCTCTGAGTGAAGCTCGTTCCACACTGTCACCCTCTGAGTGATGCTCGTTTCCAAACTCTATGGGCAACACATTCCACTCTCTCCCCAGACTCTGAGGGCAGCTCGTTCCACACTCTCCTCACACACTCAGGCAACTCGTCCACTCACTCACCCTCTGAGTGAATCTCGTTCCACACTCTCCCCTCCCTCTGAGTGAAGCTCGTTCCACACTCTCACCCTCTGAGTGAAGCTCATTCCAAACTCTCACCACCCTCAGAGTTAAGCGCGTTCCACACTCTCACCACCCTCGTAGTGAAGCTCGTTCCACACACTCCCAAACTCTCAGGGCAGCTCGTTCCACACTCTCACCATCTGAGTGATGCTTGTTCCACACTCTCACCCTCTGAGAGAAGCTCATTCCACACCCTCCCCACCCTCTGAGTGAAGCTCGTTCCACACTCTCCCCACCCTCTGCGTTAAGCTCGTTCCACACTCTCACCACCCTCTGAGTGAAGCTCATTCCACACTCTCCCCACCCTCTGAGTGAAGCTCGTTCCACACTCTCCCCACCCTCTGAGTGAAGCTCCTTCCACACTCTCCCCACTCTCTGAGTGAAGCTCGTTCCACTCTCTCCCCACCCTCTGAGTGAAGCTCGTTCCACACTGTCACCCTCTGAGTGATGCTCGTTCCAAACTCTATGGGCACCACATTCCACTCTCTCCCCAGACTCTGAGGGCAGCTCGTTCCACGCTCTCCTCACACTCTCAGGCAACTCGTTCCACTCACTCACCCTCTGAGTGAATCTCGTTCCACACTCTCCCCTCCCTCTGAGTGAAGCTCGTACCACACTCTCCCCATCTTCGAGTGAAGGTCGTTCTACACTCTCCCCATCTTCGGAGTGAAGGTCGTTCTACACTCTCCCCACCCTCTGAGTGAAGCTCGTTCCAAACTCTCACCACCCTCAGAGTTAAGCTCGTTCCACACTCTCACCACCCTCTGAGTGAATCTCGTTCCACACTCTCACCACCCTCGTAGTGAATCTCGTTCCACGCTCTCCCCAAACTCTCAGGGCAGCTCGTTCCACACTCTCACCATCTGAGTGATGCTTTTTCCACACTCTCACCCTCTGAGAGAAGCTCATTCCACACCCTCCCCACCCTCTGAGTGAAGCTCGTTCCACACTCTCACCACCCTCGTAGTGAATCTCGTTCCACGCTCTCCCCAAACTCTCAGGGCAGCTCGTTCCCACACTCTCACCATCTGAGTGATGCTTTTTCCCCAACACTCTCACCCTCTGAGAGAAGCTCGTTCCACACTCTCAACACCCTCCGAGCGAAGCTCGTTCCACACTCTCACCACCCTCGGAGTGAATCTCGTTCCACACCCTTCCCACCCTCTGCGTTAAGTTCGTTCCACACTCTCACCCACTCTGAGGGCAGCTCGTTCCACACTCTCACTCTTTGAGGGCAAATTGTTTCAAACTCTCCCACACTCTGAGGGCATCACGTTCCACACACACCCCATACTCTGAGAGAAACTCGTTCCACAATCTGCCCACCCTCTGAGTGAAGCTCGTTCCACACTCTCACCACCCTCTGCGTTAAGGTCGTTCCACACTCTCCCCACCCTCTGAGGAAGCTCGATCTACACTCTCCCACCCTCTGAGGGCAGCTCCATCCACACTCTCCCCAGGCTCTCAGGCAACTCGTTCCACACTCACATCCTCTGAGTGAAGCTCGTTCCACACTCTCCCCACACTCTGCGTTAAGTTCGTTCCACACTCTCAAAACCCTCGGAGTTACGCTCGGTCCACACTCACACCACCCTCGGAGTGAAGCTCGTTCCACGCTCTCCCCACCCTCTCAGGGCAGCTAGTTCCACATTCTCACCCGCCGAGTGATGCTCGTACTACACTCTCACCCTCTGAGTGAAGATCATTCCACACCCTCCCCACCTTCTGTGTGAAGCTCATTTCACGCTCTCCCCACACTCTCAGGGCAGCTCGTTCCACACTCTTACCCTCTGAGTGAAGCTAGTTCCACACTCGCCCCACCTCTGAGTGAAGCTCGTTCCACACTGTCACCACCATCTGCGTGAAGCTCGTACCACACTCTCCCCGCCATTTATGTGAAGCTCGTTCCACGCTCACCCCACTCTCTGTGTGAAGCTCGTATCACACTCTCCCCACCCTCTGAGTGAAGCTCGTTCCACACTCTCCCCACCCTCTGGGTGAAGCTCGTTCTACAGTCCCCCACCCTCTGAGTGAAGCTCGTTCCACACTCCCCCACCCTCTGAGTGAAGCTCGTTGCACACTCTCCCCACCCTCTGAGTGAAACACGTTCCACACTCCCCCACCCTCTGAGTGAAGCTCGTTCCACACTCTCCACGCTCTCTGCGTGAAGCACGTTCCACACTCTCCCCACACTATGAGTGAAGTTCGTTCCACACTCACACCCCAATCTGAGGGCAGCTCTTTCCACACTCACCCCACCCTCTGAGTGAAGCTCGTTCCACACTCTCCCCTCCCTCTGAGGGCAGCTCTTTCCATACACTCACCCTCTGATTGAAGCTCGTTCCACACTCTCCATACCCTCTGAATGAAGCTCGTTCCACACTCTCCGCGCTCTCTGCGTGAAGCATGTTCCACACTCACCCCACCCTCTGAGTGAATATCGTTCCACAGTCGCCCTTCCTCTGAGGGCAGCTGGTTCCACACTCTCCGCACCCTATCAGTGAACCTCGTTTCACAGTCTCCCCACACTCTCAGTGAATCTGGTTCCAAACTCTCAACGCCCTCTATGGGCACCACATTCCACACTCTCACCACACTCTGAGGGCAGCTCATTCCACACTCTCCCCAGACTCTCAGGCAACTCGTTCCACACTCACACCCTCTGAGTGAATCTCATTCCACACTCTCCCCACCCTCTGCGTGAAGCTCGTACCACACTCTCCCCACCCTCTGTGTGAAGCTCGTACCACACTCTCCCCGCCCATTGTGTGAAGCTCGTTCCACACTCTCACCACCATCTGCGTTAAGCTCGTTCCACACCCTCCCCACCCTCGGAGTGAACCTCGTTCCACACTCTCCCCACACTCTGAGGGCAGCTCGTTCCACACTCTCCCCACACTCTCAGGCAACTCGTTCCACACACACCATGTGAGTGAAGCTCGTTCCACACTCTCCCCACCCTCTGAGTGCTCTGAGTGAAGCTCGTACCACACTCTCCCCACCCTCTGCGTGAAGCTCGTACCACACTCTCCACACCGTTTATGTGAAGCTCGTTCCACGCTCACCCCACCCTCTGTGTGAAGCTCGTATCACACTCTCCCCACCCTCTGTGTGAAGCTCGTTCCACACTCTCCCCACCCAGTGAGTGAAGCTCGTTCCACCCTCTCCCCACCCTCTGCGTGAAGCTCGTACCACACTCTCCCCACCCTCTGCGTGAAGCTCGTACCACACTCTCCCCACCATTTATGTGAAGCTTGTTCCACGCTCAACCCACCCTCTGTGTGAAGCTCGTATCACACTCTCCCCACACTCTGGGTGAAGCTCGTTCTACACTCCCCCACCCTCTGAGTCTAACTCGTTCCACAGTCCCCCACCCTCTGAGTGAAGCTTGTTCTACACTCCCCCACCCTCTGAGTGAAACTCGTTCCACAGTCCCCCACCCTCTGAGTGAAGCTCGTTCCACACTCCCCCACCCTCTGAGTGAAGCTCGTTCCACACTCCCCCACCCTCTGAGTGAAACTCGTTCCACACTCTCCACGCTCTCTGCGTGAAGCACGTTCCACACTTTCCCCACACTATGAGTGAAGTTCGTTCCACACTCACACCCCACTCTGAGGGCAGCTCATTCCACACTCACCCCACCCTCTGAGTGAAGCTCGTTCCACACTCTTCCCACCCTCTGAGTGATGCTCGTTCCACACTCTCCCCACCCTCTGCGTGAAGCTCGTACCACACTCTCCCCGCCATTTATGTGAAGCTCGTTCCACGCTCACCCCACTCTCTGTGTGAAGCTCGTATCACACTCTCCCCACCCTCTGAGTGAAGCTCGATCCACACTCTCCCCACCCTCTGGGTGAAGCTCGTTCTACACTCCCCAACCCTCTGAGTGAAACTCGTTCCACAGTCCCCCACCCTCTGAGTGAAGCTCGTTCCACACTCCCCCACCCTCTGAGTGAAGCTCGTTGCACACTCTCCCCACCCTCTGAGTGAAACTCGTTCCACACTCCCCCACCCTCTGAGTGAAGCTCGTTCCACACTCTCCACGCTCTCTGCGTGAAGCACGTTCCACACTCTCCCCACACTATGAGTGAAGTTCGTTCCACACTCACACCCCAATCTGAGGGCAGCTCATTCCACACTCACCCCACCCTCTGAGTGAAGCTCGTTCCACACTCGTCCCGCCTCTAAGGGCAGCTGGTTCCACACTCTCCGCAAACTGTCAGTGAACCTCGTTCCACAGTCTCCCCACACTCTCAGTGAATCTCGTTCCAAACTCTCAACGCCCTCTATGGGCACCACATTCCACACACTCACCAAACTCTGAGGGTAGCTCGTTCCACACACTCACCCTCGGAGTGAAGTTCGTTCCACACTCTCCCCACACTCTGAATGAAGCTCGTTCCACACTCTCCCCACTCTCTGAGTGAAGCTCGTTCCACAGTCTCCCCAGCCTCTGAGTGTAGCTCATTCCACACTCACCCCACCCTCTGAGGGAAACTCGTTCCACACTCCCCCATCCTCTGAGTGAAGCTCGTTCCACACTCTCCCCACCATCTGAGTGAAGCTCGTTCCACACTCCCCCCACACTCTGAGTGAACCTCGTTCCAAACTCTCCCCACCCTCTGGGTGAAGCTCGTTCCACACTCTCCCCGCCCGTTGTGTGAAGCTCGTTCAGCTCTCTCCCCAGACTCTGAGTGAAGTTCGTTCCACACTCTCCCCACCCTCTGAGTGAATCTCGTTCCACACTCTCCACATCTTCTGAGTGAAGGTCGTTCTACACTCTCCCCACCCTCTGAGGGCAGCTCTTTCCATACACTCCCCACCCTCTGAGTGAAGCTAGTTCCACACTCTCCCAGCACTCTGAGTAAAGCTAGTTCCACACTCTCCCCCCACTCTGCGTTAAGCTTGTTCCACACTCTCACCCTCTGAGTGATGCTCGTTCTACACTCTCACCCTCTGAGTGAAACTCGTTCCACACTCCCCCACCCTCTGAGTGAAGCTCGTTCCACACTCTCCACGCTCTCTGCGTGAAGCACGTTCCACACTCTCCCCACACTATGAGTGAAGTTCGTTCCACACTCACACCCCAATCTGAGGGCAGCTCATTCCACACTCACCCCACCCTCTGAGTGAAGCTCGTTCCACACTCGTCCCGCCTCTGAGGGCAGCTGGTTCCACACTCTCCGCAAACTGTCAGTGAACCTCGTTCCACAGTCTCCCCACACTCTCAGTGAATCTCGTTCCAAACTCTCAACGCCCTCTATGGGCACCACATTCCACACACTCACCAAACTCTGAGGGTAGCTCGTTCCACACACTCACCCTCGGAGTGAAGTTCGTTCCACACTCTCCCCACACTCTGAATGAAGCTCGTTCCACACTCTCCCCACCCTCTGAGTGAAGCTCGTTCCACAGTCTCCCCAGCCTCTGAGTGTAGCTCATTCCACACTCACCCCACCCTCTGAGGGAAACTCGTTCCACACTCCCCCATCCTCTGAGTGAAGCTCGTTCCACACTCTCCCCACCATCTGAGTGAAGCTCGTTCCACACTCCCCCCACACTCTGAGTGAACCTCGTTCCAAACTCTCCCCACCCTCTGGGTGAAGCTCGTTCCACACTCTCCCCGCCCGTTGTGTGAAGCTCGTTCAGCTCTCTCCCCAGACTCTGAGTGAAGTTCGTTCCACACTCTCCCCACCCTCTGAGTGAATCTCGTTCCACACTCTCCACATCTTCTGAGTGAAGGTCGTTCTACACTCTCCCCACCCTCTGAGGGCAGCTCTTTCCATACACTCCCCACCCTCTGAGTGAAGCTAGTTCCACACTCTCCCAGCACTCTGAGTAAAGCTAGTTCCACACTCTGCCCCCACTCTGCGTTAAGCTTGTTCCACACTCTCACCCTCTGAGTGATGCTCGTTCTACACTCTCACCCTCTGAGTGAAGCTCATTCCACACGGTCCCCACCCTCTGAGTGAAGCTTGTTCCACACTCTCCCCACCCTCACAGTGAAGCTCGTTCCACACTCTCACCACACTCTGAGTTAAGCTCGTTCCACACTCTCACCACCCTCGTAGTGAAGCACGTTCCACACTCTCCCCACCCTCTCAGAGCAGCTAGTTCCACATTCTCACCCTCTGAGTGATGCTCGCACTACACTCTCACCCTCTGAGTGAAGTTCATACCACACCCTCCGCACCATCTGAGTGAAGCTCGTTCCACACTCTCACCCTCTGAGTGAAGCTCGTTCCACACTGTCACCACCATCTGAGTGAAGCTCGTTCCATGCTCTCCCCACCCTCTCAGGACAGCTCGTTCCACACTCTCACCACCCTCGGAGTGAAGCTCGTTCCACACTCTCCGCACACTCACAGGCAACTTGTTCCACACACTCACCATGTGAGTGAAGCTCGTTCCACACTCTCCTCTCCCTCTGAGTGTAGCTCGTTACACACACGACCCAAACTCTGCGTTAAGCTCGTTCCACACTCTCCCCACCCTCTGAGTGTATCTTGTTCCACACTCTCCCCACCCTCTGAGTGTATCTTGTTCCACACTCTCCCCACCCTCTGAGTGAAGCTCGTTCCACACTGTCACCCTCTGAGTGATGCTCGTTCCAAACTCTATGGGCACCACATTCCACTTTCTCCCCAGACTCTGAGGGCAGCTCGTTCCACGCTCTCCTCACACTCTCAGGCAACTCGTTCCACTCACTCACCCTCTGAGTGAATCTCGTTCCACACTCTCCCCTCCCTCTGAGTGAAGCTCGTACCACACTCTCCCCATCTTCGGAGTGAAGGTCGTTCTACACTCTCCCCACCCTCAGAGTTAAGCTCGTTCCACACTCTCACCACCCTCGTAGTGAAGCTCGTTCCGCACTCTCCCCACCCTCTGAGTGAAGCTCGTTCCATGCTCTCCCCACTCTCTAAAGTCAGCTCTATCCACACTCTCCCCATCCTCTGCGTAAACCTTGTTCCACACTCTCCCCCCACTCTGGCACCACATTCCACACTCTCCCCACCCTCTGAGGGCCGCTCGTTCCACACTCTCCCCAGACTCTCCGGCAATTCGTTCCACACTCACACCCTCTGAGTGAAGCTCGTTCCACACTCACAACCTTCTGAGTGAAGCTCGTTCCACACACTCCCAATCCTCGGTGTGTAGCTCATTCCACACACTACTCCCACTCTGAGGGCATCTCGTTCCACACTCTCCCCGCCCTCTCAGTGAACCTCGTTCCACACTCTCCCCACACTCTGCCTTAAGCTCGTTCCACGCTCTCCCCACCCTCTGAGTGAAGCTCGTTCCACGCTCTCCCCACCCTCCGAATGTAGCTCGTTCCACGCTCTCCCCACCCTCTGCATTAAGCTCGTTCCACACTCTCACCAACCTCAGAGTGAAGCTCGTTCCACGCTCTCCCCACCCTCTGCGTTAAGCTAGTTCCACACTCTCACCACCCTCTGAGTTAAGCTCATTCCATGCTCTCCCCAGCCTCTCAGGACAGCTCGTTCCACACTCTCACCCTCTGATTGTAGCTAATTCCACACCATCCACACCCTCTGAGTGAAGCTCATTCCACACTCTCCCCACCCTCTGAGTGACGCTCGTTCCACTCTCTCCCCACCCTCTGAGGGCACCTCGTTCCACACTCTCCCCACACTCTCAGTGAAGCTAGTTCATACTCTCCCCATCCTCTGAGTAAACCTTGATCCACACTCTCCCCAAACTCTGAGGGCAGCTCGTTCCACATTCACTCCATCCTCTGAGTGAAGCTCGTTCCACACTCTCCCCACCCTCAGCTTGAAGCTCGTTCCTCACTCTCACCAACCTCGGAGTGATGCTCGTTCCACGCTCTCCCCACCCTCTGCGTTAAACTCGATCCAAACTTTCACCACCCTCGGAGTGAAGCTCGTTCCACACTCACCCCAGCCTCTAAAGGCAGCTCGTTCCACACTCTACCCTCCCTCTCAATAAACCTCGTTCCACACTCTCCCCACTCTGAGTGAAGCTTGTTCCATACTCTCCCCACCATCGGAGTGAAGCTCATTCCACGCTCTTCCCACCCTCTGAGTTAAGCTCGTTCCACACCCTCCCCAACCTCTGAGTGAAGCTCGTTCCACACCCTCCCCACCCTCTGAGTGAAGATTGTTCCACTCTCTCCCCACCCTCTGAGTGAAGCTCGTTCCACACTCTCCCCACCCTCTGAGTGAAGCTCATTCCAAACTCTCACCACCCTCAGAGTTAAGCGCGTTCCACACTCTCACCACCCTCGTAGTGAAGCTCGTTCCACACACTCCCCAAACTCTCAGGGCAGCTCGTTCCACACTCTCACCATCTGAGTGATGCTTGTTCCACACTCTCACCCTCTGAGAGAAGCTCATTCCACACCCTCCCCACCCTCTGAGTGAAACTCGTTCCACACTCTCCCCACCCTCTGCGTTAAGCTCGTTCCACACTCTCACCACCCTCTGAGTGAAGCTCATTCCACACTCTCCCCACCCTCTGAGTGAAGCTCGTTCCACACTCTCCCCACCCTCTGAGTGAAGCTCCTTCCACACTCTCCCCACTCTCTGAGTGAAGCTCGTTCCACTCTCTCCCCACCCTCTGAGTGAAGCTCGTTCCACACTGTCACCCTCTGAGTGATGCTCGTTCCAAACTCTATGGGCACCACATTCCAATCTCTCCCCAGACTCTGAGGGCAGCTCGTTCCACACTCTCCTCACACTCTCAGGCAACTCGTTCCACTCACTCACCCTCTGAGTGAATCTCATTCCACACTCTCCCCACCCTCTGAGGGCCGCTCGTTCCACACTCTCCCCAGACTCTCCGGCAATTCGTTCCACACTCACACCCTCTGAGTGAAGCTCGTTCCACACTCACAACCTTCTGAGTGAAGCTCGTTCCACACACTCCCAATCCTCGGTGTGTAGCTCATTCCACACACTACTCCCACTCTGAGGGCATCTCGTTCCACACTCTCCCCGCCCTCTCAGTGAACCTCGTTCTACACTCTCCCCACACTCTGCCTTAAGCTCGTTCCACACTCTCCCCACACTCTGCCTTAAGCTCGTTCCACGCTCTCACCACCCTCTGAGTGAAGCTCGTTCCACGCTCTCCCCACCCTCTGAGTGAAGCTCGTTCCACGCTCTCCCCACCCTCCGAATGTAGCTCGTTCCACGCTCTCCCCACCCTCTGCGTTAAGCTCGTTCCACACTCTCACCACCCTCAGAGTGAAGCTCGTTCCACGCTCTCCCCACCCTCTGCGTTAAGCTAGTTCCACACTCTCACCACCCTCTGCGTTAAGCTAGTTCCACACTCTCACCACCCTCTGAGTTAAGCTCATTCCATGCTCTCCCCACCCTCTCAGGACAGCTCGTTCCACACTCTCACCCTCTGATTGTAGCTAATTCCACACCATCCACACCCTCTGAGTGAAGCTCATTCCACACTCTCCCCACCCTCTGAGTGACGCTCGTTCCACTCTCTCCCCACCCTCTGAGGGCACCTCGTTCCACACTCTCCCCACACTCTCAGTGAAGCTAGTTCATACTCTCCCCATCCTCTGAGTAAACCTTGATCCACACTCTCCCCAAACTCTGAGGGCAGCTCGTTCCACATTCACTCCATCCTCTGAGTGAAGCTCGTTCCACACTCTCCCCACCCTCAGCTTGAAGCTCGTTCCTCACTCTCACCACCCTCGGAGTGAAGCTCATTCCTCACTCTCACCAACCTCGGAGTGATGCTCGTTCCACGCTCTCCCCACCCTCTGCGTTAAACTCGATCCAAACTTTCACCACCCTCGGAGTGAAGCTCGTTCCACACTCACCCCAGCCTCTAAAGGCAGCTCGTTCCACACTCTACCCTCCCTCTCAATAAACCTCGTTCCACACTCTCCCCACTCTGAGTGAAGCTTGTTCCATACTCTCCCCACCATCGGAGTGAAGCTCATTCCACGCTCTTCCCACCCTCTGAGTTAAGCTCGTTCCACACACTCACCACCCTCAGAGTGAATCTCGTTCCACGCTCTCTCCACCCTCTGAGGGCAGCTCGTTCCACACTCTCCGCACCCTCTCATTAGAGCTCGTTCCACACTCTCCCCACCCTCGGAGTGAAGCTCGTTCCACACTCTCACCCTCTGAGTGAAGCTCATTCCACACTCTCACCACCCTCGTAGTGAAGCTCGTTCCACACCCTCCCCAACCTCTGAGTGAAGCTCGTTCCACACCCTCCCCACCCTCTGAGTGAAGACTGTTCCACTCTCTCCCCACCCTCTGAGTGAAGCTCGTTCCACACTCTCCCCACCCTCTGAGTGAAGCTCATTCCAAACTCTCACCACCCTCAGAGTTAAGCGCGTTCCACACTCTCACCACCCTCGTAGTGAAGCTCGTTCCACACACTCCCCAAACTCTCAGGGCAGCTCGTTCCACACTCTCACCATCTGAGTGATGCTTGTTCCACACTCTCACCCTCTGAGAGAAGCTCATTCCACACCCTCCCCACCCTCTGAGTGAAGCTCGTTCCACACTCTCCCCACCCTCTGCGTTAAGCTCGTTCCACACTCTCCCCACCCTCTGAGTGAAGCTCCTTCCACACTCTCCCCACTCTCTGAGTGAAGCTCGATCCACTCTCTCCCCACCCTCTGAGTGAAGCTCGTTCCACACTGTCACCCTCTGAGTGATGCTCGTTCCAAACTCTATGGGCACCACATTCCACTCTCTCCCCAGACTCTGAGGGCAGCTCGTTCCACACTCTCCTCACACTCTCAGGCAACTCGTTCCACTCACTCACCCTCTGAGTGAATCTTGTTCCACACTCTCCCCTCCCTCTGAGTGAAGCTCGTACCACACTCTCCCCATCTTCGGAGTGAAGGTCGTTCTACACTCTCCCCACCCTCTGAGAGAAGCTCGTTCCAAACTCTCACCACCCTCAGAGTTAAGCTCGTTCCACACTCTCACCCTCTGAGTGAATCTCGTTCCACACTCTCCCCTCCCTCTGAGTGAAGCTCGTACCACACTCTCCCCATCTTCGGAGTGAAGGTCGTTCTACACTCTCCCCACCCTCTGAGAGAAGCTCGTTCCACACTCTCACCATCCTCAGAGTGAAGCTCGTTCCACACTCTCACCCTCTGAGTGAATCTCGTTCCACACTCTCCCCTCCCTCTGAGTGAAGCTCGTACCACACTCTCCCCATCTTCGGAGTGAAGGTCGTTCTACACTCTCCCCACCCTCTGAGAGAAGCTCGTTCCACACTCTCACCACCCTCAGAATGAAGCTCGTTCCACTCTCTCCCCACCCTCTGAGTGAATCTCGTTCCACGCTCTCCCCAAACTCTCAGGGCAGCTCGTTCCTCACTCTCACCATCTGAGTGATGCTTTATCCACACTCTCACCCTCTGAGAGAAGCTCATTCCACACCCTCCCCACCCTCTGAGTGAAGCTCGTTCCACATTCTCCACACCCTCTGCGTTAAGCTCATTCCACACCCTCCCCACCCTCTGAGTGAAGCTCGGACCACACTCTCAACACCCTCCGAGCGAAGCTCGTTCCACACCCTCCCCACCCTCTGAGTGAAGCTCGTTCCACGCTCTCCCCAAACTCTCAGGACAGCTCGTTCCACACTCTCACCCTCTGAGTCATGCTTGTTCCACACTCTCACCCTCTGAGAGAAGCTCATTCCACACCCTCCCCACCCTCTGAGTAATGCTCGTTCCACACTCTCCCCACCCTCTGAGTGAATCTCGTTCCACAATCTCCCCAGCCTCTGAGTGTAGCTCATTCCACACTCCCCCACCCTCTGAGTGAAGTCCGTTCCACACTCTCACCCCACTCTGAGGGCAGCTCGTTCCACACTCACCCCACCCTCTGAGTGAAGCTCGTTCCACACTCGCCCCACCCTATCAGTGAACCTCGATCCACACTCTCCCCATCTTCTGAGTGAAGCATGTTCCACACACTCACACCCTCTGAGTGAAGCTCATTCCACACTCACCCCACCCTCTGAGTGAAACTCGTTCCACACTCCCCCACCCTCTGAGTGAAGTCCATTCCACACTCTCACCCCACTCTGAGGGCAGCTCGTTCCAAACTCTCACCACCCTCAGAGTTAAGCTCATTCCACACTCTCACCACCCTCGTAGTGAAGCTCGTTCCACGCTCTCCCCAAACTCTCAGGGCAGCTCGTTCCACACTCTCACCATCTGAGTGATGCTTTTTCCACACTCTCACCCTCTGAGAGAAGCTCATTCCACACCCTCCCCACCCTCTGAGTGAAGCTCGTTCCACATTCTCCCCACCCTCTGCGTTAAGCTCATTCCACACCCTCCCCACCCTCTGAGTGAAGCTCGTTCCACATTCTCCCCACCCTCTGCGTTAAGCTCATTCCACACCCTCCCCACCCTCTGAGTGAAGCTCGTTCCACATTCTCCCCACCCTCTGCGTTAAGCTCATTCCACACTCTCACCACCCTCGGAGTGAATCTCGTTCCACGCTCTCCCCAAACTCTCAGGACAGATCGTTCCACACTCTCCCCACCCTCTGAGTGAATCTCGTTCCACAATCTCCCCAGCCTCTGAGTGTAGCTCATTCCACATTCACGCCACCCTCTGAGTGAAACTCGTTCCACACTCCCCCACTCTCTGAGTGAAGTCCGTTCTACACTCTCACCCCACTCTGAGGGCAGCTCGTTCCACACTCACCCCACCCTCTGAGTGAAGCTCGTTCCACACTCGCCCCACCTCTGAGGGCAGCTGGTTCCACACTCTCCGCACCCTATCAGTGAACCTCGATCCACACTCTCCCCACGCTCTCAGTGAAGCTCGTTCCACACTCTCCCCATCTTCTGAGTGAAGCACGTTCCACACACTCACACCCTCTGAGTGAAGCTCGTTCCACACTCTCCCCAACCTCTCAGGGTAGCTCATTCCACACTCTCACTTTCTGAGTGATGCTCGATCCACACTCTCACCCTCTGAGTGAAGCTCATTCCACACCCTTCCCACCCTCTGAGTGAATCTCGTTCCACGCTCTCCCCACCCTCTCAGGGCAGCTCGTTCCACACACTCACCTTTGGAGTGAAACTAGTTGCACACTGTCACCCTCGGAGTGAAGCTCGTTCCACACTCTCACCATCCGAGTGATGCTTGTTCCACACTCTCACCCTCTGAGAGAAGCTCATTCCACACCCTCCCCACAATCTGAGTGAAGCTCGTTCCACACTCTCCCCACCCTCTGCGTTAAGCTCGTTCCACACTCTCCCCACCCTCTGCGTTAAGCTCGTTCCACACTCTCCCCACCCTCTGCGTTAAGCTCGTTCCACGCTCTCCCCACCCTCTCAGGGCAGCTAGTTCCACATTCTCACCCGCCGAGTGATGCTCGTACTACACTCTCACCCTCTGAGTGAAGATCATTCCACACCCTCCCCACCTTCTGTGTGAAGCTCGTTTCACACTCTCCCCACACTCTCAGGGCAGCTCGTTCCACACTCTCCCCACCATCGGAGTGAAGCTCATTCCACGCTCTTCCCACCCTGAGTTAAGCTCGTTCCACACACTCACCACCCTCGGAGTGAAGCTCGTTCAACGCTCTCCCCATTCTCTGCGTTTATCTCGTTCCACACTGTCCCCACACTCCGAGGGCAGCTCGTTCCACACTCTCCCCAGTATCTCCGGCAATTCGTTCCACACTCACACCCTCTGAGTGAAGCTCGTTCCATACTCTCCCCACACTCTGAGTGAAGTTTGTTCCACGCTCACCCCACCCTCTCAGTAAAAATCGTTCCACACTATCCCCACACTCTCAGAGAAGCTCGTTCCACACTCTACCCATTCTCTGCGTAAACCTTGTTACACACTCTCACCACCCTCTGAGTGAAGCTCGTTCCACACTCTCCCCAACCTCTGAGGGCCGCTCGTTCCACACTCCCACCCTCTGAGTGAAGCTCGTTCCACACTCACAACCTTCTGAGTGAAGCTCGTTCCACACACTCCCCATCCTCGGTGTGTAGCTCATTCCACACACTACTCCCACTCTGAGGGCATCTCGTTCCACACTCTCCCCGCCCTCTCAGTGAACCTCATTCCACACTCTCCCCACACTCTGCCTTAAGCTCGTTCCATGCTCTCACCACCCTCTGAGTGAAGCTCGTTCCACACTCTCACCACCTTCGGAGTGAATCTCGTTCCACACCCTCCCCACCCTCTGAGTGAAGCTCGTTCCACTCTCTCCCCACCCTCTGAGTGAAGCTCGTTCCACGCTCTCCCCACCCTCCGAATGTAGCTCGTTCCACGCTCTCCCCACCCTCTGCGTTAAGCTCGTTCCACACCCTCCCCACCCTCTGAGTGAAGCTCGTTCCACTCTCTCCCCACCCTCTGAGTGAAGCTCGTTCCACGCTCTCCCCACCCTCCGAATGTAGCTCGTTCCACGCTCTCCCCACCCTCTGCGTTAAGCTAGTTCCACACTCTCACCACCCTCTGAGTTAAGCTCATTCCATGCTCTCCCCACCCTCTCAGGACAGCTCGTTCCACACTCTCACCCTCTGATTGTAGCTAATTCCACACCATCCACACCCTCTGAGTGAAGCTCATTCCACACTCTCCCCACCCTCTGAGTGACGCTCGTTCCACTCTCTCCCCACCCTCTGAGGGCACCTCGTTCCACACTCTCCCCACACTCTCAGTGAAGCTAGTTCATACTCTCCCCATCCTCTGAGTAAACCTTGATCCACACTCTCCCCAAACTCTGAGGGCAGCTCGTTCCACATTCACTCCATCCTCTGAGTGAAGCTCGTTCCACACTCTCCCCACCCTCAGCTTGAAACTCGTTCCACACACTCACCACCCTCGGAGTGAAGCTCATTCCACGCTCTCCCCACCCTCTGCGTTAAGCTCGTTCCTCACTCTCACCAACCTCGGAGTGATGCTCGTTCCACGCTCTCCCCACCCTCTGCGTTAAACTCGATCCAAACTTTCACCACCCTCGGAGTGAAGCTCGTTCCACACTCACCCCAGCCTCTAAAGGCAGCTCGTTCCACACTCTACCCTCCCTCTCAATAAACCTCGTTCCACACTCTCCCCACTCTGAGTGAAGCTTGTTCCATACTCTCCCCACCATCGGAGTGAAGCTCATTCCACGCTCTTCCCACCCTCTGAGTGAAGCTCATTCCACACACTCACCACCCTCAGAGTGAATCTCGTTCCACGCTCTCTCCACCCTCTGAGGGCAGCTCGTTCCACACTCTCCGCACCCTCTCATTAGAGCTCGTTCCACACTCTCCCCACCCTCTGAGTGAAGCTCATTCCACACTCTCACCCTCTGAGTGAAGCTCGTTCCACACCCTCCCCACCCTCTGAGTGAAGCTCGTTCCACACTCTCCCCACCCTCTGAGTGAAGCTCCTTCCACACTCTCCCCACCCTCTGAGTGAAGCTCGTTCCACACTTTCCCCACACTCTCAGTGAAGCTCGTTCCAGACTCTCACCCAATCTGAGGGCATCTCGTTCCACACACACCCCAAACTCTGAGAGAAACTCGTTCCACACTCTCCCCCAGTCTCTCGGTGAAGCTCGTTCCACACTCACAAACTTCTGAATGAAGCTCGTTCCACACTCTCACCACCCTCGGAGTGAAGCTCGTTCCACACTCTCCCCACCCTCTGAGTGAAGCTCGTTCCACACTCTCACCACCCTCGGAGTGAAGCTCGTTCCACACTCTCCCCACCCTCTGAGTGAAGCTCGTTCCACACTCTCCCCACCCTCTGAGTGAAGCTCGTTCCACACTCTCACCACCCTCTGAGTGAAGCTCCTTCCACACTCTCCCCACCCTCTGAGTGAAGCTCGTTCCACACTGTCACCCTCTGAGTGATGCTCGTTCCAAACTCTATGGGCAACACATTCCACTCTCTCCCCAGACTCTGAGGGCAGCTCGTTCCACACTCTCCTCACACTCTCAGGCAACTCGTTCCACTCACTCACCCTCTGAGTGAATCTCGTTCCACACTCTCCCCTCCCTCTGAGTGAAGCTCGTTCCACACTCTCACCCTCTGAGTGAAGCTCATTCCAAACTCTCACCACCCTCAGAGTTAAGCGCGTTCCACACTCTCACCACCCTCGTAGTGAAGCTCGTTCCACACACTCCCCAAACTCTCAGGGCAGCTCGTTCCACACTCTCACCATCTGAGTGATGCTTGTTCCACACTCTCACCCTCTGAGAGAAGCTCATTCCACACCCTCCCCACCCTCTGAGTGAAGCTCGTTCCACACTCTCCCCACCCTCTGCGTTAAGCTCGTTCCACACTCTCACCACCCTCTGAGTGAAGCTCATTCCACACTCTCCCCACCCTCTGAGTGAAGCTCGTTCCACACTCTCCCCACCCTCTGAATGAAGCTCCTTCCACACTCTCCCCACTCTCTGAGTGAAGCTCGTTCCACTCTCTCCCCACCCTCTGAGTGAAGCTCGTTCCACACTGTCACCCTCTGAGTGATGCTCGTTCCAAACTCTATGGGCACCACATTCCACTCTCTCCCCAGACTCTGAGGGCAGCTCGTTCCACACTCTCAGGCAACTCGTTCCACTCACTCACCCTCTGAGTGAATCTCGTTCCACACTCTCCCCTCCCTCTGAGTGAAGTTCGTACCACACTCTCCCCATCTTCGGAGTGAAGGTCGTTCTACACTCTCACCACCCTCAGAGTTAAGCTCGTTCCACACTCTCACCACCCTCTGAGTGAATCTCGTTCCACACTCTCACCACCCTCGTAGTGAATCTCGTTCCACGCTCTCCCCAAACTCTCAGGGCAGCTCGTTCCACACTCTCACCATCTGAGTGATGCTTTTTCCACACTCTCACCCTCTGAGAGAAGCTCATTCCACACCCTCCCCACCCTCTGAGTGAAGCTCGTTCCACACTCTCAACACCCTCCGAGCGAAGCTCGTTCCACACTCTCACCACCCTCGGAGTGAATCTCGTTCCACACCCTTCCCACCCTCTGCGTTAAGTTCGTTCCACACTCTCACCCACTCTGAGGGCAGCTCGTTCCACACTCTCACTCTCTGAGTAATGCTCGTTCCACACTCCCCCCACCCTCTGAGTGAATCTCGTTCCACAATCTCCCCAGCCTCTGAGTGTAGCTCATTCCACACTCACCCCACCCACTGAGTGAAACTCGTTCCACACTCCCCCACCCTCTGAGTGAAACTCGTTCCACACTCCCCCACTCTCTGAGTGAAGTCCGTTCTACACTCTCACCCCACTCTGAGGGCAGCTCGTTCCACACTCACCCCACCCTCTGAGTGAAGCTCGTTCCACACTCGCCCCACCTCTGAGGGCAGCTGGTTCCACACTCTCCGCACCCTATCAGTGAACCTCGATCCACACTCTCCCCACGCTCTCAGTGAAGCTCGTTCCACACTCTCCCCATCTTCTGAGTGATGCTCGATCCACACTCTCACCCTCTGAGTGAAGCTCATTCCATACCCTCCCCACCCTCTGAGTGAATCTCGTTCCACATTCTCCCAAACCTCTCAGGGTAGCTCATTCCACACTCTCACTTTCTGAGTGATGCTCGATCCACACTCTCACCCTCTGAGTGAAGCTCATTCCACACCCTTCCCACCCTCTGAGTGAATCTCGTTCCACGCTCTCCCCACCCTCTCAGGGCAGCTCGTTCCACACACTCACCTTTGGAGTGAAACTAGTTGCACACTGTCACCCTCGGAGTGAAGCTCGTTCCACACTCTCCCCACCCTCTGCGTTAAGCTCGTTCCACACTCTCCCCACCCTCTGCGTTAAGCTCGTTCCACACTCTCACCACCCTCGGAGTGAAGCTCGTTCCACGCTCTCCCCACCCTCTCAGGGCAGCTAGTTCCACATTCTCACCCGCCGAGTGATGCTCGTACTACACTCTCACCCTCTGAGTGAAGATCATTCCACACCCTCCCCACCTTCTGTGTGAAGCTCGTTTCACGCTCTCCCCACACTCTCAAGGCAGCTCGTTCCACACTCTCCCCACCATCGGAGTGAAGCTCATTCCACGCTCTTCCCACCCTGAGTTAAGCTCGTTCCACACACTCACCACCCTCGGAGTGAAGCTCGTTCAACGCTCTCCCCATTCTCTGCGTTTATCTCGTTCCACACTGTCCCCACACTCCGAGGGCAGCTCGTTCCACACTCTCCCCAGTATCGCCGGCAATTCGTTCCACACTCACACCCTCTGAGTGAAGCTCGTTCCATACTCTCCCCACACTCTGAGTGAAGTTTCTTCCACGCTCACCCCACCCTCTCAGTAAAAATCGTTCCACACTATCCCCACACTCTCAGAGAAGCTCGTTCCACACTCTACCCATTCTCTGCGTAAACCTTGTTACACACTCTCACCACCCTCTGAGTGAAGCTCGTTCCACACTCTCCACACACTCTGAGGGCAGCTCGTTCCACACTTTCCCCACCCTCTCAGTGAAGCTCGTTCCAGACTCTCACCCAATCTGAGGACATCTCGTTCCACACACACCCCATACTCTGAGAGAAACTCGTTCCACACTCTCCCCCAGTCTCTCGGTGAAGCTCGTTCCACACTCACAAACTTCTGAATGAAGCTCGTTCCACACTCTCACCACCCTCGGAGTGAAGCTCGTTCCACACTCTCCCCACCCTCTGAGTGAAGCTCGTTCCACACTCTCCCCACCCTCTGAGTGAAGCTCGTTCCACACTCTCCCCACCCTCTGAGTGAAGCTCGTTCCACACTCTCACCACCCTCGGAGTGAAGCTCGTTCCACGCTCTCCCCACACTCTCAGGACAGCTCGTTCCGCACTCTCACCTGGCTCGGAGTGAAGCTCGTTCCACGCTCACCCCACTCTCACTGAAGCTCGTTCCACACTCTCACCATCCTCTGCGTAAACCTTGTTCCACACTCTCCCCCCACTCTGAGGGCACCACATTCCACACTCTCGGTGAAGCTCGTTCCACACTCTCCCCACCCTCGGAGTGAAGCTCGTTCTACACTCTCCCCACCCTCGGAGTGAAGCTCGTTCGACTCTCTCCCCACCCTCGGAGTTAAGCTCATTCCACACTCTCACCACCCTCGGAGTGAAGCTCGTTCAACGCTCTCCCCACCCTCTGCGTTAAGTTCGTTCCACACTCTCACCCACTCTGAGGGCAGCTCGTTCCACACTCTCACTCTCTGAGGGCAAATTGTTTCAAACTCTCCCCACACTCTGAGGGAAGCTCGATCTACACTCTCCCCACCCTCTGAGGGCAGCTCCATCCACACTCTCCCCAGGCTCTCAGGCAACTCGTTCCACACTCACATCCTCTGAGTGAAGCTCATTCCACACGGTCCCCACCCTCGGAGTGAAGCTCGTTCCACACTCTCCCCACACTCTGCGTTAAGTTCGTTCCACACTCTCAAAACCCTCGGAGTTACGCTCGGTCCACACTCTCACCACCCTCTGAGTGAAGCACGTTCCACACACTCACCACCCTCGGAGTGAAGCTCGTTCAACGCTCTCCCCATTCTCTGCGTTTATCTCGTTCCACACTGTCCCCACACTCCGAGGGCAGCTCGTTCCACACTGTCCCCAGTATCTCCGGCAATTCGTTCCACACTCACACCCTCTGAGTGAAGCTCGTTCCATACTCTCCCCACACTCTGAGTGAAGTTTCTTCCACGCTCACCCCACCCTCTCAGTAAAAATCGTTCCACACTATCCCCACACTCTCAGAGAAGCTCGTTCCACACTCTACCCATTCTCTGAGTGAAGCTCGTTCCACACTCTCCCCACCCTCTGAGTGAAGCTCGTTCCACACTCTCCCCACCCTCTGAGTGAAGCTCGTTCCACACTTTCCCCACACTCTCAGTGAAGCTCGTTCCAGACTCTCACCCAATCTGAGGGCATCTCGTTCCACACACACCCCAAACTCTGAGAGAAACTCGTTCCACACTCTCCCCCAGTCTCTCGGTGAAGCTCGTTCCACACTCACAAACTTCTGAATGAAGCTCGTTCCACACTCTCACCACCCTCGGAGTGAAGCTCGTTCCACACTCTCCCCACCCTCTGAGTGAAGCTCGTTCCACACTCTCACCACCCTCGGAGTGAAGCTCGTTCCACACTCTCCCCACCCTCTGAGTGAAGCTCGTTCCACACTCTCCCCACCCTCTGAGTGAAGCTCGTTCCACACTCTCACCACCCTCTGAGTGAAGCTCGTTCCACACTCTCCCCACCCTCGGAGTGAAGCTCGTTCCACGCTCTCCCCACACTCTCAGGACAGCTCGATCCGCACTCTCACCTGGCTCGGAGTGAAGCTCGTTCCACGCTCACCCCACTCTCACAGAAGCTCGTTCCACACTCTCACCATCCTCTGCGTAAACCTTGTTCCACACTCTCCCCCCACTCTGAGGGCACCACATTCCACACTCTCGGTGAAGCTCGTTCCACACTCTCCCCACCCTCGGAGTGAAGCTCGTTCCACACTCTCACCACCCTCGGAGTGAAGCTCGTTCCACGCTCTCCCCACCCTCGGAGTTAAGCTCATTCCACACTCTCACCACCCTCGGAGTGAAGCTCGTTCCACACTCTCCCCACCCTCTGAGTGAAGCTCGTTCCACACTCTCACCACCCTCGGAGTGAAGCTCGTTCCACGCTCTCCCCACCCTCTCAGGGCAGCTAGTTCCACATTCTCACCCGCCGAGTGATGCTCGTACTACACTCTCACCCTCTGAGTGAAGATCATTCCACACCCTCCCCACCTTCTGTGTGAAGCTCGTTTCACGCTCTCCCCACACTCTCAGGGCAGCTCGTTCCACACTCTCCCCACCATCGGAGTGAAGCTCATTCCACGCTCTTCCCACCCTGAGTTAAGCTCGTTCCACACACTCACCACCCTCGGAGTGAAGCTCGTTCAACGCTCTCCCCATTCTCTGCGTTTATCTCGTTCCACACTGTCCCCACACTCCGAGGGCAGCTCGTTCCACACTCTCCCCAGTATCTCCGGCAATTCGTTCCACACTCACACCCTCTGAGTGAAGCTCGTTCCATACTCTCCCCACACTCTGAGTGAAGTTTCTTCCACGCTCACCCCACCCTCTCAGTAAAAATCGTTCCACACTATCCCCACACTCTCAGAGAAGCTCGTTCCACACTCTACCCATTCTCTGCGTAAACCTTGTTACACACTGTCACCACCCTCTGAGTGAAGCTCGTTCCACACTCTCCCCACCCTCTGAGTGAAGCTCGTTCCACACTTTCCCCACACTCTCAGTGAAGCTCGTTCCAGACTCTCACCCAATCTGAGGACATCTCGTTCCACACACACCCCATACTCTGAGAGAAACTCGTTCCTCACTCTCCCCCAGTCTCTCGGTGAAGCTCGTTCCACACTCACAAACTTCTGAATGAAGCTCGTTCCACACTCTCACCACCCTCGGAGTGAAGCTCGTTCCACACTCTCCCCACCCTCTGAGTGAAGCTCGTTCCACACTCTCACCACCCTCGGAGTGAAGCTCGTTCCACACTCTCACCACCCTCGGAGTGAAGCTCGTTCCACGCTCTCCCCACACTCTCAGGACAGCTCGTTCCGCACTCTCACCTGGCTCGGAGTGAAGCTCGTTCCACGCTCACCCCACTCTCACTGAAGCTCGTTCCACACTCTCACCATCCTCTGCGTAAACCTTGTTCCACACTCTCCCCCCACTCTGAGGGCACCACATTCCACACTCTCGGTGAAGCTCGTTCCACACTCTCCCCACCCTCGGAGTGAAGCTCGTTCCACGCTCTCCCCACCCTCGGAGTTAAGCTCATTCCACACTCTCACCACCCTCGGAGTGAAGCTCGTTCAACGCTCTCCCCACCCTCTGCGTTAAGTTCGTTCCACACTCTCACCCACTCTGAGGGCAGCTCGTTCCACACTCTCACTCTCTGAGGGCAAATTGTTTCAAACTCTCCCCACACTCTGAGGGCAACTCGTTCCACACTTTCCCCTAATCTGAGGGCATCGCGTTCCACACACACCCCATACTCTGAGTGAAGCTCGTTCCACACCCTCCCCACCCTCTGAGTGAAGCTCGTTCCACACTCTCCCCACCCTCTGAGTGAAGCTCCTTCCACACTCTCCCCACCCTCTGAGTGAAGCTCGTTCCACACTTTCCCCACACTCTCAGTGAAGCTCGTTCCAGACTCTCACCCAATCTGAGGGCATCTCGTTCCACACACACCCCAAACTCTGAGAGAAACTCGTTCCACACTCTCCCCCAGTCTCTCGGTGAAGCTCGTTCCACACTCACAAACTTCTGAATGAAGCTCGTTCCACACTCTCACCACCCTCGGAGTGAAGCTCGTTCCACACTCTCCCCACCCTCTGAGTGAAGCTCGTTCCACACTCTCACCACCCTCGGAGTGAAGCTCGTTCCACACTCTCCCCACCCTCTGAGTGAAGCTCGTTCCACACTCTCCCCACCCTCTGAGTGAAGCTCGTTCCACACTCTCACCACCCTCTGAGTGAAGCTCCTTCCACACTCTCCCCACCCTCTGAGTGAAGCTCGTTCCACACTGTCACCCTCTGAGTGATGCTCGTTCCAAACTCTATGGGCAACACATTCCACTCTCTCCCCAGACTCTGAGGGCAGCTCGTTCCACACTCTCCTCACACTCTCAGGCAACTCGTTCCACTCACTCACCCTCTGAGTGAATCTCGTTCCACACTCTCCCCTCCCTCTGAGTGAAGCTCGTTCCACACTCTCACCCTCTGAGTGAAGCTCATTCCAAACTCTCACCACCCTCAGAGTTAAGCGCGTTCCACACTCTCACCACCCTCGTAGTGAAGCTCGTTCCACACACTCCCCAAACTCTCAGGGCAGCTCGTTCCACACTCTCACCATCTGAGTGATGCTTGTTCCACACTCTCACCCTCTGAGAGAAGCTCATTCCACACCCTCCCCACCCTCTGAGTGAAGCTCGTTCCACACTCTCCCCACCCTCTGCGTTAAGCTCGTTCCACACTCTCACCACCCTCTGAGTGAAGCTCATTCCACACTCTCCCCACCCTCTGAGTGAAGCTCGTTCCACACTCTCCCCACCCTCTGAGTGAAGCTCCTTCCACACTCTCCCCACTCTCTGAGTGAAGCTCGTTCCACTCTCTCCCCACCCTCTGAGTGAAGCTCGTTCCACACTGTCACCCTCTGAGTGATGCTCGTTCCAAACTCTATGGGCACCACATTCCACTCTCTCCCCAGACTCTGAGGGCAGCTCGTTCCACACTCTCAGGCAACTCGTTCCACTCACTCACCCTCTGAGTGAATCTCGTTCCACACTCTCCCCTCCCTCTGAGTGAAGTTCGTACCACACTCTCCCCATCTTCGGAGTGAAGGTCGTTCTACACTCTCACCACCCTCAGAGTTAAGCTCGTTCCACACTCTCACCACCCTCTGAGTGAATCTCGTTCCACACTCTCACCACCCTCGTAGTGAATCTCGTTCCACGCTCTCCCCAAACTCTCAGGGCAGCTCGTTCCACACTCTCACCATCTGAGTGATGCTTTTTCCACACTCTCACCCTCTGAGAGAAGCTCATTCCACACCCTCCCCACCCTCTGAGTGAAGCTCGTTCCACACTCTCAACACCCTCCGAGCGAAGCTCGTTCCACACTCTCACCACCCTCGGAGTGAATCTCGTTCCACACCCTTCCCACCCTCTGCGTTAAGTTCGTTCCACACTCTCACCCACTCTGAGGGCAGCTCGTTCCACACTCTCACTCTCTGAGTAATGCTCGTTCCACACTCCCCCCACCCTCTGAGTGAATCTCGTTCCACAATCTCCCCAGCCTCTGAGTGTAGCTCATTCCACACTCACCCCACCCACTGAGTGAAACTCGTTCCACACTCCCCCACCCTCTGAGTGAAACTCGTTCCACACTCCCCCACTCTCTGAGTGAAGTCCGTTCTACACTCTCACCCCACTCTGAGGGCAGCTCGTTCCACACTCACCCCACCCTCTGAGTGAAGCTCGTTCCACACTCGCCCCACCTCTGAGGGCAGCTGGTTCCACACTCTCCGCACCCTATCAGTGAACCTCGATCCACACTCTCCCCACGCTCTCAGTGAAGCTCGTTCCACACTCTCCCCATCTTCTGAGTGATGCTCGATCCACACTCTCACCCTCTGAGTGAAGCTCATTCCATACCCTCCCCACCCTCTGAGTGAATCTCGTTCCACACTCTCCCAAACCTCTCAGGGTAGCTCATTCCACACTCTCACTTTCTGAGTGATGCTCGATCCACACTCTCACCCTCTGAGTGAAGCTCATTCCACACCCTTCCCACCCTCTGAGTGAATCTCGTTCCACGCTCTCCCCACCCTCTCAGGGCAGCTCGTTCCACACACTCACCTTTGGAGTGAAACTAGTTGCACACTGTCACCCTCGGAGTGAAGCTCGTTCCACACTCTCCCCACCCTCTGCGTTAAGCTCGTTCCACACTCTCCCCACCCTCTGCGTTAAGCTCGTTCCACACTCTCACCACCCTCGGAGTGAAGCTCGTTCCACGCTCTCCCCACCCTCTCAGGGCAGCTAGTTCCACATTCTCACCCGCCGAGTGATGCTCGTACTACACTCTCACCCTCTGAGTGAAGATCATTCCACACCCTCCCCACCTTCTGTGTGAAGCTCGTTTCACGCTCTCCCCACACTCTCAAGGCAGCTCGTTCCACACTCTCCCCACCATCGGAGTGAAGCTCATTCCACGCTCTTCCCACCCTGAGTTAAGCTCGTTCCACACACTCACCACCCTCGGAGTGAAGCTCGTTCAACGCTCTCCCCATTCTCTGCGTTTATCTCGTTCCACACTGTCCCCACACTCCGAGGGCAGCTCGTTCCACACTCTCCCCAGTATCGCCGGCAATTCGTTCCACACTCACACCCTCTGAGTGAAGCTCGTTCCATACTCTCCCCACACTCTGAGTGAAGTTTCTTCCACGCTCACCCCACCCTCTCAGTAAAAATCGTTCCACACTATCCCCACACTCTCAGAGAAGCTCGTTCCACACTCTACCCATTCTCTGCGTAAACCTTGTTACACACTCTCACCACCCTCTGAGTGAAGCTCGTTCCACACTCTCCCCACCCTCTGAGTGAAGCTCGTTCCACACTCTCCACACACTCTGAGGGCAGCTCGTTCCACACTTTCCCCACCCTCTCAGTGAAGCTCGTTCCAGACTCTCACCCAATCTGAGGACATCTCGTTCCACACACACCCCATACTCTGAGAGAAACTCGTTCCACACTCTCCCCCAGTCTCTCGGTGAAGCTCGTTCCACACTCACAAACTTCTGAATGAAGCTCGTTCCACACTCTCACCACCCTCGGAGTGAAGCTCGTTCCACACTCTCCCCACCCTCTGAGTGAAGCTCGTTCCACACTCTCCCCACCCTCTGAGTGAAGCTCGTTCCACACTCTCCCCACCCTCTGAGTGAAGCTCGTTCCACACTCTCACCACCCTCGGAGTGAAGCTCGTTCCACGCTCTCCCCACACTCTCAGGACAGCTCGTTCCGCACTCTCACCTGGCTCGGAGTGAAGCTCGTTCCACGCTCACCCCACTCTCACTGAAGCTCGTTCCACACTCTCACCATCCTCTGCGTAAACCTTGTTCCACACTCTCCCCCCACTCTGAGGGCACCACATTCCACACTCTCGGTGAAGCTCGTTCCACACTCTCCCCACCCTCGGAGTGAAGCTCGTTCTACACTCTCCCCACCCTCGGAGTGAAGCTCGTTCGACTCTCTCCCCACCCTCGGAGTTAAGCTCATTCCACACTCTCACCACCCTCGGAGTGAAGCTCGTTCAACGCTCTCCCCACCCTCTGCGTTAAGTTCGTTCCACACTCTCACCCACTCTGAGGGCAGCTCGTTCCACACTCTCACTCTCTGAGGGCAAATTGTTTCAAACTCTCCCCACACTCTGAGGGAAGCTCGATCTACACTCTCCCCACCCTCTGAGGGCAGCTCCATCCACACTCTCCCCAGGCTCTCAGGCAACTCGTTCCACACTCACATCCTCTGAGTGAAGCTCATTCCACACGGTCCCCACCCTCGGAGTGAAGCTCGTTCCACACTCTCCCCACACTCTGCGTTAAGTTCGTTCCACACTCTCAAAACCCTCGGAGTTACGCTCGGTCCACACTCTCACCACCCTCTGAGTGAAGCACGTTCCACACACTCACCACCCTCGGAGTGAAGCTCGTTCAACGCTCTCCCCATTCTCTGCGTTTATCTCGTTCCACACTGTCCCCACACTCCGAGGGCAGCTCGTTCCACACTGTCCCCAGTATCTCCGGCAATTCGTTCCACACTCACACCCTCTGAGTGAAGCTCGTTCCATACTCTCCCCACACTCTGAGTGAAGTTTCTTCCACGCTCACCCCACCCTCTCAGTAAAAATCGTTCCACACTATCCCCACACTCTCAGAGAAGCTCGTTCCACACTCTACCCATTCTCTGAGTGAAGCTCGTTCCACACTCTCCCCACCCTCTGAGTGAAGCTCGTTCCACACTCTCCCCACCCTCTGAGTGAAGCTCGTTCCACACTTTCCCCACACTCTCAGTGAAGCTCGTTCCAGACTCTCACCCAATCTGAGGGCATCTCGTTCCACACACACCCCAAACTCTGAGAGAAACTCGTTCCACACTCTCCCCCAGTCTCTCGGTGAAGCTCGTTCCACACTCACAAACTTCTGAATGAAGCTCGTTCCACACTCTCACCACCCTCGGAGTGAAGCTCGTTCCACACTCTCCCCACCCTCTGAGTGAAGCTCGTTCCACACTCTCACCACCCTCGGAGTGAAGCTCGTTCCACACTCTCCCCACCCTCTGAGTGAAGCTCGTTCCACACTCTCCCCACCCTCTGAGTGAAGCTCGTTCCACACTCTCACCACCCTCTGAGTGAAGCTCGTTCCACACTCTCCCCACCCTCGGAGTGAAGCTCGTTCCACGCTCTCCCCACACTCTCAGGACAGCTCGATCCGCACTCTCACCTGGCTCGGAGTGAAGCTCGTTCCACGCTCACCCCACTCTCACAGAAGCTCGTTCCACACTCTCACCATCCTCTGCGTAAACCTTGTTCCACACTCTCCCCCCACTCTGAGGGCACCACATTCCACACTCTCGGTGAAGCTCGTTCCACACTCTCCCCACCCTCGGAGTGAAGCTCGTTCCACACTCTCACCACCCTCGGAGTGAAGCTCGTTCCACGCTCTCCCCACCCTCGGAGTTAAGCTCATTCCACACTCTCACCACCCTCGGAGTGAAGCTCGTTCCACACTCTCCCCACCCTCTGAGTGAAGCTCGTTCCACACTCTCACCACCCTCGGAGTGAAGCTCGTTCCACGCTCTCCCCACCCTCTCAGGGCAGCTAGTTCCACATTCTCACCCGCCGAGTGATGCTCGTACTACACTCTCACCCTCTGAGTGAAGATCATTCCACACCCTCCCCACCTTCTGTGTGAAGCTCGTTTCACGCTCTCCCCACACTCTCAGGGCAGCTCGTTCCACACTCTCCCCACCATCGGAGTGAAGCTCATTCCACGCTCTTCCCACCCTGAGTTAAGCTCGTTCCACACACTCACCACCCTCGGAGTGAAGCTCGTTCAACGCTCTCCCCATTCTCTGCGTTTATCTCGTTCCACACTGTCCCCACACTCCGAGGGCAGCTCGTTCCACACTCTCCCCAGTATCTCCGGCAATTCGTTCCACACTCACACCCTCTGAGTGAAGCTCGTTCCATACTCTCCCCACACTCTGAGTGAAGTTTCTTCCACGCTCACCCCACCCTCTCAGTAAAAATCGTTCCACACTATCCCCACACTCTCAGAGAAGCTCGTTCCACACTCTACCCATTCTCTGCGTAAACCTTGTTACACACTGTCACCACCCTCTGAGTGAAGCTCGTTCCACACTCTCCCCACCCTCTGAGTGAAGCTCGTTCCACACTTTCCCCACACTCTCAGTGAAGCTCGTTCCAGACTCTCACCCAATCTGAGGACATCTCGTTCCACACACACCCCATACTCTGAGAGAAACTCGTTCCTCACTCTCCCCCAGTCTCTCGGTGAAGCTCGTTCCACACTCACAAACTTCTGAATGAAGCTCGTTCCACACTCTCACCACCCTCGGAGTGAAGCTCGTTCCACACTCTCCCCACCCTCTGAGTGAAGCTCGTTCCACACTCTCACCACCCTCGGAGTGAAGCTCGTTCCACACTCTCACCACCCTCGGAGTGAAGCTCGTTCCACGCTCTCCCCACACTCTCAGGACAGCTCGTTCCGCACTCTCACCTGGCTCGGAGTGAAGCTCGTTCCACGCTCACCCCACTCTCACTGAAGCTCGTTCCACACTCTCACCATCCTCTGCGTAAACCTTGTTCCACACTCTCCCCCCACTCTGAGGGCACCACATTCCACACTCTCGGTGAAGCTCGTTCCACACTCTCCCCACCCTCGGAGTGAAGCTCGTTCCACGCTCTCCCCACCCTCGGAGTTAAGCTCATTCCACACTCTCACCACCCTCGGAGTGAAGCTCGTTCAACGCTCTCCCCACCCTCTGCGTTAAGTTCGTTCCACACTCTCACCCACTCTGAGGGCAGCTCGTTCCACACTCTCACTCTCTGAGGGCAAATTGTTTCAAACTCTCCCCACACTCTGAGGGCAACTCGTTCCACACTTTCCCCTAATCTGAGGGCATCGCGTTCCACACACACCCCATACTCTGAGAGAAACTCGTTCCACAATCTGCCCACCCTCTGAGTGAAGCTCGTTCCACACTCTCACCACCCTCTGCGTTAAGCTTCTTCCACATTCTCACCACCCTCTGAGTGAAGCTCGTTCCACACTCTCCCCCCACTCTGCGTTAAGCTTCTTCCACATTCTCACCACCCTCTGAGTGAAGCTCGTTCCACGCTCTCCCCACCCTCTGAGGGCAGCTCCATCCACACTCTCCCCAGGCCCTCAGGCAACTCGTTCCACACTCACATCCTCTGAGTGAAGCTCATTCCACACGGTCCCCACCCTCGGAGTGAAGCTCGTTCCACGCTCTCCCCACCCTCTGCGTTAAGTTCGTTCCACACTCTCAAAACCCTCGGAGTTACGCTCGGTCCACACTCTCACCACCCTCTGAGTGAAGCACGTTCCACACTCTCACCACCCTCTGAGGGCAGCTCGTTCCACACTCTCACTCTCTGAGGGCAAATTGTTTCAAACTCTTCCCACACTCTGAGGGCAGCTCGTTCCACACTCACCCTATTCTCTGAGTGAAGCTCGTTCCACACTCTGCCCACCCTCTGAGTGAAGCTCGTTCCACACTCACAAACTTCAGAATGAAGCTCGTTCCACACTCTCCCGACCCTCTGAGTGAAGCCTGCTCCACACTCTCCCCCCACTCTGCGTTAAGCTCGTTCCACATTCTCACCACCCTCTGAGTGAAGCTCGTTCCACACTCTCCCCATCTTCTGAGTGAAGCTCGTTCCACACTCTCCCCACCCTCTGAGGGCAGCTCTTTCCATACACTCACCCTCTGAGTGAGGCTCGTTCCACATTCTCCCCACAATCTGAGTGAAGCTCGTTCCACACTCTCCCCATCCTCTGAGTGAAGCTCGTTCCACACTCTCCCCACCATCTGAGTGAAGCTCGTTCCACACTCTCCCCATCTTCTGAGTGAAGCTCGTTCCACACTCTCACCACCCTCTGAGTGAAGCTCGTTCCACACTCTCCCCACCATCTGAGTGAAGCTCGTTCCACACTCTCCCCACCCTCTGCGTAAAGCTCGTTCCGCACTCTCCCCATCTTCTGAGTGAAGCTCGTTCCACACTCTCCCCATCTTCTGAGTGAAGCTCGTTCCACACTCTCCCCACCCTCTGAGGGCAGCTCTTTCCATACACTCACCCTCTGAGTGAGGCTCGTTCCACACTCTCCCCACAATCTGAGGGCAGCTCTTTCCATACACTCACCCTCTGAGTGATGCTCGTTCCACACTCTCCCCACAATCTGAGTGAAGCTCGTTCCGCACGCTCCCCATCCTCTGAGTGAAGCTCGTTCCACACTCTCCCCACCATCTGAGTGAAGCTCGTTCCACACTCTCCCCATCCTCTGAGTGAAGCTCGTTCCACACTGTCCCCACCCTCTGTGTAAAGCTCGTTCCACTCTCTCCCCACCCTCTGAGTGAAGCTCGTTCCACACTTTCCCCATCTTCTGAGTGAAGCTCGTCCCACACTCTCCCCATCTTCTGAGTGAAGCTCGTTGCACACTCTCCCCACCCTCTGAGTGAAGCTCGTTCCACACTCTCTCCATCAGAATGAATTTCGTTCCGAACTCTCCTCACCCTCTGAGTGAAGCTCGTTCCACACTCCCCACTCTCTGAGTGAAGCTCATTCCACACTCTCACCGCCCTCTGAGTGAAGCTCGTTCCGCACTCTCCCCACCCTCTGATTGACGCTCATTCCAAACACTCAACGCCCTCTATGGGCAGGACATTCCACACTCTCCCCACATTCTGAGGGCAGCTCGTTCCACACTCTCCCCAGACTCTCTGAGGGCTTCTCGTTCCACACTCTCCCCACCCTCTGAGTGAAGCTCTTTCCACACTCTTCCCACCCTCTGAGTGAAGAAGTGCTCTTACTTGTGCCCCTTAAACTTTTTATCTTTCACCCTTAACCCATGACCATAACCTATTTCTAGCATTATCCAACCTCCCTGCAAAATGTCTGCTTGCATTTACCCTGTTAATACCCCTCATTATTTTGTATGCCTATAGTTCAAGGTTGAATGGTTATAAACTTGAACATGAGTTTGTCCTGCATTTTGTGTATGTTGCTCCTAGCAACTGAGCTACAATCATTCAGCACTATTTAACTCTCCATGTGTGAAGATAACTCAATGCATGTAAGATAGATTATCCAAAGGCCCAGGTTCTTTTGTGTAGGCTGTTATCCTTCATGATCATGCAAGGGAATAATTATCTGAAAGAAGCTGATTGAATTCCTCACCATGTCCTGTAATTTATTTAAACTGCAGGGTCACTGGATGGCTTTCTGGGTTGTTGATTTGTTTTTAAAAGAACAGCACAACTTCTTCAAGAAAACTAACCTCAGCGGAGCTGCTGCGCAAATGTCGGAAATGATTGAAGAGGTCATTCTTGGTGCTGTGAATCATGTTGTTATTAGCTTGGCAGAGTTTGACTGATAGAAGTACTTGGTGGGGAGAAAGCAAGGAGTTCTGGAGGATCGGTGCTGGGATTAGGATTCATGAATATCCATACAATTTTATTTAGAGATACAGCATGGTAACAATCACTTCCAACCCAACAAACCTGCACCACCCAACTACACGCACGTGACCAATTAACCTTCTAACCCGTATGTCTTTGGAATGTGGGAGGAAACCAGCGCAGTTATGGGGAAAACATACAAACTCTTTACAGACAGTGCCAGGAATTGAACCCAGGTTGCTAACCCTGTAATAGCATTACACTAACTGCTGGTTTGGCACCTGGGATGATTTTTAGTAGATTGCCATGAGGTGGCTGCTCTGCTTCTTATGAAATCTTGAGCCTGAATTAGGTCACCTGCAATTATTTTAGTACCAGGTGCTAAAACAGTTTAGAAGGATCACCTGTTCATCTACAATCCGCGCCAGTTGCAAAGTTACTTCTTGCCAATCATACAAGGTGGCTGGTTACCCCAGGCCAGCTAATGAACCTTGGTGCAAGGGTATCACTGTGTTTAGGGTAGAAACCTAGGCCTCAGGTTTTAATAACCTTCACCGTGTAAGATCCAATTGCAGTCAAAGTGATGATAGCGTTGCTGTTAGAGTTCTGCAGATCAGTTCAAAAACCAAATGGATGAAGGGAAGTAGCTGCCCTTGAATCTGATGGTGTGGATTAGCAGGGATCTGTACTAAGTCTTTTTGAGACAGTGCCTCGTTTAGACATCCAGTGGCCACTTTATTAGGTATAGCTGTACACATATTCATTTATGCAAATATCTATTCAGCCAATTATGTGACAGCAATGCTGAAAGCATGCAAGCATAGTCAAGAGGTTCAGTTGTTATTCAGATCAAACATCAGAATGTGGAAGAAGTGTGATCTAAGTGATTTTGACCACGGAATGATAGTTAACATAGAAATCTATAGCACATTACAGGCCCTTTGAGCTACAATGTTGTGCTGACCGTGTAACCTAGGCTAGAAGCTGCCTAGAATTACCCTACCACATAGCCTTCTATTTTTTGAAGCTCCATATTCCTATCTAAGAGTCTCTTAAAAGACCCTATTGTATCCACTTTTACCACCTTTGCTGGCCATGCATTCGATGCACCTACCATTCTCTGTGTGGAAAACTTACCCCTGACATCCCCCTTCTACCTACTTCCTTAAAACTATGCCCCCTTGTGTAAGCCATTTCAGTCCTGGGAAAAAGCCTCTGGCTATCCACACGATCAATGCCTTTCATTGGACAGAAATGTGGAGATGACTGATTTGACTTTGATAAGATTCATATCAACTGAGCCTGATTTCATTAAACTTTATAAATAATTCTGACATATAGGCAATAATATGCCTATTATTCTGAAGTTGATTACTGATTGATGCATTCAAACCTTCAAAAAATTATACACTGTTTCAAAAAGCACCTAAAGGCGTCTCAGGCAATTTCTTCTTGAGAGCCATCTGATTTCTGTGTGCAACAGCAAGTATTCAAACTGTGCATCAGACCCAATACAAAGCACTCAAAATAGTCAAGTATTGAGAGCATGGTACTTGATTTTATTTACCGCTGTGATAACAGTATTTAATAATTTGTGCAGCCAATCACTTACTTTTTTTGTAACAAGATGTTGTTTGTGAATTACACAGTGAATAGTAAATATCTTAGACACAGTTTCTTCAAGAAAATAATAACCCCATGGTGGTACTCTGTCATTGATGGTATCCCATCTGTTGCAGGCACAAGAATGTTGGTGAATGGAATGACCTTCTCTTTGAAAATTTGCTCAACAACTTGAAGTATTGACTCCCCCTTTGTATTTGTTCCTAGTCCCAGTCCAACAACAACTCTTGAACCATGTTTTCATTTTTTTATAAAGTGAACTTAACCAGGAAGCAAAGATTCATTGACTGGCCAAGATGACTACAGAGCAAATTTTGTTGACCTAAGTATGTTGCACAATGTGCCTTCCATATTCTTAGATATTTCATTTATTCATCTTTGAACAGAATTGTTACTGAGTGGAATCACTCAATTATTTGGTCTGGTGACTTATTCAAAACCGTACTCAGAACCTTTCTTACTCCTGGCTGAATCAGCTCTTCTCCAATTGTACGATGCTTTCCAGATTTAGTAAAGAACGACGAAATGTGCATGAAGCACACAGGCTATTAGTGTTTTATTGTGAAGTACTGGCAAATATGTATCAAAGTGTTTTCAATTTCTAAAAGTAACTGAAGATAAGCCAAGTTCCTGTTTACTTTATCAAATATTCAAGGAGCCTGGACAGTTTCATTGCTTCAATTTAAAAAAAACTTTTTCACATTCGCTGCCAGTGGTTGCTTGGTGCTGGTATCCATTTTTCAGATACTCCAAACTATACTGCCTACACTTCTTTTTTTTTGGTCTGCTTCTGCCATTTTTCTGATAGATTAACGACCACAGTCGATCATCTATTGTTTAAGTCCAACCTCAAGCACTGCGATCAAAAAAAGGGGAAGTTATGATGTCACCATAGGTCTGGTAAAACTTGACTCTCTGCCTGAAGGTACATAAAGATCCTTAGGTGAGCTGCAGGCTACAGAAATGCAGTCAAGACCATTCAAATGGTAAATTCTGAACTTCACCCCGATGAATGTCATACCTTAATTCACAGGAATGGAGTTACTGCATGATTAGAGATTGGGAATTGTATTAACTAACTCTGTACTACAGTACTGAATGGCAAAAAAGTGCAGACTGGGCCTGGAAATAACATAATTTCTTCAGTCCAGATTTCTCATGAACTGCCAAATACATTGTTTTTCAACATCTATAATTAGCTTCAAGCAAAGTCTAAGAGAATGGTGAGTTAGCAAGAGATGAGGTGATGACATGATCAGTATAATCAATTATGAGGCACTGAAGATCAAATAGTTATAATATATAATTAATTTCTTAAGTAAACCTGTAATTTCTACCTGTCTCTCTTGCTACTGAGTGGCCTCCCCATCGCCCCCTTTATCTTTATTACCCTTTAGGGACTCCTACTGCTCCCAGAGGAGCAATACTACCCAAATTGGGAACCACTGGCTTAGATTGATCTTGGAGTAGGTTAAAGGCTCTGGACAACATCTTGAGCCAAAGTGTGAGTACTGTGCTGTAAAGTTCCATGTTTGTTCTAAATCCATGTTCCCATCTCGCTGCCTTGATTGCAACACCCAGCCAGTGCACATTAAGCTGAATTTCAAGGGCATCTAACAGAAGCTGAAGGTACTTTTGCCAGAGTGTCCATTGCCCAGAAATGTTGCGAGATGTCATTCTGTAGGTTTTGAGATCAGCCATGGATGAAGACCAAGACCAGACAGCAGTCTTCTAAAGAATTAAATTCCTCTGAGGTAGAGAATGAAGCTTAGAGAAACAAGAGATTCTACAGATACTGGAAATCTAGAGGAGCACCTAAAATTCTAGAGGAACTCAGCAGATCAAGCAGCTTCTATGGAGGGAAATAAATAGTCAACATTTCAGGCTGAGATCCCTCTTATGTGTGTTGAGGAGGAAAGTGAGGAAGGCAAGAGAGAGTCCAGATTTTGGACAATATTCTCTCCAAACATTACAGGTTGTCATCCAAGAGGCTTGATTAGTAGTTCATCCAAGAATCACAGAGACTGTATGTATCAGAAATGAGCATCTTTCTGCTGCATAACATTAACATAGTTATCTATTCCAGATTTTGTTTGGGAACTATTGCGCAGACACACCTGACTATCCATCTCAATTTATCTCCTCCTCTGCAGGAGCAAATTGCACATTTCACAGCATATATCTATCAAAGAAAGTTTCTTCACAATTTCCCAATAGAATACTAGTTCTGAAATTAGAGTCAAAGGTGTGTTCATTGTCAACCGTACAATTGAATCATGTACAGGTGCAATGAAGAACAGAATGGCAGCAGCATCATCACAGGTACACAGTATTAGAGACAAAATATTCATGAGGAAAACATAAATTAAATATAATTTATGCAAAATTATGCAAGAAGCTACACAAATAGGACAGAAAAAAAGCTAAGTCCAAAGTTATCAAAGTGGTTATTCAGTAGCTAAACTGTACTGATTAGGATTGTGCAGGTTGGTTTAAAAATTAAAAGTGGAAGGGCAGTAGCTGTTCTTGAACTGGTGGTGTGGGACTTCAGGCTTGTGTACTTTCTGCCTGAAGGTAGCTGTGAGAAAGTGGCATGGCCTGGATGGTGGGGATCTTTGATGATAGCTGCTGACTTCTTTAGGTAGTATCTCAGGTAGATATCATTGATGATGATATTTATGAAAAGTAATTTTGGCCTTTTGATTTCACCACCACCCCCACACTCATCCCAACCAAGTAGGAGGAAATTCTTAACAATTTGTAGCATAGTATGGTGTTTTATAATCATAGAGTTATAGAGTACAGCACAGAACCAGGCCCTTCAGCCCATCTAGTCCATGCCAACTCATTTAAACTGCCTGGTCCCATTGACCTGCACCTGGACTGTAGCCCTTCTATCAATGCACCTATCCAAACTTCACTTAAACAATAAAATTGAGCTTGCATGCACCATTCATGCTGCCAGCTCATTCTACACTCCCACCTCCCTCTGCATGAAGAAGTTTCCCCTTATGTTCCAATACTATATTCAAGTCTGATGATGATACCACTGTTGTGGGTCAAATCAAAGGTTGTGATGAATTAGCATATTGGAGGCAGATTGGAAATCTGGCTGAGTAATATCATAACAAAATTCTCTCATGTCAGCAAGACCAAGGAACCGACTGTAGACTTCAGGAGAGGGAAATCAGAGGTTCATAAGCCAGTCCTCATCAGAGGATTAGAGGTGGAGAGGGTTAGCAACTTTAAATTCCTGGATGTTACTATTTCAGAGGATCTATCCTGGAGCCAGCATGTAACTGCAATTGTGAAGAAAGCACGGCAGTGCCTCTACTTCCTTAAGAGTCTGCAGTCATTTAAAACTTTGACAACTTTCTCTAGTTGTACAGGACTCACACCACCACGTTCAAGAACAGTTACTACCCCTCAACCATCAGGCTCTTGAAGGAAAGGGGATAACTTCACTCACTTGCTGATCCATTGAAGAAAATCTCAGTGTAGTACACGGTGATATATACATAATTCAATAATAAAGGTACTTTGAACTTTGAGTCTCTTCTTTACCAGAATGAACATGGCATTTCCAGCTTTGGAGCACCACCCTCTTCTAAAGGACAATTATGGTTGAGCAATAAATGCTAGTGAGAGCAAAATCACAAAACTGAGCAAGTAACAAGACTAGTCACCGTAGAATCACAATCAGGTTTAACATCACTGGTATATTTCATGAAATTTGTTATCTTTGTGGCAACAGTACAATTCAATACATAATAATAGAAAAAACATGAATTACAATAAATATATATATTTTAAATAGATAAATTAAATAAGTAGTGCAAAATAATGAAGTTAAGAAAATAATGAAGATGCGTTCATGGGGAGAACATGCAAACTTCTAACAGAGACTGGCAGGAATTGAACCCGGCTCACCTGTACTGTAAAGTGTTGTGCTGAGCACGACAGTACCATATCATCAGTGGTGGGAGGGTAGTGGCAGTGATGGAGCTGGCTGAGTCTACAGCCCTCTGCAGTCTGTGCAATAATAGGCTGAATAGGTAAATTCTGCTCCTGTTTCTTATGGTCATGGGAGCCTCCATAACAAGTGGTAATGAAATCAGAATGCTCTCCATGGTACATCTGTAGATGTAGAGTCTTTGGTGACAAAGTATTGTGCCAAAGAGCCTATTTCTGTACTGTCTGAGAATACAGCCCTAAAATTGTCTTTCTGCTTTATATTCCTTACTTTGCATCTGGTCTATTGCATCAGATCGGAAAAAAAAAATTCAGGAAGTTGTAAATTTGGCCAGCGCCATCATGGGCACTAGCCTCCCCAGCATCAAGGACATCTTCAAAAGCCAATGCCTCAAGACAGACAGACAGACAGACATACTTTATTAATCCTGAGAGAAATTGGGTTTTGTTACAGTCACACCAAGAATAGTGTAGGGATGTAGCAATATAAAAGCATAAATAATTAAATAAGAAGAAGAAGAAGAAGAAGAAGAAGAAGAAGAAGAAGAAGTAAATTATGACAAGTGGAAATAGGTCCAGGACCAGCCTATTGGCTCAGGGTGTCTGACACTCCAAGGGAGGAGCTTTCAAGTTTGATGGCCACAGGCAGGAATGACTTCCTATGACGCTCAGTGTTGCATCTCGGTGGAATGAGTCTCTGGCTGAATGTACTCCTGTGCCTAGCCAGTACATTATGGAGTGGATGGGAGACATTGTCCAAGATGGCATGCAACTTGGACAGCATCCTCTTTTCCGACACCACCATCATAGAGTCCAGTTCCACCCCCACAACATCACTGGCCTTACGAATGAGTTTGTTGATTCTGTTGGTGTCTGCTACCCTCAGCCTGCTGCCCCAGCACACAACAGCAAGCGTGATAGCACTGGCCACCACAGACTCGTAGAACATCCTCAGCATCATCTGGTAGATGTTAAAGGACCTCAGTCTCCTCAGGAAATAGAGATGGCTCTGACCCTTCTTGTAGACAGCCTCAGTGTTCTTTGACCAGTCCAGTTTATTGTCAATTCGTATCCCCAGGTATTTGTAACCCTCCACCGTGTCCACATTGACCCCTTGGATGGAAACAGGGGTCACTGGTGCCCTGGCCCTCCTCAGGTCCACCACCAGCTCCTTAGTCTTATTCACATTAAGCTGCAGATGATTCTGCTCACACCATTTGACAAAGTTTCCCACCGTAGCCCTGTACTCTGCCTCATCTCCCTTGCTGATGCATCCAACTATGGCAGAGTCATCAGAAAACTTCTGAAGATGGCAAGACTCCGTGCAGTAGTTGAAGTCCGAGGTGTAGATGGTGAAGAGAAAGGGAGACAGGACAGTCCCCTGTGGAGCCCCAGTGCTGCTGACCACTCTGTCTGACACACAGTGTTGCAAGCGCATGTACTGTGGTCTGCCAGTCAGGTAATCAATAATCCATGACACCAGGGAAGCATCCACCTGCATCACTGTCAGTTTCTCACCCAGCAGAGCAGGGTGGGTGGTGTTGAACGCACTTTAGAAGTCAAAAAACAGGACCCTCACAGTGCTCGCTGGCTTGTCCAGGTGGGCATAGACATGGTTCAACAGGTAGACAAAAAGGCAGCATCCATCATTAAGGATCTCTACCACTCTAGAAATGCCCTCTTCTCATTGCTACCATGAAGGAGGAGATAAAGGAGCCTGAAGACACACACTTACCATTTTAGAAACAGCTTTTTCCCACGCCACTCGATTCCTAAGTGGACAATGAACCCATGTACAAGACCTCACCCTTTTTTTTTCTTTTATTTTGTTCTCGTTTTGTACTATTTATCTAATTATAATTGTAATTTCTTGTTTTTATTATTATGCATTGCAATGTACTGTTGCTGCAAACAACACATCTCACAACGTATACCAGTGATAGTAAACCTGACTCTGATTCTGATATTTGTGCTTCTGTTCCTTCAGTTTGTGACCTTGCTTGTCTCCACAAAGGAACATAGCAATGCCTACTTACTTTTTCTCAGAAATTAATTTTCCAATTATCCCCCCTCATGTCACAATTTATTTCCACATTAATATCCCTACATGAAACTAAATCACACTGACAATAAATAAGATTACCACTTCTTTATGGTGCTGTCATTTAGATTTGTAAACTTCTCCGTTACTAGATATCACCCAATAGAATCATAATTATTATGTCAATCAGAAGTCGTGATGTTCTTTACATGTATAAGCAGAATATTGCAGATGTTGGAAATCAGCCATAAATAAAATAGAGTGTGTTGGAGATACAGGGCAACAAAGTTTGTCAGAGAGGGGAAGCAAACTTCCCAATTAACATTGGTAATCTTGCTCCTTGAATTCTGAGCCTGTGCAATGCAGTCTTACATAGACAGGAAGGTAGATAAATAGATAGATAGATAGATAGATAGATAGATAGATAGATAGATAGATAGATGGATAGATACTTTATTGATCCCAAAGGAAATTACAGTGCCACAGTAGCATTACAAGTGCACAGATATACAATTATTAGATGAGAAGTAAGAAAGAATGAAAAATAAGTTAACACAAATAGTCTAACAGGAGGGGGTCATCACAGCCCCGGCCACAGGCTGACTTATTATAGAGCCTAATATAGCACTTTTTGGAGCAGCACAGTTACCTTACTCTATTACTAAAATTGCTCCTCTTGTTCAGCCAAGATGGCATGCAGAGGGTGAAAAACATTGTCCAGAATAGTCAGAATTTTCTGTAGGGTCCTTTGTTCTACCACAGTCTACAGTGTGTCCAGTTTGACTCCTATAACAAAGCCAGCCTTTCTAATCAGTTTATTGAGCCTATATTGGCATTACCCACATTGATGCCATTGCTCCAGCATAGAAGACTGTACTGGTGACAACAGACTGGTAGAACATGTGAAGGAGAGGCCTGCATACTCCAAAGGACTGCAGTCTCCTCAGAAAGTAGAGGCAACTCTGGCCCTTCTTGTACAACACTGTTTGTGCTCCACTCAAGTCTGCCATCCAGGTGCACCTCCAGGTACTTGTTGGTCCTCCCCACATCCACGTCTTCACCATCAATAGCAACAGAAAACAATGCAGGCTTAATCGTCCTAAGGCTTATCCCCATCTTATTTGTCCTACTAATGTTGAGCTGCAGATGATTCCGCTTGTACCATTTGACAAAGTCCTCCAACGGGGCCCTGTATTCATCTTCCCATCCTGCCTTAATACACCCAATTATTGCTGAGTCATCAGAGAATTTCTGCAGGTAACTTGTATCTAAAGCCTGAGGTAGACAGGGTAAACAGGAAAGTAGCCTACACAGTCCCCTGTGAGGCCCCAATGCTGCTTATAGCCATGTCTGACACTTAACTCTGAAGCTGCACAAACTGTGGTCTGCCAGACTCACTGCTACAGGAAACATCTTCTCAATGTTCACTTTAATAGGCCTTCTAATATTCAATAGATTTCTATGAGATTCAGCTCATTTTTCTAGATCTCCTGTTAGATAGCTGAAACTGGTAATCTGTGGTGAAAAAATGTAACCAGGAGCTGATGTTGATATCTAACAGGACGACCTGAATCCTGTTTGCTTGGACTGAGTAGTGGAGGGACAGTGTAAATTAATCATAAGGCAATGGAGTTTTTGTAGACATCAGATGGGAGATTGGAATTGGTGCAGGTACCGTAGGTACAATGGGCAGACTATAAGACATAGAGCAGAATTAGACCATTCAGCCCATCATGTCTGCTCTACTATTCCATCATGGGTGATTTATTATCCCTCTCAAACCTATTCACTTGTCTTCTACTTGTAACCTCAGCACTCTTACTGATCAAAAACCTCTGCTTTAAAAATGACTTGGCCTCCACAGTAGTCTGTGGTAATGAATTCCACAGATTCTCCACCATCTGGCTAAAGGAACTTCTCCTCGTCTCTGCTCTAAAAGGATGTCCTTGTATTCTGAGGTTGTCCCTCTGATCTTAGACTCCATCACTGTGTGAAACATTCTCTCTGCATCCACTCTATCTAGGCCTTTTAATATTCTCTAGGTTTCTATGAGAGCCCTGCTCATTCCTCTAAACTCCAGACCCAGAATCATCAAATGTTCCTCATATGTTAACTCTTTCATCCCAGAATCATTCTTGCAAATCTCCTCAGTGTATTACCCAATGACAGCACATTGACAGCAGCCATTTATCTTTCTTAGATAAATGGCAGCAAGAAAATTGTGGGCTTGATGCACCATCAATAACTCTCTCTGAGACGTGAAGGCGAGATATCGGCTTTTATTGACTGGAAGAAAGAACAAGCAGTAGTTGACCACCATACTACATCCTGGAGACTGAGGGCCGGGCTCAGGCCTCAATCGCCTTTATACCGGGGTCTGTGGGAGGAGCCACAGGAGCAGTCAGCAGGGGGCGTGTCCAGACAGGTATATGTAGTTCACCACAGGGCTGAAGGCTATAGCTCTATGAATTTTGCTTCTCACCCACTAGGAGCAGTGCGGTAGCACTTTTCAGTGGCAGTGATCAGTAGATTAGGGTTCAATTCCCTACACTGTCTGTAAGGTGTTTGTATGTTCTCCCTGTGACCATGTGGGCATCCTCTAGGTTTCCTCTCACATTTCAAATACATACAGTTATGGTTAGTAGGTTGTGAGCATACTATCTTGGTACTAAAAGTGTGCAGCACATCCTCGGACAATATTGGTACAAGTTGTGTGGTTTGCTGTATGTTTCAATGTACAAGGTACAATTAACAGACGGCATAGAGCAGAACACAGCAGGAAAAAGACGTTCCTCCCACAATATTTCTGCCAACCATAATGCCAGTTCAAACAAATTCAATCTGCTGAATCCTCGGCAGAAAAAAATACACAAAATGTTAGAGGAACTCAGAAGATCAGGCAGCATCTATGAAAATGACTAAACAGTCGATGTTTTGGACTGAGACCTTTCATCGGGGCTGGAAAGGAAGGGGGAAGACACCAGAATAAAAAGGTTGGGGGGGAGGGGAAGGTGATAGGAGAAGCCAGGTGGGTGGGAATCATGGTCATTAATAGAGAAAAGAGTGAGAAAAACAGCGTTCTCCACAAGCAGATTAAAGTCAGATGGAATACCATGATTACATACATCATACAACACAGCACATAATGATGATGATCATCTTAAAAACACCCGCTGGTATTTGACATTTCCATCTTGAGAAAAGAACTCTGAGTGTCTATCGAACCAGTGCGTCTCAGTCTCTGATGTTCCAGAGAAAACAATCCAAGTTTGTTATGGACCCACCAGCTTTTGCTCCACCCCATCCCGCCAGCATTTTAAATTGGCTATCACTCTCTCTTTCCAGTCCTGATGAAGGGTCTCAGCCTGAAATGTTTCCACAACAGATGTTGCCTGACCCATTAAGTTCCTTCAGCATTGTGTGTGCTGCTCCAAGTCTGTCCAACCTGGAAAAGTGGTTTAATTGGTCAGTAGCAGATCATGACTGGTGGAACACTGAGATGGGTGTCATGGTCAGGAAAGGTGACTTGGTCAATTACTGCAAGTTATACCTCTTTGGATCATCAGAGGACTGTCAGCCGCTATTACAAAGCTGCTTCCTCGTTTGCATCATCATCATCATCATCGTTATGTAACATATTGTATGACATGGGCAATCATGGTCTCATGATCAGATTGTTCTTGGCAAAATTTTTTACAGAAATGGTTTGCCATTGCCCTCTTCTGGGCAATGTCTTTGCAAAATGAGTGATCCTAACCATTATCAATACCCTTCAGAGATTATCTACCTCTTGTCAGTGGTCGCATAACCAGGACTTGTGATATGCACCAGCTCATAAAACCATCCACCACCTGCTCCCATGGCTTCATATGCCTTACACCTCCTTTGTTTTGTATCTCCACCATGGCACTCATCTTTTACATCACCTTCTCTAAAATGAGATATACCAGCATTAGAAATGGTCCAGAAGAGATTCATTAGAATGATTCAGGGAAAGAAAGGGTTAACATATGAGAAGTATTTGATGGCTATGGATTTGTACTCACTGGAGTTTAGAAGAATGAGTGGGATCTTATTGAAACATTTTGAATATTGAAAGGCCTAGAGTGGATGTGGAGAGGATGTTTCCTATCACAGGGGAGTCTGGAACCAGAGGGAATAGCCTCAGAATATACGGAGGTCCATTTAGAACAGAGATGAGGAAAAAATCCTTTAGCCAGAGGGTGGTGGATCAGTGGAATTCATTGTCACAGATGGCTGAGAAGGCCAAGTCATTGGATTTATTTAAAGTGGAACTTGACATGTTCTTGACTAGTTAGGGTGTCAAAGGTTCCGGACAGAAGGCTGGAGAATGGGGCTGAGAGGGATAATAAGCCAGCCATGATGGAACAGTAGAGTAGACTCAATGGGCTGAATGGCCTAATTCTGCTCCTATTTCTTGTGGTCTTATGGTCTCTCACACTCAAACATTCTCTACAATAGAATATTGCATTGCCAGTTCTATCCTTAAAAATCCCACTGAAACCCAAATTAAATAAATACTAACAATTTATCAAATCAGGATTGGTTTAATTGTTAAATTGCGTTGATTAGATAAATTAAGCTATATGAATAACAATTTTGAAAAGGATTTTTTAAAACTTGGAGGACACTTGTAAAATTAAATAAATATGAAACAGTTCCCAAATCAAATTTATTCAGGAATGCTGATTCTATGTAAAATTATTTGTAAAAGTGCATTTCAAATTACATGATAATGTTAATGAGATTATTTGATGGGGGAAAAAAATCTCAGCTCTCAAAGTAAAAGTACCTTGTGATCAGCACTCCCTGCATTCAGCTCTTTGCAGTCCAGTAATTCCCTTCTCAACTTTTGGCATTTCTCTACCCTCTCCCCCTTGATGCTGCGATACATCCCAGGATGCACTGGGACACATCATCAGTAACGGAACCCGAAGCCATGGGATGTTTTAGGTCTTTCAACATCAGACATTCTTGCCCAGGGAAGCCATCATGGTTGATCAAGCCCTGGCTTGTGTCTCAGCAGCATTGGTCGAAGGGTCACACCTCTTGACCCTTAACACTCAGGAGGCTCGCTCAGCGGCCTCTGTGATGGTCCTGATAACCATTTTCTTTGCAACCCCCGTAATGCCAAGGAGAGAATAAGTTCTGCACAGAAAGCAGGCAGCAAAACCTCTACACCTGACCTCAATAAGCTCCCGTCATTCCCTCCGCTCCTGTCTCTGACACTGCTCCACTAGCTTCTGGTCCTTGGCCTTCTTACGCTTAAGTGCCTCCTCAATCAGGTCTGCCCAAGGAACTCAAACAAGGGAAAGCCTGCACATGCTGGAAATCTAAGCAATGCACACAAAATTCTAGAGGAACTCCACAGTCCGGGCAGCATCTATAGAAAAGAATGTAGTTGAAGTTTTGGTCCGAGACCGTTCGTCAGGATTTTTGTTCTCCAGTTCTGATGAAGGGTCACTGACCAAAACATCAACTATAATCCTTTCCATAGATGCTGTTGGCCTGCTGAGTTCCTCCAGCATTTTGTGTGTGCACTTGAGGAAATGTCAGTTCTATCATGACCACCTGCTTTGACTTTTTTTTAAAGTCAAGCTGGACCACACTTCTGCTCACCCAGTATGATGGTCTTAGTAGATAGTTTTAGTTGATTAAAAAGACAAGGGAGAGAGAATGTCTTTGAGGAGATAAAAGCACAGATCAGCCATGGTGATGGAAGTGGCATTCATGCCAAACTGAATGACAATGACAGTATTTCACATGCTTTTGCTGCCCTTGTCCTTCCAGCTGGAAGAGGTTGTGGGGTTGGGAAAGCTCTGTAAATGAAATTGCCACAGCACATCCTGCAGATGGTACAAAGTACTGCTACTGTATGCTGGTGGTAAAGCGAGTGATCGTAGATTTATAAGACCGTAAGCATCAGGACACTGGAGCAGGGATCCAATTGCAGACCCAGTACTATGCACGCAGTGATAGTAATTGAATAACAAATCCCGATGTGCAAACAAAGTCAATGTCAACGTTCAGGCAGAGATAAAAGCATCCAGAGAGATCCAAAAACCAGAATCGGGAAACAGGCAGAGTTGATATACAGACAGAAAGTCTCAGGAAAACTCATTAGCACAATCTGGCAACAGACAGCTGAAAATACAGGACTGAAATACACGGAGCAATAAACAGAGAGGCAGATGATAGGTGGAGCACAATGAGACACGGGTGGCAGCAATCCAGGTAATAATGAGAAGCAGATGAGAGACGGAGTACTCAGTGATACAGGGGCTGGAGTAGAGCAGGAGTGGGGACAGGAGCACAGACTGACATCTGGGGGGGGGGGGAACACACAAAAAGACAAAGTTCAACGGGAGGTACTTACACATAAGATATAGGACCAAATTAAGCCATTTGGTTCATCGAGTCTGCTCCGCCACTTCTCCATGACTAATCCATTTCTCTCTCAGCTCTAATCTTCTGCCTTCTCCACATAGCCCTTCATGTCCTGATTAATCAAGAATCTATCAACCTCTGTCCTAAGTATACTCAATGACTTGGCCACCACAGTCACCTTGGCAATGAATTCCACACATTCATCACCCTCTTGCTAAAGAAATTTGTCCACTTCTACACTCTAAATGTATGTCCCTCTATTCTGAGGATGTGTCCTCTGGTCTTAGACTCTCCCACCATAGGAAATATCCTTTATTGAGGTGTTTCAACATTTGATAGGTTTCAATGAGATCCTCCCTCATTCTTCTAAATTCCAGTGAGTACTTGCCCAGAGCCATCACATGCTCCTCAAATGATAAGCTCTCAATCATTTTAGATAGATGGAGTGTTGAACATATGGGCTGCAGTGTCCTGTATGGTGTAGAGTTTCTTTTGTGTTGTTGAAGATGCACTCATCCAGGCAAGCGGAGAGCCATAGTCAAAGAGACTGACAGCATGGAGACAAGCCCTTCGACCCAACTGGTCCATGCCAACCATGATGCCCCATCCAAGTTAGTCCTATTTGCCAATGTTCGACCCATCACACTCTAAAACTTTCCAGCGACTATACCATCACACTCCAGAGCTGAGCCTTGTAGATGATAGATGGCTTGTTCTTGTAAACAGATATGGTGCCTTCATTTTTGATTTCTAGACAATAGTAAACATTAGGATATTGATCATAGAGGATTTAGTGAATGTCAGGGGGTGGTGCTTGTATGGTCTGAGTCATTGGGATCTCTTCTGGGGAAGCTCTGACCTGTACAAAAGGGATGGTCTACACTTGAACCTGAGAGGGACTGAGGATAGGGCTGAGGAAGAGGCAATTGTTTTACAAACAGAGGCAGTGTATAGTAAGTCTGTCAAGAAGGACAGGCAAATAATAAGGCATAATTGATGTCAGTGGGATGCGTTGAAGTGTAACATGGGAGCAAAATCAAAAAGGGTGATGAATAGAGGAATGAAGGTGTTATAATTAAATACACACAATAATACATGGTATAATGTAGATGTAGTGCAGTTAGAGATTGGTAGGTATGCTGATATGGGAGTCACTGAGTTATGGCTGAAAGAAGATTATGGCTGGGAGATTAATATCCAAGGATATACATTTAATCGAAAAGCCAGGCAGGTAGTCAGAAGGGTGTCATGGTTGGGAAAAAATTAGATCAAATCCTTTGGAGCAGGTGACAAAGGATTGGAAAATGTAGAATTCTTGTCGGTAGAGTGAAGAAACCACAAGGGTGAAAAAACCCTGATGCAAGTTAAATACAGGCCTTCAAACAGTAGCCTGGATGTGGGATATAAATTACAACAGGAGATAGAAGACGCATTTAATAAGGACAGTGTTCTGATGGTCATGGGGGATATCTATAGGCAGGTAGATTGGGAAAATTAGGTTGGTGCTGGATCGCAAAAGAGGGATTTTGCAGAATGCTTACAAGATGGCTTTTAAGAACAGCTCGTGGTTGAGTTCACTAGCAGTCCAGCTATTCTGGATTTGGAGATGTGATTTGATTAAGGAGCTTAAGGTAAAGGAACACTTAGGAGTCAGTTATGATAATGTGATAGAATTCACCCTGAACTTTGAGAGGGAGAAGATAAGGTCAGGTGTATCCATATTACAGAGAAGTAAATGGAATTATAGAGACATGAGAGGGGAGCTGGTGAAAGTTGATTGAAAGAGGACATCAGTAGGGATGATGGCAAAACAGCAATGGCTAGAGATCCTGGGGGAAATTCAGAAGGTGCAGGATAGATATATTCTGAAGATTAACAGTACTCTAAAGGGAGAATGATGCAACCATGGTTGACAAGGGAAGTCAAAGTCAGCATAAAGCAAAAGACAGCAGATAAAATAGCAAAAATTACTAGGAAGTTTAGAGGACTGGGAAGCTTTATTAACAGAAGGCAACTAAAGAAACCATGAGGAAAAATATGAAATATGAAAGTAAGCTAGTCAATAATATCAACGAGGATAATGAAAGATTTTACAGGTATATAAAGAGTAAACGTAGGCCAAAATCAACATGATTTTCTTAAGGGGAAATCTAGCCTGACAAATCCTCTGGAATTCTTTGATGAATTAACAGGTAGGATAGACAGATCAGAATCAGGCTTAAATTCACTGGCATATGTTATGAAATTTGTTGTTTTTGCAGCAACATTATAAAGCAATGCATAATAATAGAGAAAATGTGAATTACGGTAATTATATATTTAAATAAAATAGTTCAGTTAAATATGCAGTGCTAAAATAGTAGTGAAATAGTGTTCATGGGTTCAATACCCATCCAGAAATTAGATGTCAGAGGTGAAGACGCTGTTCTTAAATCACTAAGTGTGTGCCTTCAGTCTCCAGAATTTCTTTCTTGATGTAGCAATGTGAAAAGGGCATGTCATGGACGATGGCAGACCTTAATGATAGATGCCACCTTTTACAGTATTCACTCTTTGAAGAAGCCCTGGATGCTGGGGAGGCTAGTGCCCATGATGGAGCTGACTGAGTTCACAAACTTCTGCAGCTTCTTTCGATGTGTGCAGTGACCCCTTCTCCCATAGCAGATGGTGATGTAGTTGGTCATATTGTTCTCCACGGCACACCGGTAGAACTTTGCAAGTGCTTTTGGTGATTTACCAGATCTCCTCAAGCCCCTGTAATCATGCCGTCTTTCTAGCTGCATCGATGTGCTGGGCCCAGAACAGATCCTCAGTGATGTTGTCACCCAGAAACTTGAAATTGCTTACTCTTTCCACTTCTGATCCTTCCATGAGGACTGGACTGTTTTCTTTCATCTTACGCTTTCTGAAGTCCACAGTCAGTTCTTTGGTCTTGCTGATATTAAGTACAAGGTTGTTGCTGCAGCACCACTCAACTAGCTGATATATCTCACTCCTGTGCACCTTCTCATCACAATCAGAAATTCTGCCAACAACAGTTGTCTCATCAGCAAAGTTATAGATGGCATTTGACCTTAATTTAGCCACACAGTTCTGGGACATGTCACAGTGAAAGGAGAGTCAGTTTACTTGGATTTTCAGAGGCATTTGAAAAGGTCCCTCACATGAGGCTGCCTAACAAGATAGGAGTTCCTGGTATGAAAGGAATAGATAGAAGATTGGTAGACTGGCAGAAGGCAAAGAGTGGAAATAAACAGCACTTATTTTGGTTGGATGTCAGTGACTAGCTGTAATCCACTGGGGTGAGTATTGGGACCGTTTTTTCTATATTGTACTGTATGTCAATGACTTGGATGACAGAGTTTGGCCTTGTGGCCAAGTCTGGAGATGACACAAAGATAGCTGCGTGGGGCAGGTAGTGCTGAGGAAACAGGGAGTCTGCAGAAGGACTTAGACAAATTGGAATAGTTGGTAAAGAAGTGGCATGTGGAATATAGTGTTGGGAAGCATATGGTGATGCACTTTGGTAGATGGAATAAAGGCATAGACTAAATTCTAAATGGAGAGAAAATTCAGAATGCTGAGGTGCAAAGGGACTTAGGATACACAGAATTTCCTAAAAGTTAACTTGCAGGTTGAGTCAGTAGAGAGGAAGATAAATGCAATGTTAGCATTCATTTTGAGAGGAGCAGAATATAAGAGCAGGGATGTTAAGCTGAGGCTTTATAAGGCACTGGTGAGACCTCTCTTGGAGTAATGTGTGCAATTTTGGGCCCCTCATCTAGGAAAAAATGTGCTGACATCAGAGGGGGTTCAGAGAAACACAGGAGTGACCCCAGAAATGAAAGGGGTAACATATGAGAAGTATTTGATGGCATATACTCACTGGGGTTTAGAAGAATGTAAGGGACCACACATATTAAACATTGAAAGACCCAGACAGAGTGGAGAGGATGTATCCTACAGCGGGGAAGTTTAGGACCAGAGGTCACAGGTTCAAAATACAAGGCCATATCTTTAGAACAGAGATGGCGAGGAATTTCTTTATCCAGAGGGTTGTAATCTGTTGAATTTAATGCTATGAGTGGCTATGAAGGCCAAGACATTAAGTATATTTAAAGCAGAGGTTGATAGGTTCTTAATTAGTCGGTGTGTCAAATGTTACAGGGAGTAAGCAAGAGAGTGGGATAATGTATCAACCATGATGAAATGGTGGAGCAGACATGAGGGGCTACTAAGTCTCATTGCTTCTGGTCTTATTGGATATTGTCATTGGCTGGTGTGTATCTTCAAAGCTACCACATGTCTATCTCATTTCTCCATGATTTCAGCTCTGATTTCTGAATTTTCTCTTCACTTAGAATATGATCTATACATTTACCCCTGCTCCTCCAAGGGGACCACAACCTCGTCATAGGGTTCAGAGTGTTGCATGCCTCAATGACTTGGAGAGCTATGTTGGCTAGAGGGAGGGCTTTGTGCTTTAATTCTTGGCAAGGTTACTCATGCCAAACTGGTCAAAGGGTAGAGGCCACCAGTCCTCCAAGTTTGGGAGTTCAGCTCAGGGCTACAGAAAAAGAAAATTGTTACAAAAGCAGTAATGAAAAGTCCTTCTACATCTGTGTATGGACAGACAGAGATAGAAGACCTTCATTGCTGCCGTAAATGCCAGTGGCATATCGAGCAGTTAGTATAGTGTTCCTATCTTCTTCGAAAGTGCATGACTATACACCTCCCTACACTGTATTCCATCTGTCATTATACTCCTGATGTATTGGTTAATTTATTCCCCTCCATAGATACTGCCCAACCTGCTGAGATCCTCCAGCATTTTGTGTATGTTGCTCTGGATTTCCAGCATCTACAGAAGCTCTCGCGTCCGTAATTAATTAAATTTAATTTTTTACAGCTCTCTTCATGAGATTTATACTTGTTACTGTCCATCATGAGTCCAGGAATATGAACATGTTTCAAACACCAGAGTGAATCTGGTACACTTCTGTATGCAGAGAAGTTTAATTTAGCTTGTTAAAAGAAGAATATATCCCTATTGATGGATGAAAATAATCATAATGTTAAAATGTCAAAATCTAAAACTGAATTTACTTAATTAATCAGCTTTGTAAAAAACCACTTCATTTGATGAGTGGCTGAAACAACAAAACACAAACTCAACAGGAGACTCTCGAATTCCAGATTCACGAGTTCTTCCTCCATTGACAGATAATCCATCTCTTTTTCTAGCCTCTGTAGCTCTGAAATTTATTGCAATGATTTCTTTGCAGCAAAGCAATAAGACCAAGAATCCAATTTTTCTCAGGGGTTCTTCAATCTAGGTCTATGTAGAATTGATATATCATACCTTTTTTTTTTAGCATTTTAGGGTTTAATTTAACTTTAAAGGCCATCACACCAAAGTATAAAGTGAAACAATGAAAGACTGAAAATAGGATTTTTCTGTTGCATTCATCCTTCTTTCCAAAATACAAGTTCAAAGGAGATGTTACATTTGGTGCTAACTTGTGATATGAAGGTTGCAACATTTGAGAGCATGTCTTTAGTTTTTTTTAAACGTTATTACAAGTTACCTGTTTGAGACACAATACGGTTGTGTTTCCAACAAATAATGTGTAATATAGTTATCTTTTAGATGACATGGTGGTGTAACAGTTAGTCTAACACTGTTACAGCGCAAGTGACCTTGTCACGGTCCTGGCAGGCATTTCCCACCTTTTCCCTGTCCTCCCTAATTGGTCCTTAATCCCCACACTTGATTTCCAATCTTCCCCAATTCCTCTCAATCACCAGCACCTGGTTTCCATTAGCCACCAGAGGATAAGACTCGGACAGCTCCGGTCAGCCTTTGCCAGATTGTTGGTTGACTTTCAGAACCTTGCTCCAAGCCTTCAACCCTGTATTTCTCTGTAAACTGAGTTTCCTGGATCCTGATCCATGTCAGAGTCCTGCACTTGGGTTTATTTTCCTGCCATATCTGTGTCACAGACCTAGGTTCAATTCCACTGCTGTCTGTAAGTAGGTACATTTTTAAATTTTCTTTTTACTGAAATAAAGTGCAGATTAGGCCCTTCTAGCCCTTTGAGCCACATCTGCTCAGCATCCCCTGATGTAATCATGGGACAACTTAGAATGACCAATTAACCTACCAACTAGGAGGTCATTGGATGGTGCAATGAAATTGAAGTACCTGGAGGAGACCCACACAGTCCAGGGGAGAGTATACAAACCCCATACAGGTAGGGGTGGGAATTGAACCTGTGTTGCTGGTACTGTAAAGTGTTATGCTCACCACTACACTACTGTGCTGCCCCAAAAAATGTGGCTTGTGTGAGTTTGTATGTTTGCTCCATGACTACAAGTTTACTCCATGCACTCCCATTTCATCTCACATTCCAAAGGCATAGGGGTTAGTAGGTTAATTGATCTGATGGGTGTAATTGGGTGGCATAAAAAGTACTTTTACTATGCTGTAACTAAATACTGTAAATAAAAACTAAATAGGTTCTCACTCTATGCCACCATCCTATTTGCTTTGTATTGCAAATCCCCTTAGGAATTACATGACTAATACAAGGGGACGTAATTTTAGGATGGCTGGAGTGATGTAAAGGGGGGATGGCAGAGGCAGGTTGAGAGTGGAAGTTGTATAGAATACTCTGTCGGGTGATGATGGAGGCAGATACATTAGGGTCATTTAAGAGACTCATAAATAGGCACATGGGTGAAGGGAAAATGGAGGGCTGTGTGCAAGGGAAGGCTTGGACTGATCTTTAAGTTAAAATGTCAGCACAACATTGTGGGCAAAAATTCTATGCTCCATGAATACAAGCACTGAAATTTACTATGTGGGTTGGAAGGCACTCCCAGTTTATAACTAGCTACAGCTCCCAATGCTCTGTGATCACTTGAGCTCTCCTAATTTTGCTGTCTTCAGACCCCCTACTTTAAAAACATTCACTCAAAGTGGCTAAGCTACTTGAGAAGTAACTAAAGACACAATACAAATAAATTGAATTGACTTTTTTCTGATCTTTCACATACATGAGGAGTAAAAATCTGTTTTATCTCTATCTAAATGTGTAATGTACAATCACAGTAATTTATAATAAATAGAACAGTCAATAGAATGCTGTCAAATAAGCATGAGTTCATCAGTCTGATGACCTGGTGGAAGAAGCTGTCCTGAAGCCTCTTGGTCCTGGCTTTTATGCTGTGGTCCTGCTTTCTGGATGGTAGCAGCTGGAGTATATTGTGGTTGGTGTGACTTGTGTCCCCAGTGAACCTACAGGCCTTTTCTACACACCTGTCCTTGTAAATGTCCAGAATCACAGGAAGTTCACAACTGTAGATGTGCTGGGCTGTTCTCATCACTCTCTGTAGAGTCCTGCGATTAAGGGAGGTACAGTTCCCATACCAAGCGGAGATGTGCCAAGTCAGGATGCTCTCAGTTGTGTCCCTGTAGAAAGTTCTCAGAATCTGGGGGGCCCATACCAAGCCACCTCAACCAACTGAGGTGAAAGAGGTGCTGTTGTGCCTTTTTCACCATACAGCAGTGTGGTGATGCAGATGCCAAGGAATTTAAATCTGTTTGCCCCCTCAACCCCAAATCCATTGATGTCAATAGGGGTTAGGCCATCTCCATTCCTCTTGTAATCCACAACAGGCTCCTTTGTTTTTGTGACACCAAGGGAGAGGTTTTCTTGACACATAGTGATGACTTCTTCCCTGTTATTGTTTAAGATATGGCCAATCAATGTAGTGTCATTGGCAAATTTAATTAGCAGATTGGAACTGTAGGTGGCAATACAGTCATGGGTACACAAGAGGTAAGGGAGGGGACCCAGTACGCAGCCCTGAGTTTGAGTCCCAAAGCAACTGAGGGGATTTAAGTTCTTATCATTAACTAAAGCTTGAATTAAAGGGTAATCCTGGAATGATACAGCACAGGAACAGGCCCTTTGGTCCAGCTAGTTTATGGTGACCAAGCTTCCCATCTAAATTCATCCCATTTCCCTGTATCCCTTGAAACTGATTTCCCAATCTGGGGTGCACGGTCCCCTTGCTTAATAGTATTGCTCCATGGTATAAAAAAGGTTGGGAACCCCTGATCTGAACCCGTCCTCTCCAAATACCTTGTAATATAAAACTACTCTTAGAATTAGTGACAACATAATTAACACAATACCCAATTAATGTCAACCCTACTATCTATACTTGGTTAGGTTTAAATGAGACATTGTATTCACTACTGTGGCTAACTCACATTCTCTGAGATGGGCACTCCATTCAAGGGTCAAAGATCAAAGTACAAATTTCATTTTCTTCAAAGTTCAATGTAAATATATTATCAAAGTATATATAGTATAGATTCACCATCTACAACCTTGAGATTCATATTCTTATGGGGATACTCAATAAATCTGTAAACCATAATCAATGAACAACTACCCAACATGAGTGTTCAACAAGAGTATAGAAGGTAACAAACAATGCAAATACAAAAAGAAAGAAATAATAATAATTGATAAATAAGCAATAAAGATAAAAAGAAAAACTTGCAGGTGCTGGAAATCCAACCAACACACACAGAATTTGTGTGTTGGATTTTCTGAATGCCTTTGACAAGGTGCCACACGTGAGGCTGCTTACGAGCTATGAACCCATCGTATTACAGGAAGGATTCTAGCACGGATCAAGCAGTGGCTGAGCAGCAGGAGGTACAAAAGTGGCAATAAGTAGAGCCTTTTCTGGTTGGCTGCCACTGACTGGTGGTGTTCCACAGGGGTCTGCATTAGGACCAATTCTTTATATGTTGTATGTCAATGATCTGGCTTTATTGCAAAGATTGCAGACAATATGAAGATAGCTGGAGGGGCAGATAGTTTTGAGGAAGTAAATAAGCTACAGAAGGCCTTAGACAGGATAGGAGAATGGCCAAAGAAAGGATGGATGGAATACAATGTCTGGAAGTGCATGATCATCCACTTTGGTAGAAGAAATGAAAGGGTTAACTATTTTCTAAATGGAGAGGAAATACAAACAACTGAGATGCAAAGGGACTTGGGAATCCTTGGGCTGGATTCCATAAAGGTTAATTTGCAGGTTGAACGTGTGGTGAGGAATGCAAATTCTATGTTAGCATTCATTTCAAAAGGACTAGAATATAACAACAAGGATATAATGCTGAAACTTTATAAAGCACTGGTGACACCTCACCTTATCTTAGAAAGCATATGCTGAAACTAAAGAAGGCTCAAAGGAGTGTCACGAAAATGATTCCAGGATTGAACTGCTTGTCATATGAAGAGCAATTGATGGCTCTGGACCTGTATTCATTATAATTCAGAAGAATGAGGGGTGACCTGATTGGAACTTATCAAATGGTGATAGAGTGGACGTGGAGATATTGATTCCTATGTTTGAACAGTCTAAGTTCAGAGTACAGAGCCTCAGAACAGAGGGGTATCCTTTTAGAATTGAGATGAGGAGGAATTTTTTGCCACAGTGGAGGGCAAGTCTTTGTGTATTTAAGGCAGAGGTCGATAGATTCTTGGATTCAACAGTAGCTGGATGGGAGATGCCAGAGAGTAGTGGTGGATAACCGTTTGTCAGGTTGGAGGCCGGTGACTAGTGGTATGCCTCAGGGATCTGTACTGGGTCCAATGTTGTTTGTCATATACATTAACGATCTGGATGATGGGGTGGTAAATTGGATTAGTAAGTATGCAGATGATACTAAGGTACGTGGCGTTGTGGATTATGAAATAGGTTTTCAAAGTTTGCAGAGATTTAGGCCAGTTAGAAAAGTGGGCTGAACGATGACAGATGGAGTTTAATGCTGATAAGTGTGAGGTGCTACATTTTGGTAGGAATAATCAAAATAGGACACACATGGTAAATGGTAGGGTATTGAGGAATGCAGTAGGACAGAGTGATCTAAGAATAATGGTGCATGGTTCCCAGAAGGTGGAATTTCATGTGGATAGGGTGGTGAAGAAAACTTTTGATATGCTGGCCTTTATAAATCAGAGCATTGGGTATAGGAGTTGGGATGTAATGTTAAAATTGTACAAGGCATTGGTAAGGCTGAATTTGGAGTATTGTGTACAGTTCTGGTCACTGAATAATAGGAAAGATGTCAACAAAATAGAGTACAGAGGAGATTTAATAGAATGTCACTTGAGTTTCAGCACCTAATTTACAGGGAAAGATTGAACAAGTTAGGTCTTTATTCTTTGGAGCATAGAAGGTTGAGGGGGGTATTTAAAATTATGAGGGGGATAGATAGAGTTGATGTGGTTGGGCTTTTTCCATTGAGAGTAGGGGAGATTCAAACAAGAGGGCATGAGTTGAGAGTTAAGGGGCAAAAGTTTAGGGGTAACACATGGGAACTTCTTTACTCAGAGTGGTATCTGTGTGGAACGAGCTTCCAGTAAAAGTGGTAGAGGCAGGTTCGATTTTCTCATTTGAGAAAAAAAATCAGATAGGTATATGGACAAGAAAGGTATGGGGGGTTATGGGCTGAGTGCAGATAGGTGGGACTAGGTGAGAGTAAGTATTCGGCACGGACTAGAAAGGTAGAGTTGGCCTGTTTCTGTGCTGTAATTTTTATATGGTTATATGATTGGTCAGAGCATGAAGGGATATGGGTTGAAGGTAAGAGATTGGGCTGAGAGTAAAATTGGATCTGCCATGATGAAATGGCCTAATTCTGCTCCTATATCTTATGGTCTTATTATGATCTAAAATGCTGGAGGAACTCAGCAGGTCAAGCAGCATCCATGGAAAAGAATAAACAGTCAACATTTAAGTCTGAGACACTTCAGGCCCAAAACGCCATCTCTTTACTGGTTTTCCAAACAAGTAATAAATATTGAGAACATGAGATGAAGAGACAAAAGGGATCCACTGGTGAATCCATTCTTGCAGGCAAATAAAAAAATACAATAGAATTTATGAAAACACTATACATAAAGATTACCAAATAACCAACGCGCCAAAGAAGACAAATTCTGCATATATATAATAAAATGAATGAGTAAATAAATAATACTAAGAAGCTGAGTTGTAGCTTTCTTGAATATAGAGTCATCTATACGTTGTGAATCAGTTAGTGATATGTGGTAAACATTGGTCTTGCAAAGACATCCACGACACAAATAACTAAAGGAGACTGGTGCAGAAAACAAATTGTTTTTGGTTTGTGGTGTTCAACTGCTTGGACACATGGTAGCATAGTGGTTAGCACAACACTATTACAGCTTGGACCGTCAGAGTTCAATTCCAGCATCCTCTGTAAGGAGTTTGTATGTTGTCCCCAATGACCACTGGGGTATCCTCCCACAGTCCAAAGACCTAAAGATTGGTATGTTAATTGGTCATTGTAAATTGTCCCATGAAATTGGTTGCTCAGTGGTGTGGCTTGAAGGCCAGTGGGACCTGTTCCGTGCTGCATCTCTAAATAAATAAATAAATAAATCAGACTCTGAAATACTCACCCTAAGATTAGCTGTACTTTTATTTAGGATTAGCTTTATTTGTCACAGGTACATCAAAATATAGAGTGAAGTGCATCATTTGTCTCAACAACCAACACTACCTGAATACTTGCTGAGGACAGCCCACATGTGTCACCACACTTCTGGCACAAACGTAGCATGCCCACTGCTTGCTACTATGTTGAGGCATGGGTTTGCAGAGAGTGGAATCATTGGTATGAAAGAATCATCCCTTGACCTGACCAGTATTCTCTCTCCAGAGCTGAGGTATTATAAAAAACTTGATATTTATCCTTGAAAGATGCTACTGACTGCAAGTTAGGTTCAGCAGAAATTTACATAAATGGTCAACAGGTAAATCAATTTAAGTTTAGTTTGTTTTTTCTTGAATCACAAACAATAAACAAACATGAGATTCTGCAGAAGATGGAAATCCAGAGCAACACACACAAAATGCTGGAAGAACTCAGCAGGTCAGGTAGGATCTATGGAGGGGAATAAATAGCTGATGTTTCGAGCCGAGACCCTTCATCAGGACTGGAAAGGAAGGTGGCAGAAGCCAGGATATTGCCCCACCACCTTCCTTTCCATCCTGACAAAAACCTTGTTCTAAAATGTTGCCTGTTTATTCAACTGACCTGCTGAATTCTGACAATCAATATTTGCTCGAGTTTTTTTATTCATTTAATGTGAAAACAGAAAAAAATATTTCTGTGCAATTCACAAAGGATTGTGTATCGTCAGGAATGAGCATTTGCTGCCACGCCCAGAAATGAACAGGGATTTCCTCCCTCACAAACCGTTTTCCAGCTCTCAATAATGTTAGGTGATGATAATCGTACAAAGGGGCCTCAGTGCTTGTGGAGACAAAAAGCTGCATGTATTTATTGCAAATTACATTTGGCAGATTATCAGCCAGTAATGACAATATAAAGGCATAACAAATGATGGAAAAGAGATGACCCGCCTATCACTTTCATTTGCTACCATCCTCTTTCCTTTTATTCCCTAGTCCACTCTCCTCTCATATCAGATTCCTTCGTTGTCAGCCCTTAACCTTTTTCACCCATCACTTTCTTGGCTCTCAGTTCATCCCACTCCGCCACTCACCTCGCTTGTCTCTTTTACTGGATTCACCTACTTCTAACCAGCGTATGTTCCTCCCCTCCCCTCATCTGTTTACTTTGGTTTCTGCTCTTTCCTATCCATTTCTGAGGAAGGGTCTTGGTCTGAAACCTCCATAGATGCTTCCTCGCCTGCTGAGTTCTTCCACCATTTCTTGCTTAAGATTTCCAGCATCTTCAGAATCTCTTGCGTTTGCTTATTGATGAGTGCTCTTAATGATGGATGCCACCTTTTTGAAGCCATGCCTTCTGAAGGTGCCCTCAGTACTGAGGAGGCTAGTACCCATGAAGGCGTTAGCTCAGTTTACAACTTCCTGCCGCATTTTCCAAACCTGTGCAGATAGCATTTAGTTCAGCTCAATGGATTGCCACTTGGTTTAATGTTTAACGGTGTTGGCTTCGGCTAAGTGTTATTATATTTCACCTTTGACACTTATGAATTCAAACCCACTCCAGTGAATGGAAGGCAAAGCTGGACAGATGGTTCAGTGGTGAACTAAGAGAAAACACCACTCTGAAAGCTGTTCCTATGAGAATCAGACATTATAAATCTGAAAACATTTAAAAGTGGAGCAAGAGTAGATCATTCAGCCCCTTAAGTCCTGTTTACCATTCAATAAAAAATAGCTGAGCTTTCACCTCAGCACCATTTTTTCTATCCTCTCCTTATAGTTCAAGCTCAAGATGAAGTTTATTGTCATCGGGCTGTACATACATGCAACCAAATGAAACAACGTTCCGCCAGACCATGGTGTATCCACACAACATACATCACACACAGCACGTAAAATATTAAGAAAAATAAGTTAATAAAATATAATTCAAAATGTCTGCAATGTGTTCAGCCTATGTAGTAAGCAGCTTGTTATCCCAGTGATGAGACCTTGATGGTGCCATGGTATTCATTAGTCTCACAGCCTGAGGGAAGATGCTATAACCCAGTCTGGCAGTCCTAGTCCTGATGCTCCTGTGGTGTCAAAGAAATTGTGGAGTGGCTGGTAGGTATGCTCAAAAATGCTTCAGGCACTTCATGTACAGCATTCCTGGTACATGTCAACAATGGGGTGAGAGGGAGACCCTAGTGATCCTCACAGCAGTTTTTGCTATCCTCTGTAGGGCCTACCCTATCTCTACAATTCAAGTTCAAGTTTATTGTCATCTAATTGTACGTATTTGCAACAAAGGTGTTGACCTGAGGGATACATACATGGAATTATGATGTAGTGGCCATTACAGAGACTTGGCTGGCACCAGGGCAGGAATGGATTCTCAATATTCCTGGATTTCAGTGTTTTAAAAGGGATAGAGAGGGAGGGAAAAGGGGAGGAGGGGTGGCATTACTGGTCAGGGCTACTATTACAGCTATAGAAAAGGTGGGTAATGTAGCAGGATCCTCTTTTGAGTTAGTAAGGGTGAAAGTCAGGAACAGGAAGGGAGCAGTTACTCTATTGGAAGTATTCTATAGGCCCCCTGGTAGCAGCAGAGATACCGAGGAGCAGATTGGGAGGCAAATGTTGGAAAGATGCAAAAATAACTGGGTTGTTATCATGGGAGACTTTAACTTCCCTAATATTCATTGGCACCTGATTATTTCCGAGGGTTTAGATGGGGCAGAGTTTGTTAAATGTGTCCAGGACACACTTGTCCTGTCACAGTATGTTGACAGGCCGACTAAGAGAATGCCATACTGGATCTAGCATTAGGTAACAAACTGGGTCAGGTCACAGATCTCTCAGTGGGTGAGCATCTGGGGGACAGTGATCACCTCTCCCTGACCTTAAGCATTATCATGGAAAAGGATCGAATCAGAGAGGACAGGAAAATTTTTAATTGGGGAAGGGCAAATTTTGAGGCTATAAGGCTAAAACTTGCAGGTGTGAATTGGGATGTTGTTTTTGCAGGGAAGTGGACTATGGACATATGGTCGATGTTTAAGGATCTCTTGCAGGATGTTAGGGATAAATTTGTCCCGGTGAGGAAGATAAAGAATGGTAGGGTAAAGGAACCATGGGTGACAAGTGAAGTGGAAAATCTAGTCAGGTGGAAGAAGCAGCATACATGAGATACAGGAAGCAAGGGGCTATTGAGGAATATAGGGTAGCAAGAAAGGAGCTTAAGAATGGGCTGAGTAGAGCAAGAAGGGGGCATGAGAAGGCCTTGGTGAGTAGGGTAAAGATGAGGGAAGAGATTGCTCTGCATTTGGCTAGGACCTTTATGTCCTCATTGTCCACGGGAATGGTACTGGAGGATTGGAGGGAGGTGAATGTTGTCCCCTTGTTCAAAAAGGTAGTAGGGATAGTCCGGGTAATTATAGACCAGTGAGTCTTACATCTGTGGTGGGAAAGCTGTTGGAAAAGATTCTTAGAGATAGGATCTATGGGCATTTAGAGAATCATGGTCTGATCAGGGACAGTCAGCATGGTTTGTGAAGGGCAGATCATGTCTAACAAGCCTGATAGAGTTCTTTGAGGAGGTGACCAGGCATATAGATGAGGGTAGTGCAGTGGATGTGATCTACATGGATTTTAGTAAGGCATTTGACAAGGTTCCACACGGTAGGCTTATTCAAAAAGTTAGAAGGCATGGGATCCAGGGAAGTTTGGCCAGGTGGATTCAGAATTGGCTTTCCTGCGGAAAGCAGAGGGTGTGGTGGAGGGAGTACATTCAGATTGGACTCATGGCGTCCCACAAAGATCGGTTCTGTGACCCCTACTTTTCATGACTTTTATTATGACCTGGATGTGGGTTGGCAAGTTTTCAGATGACACAAAGGTTGGTGGTGTAGAGGATTGTCGAAGATTGCAGAGAAACATTGATAGGATGCAGAAGCGGGCTGAGAAGTGGCAGATGGAGTTCAACCCGGAGAAGTGTGAGGTGGTACTCTTTGGAAAGACATCTCCAAGGCAGAGTACAAAGTGAATGGCAGGATACTTGGTAGTGTGGGGGAGCAGAGGGATCTGGGGGTACATGTCAACAGATCCCTGAAAGTTGCCTCACAGGTAGATAGGGTAGTTAAGAAAGCTTACGGGGTGTTAGCTTTCATAAATCAAGGGATAGAGTTTAAGGGTTGCAAGGTAATGATGCAGCTCTATAAAACTCTGGTTAGGCCACAGTTCTGGTCACCTCACAATAAGTTAACAAGACAAAGAGAGCAACTAATTACTTTGTTAACCACACTTTTTCTGGCAAACCATCATCACCAGTAATCGTCTGTAACCTCCCTTTGGATTTAGAGGTGGCAGAACCGAGGCATGGCGCGGCAGCAAGCACATCACCAAAGATCAGAAACAGGCCAAACTGAAACTGTGGGATCCGGGCACCAGAATCAACTGAGCACAATGTGCAGTGTTAGTTTACTTATTATAAAACAATGAGACCAGTTCATAGAAACATCAGCCAATACAAATATCTCGAGACAAAGGACTGCAGATGCTGGAATCTGTAGCAACAAACAATCTGCTGGACAAACTCAGTGTCAAACAGCATCTGTGGACAGAATGGAATTGCTGGTCTTTCCAGTCAAAACCATGTATCATATCAATATCTATCCTGTGTATATTCTATCCAGCCCTCTTCTGAGCACAGAATACAACATGGAACACAGAACAGGGAACACGGAACACAGAATGATACAGCGCAGGAATAAAAGATTACAGATTAGCTTCATTTGTCACTTGTACATCAAAATATTGTGCCTCCCAAAATAAGCCAGCTTCATAGTCAATCCAGTCCAAACCAATTTAACAGCAGTCAGTGTTGTTGAAATGAAGTAAGTTTCAGTTTGTAATCTAAATGCATGAGGTATCAGAATCAGGTTTAATATCACCATCGTATGTCATGAAATTTGTTGTTGTGCAGTAGCAGTGTTTTGCAATACATAATAAAGAACTATAAATTCTAATAAGAAATATATATCTCTTATTGTAAGTAATAGATTTCTAATTATGTATTGTAAACTGTATATATACTGCATGTGTATATATAAAATAAATAATACAAAGAGAAAAAGTACTGAAGTCGTGTACGTGGATTCATTGTCCATTCAGAAATCTGATGATGGTTGCAAAGAAGCTATTTCTAAGATGTTGAGTGTGTCTCTTCAGGTTCCTGTACCACCTCCTTGATGAAAGAGGGCATAACCTGGGTGATGGGGGTCTTTAATGATGGATGCCACTTTTTGAGGTATTGCCTTTTGAAGATTGGAAAAACTACACTAACTTTGCAAGCAACTAAGCCAACTTCCAGTTAAGGTTGTTTTTTGTGAATCAATCACTCCATCACTCAAATTCACTGCCTCTTATTTACCAGGCAGGATGACAAATGATCAAGCTCTCCTTTGTCTTGCATTTTCACTAAGGAAATTATCAACCCTCTCACTCCATCTAATGGCTGCAAAAATCTATTTTCAATTCTTTGCTTTCTTTCTCCCCAGTGTCCAAGGCTAATGGAGGGAATGTGCCAAGATATTGCGACACCAACTTAAATTTGTTCATAACTAAAAAAACTCGAATAATGAAAGCCAGTCCACAATCTTAAATAAGTTAGCAGCTGAGTAAAAGGATCAGTGTATAGACATGAGATCATTCCAAAACGATGTGCATTTATGAAGCTGCTAATTGTGCTATTGAGAATCTCAGGACCTCTCCAAAGAGTTCCCATTTAAAAAGTGACACTGCTGGCATTTTTTTAGTTGTTTATTGAAGCTCTGTATTCTCACTTTCCAGATGGACTAAATGTAAGTTAAAGGTGAAAATCATAAAAGAATACTGCTGGCGCTGCTAATCTGAAACATAAACTGAAAATGCTGTTGGAACTCAGCAGTTCAGACAGCATTGATGGAAAAGAGTAAACAGTGAATGTTTCATCAACACTAGTTCAATTTTATTTGATTTAGAGATTCAGCACAGAACAGGCCTTTCCAGCCCAACAAGCCACACTGTACAGCAACCCACCCATTTGGACAGATTGATAGATAATTGAGTCCAAAGGAAATTGCAGTGTCATAGTAACATTACAAGTGCGCATGTATACAAATGTTAGAAGAGAAGTAAGAAAGAATAAAAGTTATGTTACCTCAGACAGTCTAACAAGACAGGGGTCATTACTTCTCTGGTTATTGGTTCACCATTAGAGAGCCTAATGACCAAGGTTAAGAATGACCTCATGTTGCTCTATTTGGAGCAGTACAGTTGTCTTAGCTTAATTACAAAACTATCAATTAACCTACTAACTGATATGTCTTTGGTCTGTGGGAGGAAATCGAAACACGTGGATGAAACCCCCGCACTTATGGAGAGAATGTATAAACTCATTACAGACAGTGTTCCAGCATTTTTTGTGTTGCTCTGGATTTCCAGCAGCTGCTGAATCTCTTGTGCTTATTTATTGTCAGTGTTTCATGGAAGAAAGAACTTAAATTGATTTACCTGTAAGGAACATCTATGCAAATGATTCCCTAACCTAATTTGCAATCTTTAGCACCCTTCAAAGGCAATTATCAAACATTCTGTAATACCCCAGCTCTGGAGAGGGAATACTGGTCAGGTCAAAGGGTGACTCTTTCACGCCCATGATTCCACTCTCTGCAAGCCCACTCCTCAATGAACAGAGTCTCAGGAGATTCTTATCATCAAAATAAAGGCACGTAGAAACATGCTCAAGATCTGAATAACAGCAGTAGTTGGGGTGGTTTGAGTATCTCAGAAACTGTTGATCTCCTGGGATTTTCACGCAAGACAGTCTCAGACCAGGGATTCCCAACCTGGAGTCCATAGATCCCTCAGTTAATGGTAAGGCTCTGTGGCATAGTAAAGAGTCTAGAGTTTAAAGAGATTGGTGCCAAAAACATCCATTAAATAGCAGCTCTGTGGGTGAAAGTGCCTTGTTAATAAGCTAGTTTAGAAAAGAATGGCTGACTGGTTCAAGATGACAGAAAGGCGACTGTAACTCAAATAACCACATGTTACAAAATTGGTGTGCAGAAGAGCATCAATTTGAACTTTGAAGTAGATGAGCTACAGCAACGGAAGACCATGAACATACACTCAGTGGCCACTTTATTATGCCCAGGAGGTATGTCAAATGGTCATACAGATTCTGCATGCAATATCTTGATGATATACTTTCCCATGTTATGCAGACTGTTGCAGAAAAATGATCTGCTGGTTTATAAATGTTGCAGTAGCTCTGTCATATTTCATGTGATTCACAAGTTTCTGGTTGCACCTCTTTAACATTTTACAACCCATGCGGAATTTGATTTGCTTGAGCTGCCAAACCTCCCTGTGTTCCTTGGCATACTCCTCCTTTACTGAAGAGAGTGACATGATGGTCATAGAATTACTCAGCCAGATAGCCTAGATGCAAGTCTGTCAGCCCACTTTGTGCATGCTGACCATTGTGAAGACACCCATTTACCAGTTAATAACTAGATTCATAAATCATGCAGTTTAAGACCTGTGTGATATTACTGAAGCCAACTCCAATAAAGCATAACTGCATTAAATCAGCATAAGAGCCAGCAGAGTAGCATATGGATTAGCACAATGCTTTATAGTACAACAACATGGGTTCAATCCCCACTGGTGTCTATAAGGAGTTTGTACATTCTCCCCTTGACTGTCTGGGTTCCCTCTATGTGCTCCTTTTCCCTCCCAGAGTCCAAAGATGTACCAGTTGGCAGGTTAATCGGTAATTGTAAATTGTCCCATGATTAGAGGAGGGTTAAATCTGATGTTGCTGGGCAGGGAGACTCAAAGGGCCGGTTGGGCCTATTCTGTGTTGTATCTCAATAAATAAAAAAAGATGCTTTCAGAGACCAACAAGGACAGCGGAAACAATCACATAGGAAATGCTGGCGAAATTCATGTCGGGCAGCATCAATAAAGAGGAATAAACAATCAATTTGTCAGGTAGAGACCCTTCATCAGATCGGGAAAGGAAGGGGGCAGAAGCCAGAATAAGAAGGTGGGGGGAGGGGAAGGAGTACAAGGTGGCAGGTGATAGGTGAAGCGAGGTGAGGGGGAAGGTAGGTGAGTTAAGGAGGGAGGGATGGAGTAAGAAGCTGGGAGTGGAGAGACAGAAGAGGTAAAGGGCTGGAGAAGAAGAGGTTAGTAGACCATGGGAGAAACAGAAAGAGAAGGGGCACCAGGGGTAGTTGATATGCAGGTGAGTAGAAGAGTTGAGTTAAGATGGGAGCCAGAATGTGGAAAGAAACAAAGAGAGAAGTCAAATTGGGGAGAAATTACTGCAAGTGGCTGCGGTATCGGGCCTGGTTGGGGACATGATCGAAGAGTTGGAGGGCAAAAGAAATCACAGGGAGGGAGCAGAGTGAGGGGGTTTCACTGAACTCCCATCAAAGAGAAGATTTACATTTCTTTAGGACAGGCATATCTTGAAGAGATTTTGCCAGGGAGCAGCATATTATAACACAAAAGATTGTGCAGGTGTTGTAAATCCAGGGCAAAGACAATGAATCCTTGTCTATCACACTATACACAAACTTAGACCTGTATTCTCATTCCTTCATCCACACGGGTGAATTAACTCATGGCATTATGGGAATATTTTTACTACAGGACTTTACTGAGTTGAGAGACCATGACAACTTCAGAGTATACATTCAGCAGCCACTTTATTAGGTACCTTCATATCTAATAAAGTGAATACTGAGCGTATGTTCACTCAGATGCTGGAAATCCCAAGTAACATACACAAAATGCTAGAAGAACTCAGCAGGATAGGCAGCATCTTTGGAAAAACATAAGCAGTTGATGTTTAGGGCTGAGACCCTTCATCAGGACCAAAGTGCTGACTGTTTATCCTTTACCATAGATGCTGCCTGGCTTTCTGAATTCCTCCAGCATTTTGTGTATGTTATTGAGTGTAAGTTTCTGTTTTCTGCTGCTGTAACTCAACCACTTCAAGGTTCGATGTATTGTGCATTCAGACATGTGTAAAACCTCCCCTCTGATCTTACTGCCATCGATGACCCTACCAGGAGCTGTGCACCGAATGTCTAAACTCCAGACAACATCGCTCTCAGAATCTCAGGAACTCACGAATTTCTGCCCCACAACAAGGTGACAATATTTGGAGAAATAGTGGGATTATCTCAACAAAACATTTAACATATTAAAAGGATTTTATAAGAAGATGCTATTTCTGTCTCCTAACAAGTCACTAAGAAAACCATTCTCATAATGGCGATAAAAGTATAGTGCTGTTGAAAGCAGTTTTAACCCCAAGCAGAGGAATATTTTCAGGCCTTTTAGCACCTGGCATCAGATTCATCTTCAACATCTACTTTCACAGATCACTTACAGCACAATCAGTCTCCTATCAACCAGTGTTAGGGTGGGGAGTTGCTGTTGATGGTGTTATCAGACCACAGTCACTTATAGCCAACTCACCGATGCTCAGTTCTGACTCCATCAGGAACAGTTAGTTGCAAATTTCATCACAGACATTGTCTCAATAGGAAAAAAAGGTTGGATTCCAAAGATGAGCTGAGAGTGATATCAAGACATTGTCCATCAAGAGGGTCAAAATGGACCCATTTGGCCTAAAGGCTTGTAACTGTAATGTATTTCTCCGGAGTGACGGAGGCTGAGGGGAGATCTCACAGAGGTTTATAAGATTATGAGAAGTATAAATAAAAAAGACAGACAACATCTTTTTCTAGGAGTTGAAATGTCTGCATTTCAGGTAAGAGAGAATACGTTCAAAGGAGATGTTAGGGGCAAGTGTTTTACGCAGAGAATGGCGGGTGCCCAGAATGTCCTTTCTTATGTGGTGGTGGAGGCAGAAACATTCAGAATTTTAGATACATTTAGATAGGCACATGAATGTGAGGAAAATGAAAGGATATGGACATTGTGCAGACAGAAGAGATTAGTTTAGTCAACCATTTGATTCAGCGCAACATCATGGTCCAAAGGGCCTGTCCCTGTGCTGTATTCTTCTATGTATTGCTCTACCATACTATGATTCTAGGTTGGTTGAGCGCAGCATTGAATATCCTTGTTATGTCTTATATTGAATGGGTCTATTAGGGGGAAACAACCTGATCTTGCACAATGGAAGATGGTTGTGGTTGTCCAAGGTCAGTTGTCTAAGCCACAGAGCATCACTGCAGGGGTTCCTCAGGGCAATGTTCTGGTCCTAACTATCTTTAGTTGCCTCATCAAGGACCTCTCTTCCATCACACAGTCAGAAGTGGGGAGGTTTGCTGATGATTGAACACTGTTCAGTTCTGTGTACAACTGCTTTGCAAAACAACAGGAAACATGCTTAAGTTAGTATGTTAGTAAATGGCTCAGCAGGGTAGCATAGTGGTTAGCAAAATAATTTACAGTGCCAGCAGTTTGGATTCAATTCTTGCCACTGTCTATAAAGAGTTTGCATATTCTTTCTATGACTGTATGGATTTCCTCTGGGTGCTCTAGTTTTGTCTCACATTCAAAGATGTACAAATTAGTATGGGTTAATAAGTTGTAGGTATGTTATGTTGGCAGTGGAGACATGATATGTGCCCCAGCACACCTTCATTGACACAAGCAACACATTTCACTGTATGATGCAGTATTTTGAAATACATGTGACAAATAAAGCTAATCTTTAATGTCACATGTACTGAAGTACAGTGAAAAACATGCCATCCATACAGATCATTTCATTACAAGAATTCATTGAGGTCGTACAAGGGAAAACAATAACAGAATGCAGAATATACTGTAGTGTTGCACTTACAAGGAAATTGTAGAACAGGCAGACAATACATTGAAAGGACACAACAAGGTAGATTGTGAGGTCACAAGTCCAGCTTATTGTACTAGAGGACCATTCATAGAACCATACAACATAGAACAGGCCTTTTTAGCCCTTCCTGACTGTGCCAAAACATTTTTCTGCCTAGTCCCACTGACCTGCACCTGGGCCATATCCCTCCAAACCCCTCTCATGCATATACCTGTCCAAGTTTTTCTTAAATGTACAAAAGTGAGCCCGCATTCACCACTTCATCTGGCAGCTCATTCCACACTCCCGCCACTCTCTGCGTGAAGAAGCCCCCTCAATGTTCCCTTTAAACTTATCCCTTTTCACCCTTAACCCATATCCTCTGTTTTTGTTCTCCCCTATCCTCAGAGGAAAAAAGCCTGCTTGCATTCACTTTGTCTATACCCATCATAATTTTATATACTCCATCAAATCTCTGCTCCAGTGAATAAAGTCCTAACTTATTCAAACTTTCTCTGTAACTCAGTTTCTCAAGTCCCAGCAACATCCTTGTAAACCTTCTCTGCACTCTTTCAACCTTATTAATATCCTTCCTGTAATTAGGTGACCAAAGCTGCACACAATACTCGAAATTCGGTCTCACCAATGTCTTATCAACTTCACCATTACATTCCAACTCTTATACTCAATACTTTGATTTATAAAGGTCAATGTACCAAAAGCTCTCTTTACGACCTTATCCATCTTTGATGCCACTTTTAGGGAATTATGTATCTGTACTCCCAGATCCCTCTGTTCTACTGCACTCCTCAGTGTCCTACCATTTACCTTGTATGTTCTACCTTGGTTTGACCTACCGAAGCACAATATCTCACACTTGTCCGCATTAAACTCCATCTGCCATTTTTCAGCCCATTCCTCCAACTGGTCCAAATCCCTCTGCAAGCTTTGAAAACCTTCCTGACTGTCCACTACACCTCCAATCTGTGTATTATCAGCAAATTTGCTGATCCAATTTAAACACATTATCATCCAGATCATTGATATAGATGACAAATGACAATGGACCCAGCTCTGATCCCTGAGGCACACCACTAGTCACAGGCCTCCACTCAGAGAAGCAATCCTCCACTACCACTCTCTAGCTTCTTCCAGTGAGCCAATATCTAATCCAATTTACTACCTCTCCATGTATACCTAGCAACTGAATCTTCCTAACTAACCTCCCATATGCGGGACCTTGTCAAAGGCCAAACTGAAGTCCACGTATACAACATCCACTGCCTTCCCTTCATCTACTTTCCTGGTAACCTCTTCGAAAAACTCTAATAGATTAGTTAAACATGACCTACCATGCACAAAGCCATGCTGACTTTTTCTAATAAGTCCCTGTCTATCCAAATACTTGTAGATCATATCTCTTAGTATTCCTTTCAATAATTTACCTACTACCAGCTCTCAGCTTCACCCCACCCCCTCCGGTCTTCTCCTATCATTTCGCATTTCCCCCTCCCCCTCCTACTTTCAAATCTCTTACTATCTTTCCTTTCAGTTAGCCCTGATGAAGGGTCTCAGTCTAAAACATCGACTGTACTTCTTGCAATAGATGCTGCCTGGCCTGCTGCGTTCCAGCAGCATTTTATGTGTGTTGCTTGAATTTCCAACATTTGCAGATTTCCTCTTGTTTACTTGATCATATTCCTTCCCCATTCTGATATTTGGTCTGACTAACAACTGAATCTCTTGACCAGGTCCTCATGCTTTTATACTGTCACATGATTGGCTGATTAGATATTTGCATTAATGAGTAAGTATACAAGTACCCAATAAAGTGGCTACTGAGTGTATAATTTTATAAGTCAATCAATAGAAAGAAGATTAGGCGATAGTTGCAAGGTAAAAGGAAGTTGTGAAAAAAAATTTTAAATCACTCAAAGAGCAGTTCTGATCTAGAATTCACTACTTGAAGAGATGTTGAAAGCATAAACAATTATTATTAAAAGGAACTGCTTGGGCACATAGAATGGAATAATTAGCAGGGGTATAGGGATAGAGTGGGGAATTGAAACCAACAGTACATCTCTATCAGAAACAATCAGAAACTGGATGGGCCAAATGGCCTCCATATGCCCCATTATAGTTCTATAGTCTATAATCAGAAGGAATCATGATAAAGGAAATATTTCATTTGGTGTAAAAGTGTTTTGGAGTCAGAATAATTACACATCATTGAATCAAATAAGAGGTCAAGAACTGTGAATTAAATTGAACTCAGCTAATCATTTATCTAAAATTTGTATTCCGAGTGACCATCAGGGAGAAAATTATCTCTCTGAAAATCTTAGATTCTTGCCAGGGCACTGTCTAAAAATACCAAAGCATTATCTTTTGTTCTCTAGATTCTTATGTATATTCTTCAATTATCATTGGCAGAATTTCAGATGGTGACAAAAAGGCATACAGGAGTAAGGTACATCTGCTGTTTGAGTGGTATCACAGCAACAGTCTTGCATTCACTGTCAGGAATACCAAGGAATTGATTGTGGACTTCTGCAAAGGGAAGTGAAAGGAATGTACACCATTCTTCATCGAGGGATCAGAAGTGGAAAAGTTGAGCAGCTTCAAGTTCCTGGGTGTCAACAACTCTGAACATCTATCCTGGGAGGGGGAGGAGGGAGGCTTGCTGCTGTTTGTGTGTGGGAGCGAGGCAAGGAGCTTTGGGGTTCTTACATCTTTTTTCTGTCATTCATTCTTTGGGGGTGGGGTTCTTCTGTTTCGAGGATGTCTGTGGAGAATAAGAATTTCAGGTTGAATATGGTATACCTTCTCTGATGTTAAATGGAAATATGGAACTATTGAACATATTGATGCAGTTACTAAGAAGGCACAACAGCGGCTATATATCATTAAGAGTTTGAAGAAAGTTGGTATGTCACCAAAAACACTCTCAAATTTCTACAGATGTACCATGAAGAGTTGCATTAACACATAGTATGGAGGGTCCACTGCACAGGATCAGAAAAAAAGCTGTAGAAATTTGTAAACTTTGTCAGCTCCAACATAGGCACTGACCTGCCCAGCATTGAGGACACCTTCAAAAGGTGATGCCTCAAATAGACAATAGACAATAGACAATAGACAATAGGTGCAGAAGTAGACTATTTGGCCCCTCGAGTCTGCACCGCCATTCTGAGATCATGGCTGATCATTCACTATCAATACCCAGTCCCTGCCTTGTCCCCATATCCCTTGATTCCCCTATCCATCAGATATCTATCCAGCTCCTTCTTGAAAGCATCCAGAGAATTGGCCTCCACCGTCTTCCGAGGCAGTGCATTCCACACCTCCACAACTCTCTGGGAGAAGAAGCTCTTCCTCAACTCTGTTTTAAATAACTGACCTCTTATTCTCAATCCATGCCCTCTGGTACTGGACTCTCCCAACATCTGGAACATATTTCCTGCCTCAATCCTATCAAATCCTTTAATTATCTTAAACGTTTCAATCAGATCCCCTCTCAATCTCCTCAATTCCAGCGTGTACAAGCCCAATCTCTCCAATCTCTCTGCGTAAGACAGCCCTGCCATCCCAGGAATCAACCTAGTGAATCTACGCTGCACTTCCTCAATTGCCAGAATGTCCTTCCTTAAAACTGGAGACCAAAACTGTACACAATATTCCAGGTGTGGTCTCACCAGGGCCCTGTACAAATGCAAAAGAACATCCTTGCTCTTGTATTCAATTCCCCTTGTAACAAAGGCCAACATTCCATTTGCCCTCTTCACTGCCTGTTGCACTTGCTCATTCACCTTCATTGACTGGTGAACTAGGACTCCTAGGTCTCTTTACATTTCTCCCTTACCTAACTCGACACCGTTCAGACAATACCCTGCCCTCTTGTTCCTGCTTCCAAAGTGGATAACTTCACATTTATTCACATTGAATGACATCTGCCAAGTATCTGCCCACTCACTCAGCCTATCCAAGACTCCCTGTATTCTCCTAACGTCCTCTTCGCATGTCACACTGCCACCCAGTTTAGTATCATCAGCAAACTTGCTGATATAGTTTTCAATGCCCTCATCTAAATCATTGACATAAATCATAAAGAGCTGTGGTCCCAATACAGAGCTCTGTGGTACCCCACTAGTCACCTCCAGCCAGTCTGAGAAACACCCATTCACTGCTACCCTTTGCTTTCTATCTGCCAACCAGTTTTCTATCCATGTTGAAACCCTGCCCCCAAAGCCATGAGCTCTGATTTTACTCACCAATCTCCTATGTGGCACCTTATCGAATGCCTTCTGAAAATCTAGGTACACAACATCTACTGGCTTACCCTCATCTAACATCCTTGTTACACCCTCAAAAAACTCCAACAGATTATTCAAGCATGATTTGCCCTTGATAAATCCATGCTGGCTCGGCCTAATCCTCTTTCTGCCATCTAGATGTGCAACTATTTCGTCCTTAATAATGGACTCAAGCATCTTCCCCACGACTGACGTTAGGCTAACAGGGCGATAGTTCTCCGTTTTCTCCTTCCCTCCCTTCTTGAAAAGTGGGACAACATTAGCCACTCTCCAATCTTCAGGAACTGATCCTGAATCTAAGGAACATTGGAAAATGATTACCAATGCATCCGCAATTTCCTGAGCCACCTCTTCTAGAACCCTCGGATGCAGACCATCTGGACCCGGGGATTTATTAGCCTTCAGTCCTACCAGTCTACTCATCACAGTTTCTTTCCTAATGTCAATCTGTCTCAATTCCTCTGTTATCTTATGACCCTGGCCCATCCATACATCTGGGAGATTGCTTGTGTCCTCCCTGGTGAAGACAGATCTAAAGTATGCATTAAATTCTGTTGCCATTTCCCTGTTTCCCATAACAATTTCTCCCAATTCATTCTTCATGGGGCCAACATTGTTCTTAACTATCTTCTTTCTCTTCACATAGCTAAAAAAGCTTTTGCTATCCCCTTTTATATTCCTGGCTAGACTGAGCTCATACCTGATTTTTTCTCTCCGTATTGCTTTTTTAGTTAAGATCTGCTGTTCCTTAAAACTTTCCCAATCATCTGTATTCCCACTCATCTTAGCCCTGTCATACTTCTTTTTCTTTAATGCTATACAATCTCTGACTTCCTTTGTCAACCACTGTGGCCCCTTCCCCCTCTTTGAATCCTTCCTTCTCATTGGAATGAACTGCATTTGCATCTTTTGTATTATGCCCAAGAATATCTGCCACTGCAGATCCACTGTCTTTCCTGCCAGGGCATCCGCCCATTTAACTTTGGCCAGCTCTTCCCTCATGGCTCCGTAGTCCCCTTTATTTAATTGCAACACTGACACCTCTGATCTGCCCTTATCCCTCTCAAATTGTAGATAAAAACTTATCATGTTATGATCACTACTTCCTAATGGCTCCTTTACTTCAAGATCACTTATCAATTCCTGTTCATTACACATCACCAAGTCCAAAATAGCCTCGTTCCTGGTTGGCTCAAGCACAAGCTGTTCCAAAAATACATCCCTTAGACACTCCACAAACTCCCTATCCTGGGGTCCAGCACCTACCTGATTCTCCCAGTCCACCTGCATGTTGAAATCTCCCATAACGACTGCATTACCTTTAGCACATGCCAATGTTAACTCCCTAATCAACTTGTACCCAATATCTACGCTACTGTTTGGGGGCCTGTACACAACACCCATTAGGGTCTTTTTACCCTTACTGTTCCTCAGCTCAATCCACACAGACTCTACTTCCCCTGTTCCCAAGTCACCTCTTGCTAAGGACTGAATCTCATTCCTCACCAACAGGGCCACCCCACCCCCTCTTCCCATATTTCTGTCTCTACGATAGCACGTATACCCTGGTACACTCAATTCCCAGGCCTGATTCCCTTGCAGTCATGTCTCCGTTATCCCAACAATATCGTAGTTCCCCATTTTCATCTGAGCTTCAAGCTCATCTGTCTTATTTCTGACACTACGCGCATTCAAGTATAGAATTCTTAGCCCATTCCTCCTCTCTTTGCTTAAAACACTGTCTGCTGTACCTAACCCAGCTCCTTGAACTTCCATCGGGCAAATTGCACCCTGAATTTTGATGACCTTCTCAAGATCACCCAAACCTTGTACACATTTAACCCCATGCACCTTCTGACCAACCCTCTGGATCTGGATCCCTGCCCCCTGCACATCTAGTTTAAACCCCCCCGAGCAGCACTGGCAAATATTCCTGCAAGAATGTTAGTACCCCTCCGGTTCAGATGTAGACCATCCCTTCGAAACAGATCCCAATGTCCCTGGAACAAAGACCAATTATCCAAAAACCTGAACCCTTCCTTCCTGCACCATGCTCTCAGCCTCGTATTAATGTGCATAATCATACTATTCTTCGCCTCACTCGCACGTGGCACAGGTAGCAATCCCGAGATTGTCACCCTGGAGGTCCTGCCTTTCAGCTTCACTCCTAACTCCCTGAACTCTCTAAGCAGGACCCCCTCACTCACCTTACCTACATCATTGGTCCCTACATGGACCACTACATCTGGGTTCATGCCCTCACTCTCAAGAATAGCCTGCACCCGATCTGAGATGTCCCGGACCCTGGCACCAGGGAGGCAACATACCATCCGAGACTCCCGATCTGCCCCACAAAATCTCCTATCTGCCCCCCTAACTATAGAGTCCCCTAAAACTATCGCTCTCTTCTCTGCCCTCCTCCCCTTTCTAGTTGAGGGTTCAACCTCTGTGCCAGAGGCAGGACCACTACAACTCATTCCTGGTAGGTCATCCCCATCAACAGTATCCAGTACGGTATACTTATTGTTAATGGGAATGGCCGCAGGGGTGCTCTGCTCTCTCTGCCTGCTCCCCCTGCCTCTCTGGACCGTCACCCATCTGCCTACTTCTTGGTTTTTTGGTGTGACTACCTCCTGATAACTCCTATCTATCTCTGCCTCCACCTCCCGAATGATCCGTAGTTCATCCAGCTCCTGCTCCAACTCCCTAACTCGGTCTGATAGGAGCTGCAGCTGGACGCACCTTTTGCAGGTGTGGTCATCAGGGACAACTGTGTTGACCCTGACCTCCCACATACTGCATACGGAGCACACCACTGCTCTGACTGTCTCCCCCATACCTGAACTGGATTAATAGAATAAGTCTAAAAAGCACCTAGCGACCTTACCTTCTTCCCCTCAGCGAGCAATCACACAGGCTTACCGAAGTCCCCTTACGCCGAAGCCCACTTAGCCAAAGCCCAGGACTCTGCTTCCACGGACTCCGCATCCAGTTGACAAATAGTCGCCAACTATCCGCAAGTTCGCAAATAGTTGGCATCCAGCATGGAGGGCTGAGACCCTTCATTGGGACTGGAAAGTAAGGGGTGGGGAGGAAGAAGTACAGGGTGGCATGTGATAGGTGAATCCAGGACCTGAGATATTCATGCACAATAGCTTGAAGAGAATGGTGTGAAAAAAAAATCCAGTGAGTGGCAGTTCTGTGAGTGAAAACATCTTGTTAATGAGAAAGATCGGAGGAGAGTGTCCAGACTGGCTCATGCTGACAGGAAGGTGACAGTATAGCATTTGTTATAATATTTTTCAATGTACAGCTGCTGCAAAACAAAATATTTCATGACAAATGCTTGTGGTACAAAACCTGATTCTGATTCTGCCATCAATTTCAAATGAAATGTTTCCCTCTGATATAAACTTGGTAACATGAGCTAACATCAAACACTCACAGCTCAGATATTGCATCTAACAAACATCATCTTCCTGACATTGTAATATTCCATGCTCTCATGCAGTCACAATAGCCATCCATTTCTCACACCAACATTTATATTTTTGAGACATGTTGGCCATTTTGTTAATGACTTGCTCCAGATTTGTTGGTCCTTAATAATCTCACAGAGCCTCTTAGCAACTGAGAAATGTGCCCACAGCCACTTCAGTTGGGATTTCAGCTACCAGATAAAGAAGGGTTTACTTCAGTCATCTGGCCAGGACGTAGAATAGTTTTTCCCTCCCTAATATCGAGTATATCTTCAAGAGATGGTATCTCAATAAAGTTGCATCTGTCATAAAGGACTTTCACCATCTGCACATGCTGTCTTTGCATTACTATCAATGGCGAGGGTGTACATGAGCCTAAAGATCCACACTCAACATTTTAAGAACAGCTTCAACCCCTCCCCCATCAGATTTCAGAGTGGTCCATGAACCCATGGTTCCTTAAGGTTGCTATAGCCATGGACGATAATGGAGATAAGCTCCCACTACTTATTGAATGTTCCCAATGGCGTCCATCTCGAATAGTCTCTGGCAACAATGTCCAGTTCCTGGCTTTCAGGTGTGGCTTAGCTACTAAGTCCAGCGGAACCGTTTCTCTTAACTTCAGAAGGGGCCAAATACGGATTATTGGCACCTTAAACCAGTCAGTTTGAGCAAATGGTGCTCATCAACCATGGTTGGCAGCTGATCTAGAAGAAGGAAAACTCTGGTCTCAAACCTCCACTGGTTTGCAGCTAAACTCACTCATGGAGAAGTTTTGGGAGTCAACACTGAGGAAAAATCTGGTGCAGGAGTCCCTAAGGGAGTCCTTTGATGAGTTCAATGCTGACTGGCAAATCCTACGATGCTGCTGGTGCCAAACTGTATCTGTCTCTGCCATTCCTTTGAACTAATCAGCTGTGTGGAGAGGGGCAGCCTGCTGAATGGGCAAAAACTTGCCCTCCATATCATACTGCTCTGGCTTGCATATCACATAGTCAACTAGGACGCAGCATCCATAGTCGACCTTGAGTAGCCAAAAGCCTCAAAATGAACCCATGAACACTACCCCACTGTTAGAAGATTATTAAATTTTCCCCAGATCTCTCAATCTATTTTATTATGAACTTTCACCTTATTGTCTACAAGTACTGCACTTTTTCTGTAGCTTTTGTACTTCATTCTGTATTGTTACTGTTTTACCTGATTCTGCCTCGTTACACCGAAAAATGATTTAATCTGTATGAATAGTATGCAAACAAGTTTTTCACTGTCTCTTGGTACATGTGACAATAACTTTCTTTGTATTTTTATCTATTTTCTTACAGTACTGTGCAAAAGTCTTAGGCCTATATAAATACCTTCCACTGTATCTTTCAAAGTTCAAAGTACAAATATTGTCAAAGTATAATCAAAGCAAGATTTCAGTCTTCATTGATGCTTTAATCGGCAAGATCAGCGAGAAATGGAGTTGATCATGGGCTCGCAGCTCGACTCCAGGCATCTTGACCTCCAGGCCACACACTCCACTCAAAAACTTCAGCAACCTCCTTCGGAGACAGCAAAGCGCCAGATTGCTTAAACGGCCCCAAAACACCATCAAAATGCAAATCACAGCTTCCAATCACACGCTGCTTAGTAGTAAAGTCATATTTGAAAGCAGAAGAACTAGTTTTGTGAACTATCTCCTGGACGTTGCCTTTGGTTGTGTTGTTTGCTGGTGTCATCCCCTTCAGATTCATCTTGGTGCATGTGACAATAATAAACAATCCCATTCTTCTTCTGCACTATTAGGATTTTGTAACTTACATTAATTTTTATGTCTTGAAGTGTACTGATGACTGTCAGTAATAATAAACCTGATTCTGTTTCTCATTATTGACAAGTATTATCTCTCATTGTCTTTCTGTCAGTAAAGATAGAATTGGCATTTCTAAGGCTTGATTTAAAATGCTGCAGCAGGAATGCTCAGTGAAGATCATGGTGAAGGAGCTGTAAATTATTGATCATTTATACTAGTTAACACCCGACTCTTCAATAATTTTTTTTATTCATATGCCTCTGTGTGGCTCAGCTTCTGTTCTGGAGTTCTAGTTTCATGATTATATCTATGAAATGAGTTTACCACTTTAAAAATGTTTTATAGATTGAAGTAGTTGTCACTGAATCCAGTTCTAATCCCTTCACTAATTAAACTCCTGGGTTCCTTGAGGAAGATTGCAAGCGAACAATACGCACAACAGAAATATGGAACATGCACAGTGGGTTCATGCCAGCTCAGACTCTCGCCTACATTCATTTCACTTAGAATCCACGTAAGCTCCAAATATGGGAGACCTCCACCCATCTTCAGTGAAATTAGTTCAAACCTACAACAAGACTACCACAGAGAGGAGTCTAAGACACATATTCAACGTCTTAGGAACAACATCTTTCCCTCCACCATCTGATTTCTGAACAATGAACTCTACCAGCATGAGTTCTGCCAGCATTTTGTGCTTTTTTATTTATTTCCAGCATCTGCAGATTCACTTGTGTTTCCTTTGAACTCTACCTCACTAATTTTTTCAATCTCTTTTTGCGCACATGTTGAAATTATTATTTTTAAACTGTATATTTCTTAATGCAATTTATGGTCTTTTTATGTGTTCTGTACAGAAAATTTCATAAGATAAGCCGGTGATATTAAGACTGATTCTGATTAATGCTGGATCATGATGTCCTTGGATATTTATTGGTCCTTTGTTTACCTCATTCAGTGTGCACGTAAAAGACATTTCTTTGCAGTTGTGTAAGGCGAAATTGAATAATTTTAATATCGAGAGTGGCAAAGTTACAGAAGAATGTCAATGAATTCAGAAATCTTACTGAATAGATATCTGCAATAACAATATGCAGCTGAGCACAAGCATGCAGAGTTACACATATACATATATCCTTATGGTAAAGAAGGAGTCTATTTAGTTCATCAAGCCTATCCCAGCTCACAGAGAGAAGTAAACAAACTGCTGGGGGTACGCATGGGTCAGATAGCATCTGTGAAGGGAAACGGACGGTTGATATTTCAATTTGAGATCCTTCATCAGAGAAATCCTAATCTCCAGCATTTTCTCTGTAAGCTACTCTCCCTACCCAACCCCATACCTCAATCAATACAATTAATTCAGATATAAGGATATTCTGTAGTTATGTGAATATAGCAGACATTAATTCAAACAAGGACTAGTTTTCAGTTCTGAATGTAAATTGTAAACTGTGTGCTGTAAATTAAAATTAAAATTAAAAGCTCATGCTGACCCATAGACTAAGAGATATGGTTTGTAAAATGGTGACCATGAGACATTTGCATATGCATCAGCAAAATATTACGACAATGGGCTTGTGTAAATTGGGCTGCAACTATCCAGGAAACTTTGGGTTTACATAATTTGCACCATCCTACACAAGTTCAAGGAATCTTGCAGACCAGACTGATACTCATCACCATCAATATGTGCCATTTCGTATGACATGGGCGATTATTGACCTGATTCTTGGCAAAGTCTGATACTTCCTATGTCAGCAACACACACAAAATGCTGGAGGAACTCAGCAGGTCAGGCAGCATCTATGGAAAAAGTACAGTTGATGTTCCGGGCCGAGACCCTTCCACAGAACTGGAGAAAAAATATGAGGAGTAGATTTGAAAGGTGGGGAGATAGTAACACAAGGTAATAGGTGAAACCTGAAGGGGGAGGGATAAAGTAAAGAGCTGGAAAGTTGATTGGTGAAAGAGATAGGGGACGTCTGATAGAAGAGGACAGAAGACGGTGGAAAAAAGAAAAGGGGGAAGGAGCACCAGAGGAAGGCGATGGGTGAGCAAGGAGATAAGATGAGAGAGGGAAAAGGGGATGGGGAAAGGTGAAGCGGGGTGGGGAGTATTACTGAAAGTTTGAATGGATGAGGGAGTCATGTAAGGAGCAATCCCAGTGAAAAGCAGAATGTGGGGGTGGGGAGAGGGAAGGGAAAGATGTACTTGGTGGTTGGATCCCAGAGGAGATGGAGGAAGTTATGAAGAATTATGTGCTGGACGCAGAGGCTGATGGGGTGGTAGGTGAGGACAAGAGGAACTCTAATCCTGGTAGGGAGGTGGGAAGATGAGGTGAGAGCAGACATGCAACAAATGGAAGAGATGTGGTGAGGACAGAGTTGATGTTGGAGGAAGGGAAGCCCCATTTTTTGAAGAAGGAGCACATCACTTTCATTCAGGAGTGAAAAGACTCATCCTTAATGCAGATGCGGCAGAGACGGAGGAATCAAGGGGATAGTGTTTTTACAAGTAACAGTGTGGGAGGAGGTGTAGACCAGGTAGCTGTGAGATATCTACTCTTTACTTTATCCCTCCCCCTTCAGGTTTCACCTATCACCATGTGTTTCTCTCTCCCTCTCCCCTACCTTTCAAATCTACTCAACTTTTTTTCTCCAGTCCTGCCGAAGGGTTTTCGCCCGAAACGTCGACTTGTATTTTTACACAGATGCTGCCTAGTCAATTGACCAAAAGCCCTGCACATCTTGGGGCTGTGGGTAGAAACTGGTGTGACAAATCACAGGAGAACATGCAAACTCTACATCGACAGCAGTGATTGAACCCAGGTCCCTGAAGCTGGAGACAATGGCTCTGCCAGCTGTACTACTCTGCTGTAGTTACTCATTAAGATGATGATGATGATGATAATGATACTATTGATCCCAAAGGAAATTGCAGTGTCACAGTAGCATTACAAGTGCACAGAAATAAATATTAGAGCAGAAGGAGAAAGAGTAACAAATAAGTTACATCAAACAGTCTAACAGGAGGAGGCCATCACTTCCCAGGCTATAGGCTGACTCATTATAGAGCCTAATGGCTGAGGGTAAGAATGACCTCATATAGCGTTCTTCAGAGCAGCACAGTTGTCTTAGTCTGTTACTGAAAGTTCTCCTTTGTTCAGCCAAGGTGGCATTTTGAGAGTGAGAAATATTGTCACGAATTGCCAGCATTTTCCATAGGACCCTTTGTTCCACCACAGCCTCCGGTGCATTCAGTTTGACTCCTATAACAGAGCCAGTCTTTCTAACCAGTTTACTTAGCCTGCTGGCATCACCCATGTCGATGCCATTGCCCGAGCACACCACCACATAGAGGAGTCTACTGGTGACAACAGACTGGTAGAACATGTGAAGGAGAGGCCTGCATACTCCAAAGGGCCGCAGTCTCCTCAGGAAGTAGAGGTGACTCTGGCCCTTCTTGGACACGGCTGTTCTTGTACAACACTCTGCTTTGGTGGTCCTCTCAAGTTCGTCATCCAGCTGCACTCCCAGGTACTTGTAGCTCTTCACTACATCCACGTCCTCACCATCAATAGCAACAGGAAGCAATGCAGGCTTAATCATTCTAAAGTCCATCTCATCTTATTTGTCTTACTAATGTTGAACAGCAGATGATTCAGCTTGCACCATTTGACAAAGCCCTCCACCAGAACCCTGTACTCTCCTCCCATCCTCCCTTTAGACACCCAAATATTACTGAATCAACAGAGAATTTCTGCAGATGACATGACTCAGTGTTGTATCTAAAGTCTGAGTTATGCAGGGTAAACAGGAGGGGAGCCAATACAGTTCCCAGTGCTGCTCCTTACCATGTCTGACACACAGCTCTGAAGCTGCACGGTCAGGCAGCCCGTTATTCAGACTAGAATAGAAGAGCCAATCTGTATTAAATGGAGCTTTTCCCCTGGCAATGAGGACTGTATGGTCTTGAAGGCACTTGAAAGAAATTTTAAAAAAATGCTCAAAGTATGTATTAAGAGAGTGTTATTTCAATTAAAATCCATACTTCTTAGACTGCCCCTCATATGGAAGATAACTTATTTCTACCCAGATTTGTGTTCTTCTCCAGGATTTTGGAGATATGTACATGGATGAGAAAAGTGTGAAAGGCTATTTTCTGGATTCAGGTATTTGGGACTAGACAGAGGACCAGGCTGGCATGGACGAGATGGACCAAATGACCAGTTTCAGTGCTGCAGTGTTCTATGGGTCAAGGGACATCAATGTGGGAATTGCAAATCTTTCTACAGATGGGGCTGTGTTGGATAAACTGGCAGGCTCTTTGTTTTGGATTATTAGAGTCACATGCACCAAAGTACATAGATCATAGAACATACATTACCATACAGGCCTAAAGCCCACAATGTCATGTTGACCTTTTAACCTAATCCAAGATCCATTTTCTTTCATTTCTATGACTATCTAAGTGTCTTAAATGTCCATAACCTGCACTGCCTCTACTATCTTCCCTGTTCCACTCACCCACCACTTTATGTAAAAAAAACTACCTCTGATATCCCTCCTATACTTTCCTCCAAACACATTAAAGTAGCGCCCCATCATAATGGCCATTTCAACCTTGGGAGAAAGGCGTTGTCTGTCCACTTTATTTCTGCCTTTTGAAGTCTTGTACTCCGTCAAATCACCTTCTCCCTAAAGAGTTAAAACTTAGCTTTCTCAATCTATTCTCATAAGACTTTCTCTCAAATCCAGTAAATCTTCTCTGCAGCCTCTCTACAGTTTCCACATCCTTCCTATAATGAGGTGACCAGAACTGCACACAGTACTGCAAGTACACATGGCTTAAAAGGTGTGTACAATGTCTAATATGTGTGTACAATAATAAAATAGAATAAAAAGGTGTGTGTGAGAATTTGTTCTTGGTGTATGCCATTGAACAAGTAATTTCATATGTAAGTATATCAAGGTCGGAGAAAGAAAAACAGAATGCAGAATATAATGGTACAGTTACAGAGGAACAGCAACATGGGCAAACACTAAGGTGCAAGGCCATGGCAAGGTAGATTAGGAGATCCTAAACACAAAATACTCTGCAGATGATCAAGTGTTCAAGAGCTCATCTCAATCAGATAAACTAAGTGAAGACTTCATCTTCACTACAGTGCCTACCATTCAAGTGTCTGATGGTGTCTCGGTAGTGTAGTGGTTAACACAACACTTTACAGTACAGGTGATCATGCTTCAATTCCTGCCACTACCTGTAAGGAGAATGTAGGTTCTCCCCATGACAGGTATGGGTTTCCTCAGGGTGCTCCAGTTTCCTCCCACTGTCCAAAGATGTAACGATTAATAGGTTAATAGGTCTTTGTAAGTTGTCCCGTGACTGGTCTAGGATCAGGAAATTGCTGGGCGGCATGGCTTGAAGGGCTGGACTGTATCCCCATTAATAAATAAATAATAGAGGGACAGAAGCTACCCGTAAGTCAGGTGTTACGTACCTTCCGGTTTATGTACCTTCTTCCCAATGGGAAGAAGGGTGATGGAGTGGAAATACATCTCTACCAAAGGAAGTGTAAGGTGCTCCTTCCCTCTGCTAGCCTGCAGGTCAAGCTTGGGAAAGGTATAGTACTGCTTATCCCCCGGTCAGGGTTGCATGAAGCCATGGGAGCAGGTGGTGGACATGACAAGTCTTGATTATGCAAACAATGATAACAGGCAGACAATCTCTGAAAAGTACTGATTATGGCTGAGGTCATCTGTTTTGTAAAGACACTGCCCAGAAGAAGGCAATGACAAATACTTCTGTGGAAAAATTGCCAGAACGATCATGGTCATGAGACTATGACAGCCCACGTCATATGTCACAGCATGATGATGATAGCCAATGGGAGAGTGGAAAAGAGAGAATGACTGGGGTGGGAGAGTTCCTCATTGGCTGTTTTCCAGAGCAATGGGAAGAGTAATGGAGGGGAGGCTAGTTGGTATATTTGCTCTTTTCCCTGTTCATGCAGGGCTTCTGCATGGTTCTGTTGCATTGTCACAAGGTTATCTATTTCAATTGCTCTTTCTTCATTGTGTGTGGCCAGGGGCCAGAGATTCAGAGGAGTCAGTGGGAATGGTGCATTTATTTGATGAATTTTGCAAATTAATTGACTATTCCTTTGAGTACATCCTTGATTCATGGACTGTAACTGATTTTGAAAAATTTCAGAAACTCCGAGTAACTCTTTACTTCAACATGTAATGTTACGCCACAGTACGGGCCCTTCAGCCCATAATGTTGTGCCAAACTTTTAACCTACTCTTGAATCACTCTGAGTTTTGTTGAGGCACAGCATTGAACAGGCCCTTCTGGTTCTTCAAGCTGCCCTGCCCAATAGTTGTTGGATTTCATCCTAGCCTAATAGCCTAATCACAGGGCAATCTACAATGACCAATTGACCTACCAGTAGTTATCTCTTTGAACTGTGGGAGGAAACCAGAACATGCGGAGGAAACCCATACATTCACGGGGAGAACATACAAACTCCTTACAGGCAGTGGCAAGAATTGAACCCAGGTCACCTTTACTATAAGGCGTTGTGCCTACCTCTACACTACAGTGCCTCCCATTCACTCCGACATTTTTCTGTCAGCTATATGCCTCTCTAAGAGTTTCTTAAATGTTCCTTACATATCTGCCTCTACCACTATTGTTGGCAGGGCATTCCACAAATTAAAATTTTACTTTCATTGGCTTTATAGTCATCAAAGCAATGTATAAAGCTACCTGTAAATCTTGATGGATCTTTCTCCTACCAACACACCAAATCATACACAGTCCTGAAGAAGGGTCTTCTTCTAAATGTCGACAATTTATTCATTTCCATAGATGCTGCAGACTTTCTCGTTTTTTAAGCCATTCCTATTCAGTCATTAATATTAGCAGCTGTTCCCCTGCTTTAGGAATACACCTCCATTCTTCTAGTGTGTTGGAGGAGTGTAAGTGATGACATTGAATTGGATGCAGCAAAAGTTCAGTGAATAGGGGAGTGTGCTGCCAAGCAGCTTATTTGTGAAAGAGAAAAACAAAAGTGACAAAGAGAAGTGAATCATGGAGACTAAAGACAGCTTGATGCCGCATGACAGCACTCTGGAACACAGTGCAGACTGAAACAGACTATTGTTTTAAAGAAAGGCAAAGCTAAGAAACAAAATTTGCACTTAGTTTGTAACCTTATATAGGAACAGTCACTGTGCTGCAAGCAGAGTAAAGATGACAAAGGTTAGTTTTAAAAGATAAAACCAAAGATTAGCTTTATTTGTCGCATGTGCAAAGAAATGCTAAAACATACAGTGAAATCCGTCATTTGCGTCAATGACCAATATGGTCATTGGGTGTATTTAAAGTGGAGGTCAATAGGTTCTTGGGTAGTCAGGGCATCAAAGTCAATGGGGAGAAGGCAGGAGAATGGGGTTGATATGGAGCATAAATCAGCCATCATGGAATGGCTGAGCATTTCTGGTAAAACAGTGACATGTTCAATAGCAACAGCTTCTACAGGATCAGTTTTAAACGTATTTTTGTGATCACAAGATCCTTCTGGACATCAATAATTTGAAGTACTGCAGGTCTGCCCCAACAGCAAGTTGCTCACTGGGAGAGAAACAAAAGAACTTGGTGCAGATTGTGCTGGTGCTTGTACCAGAGAGGCATCGGAGGAGCTGGTGCCATTATCCAGATCATTGATGCGCTCAATGAAGTGAAAAGGAGCAGGCCAAACACTGACCCCTGTAGAACCCCACTGGCTACTGACAGCCAACCAGAAAAGCCCCTACTGTTTGCCTCCTGCCGATAAGTCACTCTTCTGTCCCTGCTAGTATATTTCATGTAATACCATAGGCTCTTATCTAGTTTATCACTTTCATGTGAGGCATCTTGCGAAGGTTTCCTGAAAATCCAAGTAAACGAAATCCACTGATGCTCCCTGTCTACTTTGCCTGTTTTTAGCTCAAACAATTCCAAAAGATTTGTTGACAATGTGTCTTCTCAGCCACATCTCTTGGAAAATTGGTCTGAGTTGACAGATCAGCAGGGAGTTTTAATGGGATTAAGAGCTAATTCCTCTTAAAGAGGCCACAGATGTAAATTGTAGCCAGGAGGAATCCAAACTGGGAAGACAATTGAAATTCCATTGGGTAAAATTGGCGAGGAAGGAGATCTACTGAGCCTTTGAAAGATTATTTACTGCGCAATTCAGGGACAGCTTCTTCCCTTCTGCCATCTGATTTCAAAATGGACTTTTGAGCCCGTGAACACTACCACACTACTTTTATTTTTAATACCTATTTTGCACTGTTTTTTCTTAATTTAGCTATTTAATATAGATATATATACTTAACAAATTATTTATCTTATGGAATGAACTGCACGGGTTGATTGGACTTAGAATGTAGAACATAGAACAGCAAAGAACAAAGCACAGGAACAAAATCTTCAGCCCTAATATTGTGCCGAACTAATTCAACTAAATTGATCCCTTCAGGCCACACAGTGTTCATATCCTTCCATCCTCTGTGTATTCGTGTAAGGCGTTTATGGGGTGTCAGGGAGGAGTAGCACCTCTGGTGGGGGAACATATTGCGTCCTTTTCAAGAGGTTTGTCCACCTTTGGTCCCCACCACTCACCTGTGGCTCCCCGTATCTGTTTGCATGTGACAACGCCCACACCCCAGGCAACGGCTTCGACAAGCCGACTAAACTAGGTGAGGTTAGCCGACAGGTCTCAAACCCTCGGTGAGATAGGGAGTTGTCTATCCCAGCATGTGAAGACAGACTCCGGCGGATTGAGCAGACGAGACCAATGGAAGGTCCAACTGTCAAGAAGGCAGTCTCTGCAAGTGTCGTGGAATGTGTAGAGCATGACAAGACACAGAGGACGTCCTGATCATCCACTGTGCATTGTCCCATCTCCAGCCGTCTCGACTCTTGTCTTGCCATTGGATCCAGATGGGAATTGGGAAGAGGGAGTGAGGCTGACACTACACAAATCTCCCTCACTTAAATCCAAATCAAGCGCTAGTGCCAACACAATAATGGTGCCGAGATCTTCATCGATGACGACGATGGATGAACACATATTCATGTAAGAAGCTCTCAAACAGCTCTGTTGTGTCTTCCTCCACCACTGGCAATGCATTCTAGGCACCCACTGGTCTCTGTGTAAAAAACTCTCCTATAAATTAGTCCCGCTCACTTCAAATGCATGCACACAAAACACTTGAGAGAAGCTATCTGCTCCTTTAGAGAGGTTGAAGTAAGGAGTGATAAAATTACTGCTCAGCTGGTGTCAAGGAGCACTTCTTCACCTAGAGGATATGGAAATTTATGTCTGTTCATCAGGCTCATGGACAATGTGAACCTTTCAAAACTGCAATTGAAAGCATCTGTTGCTGATTGTCTAAGTTTCAAGCAGGTGAAATATTAAATTACCACAGTTTGAAAAAGCAATTTACCATTGACTTTCAAAGAATAAAGTTGTCTACTATATAACCTGCAGTTCACATATGTCACGCAGTTTCAATCTCTTCATTCTGCTGAAGTGTTTATAGAGTGATTGAATTATACAGCATAGAAACAAGGCCCTACAGCCCAATTGTCTGTGTCAGCCAAATTAATTTTAAGACAAAGTATTTTTTTGTCAAAGTACTTAAATGTTAACTTATACAGCCCTGAGATTCATTTTCTTCTGAACATACTCATTAGATCTATAGAATAATAATCAGAGCAGAATCATTGAAAGACCATATCAACTTGGTGTTCAACCAGTGTGCAAAAGACAGCAAACTGTGCATGGTAGGTCATGTTTAACCAACCTATTAGAGTTTTTTGAGGAGGTTACCAGGAACGTGGATGAAGGGAAGACAGTGGATGTTGTCTACATGGACTTCAGTAAGGCCTTTGACAGGGTCCCGCATGGGAGGTTAGTTAGGAAGATTCAGTCACTAGGAATACATGGTGAAGTAGTAAACTGGATTAGACTTTGGCTCAATGGGAGAAGCCAGAGAGTGGTAGTGGAGGATTGCTTCTCTGAGTGGAGGCCTGTGACTAGTGGTGTGCCATAGGGATCACTGCTGGGTCCATTGTTATTGTCAATAATCTGGATGATAATGTGGTAAATTGGATCAGCAAATTTGCTGATGATACAAAAATTGGAGGTGTAGTGGACAGTGAGGAAGATTTTCAAAGCTTGCAGAGGGATCTGGACCATCTGGAAAAGTGGGCTAAAAAATGACAGATGGAGTTTAATGCAGACAAGTGTGAGGTATTGCACTTTGGAAGGACAAACCAAGGTAGAACATACAAGGTAAATGGTCGGACACTGAGGAGTGCAGTAGAACAGAGGGATCTGGGAATATGGATACATAATTCCCTAAAAGTGGCGTCACAGGGAGGAAGGGTCATAAAGAGAGCTTTTGATACATTGGCATTTGTAAATCAAAGTATTGAGTATAAGAGTTGGAATGTTATGGTAAGGTTGTATAAGACATTGGTGAGGCCAAATTTCGAGTATTGTGTGCAGTTTTAGTCACCTAATTACAGGAAGGATATTAATAAGGTTGAAAGAGTGCAGAGAAGGTTTACAAGGATGTTGCCGGGACTTGAGAAACTGAGTTACAGAGAAAGGTTGAATAGGTTAGGAACTTATTCCTTGGAGCATAGAAGAATGAGGGGAGATTTGATAGAGGTATATAAAATTATGATGTGTATAGATCGAGCGAATGCAAACAGGCTTTATCCACCAAGGCTAGGGGAGTTTAAAAAACAGAGGACATGGGTTAAGGGTGAAGGGGGAAAAGTTTAAAGGGAACATTGGCTTCTTCACACAGAGAGTGGTGGGAGTGCGGAATGAGCTGCCAGATGAAGTGGTAAATGTAGGCTCACTTTTAATATTTAAGAAAAACTTGGAAAGGTATATGGATGAGAGGGGTATGGTCCAGGTGCAGGTCAGTGGGACTAGGCAGAAAAATGGTTTGGCACAGCCAAGAAAGGCCAAAAGATCTGTTTCTGTGCTGCAATGTTCTATGGTTCTATGGTTCTAACTGTGCAAATGCAAAAAGAAATAATAATAATAATAATAATAATAATAATAATAATAATAATAATAATAATAATAATAATAATAATAATAATAATAATAATAATAATAATAATAATAATAATAATAAACAATAAACATTGAGAACGTGAGAGGAAGATTATTTAAAAATGTGTCCATTGGTTGTGGGAACATTTCAGTGATGGGGCAAATAAAATTATCCTCTTTGGTTCATGAGCCTGATGTTTGAGGGGTAGTAACTGTTTCTGAACCTGGAGGTTTGAGTCATGAGGCTCCTGAAGACAACAGCAAAAAGAAAGCATGGCCTGGGTGGTGGGGGTCCCTGATGATGGCTGCTGCTTTTCTGCAACAGCATTTCATGTAGGTGTGCTCAGTGCTGGGGAGGGCTTACCCCTGATAGACTGGCACGTGTCCATTACGTTTTGTAAGATTTTCCATTTAAGGGCATTAGTGTTTCCATACCAGGCTATGATTTAGTCAGTCAATATACTCTCCACCACACACCTATAGAAGTTTGTGAGTGTTTTAGATGTCATGCCGTATCTTTGAAAGCTCCTGAGGAAATAGAGGTGTTGCCGTTCGTTTTTCATAATTGCACTTACGTGCTGGGCTCAGGACCGGTATTCCAAAATAAAAACACCGAGGAATTTGAAGGTGCTGACCCACTCCACCTCTGATTATTCAATGACAACAAACTCAGGGATCTCTTGTCCATGAGCCAGTCCTAATCTAAACATTTGCTACCATGTATCTTTCAGTGTTTTTTTTAAATGTTGTTATTCTACCTGACTTAATCACTTTCACTGGTAGTTCATTCCATATATGGACCACCTCTGAGGTGAAAAAGTGCCCCTTTATAAGATCAAAACAGCTTTGTTTGTCACATCTACACTGAAAAATTGAAACGTACTGTGAAATGTACTGCTTTGTGTCCATGATCAACAAAATCTGAGAAAGTGCTGGAGGCAGCCCACAAGTGTCACCGTGCCTCCAATGCCAACATAACATGCCCCCAAATTTCTTACCCTATCCTGTACAGCTTTGGAATGTGGGAGGAAACTGGAGCACCTGGAGGAAACACATACGGTCACAGGGAGGACATACAGATAGTGATAGGAACTGAACCGCGATCACTGGCACTTTAAAGCATTACGCTAGCTGCTATTCTACCCTAATACCCACACGAGGGTGAAGGTGTCCTAAACATCTACTTTGGTTTTTGAACCACATTTTGCCAACATGAAAATTGTATGTTTGTAATTAGACAATAAAACAATTAATCTTCATGTCCTATAAAATGTCATTATGTCAGAGTCACTTCTATACATTAAGTAATTCAAGCAAATCTGGTGGTATCATTGGAACAATAGACTTCACTTTAAGGATTTCTGAAACTAAACTCTCATTTGAAACTGATTAAGTCTTTTTACTATTCTGGTCATTAATATGACAGTCCTTTTCATCTGCTAGTAAATTTACTCCACCAGTAACTGCTGTCGCTTAAGGGTTTGTATGTTCCCCATGACCGTTTGGGATTTATCTGGTGTTCTGGTTGCCTTCCACATTTTTAAGATGTACTGGTCAGGTTCAGTGTGCTTTGTGCATGCTACGTTGGTGCCAGAAGCAAGGTGAGATCTGCAGGTTGCCTACAGCACATCCTCAGACTGGGTTTGTCACAGTCACAAACGATGAATTTCACTGCATGTTTTGATGTACACGTGACAAATAAAACTAATTTATAAAGTGGCAAATTTTTCACCTTAGAGGGAGGTCCATATATGGAACAAGCAGCCAAAAGAAGTGATTGGGACAAGAAGAATAACATTTTAAAGATATTTAGACAAATTCATGGAAAGAAAAGCTTTAGAGGAATAAATCCTGTTGGTGCAGGAAGCACGGCAATACTTGTGGGCTGTCCATGGCGCATCTTCAGATTGTCTTGGTCGTTCATGCAATTTATGAATTTTACAATATGATTTCATGTGCATGCAATAAGTAGCTTACATACTTACTGCCCATTCTGCCCATTTAGGGCAGTAACGAAGGTTCTTCATTGCTGTTTCCATAACAATTTTGTTTCACCAGTCAGGGCTGTTAGCCCTCAGCTGAACCACCAGACCTGGAGAACCAATAGAGTACTCTATGCCTGGACACTACCCTTTGACCTATTTGGCATGGGTGACCCTACCAAAAGACAAAATATAAAGCCCTAAATATAGAATACAGAGCTCTCTGGGTCACTGAGGCACATACGACTCTAAACCATGACAAGGTTGTGATCCTTTTGCAAGATGTGACAACAGATTAGTCTTTAATCTAAATAACGGCCAAATTAGTGCCATGGTTAGTGTGATGTGTCAGAGTTTGGAGCCCAATTCAGGTGTCCTCTATAGGGAAGTTTGTATGTCTTTCTTGTGTACACGTGAGTTTCACCAGCTACTCCGATTTCCTCAGGCTGTCCAAAGGTTAGTTGGTCATCGTCAATTGTCCTGTGATTCATCATCATCATTATATGCCATGTCATGTGACATGGGCAATCACAGTCTCATGACCAAAATAATTCTTGGCAATTTTTTCTACAGAAGTGGTTTGCCACTGTGTCCTTCTGGGCAGTGTCTTTTTAAGATGGGTGACCCCAGCCATTATCAATACTCTGGCATCTGTCTGGCATCAGTGGTCACATAACCAGGACACAATTTGCCTCAGCTGCTCATATGACCATCCACCACCTGCTTCCATGGCTTTACATGACCCTGATCGGGGAGGCTCAGCAGGTGCTACACTGTGTCCAAGGATGACCTGTAGGCTATGTTCCCTCTAAGCTGTGCACGTGTGCACACGCACACACGTTTTTCAACCAGCACACAAAGGAAATTAATGTGCGCACAAAAAGTTAGTTACCTCAAATGATGTAGTAATTAATAATTATACTTATTGAAAACCTGTGAAAGATTCTGAAAAAGAGTGGCCTGACACCATTGATTTGCTTCATTTTGCACGAGGCAAAATTACAAGAAAAAAAATATCTGGGAGACAACGTTTCGTGGAATGACAAAGTTCAAGTTTTGTTAAGCCAACAACATGAAGAAATCATCACAATAGATACAAGTTTGCTGTTGACTTTTATAAATAGTCTTTGTGTTTATCTAGAAAAAAGGTTTCCTGAAGATGAGGTACAAGAATGGTCAGCTTTTGATTTCTCCACAAATGCACTTTGTGACTTCACATTTGGCAATGAACAAGTTAATGCCTTATGTCTAAAATATCATGGTTTTCTAACTGAAAATACTGTGATAGTTAGACAGATTAATGATTTCAAATTTTCCATACAAGTAAAAATTAAATCCAAACAGATTTCAAACTTTGCTCAAATGGTGGTATTTGTACTTCAATATGAACAGTTTTGCAACCTTGCACAGTTGATGGATTTTGAGGGAACCTTTCTTGCATCTAGTGCGGACTGTGAGCAAGGTTTTAGCCTAATAAACCAACTCAAGAACAAGCTAAGAAACCGTTTAGGTGAATGTTATTTGGATATGTTAATGAGAATCAAACGCTATCAATGGGATGGAAGTTCTATTAGTCCAGATAGAGTTTACAATGAATGGGTAAATGCCAAAGACAGCAGAGAGAAAAAAATAACTGAGTGACTTAAATATGTATGTTATTTTGTTGTTATTCTGTGCAGTTACGTCAAATATTTTGTAAACCTACTTTACCTGTGCCATGTGTATACTCAATGTGCACATACTTTAGTCACAGGAAAAAAATTTGCACAACATAAGATTTTTGTGCACACTGACTAATAAATATTAATGGGAATATTGCCTGCAGGCTAGCAGAGAGAAGGAGTGCCTTTCACCTCCTTTGGTTGCTATGTATCTCCATCCCAGCAACCCATATCATGATTAGGCTTGGGTTAAACCAGTGGGTTACCGAAAGGGCCTGTTCTGCATATTATGACTGTGAACAAAGTCACCAGAAGCTGGACACTGAAGCTGGTGGATATAGAAGCCTTTATTCAGCAAATGAAGCAGACTGCCTGACCCAATAGTACATGACACTATAATCTGATCACAGGTAACAGCAGGACAATTTTATCGTTACAATCTATCTACAATGCTTCCTTTTAATTACATCTGATTTTCAAATATCTGAATCTTCACACCCCTATTCCAGACTCCCAAAATGAATGTTAATTCCTAACAACTCTGGGCTACATCATGCATATGCAGGATTCTGATGTCAAATGGGGTGTTTCTTTCTTTGCAATCAACCCCAAAATGCAATTCAGGAAAACCATTGTTCAGAGATGCATTTTAATTTCAATCTACAATCCACGTTCATGTCTGAAGACTGCTGTTGAAATTAGTATTTGCTATATACCATAACTCCAGTATATGCCCTAACACAGCACTGTATCTGTAAATAAATAATCTTTGAAAATGTTATTGTGCTCTCTGGAAAACAACTATCATAAATGTGTTTGCTACAGGTAGCTTGGCTTTGAAATGCTGCCTTCACCACTTGTCTGCTGCTAATGAATGAGCTGTCAAAAATAGTTGCCATTGATCAGCGGGAAATACAAACTAAAGAATATTTGTCATAAGATACTGTTGATTGTAGCTGTACACCATCCTTCTTACTGAACAGATGGGAAACTGCAGGGTGAGCAGTAAAGCAATAAATGGTACAATAATATTTATTTACATTAACATCATTCAAAATCTTTTGTCCTACTTGAAAGACTTTCCTCAGTGCTGTTCTGGGAGAGGAACTAGCAATCCTTTTCAAATAGATAAAGCAGAACAAATAAGATGAACGATAAACTCATCCTGGTGGTGGCATCCGTCGGTCTCGAGAGACTACGGATCTGCGCCTGGAGTTTCCAGGGCGCAGGCCTGGGCAGGGTTGTTTGGGAGACCGGCAGTTGCCCATGCTGCAGGCCTTCCCCTCTCCACGCCACCGATGTTGTCCAAGGGAAGGGCACTAGAACCCATGCAGCTTGGCACCGGTGACATCGCAGAGCAATGTGTTGTTAAGTGCCTTGCTCAAGGACACAAACACGCTGCCTCAGCTGAGGCTCGAACCAGTGACCTTCAGGTTACTAGTCTGATGCCTTGCCCACTAGGCCACATGCCAACACAAACTCATCCAGAATACTGTTTTTAATGTTGACCTTCAGAATAGCAATCCTTAAATAGTATAGGTGTGGTGAACTATGCGCCTGTCTGGACACGCCCCCTGCTGACTGCTCCTGTGGCTCCTCCCACAGGCCCCTGTATAAAGGCGATCTGAGGCCTGACGCTCGGCCTCAGTCTCCAGGAGTGAGTGTCCATCATACTATGTCCTGGTATAAATGCGTACGAAACGCCCGGTATACAAGTGTCGTGAGGAGTCTGTGTAGGGCCTGGTGAATACGGTGTCACCTCTGGTGCAGGGTTCATAGTTACCGGAGAGCCTTCAGGGTAGTGGTCTGCTGCACCTGCGGGTCCCAGGTCGCGGATGGAGACCGTGTCCTTCCGCCCATCAGGTAAGACCACATAAGCATACTGGGGGTTCGCATGTAGAAGGTGAACCCTCTCTTCCAGCGGGGAGTATTTATTGCTCCTCACATGTTTCCGGAGCAACACTGGCCCCAGGGACGTCAGCCAAACTGGTAGGGTGGTCCCAGTGACAGACTTCCTGGCAAAAGAGAATAGGCGTTCGTGAGGGGTGGCATTGGTGGACGTACATAACAGAGAGCGGATAGAGTGCAGTGCCTCAGGGAGGACCTCCTGCCATCGAGAGACCGGCAACCCTTTTGACTTAAGGGCTAAAAGTGTGGCCTTCCACACTGTGGCATTCTCCCGCTCCACCTGGCCATTACCCCGGGGATTATAACTCGTGGTCCGACTGGTAGCAATGCCCCTAGCTAGCAAGTACTGGCGCAGCTCCTCACTCATAAAGGAGGACCCTCTATCGCTGTGGATATAGCAGGGATACCTGAACAGAGTGAAGAGCTGGCGCAGGGCTTTTATGACGGACGTGGCAGTGGTGTCGGGGCAGGGGATGGCAAAGGGGAACCGTGAGTACTCGTCGATAACACTGAGAAAATAGACATTGCGGTCAGTGGAGGGAAGGGGGCCCTTAAAGTCAACACTCAGTCGTTCAAAAGGGCGGGTGGCCTTGACAAGTTGTGCCGTGTCAGGACGGTAGAAGTGCGGTTTGCACTCAGCGCAAATTTGGCAGTCCCTGGTCATCGTCCTAATGTCCTCCAGGGAGTATGGCAGGTTCCGAGCTTTCACAAAATGGTAAAATCGGGTGACCCCTGGATGGCAAAGTTGTGCATGAAGGGCGTATAGCTGGTCGAGCTGTGTGCTAGCACATGTTCCCCGGGATAGGGCATCAGGGGGCTCATTGAGTCTGCCAGGCCGGCACAGGATATCATAGTTGTAGGTGGAGAGTTCTATTCTCCACCGCAAAATCTTATCATTTTTGATTTTGCCCCGCTGTTGGTTGCTGAACAGGAACACAACCGAGCGCTGGTCGGTCAGCAAGGTGAACCTTTTGCCAGCAAGATAGTGCCTCCAGTGCCTAACAGCCTCCACTATGGCCTGGGCTTCTTTCTCCACCGCGGAGTGCCGAATTTCGGAGCCTTGGAGGGTGCGAGAAAAGAATGCTACTGGTCTGCCTTCCTGATTGAGGGTAGCAGCCAGAGCAAAATCGGAGGCATCACACTCTACTTGGAAGGGAGCGGTCTCATCCACGGCATGCTTCGTAGCTTTGGCAATGTCCTCTTTAATGCAGCTAAAGGCCGCACGGGCCTCAGCAGAGAGGGGAAACGAGGTAGACTTGACCAGGGGGCGTGCCTTGTCTGCGTAATGGGGGACCCATTGGGCGTAATAGGAAAAAAACCCAGGCACATTCTGAGGGCCTTGAGAGTGGTGGGAAGAGGGAGTTCTAACAGGGGGCGCATACGTTCGGGATCAGGGCCAATAACCCCGTTTTCCACGACATACCCAAGTATAGCTAGGCGGGTGGTTCCAAACACACACTTGTCCCTGTTATAAGTAAGGTTCAGAGCTGCGGCCACTTGGAGAAATCGTTGGAGGTTGGCGTCGTGATCTGGCCTGTCGTGACCACAGATGGACTGCTCCTGTGGCTCCTCCCACAGGCCCCTGTATAAAGGCGATCTGAGGCCTGACGCTCGGCCTCAGTCTCCAGAACATAGTATGATGGACACTCACTCCTGGTTCCTTCTTCCAGTCAATAAAAGCCGATATCTCACCTTACGTCTCAGTGTGAGTTATTGATGGTGCATCAATAGGTGATTAACCAATCAGTTGCCTAATTAATTGATTTCTAAGTTGTGTTATTGAATTCAGGATGATAAATTGTTGAAAATTGTACAATGCTCAAAATGAGTTTGTGAGTTCACTGGAGAATCAGAAGTCCTATGTTTGCAAGTCCATAAATCCACTGGAGACTGAAGGCCCAGAGGTGGCCTGTTGCAGAGTCATAGAACACTACAGCACAGAAACAGGCCCTCCAGTCCAAACATTAATCTGCCTAATCCTGTAACCAACCCGCCATACCGCTTCTATCCATGTGTCCATCAAAAATTACCTTAAGTGTTGAAATCAAACCCGCATCCATCACTTCTGCTGGCAGTTCATTTCACACTCCCACCACCATCTGAGTGAAGAAGATGCCCTTAAACATCTCACCTTTCACCATTAACCTCGAGTTGTAATCTCACACATCCTCAGTGGAAAAAGCTTGCTTGCATTTACCCTATCTATACCCCTCATAATTTTGTATACTTCTATCAAATCTCCTGTCAATCTTCTATGCTCTAGGGAATAAAGTCCTAATCTATTCAATCTTTTCCAGTAAGTCAGGTCCTCAAGTCCCAGCAACATCCTTGTAAATCTTGTCTGTACTCTTTCAATCCTATTGACATCTTTCCTGCCCTGGGGTTGGAGGTTTGCCTATATGTGTGAGTGAGTGGATGGGTTGGAGGGATGAAGGGATGCCTGTTGCTGCTGTTTAGTTGTTGCTGTCATTGTGTTGTTCTGTTGAACATTGTAGACATACCATGTTGGCACCAGAATGAGTGAGGACACTTGTGAGATGCGCCCAGTATATCTTAGAATGTGTTAATTGTTAACATAAATGACACATTTCACTGTTTTTTTAAATGTACAGTACTAGGAACATATATATACCTCGGATGCCTAAGATTTTTGCACAGTACTGTAGTAATTTTATGTAAGACATTGTGCTTCTGCCACAAAAAATCAAATTTCATGACATACGTGAGTGTGGTAAGCCTGATTCTGATATGGTTCTTTATTGTGGACTGAAAACGGGAAGAGGGCAGGGAGACAGGAATCATGGTTGGGAAAAGTGTAAAGGACAGGGAAGCACCAGAGAGACATTTTGTAATGATCAATAAACTAATTGTTTGGAATCAACTGGCCTTGCCTGTTGTCTCAGGGCTGGGTATGCCTGCACCCGCACTGCCTCCTGCCCTTGGCACTCCTTCACTGCCACGTGTCCCACACCCCTCCTGTGGCACTCCACCCTCGCCATTCCCAAAATCCTCTGGGTGCGACAGATTGACAAGCTCGCTATACACAGACACAGACACACACACACACACACACAACTTTTGCACAGTACTGTGCATGAAAAAGTGAATCTGAATTTGAATCTGATCTGTTAGGAGCAATGCTGAGTATTATGAGTATTATGCTGAGTATTATAAGTCTGTGGCATATAAAACTGGGAAAATAAATCATTTTCAAATCCCCTTTCACAATTCATAATGTCCCAAAGAAGTACACAGCAAGTGATGTACTTAAGTTGCAAGGTAACGTAATGGTTAGCGTAATTCTTTATGGCACCAGTGGGTTAAATTCCTGCCTCTGTCTGTAAGGAGTTTCTACAATTTTCCCATGACCGTGTGATTTTCCTCAGGGTGCTTCGGTTTCCTCCCACTTTCCAAAGATGTATGGTTAGAGTTACTGAATAAATCAAACTATTTTTCATTTAAAGTTCTTTAATTAGGAAATGGAACAGTTTTGTAAGCAGGAAGCTTTAACAAAGACACAAAGAATGCAGCTGCTGGGATCTGTAGCAAATGGACAATCTGCTTAGATGAGTTTATGAAAGCAGTCCCGATGGAGGGTCTCAACCCAAAATGTTGACTATCTCTTTGCCTTCACAGATGTTGCTCAACCCATTAAGTACCTCCAGCAGTCTGTTATTTGTTAATGAATATATTATCCCTCTCACTGTCTTTTTGATGTCAATAGAGGGATAGATATCTCCAAGTATCTAATAAGTTCAATTCTTTTTCTTCAAAATTGTACCTCCATGCAATTATATCCAACTGGGAATGCAACCCAGAACTCCAGATGGAAGATATCACATCTGACAAGATAACATTCTATATTGCAACATGGGATTTCCAGGTCGTCAAGTTCAGAATCTGAATCAACATCAGCTTTATTATCTCTAACATATAATGTATGATTTGTTGTTTTGTGGCAACAATATAGTGCAATACATAATAGAGAGGCATTAGATTTGTCACATGTGCATGGAAACATGCAGTGTTTGTGTCCAATCAAATCAATGAGGATTGTTCTGTGCAGCCTGCAAGTGTCGCCACACTTATTTATTGAGATACAGCTGGGAACTGGCCATTCCGGATCTTCAAACCCAGCATCTCCCGAGTTAACTCCAGCCTAATAACGAGACAAATTACAGTGATCAATTAAACTACCAACCTTTGCTCACAATCTTTGGACTGTGCGAGGGAATTGGAGAACCTGGAGGAAACCCACGCAGTCACAGGGAGAATTTACCAACTTCACACAGACAGTGGCAGGAATTGAACCCAGATCACTGGTACTGTAAAGCATTGTGCCAACTGTTACGCTACTATGCTGCACCACTTCCAGCACCAACATTTCATGCCCACAACTCACTGGCTCTAAACTACACATCTTTTGAATATGGGAGGGAACTGGAGCACCAGTAGAAAGCCTATGTGGTCCTGGAGGGAATGTACAAACTCCTTACAGACAGCAGCAGTAATGAACCCTGATCAATGATTGCTAGCACTGTGATAGCGCTATGTTACCACGCTATCCTCAATTACTGTAAATTACAATTATAAATATATAAAAAATAGATAAATAGAGCAAAAAGGGAGCAAAATTGTGAGGTAGAATCATGGACTAATCATTTATCTAATGATGGAGGGGGAGAAGCTCCTCCTAAAACATTATTGTCTTGTGCACAAGTACGGTGAGGTAGAGTGCAACTAAAAACTTGCTTGTAGAAGGAAGGATTATAAGTGCATATGTACAAACCACACATAGAATACAAGGTCATAAGACCTTAAGATATAAAAGCAGAATTAGGCCATTTTGCCCATCGAGCCTGCTCTGCCATTTCATTATGTTTGATCCATTTTCCCTCTCAGCTCCGGTCTCTTGCCCTTTCTCCATATCCTTTCATGCCCTGACTGATCAAACCTCTGTCAACACAAAGTACACTGCAGATGCTGTGGTCAGAGCAACACGTACAGCAAGCTGGAGGAACTCAGCAGGTCAGGCAGCATCCATGGAAATGAACGGTCAACATTTCGGGCCGAGACCCTTCGTCAGGACTGAAGAGGGAGGGGGCAGGGGTCCTATAAAGAAGGTTGGGGGAGGGTAGGAAGGAGGAGGCTGGTAGGTACCAGGTGAAAAAGCAGTAAGAGGAAAGATCAAGGGGTGGGGAGGGGAAGCAGAGAGGGGATAGGCAGGAAAGGTGAAGGAGGAATCTAAGGGGAAAGCACTCGGTGTAGTAGAAGGCGGCAGAATCATGAGAGAGGTGATAGGCAGCTGGAGGAGGAGGCAGAGAGAAAGTGGGATGAGGGAAGGGAGACGGAGTAAATTACTGGAATTTGGAGAATTCAATGTTCATGCCAAAAATCAAAAATCTGTCAACCTCTGTCTTAAACATATATAAAGACTCAGCCTCCACAGCCAACTGTGGCAATGAATTACATATATTCTTCAATCTCTAGCTATTGAATTCCTCCTCATCTCTGTTCTAAAAAGATGTCCCTCTATTCTAAAGCTGCGTCCTCTGGTCTTAGACTCTCCCACCATAGGAAACATCCTCTCCATATCAATCCTATTGAGCTCTTTCAGCATTTGATATGTTTCAGTCAGGTCACCTCTCATTCTTCTGAATTCCAGTGAGCAGAGGCCCAAAGACATCAAATACTTTTCATATGACAAGATGTTCAATCCTGGAATCATTTTTGGTGAAACTCCTTTGAACACTCCTCAGTTTCAGCACAGCTTTTCTGAAATAAGGGGCCCAAAACTGCTCACAATACTCCAAGTGAGGCCTCACCAGAGCCTTACAAAGCCTCAACATTACATCTTTGCTTTTATATTCTAGTCCTGCTAATGCTAACATTGCATTTACCTTCCTCACCACAGAGACGACCTACAAATTAACCTTTCGAGAACCCTACCCGAGGATAAATTATACATAAAATTGTACCATGGTGTGGAAAAGTGACTGTACAAAGCAAGAACTTAGTGCAAAATGAAGAACCAAAGACAAGTCATTGGCAGTGTAGAGACGGTCCATAGCATTTTGTTGCTGAGGGAGGGTTAGAGTCATGTAGATCAGTTCAAGAACCCGATGGTTGAAGGCAAGTAGTTGTTTCTGAGCCTGGAGGTGTGCGACTTCAAGCTCTGTAGCTCCTGCCTAATGGTGTCAGTGAGAAGATGCTATGGTTGTAATCTATGAAGACAGTTGCCTCTTTCTTGAGGCCGTGCCTCCTATAGAGCTGACAACGGTGGGGACGGCTGTGCCCGTGATGGACTGGGCATTCTGCCTGGATTTCTGCGCTCAGACTGACAGAGATTGCGCTGCACACTGACCCACATCTGTCACACAACAGGAGATCCAATTGCCGCAATCTAATAAAAACAGAAAGTGCTGAAAAAACTCAGCAGGACTGGGGACTTTTCTATGTGTGGTTTGTACTTCTGCAACCCCGTGAAAGGAGAAACAGTGAAAGTTTCTCATCAGAACGTTGAAAGAAGACTCGCTGCCTTACTGAGTTTCTCCAGGATTCTGTTTTGTCTCAGACTTCAGTAGATGTAGTTTTGATTTTCATTTACTGCTGCACAAAGAGAACACATCTTTCTGAAAATGAGGTCAGATATGTGGGAAGCAGTCATTTCCAAACACAATTATCAGGAATTTCATTATTTCTGTGTAATTAAGTGCAAACTTTGAAGTACCAGATTTACTAATATATACTAAGTACTGAGGTGGCAGGGTGGAAATTTGACTCTACCAAAGGCAGTGTAAGGCTCTCCTTCCTTCCACCAGCCTGCAGGTCACTCTTGGGCAAGGTGAAGCACCTACTTAGCCCCCTGATCAGGGTCACGGGTGAAACCATGAGAGCAGGTGGTGGATAATCGTATGAGCTGTTGGTACATATCACAAGTCCTGGCTATACGACCACTGACACCAGGCAGACAATCTTTGAAGAGTATTGATAATAGCTGGGGACATCCGTCTTGTAAAGACACTTCCCAGAAGAAGGCAATGGCAAAACAACTCTGTAGAAAAAAATTGTCAAGAACAATCATGGTCACCCAAAGACCATGATTGCCCACGTTGTACAACACGGCACATGGTAACGATGACTGACTGCCACCTTAGTGAGGTGTATGGATCAAAGAGAATGAAGGGTTATCAGCTGTGTAGGAGGCAACGTTTAGACTGATCATGAAGAGGTCAGCACAACATCATGGGGCAAAAGTCAAAAACTGAAGTCAAAGTTTATTGTCATATGCACAAGTACATGTATGCAGTGTGATTAAAAAGCTTACTTGCAGTAACATCACAGACACATCGGATACACGATATTCACAAGAAAATAATCAATTAAAAGCATGAATTATACAAACATATACAAGAATAGAGGTGCATGGGGTATCGAGAGAGATAGTACCTCTGGCGAAGGGCTTGTCGAGTCCATTCCAGGGCAGCACACTTTCTTTTTGTCCCCACTCGTCACTCAGCTCACACCTAATGGTCCAAGCAGCTGACTGCATGCGACACTGGCCATACCAGCAAACACCGCTTGTAAAATGCGCTAAACCAGCCGCATCATCCCCTGGTGAGGTAGGGACGTGCTTGTTCTAGAATGCAAGTTAACTCCGGCAGATTGGGCAAGTGAGAGCTATGAATAGGAAGGCAGTTCTGGAACTCTCCGTGGAGACTGAGGGGAACAACAAGGCACAGAAGACGTCATGACCATCCACTGAAACCAAAGGAGACCCTTGTTTGTGACCATTGTCTGATGCCCTGGACCCAGCCTTCTGAGGTTGAGAGAATGGAACTGATCCAGTGCACCGGCTTTTCCATTTTAAAAACTCTCCCACACAGGTCTCCTGTCATCATCGGAATCAATGGGCAACTACAATACAAGAGAAAACCCAATCAGAACAAATGCTTTGACATTTGAATCATTCCAGTACAAAGTGGGCATCGGCTTGCTGTACTGAGGTAATAATTAGAGTTATACCTGTTGATTCAGGAACCTAATGGTTGAAGGTGAGTAACTGTTCTTGAACCTGAAGGTGTGGGTCTTACAGCTTCTATGTCTCCTGCTCAATAGTAGCTCCAAAAAGATGGCATGGACTGTATACTGGGGACCTTTGATAATAGATGTTGCCTTCTTCAGAATAGTGCCTCTTGTAGATACTATCGATGGAGGGGAGGGATGCTCCTGACATATATTGGGATAAGTCCACTACTCTGTTTATGTTCCTATGCACTTGAGTTGCTATACCAGGCAATGATGCATCCAGTCGGCATACCTACAACTGTACACATCAAAGTTCCTTAACCTTTTAATAGAGTAAAAACATTCCAGCTACTCTCCAACATTTAAATTCTTCTTGGGTGAGGTGGAATGACAATTCCCTACAGTTTCCTGGGGTTACACAAGATGATTAGTCAGAAGATCTGCAGCAGGGTAAACCCAGCACATGTTCACCATCCCCTTTCATTTCAATGGAGAAGGGCTGAAAATTGAAGAGGGAAATTTCTGATAAAAATTTAACACATTAATTCACTTAATTGCAGATTTTTTTTTTAAATCAAGGATTGGAATTGGTATATTATTTTCACATGTACCAAGATACAAGAACCTGAATAACTCACAATATACTGGAGGAACTCAACAGGTCAGGCAGCATCTATGGAGGGGAATAAATGGTCAACGTTTCAGACCGAGACCTATCAACAGGACTGTTTTGAGTTGCTCTGGATTTCAGGCATTTGCAGAATTTATTTTGTTTACAGTTTTTGAGTGATTGGACAGGTCTAAAAGTGATAATTAACCAGTATAACTAAATTATATAAATCTTAATCATTTTAGAAACGCATTAAAAATCAAAATCTCTTCTCACCTACCTAGCTCCTCCTTCTGTTGCCCCCCTTCCTTTCCTTTCTTTATGGTCCACTCTCCTCTATCAGTTTCCTTACTTTCTTACCTACATGGCTTCACCTATCACCTTCCAGCTACGCTTCCTTCACCTCACCCCATCTTTTTTATCCTGGCATCTTCCACCTTCCTTTTCAGTCCTGGAGAAGGGTCTCAGCCTGAAACATCGACTGTACTTTTTTTCCATAGATGCTTCCTGGCCTGCTGAGTTCCTCCAGCATTTTGTGTGTGTCACTCAGAACTCAACTTTTTATACCAGTTTCTTGCCTCTGTTTGTCACTATAGATCTCTGCTTGTTGCCACAATGCACTGTCATTCCAGCTAACCCATGCTGGAGAGATGTCAATTTGACATTGAATGAATATTGCTACCTTTGGCCATGTCTGTAGCAGCAGTCACTTGAGTTTCAGCCATGCCCCCCTACATACAACTGAGTCAGAGGTTGTGGATTCAAGTCCAGCTCCAGAGACAATGACATAAAACTGAGGCTGGGAAACAGTCTCTTTCACTCCTTGGCTGCCAGTCTGAAGAAATTCTATTCTGCAGACCAACACAATTTCCATCTGCCTCTCTTGCCTCTTGCTCAACAATTCTGTGGAGAGTTTTCTGACTGGTTGCATCACTACCAAGTACTGAGAAGCTTACGTGAAGGATTGCAAAAAGCCGCAGAGAGTTGTAAACTCTGCCAGCTCCATCACAGGAACTAGCCTCACCACCATCAGGAGCACTTTCAAAAGTCAATGCCTCAAAAAGGCAGCATACATCATTAAGGACCCTTACCATCCAGGACAGTTTCCCTGGTTTTTCTTTGTTTCCTGGCTGTCTGGAGAAGATGAATCTCAGTTGTATACTGCATACATACTTTGATAATAAATGTACTCTAGAACATTTGAAAGCCTTTTTCTCATTGTTACCATCAAGGAGGATGTACAGGAATCTGAAGACACACATTCAATGTTTTATAAACAGTTTCTTTATTAGTTTTAATTTTATTTAAAGATACAGCACGATAACAGGCCCTTCCAGACCAATGGTTCCATTCTGTCCAAGTACACACAAGTGACCAATTAACTTACCAGCCCATACTATATACCTTTGGAATTTTAGAGAAAACCAGAGCACCTGGAGGAAGCCCATGCAGTCACAGGCAGAACATACAAGCTCCTTACAGACAGAGGGAAATGAAACCTGGTCACTGGCACTGTAAAGCATTACGCTAACTGCTATGCCACCATATCACCCCCTTGTCTTCTGCCAGCAGAATGAGTGAGTGAGAGAGTACGTATATGCACGCACCCTCAAGTGGCTCTAGGGGCTTATCGAGGATCCACATATTCTGCTATAGCGATTATTCATATTATATATGTATTTAGGTATGATTCAACCTCAAACTGGTTCAAAGCCAAGAACAAGGTTAGCACCACCACTATCATAAAGCTTCATTACATGGATGCCAATGCCCTCACAGCACACTCTGAAGCAGACCTCCAATGTATTCGGAATGCCTTTGCCAAGCCATTTAGGGCCCTGGGTCTTGTTTTTACCACTGGCTAACTGCCATTTATCCAGCCTGTCGTAACAGTTGACTATAAATGCCCTTGAAAATATAGACCGCTTTCTCTGCGTCAGCAGCATTCTGTCCTTAAAAGCAATAACCACAACCTGAGTAAGTAGAGCCTAAACTAAGTATTCCTGCAATCACTATTCTGTTACCAAAATATAATTTTACTGGTGATCTCGTCAATTGAAAATACAAAAATTCTACAAAATTCGTGCTCAGGCAGATCAGGTTTAGGTTGTCTCCTGACCTCGAACATCAACTCCATGTGACCTTTTATTGTGCATCAGGACTGGCAGTGCTGAGGGAAAGCATCTGATGGACGGGAGGGGGTGAGGCAAGGTGTGCCAGGTGATAGGTGGAACAAGGAGGGATGGATGGTGATAGGCAGATGGAGCAAGCTGGGGAAAAAGGGGAACAGTTTCTCAGATGGGAGAGAGAAGCAAACAGTGTAGGACTGGGGCTGTAGAGGTGAAATCTGCTGATATGATGAGATGTGTAACAAAGCGAGAGACAGAGGTGGGGTGTTTGTTGCTGGGGACATGCTCTGGGGAGGTACAAGGAGGAGTCAAATGTGGAATGTAAATTTATTATCAAAGTCCATCTATGCCACCAAATACTACGCTGAAATTAATTTTCTTGTGTGCATTCCCAGTAGAACACAGAGCACACAAAGACAAATTGTGTAAATGTATATAATAAATATGTAATAAATAATTTTCAGAACACGAGTTGTAGAGACTTTGAAAGTGAGTGCACGGGATGAGAATCAGTTCAAAGCTGAGGTGAGTGAAGTTATGCATGGTGGTTCAGGAGCCAGATGGTTAAGGAGTAATAACAGTTCCTGAACCTGGCGTTGTGTGACATATGACTCCTGTATTTCCATCCCAGTGGCAGCTCCGAGAGGAGGCCAGGGCCGGGATTGGGGGGGGGGGGGGGGTTCCTTGATGATGGATGCTGCTTCCTACAGGCAGTGCTCCTTGTAGTTATACTTAATGGTGGAGAGGGCTTTTCCAGTGATGGACTGGGTAGTGTTGTAGGCTGCTGTCCAGTGTCTAGGACAAAGGTGAGTGCACTGGACAGTATTCTCATCGCCATTGTCCTGTAGGGTCCAATGCATTGCTGCGTTATTGCTGGTTTCTGAATGAGCTCTTTAACTATGTGTCTGTCCTCTGGGTTAGATGCAAATCAATCCATGGTACTGCATTCAAGAAGAGAAGGAAATTTGCCTTGGAATCCTGACCCTTCTTTACACCATCAATCAACATCGCCAAAAATGAGACTGATTGAGTCTCAGCATGCTAAGATATTGCTTCTTATTGGATCTTGTGTGCAAATTAGCTGCTCTTGTTCCCTATATTGCAGTGGTGATTACACTTCAATAACACAGCAAATTGACTAAGAAATGCTTTCAGGCATCAGAGATTCATGAAAAATGCAAGACGACTACAAGAGTATCAACAAAACAAAGCCTAAACGAATTTTCTTTTTTAATATTTGCATCTTCAGGATAGACATAAAAACCTCCCTGCTGTCACACTATCTCTGAAATCTCTGAATTAGAATCAGATTCAGGTTTATTATCACTGACTTATATGACATGAATTTTGTAGTTTTATGGCAGCCTTACAGTGTGAAAGTTACTATAAATTACAAAGATGAATAAACAGTGCAAAAAGAAGAAATAATGATGTAATGTTGATGGGAGAGGGGAATGAAGAAGCAGGTTATGAATCATTGAGTGTGGATCTTCAGGTTTCTGTACCTCCTCTGATGTTAGCAATGAGAAGGCAGCATCTCCTGGATGGTGAATGTCCTTGAATGACAGCTTCATGAGGTACCACCTTGATGGTGGGTAAGGTTGTGTTCATGATGGAGATAGCTGAGACTACAACATTCTGCAGCATCTTGAGCTCCTGTATATTTGATCCTTCCTACAAGGAAGAGACAGAACCAGTCTGGATACTCTCTACTGTATATCAATAGAAATTTGGAAGTCTTTGGTGGTATATGGAATCTTCTGAAAGAGGCATTGTCATGTTTTTTCATGATTGCATCAAATTTAGACCCAGCATAGATCTACCAAGATATTCTTAACCTTTCTATTACTGACTCCTCAATGAGGATTGGTCTGTGTTCTCCTGACTTCCCTTTCCTGAAGTCCTCATAGCCACATAGCCCTCAAATTTTCTCTCATCCGTATACCTATTTAACAATCTCTTAAATGCCCATAATGTATCTGCCTCTGTCACTCCCTCTGGCAAGGCAGTCCATGCACACACCACTCACTTTGTGAAAAACCCCTCTGACATCCCCCAGATACTTTCCTTCAATCACCTTATAATTAGGTATTTTTATATTAACCCTTTCTGCCTTGGAAAAAGCTTTAGCTATCCATTTTATCTGTTCACCTTATACATCTCTATCAAGTCACCCTTCATCCTACTTCAATCCAATGAGAAAAGTCCTAGCATGTTCAACAATTGCTCATAAGACATGCTCTCTAGTAAGAGCATAAGACACGGGAATCTGCTATTCCTTCATGACCGAGTTATTATTCCTCTCAAAACCATTCATCTCCCTCCTCACAATAATTTTTGCCACTTTGACTGTCCAAGAAACTACCAACCTCTGTTTTAAATATACCCAAAGATTTGGCTTCCGCAGTCATCCGTGGCAATAAATTCTACAGATTTGCCATCCACAGACTAAAGAAATTCCAATTCATCTCTGTTCTAAAGGGTCATCCTTGTATTCTCAGGCCATGCCCTCTTGTCCTAGACAACCCCACTACTGGAAACATCCTTTCCACGTGTACTTTGTCTAGGCCCTTCAATATTCAATAACTGCAGGAAGAGACAAAGTGGGAAAAAATGTGAGGTAGCTGGAGCGAGGCGCTGGATGGGGACGTTGAGGGTTGGTGACAACTGCTGGAGGAAGTTAAGCAGGAACACAAAGGGCTTTCAATGCTGGGCTCTGATGATTCCCCATCCACGGCTGCTGCTCAACCCACTGAGCTCCTCCAGCACTGTATGTTACTCCAGATTCCAGTATCTACAGCCTTTTGTAACTCCTCCTTCTGGTAGTCAACAGACACAATATTACATTACCAGGGCATTAAGACCTATATTATAGGGAAAGGCTGAATAGTTAGGGTTTTTTCCCCCAAAGTGGAGGAGACCGAGAGGAGATTCAATGAAGGTATACAAAATCGACAGGTTGGATTAGGGTAAAAACCAGGCTTTTTCCACTGAAGGTGGATGAGGCTAAAACTAGAGGTCATGGGTTAAGGGTGAAATGTGAAATGATTAAGGAGAACATGAGGGAGAACTTCTTCATTCCGAGTGTGGCAGCTCATTCCAGTGGAAGTGGTGGATACAGGTTCGATTTCAAGATTAAATAAAATTTTGGATAAGTACATGGACTGCCTATGGGACTGGAACTAATAGTCTGGCATGGAGTTAAAGGGCCTGTTTTTGCATTGTGGCGTTTTTTTTTTGAAAAAGAGCTACAGCACAGTAAGTGCTCAACGAGCCCAGTTACCCAATTACACCCTGGTGACTAATTAACCTACTAACCCGTACATCTTTGGAAGGCATGAGGAAACTAGATCACCCAGAAGAACTGCACGCGGTCATGGGGAGAATGGGCAAACTCCTTACAGAGAACAGTGGGAATTGAAATCAGGATAATGGTGCTGCAATTACATTACATTACCATGCCACACCGGTGCTCTATGGTTCTACATCAGACACTTCACCACAGAGAAACAGAGTCAACTTCCATTCCAGTCGAACAAATACGTTAATCACTTTACCTTTATGAATTCAAAGGAATTCATTCTTATATTCTAAATCAACAAGGGATGGCTTATAAAGCAGAGGATGCCATGACTATCATATTTAAATATCTTTATCCACTGAAGCATGAAATTACAGTTACTGAAGGTAAACAAGTTACTGGGATATACGATTGTTTCCAAGTAATCGGGATGCATTTTTTTAGTTTCTGCAAGTATTGAAATAAATAAAAGTAGATCTAATGGGAAAGTTTTGATATGTTCAAAGGTTCATGTATTATCTAAGAGTACAACTCTGAAATGTTTCTCCAGATAGCCACAGAATCAAGAAAGGAAAGAACAGCAGCACAGTCATCAGCCCCGAAATCCCCCCTCCATGCACACACACAAAAAAGAGAAAGATCAGGCAAAAAACACAGAATATAAAAAAAACTAAGACTGAGGAAAGTCCATAGGCCAAGTCCACACACACAAACACAGTAAACCTGGGTAACATTCTCTGGGCACAGCAGCAGCCACTCTTCTCTCCGGCAGCAAAGTGATCCCCTAGCTATCAAAAGGCAGTCTCCCTCACTGATAGCAGAGTCATAGAAACGGTACTTGGTCCCATGAAATACTCAGCACTTAACTTTGAGGGTGTCATAAGAAACTCTTGGCTGTTACACTCTGTCTATCAAAAATATTTCATTTCACACAAAAACACATTCAGGTACCTTGTCAATCCTCACCCTCTGCCTTCAGTACTGGTTTATTATTGTTATATGTTCCAAGATAGTGAAAATCTTGCCTTGCATAATGTTCATACAGATCAGATTATTACACAGTGCATTAATATTAAACAAGGTAAAACAATAAAAATGTGGACCGGACACAACCAGTCAGGACATAATCAATACATTGTTAGAGTGTTCATTGACAAACTGAACTTCCTAACCTTCCTAAGAAAGTAAAAATGCTCATGTGTTTTCCTTGTGTTTGCATCTACAGTATATCCAGGACAGGTCATCTGTTATCTTAATGCACTGGAATTTAGAGCTATTGAAAGGTTGAATGTGGCAAGTGGACTTCAAGTGACCTCAATAGACCTAGATAGGTTTGGGGCAGCAGATGTTGTGAACAGTAAGATCATAAAATCTTCAGAAAATTGGTCTCTTCGTGGAAAAGGAAGTGTGACTGTTGGAGGTACAAATACCAAATCCCATTAAAGGTAATGATTAAGTTTAATGTTCATTGAAAAGTACATTAAACTGAATATTGAATTGCAATCAAAGACTTGGACTTAAAAGAAGAGAACTTAGGTTAAACTGGAATCAATATTTGCTCAGGACTGCAGAATCAAGCTTGAGCAGAAGGGCAGCCGTGTGACACAACAGGGCCAACACTTCCGATGTCACACAGCTGAGTCACCGAGTCATCCTGCTGGAAAGAGGCCCTTCAACCCAACTAGTCCATGCTAACCAAGATTTGTCATGGAGCGAGTCCTATCTGACTACATTGTTGCAAATCTCTCCTATCCATGTACCAGTTTGAATGTTGTTGAGTCTATTAAATGTTGTTGATGTACCTGACAAATCTTATAGAATTTTTTGAAGATGTGACTAGTAGAGTGGATAGGGGAGAGCCAGTGGATGTGGTATATTTAGATTTTCAAAAAGTCTTTTGACAAGGTCCCACACAGGAGATTAGTGTGCAAGTTTAAAGCACACGGTATTAGGGGTATGGTATTGATGTGGATAGAGAATTGGTTGGCAGACAGGAAGCAAAGAGTGGGAGTAAACAGGACCTTTTCAGAATGGTAGGCAGTGACTAGTGGGGTACCGCAAGGCTCAGTGCTGGGACCCCAGTTGTTTACAATATATATTAATGATTTTGATGAGGGAATTAAATGCAGCATCTCCAAGTTTGCGGATGACACGAAGCTGGGTGGCAGTGTTAGCTGTGAGGAGGATGCCAAGAGGATGCAGGGTGACTTGGATAGGTTAGGTGAGTGGACAAATTCATAGCAGATGCAATTTAATGTGGATAAATGTGAGGTTATCCACTTTGGTTACAAGAACAGGAAAACAGATTATTATCTGAACGGTGGCCAATTAGGACAAGGGGAGATGCAACGAGACCTGGGTGTCATTGTACACCAGTCATTGAAGGTGGGCATGCAGGTACAGCAGGCGGTGAAAAAGGCAAATGGTATGTTGGCATTCATAGCAAAAGGATTTGAGTACAGGAGCAGGGAGGTTCTACTGCAGTTGTACAAGGCCTTGGTGAAACTGCACCTAGAATATTGTGTGCAGTTTTGGTCCCCTAATCTGAGGAAAGACATTCTTGCCATAGAGGGAGTACAGAGAAGGTTCACCAGATTGATTCCTGGGATGGCAAGACTTTCATATGAAGAAAGACTGGATCGACTAGGCTTATACTCACTGGAATTTAGAAGATTGAGGGGGGATCTTATTGAAACGTATAAAATTCTAAAGGGATTGGACGGGCTAGATGCAGGAAGATTGTTTCAGATGTTGGGGAAGTCCAGAATGAGGGGTCACAGCTTAAGGATAAAGTGGAAGCCTTTTAGGACTAAGATGAGGAAAAACTTCTTCACACAGAGTGCTGAATCTGTGGAATTCTCTGCCACAGGAAACAGTTGAGGCCGGTTCATTGGCTATATTTAAGAGGAAGTTAGATATGGCCCTTGTGGCTAAAGGGATCAGGGGGTATGGAGAGAAAGCAGATACAGGGTTCTGAGTTGGATGATCAGCCATGATCATACCAAATGGCGGTGCAGGCTCAAAGGGCCGAATGGCCTACTCCTGCACCTATTTTCTATGTTTCTGTTTACCTGCTTCAACCATTTCCTCCGGCAACTCATTCCACATATGGACCTGCCTTTGCTTGAAAAAAGTTGTCCTTCAAGATCCTATTAATCCTCTTCCCTCCCACCTTAAACCTCTGCCCTCTACGTCTTGAATCCTCATCCCAGGAAAAAGCATTGTGGCACATTGACCCTATCTATGCCCATCTTGATGTTATACATTTTGACTTCACCACTTATTTTTCAACACTAATTTGAAAAAGTTCCAAACTGCTCACTCTCCCTCCACAACTCAGTCTTCCAAATCCCACCAATGTACTTGTAAGTCTCCTTTGTCCTCTTCCCAGATTAATAACACCTTTTCTCCAGCATGGTGACCAAAACTGAACACAATATTCCAAATGTGACCTCATGAACATCTTGTACAACTGCAGCATAACATCCTAACTTTTATACTCAGTGCCCTGCCCGATGATGGCCAGTGTGTCAAAAGCCTTTCGTCCTGTGATCCCACTTTCAGGGAACTGTGTACTTGAGGAGAGGGAACTAAAGTTTTCCTTGAATGGTGGATGTTCGTCATATCTGATAACAATATCAGAAATCCGGGTCCAGTGGTAGAAGCAGTCATCCCAGATTGGGGTTTTCCTTGTTTGCAGTGGGTGACCATGACTTATTCAGATCCTTATCATGCCTTTCACTCTCCATGAGGATTTGCAGAGCCACAATTCTGGCCATTGGATCTCATTTTAGCTCTCATTTGCCCAGCCCAGCAGAGTTGACTTTGCATGCCAGGACAGACATGCCCCTAATTCACTAGGCTACAAGGCCTGCCAAGTACCCTCTTGTGGTTTAGCCTGCCTGTCAAAGTAGTGTGCCGGGGGGGTGGCCACTGTCACATACAAACAGTCACTTGAAGCCACAGGTGAAAGCTAAGAATCCAGTGGGGATAAAGGGTGAATGAGCTGCCTGCAGAATGGGCATGACAAATCCCTTCACCAGAGGTGCTACCCCTCCCTATACACCCCTTTCATAAATAAGCATTGTAATTAGGTATTCTTCTTGACCAATACAAACAAAATGCTGGATGAACACAGCAAGTCATGCAGTATCTATGGAGAGAAATTTTGCTCCAAAATTCCAGCATCTTGTATTTCAGTCTTTTTGACCAAATGCACTAACCCAACTACAGAATCAGAATCAGGTTCAATATCACTGGCATATGTCATGAAATTTGCTGTTATATGACAGTAGTACAATGCTATTTATATATAAATTTAAATAAGTAATACAAAAAGAAAAAAATAGTGAGGTAGTGTTCATGGGTTCAAAATCCATTCACAAATCTGATGACAGAGGGGAAGAAGCTATTTCTGAATTACTGAGTATGTGCTTTCAGACTCCTATACCACTTCCCTAATGGCAGCAATGAGGAAAAGGCATGTTCTGGGTAATGGGGGTCTTTAATGATAGATGCTGCCTTTCTGAGGCATTGCTCCTTGCATACGTCATGTATGCTGGAGAAGATATGTCCATGATGGAACTGACTGAGTTTACAACATTTTGCAGCTTATTTTGACCCAGTGCAGTGCAGTACACCACCTCCCACCCCTCTCTCCATACCAGACAGTGATACAGCCAGTTAGAATGCTGTGTTTGGTACATCTGTAGAAATGTATGAGTTTCTTTGGTAACATCCTAAATCTCCTCAACCTCCAAGTATAACTGCTGTCAAGCCTTCTTTGTAACTGCATTGATATGTTGGACCCAGGATAGATCCTCAGAGATGTTGACAAGCTGAAACTTGAAATTGATCACTCTTTTCACTCACTTTTGATGAGGACTGGTGTGTTCCCTTGTCTTACATTTTCTGAAGTCCACAATTATTTCTTTGATCTTACTGCAACTCAATAACCCAACAACATGAATATATGTGGTTACCACTTCCCCCTCTGACTGAGATTTTGATTTCAATATGTTGTTGTCCTGCACCCAAGGAGAACAAGTTTATTACAGAACTTATTAAAATTAAGTAGGAATTATTTGAGATACACAGTGGGTTATTCAGTTCCTCCAAAGAGAAAAGACAGACTGTGACAAGGCAGGTATGTATATTCATTAGAACCTGCTGGGATGCGTGTGGTGAATAGAATAGCTGAAGGCAAGTGTTGACAAGGAGGATGTGGCTTCAACAAGCAGCTCCAACTATACACAGGCACAGTCAGCAAAAAGACAGGACAGTGATGAAGATCAGATGGATAGAAGGAACAAAGGCTCAAGGTGCTGGATTCAAGCCATGAACTGTGCCTAATCCTCTATAGAAAACTTCAACTCAAGCCTCAGGCTTCAGATGGAAGGACAGGCCAAATGAGAAAAAGTTACTTCGGGAGTTTTCTTGAGAATTAAGTTGTAGGAACTCAATTTCAAAAGATCAATGGAATTGAACAGCATTATAAACATGCAGTCTTCTTTCTGATAGAGGCTATCCATTGATTTAGGCTATGTCCACACTAGACTAGATAATTTTGAAAATGCTGGATAGGCGTCCTCACCAAGCATTTTTGAATATACCTCCGTCCACATTAAAACGGGTGTTTGGGAGAATCTCCTCCTACTGGGCATGCACAAGACACACCTACAGAAAACAAGAAACATGTTTGGTGTTGAATCTTGCTGTGAAAGTGCGCATTAGTGCAGTTACAGACTAGAAAAAACTTAAGGAAATTGCCAAACGATGGACAACTCTTGACTCTCACACAGGAGAACTTAAAACTAAAAAAACAAATACTGGAGTGTATGGAGGCAACCGACAGGGAGTTCACAGACAGATTGACCTGGCTAATGACAAACATTGAAAAACTGACTAACTCTGTTGCATTAATAAAGCACCTTGTTAAATGTATAAACAATGTCTGCATTAGTGTTATCTTGTATTTCCATACAATGTTACATTAGGCTGTTACACATCTATTGTCAGAGAAGTACTTGCATAAATAGGTAAACCACCTTCATACAAGCAAGGACAGAAAACAGAGCAAAGTGAGTATACTTATTTATTCAGTAAGTTATGGGTCAAACTATTTGATGAGTACATTACCAACTCTTCTGGCTTCAGTCTCGTTGTCATCAGTTCTGAAATAGGTTGTGTGCGGGTTGCATTCAAGAAAATAATGAAATGCTGCGCTGCCGTCACTATCTGTCCTGGCACGTCATAACAGCATTTTTAGAAATCTCCAGTTCCCCATCCACACTGCTCTGCCCAATCGCCATTTTCAAATTTACACACACTGGAGGGAGTTTTAGAAAAGCTCTGTTTGGGGGAGGAAAATGCCATTTCAGTGTGGATAGAAGGTCAAAATGAAGAGAAAAAGCTTTGGTTACAAATTTATCTGGTCTAGTGTGGACATAGACTTATTTGGGAATGATAACCTGGGTCATTTTGCTAATGACCTGAAAACGGCTTTACTGTGAGATTCCTCTTCAGAACCCATAACTAAACCAATCTTCCATCACCAAAAATAGCTGTTAGTCTTTCTACTGAACTGTCAACTAGTTTGGTATACACTAATCAGTTTCTTAGCAAATTAAATATTTGCAGATATAAAGTTTACAAACAAGCAAGTAAAGGCTAAAATCTGAACACATTTTGAAGAACCTACCAACAATCACAATTTGAAGATTCTCTTACTATCTTTCCTTTCAGTTAGTCCTGATGAAGGATCTCGGCCCGAAACGTCGACAGCGCTTCTCCCTATAGATGCTGCCTGGCCTGCTGTGTTCCATCAGCATTTTGTATGTGTTGTTGTTTGAATTTCCAGCATCTGCAGATTTCCTCGTGTTTGCAGATTCTTGCTAAGTTTCCATTTTAGTGGCTCATGACCATGATTGTTCTTGGCAAATTTTTCTATAGAAGTAGTTTGTCATTGCCTTCTTCTGACAGTGGCTTTACATGATGGGTGACCCCAGCCATCATCAATTCTCTTCAGAGATTGTCTGCCTAACATCAGTGGTCACATAACCAGGACTTGTGATATGCACCAGCTGTTTGCGACCACCAACCAACTATTCCTATGTCTTCTTTTGACCCTGATTAGGGGGCTAAGCAGGTGATGCACATTGCTCAAGGATGACCTACAGACTAGCAGAGTGAAGAACCACCTTGTATCTCCTTTGTTAGAGATGTATCTCCACCCGCCACCCAAGTGCCTTATTCTAAAGAATCAAAGCTTGAAAGAAGATAAAAGATCAGAGCCAATATAAAGGCCAATGGTTATGCTGAGGTGGTTCTGTGTTGTGTCTGTCAATGACAGGATATATGGGTAGGAGAGCTCCTAAAGTGGAGAAGTCGCTGCACTGGGGTAGTTCCACCCTCTTGACCTCGGAAGTCTGGTTCTTGTTGTACAAACAAGCATTGTATCTGGTGTCTTCTTTAGAAGCAGTCCATGAACATGACTTCTTTTGTGCCTCGCCGTGCACTTCACTCTCTATGGAATATTGCAGAACTGCCTTACTGGCCATTGTATCTCACCTGCCCTGTTTACCAGAGCTGGCTTCACCCGCTAGGACAGGCTTGTCCGTATCTCACTGGGGTAGGAGCTCCGCAGACTATTTTCAACAGGTTTAGCTGGCCTGTCGAAGTGGTAATGGATGTATGGCTGCTATTGCATGCAAACAGCTATTTGGAGCTGCAGAGGTGAGCCCATGTCCAGTTATGCTGTAGCTCATCATAAACAAGAGAAAAATCTTCACATACGCAAAATTCAAGCAACATACACAAAATGCTGGAGGAGCTCAGCAGACCAGGCAGCTGCTATGGAAAAGAATTAACAGGCTATGTTTCAGGTCAAAAACCTTCAGCAGCCTGCCAAAGGGTTCCAGCCCAAAATGTTTACTATACTCTTTTCCATAGATATGCCTGACCTCATGAATTCCTCCAGCATTTTGTGGCTGTAAGCTGTATCTCATTCACATTTAACATTGCTAGTTTCAAAGTCAAAGCAGTATGGTCACCTTGCAGTTAGCTTATTCGTTTACAATGCCAACTATCACCGTCAATTCCCACTGCTGCATTTAAAGAGTTTGCATATTCCCTCCCATGACTGGGTGAGATTCCTCTGGATGCTCCAGTTTCCTCCCACAAAGACCTATAGTCAGGATTAGTCAGTTGCGGGCGTGATATGTTGGTGCTGAAAATGCGACAACACTTGCGGGCTGCCCATCACAATTCTCACCAATTTGATTTGCTGCAAATTATGCATTTCACTGTGTTTTGATGTACATAAGACCACAAGATGTAAAAGAATTAGACCATTTACCCCCTCTATTCTGTTTTGCCATTTCATCATGGCTGGTCTATTTTCCCCTCAGCCCCAATCTCCAGCCTGCTTCCCATATCTCTACATGCCTCCACTAATCAATAATTTATCAGAGTCTACTGTAACTAGACTCAATAACTTGGCCTCCACAACCCTCTGTGGCAATGAATTCCACAAGTTCACCAATCTCTGGCTAAAGAAATTCCTCCTCATCTCTATTCTAAGTGTATGTCCTTCTTTGACAAATAAAGCTAATCTAAATGTATAGTCATTTGCTGAAGAACATGTATGTGCAGGTGCAACAAAAAACTTACTTTTCAGCAACACCACAGGCGCAGAGCATCAGATCAGCAGCATTCACAAGGAAAATAAAAAAAATAATATACGAGTTTTACAAGAAAGAATGCAATCAGGATAGAAAATAAAACAAAGCTTATCCTGGTGTAAAAAGATCAAAGTGTCACAGTGTTGTTAATAGAACATAGAATAGTACAGCATGGCACAGGCTCTTTGGCCCACAATGTTGTGCCGACCCTTAAACCCTGTCTCTCATATAACCCCCCCCACCTTAAATTCCTCCATATACCTGTCTAGTAGTCTCTTAAATTTTACTAGTGTATCTGCCTCCACCACAGACTCAGGCAGTGCATTCCATGCACCAAACACTCAAGCAAAAAACCTTCCTCTAATATACCGCCTTGAACTTTCCTCCCCTTACCTTAAAACCGTGTCCTCTTGTATTGAGCAGTGGTGTCCTGGGGTAGAGGCACTGTGTGTCCACTCTATCTATTCCTCTTAATATCTTTTATACCTCCATCATGTCTCCTCTCATCCCCCTTCTCTCCAAAGAGTAAAGCCCTAGCTCCCTTAATCTCTGATTATAATCCATACTTCTACCCCTACATCCAGGTCACTAATAAAAATCACGAAAAGTAGAGGTCCCAGAACTGATCCTTATGGGACATCACTAGTCACAACCCTCCATTCCAAGTGTATTCCCTCCAACACAACCCTCTGCTTTCTGCAGGCAAGCCAATTCTGAATCCACCTTGCCAAACTTCCCTGGATCTCATGTCTTCTGAATAAGCCTACCATGTGGTTAAGCTATAGTGAATAGGATTGTACAGGTTGGTTCAATAATTGAATAGTAGAATGTAATTATGTGTTCCTGAACCTGTTATTGTGGGATTTCAGGCTTCTGTACCTCCTAACTGGTAGCTGTGAGAAGATGGTTTGGCCATGATGGTGGGGGATCTTTAATGATAATACCATCCTCCTGAGGCAGTGTCTCCTGTGGATATTACCAGTGGAGGAGAGGGAGGTGCCTCTGATGTAGAACCATGGAACACTACAGCACAGTACAGGCCCTTCAGCTGATCCATATAATCCCTAAAATACTAAACCCACACTACCCCATAACCCTCCATTTTTCTTTCATCCATGTGCCTGTCCAAGAGGCTCTTAAATACCCCTAATGTTTTAGCCTCCTCCACCATCCCTGGCAGGTCATTCCAGGCACTCACAAACCTCTGTGTAAAAAAACTTACTGTTGATGTCTCCTCTAAACTTCCCTCCCTTACTTTTGTACATATGCCCTCTGGTGTTTGATATTGGTGCCCTGGGAAACAGGTACTGACTATCCATCCTACCTATGCCTCTCATAATCTTGTAGACCTCTATCAAGTCCCCTCTCATTCTTCTACACTCCAAAGAGAAAAGTTCCAGCTCTGCTAACCTTGCTTCATATGCACTGCCTCGGAAGACGGTGGAGGCCAATTCTCTGGATGCTTTCAAGAAGGAGCTAGATAGATATCTGATGGATAGGGGAATCAAGGGATATGGGGACAAGGCAGGGATTGGGTATTGATAGTGAATGATCAGCCATGATCTCAGAATGGCGGTGCAGACTCGAGGGGCTGAATGGTCTACTTCTGCACCAATTGTCTATTGACTTGTTCTTCAATCCAGGCAACATCCTGTTAAATCTCCTCTGCACTCTCTCTTTAGCTTCCACATCCTTCCTATAATGAGATGACCAGAATTGAACACGATACTCTAAGTGCGGTCTCACCAGAGATTTGTAGAGTTGCAACATGATCTCTCTATTCTTGAACTCAATCCCCTTGTTAATGAAGCCGAGCATCCCATAGGCCTTTGTAACCACCCTATCAACCTGTGCAGTGACCTTCAGGGATGTATGGATTTGAACCCCAAGGTCCCTTTTTTCATTCACACTCTTAAGTAACCGACCATTAATCCTGTACTCAGTCTTCTGGTTTGTCCTTCCAAAACACATCACCTCACACTTGTCTGGATTGAACTCCATCTGCTATTTTTTCTGCCCAACTCTGCAGCCTGTCTATATCCTCTTGTAACCTTCAACAATCTGCAGCTCCATCCACAACTCCTCCAATCTTTGTGTCATCCACAAACTTACTCACCCATCCTTGCACCTCTACATCCAGGTCATTTATAAAAATCACAAATAGGAGGGGTCCCAGGACAGATCCCTGTGACACTCCACTAGTCACCAACCTCCAGGCAGAATACTTTCCTTCCACAACTACCCTCTGCTTTCTTCCTTTAAGCCAATTTTTAATCCAAACAGCCAAGGTTCCACTTATCTCATGCCTCATGACTTTCTGGATGAGTCTCTTAAGAGGGACCTTGTCAAATGCTTTGCTAAAGTCCATGTAGACCAGATCTACTGCCCTACCCTTATTGGGGCAGAGTTCACTTCTCTTCATGGCTTTTTTAATTTTCCTGCAGTCAGGTTATTATCAAGGGCATGTGTTGTGAAATTTGTGTTTGGTACAATGCAAGACAAAAAATTACCATAAGTTACAATATGAAATAAAATAACCATTGCAAAATGACAGCAGAAGTGAAATAACATTCATGGATTCAATGTCCATATATCATCAGAGATGGTGACAACCAAGAACTTGAAACTGCTCACCTGTTCCACTGCTCACCCCTCGATGAAGACTAGTGTGTGTTGCCTTTATTTCCGCTTCCTGAAGTCCACAATCAATTTCTTGGTCTTGACGTTGAGTATAATGCTATTATTACGACTCTAATTAACCAGCTGATCTATTTCACTCCTTGGTGCCTTCTCATAACCTTCTGAAATTCTACCAATAATAGTTGGGACACTGGTAAATTTATTTGAGCTGTCTCTAGCCACATAGTTGTTGGTGTAGAGAGAGTAAAGCAGTGAACAAAGCACACATCCTTGAGGTGCCCTGGTGTTGATTGTTTATAAGGAGTAGATGTTATTTCTGATCCACACCACTGTGGTCTCCTGGTGAGGAAGTCAAAGATCCATTCCTCAAATGGTTCAATTTAATATCAGAGAATGTATACAGTATTTGAAATTCTTACTCTTCAAACATCTGCAAAACAAAAAAAAACACAAAGAAGAAATGACAGACAGAGGTTGCTCTGGCAACAGTGAGATTGGGAGACAAGTAGCTCACTGTTCTGGTGTTACAATCTGTTGCATCACTTCTCTGAGACTCCTGACTGGAGGACCAACAGACGGTTACTCACCATCGAAAGAGAGTGAAAGAGGAGATCACTTGAGTATAAGGGCCTTCCTCCGAAAGGAGAGCACATTACCTGCTGTCTCGATGTTTCACTCTCCCCATAACTCTTCATTTGGTAACATTGAAGGGGAACAGAGTTGTCTACGGGTTTTAGAAGCTTACAGAATTTATGATGTTCCATCTACTGGATACTTACTGGATTTGAGATGCTCAGGTTTATAAATAGTAGTATAACAACTGATGGCAACATGCTAAAATGGTTTTGCAAATAAATTCCATAAATTATAATGTCACTGGGACTTCAAAATATGAGTAAATTGTATGATTTGAAGCCTCTATTATCTGTGATGTTATGTACAGAAATATTTTGGCAATGACAATCTCTTCTTACTCATTCAGCTCAGTATAAAGGAAAGCAATTTTTGAATCTGTCACATAACATTTCTTTTACTAAACTACCACTACAGAAATACTCATTATACGTAAAGTGTTTCAGCATTGTTTACTCCTCTTACAGGATCAATTATAACTTCTTGAGTCATTTTGTAATGATTGCACAGCTGCGAAGGGAACGAGGTAGCTTTTTATTTGTTGCATATTCAAGGTTTGAAATGTATTGTAACTTCCTAATTCATATTGTGATTTTTTTGTTTCCCTTTGTGACCATTTTGATTAATGTGATTATCTATGTCGTAAATTTCTTATTTACGAGGAAAAACATTTTAATCATGTCTCTACAAATTACTTTCTACCACTAACAACAATATGATCAGCAGATCATAACACAAAATGGGATTTCCATTATAATTCCAAATCACATTCCCATTCCGATATGTTGGTCCCTGATCTCCTCTACTGCCACGATGAAACCGCTCTTAGGTTGGAGGAGCAACGCCTTATATTCCATCTAGGCAGCCTCCAACTTGATGGCACGAGCATCAATTTCTCCAACTTTGGGTATTTTTCCCCTCTGTCTTCCCTCTGCTTCATTTCCCCGCTCTGGTCCCCCTTTTTCTCTTCCCCTCACCTGCCCCTGATACCCCTCCTCCATCCTTTTCTCTGTTGGTCCACTGTCCTCTCTTATCAGATTCCTTCTTCTCCACCCCTTTACCTTTCCTACCTATAACCTCCCAGCTTCTCACTTCCTTCCCACTTCTCCACTCAACTATTAACTACTGGCTGTTTCTCCTTCCCTTCCTGTCCACCTCCTCCTGGCTTCTTCCTGTCCCTTCCCAGTCCTGATGAAGAGTCTCATCCCAGAAGTCAACTACTTATTAAGTCCATAGATGCTGTCTGACCCTCTGAGTTCTCCAGAATTTTGTATGTGCAAATAGGATTATCAATATATTTTTATTGATGACACATGAGATGCTGGAATTGAGAACAAACTATTGGCTGAAGGAACTCTTGTGTAGCACTTTTTTGTTGGGGGGGGGGGGGGGAGGAATTGCTGATGTTTTAGGCTGAAATCCTGCATTGGATATCTGTGCGTGTAGGAGGCATGAAGCCCATTGAGTCAGCAGACCTGGAGTTCAGAATCCATGAAACACTAATCAACTATAGCAATTCTAATCAAATGGGTGTAAGTCAGTCAATAGCATTTGACCAACCAACAAAGCAAATCACTCCAAACCAGTCTCATTTATCATTGGACATCAGGCAGTAATTATGTTTTGAAAAGATACAGCATGACATGGAGAGCATTCCAACTGGTTGCATCACCATCTGGTATGGAGGGGCCACTGCACAGAATCAGAATAAGCTGCAAAAAGGTGCAAACTCTACCAGTACCATCATGGATACTTCAAAATCAATTCCCGATTTGTCAAAAGACAGAATCTATCATGAAGAACCTTCATCACCTAGGACATGCTCTCTACTTATTGCTAACAACGGAGAGGTAAATGAGCTTGAAGACTCATACATGATGTTTTTAGGAACAGCTTCTCCCCCCTCCCCACCCGCCATCAGATTTCTGATTGGACAATGAACACTACTTCATTATTTTTTGCTTTTAATTGTTTATTTTTTTTATTTGTGTTCTTTTTTACATATACAATAATACACAAAAGTCTTGGGTATGGTGCACAAGACCTTTGCACAGTACTGTAGTAATTTTATGCATTACACTGCACTACTGCCACAAAACAAATTTCATGACATTTGTGAGTGATGATAAACCTGATTCTGATGTGGGTCTCTATTGTGGACTGAGAGTGGGAAGGTGGCAGGGACAGAAGAATCATCATTGGGAAAATGGGAAGAGAGAGGGGAGGGAGCAGGAAGTACCAGAGAGACATTCTGCAATGATCAATAAACAAATTGTTTGGAATTGAATGATCTTGCCTGGTGTCTCAGGGCTGGGTGTGTGTACAGCTGCGTCATTGCACACCCCTGGCTCTCCTTCTCTGCCACCTGTGCTACGCCCCTCCAGGGGAGCTCCACACTTATCATTCCCAACATCATTTGCTCACACCAGATTTACAAACTCACTCTCTGCTACATGTTCACAAATAGAGTGCTGTGCAAAATTCTTAGGCACTATAGATGTCCAAGTCTTTTGCACAGTACAATACTGTATATATTTCTTATTATAATTTATTGTATATAAGTGGATCACACTAATTCTGTCAAAGCAACAAATTTCATGATCTGTGTCAGGTAATAAACCTGATTATGAAACTACATTCCATCTGAATCACAAACTGACTTTGGGAAAGTAACTTAAGTAGCCCAAAATGCTTTTATTAAAAAATGCAAAGCTCACATGCTTCTGAGTGGCTGAATGTCCTAGAGATAACTAGGACCATTTGCTGCTCATACCAAGGGTAGTAACCACTGGTCGATATTAGATTCTCATCAGAGTGTTTGCGAGAGTCTTGGTGCCCTCCCATGCTTTAACGGCCCCCAAAATAGATCCTGGGCTGACTAGTAACTTTGGACATGTTGGCAGGAGCCCACAGAGACAAGATAAAGCAATTCTATTGTATGAAGACACAGGAGACGGCAGGTGCTGGAGTCTGGAGCTGCAATCAATCTGCTGAAGGACCTGCTCAGACTGCTGAGTTACTGCAGCAGTTCCTTGGCTGATCTTTGTTCCTTACAGAGTCCTGACAAACAACTCATAATAACACTATGCTCTTCTAGTCTAATCATACAAAATAACCTTATTTATGGTGACCAATATGACACCAGAACATTGAAATTTACTGTATGTCATTAATCCATCGTTACAAAGCAAGTTAGCAGGCCTGTTGACTCAACTCAGCCGTGCCCATTGAAGTCAAAATCAAGTTTATTGTATAGACAAGTACATGTGTGCACAGGTGCAATGATAATCTTACCTGCAACAGCATCACAGGCACAAAGCATCAGATAAGCAGCATTTACAATAAATACATAAATTAAACAAATTTAATTCTTCTTTCTTGTGTATTTAATATTTAGCCATATTTAAGTAAGCATATGTGGCTTAATTAAGAATTCATGTTTGCTTAAATAATTATGGGTTGCATGTAAAATATGAATTGCATACATCATCATGCTACCACGTGACATGTGCACATCTCGCTTAAAGTAAAAGACGAAGTTACACCTACATTCAGACTCCTGTGTCTTCATTCACTTTTCATTTAATACTCTACATTGGTGAGACCTGTAGTAAATTGGGGGATTGCTTCGTTGAGCACCTCCGCACCATCCGGCACAAGTGGGACTTCCCAGTGGCCAAGCATTCTCAGTTCCATTCCCAATCTGATGTATTGGTCCATGGTCTCCTCATGTGCCAAGGTGAGGCCATCCTCAGGGTGGAGGAGCATCATCTTATATTCTCTGGGTAGCCTCCAACCTGATGGCATGAATATTGATTTCATCTTCCAGTAAACAAATTTCCCCCCTAGCCCTCCTCAATTCCCCACTCTAATCTTTTATCTCACCTGCCTATCAGTCTCCCCCAGGACACCTTCTCCTTCCTTTTCTCCTGCTTCCACACTTCTCACCTATCAGATCCCTTCTTCTCCAGCCCTTGACCATGCTCACCCACCTGATTTCACCTATCACCTTCCAGCTATACTCCTCCTCCTCCTCTTACCTTTTAATCTGGCATGTTCCTCCATCCTTCTCAGTCCTGAAGGGACTTGGCTCAGAACATCAACAATCTATTCATTTCCACATATGCAGCCTGACCTGCTGATTTCCTCCAGCATTGGGTGTGTTGCTTTGGATTTCCAGCGTCCACAGATTTTTTTGTGTTAATAAAGAATACACAACTATTGCAAGAAATAATAATCGCAAAAACTTAATTGGAAAAAAACAAGCCCATGTTAGTGCAAAGTGATCAATGTGTTTGCTAATCTGTAGTGATTACAGTTGTGCAGGATCAAAAAGCTGAACGGAAGCAGGTGTTTCTCAGCCTGGCGGCATTGGATTTCAGCCTACTATATTTTCTGACACTGCTGTGAGATGATGACATGGCCCGGATGGCATGGATCTTTGATGAGGGATGTAGCCTTTGTGAAGCAGCGTCTCCTGTAGATACTACAGATGGTGGAGAGGGACATAGTGATGATATTTTGGACAGAGTCCACTAATCTCTGCAGCTTCTTACATTCCTGAACATTCAAACTGCCACTCCAGCCCATAATGAAACCAGTCAGAATATTTCCCACAGTACACCTGTAGAAGTTAGTGTTTGCTGACATGCGGAACCTCCTTAATCTCCTAAAATAATGGTGCATTTTCCTTCTGTTTACACTCAGTAACTACCCCTGTATCTAATAAATTGGTCACTGAGTGTATGACCATGGTCTTCGGCTGCTGTAGCCCAACCACTTCAAGGTTTGAAGTGTTGTGTGTTCAGAGATGCACTTTTGCATATCACTGATGGAATGTGTTAACAAGGTGTTTTCATCCACAGAAATGCCACTCTCTGGAGGTTTTATTTCTGTTTTACACCATTCTCTGTAAACTCTACTGATCTGAGAGTGCAAATCACAGGACAGCAGTTTCTGAAATTCGCAAACCACCTTATGTGGCACCAACAATCATTCCACGGTCTAAGTTACTTCAATCATGTTTCTTCCCTATTGTGAAGTTTGGTCAAAACTACAGCTGAACCTCTTGACTACGTGTGCATGCTTTTATGCATTGACTTGCAGGTGTACAGGTGTACCTAATAAAGTGGCCACTAAGCGTATTTCCATGTGCTGGGCCCAGAACAAGTGCTCAGATATGTTCACATCAACCAATTTAAAACTGCTGACCAAGATAGTTATCTGAACTAATACCATTGTCTGTTTGGCCTACATTCCTCTTAACCTTTTCTATCAATACACCTATGTCTTTTAAAGATGGTAATTTTACCCACTTTTACATGATGTTGGAATGAACTCAGACTATTTCCACTCAACAGGTCAATGATGGCACTGGGCCTGTACTCACTGAAGTTTAGAAGAATGAGGGAAATCTCATTGAAAAATCAAATATTGAAAGACCTAGATAGAGTAGATGTGGGGAGGATGTTTCCTGCTGAGGCCGAGTCTAGGACCAGAGGGCACAGCCTCAGAATAGAGGGATGTCCATTTAGAACAGAGATGAGGAGGAATTTCTTCAACCAGAGAGTAGTGAATCTGTGGAATTCATTGCCAGAGATGATGGCGAGCCAAGTCATTGAGCATATATAAACTTGAGATTGATATGTTCTTGATTAGCCAGAGCATCAAAGGTATGGGGAGATAGCAGGAGAATGGGATTGAGAGGGATAATAAATCTGCCAGGATGGAACGGCAGAGCAGACGCAATGGGCTGAATGGCCAAATTCTGCTCCTATATCTTATGGTGTAATATGCAAATCACAGTATGGTGATTGCAGCTGAGAGATCCATACAATTACTTTTAATTGGAATCCCTATAAAATTCTGGGCAAACTCAACAGGTCAGAGTGAACCTGTCCAGCATTTGGTGTTTTTCAAGATTTACAGCATCTGTATGATGTCTTGTGTCACTTAGGATCCATGTAGGTTCCTGCGATGGGAATCTTTCACCAATTTTTAGTGAAGCTAATACAAATCTTCTACAAGGCCGAGCTTAATGCTGCATATTGATTTATTGGTACTTCGGTTACATTGTTCAATGTGCATTTTAACTTTTTTTGCTGCTGTATAAAGTTCAAATTACATTTATCATCAATGTATATATTGTACAACCTTGAGATTTGTCTAACAGGCAGCCACAAACAAAAAACCCAAAGGAGATCATTTTAAAAAAGACCATTAAACATCCTGTGCAGAGAAAATAAACACAATAAACATATAAACAAACATAAGCAAATAACATTTTTAACTGACATCCACTAAGAGTCCATTTTAATATAGAAACAAAAAATTATTATCACAGTTACTCAAATTACAATTTGTATAGCTTTCAATCTGTTTTCAGACCTCCATTCCAAGTTTTTGAAAAAATCATAAAGTAATACAAAATTATAAATTTGCACAGAATTCCAGACAAAAGAGGAACAAACACTTCTTGGATATCAAAAACTTACCCATCATATTCTCTTTAAAGCTCCTTCATCTCTCCTCCCTCCCTTTGGGCAAACCAGAAAGCAGATACCAAGGACAGCTTCTATCTCACTGTTACAAGATTATTGAATGGTCCCGTTACGATGAGATGCACTCTTGAAGTCAATCATATTGCCTGCACTATACTGCACTTTTCCTGTAAATGGAATGCCGCCTTCTGCATTCTGTTACTGCTTTCTCTTGTGCTACCTCAGTGAACTGATGTGATGAAATGATCTGTATGGATGGTATGCAGAACTGCGTTTTTCATTGGGCTTCAGTACATGTGACAATAAAGTTCAACATTCAAACTTCAAAGAAAAAATTATTATTAGAGCATGTATATGTCACCATGTATCACCCTGAAATTCATTTTCTTACAGCCATTTATAGCCAAAGTGCAATATAATTGATTGAACTATACTCTAAGAGTGACAACTTGTGCAAATACAAAGAGAAACAAGTAACAACAAAAACACTAACAAGTTTGAGTCATAACAATTTACCAAGTTAAGACCTGTTACCCAGAGGTCTGATGAACATCTTAGAGATGTTAGATGAAGTCTTAACCCTGCAGTTGTGAAATTTGAGTGAAGTAAATAATTTGATATTTTAATAAATATATCTTAATATATTGAAGAGAACTATTTGATTTATTAATATCCTTAAGGTGAGGAAATCTGACATTAGTTGGTCTGGCCTATGTTATTCCACAACTACTCTGCATGTTTAGTTAGTGAGTCATTGGGTGTATTTAAGGCAGAGATAGATAGGTTCTTGGTTAGCCAGGGCCTCAAGGGGTATGGGGAGAAGGCAGGGGAGTGGGGGTGACTGGAAGAATTGGATCAGCCCATGGTAGAGCAGACTGATGCACCATCAATAACTCCCGGAGACAGGAGACAAATGATAGGCTTTTATTAGCAGCAAAACGGAGCACAGCATCTCGGAGACTGAGGGGGGAGCAGTGCCTCCAATCGCCTTTATACAGGGGTCTGTGGGAGGAGCCACAGAAGCAGTCAGCAGATGGGTGTGTCCAGACAGGTGTACATAGTTTACCACACAGACTCAATGGGCCAAATAGCCTACTTCTGCTCCTATATTTTATGGTCATGGGATAACAGCACAGAAACAGATCCATGGGCCTAACTCACCCATGCTGAAAAAATGTCGATTTAAGGTAATCCCATTTACCAATGTTTGGCAATTATCCCTCTGAATCTCACTCAATTAAAAGACAATTGAGGATAATCAATAAACTCTACCCTTGTTAGTTAAGCCCAGGTCAAAAATAAATGATTGCTTATTTATTTTATTTTTTATTTTTTTATAAAGTAGAATTCCAAGAGGAGCAGATGATGTGGTTGGTATTAAGGTCACCAATTCTGAATTTCAGTTCAGTAGTAGGAAACGTGGATGCTAAATCAAGATTATTTCATGCAGTGCTCAGGAAACCAGTAGTTTTCTTTAATGGAAATGCATCCAAATTCATGTAGTTTTGAATGGGATAAGGATCATAAATGGGGTGGCAGGGAAGCATAGCTAATTGTTATTTTGTTATTTCCTGTCAGGGACCATAAATACAGTCTAGTGTCACTTTATATACATACAATGTATACCATATAAGCTATCTTTTATATTTACATTTATTGTGAGTTTTATTATTATTGTGTTAAGATCATAAGACGTAGGGGCAGAATTAGGGCATTCAGTTCATTGAGTCTGCTCCACCATTCCATTATAGCTGATCCTGAATACCACTCAGTGCCATACACCTGACTTCTCACCTTATCCTTTAATGCCCTAACCAATCAGGAAACAATCAACTTCCACCTTAAATATACACATGGGCTTGGCCTCCTCCACAGTCTGTGGCGGAGCATTCCACAGATTCACTACTCTCTGGCTAAAAGGAAACCTCCTTCCCTTTTCTAAACATCATCCCTCAATTTTGAGGCCGTGTCCTCTTGTTATGGATACCCCCATTAGAGGAAACATTCTATCTATCCTGTTCAACATACGATAGGTTTCAATGAGATTCCCCACGTCCCCCACTGGAATTCTAAAGTCCAGTAAGTACAGACCCAAAGCTGCCAAAGGTTTCTCATATTAACCTGTTCATTCCTGGAATCATCCTCGTGAACCATCTCTGGACTTTCCCCAATGACAACACATCCTTTCAGAGCCCAAAACTATTGGCAATACCCCAAGAGTGGCCTGACTAGTGTCTTATAAAGGCACAGCATTATCTCCTTGCTTTTATATTCTATACCCCTTCAAATAAATGCCAGCTTCCATTTGCCTTCTTTACTACAGGCTCAACCTACAAGTTAACCTCTGGAAGTCCTGCACAAGGCCTCCAAAGTCCTTCTGCTCCTCTGAAATTTGAACCTTCAACCCATTCAGATAATAATCTGCACTATTGTTCCTTTTACCAAAATATATTATGATCATTTCCCAACACTGTTTTCCATCTTCTACCTTTTTTTGCCCATTCTACCAATTTGTCCAAGTCCTGCTGCAATCACATTGCTTCCTCAGCACTACATAGCCCTCCACCTATCTACGTACCATCCACAAAATATGCCACAATGCCATCAACTCCGTTGTCCAAATCATTGACAAAAAATGTTGCCACGAGCAGCCATGGAGGCCAAGTCAATGGGTGTATTTAATGCAGAGATAGATAGGTTCTTGATTAACCAGGGAATCAAAGGGTATGGGGTGAAAGTAGGGGAGTGGGGGATGACTGGAAGTATTGGATCAGCCCATGATTAAATGGCAGAGCAGACTTGATGGGCTGAATGGCCTACTTCTGCTCCTTTATCTTATGGTCTTAATGTGAAAAGTAGAGTTCCTATACTGACCCGTGAAGAACATCACTAGTCACTGGCAGCCAAACAGAAAAGGCTCCTTTTATTCCCTTTCACAGCCTCCTGTCTCAACTATTCCTTTATGCATGCCAATATCCTTACTGTAACACCATAAGATTTTCTTGTTAAGCAGCCTCATGTCCAGCATCAAATGCCTTCTAAAAATCTAAATAAATGACATCCACTGTCCCCCCTTTGTCCATGCTACTTGAAGAACTCTAACAGATTTGTCAGGCAATATTTCCCTTTACAGAAACCATGCTGACTTTGACTATTTTATTATTAGTCTCCATGTACCTCAAAATCTCATCCTTAATAATAGACTCCAACACTTCTCCAGCCACTAAGGTTAGGCTAACTGGCCTATCATTTCCTTTCTTTTGCCTTCTACCCTTCCTAAAGAGTGGAGTATCATTTACCATCTTCCAATCCTCTGGGACCTTGGCAGAATCAAGTGATTTTGAAAGATCATTACAATTAATCCATTACCTCTTTGGCAATCTCTTTCAGGACTCTGGAATGTAGTCCATCTGGTCCAGGTGACTTATCCACCTTAAGACCAGCGTGTTTGCCTAGCACTTTTTCCTTTATAATTGCAATGACACTCGCTCCTGCTCCCTGGTACTCATGGACCTCTGGCACACTGCTAGTGCCTTCCACAGTGAAGACTGATGCAAAGTACCCAGTAAGTTCATCTGTCATTTCTTTGTCTCCCATTACAATCTCACCAGCATCATTTACCAGTGGTCCAATATCAACTCTAGCCTCCCATTTACTCTTTATATAACTGAAAAAAATTTGGGTGTCAACTTCCCATTCACTCTGCTACTTTGTATGCCCTTCCTTGGCTTTTAACTTCCATTAACTTGTCAGCTATGGTTGTCTACTCCTGCCATTTGAGAACTTCCTTCTATTTGGGGCACATCTATCCCATTCCTTGAATTAAATTGAATTCACTTTATTTCTTACATTCTTCACATACGTGAGGAGTAAAATATTTTTACATCTCCGTCTAAATGGGCAATCATAGTAAGTTACAACAACTAGAGTAGTCAATGCAACATAAAGTACATTCAGATTAGTGTGAGTTCATCAGTTTGATGGCCTGGTGGAAGAAGCTGTCCCAGAGCCTGTTGGTCCTGGCTTTTCTGTTGCGGTACCGTTTCCAGATGGTAGCAGCTGGAATAGGTTGCGGCTGGGGTGACTTGGGTCCCCAATAATCCTACGAGCCCTTTTTACACACGTATTTGTAAATGTCCTGAATCATGAGAACTTCACAACTATAGATGCGCTGGGCTGTCCACACCACTCTTTGCAGTGTCCTGAAATTAAGGGAGGTACAGGTATATCAGGCAGTGATGCAGCCAGTCATGATGCTCTCAATTGTGCCCCTATAGAATGTTTTTAGGATTTGGGGGCCCATATCAAACTTACTCAACTGTCTGCGGTGAAAGAGGCATTCTGTAATTCACCTTATTCCATAGCCATACTGATACATGTGACTTATGATTCTCCCTCTCAAACTGTAGTGTGAATTCAATCATTATAATCACCGTCTCCTATGGGTTCCTAAGCTTCCTAATAAGATCTTGGTTATTACACAACCCCCAATCTAAGATGCCTTTCCCCAAATAGGCTTAAGCACAAGCTGCTCTATAAAGCCATCACACACACAGTCATTCATTAAATGCTCTCTTGCAATCTGACCCCAAGCTGATTTTCCCAATCCGATTTTCCCAATCCCCTTCCATATTGAAGTCCTCCATTGCATTCTGTCCATAAGATTGAGGAGCAGAAATAGGCCATTTGGTCCATCGAGTCTGCTCCACCATTCAATTATGGGCTGATCCACTTCATCCAGTCATCCCCTCTCCCCTGCTTTCACCCCATACCCTTTGATGTCCTGGCAAATCAAAAACCTATCTCTGCCTTAAATGCACCCAATGACTTGGCTTCCACAGCTGCTCGTGGCAACAAATTCCACCGATTTACCATCCTCAGACTAAAGTAATTTCTTCGCATCTCAGTTCTAAATGGACGTCCTTCAATCCTGAATTTGTGCCCTCTTGTCCTAGAATCCCCTGCTATGGGAAATAACTTTGCCTTATCTAATCTGTTCAGGCCTTTTAACATTTGGAATGTTTCTATGAGATCGCCCCCTCATTCTCCTGAACTCCAGGGAATACAGCCCAAGAGCTGCCAAACATTCCTCATACTGTAACACTCATTCCTGGAATCATTCTTGTGAATTCTCTCTGAACCCTGTCCAATGTCAGTATATTCTTTATAAATTAAGGAGCACAAAACTGCACACAATACTCCAAGTGTGGTCTCACGAGTGCCTCATAGAGCCTTAATGTCACAACCCAGCTCTTATATTTAAGTCAAGTCATCACTTTTTGTTGTCATTTTGACCATAACTGCTGGTACATTACATAGTAAAAATGAGACAACTTTTTTCTAAGACCATGGTGTTACATGGCACAGTACAGAAACTATACTGAGCTATGTAAAAACACAGAAAAAAAACTACACTAGATTACAGACCTACCCAGGACTGCATAAAGTGAACAAAACAGTGCAGGCATTACAATAAATAATAAACAGGACAATAGCGCAGTAAGGTATCAGTCCAGGCTCTGGGTATTGAGGAGTCTGATGGCTTGGGGGAAGGAACTGTTACATAGCCTGGTCATGAGAGTTGGAATGCTTTGGTGCCTTTTCCCAGATGGCAGGAGGGTGAAGAGTTTGTATGAGGGGTGCGTGGGGTCCTTCATAATGCTGTTTTCTTTGCGGATGCAGCCGGTAGTGTAAATGTCCGTAATGGCAGGAAGAGAGACCCTGATGATCTTCTCAGCTTCTATACCTCTAGAAATGAATATCAACATTGCATTTGCCTTCTTTACAACTGACTCAACTTGCAGGTTAACCTTTAGGGTATCTTGCACAAGGATTCCCTAGTCTCTTTTCATCTCTGCATTTTGAATTCTCTCCCCATCTGAATGATCTTCCTGTTTATTTCTTCCAAAGTGAATGACCATACACTTTCCAACATTGTATTTCTTTTGTCACTTCTTTGCCCATTCCCCGAAACTATTGAAGTCTCTCTGCAGGCTCTGTTTCCTCAACACTACTCACTCCTCCACCTATCTTCGTATCATTGGCAAATTTAGCCACAAGCCCCTTAGTACTGTAAGCCAAACATAAAAAGGTAACAGTCCCAACACCAACCCCTGTGGAACTCCACTTGTAACCAGCAGCCAGCCAGAATAGGATCCCTTTAATCCCACTCTGTTTTCTGCTGACCAGCCAATGCTCCACCCACACTTCCCTATAATTCCATGGGCTCTTACCTTGCTAAGCAGCCTCATGTGTGGCACCTTTCTAAGGCCTTCTGAAAATCCAAGTATAACATGTCTACTGCATCTTCTTTGTCTACCGCATCTTCTTTGTCTACCCTGCTTGTAATTACCCTTGCTACATGCCTCTTCCAGCTCCCTTTGCAATCTCAACCTCACATCTTGGGTTTGTTTGGAGGCCTATCCAGGATTCTCATAATGGCTTTTTACCTTTGCAATTTCTTTTGTAATTTATTTTTTTATTGAAGTTCAAACCAACATTTCCATAAGATGTATTTTCGAGGTTATACATATATACCATATATATCACAAATCTCCACAAAGTATTTATCTGAGGTATACACATAGAAAAGAGTAAAGAAAAAAACAAGCAAAAGAACTATGTACAAGTGGGGAATGATCTTTTTTTAAAAAAACAAGAGATTCATTGATTTGTGAGAATAAAATCAGGCCTATGAAGCATTATGTAGTTAAACCATTTTCCCCCAGTATGAATCAAATTGTTCCAGCTTATGATCAACAGATGTTGTTATCTTCTCCATTTTGTAAATGTCCATTGTAATTTCCATCCATGTATTTAAAGTTGGGCTCTCCTGTGATAACCATTTCCTAGTAAGAGTCTTTTTACCAGCCACCAACAGTATATTCATTAAATATTTATCTCTTTTCAACCATTCTTGAGGTATATATCCAAAATATATGCTCTTCCTCTCTAAGGATATTTCATATTTAAAGATGTCTTGTAGGGCATTGTGTATCCCCTCCAATAGTTTTTGATAACAGGGCAGTCCCAAAAAATATGATAATGATTTGCATTTTGATTTCCACAGTTTCTCCAGCAAACAGGGAGGTTACTATCATAATGTGATTTCTGAGAGGGTGTAATAAAATATCTTATCAAGTTTTTCCATCTAAACTCCCTCCATTGCTGTGAACTGGTACAATTCCATTGATATCTCCATATTGTTGTCCATTATTCCTCAGATACAATTATCCCTCCTTCCTTCTCCCAACTCCACTGACACAGATTCAACATTCTCTGATCCTGTATCACTCCTTTGTAAAGATGCAGTTCCATTACTTACCAACAGAGCCACATCACCACCTATACTTTCCCGTCTGTCCTTTCAATACAAAGTATTTCCTTTGATGTTATGCTCCCAACTGTGGCCTTCTTTCAGCCATGACTCAGTGATGCCCACAATGTCATACTGACGAATCTCTAAACACAACACAAGTGCATCCACATTATTCTGAATGCTATGCACATTTAATTCTACAATTCTACAGCACCTACAATTCTGCATTCTTCACCCTTTTGAATTTTGCCTCTGAAGTACAATTTAACACTACTGTCTGTTTGTACTCAATCATTGGCCTGACATTCCTTACATTCACATAGCATCCATCATCTACTTGTAAGCATGTTGACTCATCCTCAAGTCTATCACAGTGGTTCCCATCTCCCTGCCATATTAGTTTTTAAACCACCGCCAACAACTCTAGTAAACCTGCCCATAAGAATATTGATCCCCCTCAGATTCGTGCAAACTATCCCTTTTGTACAGGTCCCACCTGCCCCAGAAGAGGTTTCAATTATCCAGGTCTGAATCCCTGCCCCTTGCTCCAATTCACCAGCCACGCATTTATCTGCCACCTCATTCTGTTCCTATCCTCATTGCCATGTGGCACAGGCTGCAATTTCAAGATTACTACCTTTGAGGTCCTGCTTCTCAGCTTCCTTCCTAGCTCCCTGTATTCTTTTTTTCAGAAACTCCTCTCTTTCTATCCATGTTGTTGATGCTGATATGTACCTTGACTTCTGGCTGCTCACCCTTCCTTTTCTGAAGCATCGTGAACCCTGGACCTTGGAGGCAAACTACCATCCATGTTCCATGTTTCCTTTTCATGTCCACAGATTCACCTAACTGTCTCCCTGAGAGTCCTCTGTTACTGCTGCCATCTAGAGTTCCTTACCCTTCTGAGCCACAGGGCCAGACTCAGTGCCAGAGGCACAACTGCAGTTGCTTCCCCAACACAGCCCCCCCACTCTAACAGTTCTCAAAATGGAGCACTTGTTGAAGGGGACAGCCACAGGAATGCTCTCCACTATCAGGTTTTCTCTCTTCCCTGACAGTCACCCATTTATCTGTCACCTGTAGCCTTGGAGTGACTATCTCCCCGTAGCTTCTGTCTATCACTGCTTTACTTTCCCAGATAAGTCGAAGGTAATCAAGCTGCAGCTCCAGTTCCCTAAGACAGTCTCTAAGGAGCTGTGTCTCGATGCACCTGGTGCATATGTGGCTACTGGGGAGGCTGAAAGACTTCTGGAAATCCCACATGTGATACCCAGAACACTGGCCCTGTAGACATACCCCCAATTTTCTCTAGAGTTAATTCAGAATAAGAATGAACTTACCAACTTAACTTCCTCCACCTGTTCTCACTGAAGCCTTGTTGAGCCAAGGTCTTACTACTCTGCCTTAGACTACTCCGACGACATCTGCTCCGACAATGACCACCTCACTAGGTGATACCTCTCTTTTATAGAGATTGGGTATTTAAAGCTCTTCATTGGATCTGTAAAGGGACACTTTTGCTGTGCTCGTGTAGTTCTCCAATTTTCATTGGAGTACTTTATTTTTTGTGTTTTTTTCGTGCTGTATCAGATCCAGGGTATAATTATTTAATTCCCCTTGTGTACAGGAAATGGCATTAAACAATCTTGAATCTTTAACACTACACATGGTTTGATTCCTGCCACTGTCTAAGAGGAGTTTGTATATTTTCCCCATGAGCACGTGGACTTTGTCTGGGTGACACACACAAAATGCTTGAGGAACTCAGCAGACCAGGCATCATCTATAGAAAAGAATACACAGTTGATGTTTCAGGCCGAGACCCTTCAACTGTTCCATTTCCAGCATCTGAAAATTTGTTTGTGTTTTTGTTCTTCTGGGTGCTCCAGTTCCCTCCTACATCCAAAAGACATACAGTTATTAAGTTGTGGGCACCCTATGTTGGTACCAGATGCATAGCACCATTTGGAGACTACCCAGTGCAATAATTGGATTGCGTTGGTTGTTGACACCAATGACACATTTCACTGCATGTTTCGATGTACATGTGACAAATAAAGCTAATCTTTATCTTAAAAAAATCTTCAAAACCTTTCTAGTGAGTGAGCGCTAATAGTTGAAGATAACAATTTAGTACTAAAGACCCAGAGGTACCAGATATTTGGGAATTAGTTTAATTAGTTTTATGAACAAGAATATATCTATTACTTTCCCTGTGGAATGGTGATGTAAAATCTATATGTAGTCTGCTAATGAACTGTCTGATAACATTGAGAATAATGCAATAAAATATACATCACGGACCAGGCAAGCATTTAAACCCTTTAACTTTTGACCTTGCCAAGGCACAATCTGCATTTAAAGCTAGACTCATAATTTGTGGTTAACACTCACCAAGATGGCTCTAAAATCAGTTTTGACGACTTTTACCCTCTCATCAGCACCAGAGAATGAAACAATACTTTATTTTTAATTATCAAAGGAAGCAATTGGGCTGTATATTCATCCTTAATATTAATGATAAGCCTTCAACTAATTATTTCAAAGTAAATTTATCATCAAAGTACATTTATGTCATCATATACTACACAGAGATTCATTTTCTTACTGGCATACTCAGTAAATCCAAGAACCATAATAGAATCAATGAAAGACCACACCCAAACAACCAATGTGGGAAAGACAACAAACTTTTGAAATACAACAAAAAAATAAATATCAAGAACATTTCACAGGAGTCATTAAACAAATAATTACTTGCTAAACTTGATTTAAAATCATATTCAGATTGAGATTCAGTTATAGGTATTAACCTTCAACAATAACAATCAGTTAAGCACAGAGAAAGTCTATTTTTACGGACAAATACCTTTATTGGCTCAGTTACCAAATGTGTGAAGTTACAAAACTGAATACCCATGTGTCCACCCACTGGGTGTCACTGACTCTTCATAAAAAGTCAAAGAATACAAAAGATAATACCTGGAAAAGACTTTCTCACTAGTCAGGTGTTTTCTTGCTTCCAAAGTAATCTCCACATTTCCAATACTGGGATCATCCACTTCCACAATGGTTAGTTGCCACTGTCTATGTTTCTGAAATCCTCCATTCTTATCCTTTTCCTTATTCGAGCACTCTGTGATGTTTCAATTTCATTGGCTCAATGTCACCCAATTGATCTGTCTCATCTTCTCATTGGATGTGGCCCAAAGCTACAAGTAGTATTACCTCATCATTGAAATGTTCCCACAGCCAATGGACCCACTTTCAAGGATTCTTTATCTTGTTTTCAATATTTATTGCTTATTTATTTATTAGAATTGTTTCTTCTTTTTGTATTTTCACAGCTTGCTGCTTTTTACACTCTTGTTGAATTCCCTAGTTGGGCAGTCTTTCATTAATATTTTTATAGTTACTGTTCTATAGAGTTGATTAGTATGCCCAGAAGAAAATGCATCTCAGGGTTGAATATGTTGACATAAATAAAAGTTACTTTGAACTTTATGGCTCTTACTTCTGAGTTTGTGCCCTAGGTAATTCCTGTCCATCTCACATTGGTTCAAACTAGTCTAACCAGGTTATACACACGTCAGATCATCAGATCACTGGCTGTTCCTTCTGCAAGCCTGCCATTTTACATAATAAACAAATTATTTTCTGAAAATGGTCTTAATATTAGCAGATCATTAGCAGAATCTACTTGTGTCCATGTTCAATTGCTCTAATTAAATTAATCAAACAGTTCACCAAATGGTGGCTGTAATGGCAGTCTCATAAAATGGCCGCTTCCTTTTCTGCAACCACATGGCAAGAACAAAAATTTTTGTTTTGTCTGTTTCCACTGCTTTTGCCTCATTCCTGTTCACTGAACTGTAGATTGTAGTTCCTTCTGGCCAACAGATTAATTTACGTATCACATATACATCAAAACATTCAGTGAAATACATCATTTGCACTAGCAACCAACACACCTAGGGATGTGTTCAGGAAACCTTGCAAGTTGTCGTCACATTCATTCTGCAGTAGTTATAAATATATCACTGAAAATAGTACATACCATTGAAAGCATAGGGTAGCACAATAGCATAGCAGTTAGCACAGCACTTTACAGTGCCAGCGACCCGGGGTCAATTCTGCCACTGCCTGTAAGAAGTTTGTTCATTGTTCTCATAACTGCATGGATTTTCTCTGAGTTCTTGGACTTCTTCCTAATTCCCACATAAGGAATAGAAGGTTCATCGATCTCATGGGTGTAATTGGGAGAAGCGGGCTTGTTTGCCATAAGGAACTAATGCTGTAAGCTAAGCAATATTGCTAAAGATTGATATAAACAGGCAAGGTGAACTCCAGGTCATAGTCATTCAATAGCAGACAAGTTAAAAAGATTAAAATTCTACAAGGCTGTTTTAATATTATAGATTGTGGTTACTTTATATTAAGCCAAAGTCAAAGCTAAAGTAATTTTTTTTAATCAAAGTACATATGTTTAACCATATGCTACTTTGAGATTCATTTTCTTCTGGGCATTTATTGAAAAATAAAATTGCATAAAATATCAAAAAATTGGTTACCTTTGTTTGGTCTTATCCTCCTGCAAAAAATAAATCGCCTTAAGGAAATTTTAATTCTTATTCATTTTCTGAAATCATATCTACCTGAGAAAATTTATCCAATTATGTTGGTAGGATGTGGCTGTCACTGGCAGTACCTACGTTTCCTGTTCTTCACTAATTGTCCTTGCTGATGAGTCATCATGGTGATACTGAGTCATCTTCTGCTTAAAAGAAGATGAAGATTCTCCTTCAATACAGTTAAAGAGGGAGTCCTGTACTCCACCGCCATCCATACCAATTGTGCAACCTCCAACTCTGACTCCAGCCTTGACCTCCAGTCCAGGAATTCATGCACTGCCGCTAAATCCCCCATTTCCCCTTCCCCCACCACCACTCCACAATCCTGTCTCTGTCAGATCCCACCACCAGCTCTTGAGTCATGGGAGACTGCATCTTCCTCTCATTTCACCATCCCTGAACACCCCAAACTTCCCTTCTCCTTAGACACTACCAACCCCTTCCCCATTCCCTCTGACTTTTCCCTCTTTGAAGCAGAACGATCTGACCTCAGTAAGAGCCTCACCTATGTCCCCCTGCACCTACACCTCAGTGAGTTCTGTGCCCACCACGAGGCTGAGCTTTTCTTCTGCTGCCTCCGCTTCCGAGCCTACTTCTTTTGCAAGGACTCTCTAGCCCAAACCAATGGCCCTTTCTCCCATCTTCAACCCTCCTCCTCTTCCTGGACACCCCAGCCTGATCACCTGCCTGCTCTGGACCTTTTCATTGCCAACTGCCAATGGGACATCAACTGTCTCAACTTCAACACTCCTCTCTCTAATTCCAAACTCACTCTTTCCAAACGCTCTGCTCTGCACTCTCTTTACACTCGTCCTAACCTCATCCTCAAATCCACAGATAAGGGGTGCTGTAGTAGGCTAGCGTACTGACCTCTACCTTGCTGAATCCAGCAACAACTCTCAGACAACTCCACTTTCTTACTCCTCGAATAGGACCCCACTAATGAGCACGAGGCCATTGTTGCCCACATCATCACCGACTTTATTATCTCTGGGGATCTCCCATCCATTGCCACCAACCTCATAGTTCCTGCTCCTCATACCTCCCGTTTCTACTTCCTACCCAAGATCTACAAACCCGCTTGTCTAGGTTTGAAACAGACTGAAACAAACCCATTGTTTCAGTTTGCTCCGGCCCCACTGAGCTCATATCTGCATATTTCGACTCTGTTTTATACCCCCTAGTTCCGTTCCTTTCTACCTACATCCGTGACGCTTCACATGCTCTGGATCTTTTCAAAGATTTCAAGTTTCCTTGCCCCTATCATCTTATGTTTGTTATGGATGTTCCGTCCCTATACACCACCATCCCTCACTAGGAAGGCCACAGAACTCTCCATTTCTTTCTGGACACAGACCCAACCAGTTCACCTCCAACACTGCTCTCTTCTGTTTGAAGAACTTGTCTTCACTCTTAATAATTTCTTCTTTGGCTCCTCCCTTCCTTCAAACCAAACGGTGTAGCCATGGACTCTTGCATGGGTCTCAGCTATGCCTGCTTTGTAGTCAGCTATATGGAACAGTCTATTTTTCAAACCTACACCAGCATCATCTGTTTTCCTATGCTACATTGATGACTGCACTGGTACTGCTTCCTGCATCCATGCAGAGCTTGTTGATTTCATCAACTTTGCCTCCAACTTCCATCCTGCCCTCAAATTTCCATTTCTGACACCTCTCTCCCCTTTCTCAATCTCGCTGTCTCTATCGCTGGAGACAGCTTATCTACTGATGTCTATTATAAACCCACGGACTGCCTGGACTATAAATCTTCCTATCCTGTTCTCAATGCCTTCATCTCTGCCGCATCTACTCTCAGGATGTGGCTTTTCATTCTAGAATGAATAAGATGTCCTTCTTCTTCAAAGAAAGGAGCTTCCTTTCCTCCAGCATCAACACTGCCCTCAACCGTATCACTTCCATTTCACGCATGTCTGCTCATACTCCATCCTCCTGCCAACCTACCAGGGATAGGGTTCCTCTAGTCTTCACTTACCACCCCACCAGCCTCCACAACTAGCACATAATTCTCTGTAATTTCTGCCATCTCTATCAGGATCCCACCACCAAGCATATATTTCCCCCACATTCTGCTTTTTGCAGGGATCACTCCCTATGCGACTCCCTTGTCCATTCATCCCCCCTCCCTCCCCACTGATCTCCCTTCTGGCAATTATCCTTGCAAGCAGAACAATTATTACACCTGCCCCTACACCTCCTCCCTCACTACCATTCAGGGCCCCAAACAGTTCTTCCAAGTGAGGCAACACTTTACCCATGCGTTTGTTGGGGTCATATCCTTTGTCCAGCACTCCCAGTGTGGCCTCCTGTTTATCGTTGAGACCCGATGTAGATTGGGAGACCACTTCGCTGAGCACCTATGCTCCATCCACAAGAAAAAGCAAGATTTCTCAGTGGCCACCCATTTTAATTCTACTTCTCATTCCCATTCCGATATGTCTATCCACGGCCTTCTCTACTGTTGCAATGAGACCACACTCAGGTTGGAGGAACGCACCTTTATATTCTCTTTGGGTAGTCTCCAAACTGATGGCATGAACATTGATTTCTCAAAGTTCTGGTAATGTTCCCCCCCCTTTCACGATTCACCATCCCCTTTTCCCTCTCAGCTTATCTTCTTGTCTACCCATCACCTCCCACTGGTGCTCTGCCCCCCCCCCTTTTCTTTCTTTCATGGCTTTTTGTCCTCCTCTGTTAGATTCCCCCTTGTCCAGCCCTGTATTTCTTGCACCAATCAACTTTCCAGCTCTTTACTTCACCCTTTCCCTTCCTGGTTTCACCTATCACCTTGTGTTTCTCCCTCCCCTCCCCTTGACCTTTCAACTCTACTCCTCATCTTTTTTTTTCTCCAGTCTGGGTCGTGGCCTGAAATGTTGACTGTTTCCTCATTTCCATAGATGCTGCCTGGCCTGCTGAGTTCCTCCAGCATTTTGTGTGTGTTGCTTGGATTTCCAGCATCTGCAGATTTTCTCTTGTTCATGAAGAGGGAGTTCCCAGGAGATTGATCAGCAAAGATAATATTTAATCAAATTACATAATACCAAAGATAAAATCCTGGTTAGACTACACTTGGAATATTGTGTTAATTTCTAATCGCATGTAAGGAGATGAATCTCAAGGTTGTATAGTGTATACATATTTCGGTGATAAATGGTCTTGAAACTTATTGGAAGAATGTGGAAGCTTTAGTGCAAAGGAGATTTACCAGGATGCTACCTGGGCTAGAAGGCAAGTCTTATGAGGGAAGGATGAACCAACTAGGGTTTTCTTCTTTGAAGTGGAGGATGATGAGGGGTGTTTTGATAGTGGTATATAAGATGATTGAGTGGACATTAATTGAGTGGACAGTGAGAGAGTTTTTCCCAAGTGAAAATGACTAATAGAAGGGGACATAATTTTAAGATGATTGGAGGAAAGTACAGGGGGATGTGAGAAGTGATTTTTTATTATGACACAGATGTATTGGATGGATGGAAGGTGTAGTGGTAAAGGCAAGTATTTATTTTAAGAAATTCTTAGATAGGCACATGGGTGATAAAAAATGGAGAACTATGAAGGAGGGAAGTATTAGATTGATCTTAGAATAGGTTATAGGGTCAGCACAACATCATGGGACAAGGGCATGTACTGTGCTATAATGTTAGATGTTCCATGTTCTGTTTATCCAAATGAGGATGGTATACTCATTAGAGGGGAACATAAATGCTTTGGTGTAAACTTGTGCCAACTGATGTTGTTCCAGACAATAGAGTCTATGGTTTGGAAGATGTTTTTGAAAAGCTCTGGATAGGTTGTTCTATTTGGTCAATGGTCCACAGTACCATCACAGTAGGGAAAGTAAATATTCAGGACAATGGAAAGGATTGGAGAATCCATTTGCCTTGTCCTAGATTCAGGTGAACATCTATACTATTCTTAGAGTTGTACTCATCTGGGCAAATAGAGACAAGGCTTGTGGATGCTGGCAAGGATTTGAGTAATTATGAGATGAATCACTTCCCCTAAAGCCTGAAAGCACATCCCACCAGGCTCAAGCACAGTTTCTATCCCACTGTAAATCACGGCAGCACCTCTACTTTCTTAGAAGTTTGTTAAGATTCTGCATGTCAGCAAAACATGGAGAGTATATTGACTGATTGCATCACAGCCTGCTATAGAAACACCAATGCCCTTGAATGGAAAAGCCACTAAAAAGTGATGGATACAGCCCAGTACATCAAAAGAAAAGCCCTCCCCACCATTGACCACAACTACACAGAGTGGTATGACAGGAAAGCTGCATCAATCATCAGAGAATCTCACCATCCAGGTTATCCTCTCTTCTCACTATTAGCTTCAGGAAGGAGGTCGGGGAGCCACAGCAGGTTCAGGAATAGTTATTACATCTCAACCATCAGACTATTGAATCAGAGGCGATAACTTCACTCACCTAACACTGAACTGTTCCCACAACCTATGAACTCCCTTTCAAGGACTCTTCATCTCATGTTCTCAATATCTATTGCTTACTTACTTAGTAAATCAATATTTTGTTTTTTGTTGTCTTTGTATTTACTGTGAATGCCCACAAGAAAATGAATCTCACTGTTGCATAAAATGATAAACATGTACTTTGATAACAAATATGTTCTTTGAACTTTGAACTTTTCTAAGATCCCTCAGTACAATAAGACTTCCTCTTAAACTTACGACCTGTCTTGTGATGTTCTTGCATCTTATTGTCCATCTGTTCTTCACTTACTCTATAAGTGTAAAATACAATAAGGTACAGTTACCTGGCAACCAATTAAGTTACAGCAAATCCAGGTACAAATTCTGGAGAGACATCTCACGCGTGAAGTGGCAATTCCAGACCAAACATTGAATCACTGAAGGATGCACTGCAGCTGTGGCAGTGTTCAAATGCTATCACTTTTACCAAAGTGAAACCAAGCGACATAGGTGACAACAAAGCTTTGCTTCCAGCTAAGGTCGATGTCTCTTATGCTTACTCATCAGAACATAGAAGTATCTTCACAAACTCCCACAGCCCATGTTGACCCTGTTATTTCAGTCTCTGAGGCCAATGTGAGAGCATCCTTCATTAGGGTGAACCCACAAAAAGCATTTGACCCAGACTGGGTACCTTGCCAAGAACTAAAGACCTGTGCTGATCGACTGGTTGGAGTGTTTACTGAAAACTTAAACCTCTCGCTTTGGCAATTTGAGGTCTCCACCTTCTTCAAGCAGTCTTCAACTTACTTACACCTAAAAAGAATGTGGTAACCTGCCTCTATGACTATTGTCCAGTAGCACTTACATCCAGTATAATCAAGAGATTTGAGAGGATGCTAGTAAAATATATCAACTCCTACCTGGGAAGTGAATTGGATCTGCTCCAATTTGCCTACTATCATAACAGGTCAACAGCTGATGGCATTTCATCAGCTCTTCACTCAGCCCTGGATAATGAAGATGAATATATTAGGATGCTAATTATTGACTACAGCTTGGTTGCATTCAACACTATCATCCTCTCAAAACTAATCAATCAGTATCTAGACTTTGGACACAATACTTGCTATGAAAATGGATCCTCAGCATTCTCTGTTGGACACTTGTCAATTTGGAATGGCAACAGTATCTCCTCCACAATCTCCATCAGCACAGGTGCACTACAAGGCTGTGTGCTTAGCCCCTGCTCTACTCACTCTGTACTTACAATTGTGAGGGTAGGCACAGTTCCAATGCCATATTTATGTCTGCTGATGACACTGCTGTCATTGTCTGAATCAAAGCTGGTGATGAATCAGCAAATAGGAGAAAGAGTGGAAATTTGACTGAGTGGTGTCACAACACCAACCTCTCATACAATGTCAGCAAGACTGTGGAAATGATTATTGACTTCAGGAGGAGTAAAGCAAAGGTCCCTGGGGGAGAGGATCAGCAACTTTAATTTCTTGGTGATAAAATCTCCGAGGTTCTGTTTTGGGTCCAGCAGGTAAATACCATTACAAATAAAGCATGGCAGCACCTCTACTTTCTTAGGTGGAGAGAATATTGACCAGTTGCATCATGGCCTGGTTTAGAAACACTAAGGCCCTTGAATGGAAAAGCCTAAAAAAGTTGTGGATACAGCCCAGTCCATCACATATAAAGCCCCACCCCTCACCAGTAATCACATCAACATAGAGTACATGGAAAGCAGCATACATAATCAGGCCATGCTTTCTTCTTCCTGCTGCCATCAGGGAAAAGGCATAGTGGCCAGAGAACCTACCCTACCAAGTTTAGGAACAGTTATTACCCCTCAACCACCAGAGAATTTAACTTCATCCATTTTCCCTCACTCCATCACTGAAACATTTCTACAACTTTTGGATTTACTTTCAAGGACTCTTCATCTTGATTTACATAGATATTGCTGTGTAGCCCTAATAGTTTAATGCTATTGTGTAATGACTTTGTGATGATACCAGTTGTAGATGTTACTATTGGTACAATGCATACCCTCTTCATGTTCCAAAGTCTTTCCATTTCCTCTTCAGCATATTTCTGGTGTTTTTCACTTGTTGATTTCTGTAAGGTATGTGTGTTTGGAATGGCTATTTCTATTAAGTAATCTGTTGATGCTTGTTTATTATGGATTACTCCAGACAGTTATTATGGATTGTCCTACCTGTAATAATGGAGCAGTTGTAATGTAATTTGCAGGAGTCTGATTCCGAAATGGAATCAAGCTAGTATTTATAGTAAGGTTTGATTTCTTTTATGAGTTTGTAATTTAAAGTGAGATTTTGGTGAATGACGTTTGCCACTTGATTGTGCCTGTGTAAGTAATCAGATTGAGTTAAACCTCTGTGGGATCCTGTATTGTGTTGGATTGTTTTTGGTTTCTCTTGGCATTTTCTGCATTTATCATCTTGAATTTGTTGGTCTTTTATTATGTATATTTGATAAGTTTTCCTGTTAACCACCTGATTCTGGATTGCCACAAGGAATGCTGCTGTTTCTAGGAAGGGGTCTCCAATTCTGAGTCAGGCATTTAATACCTCCTTCTCAACAACTTGTCTGCTCAGACCATAAAGGTGTATTCCATGCAGAGTCATGCTCTTCCATTGGTTAACCTTTTTTCTATAGTGATAATATGTTCATTTTTTTTGTGCTTTCATTTAAGTTTTATGGTGTGTACTTACAGAATTGCATATACTTGTGTGGATTATTGAATCCTGTTTCCTTTAATGAAAATATCTCCTCAAGAGTTTTATCTGACTGTTGTGTAACTGTTTTATGTTTGTCATTCATCTTCCTCCTGTCCTAGATAGTGTTAATCGAAGCACATTCAAGTGTACCTAGTGTTTTCTAAAATTTGTCATTTCAGTTCTTATCTTTCTTTGTAAATTGTTCAGATCAGTTTCAGATATTATGCCAAAAGAATACCTTAATATAGGTATAGCAGAAGTGTATATTGCCTTTGTTATATTTTTCACTATTGAGCTCTGCATGGCAGATTTTCTTAAGCCTTGAAGTAAATTCTGTTGAAAGTTTTCCCTGCATCAGACTGTGATCTTTTGCTTTTTGCTTGTTGATATCCCAGATACTTATACATTCCATATTCTTCCATCACTTGTGCTGTAGTCTGCTGCTTTGTTCTGTACTCTGGTGCTATGTTTTGTCTTTTACGAGCTCTATTGTATATTTATGTTTAATGTTCTGTACTTATTTAATCCAAAGTTCAGCTTTTCATCTTTTGAAAATAGCCATACTAAATTAATTAATTACCTTAGCTTTAATTTCAAATCGTCCATATATATAAGGTGTGTCAAGATGTAATATGTTTCACTGTTTCTGATTTGATACTCAATTTTCATCTGAATACATGAATTAGAGAGCAGGTTGAAAGCTGGACAAAACTGTATTATTATTGTCATATTTTAATTTTTTATTAGCTCATTCTGGAAGACATGTGGTAAGGGCATAGTCAAGCACACACATTTCTCTATTGCTAGGAACTTTCAGACTATTCTAGTGCTGTTTAGTATGGTGGGTTCTGGAGATTTACAGAAATGTTGCTATGCAGGCCTAATTGTTTAATAATATTGTGTAGTGATTTTGGGATGTTTCCAGTTGTAAATGTTACTATTGGGCCAATGTATACCTTGTACATGTTCCAAAGTCTTTCAATTTCCTCTTTTTATTCAGCATATTTCCAGTGTTTTTTACTTATTGATTTCTGTAAGTTATGTGTGTTTAGAATGGTGTTATCTATTAAGTAAGTTGTTTTTTACATGTTTATCCTGTATTTCTTTGTATTGTCCTATCTGTAATATGGCTCATTTGTAATATAATTTATGGGACACTGACTCTAAAACTGGATCAGCCTTGTATTTATAGCAAGGTATGATTTCTTTTATCAGTTTTTATTTTAATTTTGGTGAATGATGTTTGCCATGTGATTGTGCCAGTGTAAGTAATCAGATTGAGATAAAGTTCCGCAGGATCTTGTAATGTGTTGGATTGTTTCTGGCTTCTGTTTGCGTTTTCTGTATTTATCATCTTGAATTTGCCGGTCTTTTTCATGTGTATTTGATAAGTTTTTATGTTAGCCACCTAGTCCCGTATTGCCACAGGGAACCCCTCTGTTTCTGGGAAGAGCTGTCCAACTCTGAACCAAGCATTCAACACCACCTTGTTGACATGTATTCTACTCAGATGGTGGCGATGTCTTCCATGGATGGTTCATGCTCATCCATTGGTTAACATGCAGACATTTACAGTCATCATCCTCATCATTATGTGTCATATAGTATGATGTGGGCGATTATGATCTTTTCATGATTATGATTGTTCTTGATATTTTTTTCTACAGAAGAGGTTTGCCATTGCCTTCTTCTGGGCAGTGTTTTTACAAGATTGGAGACCCCAGCCACTATCAATGCCCTTCAGAGATTGTCTGCCTGGTGTCAATAGTTACATAATCGGATTTGTGACATGCACCAGGTGCTCATACGACCATCCACCATCTGAACCTGTGGCTTCATGTGACCCCAATTAGGAGACTAAACTGGTACTACACCTTGTTCAAGGGTGATCTGCAGGAGGGAAGGAACACGTTACATCTCCTTTGGTAGAGACATATCTCCACCCCGCCACTCTATACTATACTTTCTTCCAAATATCTTAAAGTTATGCCCTTTTGTATTAACCACATCCGTCTCTGGCTGTCCACACAATCTATGCCTCTTGTACATCTTGTACTCCTCTATCAACTCACCTCATATCCTCCTTTTCTCCGAAAGGAAAAGCCTAGCACTCTCAATTGATTCTCATATGGCATGATCTCTAGTCCAGCTTCCAGGTAATTCCCCTCTGCACGCTGCCTAAAGCTTTCACGTCCTTCTTTTAATGAGCCATCCTCCGCTTTAGCTCAGAGTCATGCTTTCCAAAGCAGTTTAAGCTCTCCCTGAAGTCCCTCACTATCTCAAGCTCTTTGCTCAGTAGGTTGCTTCACTTAGCTGACAGTTAGAAACGAACTGCCAACCAAACATTTTCTCTGTTGTCAATCAACCACACAGTGTGAGTTGAGGAGAAACAAAGGCAAAGATCAGCACAAACTATCACACCATGTCATTTGAGTGAGGATGAAGTGGGGTTAGTGGTCCTTGGAGCCTGAGAAAGACAAAGGAGAGCCAAGTTTACTAATGAATTTCAAGCAATTGCTATCAAAGGGCGCACATGCTAAATTAATCTCAATCCCTTAGCACACAGAGCGCAGCTGGAGATAATGTAAATTAAGCAAATTAATTATCAAAACAATTACTAAGAACCAATACAATTAGAAACAATTTGGTTAGAACGTATTCTGCTGGTGTAAAAAATTATATAACTATAGATTTGATTTTGCACTTCAAATTTCATTGGCACTAATACTTCTAAATCCTCCAAGAGGCCCACAACTTTGTCATGGTTTGGAGGTTTGCATGCCTCAATGACCCAGAGAGATATGTTGGCTGAAGTCAGGACTTTACTCCCTCAAAACTAATCAGTAAACTCAAAGAACTGGGCCTCAATACCCCTTTGTGCAATTGGATCCCATATTTCCTCACTTGCAGACCCCAGTCATTTTGGATCGGCAACAAAATCTCCACAGTCTCCATCAGCATAGGTGCACCACAGGGCTGTGTACTTAATCCCCTGCTCTACTCACTTTACACCTATGACTGTGAAGTTAAGTACAGTTCTAACACGATATATATGTTTGCTGATGACACCACTGTTGTGAGATGTATCAAAGTTGGTGATGAATCAGTGTACAGGAGGAAGATTGAAAATTTGGTGGAGTTCAATGGTTCAAAGGTTCATTTATTACCAAAGTATAAACTCTGAAAGGCTTCAATTCTCCGAGTAGCTGGATAGAATTGATTAGTGCAATAACAACAGCCTTCAGTTAATGTCAATAAGACCAAGGATCTGATTGTAGACTTCATGAGAGAGAAACCAGAGGTCCATGAGTCAGTACTTATTGGAGGATCAAAGGTGGAGAGGGTTAGTAACTTTCAATTCCTATCTCTGAGGACATGTTCTGGACCCATTGAATAACTATAATTGCAAAGAAAGAATGTTAGTACCTCTACTTCCTCAGGAGTCTGAAGAGATTTGGCATGTTCTCAGAAACCTTGGAAAACTTCTTGAGACATGTGTATTGGCTGTCAGCATTCTGATCTGGAATAGGAACACCAATGCTTATGAGTGGAAAATCTTACAAAAGTTAGTTGATTCAGCCCAGTACATCATGGGTAAAGCCTTCCCAACTAATTAACACATCTACATGAAACATTGCTGCAGAAAAGCTGCATCCATTATCAAAGATCCTCACCACCTAGGCCATGCTCTTTTCCTGCAGCTGCCTTCAGGTCGAAGGTACAAGAGCCTCAGGACTTGCACCTCTGAGTTCAAGAACAGTTACTAGCCCTGAACAATTCTGGTGTTCCCACAACCAGTGGTAACAATTTAAAGACTCTTTATCTTGTTATTTCATAATCATTATTTATATTTACATTTACATAGTTTGTTGTTCATTGATCCTGTTAACAGTTACTGTTCTATAGATTTGCTAAGTAGGCCCCACAGAAAAATAATCTCAGGGTTGAAAGTGGTGACTTGTACAGGTAAGCGCTCTGATAATAAATTTTATTTCAAACTTTTTTGTGTTTTGGCTCTTGGTCGGGTCACCAATGCCAAACAGGACAAACAGTTGTCTAAGAGCGGGTCACCACTCCTCCAGGCTAGGCTGTTCAGCTCAGGGCAAGCAACCTCTGACTGGTAAAGCAAAACTGTTACAGGAACAGAGTCCTTCTACACCTGAGCGTGATGGTATTCCTGCGTCTCCACCCGGGACTTGCATTACTGACAGTGGTGAAAACCGCGGGGAAGTTACTGACATGACGGAGGAAGCCCTGAACACCACCAGAGATGGAGAATCTTCATTGCTGTCCTAAACGCCAGTGAGGTAGCAGGCAGTAAATTAGCAATGCTTCCAAATAAACATTTTTCCCTGAGTGGGAAGATCAAATTTTGAAGTAAAATTATTATCAAATTGCAGATATGTCACCATATACAATCCAGAGATTCATTTTCTTGCAGGAATTCACAGTAAATACAAGAATCACAATAGAATCAATTTAAGGCAGTACCCAACAGGACAGAGTAACAGCCAATATATAAAAAACAACAAACTGTGCAAATACAAAAATAAATAATAATAATGAAAAAATAACCAAGCAATAAATATCAGTCTGTATATGTGGGACTAACCAAGGCACTAATGGACTCTCCCAGATCTAAAGTGATTATAGGTCATGCAATGGTCATAGAGTTACAGGACAGGATGAGGATATACATATTCCACTGGGTTACTGGATGAGGTTGCACTGCTCCTTCTGGGCCTGTGCAGAGAGACAGCGAGCATCATGCTCTGAGTTTCTAGAGCACCTGAATTTGTGAATTGTTGTTTTAATGAGAGTCAGTAATCCCTGGTGATTTCTGCTTAATGCTGTTAAATTTGTTTTGATTGGCACAGGTTTTCCACGTTCTGTAATTACTTAAGCCGAAGTCCAATTAGCACTGATGATAGGCTCCTAGCTTTTAGAATGTTATCTCTCGAGGTGTCACTCTGCCATTTTCATGAAACTATTATGAATAAACTCTGTTTTTCATCTCCACATGGGAATCTGCCTTTCCTCTGCACGTGGGTTCAGTCATTACTTGCATATTCCATGACAGAAGTAGCCAATCACCCACACACTTTTCCATCTGAGTCCCCTCCCCAAGTTGTTCCCACCTGCTCTCTCCATTTCCCTTATTTGTTTCCGTGCTCCACCTTCCTCTCTGTCTTCCACAGCCCTTTGTCACCTGCACCCATCACCTCCCAGTCATTATTCACGCTCTCCCCTCCTCCATCTGCCTATCATCCTCCCTCACCTGGATCCACCCGTCACCTCCCAGTTTCTGTATCTATTCCCACTCTCCCCTCCTCCATCTGCCTATCACCCTCCCTCACCTGGATCCACCCGTCACCTCCCAGTCTCTGTATCTATTCCCACTCTCCCCTCCTCCATCTGCCTATCACCCTCCCTCACCTGGATCCACCCGTCACCTCCCAGTCTCTGCAAATATTCCCACTCTCCCCTCCTCCATCTGCCTATCACCCTCCCTCACCTGGATCCACCTGTCACCTCCCAGCCTCTGTATCTATTCCCACTCTCGCCTCCTACATCTGCCTATTACCTGACAGCTGTTGCCCCACCCCTTCCCCTACCATCAATATTCTGGCTATCTCTTCTCTAGCCTTCAATCCAGATGAAGAGACTCATCTGAAAATATCAACTGTCCATTTCCCTCCTCAGATGCTGCTTGACCCACTGAGTTCTTCCGGCATCTTGTGCGTTGCTCCAGCATCCTGCATCAGCAGCCCCTCGTGCCTTCAGGCAGCCCGATCCACTTCTTATTCTACGTTACTCTAATTGCCTTCCTTTCCTATCCCTCTTTTCCCAGATGCTATTGCTATATTTAGATGCATTAAAACATTTAGGTGTCAAGGAGATTTGCCAGGATGCAGCCTGGATTACAGTCAACGTGAAAATAAGTTAAATCAAATTTATTATCAAATTACATATATGTCACCATATACTGGACTACTTTGAGATTTATCTTCTAGCAGCATGTACAGGAAAATAGAGAAATACAGTGGCATTTATGAAAACCTACTCATAAATAAAGTCTAACAAACAACCAAAAAGATAAACTGTGCGAATAAAAATATATTATACTGAGAGCATGAGTTGTAGAGCCCTTGAAAATTAGTCTTTTAATGTGGAGTGTTGACATGAGTGAACTTATCTTTGCCAGTTCAGGAGCCTGATAGTTGCAGGGCAATAGCTGTCCCTGAAACAGGGAACACAGAGAACGTATCTTTTGATGACAGGGTGGGCAAACTAGGGCTTTTCATTTTGGAATGAAGGAGGATGAGAACTGACTGCATAAGATAATAAGAGGCATAGACAAAGTGGACATTTACCTATGACTTTCCTGCACCTCTATCAAAATATAGAGGAGAATATCCTGACAGAGGTATACTATCAAGTATAGCCCTATCAAGATATTCCCAAGGAAAAAATAGCTAAAACTAGGGGGCATCGTCTTAAGGCAATTGGAGAAAAGTATAGGAGGATGCCAGAAATATGTTTTTTCACACAGAATGTGGCAGATCCATAGACATAGGAGCAGAATTAGGCCATTCAACCTACTGAGTCTACTCTGCCGATCCATCATGGCTGATCCTGGATCCCACTCAACCTCATACTCCTGCCTTTTTGCCATATCCTTTGATGCCCTGACTGATCAGCAAACTATTAACTTCCACCTTAAAAATGCCTACAGACTTGTCCTCCACCACAGTCTGTGGCAGAGCAATCCACAAATTTACTACTCACTGGCTAAAAATGTACCTTACTTCCATTCTAACAGGTCGCCCCTCAATTTTGAGGCTGTGCCCCCTGGTTCTGGATACGCCCATCATAGGAAACATCCACCATAACTAGTCTTTTCAACATTTGATAGGTTTCAATGTGATTTCCCCTGCATTCTTCTAAATTCCAGTGAGTGCAAGCCCAAAGCTGCTAAACGGTCCTCTTATGTTTGCCCCTTCATTCCTGGAATCATCTTCTGAAGCTCCTCTGAACACTCTCCAATGACAACACATCCTTTCTGAGATGTGGGGCCCAAAACTGTTGACAATACTCCAAGTGTAGACTGACTAGTGTCTTATACAGCCTCAGCAGTATCTCCTTGCTTTTATATTCTATTCCCCTTGAAATAAACACCAACATTACATTTGCCCTCTTTACCAAAGACTTAACCTGTAAATTAACCTTCTGGAAGTCTTGCACAAGGACTCCTAAGTCCTGTTGCACCTCTGATGTTTAAACCTTCTTCCTATTTAGATAATAGTCTGCGCTATTGTTCCTTTTACCAAAATGCATTATAATACATTTTCCAACACTGTATTCTATTTGCCTCTTTTTTGCCCATTCTTCCAATTTGTATAAGTCCTACTGCAATGGCATTGCTTCCTCAGCAATACCAACCTCTCCACCAATCTTCGTATCATCTGAAAACTTTTGCTACAAAACCATCAATTCCATTATCTAAATCACTGACAAACAATGGGAAAAGTTGCATTCCCAATACTGAACACTGAGGAACACCTGAGGAACAATGGACCGCAATATCTGGATAGATACATCGAAGAGACTCTTAGCTAGACACTGACTCCAAAACAGATTTGGAGAATGGGCAGGTAGAATCTAACACAGGGAAGTGTATAATCATGCACTTTGGTGGAAGGAATAAAAGTGTAGACTATCTTCTAAATGGGGAGAACATTTTAAAAAAATCTGAGATGTAAAGGGATTTGGAAGTCCTTGTGAAGAATACCTTAAAGATTTATTTGCAGGTTGAGTTGGTAGTAGAAAGACAAATGTAATTTTAGCATTCATTTCAAAAGGACTGGAAAAGCAAGAATGTAATGCTGAGGCTCTCTGAGGAATTGGTCAGATTGGGGTTGGATTATTGTGTGCAGTTTTGGGCCTCTCATCTAACAAAAGATGTGCCAGCATTGAGGATGGTTCAGAGAGCGTTCAAAAAAATAATTCCAAGAATGAATGGGTTAACATATGACAAGCGTTTGATAGTTCTAGGCCTATACTAAGGAGGAATCTTTTCAAATATTGAAAGGCCTAGATAGAGTAGACATGGGGAGGATGTTGTCTAGAGTGGAGGATTCTAGGACCAGAGGCATCATCTCAGAATAGAGGGATGTCTATTTAGAATTGGTTGAGGATGAATTTCTTTAGCCAGAGGCTGGTGAATCTGTGGAATTCATTACCATAGATGAGTGTGAAGGTCGAGTTATTAGGTAGATTCAAAGTGGAGGTTAATTAGTCTTGATTAGTCAGGACGTCAAAGGTTAAGAAAAGAAGGAAGGAGAATGGGGTAGAGATAGATAATAAATCTGCTATGATGGAAGGCCAAAGCAGATTTGATGGGTAGAATGTCACACTTCTGCTTCTATGTCTTATAGTCTTATGGATGATGGTAAAGTGGAGGGCTGTTAGGAGGTAATGGTTAAATTGACCCTGGAGTAAGTAAAAAGGTTTGTATAAGATTGTGGGAGGCAGAAGGGCCTGTCGTGTTGTATGTTTAAGTGAAGTCTCCTTCCATATCATTAAAATATATTATTTCCTCACAGTGTGCTCTGCAGAAAAAACAGCTATTTTGCATTGAATGTGTATGTTTCCCCCAGAGCTAATGCTAAAGAGGCGCTCTGTGAACTGTACGGGGCTATTAGTGAACTGCAGAACGCACACCCTAATAGACTGTTTATTGTCACCGGAGATTTTAACCACGCGAACCTTAAGTCAGTGCTCTCCAAATTCCATCAGTATGTGGACTTTGCAATGAGAGGGGAGAACGCGTTGGACCTTGTTTACACAAACATCCCCGACACGTACCGGGCAGAGCCCCGCCCCCACCTCGGATACTCAGACCACATCCCTGTTGTGCTAATCCCAGCATACAGACTGCTCGTCAGATGCTCCAGACCAGTTCAGAAGCAGGCGAAAACCTGGCCAGCAGGAGCCATCTCTACTCTTCAAGACTGCTATGAGCACACTGACTGGCACATGCTCAGGGAGGCTGCAACCGATGGCGACTCTACCAACTTAGAGGAGTACACAGCATCAGTAACCAGCTACATCGGAAAGTGCATCAACAACGTCACTGTCTCCAAGACCATCACTACACGCGCTAACCAGAAGCCATGGATGACCGTGGAGGTGCGTGCGCTGCTGAGGACCCATAACTCTGCCTTCAGAGTAGGCGACAAGGCAGCCCTAACAACAGCAAGGGCCAAACTGTCCCGGGCCATCAGAGAGGCAAAACGTGCACATGCCCAGTGAATCCACAGCCACTTGCAGGTCAGTGGTGACACGCAGCGCATGTGGAAGGGCATTCAGAACATCACCAACTACAGGACTACATCACCTGACTGTGAGAGTGATGCCTCCCTCCCAGATGTGTTGAACAACTTCTACATTCGTTTTTTGGGAGAAAATGACATGGTGGCGAGGAAGACCACTCCTCCTCCCAATGACCAGGTGCTGTGTCTCACCGTGGCCGATGTGAGGAAAACTCTATGCAGGGTGAAACCATGGAAGGTTGCTGGACCAGACAATATTCCCAGCAGAGTGCTCAGAGGATGTGCAGACCAGCTAGCAGATGTTCTCGCTGACATTTTCAACATCTACCTGAGCAACACCGTCATTTCAACGTGCTTCAAGGCTGCCACCATCATCTCCGTGCCGAGGAAATCTTCAGTGTCCTGCCTCAATGACTAGAGTCCCATTGCTCTCACATCCAACATCATGAAGTGTTTCAAGAGGCTTGTCATGAGGCATATCAAGACCCTGCTGCCCCCCTCACAGGACCCCTTGCAGATTGCATACCATCCCAAACGCTCAACAGACACCATTGCCACTGCCCTCCACCTGGCCCTCACCCACCTGGACAAAACGGACACATACATTCGGATGCTGTTCATATGGACTTCAGTTCTGTATTCAACTCAATCATTTCTCAGAACCTGATTGGAAAGCTGAAACTGCTGCGCCTGAACACCTCCCTCTGCAATTGGATCCTAGACTTCCTGCCTGGGAGACCTTAGTCAGTCCGGATCGGGAGCAGCATCTCCAACACCATCACACTGAACATGGGGCCCCCCAGGGCTGCATGCTCAGTTCACTGCTGTTCACTCTGCTGACCCACGACTGTGCAGCAACACACAGCTCAAACCACATCATCAACTCTGCCGATGACACAACCGTGGTGAGTCTCATCAGCAAGAACGATGAGTCAGCTTACAGAGAGGAGGAGCAGCCGCTAACAGACTGGTGCAGAGCCAACAAGCTGTCTCTTAATGTGAACAAAAGAGATGGTTGTTGACTTCAGTAGAGCACGGAACGTCCAGTGTCCGCTGAACATCGATGCTCCTCTGTTGAGATCGTTAAGAGCACCAAATTCCTTGGTGTTCACCTGGCGGAGAATCTCACCTGGTCCCTCAACACCAGCTCCATAGCAAAGAAAGCCCAGCAGTGCCTCTACTTTCTGCGAAGGCTGAGAAAAGTCCATCTCCCACTGCGCCCCCCACCCCCATCCTCACCACATTCTACAGAGGATGTATTGAGAGCATCCTGAGCAGCTGCATCACTGCCTGTTTCAGGAATTGCACCATCTTGGATCACAAGTCCCTGCAATGGATAGTGAGGTCAGCTGAGAAGTTCATCGGGGTCTCTCATCCCTCTATTACAGACACTTACACCACACACTGCACCGGCAAAGCTAACAGTATTGTGAAGGACCCCATGCACCCCTTACACAAACGCTTCTCCCTCCTGCCATCTGGCAAAAGGTACGGAAGCATTCGGGCTCTCACGACCGACCAGACTGTGCAACAGTTTCTTCCCCCAAGCCATCAGACTTCTCAATACCCAGAGTCTAGACTGACATCGACATCATTTATTATTATATTGTAATTTTTCCTGTACTGTGCCTATTGTATTGTTTATTAATTATTGTACTACCCTGCACTGTTTTGTGCATTTTACGTAGTCCTGTGCAGGTCTGTAGTCTTGTGTAGTTTTTATGCTGTTTTATATAATCTAGTGTAGCCTTGTGCTGTCGCACTTAGTCTAGTGTAGCTTTTGTGTTGTTTCACGTAGCACCAGGGTCCTGGAGGAACGTTGTTTCATTTTTACTGTGTACTGTACCAACAGTCTATGGTTGAAATAACAATAAACGATGTGACTTGACTGCTGTTGTTCTTAAATCAGAAGTAGGAATAAGGTAGTTAAAAGATTGCCCAAGTTGGTGCAGTCTTTTACTGATTCTGTTATGGTTACCTAACCCCCTGGGTCGCCTCAGGCTCGCTCAGCTTGTTCTCGTCTAGGGGGAGCAGCCTTCGGCCACGCCAAACTGGGAAATCAGCTGGTGTGGATGCTGTGTGATGTCCCCGCCTCGCCCAAAACCAGACAGTACACCATATGCGGTTAAATGAGTACAATTTATAAAGGTTACTACAACTAAATGATTAATAACAATACAGTATATATGAAGAAAAAAATAAAGAAAAGGTGCCAAACTTATCAAAGTCCAAACCACTTCATGCACAACCGTTGGAGCTCAATTACTGAAGTCTTCTGGCCACCATTCGATCCTCTCCGAACTCCTCGACTTGCAGCTTAGGACCATCCGAAGTGGTCAACCAAGCACATCTAGCTTCATCTCCTCTCCTCAGGGTACCTCCTGGCCTCGGACCCCCGCTTGGGGTCCGTTCCTCGATCAGCTTACAGCATCACGCCCTCTCTCTCACCCCCTCGTGCCGATCTCCCCAAAAGCCCACCAACAATAGCTTATAGACTCAGAAGAAAGAACAACATTAATCCCAATTGGTTTACAAAGGAATACAATTATCGTTATCAGTAAATTTTAACCCAAACAAGCTTCCAGCACTCTCTCGCAACTAAGAAGCATTTCCTGCTTTTAACAAAACAAAGAAGCCATTTTGATTACATACACAGTAACAAAGAAAAAAGAAGAAACCCCCTTTACAGTTATTATTCTGTGGATTTTTAAATTATGCCCACAAGACAATGAAGCTCGGGATTGTATATGGTGATATTAATGCACATTGATACTAAATTTATCTAGAATTTTAAAAATGCATATAGAATGTTTTCTCTTCTTGTTCAAAGTACAGAATACTGACCCATAGGGGGTAGCACGGGAGTATATTGGTTAGCATAGTATTATTACAGCGCAGACAACACCGGTTGCAATTCTGCTGCTGTCTGTAGGTGCTTATACAATTTTCCCATGAGCACATAGGTTTCCTCCGGTTGTTCTGGTTTCCTCCCATGTCCATAAGATATACGGGTTAGGAGGTTAATTGGCCACAATTGGCCAGTGAGAGCTTGAAGGGCCTGTTTTCGTGCTGCATCTCTAAACTTAAAGAAAAGAAAAATCTTAGGAAGTTATATTATAATTGCATGCAACACTAGTTAGATCACTGCTTGAGTAATGTTCACAGCTCCCCTCACCAATGTAAAGATGTGATTGCATTGGAGAGCACGCAGACTAGGGATACAAGGACATTGCCAGGTTTGAATAAAATAACTGCTGTAAAGAAGGAATAAGTATATAAACTTAGATTGTTTCCTTGGCAACAGAAGGAGCTGAATGCATCACAGGCACAGCTTTTCCTACCATCGGTAGTAGCTACAGAGGCATTGCCTCAAAAAGGCAAGAGGTCCCCACTATCCAGGCAATGCCATCTTCTCATAGCTTCCATCAGACAGGAGATACAGAAGCCTGAGGTCTCGCACCACCACATTCAGGAACAGCTACTTCCATTCAACCACTCCTACCCACCTTTTTATTTTGGCATCTTCCTCTTTCCTTCTCAGTCCTGAAGAAGGATCTCAGCCGGAAATGTCATTTGTTTACTGTTTCCTATCGATGCTGCCTGACCTGCTGAGATCCTCCAGCATTTTGATGTATTGCCTCAAACACTGTCTGTCATGTTACAGTGACAAGAACTTCTCTAAAATAAGTGCAGAGGAAAAGCAATTTTTTTTTCTCAGCCCAAAACATCGCCTGTTCATTCCTCTCCATAGATGTTCACTGACCTGCTGAGTTCCTCGAGCATTTTCTGTGTGTTGCTTTGGATCTGCGGGCTTTCTCATGCTTGTGGCTTCCATTCAAACATTCAGTTCTTGAAACACTCAGCAAAAATGTTAGTCACTTCAGTTTAGTAACACTGTGACCGCTTTGATCAACCAGTTATCACTCTCTGCTGATGTGATTTTGTTGCTGTTGTTATTGTTGCTGAGCATTGTCAGCATGATACATTGCTGCTGGAATGTTTGGCAATACTTGTGGGCTGCTCCCAGCACATCCTCATAATGTGTTGGTTGTTAACACAAATGACATATTTCACTGTATATTTTGATGTACATAATAAATGCCTCTGAATCTTTGAATAAAATGGACTGTTTGTTCTAATTTTGCATTTCTTGTAAAAATTGTGTATAATTTGTGAATCATTTATTTCCGTTTATATTTTTCTTGTGAATGCTAGGAACAGAATTAGGCCATTCAGCCCTTCAGGTCTGTTCCATCATTCCATCATGGCTGGTGGATTACCCATCTCAACCCCATTCTCCTGCATTCTCCTCATAACCTTTGATGCCCTAACTGGTCAGGAACCTAACAGCCTCTGCTTTGAATAGACCCAATGACTTGGCATCCACAGCTAATTCATGATGTTATGTGTCTCTGATCACCAACTGATATGGAGGGGCCACTGCACAGGATCATAAAAAAGCTGCAGAGGGTTCTATCTCAGCCAACTCCATCACAAGCACTAGCCTCCACAGCAACTAGAACACTTTCAAAAGGTGATGCATCAAACAGGTGGCATCCATCGTTAAGGACCCCCCCATCACCCAGGACATGCCCTCTTCTCAGTGCTACCATCCAGGAGCATATATAGAAGGCTGACAATGCACATTCAGCATTTTTGGAACAGGTTCTTCCCTTCTGCAATCAGGTTTCTGAATAGACAATTAACCCCTCTCTTCACTACCTCACTATCTTTTTTTTACTCTCAGTTTGCATTATTTAGTATATATATATATATATATATATATATATTGTGTGTGTGTGTGTATATATCTTATTGTAATTTATACCTTTTTATTATTAGTGCTTCCACAAAACAGATATTAAATCTGATTCTGATTCTGATCCTATATACACAGACTTATACATATGATAATAAAACATGACCTTGCCTTTGAAAGGACTCATTACTGAGCTATATAAAACTTTGAGGATCCTGGACAATATAAATAGGGAATATTCCTTTCCTTTATCTGGGATGCCTACAACAAATAATTGGCATAAGGACTGAAGGGGAGTTTCAGTACAGCCCCACCCCCCTGCCATGCAATGATTCTATAACTGCTTATGTAACATTCTATGTCTAATCTCTGTTGCTCAGTCAGTAAGCGTTTTCAAAGAACAGAATTTACAAGAGAAAAGTTTACAAGTATGTTCGCAGGATTATATGGAAAGGTTGAATAGGTTAGGACTTTATTAGAACCAGGTTCTACATCACTGGCATATATCATAAAGTATGTTCAAGATGTTCTTTTCTGGCAGCAGTACATTGCAATAAAAAGCAATAGATCTGTAAATTACAATAACACACATACATATGTGCCCGCATATGCATGTGTATATACCTATATGCATGTGTGTGTATATATATATAGTGCAAAAAGAGTGGGAAAGAAGAAAAAACATAGTGAGATAGTGTTCATGAGTTTATTGTCTACTCAGGAATTTGATGGCAGAGTGGAAGAAGCCATCCCTAAAATGTTGAGTCTGTATCTTCAGGCTCCTGTACCTCCTCCATGATGGTAACAATGAGAAGAGGGCATGCCCTGGATGATGGGGGTCCTTAATAAAGGATACAGCTTTCATGAAGCATTGCCTTTTGAAGATGTTCTCGGAGACAGTTAAGGACAGAAAGGAATTAATTCCTGTGGTGGGAGAATCCAAAGTGAACCGCAATCTTAAAATTAGAACAGGCTAATCTCAGATGAAGTTCTTCATACAAATCTCAAACGAAGAAATATTACTGTATTATTAGTGTAGGTTGAGCCTGCCACTGATCAGATTACAAACTGCTTGCCAGCTGGAGCAGGGGTGTTTCTGTGCCTGTGTGGGCAGGATACATTTGGTAATTAATAGTATATCTCTGCTAAAGCCAGCTACATTTGTACTCTACAAAGGGATATCCACTTATTAATATAGAATAAGCTCTGCTCTTGGGCTGTGTAAAAAGATATAAATAAATTAAAAAGGAAAATGAATTAGGTACTAAATAAAAATAACCTTGTATTTGCAGTTTAGAACATGTTGGAATCAAGAAAATGTCATTACTGTACTAATATAAAAACCATTTCAGCCAATATGGACACAAGCAGCTCCTATGAAAGTAAATGGGACCATGACCATAAATGATGGTTGTTATGTGATAGATATGAATGGACTCCCAGGTGAATTCAGCTCTTTTGAATTAAACTGAATGGATCTCTGCCAGGAATGTTCAAGTGAAAAGATTAGAATAGAATATTCAAGTTTCAAAAACTTGGTTTTAAACTTTCATTTTGTTAAATTCATGAGATTCTCTAAAGATTATAAAGAAGTGTCATCAGAATCATACAGCGTAGGAACAGGTCCCTTGTCTCAATTCGGCCTTGCCAAGCAAGGTGTCTATTGATACTAAACCCATTCAACATTTTTGGTCTATAGCCACCTAAACCCGTGCCTATACCTCCGTCCTGGTGGTAGCAATGAAAAGAAGGCATGTCTTTAATGATGAATGCCACCTTTTTGAGGCATCGATCCTTGAAGATATCCTGAATGTCTTGGACTTTTTGGATCCGTATACACATCCAAATACAAGACAGTTTGGTACCCAGCACTTCAATCATCTGCATGAATAGGGATATAATGTTTGTCTCTTTTAGGGTCATCCTCAAGCCATAGACCACCCTGATCTGCATATATATCACTATCCATAATACCCCAATTCTCAACTGTATGAATAGTATACCAGACAAACCTTTCACTATGTTCGATCTGACTATTTAATTGTTATATTAGACTGTTTAATTATTTTCTTTGCATTTTAATAATTAATTATCTGTGTGTATTTTCAGTACTTCTTATATGCAAGTTTATATGCCTCTAGTGATTATACACAGTATAATTCTGGAAAGCTCTGGAAGCTTTTTGTTCTGCATTAAGCTTTCTCCATGGTTAACTTACTACTGAAGTATTGGAATTAATATTTTCTAATTGAGCGGTGGGTAGAGATATGTCTCTACCAAAGGAGGTGTAAGGCACTTCTTCCCTCTGCTGGCCTGCAGGTCACCTTTGGTCAAGGCGTAGCACCTGCTTGGCACCACCCACCACCCTCTCCCCCCTGATCAGGGTCACGAGAAGCCATGGGAACAGGAAGTGGATGGTTGTATGAGCAGCTGATCACAAGTCCTTTTGAGTGACCACCGACGCCAGGCAGACAATCTCTGAAGAGTATTGATAATGGTTGGGGCCTCCCATCTTTGTAAAGATGGCAAACAGCTTCTGTAGAAAATTTGCCAAGGATAATCATGATCATGAAACCATGATCACCCATTTCATACATTTATGACTCTTATCATCTTGTGCATCTCATTTAACAGTTAGTGTAGATACTTACGTTCAGTGGCCACTTTATTAGGTACATCATGTAACTAATAAACTGGCCACTGAATGTAAGTTCATGGACTTCTGCTGCTGTAGCCCATCTGCTTCAGGGTTTGATGTGTCATGCATTCAGAATTGCTCTTCAGCACATCACTGTTGTAACGTGTAGTTATATGCATTAACCATGCCTCCCGGCAGCATGAACCAGTCTGGCCATTCTACTCTGACCTCTCTCATTAACAAGACATCTTTGCCAACAGAACTGCCGTTCATTGGATGTCTCTTTCATTTCTTGAACCATTCTCTGAAAACTCTGAGACTGTTGTGCACGAGGAGGTCAGCAGTTTCTGAGATACTCAAACCAGCCCATCTGGCACCAATAACCATTCCGCAGTAAAAGTTACTGAGATCACATATCTCCCCCATTCTGATGTTGGGTGTGAACAACAACTGAACCTCTTGACCATGTCTGCATGCTTTCATCCATTGAGTTGCCGGCAGATGCTTAGCAGATTAGATATTTGCATTAGCGAGCAGGTGTGGCCACGGGGTGTATATTGGCTCAGTCAGATCTCAGCTGTAGCACTGAGTCAGATGACGGGGAGCTGAAGTCCCATTCCAGAAACTTGAGCACAGAATCTGTGCTGAAGTCTCACTGCTACACTGTGGGAGGTGCTGCTTCCATGACGATCTGTTAAAACTCAGGATCTCTCAGGTAAAATAAAAGGTGTCAACACATTAATTCAATAGCAACAGGGCATATTTTCAGCCCACAATCAGAGTCATGATAAAAGATTATCCCATGGCCATCTCATTATAGTAGCTTCAGTGTATAAATTAGTTTCATTTTTTTTGAAACTGCAACAGTGATTGCACTTTAAATGTACTGTATTTAGAACTTAGAACAAAGCAGAACTTACAGCAGAGTAAAGGCCCTTCAGCCCACAATAGTGTACCGACCCTTTAATCTACTCGAGGATCAATTTAACCTTTCCCTTCCACATAGCCCTTCATTTTTCTATCATCCAACATTTTCTGTCATCTAAGGGACTCTTAAATCTCCCTCATGTATCTGACTCTACCACCATCCCTGCCAACATCTGTTCCACAAGCCCACCACTCTCTATGTAAAAGATATGCCTCTGATATCTCCTCCCCCATCCCCCCTGTACTTTTCTCTCAACACCTTAATGTTAGGTCCACTTGTATTAGATATTTCCACCCTGGAGAAAAAGGACTCTGGCTGTCATTTCAATCTATGCATCTTATAATCTTGTACACTTCTGTCAAGTCACCTTGCATCCTCCTTTGCTCCAAAGGAAAAAGAATTATCTTGCTCAAACTTTCCTCATAAAATATACTTTCTAATCTGGGATGCATCCTGGTAATTCTCCTCTGCACTCTCTCTAAAGCATCCACATCCATCCTATAATGAGGTGACCAGAAGTGAACCCAATGCCTCCCAAGGTTGCTCCCAATAGAGCTGTATGGGGTTCTTGAACTCGAATTAATTCTACAGTATTCTGTTTTAGTCTCAGATTTTGGGTGCAAGTCCACAATTTACATAAAGTGGAAATACATGTACAAATGGTGATGAGACTAAAAGACACAGGAGAAGACGTAGGCCTTTTGGTCCATTGATTCTACCTCACCATAGCGGATCCTCAAGACCACAAGACTTAGGAGCAATATTAAGCCACTCGAGTCTGCTACACCATTCCATCAAGGCCGATTTATTATCCTTCTCAACCCCATTCTCCTGCCTTCTCACCATAACCTTTGATGCCCTGACCAATCAAGAAACTATCATCCTCGGCTTTTAATATACTTAATGATTTTCCATCCACGGATAACTGTGACAGACTCACCACCCTCTGGCTAAAGAATTTCCTTCTCAGCTCTGTTCTAAATGGATTTCCTTCTATTCTAAGGCTGTGCACTCTGGTGCCAGACTCACTCACTATAGAAAACATCCTCCCTACATCCACACGGTCTAGGCCTTTCAATATTCTATAGGTTTCACTTAAGTTCCCCCTATTCTCATGAAATCAGTGAGTACCAGCCCATAGACATCAAACACTCATCATACATTAACCCTTTCATTCCCAGAATTATTCTTGTGAACCTCCTCTGGACCCTCTCCAATGCCAGCACATCCTTTCTCAGAAAAGGGGCCGGAAAATGCTCACAGTATTCCAAGTGAGGTCTGACCAATGCCTTATAAAGCAAACATCACATTCTTGCTCTAATATTCTATATCACTCGAAATGAATGCCAAAATTGTATTTGCCTTCCTTACCACTGACTCAACATTCAAGTTAACCTTTAGGGAATCCTGTACAGGGACTCTCAAGTCCCTTTGCACCTCTAAGTTTTGAATTTTCTCTTCATTTGGAAAATAGAAAAATGTCTTTATTTCTTTTACCGAAGTGCATGATCATCAACTCCCTACACTGCAAATCTATAAATTCTTTGCCAATTCTCCTAATCTGTCTAAGTTCTTTTGTAGCCTCTTTGTTTCCTCAACACTGGCTGTCCCTCCACCTATATTTGTATCATCTGAAAACTTGACAACAAAACCATCAATTCCATCATCCAAATCATTGACATATATCATAAAAAGAAGCGGTCCCATTACCAAGTCCTGCAGAACACCATGAGTCACATTCAGCCAACAAGAAAAGGCTTCCTTTATTCTGACTCTTTGCATCTTGCCAGTCAGCCAAGATTCTGTCCATGCTAGTGTATTTCCTGTAATGCCATGGGCTCTTATTTTGTTGAGCAGCCTTGTGTACAGCACTTTGTTAAAGTCCTTCTAAAAATCAATAATCATTAATCATTAATATACATTAATGGTTTAGATGAAGGGATTAAAAGTAACATTAGCAAATGTGCTGCTGATACAAAGCTGGGTGGCAGTGTGAAATGTCAGGAGGATGTTATGAGAATGCAGGGTGACTTGAACAGGTTGGGTGAGTGGGCAAATGTATGGCAGGTGCAGTTTAATGTGGATAAATGTGAGGTTATCCACTTTGGTGGCAAGAACAGGAAGGCAGATTACTATCTAAATGGAGACATTAGGAAAAAGGGAAGTACAACGAGATCTAGGTGTTGATCATGAGATAGGTCAATGAAAGCAAGCATACAGGTACAGCAGGCAGTGAAGAAAGCTAATGGCATGCTGGCTTTTATAACAAGAGGAATTGAGTATAGGAGTAAAGAGGTCTTTCTGCAGCTGTACAGGGCCCTGGTGAGACCACACCTGGAATATTGTTTACAGTTTTGGTCTCCAAATTTGAGGAAGGACATTCTTGCTATTGAGGGAGTGCAGCGTAGGTTCACAAGGTTAATTCCCAGAATGGCAGGACTGTCATATGTTGAATGATTGGAGCGACTGGGCTTGTATACACTGGAATTTAGAAGGATGAGAGGGGATCTGATTGAAACATATAAGATTATTAAGGGATTGGACATGCTGGAGGCAGGATGCATGTTCCCGCTGATGGGTGAGTCCAGAACTAGAGGCCACAGTTTAAGAATAAGGGGTAGGCCATTTAGAACAGTGATGCGGAAAAACTTTTTCACCCAGAGAGTGGTGGATATGTGGAATGCTCTGCCCCAGAAGGCAGTGGAGGCCAAGTCTCTGGATGTATTCAAGAAAGAGTTAAATAGAGCTCTTATAGATAGTGGGGTCAAGGGATATGGGGAGAGGGCAGGAATGGAGTACTGATTGTGTATGATCAGCCATAATCACAGTGAATGGCGGTGCTAGCTAGAAGGGCTGAATGCCTACTCCTGCACCTACTGTCTATTGTCTATTGTCTATCAAATAAGCAACATCCACTATATCTCCCCTGTCTATCCTGCCTATTACTTCCTCAAAGAATTCCAACAGATGTGTTAGGCAAGATTTCCCCTGAAGGAAACCATGCTGACTTTGGTCTATTTTATCATGTACCTCCAAGTACCTTGAAACCTCATCCTTAATAACAGACTCTAACATCTACCCAACCACTGAAATCAAGCTAATTGGCCTGTAATTTCCTGACTTCTGCCTCCTTCACTTCCTCAAAGAGCAACATGACATTTGCATTTTTTCAGTCCGCCAACACCATTCCAGAGTCCAGTGATTCTTGAAAGATCATTACTAATGCATCCACAAACTCTTCAGCCACCTCAACAGAACCCTAGGGTGCAATCCAAGTGACTTATCTACCTTCAGACCTTTCTTGGATTTCTGGGAAACTGTAAGTATCTTCCACAGTGAACACTGACACAAACTATTTATTAAGTTTATCTGTCCCATTTTACTATCTCTCCAGTATAATTTTCCAGTGGTCCAATTTCCAATATCTCTTCTCTTTTATTCTTTATATCTCTGAAAAAATCTTTTAACATCTTCTTTTACTGTACATTATTCATATTTTCCCTGAACTTTTCAATGATTTCAAGTTCTTGGCCCAAATCACCAATGGATGCTCAGACCCCATTCACCTTCATCCCCCACCAGGAAAGCCACAAAGCTCTCCATTTCTTTCTGGATACCAGACTTAACAAGTTTCCCTTCACCACAACACTCCTCCATCTCGTGGAACCTGTCCTCTCTGTCAATAATTTCTCGTTCAACTCCTTCCACTTCCTTCAAACAAAAAGTGTAGCAATGGGCATTTGCATGTGTCCCAGCTATGTTTGCCTTTATGTTGGCTACATGGAACAGCCTATGTTCCAAGCCTACACTGGTATCACTCCCCAACTTTTCCAGTGCTACATTGCTGACTGTATTAGTGCTGCTTCCTGCACTCATGCAGAGTTTGTTGACTTCTTCAACTTTGCCTCCAACCTCTACCCTGCCCTCAAATTTACCTAGTCCAATTCCAACACCTCACTTCATTTTCTGAATCTCTTTGTCTCTATCTCTGGAGACAGCTTATCTAGTGATGAACCCACTGACTCTCACAGCTATCTGGACTATACCTCTTCTCACCCAGTTATGTGTAAAGATGTCTTCTCATTCTTTCAATTCCTCCATCTCCATTGATTCTGCTCTCAGGATGAGGTTTTTCATTCCAGAATGAAGGATACTTCCTCCTTCTTCAAAGAAAGGAGCTTCTCTTCCTCCATGATCAACAATGTCATCAACTGTATCTCCTCTATTTCATGCACACCTGCTCTTACCCCGTCCAAATGCTACATCACCAGGGATAGGATTCCTGATGTCCTTACCTACTACTACACCAGCCTCCACATCCAGCACATAATTCTCCATAACTTCTGCCATTTCCAATGGGATCCCATCACCAAGGACATCTTCCCTTCCCCCCACTTTCTGCTTTCTGCAGGAATTGCACACTATGCAACTCCCTTGTCTAATCGTCCCTCCCCACTGATCTCCCTCTGGGCTCTTATCTTCACAAGTGGAACAAGTGTAATACCTACCCCTACACCTCCTCACTCCATACTATTTCAGGGCCCCAAACAGTCCTGACAGGTGAGGCAGGACTTCACCTGTGTATCTGTTGGGGTAATCTACTGTATCTGGTTCCCCCAGTGTAGCCTCCTGTATATTGATGAAACTCAATGTAGAATAGAAGACTGCTTCACTGAACATCTACATTCTATCCACTAGAAAAAGTGGGATGTCCTAGTGGACACCTATTTTAATTCCACTTGCTATCCCCATTCTGATATGTCTGTCCATGATGAGGCCATGCTCAGGTTGGAAGAGCAACAACTTATATTCCGTCTGGTAGCCTCCAACCTGATGGCATGATCATCAATTTGTCTGATTTCTGATAATGCCACCACACCCCTTCTCCATTCTCCATTCTCATTTCCCTCTCTCACCTTATCTCCTTACCTGCGCATCACCTCCCTCTGGTGCTCGTCCCCATTTTCTTTCTTCCATGGCCTTCTGTCCTCTCCTGTCACATTCCCCTTCCCTCTCCCTATAGCTCTTTTGCCAATCAACTTCCCAGCTCTTTTCTTCATCCTCCCTCTATCCCCCCCCCCCCATTTTCACCTATCACCTTAGGTTTCTTCTTCCCTTTCCGACACCTTCTTACTCTGACTGCTCAACTTTTTTTCTCCAGTCCTGCTGAAGGGTCTTGGCCAAAACGTTGACTGTACTCTTTCCCATTGATGCTGCTTGGCCTGCTGAGCTCATCCAGCACTTTGCGGGTGTTGTTTAGATTTTCAGCATCTGCAGATTTTCTCTTCTTAATATTTCATCTTTTCTCTCAATATTGTTTTTAGTTGTCTTCTGCTGTTTTTTTTAAACTTCCCAATCATCCAACTTCCTACTACTTTTTGCTAAATTATATGTGCTCTCTTTTGCTTTAATGCTGTCTTTGTCTTCCCTTGTGTCCACAGTTGCCTCATCCTCCCGTTAGAATACTTCTTCATCTTTGGGATGCATTTATCCTGTACGTTCCAAATTGATCCGGACTCTCCAGACATTGCTGTTCAACTGCCAACCCTGCTAGTGTCCCCTTCCGATCAACAGTCTGAGACCCTTCATCAAAAAATGCTGACTACAGGTTTTGGCCCAAACTGTCAGCTCTTAATTTCTCTCCATAGATGCTGCCTGACCAGCTGAGTTCCTCCAGCATTTTATGTGAACTTTAGAAAATTTGCCTTCTAGTGTTCATCCTTTTTTTCTCCTATTCCGCTTGGGCCATTATTACAGACAGTGTACTAAATTAAGGTATTGCCAACTGTAATGAGGAGAATTGCCTGGTCTGATTTTTCTTTCTGCCACTCATGGTGCTGATCTGTCTCAGAATGTGTATCTCCACTCACTTCAGTTAAAACAGTTTTTTTTAAATCTCACTCATTTAAAATAAAATGTTTATTTATGCTTTTAATTATTTTTTTCTGGTGGAACACAGGTTAACAAAGCTTTGAAAATGTATGCTACAGTAACAATCATTAATTCAGTTATTTTAAACTAAACAGTACTGCATAAAAATTGAGTGATTTTGAAGTGAATTACTTTCCCCTTGATAATTTTTTTGATGAGCTAAATTACCTCAAAATGTGATTTAATTCTGTGCTGGTAAAATAAGGGAGCCTGTCAGAGGCAGAATCCTATAAGTCAATTGACTAAACTAAATAGTATGCACCCACGCACGTGAACGTGCACACACACACACACACACACACACACACACACACACACACACACGCATGCACACACTCGCATGGACACACACATGCACACACACATACTCATGAACACGCACCCTCACACACACACATGCATGCACACGTACAAACACATGCACACACACAGACAGACATGCACATGCACATGAAAATGCTTAGACACACACATGTACACACACACACACACTCACAAACATGAACACACATATACATGCACACGCGCACACACACACAAACAAATTAACTTAACAGAGATGCTGGATTCTGAAGGCATGGAAGTCATGTTCTTCATCTGTTATCCTAGCTAGAGTTTCTGCAGATGCTGGAAATCCAGAGCAACACACATATCAAATGCTGGAAGAACTCAGCATGTCAGGCAGCATTTATAGAGGGCAATAAGTAGTCAATGTTTCAGTCTGAGATCTTTCATCAGGACTGGAAAGGAAGGGAGAAGAAGCCAGAGAAAGAAAATGGAGGGGGGGGGCAGGAGGGAAGGAGTACAAGCTGATAGTTGATATTCAGAATGCTTACTACCTTCATTGGACAAAGGAGTAAATTTTTGTTTTCTGAATCACCATGCTGGGTTCAGAAAGCAAAGGGAAATCTAGGGCTCTGGAAGTAATGCAGAACAAAGAGCCCTATGAGACCCCCTCGCCCTTCTCTTTTCCATTCGCCATTCTTGTTTCTGTCTCACACTTTCTCTTCTCCTCACCTGCCCATCACCTCCGTCTGATTTCCAATCTTCTTTTGTTTCTTCCATTGTTCACTCTCCTCTCCCATCAGATTCCATCTTCTTCAGCCCCTCCCAACTTCTTACTTCATCCTCTCCCCAACTCACCTATCTTCCCCCTCACCTTATCTCACCCATCACCTGCCTTCCTCTCCCCAACCTTCTTATTCTGGTTTCTGCCCCCTCCCATTTTCAGAACTGATGAAAGGTCTTGACATGAAATGTTGAATGTTTATTTGTCTCTATAGATGCTACCTGACCTACAGAGTTCCTCCAATATTTTGTATGTGTTGCTCAAGATTTCCAGCATCTGCATAATCTGCTATGTTTATTTCAAACTTTCTTCTCCACTAATGCTTCCTGACTTTCAGATCTTTTCCAGTATTTTTCTGTTTTATTTCACTTTTTCAGCATCTGCAGGATTTTCCTTCTGGAACAGAGTGTTAGTGTTTTGTTTGATGATATCAAGAGATAAATACTGGTCAGATCACCATGGAGGAACCTTGTGGTTTGCTTCCCCATGGGATCTTTCATCTCCCAGTCTCAGGGATTAAAATCCATCATGGGCAGTCATCTCCCTACCATTAAGGACATTTTCAAAGGGCAAAGCCTCAAGGAGACGCCATTCATCATTATGGACACACATCCGGACAATCATGCCCTCTTCTTGCTACTACCATTAAGGTGCAGATACAAGAACCTGAAGGCATGCAATGTTTTAGGAACAGCTTTGTCCCTTCCACCCCCAAATTTCTAAACGGAGAATGAACCCTTGAAACTACCTCATTATTTTGCTCTATTTTTTGCCCTATATAATTATTTGTTTTTATGTCTGTTATCACCAATGGTAATTTTTCTAATATGCATTGCACTGTAATTGCTGCAACAAAACAACAAATTTCACGACAGGATAGTAAACCCGATGTTGCTTCTGATTCTGATTCTGTTTCTAATTCTATGCTTATCTACGTTCCTCATCCAGTTGGTGAGACTAGATTATGCAAAACTTGCACTACAAAAATAAACATGACTACTTCAGCGCATCTTCAGAGGAAAAGGAAATAACATCCATGACACTAATATAAAAACTTCTGGCAAATCCGGAGAAACAAAATCTGATGTAGTGTTGGAACTTGAAAGCCTTGGTGAGGAAGCTGTTGCTAAATCCTGATGTGTGGGACTTCAGGTTCCCATACCTCCTGCCTGATGGAAGCATTGAGAAGTGGGCATGGTCCAGTTGATGAGGGTCTTTATAAGTTCAAAGTTCAAAGTACATTTTATTATCAATTAATGTATAATTTATGTATCCTTGAGAATCTTCTGCTGAACAGGCAGCCACCGAACTAGAAACCTGGAAGAACCCATTCTAAAAAAAGATGAATACCCAATGCAGAGAGAGAGAAAAAAACAAATCTAATCAAATTATACCAATAATAAAGCAAGCATCAGCATTCAGAATGAAATTGAGTCCGCAAACCCGAAGCCCAGAGCAGTCAGAGTGGGCCCATGGTCTCAGTCTCAGTTCATCACACACAGGCAAGTTGCCATGAAGCTTGCAGTCACTGAGCCCACGGCACAACACAGGCTCAGCCTCAGCGCCGAGGAGAGCAGAATAAAATGTCACAGAGCAGAACTGGCTCGACCCCAGCTTCCAGTCCCAACACCTTGCCTTTTCATTCCATTCTGGCCAGCATTCAAATTGTCCAAGTGCTGGCTTATTGCCCGAACTCGGGCTTGGGCCCGAAATACTCGACCTTTCCAAATTGACACATGGATAAAACTTCACTTCCAGTTTAGGTGGATGGACTCTGAAACAGCTCCACTTCAGCTTGTCTCCACTCCACTCACTCCAACTACATCTCCAATTCTGACTCCACCTTCTCCTGGAACACGCCTCAACCTCACGCTGACTCTGGCTCTCACTCACATGCACTAACCCTCAGATCAGCCTTGCTTTCATTCACCTTCATTTTTTGCAGTCATTGTTTACCAAAATTTTTCCACATATAAAGTGGTATTAATAGATGATATAGTCAAATTCCTTGCTTTGAAATTTTCCAGTGAGCTGTTACCCATTTTAATTTGGATATTGCTTTCCAGAGACATCAATTTAAGATGTGGTGACAGAGGGGTGACATGAATTTTCAGACCGGAACTAGACAATCAGATCATAGAACATGGAACATACATCAGCACAGCCCAGTTCAGGCCCTTTGGCCAATGATGTTATGTCGCCATTTAACCTACCCCAAGATCAATCTAACTCTTGCCTCCCTCTATTGTGTTTGTTGCTCTGGATTTCCAGCATCTGCAGAAACTTTTGTGCCTATCTAAGAGTCTCTTAAATGTCCCTAATATATCTGCCTCAACCACCACCTCAGCAATGCACTCATCACCCAATACTCTCACTGACATCCCCCTTACACTTTTCATCCAACACCTTAATTAGTTACAGCTGTGGGGGGGAGAGGGGGAGAGGGAGGGAGGAGAGAGAGAGAAGGAGAACATGCACATGTGCAGAGAGAGAGAGAGAGAGAGAGAGAGAGAGAGAGAGATATTAGTAATTATGTTGGGGTCATCTATTGTATTGGGTGCTCCTCTATATTGGTGAGACACGGTGTAAACTGAGAGACCGCTTTTACGAACACCTCCACTCCATCCCCAAAAAGTGGATTTTCCCGTTGACCAGCCCTTTTACTTCCTATCCCCACTTCTATTCGGACATGTCAGTCCAGAGTCTCGTTTTCTTCATGATGAGGCCACTCTCAGAGTGCAGGGGCAACTCCTCATATTCTGTCTGGGTAACCTCCAAAATGATGGCATGAAAATCAATTTCTCCAGCTTCTGGTGATTTCTTTTTTTTCCCTTCCCCTTTTCACTTCTTCTGTTCCCTAATCTGGCCTCTTACCTCTTCCCCTCACCTGCTTATCATGTCCCCCGGAGCCTTTCCTTCTTCCTTTTCTCCCATGGTCCACTCTACTCTCCTATCAGATTCCTTCTTCTTGAGCAGTTTCCCTTTCCACCTATTGCGTCTCAGCTTCTTACTTCACCCCTCCCCCACCCAGCTGGATTCTAGTTGGTTTTGCTTCCCCTCCCCACCACCTTCTTATACTGGCGTCTTCCCCCTTCCTTCCCAGTCCTGATGGACAGTCTTGACCTTCAGCATATTGTGTTGCTCTGGATTTCCAGCATCTGCAGAATCTCCTGTGTTTATAGTTGACCCTCTCGATGAGCTAACAGAGGCCTCAGAGAATAAATGTCTTCCTCAACCACCGTACTATAGTCTTGGAAGAAGGGCAGCTAACAGATTATGCAGATAGCATGGAACTTTTTGGATTCATCTGGGAAACTAACATCTGAGCATCATATATCAGCAAGAAGGAAATGTCACAAGCATTCAGTGTGACAACCTGGAGTGGCATACGCCTACAGTGAAAAGCCACAGGCAAGATTAATCTGATGAGGATTCCTTGCCATCAATGTGTAACTAATCACTGAAAATTACTGTCAATCCACTACCTGCTGAGTAATGAGACATTCTGCTTGTTACAGATTACCTACAGGAATAATATCAGCTAGAAAGCATACCGAGTTAAACACCAGAGTGGAGTCTGCCTTGTGAAAAAGCAGAAGTTGGGAATACTTATAGGAAGCTGAGATGAAATCTATTATCAGGATACTACTTGTAAGGATTTTGTGCCTTCTCCCTGTGAACTCGTGGGTTTCCTCCCGGTCCTCTGGTTTCCTCCCATATCCAAAAGTTGAATGGGTAAGTAGGTTAATTTGTAATTGAGTAGAATCGGCTTGTTGGGCTGGAAGGGTCTGTTATCTATCTATCTAGATAGATAAACAGATAGTTCCACCCAGAGCAGAATTTCCCAATGGCCAAAAATTTTAATTCTGATTCCTATTCCTGCTCTGATATGTCGGTTCATGGCCTCTTCTTGTGCTAAGATGAGGCCACACTCAGGGTGGAGGAGCAACAGCTTATATTCTGTCTGGGTAGCCTCCAACCTGATGGCATGAATATTGATTTCTCCTACTGGTCAAAAAATTTTTGCTCTCCCTCTCTTCTTCTTCTATTCCACACTCTGGCCTCTTACCTCTTCTCACCTGCCTATCACTTCTCCATAGGTCCCCTCCTCCTTCCCTTTCTCAAATGCTCTCTTATCAGATTCCTTCCTCTCCAGCTATTTATCTTTCCTGGCTTCACCTATCACTTTCTTACTATCCTCCTTCCTCTCTCCCCACCTTTCTATTCTAGCATCTTCCCCACTTCTTTCAAGTCCTGAAGAAGGGACTCAGCCCAAAACATCAATTAATTCATTTCCATAGATGCGGCCTGACCTGCTGAGTTTCTCCAGCATTTATTGTGTCTGTTGCTTAAGATAGACAGATAGACAGATACTCAAATAGAAGGTCCACATCCACTCTATCAAGGCCTTTCACCATTCAATAGGATTCAACAAGGTAACCCCTCATTCTTCTGAATACAGGCCCAGAGACATCAAACACTCTTCACATTGCAAGCCATTCAATCCTGGAATCATTTTCATAAACCTCCTTTGAGCCCTCTTCAGTTTCAGCACATCCTTTCTAAGATAAGGGTTACAAAACTGCTCACAATACTCCAAGTGAGGTCTCACCATTGCTTTATAAAGTTTTGACATTACTTCCGTTCTTTTATATTCTAGTCCTCTTGCAACGAGTGCTAACATTGCATTTGGCTCCCTCACCACAGACTCAGTTTGCAAATTTACCTTTAGGAAATCCTGGACAAGGACTCCCAATTCCCTTTGCATCTCAGTTTTTTGTATTTTCCCTCTATTTAGAAAATAGTCAACCCTTTCTTTTTTTTCTACCAAAGTGCATGACCATACATTTCCTGACACTGTATTCCATCAGCTATTTCTTTGCGCATTCTCCTAATCTGTCTAAGTCCTTCTGTAACCTCTCCACTTACTTACAACTACCTGAGCCTCCACCTATCTTCATATGATCTGCAAACTTTGCAGCAAAGCCATCAACTCCATCATCCAAATCATTGGCATATAATATAAAAAGAATCGGTCCCAACACAGACCCCGTGGAACACTACTCGTCACCAGCAGCCCGTCAGAAAAGGCTCCCTTTATTTGCATTCTTTACCTGCTGCCAATCAGCCACTGTTTTATCCATGCTAGAATCTTTGAGGAAGTCCTTGAGAAAACCATGATGATTACAATCTACTTTGTCATATGCGTCCAAGTACCCTGAGACCTCATCCTTAATAATCAACTCCAACATATTCCCAACCACTGAGGTCAGATTAACTGGCTTATAGTTTCCTTTCTTCTGCCTCTCTCCCTTCTTAAAGAGTGAAGTGACATTAGCAGTTTTCTTGTGTTCCAAATCCATTCTAGAATCAAGAGATTCTTGAAGATCATTTCTAATATTTTCATGTTCTCTTCAGCCACCTCTTTCAGAACTCTGGATTGTACACCATCTGGTCCAGGTGACTTTTCCATCTTCAGATCTTTCTGTTTCCCAAGAGCTTTCACTCTGATTATGGTAAATTCACCCACTTCATGACCCCTGACACTGGGAACTTCCACCATACTTCTAGTGTCATCCATTGTGAAGACCGATGCAAAATATTTATTTAGTTTGTCCGCTATTTCTTTGTTCCCCCATTACTACCTCTCCAGCATCATTTTCCAATTGTCTGATATCCACTCTCACCTCTCTTTTATACTTTATGTACCTGATGAAACTTTGGGTACCTCTTTAATATTATTGGCTAACTTACTTTCGTATTCCATCTTTACCTTCTTAGTGACATTTTAGTTGCTTTCTGTTGGTTTTTAAAAGCTTCCCAATCCTCTAACCTTCCACTAATCTTAGTGACTCTATATTATGCCCTCTCTTTGGCTTTTATGTTGGCTTTGACTTCTCTTATTAGTCACGGTTGTATCATCTTTCCTTTAAAATATTTCTTCGTCATTGTGATGTACTCTATATATGTTCTGTGCCTTCTGAATTGCTTCCAGAAATTCCAGCTGTTGCTGCTCTGCCATCATCCCTGCCAGTGTTCTTATTCAATCAATTCTGGCCAACTCCTTTCTCTTGACAACGCAATTCCCTTTACTCCACTGTAATACTGATATACCTGACTTTAGCTCCTCCATGTTAAATTTCGGGCTGAATTTGATCATACTATGATCACTTGCCCCAAAATATTCTGTTACCTTATGCTCTCTAATCAATTCTGTTTCATTGCACAACACCCAATCCAGAATAGCAGATCCCCTAATGGGGTCAACCATGAGCTGTTCTAGAAAGCCATCTTGTAGTCACTCGAGAAATTTCACCTACTGTAATCCAGCACCAAATGGATTTTCCAATCTATCTGGATATTGAAGTCCCACATGACTATTGTAACATTGCCCTTTTTGAATGCATTTTCTATTTCCCATTGTAATTTGTAGGCCACATCCTTATTTCCATTTGGGGGTCTGTATACAACTCCCATCAGAGTCTTTTCACTCTTGCAGTTCCTTATCTCTATCCACAATGATTTAACACTTTCTGACCCAATGTTATCTCTTTCTAATTATTTGATTTCATTTTTTACCAAAAGGACAACACTGCCCCTTCTGCCTTCCTGCCAATCCTTTCAATACAATGTGTATCTTTGGACATACTATAAGAGCTATTATCTCTCAGCCATGATTCAGTGATGCCTACATATTATACCAGCCAATCTGCAACCGTGCTGCAAGTTTATCTACATATTCCATATACTGTGCACATTCAAATATAACACCTTCAGTCCTGTATTCACCTTTTCTATTTTGTACAACTTCTATGCTGCAGTTCATCCTGATGACTGCAATCTCGCCCTTTCAAAAGCCTCTACTCACTACGCATTGCCTCTGTTTCTCAACCAGCTACCACATCTTCAGCATTATTATCCACCTTTCTTACATTAAGCTATGCACAGCTCAGGACACTAGTCACACCATTTGATTCCTAACTTTGTCTGAAGTCTTACCAACATCTGCCTCTGCAACATCTCCACTAGTAGTTTTGGCACTTTGGTTTCCATCCCCCTGCGACCAAACCGCGCAGCATCAACAAACCTTCCCGCTGGAATATTTGTCCCCTTCCAGTTCAGGTGCAAATGATTCCCTGGAAGAGAGCCCAATGATCCAAAAATCTTATGCCCTCCCTCCAACACCAATGTCTTAGCCATGTATTAAACTGCATAACCTTGCTAGTACTGGCCTCACTAGCATGTGCCATGGGTAGCAATCCTGACACCACAACCCTGGATGTCCTGCCCTTTAACTTAGCACCTAACTCCCTTGTTAACACAACAAAGATGTATTGATTTTTATATAGGGCAGCATGGTAGCATAATGGTTAGTACAACGCTTTACAGTATCAGTGACCCAGGTTCAATTCCCACCACTATCTATAAGGAATCTGTGCAACCATGTGGGTTTCATCCAAGTGCCTCAGTCTCCTCCCACAGTCTAAAGGCATACTAGTTGGTAGGTTAATTGGTCATTGTAAATTTTCCCATGATTTTGGTAGGATTGAATTGAGGGGTTGCTGGACAGCACAGTTTAAGGGGCCTGAAGGACTTATTCTGCACAGTATCTCAATTAAAAAATATAAATAAATATATTTATTTGGATGATAGGGTGGTAAATTGGATTAGTAAGTATGCAGATGATAATGAAATAGGTTTTCAAAGTTTGCAGACAGATTTAGGCCAGTTAGAAGAGTGGGCTGACTGATGGCAGATGGAGTTTAATGCTGATAAGTGTGTGGTGCTACATATTGGTAAGAATAATCCAAATAGGACATACATGGTAAATGGTAGGGCATTGAAGAATGCAGTAGAACAGAGTGATCTAGGAATAATGGTGCATAGTTCCCCGAAGGTGGAATCTCATGTGGATAGGGTGGTGAAGAAAGCTTTTGGTATGCTGGCCTTTATAGATCAGAGCATTGAGTATAGGAGTTCGGATGTAATGTTAAAATTGTACAAGGCATTGGTAAGGCCGAATTTGGAGTATTGTGTACAGTTCTGGTCACCAAATTATAGGAAAGATTTCAACAAATTAGAAAGAGTACAGAGAAGATTTAATAGAATGTTACCTGGGTTTCAGCACCTAAGTTACAGGGAAAGATTGAACAAGTTAGCTCTTTATTCTTTGGAGTGTAGAAGGTTGAGGGGGAACTTGATAGAGGTATTTAAAATTATGTGGGAGATAGATAGAGTTGACATGGATAGGCTTTTTCCATTTAGAGTATGGGAGATTCAAACAAGAGAACATGAGTTGAGAGTTAGGGGGCAAAAGTTTAAGGGTAACACAAGGGGGAATTTCTTTACTCAGAGAGTGGTAGCTGTGTGGAATGAGCTTCCAGTAGAAGTGGTAGAGGCAGGTTCAGTATTGTCATTTAAAGTAAAATTGGATACGTATATGGACAGGAAAGGAATGGAGGGTTATGGGCTGAGTGCGGGTCAGTGGGACTAGGTGAGTGTAAGTGTCGGCACAGACTAGAAGGACCGAGATGGCCTGTTTCCATGCTGTAATTGTTACATGGTTATATGGTTATATGTTAACAGAAGCAAGAGATGGTGGAAGGTTAAATTAGTTTTTGAAGAAAAAATATTCTTGTTTAAAACAGTACTTTTCACAGGATCTAAAATTGTCAACATACTTTTTGTTATTTGACTTTGAACGAAGAATGGTAATCCAGATTACGAAAACGAAAACTATTTTCCCATCTCGAGGCATCATCAGAAGCATTAGACAGGTTAGATATATGGGACACTAACAGTGACCAAAATGAATAATCATCCTCTATCTCCCCCCCGCCCCCGTTAATCCATTTGACCAGTCCATTTCCTCCTCAACAACCTTGGCTTTCAGAAAATATATTCTCAGAAATATATTCTGTGTTCTGTTCATCACCTTCTCTGCTTATTTTAAAATTACCTTTATTTCAGTTTCTCTCCCCTAAAAAAGGCCTCGTTGAAGTACACTGAGTGGCCACTTCATTAGGGAAAATGGCCACTGGGTGTATGTTCATGATCTTCTACTTCTGTAACCCACCCATTTCAAGATTCGACATGTTGTGCATTCAGAGATGCTCTTCTGCTCAACACTGTTGTAACATGTGGTTACTTGAGTTACTGTCACCTTCCTGTCAGCTTGAGACAGACTGGCCCTTCTCTTCTGACCCCTCTCATTAACAAGGCATTTCTCACCCACAGAGCTGCCACTCATTGGATTTTTTTTTTTGTTTTTAGCACCATTCTCTATGAACTCTAGAGTCTGCTGTGTGTGAAAATCCCAGGAGATCAGCAGGTTCTGAGATTCTGTAACCACCCCATCTGGCACCAATAGTCATTCCATGGTCAAAGTCACCTAAACCATATTTCTTCCTGATTCAAGTCAAGTCACTTTTTATTGTCACTTCGACCATAAACTGCTGGTACAGTACACAGTAAAAACGAAACAGCGTTCCTCCAGGACCATGGTGCTATATGAAACAACACAAAACTGTACTAGACTACCTGAAATAACACAAAACTACACTAGACTACAGACCTATTCAGGTCTGCATAAAGTGCACAAAATAGTGCAGGGCAGTACAATAATTAATTAATAAATAAATAGTAAACAAGACAATAGGCACAGTAGAGAACAAATTTCAATGTAATAATAAATGATGTAGATGTCAGTCTAGACTCTGGGTATTGAGGAGTCTGATGGCTTGGGGAAAGAAACTGTTGCACAGTCTGGTCGTGAGAGCCCGAATGCTTTGGTACCTTTTGCCAGATGGCAGGAGGGAGAAGAGTTTGTATGAGGGGTGTGTGGGGTCCTTCACAATGCTGTTAGCAATGCGGGTACAGTGTGTGGTGTAAGTGTCTGATGTCTGGTCCAAACACCACATCTGTATGCTTTTATGATTTGAATTCCTGCCACATGAATAGCTAATGAAATATGTGTTTAAAGAGCAGGAGTACGGGTTTACCTAACAAAGTGGTCACTGGGTGTAAATGATTATTTGTGTTGGTATTGATACTGGCTTATTACTGTCTCATGTACCAGGATATAGTGAAAAGCTTGTCCTGCGTATTGCTTCTGCAGGTCAAATTATTGCATAGTGAACTGAGATGTTCTGTTTATTTGTATTTATTTTGTTAGATATACAGCATTGATACAGGCCCTTCCAGCACAATGACTTCATGCTGCCCAGTTACCAACTTGCCCATGTGACCAATTTGCTAACCCATAAGGCCTTAGAATGTGAGATGAAACCCATGCTGTCATGGTGAAAATATGCAAACTCTTTATAAACAGTGGCAGAATTGAACACAGGTGCTGTAATAATATAATACTGATCACTGCACTATCATGCCACCCCGAAAGACAAAAGTAAAACAATAGCAATGCTGAATAAAGTTTAATCACTGAAGAGAACATGCAAGATCATAATGAGGTATCTTGATGCCAAATACAGTGGGAACACAGCACTGCACAGACAGCAGATATCCCTTTTTCTTGTGATTTATTCTTTAGCGGCCAGGGTAGAATGTCAGGAACACATTTTCCATCTTGTGAAGTAGATTCACTGCATTTATATAGATGGGTCCATTTCTTACTTTCTTTTTGTGCTTGACAGTGTTACCCAGAAACATCAAACTGAAGCACTGGAAACGGTTGCGTGGAGCTCATGATCTAAACTGCGCTGCAGACGCTGTGACACAGTAAACAGTTTCCAGACTTCAAATGCACTTTTCAATATCTTGAACTTGATCATACCAAGGCACCACTGCCAAACACTCCTACCTGGAAGTGCTAATATCCAACTGCCTTTTTCCTTCTTCCCCTCCACCATCAGATTTCCAAATGGACAATCAACCCAAGAAGACTAGCTCAGCATTTTTCCCTGTTTCACTGCCTTACTTTAAAAAAAATTGTATGTACTTATTGTAATTTATTGTTTTATTATTATGCATTTTCACTCACCTTTGATCCCCACCGGACATTCGGCTCTCACCTGTGGCTCCAAATAGCTGTTTGCAGTCGACCGCATCCAGACCCTGATACAAGCTTCAATAGGTGCCATAATCTAGTTGAGGATAGCTGGTGGCCTCATACCCGGGTGAGATAGGGACATGCCTGTACCAGCATGCGAAGTCTGCTCCAGTGGACTGGACAGATGGACATGGAGAGAGAAGGGTATGACAAGTTATTATCATTCACAGCAACCAAGAAAGACCCTGGTTTGTGACGCTTAATTGTACCACTGGACCTGGACTTCTGACGTCGAGAGAGTGGAACTGACCCAGTGCAACACTTTAAAAACTCTCCTGCACAGTCTTCCTGTCAATGTGGAACATGATGGATACCCAGCAAACCACACTACATTGCAACGTACTGCTGCTGCAAAGCAGCAAATTTCGCAACATATGCTGATGATATTAAATCTAATTCTGATTCTGATTCTTGCAAGCAAATAGAGTTGTTATCATCTAAAAAGCAACCCACACTTAAAAGAGTGATATTTTTATACTGCAGTGTTAAAAGGACAATGGTGTATACACTCAGAAAGTAAAACATAAAACAATGATAAATTATTTCAATATATTGTGTTTAATAAGTTGTTAATATAATTATCATAATCCAGAAATTAACACTGTATTAGATAGGAAGTCTTGCTCCAAGAGATACAAAGCACAAATAGGTAAGAAAGTCAAAGTCAAAGTCAAGTTTGCTGTCATATATACACATAGATTTGAGGCAGAGAATGACTGGACAGTCAGAGACTTTTTACCAGTGCAGCCATACTGAACACAAGAAGGCACGACTTTAAGGTAATTGTAAGAAAACATGTTGCGGGGTGGGGAGAGGGGTAAAAAAATCACATGGTTTGGATTAAATGGCAGCGTGCTCAGATGTAAAGGCCTCTAACGTCGACAATGCATCTTCCTATAGATGCTGCCTGGCTTGCTGTGTTCCACCAGCATTTTGTGTGTGTTGTTGTTTGTTTTTTTATTAATGTCTTTTCTACAATCACAGGTCAATACTGGACATTAAGATCTTCATGAATTGCAGGTCTATGCTGTGTATTTATTGTTTCAATTAATTCAGTAATATTGTAAATATATTGTTTGATTAAGCATTCTTTGTTGTTTACATAATTCATTATGGATTAAATGCAAAAGTACATGAATGGCATACGTCATTATGTCACCATGTCATAAGAACGTGCCTCGCCAAAAGTAAATACAAAGAGTTCATGGATCTCATGGACTTCCTTGTTTCTCTTTCAATTATTTTTATGTTTTAGAGTTACAAAACATAACAGTGGCAACAAGAAAGTTTTAAACGAACCTGGGTTGGCTACCTACCTGTTGAAACAGAGTGAGACATTTGAGTTAAAAAAAAGCAGAGCGAGAAATAGTTTAGTTAAAAAAAAAAGCACAGCTCTTATTTTTATCTTTGGTGCAACATGTTTTCTTTGCTAAAGGAAAGATGATTGAGTTAAAAAAAAAGGCAGGAAACAGAAGAATTCACAGGTTCATAAATAGTGAGTACAGGATGATATTAATCATAAAAGAGAGCAGAACTGACTGCTTCTATTGGAAAATTGACATGTTCGATTACACATCAGATAATAGGATATTGTATATGTAGCAAATTGAGCAGCATTTTAAAACAAATGGAATAGCTGATGAGAAATGAGTTGCTGAGTGCATTAGATATAAGGCATATGGTTTGCTTACATGTTTAATTGCTCCAACCAAACCAGTCAAAGGGAGTTTTGCCATTATCATGAAAGTAACGCAGGAACATTTAGAACTGAAGCCATTGTGGATTGCAGGATACTTTAGGTTTCATAAGTAAGGTAGTAATGGGGTCAAAGAAATGGCAGAAGAATTTAATAGTTACTTTGCATGGGTCTTCAATGTGTAAGACACTAGCAGTGTGCTAGAAGTCCATGAGTGTCAGGGAGCAGGAGAGAGTGTCATTGCGATTACAAAGGTACTTCAAAGGTCTTAGAGTGGATAAGTCACCTGGACCAGATGGACCACATCCCAGAGACTTGAGAGAGGTTGCTGAAGAGATAACAGATGCATTGGTCATGATCATTTGATCCTGGCATGATCCAGGAAGATTGCAAATGTCACTCCACTCTTTAGAGAAGGGAGGAAGGCAAAATAAAGGAAATTATAGGCCAGTTAGTCTAATCTCAGTGGTTGGGGTCTATTATTAAGGATGAGGTTTCAAGGTACTTGGAGACTAATGATAAAATAAGTCAAAGTCAGCATCGTTTCTGTAAAGCAAAATCTTGCCTGACAAATCTGTTAGAATTCTTCGAGGAAGTAACAAGCAGGGTAGACAAAGGAGAGGCAGTGGTTGTCATTTACTTAGATTTTCAGAAGGCATATGATAAGGTGCCACACATGAGGTTGCTTAACAAGATAAACTCTTATGCTGTTACAGGAAGGAGAGTCACATGGATAGTGGAATGGCTGACAGGCAGGTGACAGTGAGTGGAAATGAAAGAGGCATTTTCTGGTGGCTCCCAGTGACTCATGGTGTTCCTCAGGGGTCAGTATTGGGACAGCTACTTTTCACATTGTTTGTCAATGACTTGGATAATGGAACTGATGACTTTGTGGAAATGCTGACGGATGATATGAAGACAGGTGGAGAGATAGGTAGTGCTGAGGAAGCAAGGCAATGGCAGCAGGACTTAGACAAATTGGAAGAATGGACAAAAAAGAGGCAGATAGAATACATGATAAAGATAGAATATTTGATAATGTATTTTGGTAAAAGGAACAATAGTGCAGATTATAATATAAATGGGGAGAAGGTTCAAATATCGGGGTTCAGAGGGATGTAGGAGTCCTTGTGCAAGACTCCCAGAAGGTTAATTTACAGGTTGAGTCTGTGCTAAAGAAGGCAAATGCAATGTTGGCATTTATTTCAAGAGGAATAATAAAGGCAAGAGATAATGCTGAGCCTTTATGAGGAGCATTTGGCAGCTTTGGGCCTGTACTCACCGGAATTTAAAAGATTGCGGGGAGGGGTGGATCTCATTGAAACCCACCGAATGTTGAAAGGACTAGATAAAGTGGATGTAGAGAGGATGTTTCCTCTAATGGGGGAATCCAGAACTAGAGGATCCAGCCTCAGAATTGAGGGATGTCCTTTTAGAACAAGAGGTAAGGATGATTGTTTTTTTGGCCAAACTATAATGAATCTGTGGAATGCTCTCCCTCGAACTACACTGGAAGCCAATTCCATGCGTATATTTGAGGCGGAAATTGATAGCTTCCTGATCAGTCAGGGCTTTGAAGGACATGGCGAGAAGGCAGGTGTATGGTGTTGAGTGGGTTCTAGGATCAGCCACGTTGGGATGGCAGCACAGACTCAATGGGCTGAATGGACTAATTCTACTCCTATGTCTTATGGTCTTATGGAATCAAAAGGAAGGGAAATCCATTTCAGCGTATGTGGCTGAATTGAAGAGACTGAATGAACATTGACAGTTCAATGACGGGCTTAATGATGCACTGAAAGATCACTTAGTTTGTGGAATTTTATAGGAAATCATTTGAAAACAGCTCCTAACTCAAGCACAGCTTGCATCTGAAAGAGTGGTTTTGAAATAATGGTATCAATACAGAATTGCAGTCAGGAATCAAAAGTGAGCATGAAAATAACTGCAACATTTAAACAGAAGTCTGCCTGGCCACAAAAAATTGTGTTGCTGTTCTAGCAGGACTTCACATACACCAGACCATTGCAAGTTTAAAGGTGAAACTTGCAAAAATTGTTACAAAGTAGAACACATACAAAGAGCATGTTTGACAGACAAAAAAAATGGGTTCACAGAGAAGAGAAGATAAAAAGTCAAGCTGCAGTTCCATACAGAGCACAAATCTGCATGTTGCTGATGAAAAATCTGATAATGAGAGTGACATAGAACTGGGTAGCTTTAAGATTTACATTGTGTAAGCTAACAATAGTCAAGCAATAGGCTTACACCAGAAGTAAACAGCAAATTAATTCAAACAGAAATGGACACTGGTTTGGCTGTTTCAGTCATTCCACAAAATTAGTTTGAATGGCATTTCAATGATGCTGGACTGAATCCTACCAATGTCTAACTAAGAACTTATACCGGAGAAAAGACAACTCCTGTGGGAATGACATTTCTAACACTAAAATACAACAACCAACGACCACATTGGGCTTGTATGTGGTCAAAAACAGGAGGGGCATTGGAGGGGCATCGTGGGGCTGTTACTGGCTGACACAGCTACAACTTGTTTGGAGATCCATCCACCATCCGTATGCCACATTCCCTGCAATGGAGTCAACTGAAAGCGTATTAAGAGAGGTATTGGATGGTGCCACAGCAGGGTTCAAGGATGGCTTTGGAAAACTCAATCATATCAAGTGTGAAATAATGTTAAATGGACATGCCACACCCAAGTTTTACAAACCCTATTAGGTTCCTCGAACCAGCCATGATTAATTAGTCAGTGAGCTAGATCGGATGGATGCTGAAGGAATTCTTCCTAAGGTTAGTTGGAGCCCATTGGCAATACCAAAAAGAACGGGTTTCTCAGGATCTATGGTGATTTTGAGGTCACCATCAACCCATACTGAAAGTAGACCATTACCTTTTGCGCAGGATAGAAGATATCTTTGCAAACCTTCCTGGAGGGAAACACTCCAGCAAAGTGAACTTTGCTGAGGCCTACCTACAGATAGAGATGGAAGAATAGGCTTTTTTTTGGAATTGAATCTGCATCTACACTCTGGCAAAAAGCTATGGACCAGGTGCGGCAAGGCTGTCCAGGCACCCAGTGTTCCCTGGTTGACATCATTGTTGTCAGAGAGGATGAATAGAAACACCTCCAAAATATGAAGAAAGTGTTAAGAAGATTAGAGGACTATGGGCTCAGATCACAAGCATGAATTCTTTAAACCAAGCATCGCGTACTGTAGCCACACCATTGACGCACAAGATTTATACAAGAGTGCTGAGAAGAATAAAGCAGTAGTGGATGTCCCAAAACCAAAGACTGTGTCATAGTTGTGGATCCTTTTAGGATTTGTCAATTACTACAACAGGGTCCTGCCAAACCTGGCTACTGTGCTCCATCCTTTGAACTCGTTCTTACGGATCAGGAAGAAATGGCAATGGACAAAGCAGTGTGACGTGGCTTTCCAAAAGGCTGGTGGTGTCAGACACAATACTCACATCATCTAGTGAAGCTTGTCTGTGACATGCCTTATGGTATTGATGCATTCATGTCACATGAATGTGACATGAGTAGTGGAAGTGAGTGCCCCGTAGCTTTTACATCATATTCCCTTACCATTGCAGAAGAAAATTACAGACAGATTTTTAGAAAGGCCTTGAGTCTAGTTTGGGGTTTAAAACATTTCAACCAGCACTTATATGGGAGAAAGTTTACCCTCGTGACTGACCATTTACTCTTAGTGTCCATTTTCAATCCACAGAAGGGTGCTCCACTAACAGCATGAATACAAAAGTGGGCTCTGCTCCTTAAAGGAACAAATACAAGATTAAATTTAAAAGGACCACTGCTCATGGAAGTGCTGATTGGTTGTCGCATTTGCTCGTGGAAAAGGAAATACCTGAAAAATTTACAAAAGAGGACGATCCTCTTGATGTATTCTTCCTACTGCAAATCGACAGAGATTATCCAAAGGGAAATCAGAACAGACCTCACACGCTCTTCAGTCCACATGGCCATCTGAACCGGCTGGAATGTGCAGCAGAAGTTCCAGTGCTCTGTTTTTAACAGAGCCAGGATGAAGTCCTTGTTGGGGGCTGTTTTATGTGGGGATTGAGAGTTGTTGTACTATCTCATAAGTTTTTGTGAGCAAAGGTGTTGACAGAGCTACTTGCCAGTCATTAAGTCATGGTCAAAATGAAAGCATTAGCTTGAAGCTTAGTGGTCTGGGATAGATCTGCAGATCAAGCAGCTGACCGTGCACTGTTCAGGATGCCATCATATCCAGAAGATGCTGATCCTTTTTCCCCTCGTCTGCCCCACTCCCCCACCTTCTTCCCATAAACTATGATGCTGTGTGCAATCAAGAACCTATCAAGCTCTGCCTTCAATACTTCAATACACCTAACAACCTGGCCTCCACAACTGCCTGTGGTAATAAATTCCACAAATTCACCACCCTCTGGCGAAATAAATTTCTCTGGAACTCTCCTTTACATGGATGCATCTCTATCCTGAGGTTGTGCCCTCTTGTTCTCCACTCCCCCACTATGGAAAACAACTCTTCCACATCTACTGTGTCCAGGCCTTTCAATATTCGAAAGATTTCATGAGATCCCCTCCTCATCCTTCTAAATTCCAGCGTTCCTCATATGATAAATCTTTCATTCTTGGAACCATCCTTATGAACCACCTCTGGACCCTCTCCAATGCCAGCACATCTTTTCTTAGATGAGAAGTCCAAAACTGTTTACAATATTCAAGGTCAGGCCTTACCAGTGCCTTAAAGAGCTTCAGCATCACATCTCCGATCTTGTATTCTAGATCTCATGAAATGAATGCTAACATTGTCCTGCATGGCCTGAATTGTCCTGGCTGTGGATTCATGTAGATTCTGCTGGACCATTCATGGGCACAAATTTCATGGTAATAGTCAATGGAGCTACTGAGTGGCCAGAAGCACTCCCATAGTTTCCATTTCAGCCTCACACACAGTTGATGTGTTGAGAAGCCTCTTCTTATGGACTGCTTTTTCAGAATACATACTTATTAGTGTCGATGGACTACAGAGTGCTGCAGAACACTTTCAGTCATTCCTGAAAATTGATATGACAAATTAAATCAGTCCCGTACCATCCAGCTACAAATGGCTTAGTAGGAAGGTTTGTTCAGAGTCTAAATAATGCATTGTGAACAGCATCAGCAGAACACTCTACACTGACACTGAATCAGAAGCTCGCCAACTATCTCCTTGTATATCACAATGCAGCACACTCCACAACCAACAACTCACTAGCTGTGCTCTTCTTGGGTTGTCTCTTGTGTTCAGACTCAGGTTTTCTCAAAACTGATCTCAAAAGGAGTGTGCAGAACAAACAGCTGAGACAAATTGAAGACTCCTCAAACAAGAGGTTCAAAGTTTCCCACCTGGACAAACAGTCCTAGTGAGTGACTACAGAGGTGACCTAAAGTGGGTATTTGGAAAGATTAAGGACAGAACTGATCTACTCCCATGTGCTGCGAAGATTGTTTCTGAGGTCATCTGGAGATGTTACTTTGCTTAGTTGAAGACAGCAGAGACAACTGTTAGAGAAGAATGGTGTCCAGAGCTGTTAGAACCAATTCCAGCAGTTCCAGAGCCAACTCCTGTAATCACCATGGAGAAGGCCCCAGAACCTAAGATTGTTTCACAGCCACAAGTCTCACCTGCCAAGTTTATAGTTAAGCAGGGAGTAGTGTTTTGCATTTAATATTTCAGTAATATTTGAATAATATTATAAATATATTATTTCACTAAGCATTCTTTATCATCTACATAATTCATTATGGGTTATATGTAAATGTACGTGAGTGGCATACATCATTATGCCCCCATGTCTGAAGTGCGCATTTTGCTAAAAGTAAAAACAAAGTTTAAGTGCATCTCTCAGGCTCCCTTGTTTTTCTTCAATTAGTTTTCAGTTTTGGAGTTACAAAACATAACAAGTCTACTGCAGCAGCAAGTTGCTCTCTGGTGGAGGAGCTAGAGGAGCTGGACTTGGAGCAGACCTTGTTGCTGCCTGCTACAGAAGGCATCAGAGTTAGTGTGGGAACACGGTGTGCACTCTGACAATGAGTGATTGCCTTGGATGTTTTTCTTGCAATGCCAGGATCCTGCTGGACATTGGCAATTTAGAGTACTGCCAGTCTGGTTCACTGTTTATTGGAGAGACTGACAGTACGGAGGTGCGTGGCCTCAGTTGTAGTGAGGAGTTGGCCTCATGACAACAGTTCAGGAGGAGAGATGCCAGAGGTGATGGTGTGGGGGCTAAGCCTCTCCTGCTGCTGCTGCTCTACGGTGTTCACTCAGTCGAAGACAAGCCATAATGTGTGAGTGCACGTACACATGTGTACATTCATCTGCAGACTGCTGAGATCTACCTTTTCTTGCTAAGAGCATCCATGCACCATCAACTTACATACTGTGCCTCTCAGGGACTTGGGTTATATATATTTCTGTGTTGCTCTATGTTTACTGCTATTTTATATATGCTATATCTGCCTTGTGCTGTGCATGTATGTTGGCATTGTGTTTTGCATCTTGGCCCCAGAGTAACACTTTTGTTTGTCTGTATTCAGGGGTATTCATGTATGGTTGAATGACAATTAAACTTGAGCTTGAAGTGTGTCGAACAAGGTGCAAATGGTGATGTTAGAGGCAGATGCAGACACAGTAGGGACACTTAAAAGATTCTAAGATAGGAACATGGATGAAAGAAAACTAGAGGGCTTCATGAAAAGTGTTAGAATGATCTATGAGTAGACGAAAGGGTTGTCACAACATCGTGGGCCAAAAAGCTTGTGCTCTGCTGAACTGTTCTCACATTGGTTTTGCCAATATTGCTCTTAAGTTCTGAGACCCCTACTTTTTGTGATATTTATAAATGACTCGGATGAGGAAGTGGAAGGTGGATTAGTAAGTTTGCAGATGGCATGGAGGTTGGTGGTGTATATAGTGGAGAAGGTTGCTATAGGTCACTAGCAGAATCTGATAGGATGCAGAGCTGGGCTGAGAAGTGAAAGATGGAGTTCAATGTGGAAAAGTGAGAAAAGACTTACTTTAGAAGGTTGAAGGCAGAATACAGGGTCAATAGCAGGATTCTTATCAATGTGGAGGAGCAGAAAGATCTTCAGTTCACATCCATTGATCTCTCAAAATTACAATCCAAGTTGATAAAATGGTTAAAAAGCCATATGGTATGCTGGTACCATATGGTATCAGTCAGGGGAATCGGTTCAAGAGCACAAGGAAATGTTGCAGCTGTATAAAACCCTAGCTAGCCTACACTTGGAATATTGTGTTCAGTTCTGATCACCTCATTATAGGAAGGATCTGGAAGCTTTAGAGGGAGTGCAGAGGAGATTTACCAATTTGTCACCTGGATTGGAGAGCACGTCTCATGTGGATAGCTTGAGCGAGCTGAGGTTTTTCTCTTTCGAGTGAAAGAGGATTATAAGCAACTTGATAGAGGTGTTTGAGATGGAGAGCCAGAGACTTATTCCCAGGGCAGAAATGGCTAATATGAAAAAGTGATTCAAGGAAAGCATAGTGAGGATATCAGAGGAAGGTTTTTACACAGAGGGTGGTGGGTGCATGGAATGCCCTGCCAGGGGTGGTGATAAATGCGAATACATTAGAGATATTTAAGAAACTCTTAGATAGGCATGTGGATGAAAGAAAAGTGGAGGGTTATGTGGGAGGGAGAAGTTAAAATGATCTTAGAGTAGGTTAAATGGCATATACTATGCTGTACTGGTCTATGTTCTATGTTCTGTGTTCTATGCTCTTAAATCTCTCACCTCTGATCTTAAAACTGAACCTTGTTTTCAGCAGGCTCTCCATGGGAAACAGACTAAATACTTCCTCTCTTTCTCAGCTGTTCCTGCTCTTATCTCCATTGGTCAGGTCCAGGAGATGCAAAGACTGTGAGAGAATATAAAATAGGTCTTTAAAATTGTGTTTGGGTTTTATAGAACCAACATAAGGTTAAAAATAATATCCCTTGTGGGAAAATCCAAATTCAGGGTCAATAAAAAAGGATATACAGGGTAGTCACAAATAAAGCAACAGTTCAGTCATAACCTCTTTAGCAGAAGAGATTAGTTAAAATTTTCTGTCCCACAGATTAGAACATAGGACACAGAACAGAGAAGATAAAACATGACAGCACAGCCCAGGCTGTTTGGCTCACAAAGTAGTGCAGACTTTTTAACCTACTCTAATATCTGTTTAACACTTCCTTCCCACATAACTCTCTAATTTACTATCATCCATATACCTACCTAAGTGTCCCTTAAATGTCCCTGATGTATTTGCCTCTACCACCACCCCTGACAGAGTGTTCCACACACCCACCACTCTCCTTGTAAGATGACATCCCCTCCATTCTTTCTTTCAATCACTTTAAAATTATGTGCCCTCATATTAGCCATACCCACCCTAGGAAAGAGATACTGGCTGTCCACTCTATAAATGCCTCTTTGTTGTACATCTCCATCTGTTGCAAGGGAGTGACTGGAGACGAACCCAAGTGCAGTACACAGGCACGGAGGCAGGGTTGAGAGGCGCTAGGACAGTCGTGAACGTGGAACAGGTAACCAGGGGAATCTTGGTTGAGAGACAAGGTTTATGTAGAATATCCAGGGAATGGAATAGAGCTTAGAACTAACAGTCCTAAGGGATCAAGAAATGAGGTTTACACACACTAGAATCGACCAATGAACTGGCAACCCATGACTGTGCCACCAGAGTTCTTATTCTATATTCTCTAATGGGAACCAGGTATGCTGTAATTAATTGAACTAGCAGCAAATGGGGATCAGGTGACGGGAATTAAGGCATGATCAAAGAGGTAAGAGTGAGATGGGGGATAGCCAGATGGAACCATGACGCTATCAGCTCAACTCTCACCATCCTTCACTGCAAAGGGAAAGTTTTCAATGGTTCAATGGTTCAATCCAAATGGTTCAGTTTAATATCAGAGAATGTATACTGTATATAACCTGAAATTCTTACTGTACACAGATATGCAAGAAACAGAAAAAAACCCTGAAGGATGAATGATAGAAACATCAGAACAGCAAAGACCATTCCCTCTCCCACGCACAAGCAGCAGCAATAGCATCAACCTTTCCCCACTCCTCTGCCCACATGCTCCAGCAAAAACACCAGCACCCCACCTCCCCCTCTATGCAAAACCCCAAAGAGACCATGATCTAGAATCAATCAAAAAACTGCAGTCCATCCCAACAATTTGGTATCTCATACAGGCTCTCTCTTTCACTAGTGATCGAACTGATTAGGACAAAGTATTCATGGAACATGGAACATTATAGCACAGTGCAGACCCTTTTGCTCATGATATTGTGCTGACTTTTTAACCTGCTTAAGATCAAGCTAACCCTTCCCTCGCACCTAACCCTCCGTTTTTCTATTCCGAATGTATCTGCTTATAGCACTACCCCTTGCGAAGAGTCCCTCACACACACCTCTCCGTGTAAGATGCTCCCTCCTGACAGGTTGGTTGAGGCCACTTTTTAAGAGAATGGGGATGATTTATGACAGCACGAGGATTAAGAGATCTCAATGGATGAAGGAGAGTTCCACATGGAGCAATGTGTGTGTCTCTGCCCTTGGTTATCTCCTAGTCTTTGAAAAAGTGTGGGAGGAAGGAATGGGAAGGAGGAAAGTAATTAATGGAGCAAACTCCAAAAGAATTGCACAGAAGGATACTGACCATGTAAAGTTGAAAAGATTCACTGTCTCACACTTTGATCAGAAGAACCACAGTGGCAGCTGAGGAGATTATAAAGGAAATCAAGATATATTTTCTAAGGATACTCCAGGCATTTTTTTCTTAAATCCCTGAACACATCATGCATACAGAGCAATAAATTATGTATGTCAGAATGTGCAATGTTCCTTTTTGTCCTCAGAGTTCTTCACTTTCTCACCACAATGAACCCAATCACTTTTTCTGTTATTTCAGTTATATTGTAAATTCACCAGGTGGATTTTGGTGACCTTGGCAACTCTGTTACCTTGCTCCTGTCCGGGTGAACATGTGCTATATCTGACCTCAGCTTAAGTGTCTCTCTCTGAACAGAAGGTCCATGGATCAGAATCGGAATCAGGTTTATCATCACACTCAAAAACAGAATAACTGTCAGGTTCAGGAACAGCTACTATCTCTAAACCATCAGGCTCTTGACCAGAGGGGATAACTTCACTCACCCCAATACTGAACACTTCCCAAAATCTATGGACTCACTTTCAAGGACTCTTCATGTCATTTTCTTGACATTTATTGCATATTTATTCATTATTATTATCTTTTCTTTTGTTCTTTTTTTTGTATTTGCACAGTCTTTTTTTCTTTACACGTGAGTTGTTTGTCCATCCTGTTGGGGTCCTTAAGGTTATTCTGGCCTCGTGTGGTATTGAGGATAAGTAAACTCCCATGACCTATTAAAGACTCCCAATGGCAAGTATCTCAAATCTCAGATATGCTCAGGAAATGCAAAGGTGAAAAAGACTCTGATGGGAGTTGTATACAGACCCCCAAACAGTAGTAAGGACATGGTCTACAAGTTACAATGGGAGATAGAAAATGCATGCAAAAAGGTCATGGGAGAGTTCATATGTTCATAAATTTGGAACATAAGACAGACAGACAGACAGACATTCTTTATTGATCCCGCGGGAAATTGGGTTTCATTACAGTCATGCCAACCAAGAATAGTGTAGAATTATAGCAATATAAAACCATAAATAATTAAATAATATTAAGTTAATCATGCCAAGTGGAAATAAGTCCAGGACCAGCCTATTGGCTCAGAGTGTCTGACACTCTGAGGGAGGAGTTGTAAAGTTTGATGGCCACAGGCAGGAACGACTTCCTATGACGGTTAGTGTTACATCTCGGTGGAATGAGTCTCTGGCTGAATGTACTCCTGTGCCTAACCAGTACATTATGGAGTGGATGGGAGTCATTGTCCAAGATGGCATGCAACTTGGACAGCATCCTTTTTTCAGACACCACTATCAGAGAGTCCAGTTCCACCCCAACAACATCACTGGCCTTATGAATGAGTTTGTTGATTCTATTGGTGTCTGCTATCCTCAGCCTGCTGCCCCAGCACACAACAGCAAACATGATAGCACTGGCCACCACAGACCCATAGAACATCCTCAGCATCATCTGGTAGATGTTAAAGGACCTCAGTCTCCTCAGGAAATAGAGACAGCTCTGACCCTTCTTGTAGACAGCCTCAGTGTTCTTTGACCAGTCCAGTTTATTGTCCATTCATATCCCCAGGTATTTGTAATCCTCCACTATGTCCACACTGACCTCTTGGATGGAAACAGGGGTCACCTGTGCCTTAGCCCTCCTCAGATCCACCACCAGCTCCTTAGACTTTTTAACATTAAGCTGCAGATGATTCTGCTCGCACCATGTGACAAAGTTTCCCACCGTTGGCCTGTACTCAGCCTCATAAGAAATAGGAGCAGGAGTAGGTCATCTGGCCTTCAAGCCTGTGCTGCCATTCAATAAGCCATTCAATTCATGGCTGATCTGTCCATAAACTCAGCTCCATCTATCTGCCTTTTGCCCATAACCCTTAATTCCCTTACTATGTAAAAATCTATCTAACTGTATTTTTAATACACTTACTGAAGAAGCCTCAACTGCTTACCTGGGCAGAAAATTCCATAGATTCACCATTCTCTGGGAAAAACAGCTTCTTCTCATCTCCATCCTGAACCTTCTCCCCTGAATCTTGAAGCAATGTCCCCTAGTTCTAGTCTCACCTACTAATAGAAACAACTTTCCTACCTCTATCTTATCGATCCCTTTCAAAATTTTGTATATTTCTATAAGATCCCCTCTCATTCTTCTGAATTCCAGAGGGTATAGTCCCAGGCGACTCAATCTCTCCTCATAGGTTAACCCCTTCATCTCTGAAATCAACCTGTTGAACCTCATCTGCACTGCTTCTAAAGCCAGTATATCCTTCCTCAAGTTTGGAGACCAGAACTGCACACAGTACTCCAGGTGCAACCTCACCAGTACCCCATATATTTGAAGCATAACCTCCCTGCTCTTTAATTTAATCCCTCTAGCAAAATTCTGTTTGCTTTCTTAATAACCTGTTGTACCTGCAAGCTAACTTTTTTGCGATTCATGCACAAACACTCCCAAGTCCCTCTGCACAACAGCATGCGTCAATCTTTCACCATTTAAATAATAATCTGCTCTTCTATTCCAAAGTGGATGATCTCACATTTACCAATGTTGTATTCCATCTGCCAGACCATGGCCCACTCACTTAACCTATCTATATCCCTCTGCAGACTCTCCCCATCTACTGTACAATTTGCTTTTCCACTCAGTTCGGTGTCATCAGCAAATTTTACTACACTACATTCAGTCCCCTCTTCCAAATCATCAATGTAAATGGTTAACAGCTGTGGGCCCAGCACTGACCCCTGCGGCACCCCACTCAACAGAGACTGCCAACCAGAGAAACACCCATTTATACCAACTCTCTGCGTTCTGTTGGTTAACCAATCCACTATCCATGCCAATACACTTCCTCCAACTCCATGCATCTGTATCTTATTTAAAAGTCTTTTGTGCAGCATCTTATCGAACGCTTTATGGAAATCCAAGTATACAACATCCACCTGTTCCCCTCTATCCACTGCACTCATTATGTCCTCAAAGAACTCCAGTAAGATTGTCAAACAAGACCTACCCTGTCTAATGCTGTGTCTGTCTAATGGAACCACTCCTTTCTAAATGTTTCGATATTTCTTCCTTAATGACAGCTTCAAGTATTTTCCTGACTACAGATGTTAAGCTAACTGGCCTATAGTTGCCTGCATTTTGCCTATGTCCTTTTTTAAAAAGTGGCGTGACATTTGCTATTTACCAGTCCACTGGGACCTGCTCAGAGTCCAGAGAATTTTGGTAAATGATTGCCAGTGCATCTACTATAACTTCTGCCAATTCCCCCAGCACCCTGGGATGCATCCCATCAGGACCAGGGTCTTATCTACTTCAGGTCCTTCAGTTTGCTCATCACTACCTCTTTAGTAACAGTGATTTTATCGAGGTCTTCACCTCCCATTTTGTTCATAACATTATTCTTTAGCATATTAGATGTGTCCTTCACTGTGAAAATCGACACAAAATAGTTGTTCAATGCCTCAGCCATGTCCTTATCACCCAAATCAATTTCCCCTTATCATCTTCCAAGGGACCTATGTTGGCTATAGCCACCCTCTTCAGCTTTATATATTTATAAAAACTTTGCAATCTGTTTTTATATTTTTATATTTATATTTCAGCTTGGTGCTGGATTCCAAGAGGGGAAATTACAAGAATGCTTATGAGATGCCTTTTCAGAACAGCTCATGGTTGACCTCTATTCTGCATTGGGTGTTGTACAATGAAACAGAAATGATAGAAAACTTAAAGTAAAATATCCCTTAGGGACAAGTGATCATAATATGACACAAGTCACCCTGAAATTTGAGAAGCTAAAGTCAGATATATCCATACCACAGTGGAGTAAAGGGAATTAAAGAGGCAAGAGAGAGGAGCCGGCCAAAACAGATTGAAAAATAGGACTGGCTGGGATGACGGCAGAGCAGCGATGGCTGAAATTTAAGTCAGCAATTCAGAAGGCAAAGGATATATACAGTGCATCCCAAAGAGGAAGAAGTACTCTAAAGGCAAGTGACACAACTGTAGCTAACAAGAGAAGTCAAAACCACCATAAAAGCCAAAGCGAGGACATAGAAACAAGCTAAGTTTAGTGGGAAGTTTGGGAATTGGGAAACTTTTAAAAACCAACAGAAGGCAACTAAATAAGACATTAGGTTGGTCACATTGGAATACAAAAGTGAGCTAGCCAATAATATTACAGATGATACCAATAGTTTCTTCAAATACATAAATTGTAAAAGAGAGACAAGAGTGGATATCAGACTGTTGGAAAATTATGCTGGAGAGAGTAATGGGGGACAAGGAAATGGTGAATGAACTGAATAAGTATTTGGCATCAGTCTTCACTGTGGAAGACACTAGCAGTATGGCGGAAGTTCCAAGTGTTAAGGGTCATGAAGTGTGTGAATTTACCATTACTGGAACGAAGGTTCTTGGGAAGCTGAAAGATATAAAGATAGATAAGTCACCTGGATCAGATAGTACATGCCCCAGCGTTCTGAAAGAGGTGGCTGAAGAGATTGTGGAGTCATTAGTAATGATTATTCAAGAATCACTAGGTTCTGGAATGGTTCTAGGAGACTGGAATATTTCTGTTGTCAATCGGCTCTTCAATAAGGAAGAGAGGCAGAAGAAAGGACAGTTAATTTGACCTCAGTGTTTGGAAAGATGTTGGAGTTGATTTTTATTCGAGTACTTGGAGGCACATGATAAAATAAGCTGTAGTCAGCATGGCTTCCTCAAGTGAAAATCTTGCCTGACAAATCTGATGGAATTCTTTGAAGAAATAACAAGCAGGATAGACAAAAGAGAATTGGTTGATGCTGTGTACTTGGATTTTCAAAAGGCCTTTAACAGGTGCCACACATCTGGCTGCATAACAAGCTGTGAGTCCCTGGTATTACAGGAAATATTCTAGTGCTTTGGAGCCTCTAGACCAGATGGTGATGCAACCAGTCAGACTGTTCTCCATTGTACATCTGCAAATATTTACAAGAGTCTTAAGTGACACAACCTCTGTTACTGTTGGATTTCAATGTGTGGACACTGATGTCTCGAGATGACTCAAGTACAGTGTGCAGTAGAAGTGTCCTGTTTTTGATATCTGGGCATCTGTTCATGATTAGATGTATCCCCAGAAGACTCCTCATGACTGAAGCTGGCGCTGAGCTGGAGTTAAAAGCTCAGTCTCTCGGGTGCTGCAGTGCCTTCATGTGTTTACATTTGGAGGGCTCCTCTAGGACACACAATGATCATTTGGTGAAGTACCTGCTTTATTGCACACTCCCTGGTCGCAGGAAATATGCTTAAAGTCCATGTGGATACTGAAGTCTATGTGTTAATAATATTAATGCTGATATTAAAGTCTCTGTACTCCATCTTTTAATTAATTCTCTAAGGTAATTCTGAAAAGCTTGAACATGTAGATATTAACGAAAAGGATGTGCTGGAGCTTTTGGAAAGCATCAAGTTGGATAAGTCACTGGGACTGGACAGGGTGTACGCCAGGCTGCTGTGGGAAGCAAGGGAGGAGATTGCTGAACCTCTGGCGATGAGCCCTGCATCATCAATGGGAACAGGAGAGGTTCCGGAGGATTGGAGGGTTGCGGATGTTGTTCCCTTATTCAAGAAAGGGAGTAGAGATAGCTCAGGAAATTATAGGCCAGTGAGTCTTACTTCAGTGGTTGGTTAATTGACAGAGAAGATCCTGAGAGGCAGGATGTATGAACATTTGGAGAGGCATAATATGATTAGGAATAGTCAGCATGGCTTTGTCAAAGGCAAGTCATGCTTTATGAGCCTGATTGAATTTTTTGAGGATGTGACTAAACACATTGATGAAGGTAGAACAGTAGATGCAGTGTATATGGATTTCAGCAAGGCATTTGATAAGGTACCCCTTCATGCAAGGCTTATTGAGAAAGTAAAGAGGCATGGGATCCAAGGCAAAGAGTGTTTGTACACAGGTCAAATTCTGCAAGGAGGCCGGTGACCAGTGGTGTGCCTCAGGGATCTGTTCTGGGACCCCTCCTCTTTGTGAATTTTATAAATGACCTGGAGGAAGTGGAGGAATGGGTTAGTAAATTTGCTTATGACACAAAGGTTGGGGGTGTTATAGATAGTGTGGAGGGCTGTCAGAGGTTACAGCGGGGTATTGATAGGATGCAAAACTGGGCTGAGAAGTGGCAGATTGAGTTCAACCCAGAAGGTGGGCCATTTTGGTAGGTCAAATATGATGGCAGAATATAGCATTAATGTCAAGACTCATGGAGGATCAGTGGGATCTTGGGGTCTGAGTCCATAGCACACTCAAAGTTGACTATGTGGTTAAGAAGGCATTGGCCTTCATCAGTCATAGGATTGAGTTTAAGAGCCAAGAGGTAATGTTGCAGCTATATAGGACCCTGGTCAGACCCCACTTGGAGTACTGTGCTCAATTATGGTTGCTTCACTACGGGAAGGATGTGGAAACCACAGGGACGGTGCAGAAGAGATTTACAAGGATGTTGCCTGGATTGAGCAGCATGCCTTATGAGAATAGGTTGAGTGAACTTGGCCTTTTCTCCTTGGAGCGATGGAGGATGAGAGGTGAGCTGACAGAGGTGTACAAGATAATGAGAGGCATTGATCGTGTGGATAGTTAGAGGCTTTTGTCCAGGGCTGAAATGGCTAGCATGAGAGGGTACAGTTTTAAGGTGCTGGGAAGCAGGTACAGAGGAGATGTCAGGGATAAGTTTTTTACACAGAGAGAGGTGAGTGAGTGGAATGGGCTGCCAATGGTGCTGGTGGAGGCGGAAACAATAGGATCTTTGAAAAGCCTCCTGGATGGATACATGGAGCTTCAGAAAATAGAGGGCTATGGGTAAGCAGAGGTAGTTCTAAGGTCAGGGCATGTTCGGCACAGCTTTGTGGCCGAAGGGCCTGTATTGTGCTGTACATTTTCTATGCTTCTATGTTTCTATGTAAATAATGAATACTTCCAAGTTCAAAGTAAATTTTATTATCAAAGTATATGTATCACCATATACAGCCCTCAGATTCATTTTCCTGTGGGCATACTCAGCAAATCTATAGAAAAGTAACTATAGAAAAATCAATAACAATCAACAGGGCAGAAGACAGCAAACTGTAGCAATGCAAATACAAATAAATGGCAATAATTGACAAGAACATGAGTTAATGAGATAAAAAGTCCGTAAAGTGAGATCATTGGTAGTGGGAACATTTCAATGAATGGGCAAAGTGTTCAGTTATCCCTTTTATTCAAGTGCCTGATGAATGTGGAGTAGTAACTGTTTTTGACCCCTGTGGTGCAAATCCTGAGGCGCTTTTAACTTCTCCCTGGTGGCACCAGTGAGATGAGAGCTTAGCCTGGATCATGGTGATCCCTGATGGTGACTGCTGCTTTTCTACAAAGGCATTTCCTATAAATATGCTGACCACTGTGGTCAAAGGATCATCGGGAACTATGGGGGTCCACAATGGTTCCTTCACATTCTGACAGTTGAAGCAAGCCTAGAAGACATTGAGCTCATCAGGAAGTGAAGTTCTGCTGTCTTCCATGTCATTTGATTTAACTTTGTAGAAGGTGATAGCATTCTTGACCTACCACAGCTGTTAAGCATCCCTCGGTGATACAAGGTTGGTCTGCAATCATTACTTCACCCGTGAAATGGCTTTCCAAAGACTGTACCTGCACCGCTCGTACTTCCTTTGTCTCCAGACTTGATTTCCTCTGATCTGGCCCACAGCAAATTTCAGATCTCATGGTTCTCACCACAATATATCACCCACCACAACTTAATTTCAATTTCAGAATCAGAATCAGGTTTGTAGTCATTGACATAAGATTGGAGATTTCAGATTTATTTGTTATCTCATTTGGCGATAGAGCATAAAACAGGCCCTTCCTGACCACTGAGCCATTGATTATATCTGTTGACTTGTCCGCAAACCATAGGACAATTTACAATGACCAATTAAGCTTCTAACTGGTACATCTTTGGATGATGCAAGGAAACCAGATCACCCAGAGAAAAACCTATGTGCACACGGGAAGAGCATACAAACTTTCTTACAGAGGACGCAGGAACTGAACTCTGAGCCTCAATGCCCTAACCTGTAATAGCATCGCATTATGCGTGGTGATACCTTAATTTATTAATTACATGAACATTGAAGCTTATAGTGGAATGCTTCACTTGTGTTAACAACCAATATAGTGTGAGGAGGTGCCGGGGCAGCTGCAAGTGTCACAACACATTCTGGCACCAACATTGCATTTCCATGATATTCAACAGAAAAATGTGTAACCAACATATAACAAGCAACAGCAGCCAAATAAACCTTATTACCACCACCTCCAACCCATACACTCAAAGGACAGGCAGCCGTTGGGCCTCCAATCTCCATATCATGGCTCTAAACTCACTGAACTACGGGCTTTAACCTCAACACTCGCCAACCTCGGGCTTTGATCTCCAGACTCGTCATGAAATATATTGGTTTCAAAGTTCAAAGTAAATATAACATCAAAGTACATATATGTCACTCTATACAACCCTGATATTCATTTTCTTATGAGCATACTCAGAAGGACAACGTAGACTGCGCTGGCTGGGCCACATCTGTTGTAGGAAGGATTGTAGACTACCAAAGGACATCCTCTACGGAGAACTAGCAACAGGCATGACAAACATTGGTAGACCCAAGCTTCACTGCAAGGACCTCTTCAAGCACGACATGAAAGCCTTAAAAATCAACAGACAGTGCTGGGAGGATACAGCAGATGACCACAACAAATGGTGAGGTACTCTTCAACAACACCTCGAGCAAGGCAAAAGAGTGATCCTGAGTCAGTTTGAGGAGCAGAGAGCTCAACAGAGTGAACAGCGGACAGCGAACAACAATTCCACGACGCCCTACACATGCAGCAACTGTGGCTGAGCCTGCTGTTCCGGGATCAGCCTCAATAGCCACAGTCGACGCAGCTCGACAAACCAGTGACTACCCGAGGCACAGTACCCATGGTCGACCATGAGGCTACGTGCGCGCGTGCGCACACACACACCACCCCCCAAGAAACACAATAGAATCAAAGATAGACAATGTGCAAAAGATAAATACTGTGCAAATACAAAATGAAAATAACAATAATAATAAATAAATAAACAATAAATATTGATCTGACAAAGAACACAAGATCAGGCTATCAAGGAACATTAGATGAAGAAAAACTTATTTGAATGCTTGTGTGAGAGTAAACACAAGCATGTGTACACACACACACACACACACACACACACACACACACACACACACACACACACACACACACACACACACACACACACACACACACACACACACACACACACACACACACACACACACACCCCCCCCAAGAAACACAATAGAATCAAAGATGGACAATGTGCAAAAGATAAATACTGTGCTAATACAAAATGAAAATAACAATAATAATAAATAAATAAACAATAAATATTGAGAACTAGAGATGAAGAGTTCTTGGAAGTGAGTCCAGAGGTTGTGGGAACAGATCAGTGTTGGGGTGAGTGAAGTTATCTTGTCTGGTTCAAGAGTCTGATGTTTGTGGGGCAATAACTGTTCCTGAACCTGGTGGTGTGAGTCCCCAGCTCCCAGTACCTTTTTCCTGATGGCAGCAGCCAGAAGAGCATAACCTGTGTGGTGGGGTCCCCTAATGATGGGAACTGCTTTACTACAATAAAGCTGTATGTAGATGTGCTCAATGGTGGGGAGGGCTTTACCGGTGCTGGACTGGACAATATCAATTACTTACTGCGGCAGCTGTACCATGCAGGTGCAACAAATTATTATAAGTTACGATATAAATAAATAGATAAATAGATAGCTAGATGGACAGGTAGATAGGTAGATTGAAAGATAAATGGATAGATAGGTATTTTGATAGATAGATGGACAATCAGAAAGTATTAAAGAGGACAAGCCAGGTAATGTTCATTAGTTCATAGATCATTCAGAAATCTGATGGTGGAAGGGAAGAAACTGTTCTTAAAAGTTGAGTTTTGGTCTTCAGGCTCCTGTACCTTCTCCCTGAAGAGGCCATGTCCCAGATGGCAAAGGTCATTAATGATGAAGGCTGCCTTCTTTTTTTCATGTATATACTTTTTAAATTCACTCTAAGCAGCAGAAAATTGGGTTTTAAATCAAAGGGATCTCTGACAATACAGTTTCCACCCTGTCCTGCACTGACGGAGCAGCTTGATGAGGCAAAATGATGTGAAATTAGTGACTTCCACAAACCTTGGAGACAAGATTTCTTCTAATTTTCTTTACAGCTGCAAGAAATGTTTACTCAGCATGAAATTGCACTGCACATTAATAAAATATTATATAAAAGAAAAGTCCAGCAGTGTGGCAACAAAGGCTATGTTCACTTCAGTTGCCGCGCAGCCGCACAGCTGTGTAGTTTGGCCGTCTCGAGTGCTTTATGGGGAATTAAGTGCTTGGAGGCGTAGTTTAGAAATGCAGGAAATCTTGTCACTAAACCATTTCCACTAACATCAGTCAGATAATGGCCAGATATTGTTTCAGTGCTATTGGTTGACAGATCAATATTGCCCAGGATATGAGAGTTGAAGGTATGCATTAGAGACAACGGTAATGGATTATTCATTTCCAAGTGTTATGCTGTGCTGAGCCTCACAGAGATAATTGCCATGCTATTAGCATTGCTGGATGCATCTTCTCCCCATTGCAATTGCAAGGATAGGAACATCACTCTTCACAGTGTTCTGAGAGACTTTATCACATAATGATATGGAAGTTTTAGACAGGGTGCAGAGGAGATTTATTAGGATGCTGCGTGGATTAGAGAGCATGTCTTACGAGGATAGTTTGAGCAAGCTTGGGCTTTTCTCTTTGGAAAGAAGGAGGATGACAGGTGGCTCAATAAACATACAAGATAGAAGCAAAGTTTGAGTGGACGGCCAGAGACTATTGCCCAACTGGAACTGTCCAATATGAGGGAACGGAATTTTAAGGTGATTGAAGGAAAGTATAGAGGGAAGCATGAGAGGTAAGTTTCTATGTACACGGAGAGCGGTAGGTGCATGGAATACATTGCCAGGACTGGTGGTAGAGGCAGATACATTAGGAACATTTAAGGAACTCATAGATAGGCACATGGATGATAGAGAATTGGAGAACTATGTGGGAGGGAAGGAGTAGATTGATAAGGTCAGCACAACACAGTGGGCTGAAGGGCCACTACTGTGCTGTAGTGTTCTATACTGAGTGGCTCATCATTATCCACACCTGTACACCTGCTCGTTAATGCAAATATCTGACAGGCCAATCATGCAGCCGCAACTCAATGCATAAAAACATATAGACATGTTCAAGAGATGCAGTTGTTGTTCAGGCTAAACATTAGAATGGGGAAGGAATGTGATTTCAGTGCCTTTGACTGTGGAAAGTTTGTTGGTGTCAGTCAGGGTGGTTTGACTATGTCAGAAACTGTTGATCTCCTGGTACTTGCATACATACACAACAGTATCTAGATTTTACAGAGAGTGATACAAAAAGTAAAAATACATTTACTGAGTGGTGGCTCTGTGGGTGCAAATGCCTTGTTAATAAGAGAAGATGGAGAAAAATGGCTAGACTAGTTCAAACTGACAGGAAGGAGACAGTAATTCAAATAACCACATGGTACAACAGTAATGAGCAGAAAAGCATCTTCGAATGCTCAACTCGATGAACTATGAAGTGGATGGGCTACTGCAGCAGAGAACCATGAACCTACACTCAGTGGTTAATTACAGGAGGTACTTAATAAAGAGGCCACTGAGTGTAAATCACACTCACACTGTTCAAATTGCAGGAAATTACCAGCTAATAAGAAGTTTGGAAATGGGGTTTGCATGGTGCTTGTTCATAGCTTATGTTGGAAAGAAGAGCAGGAAAGAGTTCCTGTCAGTTTAAAAGGAGCAGGAGATACCCAGCGAGTACTAGGACAATGGGAATAGCTCCTATCGGTTTAAAGGGGGCAGGAGATACCCTGTAAGTAACACGACAATCGGAATAGTTCCCATCCGTTTAAAGGGAGCAGGAGGTACCCGGCGAGTAACAGGATAACAGGAAAAAGAAACCTGATAAGACTGTCAGTCCACAAAATATAGGAGCAGAATTAGGCCATTTGGCCCTTTGAGTCTGCTCCATCATTTCATCATGGCTGATCCACTGTGAAATGGTAGAACAGGCTGATGTGTAAGGAGTCCTAGGGAACTGAATTTCTCAACCATCTCCACTTCAGCATCATTGATACATATAGGGTCACGTACATCACCTGCTCTCTGAAGTCAATGAACAGCTCTCTTATTTTGCAGATAGTTCCAGTTAAGATGGAGCTACTGAACATGTGCGACAGCTCTCGGGTAGTCAAGATGTCAAGAAATCCAAGTGAAAATATCACTAAAAATGGTGATAAGTCATTGCAGCATACAGTGAAGGGGCGAGCAATGGTGAGACAAGTTTGAGGGATAAGCTGAGAAGATGTGTTGCAGAATCGTTGCAGATAGACTTCCGGAGCCCATACCACTGGCCCAGGTGCGAGTTGAATTGTTCTGGGTGTCAAGCTGATTTGAAGAGCTTGAGAATGGCTTCAGAGTGGTTGATGAAATCCAGGCCTGGAGTGAATTACTGTGCATCATCATCTAGGCCCAGAATGGTGCTTGGGTCCTAATGCAAGGTACAATACACTGTTTAGACAATTTAAATCCCTGCCCAGATCACAGGCAAGAGCAGATTTTGCTCAGTCTCCACATCTTCACTCCTCTCTCCAAGGCATGGAGCCTTTCACTTTTCCATTGTTGGGTCAATTTAAACGCTGACCCAGACAGTCTGAAAAGACAGGGTGTCTGTCAGTATGACAGCCATTTTGCTCGTTCTCCACAATGGTGATCTCCATGGCACTGAGGCTATTAAGACTGCTCTGGCTGCTTTGTTCTATGCCCACTAACATGATGAACTGATAAGGGAGGCTATGGTCCATCTCCTGGTTGCTCTGGGATTCAGATCTGTGGATTCATTCTTGGTTCGAAATGCTATTGTTTGCTGTAATTGCTGCATGACATTTTTACTTTTTCTAGTGCATTGAGTATTGGTCTTTTTTTATATTTATTCTTTTTCCTTTAATTGGGTTCTTTCAGATTTCTTCCTTTGTGGCTCCCTGTGAGCAAGCAAATCTCAAGGTATATAATTGATACATTATTTGATAATAAATGAATCTAGAATCTTGACACTGACGGTGGGGCTGTCCTGTCTCCCTTTCTTTTTACCATCTACCCCTCGGACTTCAACTACAACACAGAATCTTGCCATCTTCAGAAGTTTTCTGATGACTCTGCCATCAGCAAGGGAGATGAGGCTGAGTACAGGGCTACGGTGGGAAACTTTGTCACATGGTGCGAGCAGAATCATCTGCAGCTTAATGTGAAAATAGCTGGTGGTGGATCTGAGGAAGGCTAAGGCACCGGTGACCCCTGTTTCCATCCAAGGGGTCAGTGTGGACATAGTGAAGGATTACAAATACCTGGGGATACGAATGGACAATAAACTGGACTGGTCAAAGAACACTGAGGCTGTCTACAAGAAGGGTGAGGAGACTGAGGTCCTTTAACATCGGCCAGACAATGCTGAGGATGTTCTATGTTCACTGGTGGCCAGTGCTATCATGTTTGCTGTTGTGCGCTGGGGCAGCAGGCTGAGGGTAGCAGACACCAACAGAATCAACAAACTCATTTGTAAGGCCAGTATTGTTGTTGGGGTGGAACTGGACTCTCTGACGGTGGTGTCTGAAAAGAGGATGCTGTCCAAGTTGCATGCCATCTTGGACAATGACTCCCATCCACTCCATAATGTACTGGTTAGGCACAGGAGTACATTCAGCCAGAGACTCATTCCACCGAGATGTAACACTGAGCGTCATAGGAAGTCATTCCTACCTGTGGCCATCAAACTTTACAACTCCTCCCTCAGAATGTCAGACACCCTGAGACAATAGTCTGGTCCTGGACTTACTTCCATTTGGCATGATTAACTTAATATTATTTAATTATTTATAGTTTTATATTGCTATATTTCTTCACTATTGTTGGTTGGTGCAGCTGTAATGAAACCCAATTTCCCTCAGGATCAATAAAGTATGTCTGTCTGTCTGTCTGTTATTTGATACGTCATAAAGCTCCCCACCTCCTTCATATATCCCGCCCCTTCATTGTGATGTGGACCACTATGGTGGTGTTATCAATGGTGTTGTGGATGGTATTAGATTTGACCACATATTTGTGAGGGTTTATATTGCTGCCTATCCATAGTAATTGCAATCTGCTGGCTTGGAAGCCAAGGATCAAGTTGCAAAGGAGACACTGAGTCCTGGGTTTGGAGATGTGTTTGTTTGGAATTATGATATTGACATTCCAGTGAGTTTAGAAGCAGTGCAGGAGGCTACCTAGCTGTATCAGAGTCAGCTATTCCTGATGGCTGGACTAATGCTTCTACTTGCTCAGGAGGCTAAAGAAATTTGGCATGTTCCTGTCGACCCTTACCGATTTTCATTGATGCCCTGTACAAAGCACCCTATCCAAATGTATCAGGGCTTGGAACAGCAACCTATACAGCTATATAGGACCCTGCTCAGACCCCGCTTGGAGTACTGTGCTCAGTTTTGGTCACCTCACTACAGGAAGGATGGGGAAACTATAGAACTGGTGCAGAGGAGATTTATAAGGATGTTGCCTGGATTGGGTAGCATGCCTTATGAGAATAGGTTGAGTGAACTCGGCCTTTTCTCCTTGGAGTGATGGAGGGTGAGGGGTGACCTGATAGAGGTGTATAAGATGATGAGAGGCATTGATGTCAGCAGTAAGTTTTTTTATGCAGAGTGGTGAGTGCGTGGAATGGGCTGCCGGCAACGGTGGAGGAGGCGGATACGATACGGTCTTTTAAGAGACTTCTGGATAGGTACATGGAGCTTAGAAAAATAGAGGGCTATGGGTAAGCATAGGTAGTTCTAAATAAGGATATGATCAGCACAGCTTTGTGGAGCGAAGGGCCTGTATTGTGCTGTAATTTTTCTATGTTTCTATGTAAGGACAAGTAATTCCAGACTGTTGCAGACACAGCAGAGGACATGATGGAAATCAGCCTCCCCTCCACAGACTCTGTCTACAATTCTTGCTGATTCAGTAAAGCAGCCAACATAATCAAAGACCCCCATCCCTAAACTTGGACATCTCTCTTCTCCCCCACCCCTCCGACTAGGCAGGAGATACAAAAGCCTGAAAGCACATACCATCCAGCACAAAGACAGCTTCTGTCCCGCTGTTATAAGACGATTGAATGGTTCCCGCATATGACCCCTGGATGTGATCTTGCTCTTTATTATCTAACTGCACTGCCCTCTCTCTGTGTTCTGGAATAGTCTTCCTTCGTACTGCCTCAGTGCACTGTGTTATAAGTTGATCTGTATGAATAGTATGCAAGGCAAGATTTTCACTGTATCTCAATACATGTGACCATAACAAAACCAATTCCAATTTCAATTACAGTCACCCATCTGTGATATTGGCTCTATTTTTCACTGTCCATTACACAGCCTGACCTGTTATCATGCCCTACGTCATTGTTATTACGGATTGCAAATCTAGACGGGGAGGGGAGGGGAGAATGGTCTATAAGTCAAGGGTTGCAGGGGATTCTAGAGTGAGAGGAGCAGAAAAGTGCTCTGCAGTTGCAGAAGTGATTGCAGGATCGTATGCTGTCTCTGTGATGCTGGGAACAGGGATATCTCTAAAGAAGCTCGGGGTAGAGTTCTGTGATCCATATTAGCATCAATGGCACAGGTAAATATGAAGTCACACAGGCAGAATTTAAGGAATTAGGAAAGAGATTAAGAATCAGGACCTCAAGATTTTTATTCTCCAGGTTACTCCCAAATTGTCATATGCCAGTTAGATCAAAATTAGCAGGAAGGCCCAGATCAAAACAGGGCAGAAGATTTGCTACAGGAACAAGTCCTGTGCTGGTGAAGCGCAGTGACGGTTTGCTGGCAGCAAACAACACTTCTAACAACTTCATTAATCAAGCTTTTTCATGAAAACGATCACTGCAATCAATAGCCTGTAACTTTCTTTTTGGAGTCGAGCTTTTAAACCACCTGTGCGACCTGACATTTTTTTGCGGTGCGAACTGAAGTCTCGATGGTGGTTACAGAGTCAAAACGGCAGAGCCCTGGGACCAAGAGCAAGGATTGAGCTCATGTTTAATCGATTAAAGTGACAGGCAGAATTGGAATGTTAATATGAGCCAAATCGAAGTGGCGTGGCTTGGCCTGAGAGTTTATCAAAGCGTAGGGTCTGGGTACAAGAGTGAGGAACAACATGCTGTTTGGTCAGTTTAAATGCTGGGCTAGGTTGAAAAAGTCAGAGTGTGGGAGCTACAGGTAATGGACAGGCCAGTGTTCAGCTTGTTGCTCAGTGAGGTTTACTCATCTCTGTACTGAACAGAGGCTGTGTCCTGCCACTAACTGGCTGCAGTGATGACCAAACTTTGTGGCTGTGGACTCACTCTTGTGAACTTCAGTTCTGAATGTTATTTGCTTACTTTCATTGTCTGTACAATTTGCTTTTGTTTTTGCAAATTTAGTTTCACGGTGTTTTCTTCGTTTTGTACGTAGCTATGTATAAGGAGACAAATCCCAAGGTTGTGTCTAATATACATACTTTGATAATAAATGTACTTTGAACTTTGCACTTTGACAATAAGGTTTTTCTGGCCAAATATTTGACCTGCTCTTCAGCTTAATTGGGATTATTGTCTTAGTGGAAATTTGTTACTCTATCAGACATAGAGCTTGAAACAAATTTGCCAGAGGGTTTGGCATGGGAAGGGTGCTTTAAAAATATAAAAGTTGCAAAAAGAAATGAGAGAAATAAGTGGTACCAGAACCAACAATAGAATGTCCTTGGGCCAATGTCTTACAGTGGTTGTGAGTTAAACAAAATTCAAAGTCAAATTTATTATCAAAGTATGTATGTACCACCACATACTACCTAGAGATTCATTTTCTTGCAGGCATTCACAATAGGTCAAAGAAATACTTTAGAATCAATGAAAAACTACATACTAACAAAGACTGACAAGCAACCAATGTGCAAAAGAAGACAAACTGTGTAAATACAAAAAAACACAAATTATAATAAATAGTTAATAAATAATTTGGAGTAAATAAATAATTCAATGAGTGTATCAGCAAACACGAGGAAATCTGCAGATGCTGTAAATTCAAGCAACAACACACACAAAATGCTGGTGGAACGCATCAGGCCAGGCAGCATCTACAGGGAGAAGCACTGTCGACGTTTCGGTCCGAGACCCTTTGTCAGGACTAACCGAAAGGAAAGATAGTAAGAGATTTGAAAGTAGTGGGGGGAGGGGGAAATGCGAAATGATAGGAGAAGACCGGAGGGGGTGGGATGAAGCTAAGAGCTGGAAAGGTGATTGGCGAAAGTGATAAGAGCTGTAGAAGGGAAAGGATCATGGGACGGGAGGCCTCAGGAGAAAAAAAGTGGGGGGGAGAGCACCAGAGGGAGATGGAGAACAGGCAAACAACTAAATATGTCAGGGATGGGGTAAGAAGGGGAGGAGGGGCATTAACGGAAGTTAGAGAAGTCAATGTTCATGCCATCAGGTTGGAGGCTACCCAGCCAGTATATAAGGCGTTGTTCCTCCAACCTGAGTTTGGATTCATTTTGACAATAGAGGAGGCCATGGGAAATCAGAATGGGAATGGGACGTGGAATTAAAACGTGTGGCCACTGGGAGATCCTGCTTTTTCTGGCAGACCGAGCGTAGGTGTTCTGCGAAACAGTCTCCCAGTCTGCGTCGGGTCTCACCAATATATAAAAGGCCACACCGGGAGCACGGGACATAGTATGCCACACCAGCCGACTCACAGATGAAGTGGCGCCTCACCTGGAAGGACTGTCTGGGGCCCTGAATGATGGTGAAGGAGGAAGTGTAAGGGCAGGTGTAGCATTTGTTTCGCTTACAAGGTTTAAGTGCCAAGAGGGAGATTGGTGGGAAGGGATGGGGGGGGGGGCGGTGGACAAGGGAGTTGTGTAGGGAGCGATCCCTGCGAAAAGCAGAAAGGGGGGGGGGAAGATGTGCTTGGTAGTGGGATCCCGTTGGAGGTGGCGGAAGTTACGGAGAATTATACGTTGGACCTGGAGGCTGGTAGGGTGGTAGGTAAGGACAAGGGGAACCCTATCCCGAGTGGGGTGGCGGGTGGATGGGGTGAGGGCAGATGTGCGGGAAATGGAAGAGATGCATTTGAAAGCAGAGTTGATGGTGGACGAAGGGAAGCCCCTTTGTTTAAAAAAGGAAGACATCTCCTTTGTCCTGGAATGAAAAGCCTCATCCTGAGAGCAGATGCGGCGGAGACGGAGGAATTGTGAGAAGGAGATTGCAAGAGACAGGGTGGGAAGAGGAATCGTCCAGGTAGCTGTGAGAGTCTGTAGGCTTATAGTAGATATCAGTAGATAGGCCGTCTCCAGAGATGAAGACAGAAAGATCAAGAAAGGGGAGGGAGGTATCATAAATGGACCAGGTAAATTTGAGGGCAGGGTGAAAGTTGGAGGCAAAGTTAATGAAGTCAATTAGCTCAGCATGCGTACAGGAGGTAGCGCCAATGCAGTCGTCGATGCAGCGAAGGAAAAGAGGGGGATGGGTACCTGTATAGACTTGGAACAAGGACTGTTCCACAAAGCCAACAAAAAGGCAGGCATAACTGGGACCAATACGGGTGCCCTGGCTACACCCTTGGTTTGGAGGAAGTGGGAGGAGCCAAAGGAGAAATTATTGAGAGTAAGAACTAATTCCGCTAGACGGAAGAGAGTGGTGGTAGAGGGGAATTGGTAGAGGGGAATCCAAAAAAAAGTGAAGAGCTTCGAGACCATCTCGGTGGGGGATGGAAGTATATAGGGACTGGACGTCCATGATGAAAATTAGACAGTGGGGCCAGGGAACTTAAAATCATTGAAAAAATTCAAAGCATGAGAAGTGTCACGAACATAGGTGGGAAGAGATTGAACAAGGGGGGATAAGGCAGTGTCAAGGTATGCAGAAATGAGTTTGGTGGGGCAGGAGCAAGCTGAGACAATAGGTCTACCTGGACAAGCAGATTTGTGAATCTTGGGTAGAAGGTAGAAACGGGAAGTGTGGGGTGTGGTAACTATGAGGTTGGTGGCAGTGGATGGGAGATCCCCAGAGCTGATAAGGTTGGTGATGGTATAAGAGACAATGGCCTGGTGCTCCTTAGTGGGGTTATGATCAAGGGGTAAATAGGAGGAGGTATCAGAGAGTTGTCACTGTGCCTTGGCCAGGTAGCAGTCTGTACGCCAAACAACAACAGCTCCCCCCCGTATCAGCAGGTTTTATAGTGAGGTTGGGATTGGTGCAGAGAGAACGGAGAGCAGAGCATTCGGAAGTAGTGAGGTTGGGATTGGTGCAGAGAGAGCGGAGAGCAGAGCATTCGGAAGTAGTGAGGTTGGAATTGGAACAGGGTGTGGTGAAGTCGAGACGGTTGATGTCCCATCGGCAATTAGCAATAAAGAGATCCAGAGCAGGCAGAAGACCAGAGCGGGGTGTCCATGAAGAGCAGGAGGGTTGAAGACGGGAGAAGGGGTCATCGGTCAGGGTGGGAGAGTCCTTGTAAAAGAAGTAAGCTCAGAGATGGAGCCGGCAGAAGAAGATTTCAGCGTCATGGTGTACGCGGAACTCGCTGAGGTGTGGGCGAAGGGGGACAAAGCTGAGGCCTTTACTGAGGACAGAGCGCTCTGCCTCAGAGAGTTGAAGGTCGGAGGGAGTAGTAAAGACCCGGCACGGATGAGAGATGTGATCAGAGGGGGGAGAGAGGCTGGTAGTGTCAGTGGAGAGGGAAGGGTTGGGGTGAGAGGAAGATGGAGCCTCTGAGGGCCCAGGAGCTGACGATGGGATCTGAGGGAGAGGGATTTGCAGAGTGGTGTTGGGGGAAGGGGAGACAGGAGTCAGAATCGCAGCATGTGAAGACCTGGCCTGGAGTTCAAGGCTGGAGTCGCAGTCGATGGTTGCGCAATCGCTTTGAAGCTGTCCATGGTCGTTGGAACCCGCGTTGATGGTGCTGGAGTCCGGATTTTCAATATGCCCTGGGTTGCTGGGGCAGCCGAGATTGACGGCCGGGGCCGGGGACGCGATACGAAGACCATGCTCTGGGGTCTGCAGATGGAAGATCTTGCGATCCTTGCAGGATCTGATGAAGTCAAAGAAGCGGCGATTGCACGCATGGATCTGACGGAGGATGAAATAACGGACAGGTCCATTGCAAGTGGAGAAAAAGGTGTCCCGGAGGTGTGGAAGGGATTGTGATAGGGACGCCAGATACCTTCTCATGGCGGAGAGTGTCACCCTCAGAGCTCGACGGGAGAAACAATGGGAAGCAGACTCAATTAAATGTGAGTGTATCAGGCAGGTTTGGTAGGCTGCAGATCCAATTAACCATAAGAACATAAGACATAGGAGTAGAATTAGGCCATTTGGTCCATGAAGTCTGCTCTGCCATCCAATTATGACAGATCCTTTTTTTTCCCTCCTCAGCCACCCCACTCCCCCTAACCATTGATGCCTTGTCTAATCAAGAACATATCAATCTTTGACATAAATAACACAACGAGCTGGCCTCCAAAGCTGCCTGTGGTGATAAATTCTACAAATTCACCACCCTCTTGACAAATTTTTCTGCACCTGTTTTAAATGGACACCCACCTATCGTGAAACTGTGCCCTCTTGTCCTAGACTAACTCACTATGGGAAACATCCTTTCCACATCAATTCTATCTAGGCCTTTCAACATTCGAAAGATTTCAATGAGATCCCACCTCATCCTTCTAATTCCCGGCAAGTACAGACCTAAATCTATCAAACTTTCCTCTGATGATAAACCTTTCATGCTCAGAAACATCCTTGTGAACCTCCTCTGAACCCTCTCCAATGCCAGCACATCTTTTCTTGGATGAGGAGCTCAAAACTGTTCTCAGTACTCAAGGTGAGGCCTCATCAGTGCCTTAGAAAGCCTCAGCATGACATCCCTTCTTTTGCATTTTAGACTTCTTGAAATGAATGCTAAAATTGCATTTGTCTTCTTCACCACTAACTCTACCTGCAAGTTAACCTTCATGGTGTTCTGCACAAGGATGTCCAAGTCCCTTTGCGTCTCAGATTTTTGGATTTTCTTCCTGTTTAGAAAATAGTCCGCACATGAATTTTCCAACACTGTATTTCATTTGCCACTTTCTTGCCCATTCTCCTAATCTGTCTAAGACCTTCTGAAGCCTGTTTTTACAACACTACGTTCCCCTTTACCGATCTTCATATCATCTGCATACTTGACAACAAAGCCATCTATTCCATCATCTAAATTATTGATATGTAACATAAAAATAAGTGGTCCCAACACTGATCCCTGGTACCCCAGTGATCCCACTAGTCGCTGGCAGCCAACCAGAAATGGATCCTTTTTTTCCATTCGCTACCTCCTACCAATCAGCCAATGCTCTCATCATGTCAGAAACCTTTCTGTAATACCATGGGCTCTTAACGTGATAAGTAGCCTTGTGTGGCACCTTGTCAAAGGCCTTCTAAAAGTCCAAATATACAACATCCGCTGAATCCCCTTTATCTATCCTACTCATGATCTTCTCAAAGAATTCCGATAGGTTCGTCAGGTAAGATTTTCCCATAAGGAAACAATGCTGACTTTGTCCTATCTTGTCCTTTGTCACCAAGAACTCCATCACCTCATCCTTGACAATTGACTCCAACATCTTCCGAACCACTAAGGTCTGACTAATTGGTCTATAATTTCCTTTCTGCTGCCTTCCTCCTTTCTTAAGGAGCAGAGTAACATCTGCAATTTTTCAGTCCTCTGGCACTATGCGAGAGTCCAGTGATTTTTGAAAGATCATTACCATTGCCTCCACACTCTCTACCACTACCTCTTTCAGAACCCTAGGGTGCAGTTCATCTTATGTACCCTTAAATCTTTAAGATTTTTGAGCACCTTCTCCCTTGTAGTAGTAACTGCACCCACGTCTCTTCCTTCACACCCTTCAACATCTGGCACACTGTTAGTGTCTTCCATAGTGAAGACTAATGCAAAATATTCACTTAGTTCATCTGCTATCCCCTTGTCCCCTGTTATTATTTCTCCAGCCTCATTTTCTAGCAGTCCTATATCCACTCTCATCTCTCTTTTATTTTTACATACTTAAAAAACTTTTACTATCCACTTTGATATTGTTTGCTAGCTTGCTTTCATAATTCATTTTTCCCTCCTAATATTTCTTTTAGTTGCTCTCTGTAGGTTTTTAGAAGCTTCCCAGTCCTCTGTCTTACCACTAATTCTTCCATTGTTGTATGCCCTCTGTTTTGCTTTTACAATAGTTTTGACTTCCATTGTCAACCACAGCTGTACTATTTTTCCCTTTGAACCATGTGTTCAACCATGTGAGTTCACAGTATGGTAGCAGTAACAGCGAGCTAACTCACAAATGGTAGGTTTGAGCTACTGGGTATTCAGAGAATAAGATGTGAGAAGAGGAAAGGAAGGAGAGTGTATCAATTTTGTTTAGAGAGAATATTGCCGTTTCTGAGAGAAGGGATGGAAGGGATGTCCCATAGCATGGAAACATGTTCCAGGGCCCAATTAGCTCATAATGTTCCTCAAAAACTAACTTGCACTCATCCCATTTTATTTACCAGTATTTATTCAGTGATAGAGCGTGAAGTAGGCCCTGCAGGCCTTTTGAACCACACCACCCCAGCAACCCCTGAAAACCCAAATGGGATCATTTACAAAGACTGATTAACCTACCAATTACGTCTTTGTATTGTGGGAGGAAACCAGGGAACTTGGAGAATACCCTCTTATTCTACACGTAGGATATACAGAGGCTCTGTAAAGAATGATGCTGGAATTGAACTCTGAACTCCAGAATGCCCCATTGTGTATTTTATATTTCGGTAATATTTCAGTAATATTGGAAATGTATTGTTTGATTAAGCATTGTGTTTGTTTAAAGAATTAATTAGAAGTTATATGTAAAAGTAAATAAATGGCATATGTCATCATATTGTCACCTGATATGTGCACACCTCGCTTAAAGTAAAACTCACTATTTCGTACTCTCCATCGTTTCCTTTAAATTATTTAATTTTTAGACTCTTCCTCTCTCAGTGTAGAGTGCCCTCCTGCTTCAAACCATACACATTTGTCCCTGTACCTAGAAAGACCAAGGTAACATGTCTGAATGACTGGCACCCTGTCGCACTACTCTCAATAATAAGCAAATGCTTTGAGAGGCTGGTCAAAGACTACATCTGCAGCATGCTGCCACCCACACTGGACCCCCTACAATTCACCTGCCAACACAACCAACCAACAGATAACTCAAAAGCCACAGCTGTACACACCATCTTTACACACCTGGAGAGGAGGGATGCTTATGTGAGAATGCTGTTCTTGGACTACAGTTCAGCATTCAAAACCATAGTTTACTCTAAGCTCGACAAGAAGCTCAGAGACCTTGTCCTTCACCCTGCCTTGTACACTGGATCCTGGGCTTCCTGTCAGATCAACAGCAGATGGTAAGGATGGGCTCCCTCACCTCTGAGCCTCAGAACGGTAGCCCCCCCCTTCCCCAGGGATGTGTCCCAAGCCCCTTCCTTTATTCTCTGTACACCCATGACTTTATCGCCTCCCACAGCTCCAATCTGCTAATTAAAATTGAAGATGATTGACCTAATCTCAAATAACGAAGCAGCCTACAGAGAAGAAGTCATCACCCTACACAGTGGTGTCAAGAAAGCAACCTCTCCCTCAATGTTGCAAAAACAAAGGAGCTGGTTGTGGACTACAGGAGGAATGGAGACAGGTGCATGCCTATTGACATCATTGGATCTGAGGCTAAAAGAGTGAAAAGCTTCAAGTTCAATTCAGAAGGAGACATAACGTAAAGAATTTTGATCTGATTCAGATTCAGGTTCAATTATTTATTGCATGTATATTGTAACATACAGTGAAATGCATCATCTGCCTTAACAATTAGCACAACCTAAGGATGTGCTGGGGACAGACTGCAAGTGTCACCATACATTCCAGCACCACTATTCCATGTCTACAATGCTCAGCACAACAACACAAGTAACAACAACAATAGCATCAGCAAAACAAACCCCTTTTCTCCCTCCTATCTACTCAAGCACACAGACTGGCCCCCAATCCTAGGACAGCGCAACACGTACAACACGCTGGAGGAACTCAGCAGCTCGAACAGCATCCATGGAGACGAGCAGTCAACATTTTGGGCCAAGACGCTTCGTCAGGTCGTTTCCAGCCTCCAACCTCCAGCAGACTCACAGACATCAGGACCTGCAGACTTGTGGACCCAGGGTTTTGGCCAACTGACTTCAGCTTCTGACTCACCAACTTTGATCTTCAACTTTCACACTTCGATCTTCAGAAATGACCCCAGGACTTGCCGTTAACGGGAACTCGATCTCTATTCCTTGAGCTCTGAACTCATGAGGACCTCTGACCTCAGGTGGTCACTAGCCCTCATGCCTTGTGCTGACATAGCATTCCCTTTACATTCCCATCAATTCCCCAAGGTCCCACCACTCGAGATGTGCGGCATGTGCTGCATGGAGAAAAAAAACATTAGAGACTTTTAAGAGATATTTGGATAAACGTATGAATGTGAGAAAAATGGAAGGATGTGGACATTGTGTGAGCAGAAGCAATTAGCTTAGTCAGCCATTTGATTACTAATTTAATTGTTTTGGCACAACATTGTGGACTAAAGGGCCTGTACCTGTGTTGTACTGTTCTATGTTCTAAGCTCTATCAGCAAAACCCACGGCAGGACACTTCAACCATCCAGTATGGACTGGAATAACAAGAACATCAGGGGCAAAGAAGAGACATTTTGTAAATATGTTCTGAAGAACTTTGTTGATCAGTACTTTTTTGGCCTTGTCAGACTTGTTTTGAGAAAGTAATTTACGACAAAGAGCATGAGTGTCAGCGTAGGAATACTGAAGAAACAGCTACCATTATATCATAAGGTGTCAAACAACTATGAAAAAGGTTTTAAACCACTCCAATGTAAAAGTAGTGAATTGGCAAAGAGGAGAGCAGCGAACAGGAAAATAGAATCAAAAACAATCCTCTAAGAGAACCGGAGGTCTCAAAAATGTGCCACCAACAGTGAGAGAGAAGGGTCAGGAGATTGAATGCAAAGCTTCATACAGGACCAAAAAATATAGAGATTAAAACAGTGAGGAGAAACAGGGAACGAATGACGGATGCCAAGTTAGAGTTGGTTTATTATTTTAACTACTAAATAGGGATGTGCATCATGCCAATGGGGTAACAGGGGAACTGCAGATAAAGCCTGGAAGTAATGTCATGGAATGCAACAGCAATAACTCCCAAGTTTCAGGAACTTCCCTAATTATGTTATAGTGTGTGTCCATTGTTGTAACAGAAAACTGGATTTACCATTTGACCTGTGGATAATAATTTTATTCTGTAATCAGGTCCTAGTCGGTTACTTAATTCAGTCATCTTGTTGTTACCTTAAGCTAATAAAAATGTACTTTCACTGGTGATCTCATCAACTGAGAATGTAAACGCCATACTAAGTTCATGCTCATGTAGATTAGCATTGGCTTGTTTCCCGATGTTCATCAGTTTTGAATAAATCATCTGTTATTTCAAACACTAACACCATGTGATCTTTCAGTTTGCTCTTACATGTGCGAAGAAGACTAAGAGAAAGTCAGGCTAATTTTGAAAAGCCCATAGTGGAAGTTTAAAAAATTCAGAGTACTAATGAGAGAATCTTATAAAGGTGTATCCAAAATGAGTCTATAGAAAGAAAGTCTATAGAAAGTGAACAGGAAAAGAAAGTCTATAGAAAGTGAACAGGAAAATCCTACTCGCTGGCATTCGGAAGAATGAGAGTGACCTCATTAAAACTTATCAAATGTTGAAAGGCCTTGGTAAAGTGGACATGGAGAGGGTACCAGAGCACACAGCCTCAGAATAGAGGGGCGCCCTTTTGGAATGGAGATGAGGAAAAATTTCCTTAGCAAGAGAGTAGTGAATCTGTGGAATTTGTTGCCACAGTTGGCTATGAAGTCCAAGTCATTGTATGTGTATTGAAATCAGAGACTGATAGATTCTTGACTAGACAGGGCATGAAAGGATATGGGGAAAGGCAAGAGATTGGAGCTGTGAGGGAAAATGGATCAGCCATGATGGAATGGTGGAGCAGACCTGATGGGATAACTTCTGCTCTGATATCTAATGGCCTTATGGTTTTATAGTCTTAGGACCATAAGACCATAAGACCATAAAACATAAGAGCATAATTAGGCCATCCAGCCCATCGAGTCTGCTCTGCTATTCAAACATGGCTGATCCTTTCTTCTATCTCCTCCTCAACCTCAGTTCCCGGCCTTCTCCCGATAACCTTTGATGCCATGTCCAATCAAGAACCTATCAATCTCTGCCTTAAGTACACCCAATGACCTGGCCTCCACAGCTGCAGGTGGCAACACATTCCACAAATTCACTACCCTTTGAATAAAGAAACTTCTCCACATCTCTGTTTTCAAAGGGCTCCTCTTCATCCTGAGGCTGTGCCCTATTGACCTAGATACTCCCACCATGGGAAACATCCTTTCCACATCTACTCTGTCTAGGCCTTTCAACATTCAAAATGTTTCAATGAGATCCCGCCTCATCCTTCTGAATGCCTGTGAGTACAGATCCACAGCCATCAAACATTCCTCATATGATAACCCTTTCATTCCTGGAATCATCTCTGTGAACCTCCTCCGGACCCTCTCCAATGTCAGCGCATCAATGTTCATCACAAGGACTCCCAAGCCCATCTGTATCTCAGATTCCTGGATTTTCTCCCCATTTAGAAAATAGTCTGGATATTTATTTCTACCACCAAAATGCATGACCATGCATTTTCCAACATTGTATTTCATTTGGCACTCCCTTGCCCATTCTCCTAATCTGTCTAAGACCCTCTACATCCTACCTGTTTCCTCAACACTATCTGCCCCCTCTACCAATCTTGGCAACACAGATCATTGTCTCAACTGCAAACTTGGCAACAAAGTCATCTATTCCATCATCTAAATCATTTATATATTGCATCAAAAGAAGTGGATCCAACACTGACCCCTGTGGAACACCAGTAGTCATTGGGAGCCACCCAGAAAAGGATCCTTTTATTCCCACTCTCTGCCTCCTACCAATCAGCCATGGCTCTAACCACTTTAGTAACTTTTTCTGTAATGCCATGGGCTCTGAACCTGGTAAGCAGCTTCACGTGTGGCACCTTGTCAAAGGCCTTCGGTAAGTCCAAATATACAACATCCACTGCATCCCCTTTATCCATCCTGCTCGTAAACTCCTCAAACAATTTCAACAGGTTTGCCAGGCAGGATTTTCCCTGAAGGAAACGTTAATATGTGTCAGAAGAAGAAATGGGAGCCAGGAGAGGCTGATACGGAAATTTACTCTTGGGTTTGGCTGAGGTATTCAATGGACTTGAACCAAGTAGCATAATACTGAATGAAGGAGGTATAGAAGTCACAACACCTACACTGCCAGGTTCAGCAACAGTTATTATGCCTCAATCATCAGGCTCTTGAATGAGAGAGGATAAATTCACTCAACATCACTCACCCCTATGTGGGTTGTTCCCACAACCTATGGACTCACTTGCATGGATTCCTCATCTTGTGTTCTTCATATTTATTGTTTAATTGGTTATTTATTATTATTACTTTGTAGTTTGCTTTGTATTTACTGTGAATGCCTGCAAGATAATGAATCTCAGGATTGCAAATAGTGACATATATGTACTTTGGTAATAAATTTACTTTGAGCTTTTGAACTTTAGCAATACTATAAACAGATTGGTTACTTTGCACTAAAATTGGCCCTTTTTTCTTCAGTTTCATCTTGTAACAATTGTGTTTAATTTGTTTTCTTCGTGTGAATGCTAATTAGTACGATCATTCTAGTCGAGTATGACGCTCTCCTAAGGGGTTATTCCCTTAATGGAGAATGCCTGTGCATGACTTTGTTTAATGTGGGGAGGCTGATGCACGCACAGCCACCACATGAACCTCGACGGATTGAGGTCAGGGTTCAGCGGCATGGAGTGCACCACATATGGGGACGCTTCACTGCTGCGGCCATACTCTGCCTTCACTGCTGTGTGATTTGTCATCATCTTCCACCTGAATCGAGTATAATGTTCTTCCAAGGGGAACTTTACCGACGTCTTGTTTGGATCTCCCTTCGTTTGGAACCTTCCCCTTGATCTTGCCATGATAGATGACCCTACCAGGAGCTAAGTTTAAGACAGCATTACTCTGGACATCTCAATAATTCACATGCCTCTCCACCACAACAAGCTGATGATGCCCAGAGAAGGGTGCTAATGATAACATTACAGCAGGTACCTGTGATGCTGCCACATGCAATTTTCTCATTGCATCTGAGCATACATGATAGCGGCCAATATCTCAAATAATTATGAGTTGGAGTAAAGAAAGGATATAGGAGAGCATAGTGACATGATGTCATGAGAGGAGTTTTCCTTCAATGTCAACAACACAAAAGAGCTGGTCATTAACTTCCAGATGTGGAGTGGTACACATGCTCCTGTCTACATCAACGGTGTTGAGGTTGAAAGAGTTGGGAGCTTCAAGTTCTAGGAGTGAACATCACCAATAGCTTGTCCTGGTCTAACCATGTAGATATCACAATCATGAAAACTCACCAACATCTCTACTACTTCCCCATAAGGCTAAAGAAATGTGGACTTGTCCCCTTGAGCCTCACCACAGAAAGCATTCTGCCTGGATGCATTATGGTTTTGTGGAGCAACTGCTCTGCCTGTGACCTCAAGAAATTGCAAAGAGTTGTGGACACAGCTCAGCTTATTACAGAAACCAGCCTCCCCTCCATGGATTCTGTCTATATTTCTCTGTCTTGGTAAAACAGCCAGCCAGTCAAAGAGCCCCATCTCCTTTAGACATTCTTCTCACCTCTCCCATCAGGCAGAAGATAGAAAAGCCTGAAAGCACTTACCACCTGGCTCAATGGCAGCTTTCATCCTGTTGGTATTCAAAGGACACTCAGCAATATAAGATGGGCTCTACCTGCATTGCACTTTCTCTGTAACTGTAACATTTTATGGTGCTTTCAAAGTTCAAAGTAAGTTTCCTATCAAAGTACATATATGCCACCATATACAATCTTGAGATTCAGTTTCTTTTGGGCATATGCAATGCACAACATTGTATTACTGCAATATATTGTAATAATGAATTGATCTGTATAGATGGTATGCAAGACAAGTTTTTCATTGTACCTTGCTACACCTGAGAGTACTAATTTACTAATTTACCAGTTTACATCTACTTGTACATAGGACCATAAACTTGACTTTGACTTTAGTCTTTATCAAGGAAGAAGACGGCACTGGAGTGTCAGCAAAGGAAGATGCCACTGCAATCTGGAGCACCAAGGAATCTGCTGGAGGAACTCAGTAGGTCTAGCAGTATATGATGTTTAGGGTCTGAACTCTACACTAGATTTCATGGTAGTCAGTTTGACTTCTGTGACGAGGAAAGTTCTGGAAAGTTAGAGAGGTCTGGTTTGATTAAAGAAAGCCAGCATGGATCTGCTTTAGGCATTATATGTCTCATTAAATTGTTAAGAAGGCGTATGGTGTGTTGGCTTTCATTAGTCAGGAAATTGAGTTCAAGAGCCGTAGGGCAATGCTGCAGCTTTATAAAATTCTGTTTCGATCACACATGGAGTATTGTGTACAGTTCCAGTTGCCTCATTATAGGAAGAGTGTGGAAGCTTTAGAGAGATTGCAGAGGAGATTTTCCAGGACTAGAGAGTGTGTCTTATGAGGACAGGTTGAGTGAGCTCAGAATTTTCTCTTTGGACAAAAGGAGACTGAGAGGGGACTTGATTGAGGCCAAGAGGCATATATGATAATAAGAAAATGGTTAGAGTGGGACAGCCAGAGACTTTTTCTCAGGGTGGAATTGGCTAATATGAGGGGGCATAATTTTAAGGTGTTGGGAGAGAGGTATAGAGATTATGTCACTGTTGGGCTTTTTACACAGAGACTGGTAGGTGTGTGGAATGGGCTGTCAAGTCGCGTGGCTGAGGCAGATACATTAACAGTGTTTAAGAGACACTTAGATAGGTACATGGATGAAAGAGAAATGGAAGGCTATATGGGATGAATTAATTCTGATTTTAGAGTAGGATAAAGGATCAGCAGATGTTCAAGTTTAATTGTCATTCAATCATACACATGAAACAGCTAAGTAAAACAGTGTTCCTCTGTGGCCAAGGTGCAAAAACAAAGTACATACAGTCACACAAAGCACAGAACATATAGCACTTGTAGTTAAGGTAGCACATTGTAATGAGTTCTTCTGGCCTGTGCAGGGCCCTGGAGAGCATTGGGCACTGAGGTTTTTAGAGCACCTGAATTGGTTAATTGTTGTTTAATAACAGGCATTAACTGTTTGTATTTCCTTGTGTTTTTCTTCAGCGATTCACTCTATAATATGGTCTCCTACTGCCTTCTGCTTAAGCTTGTTAAGTTTGTTTTGACAGACTCAGGGATTCCCTGTTACTTGCATTACTTAGTAGATGCTCAATTCATGCAAATTGCTGGCTCCTAGTTTTGAGAATGTTATTTCCCATGATGTCACTCAGACAAGCTACTGATGCTGTTTTGGAATTGTTATGAATATCAGAGTCAGTCTTTCCTCCACATTTGGGTTCAGATATTGCCGGCATACATTATGACTGAACAAACTGTATGCACCAAAGGGCCTACTCTGTGCTGTACTGTTCTATGTCCAATGCTTTATGCTCCAATTTGATAACGTTTCTCCAAAACTTCAACCTTGTCACACCTGCTTTACACACAGAAGGTCCAGGGTCCAATCCCCAGTGGAACAAGCATTTCTCCAAGACCTCAACCTTGTCACATCTGCTTTACACACAGAAGGTCCTGGGTTCAATCCCCAGTGGAACAAGTGTGAGGTATTGCACTTTGGAAGGACAAACCAAGGTAGAACATACAAGGTAAATGGTCGGACACTGAGGAGTGCAGTAGAACAGAGGGATCTGGGAATACAGATGCATAATCCCTAAAAGTGGCGTCACAGGTAGGTAGGGTCGTAAAGAGAGCTTTTGGTACATTGGCCTTTATAAATCAATACTTTGTATTGAGTGTAAGAGTTGTATAAGACATTGGTGAGGCCGAATTTGAAGTGTTGTGTGCAGTTTTGGTCATCTAATTACAGAAAGGATATTAATAAGGTTGAAAGAGTGCAGAGAAGGTTTACAAGGATGTTGCCAGGACTTGAGAAAGTGAGTTACAGAGAAAGGTTGAATAGGTTAGGACTTTATTCACTGGAGCATAGAAGAATGAGGGGAGATTTGATAGAGGTGTATAAAATTATGATGGGTACAGATAGAGTGAATGCAAGCAGGCTTTTTTCCACTGAGGCTAGGCGAGAAAAAAACCAGAAGATATGGGTTAAAGATGAAGGGGGAAAAGTTTAAAGGGAATATTGGGGAGTGGGTTCTTCACACAGAGAGTGGTGGGAAGTGTGGGATGAGCTGCCAGATGAAGTGGTAAACGCAGGCTTTCTTTTAATATTCAAGAAAAACTTGGACAGGTACATGGATGAGAGGTGTATGGAGGGATATGGGCCAAGTGCAGGTCAGTGGGACTAGGCTGAAAAATATTTTGGCACAGCCAAGAAGGGCCAAAAGGCCTGTTTCTGTGCTGTAATGTTCTATAGTTCTATGGTTTGGAGGCTTGCATGCCTCAATGACCTGGAGAGTTATGTTGTCTAGAGTCAGGGCTTTGTGCTTTGTCTCTTGTTAAGGTCACCATGCCAAACAGGACAAAGGTTAGGGAGAAGACTGAGAGTGGTCTACCAGCCCTCCAAGTTCTGAGGTTCAGCTCAGGGCTAACAACCCCGACCAGTAAAATAAAATTGTTATGGAAATAGCAATGAAGAATCCCTCTGCTTCTGAGTCTGATGGTATTCCTGAGTTTCCACCAGGGACTTGCATGACTGACAGTGAAAACCAAGAAGGCTACTGACATGAGGAAGGAAGCTTGAATACTGACAGAGATGGAGGACCTTCATTGCTGCCCTAAACGTCAGTGGCATAACAGTCAGATCATCATTGATAAAATTGCTTGAGGAAGTAACAGAAATGATCAACAAGAAGACTATAGTCATAGTTGTATAGTTTACTCATTCCCAAAATGGATCTAATAAGATACAAAGGAATATAATTGTGACCAACATAGAAAAAAAGAGGGAATGAAAAGGTTGTAGTGTTAGAAAATTGGCAGAAATGAAGACAATACAAGATTATTTTCAGACTTCAGGAAGTCGATAGTGAAGTTCCCTAGGACTTAGTCCTAGATCAGATATTTTATTTAATAGATGTTAATGATTTGGTCTTGGATATACAGGACACAATTTCCAAATCTGCAGATGATCCAAAACTGGGAGGTGACGTGAAGCATGGGCAGGCTCTTTGTAGACTCCATAGGTGATGGGGATCTGTATTGATAGAAACTGCCTTCTTGAGGCATCATCTGTTGAATGTGTCAATGTACTGTACACGTCACAAATACTGTAATTCAGATCTAAACCTGAACCTAAAGTACTTGGATAGGAAATGCTTTGGTTTATCTGCTTTGTTATTATCATCAAATGTACTAAGATACAGTGAAAAGTTTATCTTGCCTACTTTTTACGTAGATGTCTGCATTGAGCTGGAAATTCTGTCTCCACTTTCTGAGGAGGTTGAGAGTAGTGAGCCCCCTCCATTCTACCCAATTTTTACCTGAAGCACCATTGAAAGTGTCCTAACCAGCCACATTGCCATCTAGTATGGCAACAGACCACATGTCCCTACAAATGATTGTGAGGACTGCTGGTGCCTCTCCTCCACCCTTTAGAAATACGTATCAGGAGTGTTGCATATGTCCTTCGCATTGTCAAATGATCCCTCTCACCTGTCCAACAATCTCGTTGACCCTGTGTCTGGTAATCACCTGCTTCAAGCAGGCTTCAATTATACTGGTGCCCAAGAAGAGCATAGTAACCAGTCTAATGACTATCACCAGGTGGCACTTAAATTCACAGTAATTAAGTGCATTGAGAGGCTGCTTTGAAGCATATTAGCTCCTGCCTGAGTGGTGACTTCAATCCACCGTAATCTGCCGAAAAAGCAGCAACTCTTCAGTAGATTATACCTTACTGGCTTTTCACACAACTCTCGAATATCTGGAAGTAAAGATGCACACATCAGGATGTTCTTTATTAATTACAGCTCAGCATTTAATACCATCATCCTCTCAAAACTGATCAGTAAACTCAATAGCCTCTTGTGCAATTAGATCCAGGATTTCCTCTCTTGTCGACCCCAGTCAGTTTGGATTGGCAAAATCATCTCCTCCACAATCTCCATCAGCACAGGAGCACCACAGAGATGTGAACTTCACCCCATGTTCTACTCACTTTACATCTATGACTGTGTGGCTAAGTACAGCTCCAAGACCATTTTCAAGGTAGCTGATGATGCCACTGTTGTGGGCTGTTATCAAAGATGGTAATGAATCAGCACACAAGAGAGAGACTGAAAATTTGGCTGAGTGGTGTTATAATAACAACCTCTTATTCAATCTCAATAAGACCAAAGAACTGATTGGAGACTTCACTAGAGGGAGAACAGAGGTCCATGAGCCAGTAATCATCATAGGATTAGAGGTGGAGAAGGGTCAGAAACATTAAATTCCTGGATATTACCCTCTCAGAAGACTTGTCCCAGACCCATCATATAAACATAATTGCAAAGAAAGCATGACAGTGCCTCTATTTCCTAAAGAGTCTGTGGAGATTCAACATGTCATCAAAGACCTTGTCTAACTTCTATAGAATTGTGATGGAAAGTGTGCTGACTGGCTGCATTATGGCCTGGTATAGGAACACCAATTCCCTTAACTGGAAAATCCTACAAAATGTGTTGGCGCGTGGCCTAGTGGGCAAGGCATCAGACTAGTAACCTGAAGGTCACTGGTTCGAGCCTCAGCTGAGGTAGCGTGTTTGTGTCCTTGAGCAAGGCACTTAACTACACATTGCTCTGCGACGTCACCGGTGCTAAGCTGCTTGGTGTCCTAGTGCCCTTCCCTTGGACAACATCGGTAGCGTGGAGAGGAGAAGGCTTGCAGCTTGGGCAACTGCTGGTCTCCCATACAACCCTACCCAGGCCCGCACCCTGGAAACCTTCCAAGGTGCAAACCCATTGTCTCACGAGACTAATGGATGCCTATAAAATGTAGTGGATCCGGCCCAGTACATCATGGATAAAACCCTTCCAACCATTGAGCACATCAACGTGAAATGCTGCCATAGAAAAGCAGCATCCACTATCAAAGATCCTCCCTCCTCGGCCATGCTCTTTTCTCACTGCTGACATCAGGTAGTAAATACAAATACCTTAGGATTCGCACCACCAGTTTCAAGAACAGTTACTACCCCTCAACCATCAGGCTCTTGAACAGAAGTGGATAAGTACACTCACTTAAGGACTCATATCTCATTATTCATGCTCGTTATTTGTTGATATTTACTTATATCTGCATTTGCACAGTTTGTTGTCCATTGTTTACAGTTATTCTCCAATAGATTTGTTAAGTATGCCTGCAGAAAAAGAATTTCAGGATTGTGTGTGATGATGTGTATGTACTCTGATAATAAATTTTACTTTGAACTTTGGAATTTGTACCATCAGGCAGGAGGTACCATAGCATTAGGGCACGAACCATCAGAATGGGAAACAGCTTCTTCTCCTAGGCTATGAGAACATAATAAATGTGAGCAGGAGTAAGCTATCTGGCAGAATAGGTCCTTCCCGCTCTTCGTTCCACGATGCTCAGCAAGCCCCCGATTTAACCCTAGCCTAATCACTGGACAATTTACAGTGACCAATTAACCTACCAACCAGTCTGTTTTTGGACTGAAGGAGGAAACATATGGAAGAACGTACAAACACCTTACAGGCAGTGGTGGGAATTGAACGGTCACCTGTATTGTAAAGATCTATTGTAACCACTAACCTACTACAGTTCTTCCAGCATTTTGAGGGTTGCATTTCGATTCTTGTGACACTTTTACCTATGGGAAGTTGGTGAAAAAAGTTAGAGCACATGGATTTGGAAATAACAAGAACTGGTTTGGCAGTAAGATTAGAAGTAAGCAGGTCATACTAATGTGGGCAGGCTGTGAGTAATATGTTACAACGGGGATGGATGCTTAGGCCGTAACTATTCACAATCACTATTAATAATTTGGCTGAGGAGACGAAATGTAACATTTCCAAGTTGCAATGCAGGTGGGATTGTGAGGAGGGAGAAGGATATAAAGAGGTTTCAGGAGGATTACGATGAGCCAAGTGAGTGGGTGAGAACATGGCAAAGGGAATATCATTTGGAAAATGTGAGATTATCCACTTCAGTGCACAAAACAGAATAACATAACAATTTTCAAAGGTGAAAGATTGGGTTTTATAGAGATGAGCGAAAAAAAGTGTTGTACACAGAATTTAGAAGTGTACGGCACAAGAATTTGATTCAAGCATGAGTTGAATAAGGAATGGTGTATTGGTCTTAATTGCAAGAGGATTTAAAAACAAGATTTTTTATTAAAATGATTTACACTCAGTGGATACTTTACTTGTCATTTTCTGAACCTAATTAAGTGGCCACTGAGTGTACGTTTGTGGTTTTCTGCTGCTGCAGCCAACCCCTACCATAGCAAACATCTTCTCCACATCCACTCTCCACGCTATCTAGTAGTTCTTTCAACATTTGGTAGGTTTTAATGAGATCCCACTGCATTCTTCTAAATTTCAATGAGTACAGGCCCAAAGCTGCCAAATGCTCCTCATATGTTAACTCTTTCATTCTTGGAATCATGCTTGTGAACATCCTCTGGACTCTCTCCAATGATAACACATCCTTTCTAAGATATGGGGCCCAAAACTGTTAACAATACTCTTAGTGTGGCCTGACTAGTGTCTTATAAAGGCTCAGCTTTATCTCCTTACTCTAATAGATTTCCCTTGAAATAAAGGCCAACATTCCATTTGCCCTCTTTACCACAGACTCAAACTGTAAACTAACCTGATGGGAGTTTTGCATGAGGATACCTAAGTCCCTCTGCACTCTGATGTTTGAAACTTTTCCCCATTCAGATAATAGTTCACACTATTGTCCCTTTCAGCAAAATGCATTATTATACATTTCTCAACACTGTATTCCATCTGCCACTTTTTTGACCATTCTTCCAATTTGTCTAAGTCCTGCAGCAATCCCATTGCTTCCTTAGCAATACCTACCCCTCCACCTATCTTCCTATCATCCACAGAAAGGCAGAAGAAAGAAAATTATAGTCCAGTTTGACCTCAGTGGTTGAGAAGATGTTGGAGTCAATTGTTAAGGATGTGGTTTTGGGGTACTTAGAGGTGCATGATAAAATAATCCACAGTCAGTATGGTTTCCTCAAGGGAAAATCTTGTCTGGCAAATCTGTTGGAATTCTTTGAAGAAACAGCAAGCAGGATAGACAAAGGAGAATAGGTTGAGGATGTATACTTGGACTTTCAGAAAGCCTTTGACAAGGTGCCACACATGAGACTGCTTAACAAGTTACAAGCCCATGGTATTGCAGGAAAAATACTAGCATGGATAAAGCAGTGACTGATTGGCAGGAGGCAAAGAGTGGGAATAAACAGAGCCTTTTCTGATTGGCAGCTCATGACTAGTGATGTTGCACAAGGGTCTGCGTTGGGACTGATTAATTTTACGTTATATGCCAACGATTTAAATGACAGAAGTGATGGCTTTGTTGCAAAGTTTTTGAATGATACAAAGATAGGTGGAGTGGCAGGTAGTCTTGAGGAAGTAGAGAGGATACAAAATGACCTGTAAAAATTAGGAGAATGGGCAAAGAAATGGCAATGTAATACGGTGTCGGGATGTGTTTGGTCATGCACATTGGAAGAAGAAATTAAAGGGTTGACTATTTTCTAAATGGAGAGAAAATACAAAAAACTTAGGTGCAAAGAGACTTGGGAGTCCTTGAGCAGGATTCCCCAAAAGTTAATTTGCAAGTTGAGTCTGTGTTGACAAAGGCAAATGTAACATTAGTATTCATTTCAGGAGGACTAGAAATATAAGTAAGGATGTAATGTTAAAACTTTATAAAGCATTGTTTAGGCCTCACTTGGAGTATTTTATTGACTGGATGTGGAGAGGATGTTTCCTGTGGTGACAGAGTCTAAGACCTGAGGATTCAGCTTCAGAACAGAGGGTGTCTTTTTAGAACACAGATGAGGAGGGGTTTCTTTAGCCAGAGGATGGTGAATATGTGGAATTTGTTGCCATAGGCTGCTGTGGAGGCCAAGTTTTTATGTATATTTAAGGCAGAGGTTGATTGATTCTTGATTGGTCAGGACGTGAAGGGATATTGGCAGAAGGCAGGAGATTGGGGCTGAAAGGAAAATGGATCAGCTATGACGAAATGGCGGAACAAACTCGATGGCCTAATTCTGCTCAATATCTTAGAGTCCCATTCAAAATGGAGAACAACAGATGTCTGGGCATTAATTGATATGAGTGATGGTGCAGGGCAGGAGCTTTAAGCCAACAAATCCAGACCAACCACAATCACCACCCAGCTAGACCCAATTAACCATTCAAGCCTAATAATAAGGCTTCAGGAGGGTGAAACCACAGAAAGTATCTGGCCCATATGGGATACCTGGTCAACTACTAAAGACCTGTGCTGATCAACTCACTGGAATGTTCACTGTTATCTTTTAACTTTCAATTCAGCTGTCTAAACTATCCAATTGATTCAAGCAGGCTTCAATTATACCGGTGCCTAGGAAGAACACGGTAACCTGCCTCAATGACTATCGTCCAGTGGCACTTACATCCACTGTGACGAAGTGCTCTGAGAGGTTGGTGATAAAACATATCAACTCCTGCCAGAGAAGAGACATCGATCTGCTCATATTTGTCTACTGTCTCAACAGGTGCCAACTAGGTTGATGCCATTTCATTGGCTTTTCACTCAACCGTGGAATATCTGGACAGTGAAGCTGCATACAGCAGGGTGCTCTTTATCAACAACTTGGCATTTAAGAGTATCATCCCCTCAAAACCAATCAATAAGCTTCAAGATGTTGGCTTGAATGCCTCCTCGTGCAACCGGATCCTCAATTTTTTCACTTGCAAACCCCAGTCAGTTCAGATTGGCAACAACAAATCCTCACAATCTCCACAGTGCAGCTGCACCACAAGGCTATGCACTAAACTTCTGCTCTACTCACTTTATCCTTATGACCAAATACAGCTCCAATGCCAATATTTAGGTTTGCTGATGACACCACATTCATTGAGCAAATCAAAGCTGGTGACAAATCAGAACATAGGAGGGAGACTGAAAATCTGGCTGAGCGGTACTACAACTGCAACCTCTTACTTAACGTCCAAGGAGCAGAGTATTGACCTCAGGAGGAGGAAACCAGAGGTCCATGAGCCAGTCCTAATCAGGGGAATCGGAGGTGGAGAGGGCCTGTTATGTCATTCCAGAGGATCCATCCTGGCCATTACAAAGAAAGCACTGCATTGCCTTTACATCCTTAGAAGTTTGTGAAAATTTGGCATGTTATCTAAAACTTTGTGAAGCATCTATAGATATGTGGTGAGGGGGATACTGACTGGTTGCAACATGACCTGGCATGGAAACACCAATGCTCTTGAAAGGAAATGCTGACAAAAAGTAATGGATACGACCCAGTCCATCAGCCCTTCCCACCACTCAGTACACCTACATTGAACACCGATTCAGGAAAGCAGCATCCATCATTAAGGTCCCCTAGCATGTAGACCATGCTCTCTTCTCACTGCTGCCATCAGGAAGAAAGTACAGGAGTCTCAGAACCCACACTACCAGGTTCAGGCACAGTTATGACCCGTCAACTATCAGGCTCCTGAAACAGAGGGAATAACTTCACTCAACTGCTCCCATGATTTATGGATCACTTTCAAGGACTCTTCATCTCATGTTCTCGATATTATTTGAAATATATTTATTGCAGTCTGTCCATCTTGATGGGTGTGGTCTCTCATTGATACTATTGTCTTTCTTGTATTTACTGTGAATGCAAGAAAGTGAATCTCAGGGTTGTATATGGTGACACGTGTGTACTTCGAAAATAAATTTACTTTGAATTTTGAATTCAGTGGTGACCAAGCCTCTGTGAAGTTGTTGTCCCCAGAAGTTTCAACCAAGTGGAAGGCAAGGCTGGAAATTACTACTTTTTTGTACGATTTTCCATTCAAGGGCATTGGTGTTTCCCTACCATGCTATGATGCAACCTAGTTGGCTTGTGGCCAAGTCGTTAAGACGGTCATCTAGTGATCTGAAGGTCACTAGTTCGAGCCTTGGCTGAGGCTGCGTGTGTGTCCTTGAGCAAGGCACTTAACCACACATTGCTCTGCGATGACACTGGTGCCAAGCTGTATGGGTCCTAATGCCCTTCCCTTGGACAACATCAGTCGCGTGGAGAGGGGAGACTTGCAGCTTGGGCATCTGCCGGTCTTCCATAAAAAAAAACTTGCCCAGGCTTGCGCCCTGAAAACTTTCCAAGGCACAAATACATGGTCTATCGAGACTAATGGAGGCCTACACAATGATGCAACCAGTCAATATACTCTCCACCACACATCTATAGAAGTTTGTTGAAGTTTTAGACACTATGCTGAATCTTTGCAAACTCCTTGATTTCTTCATAAGTGCATTTATGTGCTGGGTCCAGGATAGATCTTCTGAAATAAGTGCATTTATTTGTCTGTTTAAAGGAGTGAATGCATATTTTCAGACTCCTGTACCTCTTCCTGATGTTAATATTGAGAAGAGACTGGCTTGGACAATAAAACCATAAGACAGGAGTGCAGAATTAGGGCATTCAGCCCACTGAATCTGCTCAACCATTCAATCATAGTTGACTCTCAACCCTATTCTCCTGCCTTTGACCTTTGACTTTACTAATTAACAAACTAATTACCCTCTACTTTAAATATGCCCAATGACTTGGCCTCTACAGCCATACATAGCAATGAATTGCATGGATTCACCACCTTCTGGCTGAAGAAATTCCTCCTCATGTCTCTTTGAATGGAAATTCCTTCTATTCTAAGGTTGTGCCCTCTAGTCCTAGACTTCCCCATGATTGGAAATATCCTCGCCATGTCCACCCTGTCTAGGCCTTTCAATATTCAGTAGGTTTGAAAGAAATCTTTAATAACATACCCAATGCCAAGGTACTGGGGTGCTGTGTTTATGTTTGCATCAATGTAGAAAGGTGACAAATGTTTTCTAAAAGCTGTCACTCAATTCATCCCAGACTCACAGTGAGACTGGCCAAGACTGTCATCTACTCTTATGGGAGACTCAATGTGAAGGTATCCCCTCCAGGTCAACTCAATTTGGTTATATATCACCATGGCTGATATCAAATCTGGACCCATTTGGCTGCATCTTCAACAAATGACAACTCATCTCTATTCCCCAGGTAATGCACTGGCCTGAGGGATGCCCAGGGAGTAATCACAAAAGTTCACAGTTCTATGATAACGTGTTTCCACATTAAGCTAAATACGAATATACGTAAAAGCTATCAGAACATTGTATGTAATGAATAGAGGGGTGTCCACTTACAGCAGAGATAACGAGGAATTTCTTAAGCCCGAGAGTGGTTAATCTGTGGAATTCATTGCCACAAGCATTCATAGAGGCCAAGTCATTAGGTATACTTAAGGCTGAATTTGAAAGATTCCTGATTAGTCAGGACATGAAGGGTTACATGAACAAGGCAAGAGATTGGGGTTGTGAGAGATCGGCCGAGAAAAAATGGTGGAGCATATTTGAGGAGCCAAATGGTTTAACTCTGCTACTATGTCTTATGGTCTTTTGGGCTCCACAACATGTGACACAAGAGTTTATGCAATGATGGGCATGTAAGTGACAGACATAAAACACTGACATACTCAGCAGGACAGGCAGCAACTGTGGAGAGGAATCAACAGTCGATGTTCTGGGTCAAAACCCTTCATCAGGACTGGAAAGGAAGGAGGAAGAAAGAATAAGAAGGTGGGGGTGGGGTGGGGAAGGAGTTCAAGCAGGAACATGATAGGTTGCTCCAGGTGAGTGGAAAGGTAGGTGGCTGAAGTAAGAAGCTAGGAGGTGATAGGAGGAAGAGATAAAGGGCAGAGGTAGAAGGAATCTGATAGGAGAGGAGAGTGGCATAAAGGACAGGAGGTGGGGCATGGAGGGAGGTGATGAGGTCTGGGGAGAGAAAGGTGTGAGAGAGTTTCCAGAATGGAGATTGGAAATATAGAGAGAGGAGTGGAGGTAGAAACAAAGGCAAGTGATTACTGCAAGTTATAAAATGTTGTACAGGATGCTCTTCTATTCATCATTATAGAACATCATCCTGTACTCACTGTACATACTAGACCACCTGTTCCATCAACACACCTTCCTCCCCAAACAGCCTAGTCACTGTATGTACACCCTGGGAAGTCCACTCATCTAGTAGAAATCTTGTAGGTATTGGACCACCTCTACAGTTACAGAACAACTCCCCCCTTTGATACCAGAGACCCCCTTGTAGAAAATGGACTCTTCCCTCCACCTCCCATCCATCATAGATGCTTCATGAATCGCCCTCACCTACCAGAGACCCTGACTAGAGTTACGAGACTGCACTCCTGGGCCTCCCTGGGGATACTGCACCCCAACTTTGCCCTGTAGATATTGCACCCTGGTCCTCCCTGTGCATATTGTACCCTGATCCTTCCTGTCTGTATTGTACCCCAGTGCCTCCCCCCTTTTGGATATTGCACCCCGGCCTTGCCCTGTGGATATTCCACCCTGGATCTGCCCTGTGGACATTGCACCCTTGTCTCACCCTGCGGATATTGCACCCCACTTTGCTCTGTGGATATTGCTCCTCGGCCTCTCCCTGATCATGTTGCACAGCAGGATTTTCCTTTGGATTCTGCACCCCAGCCTCAGTCTGTGGACATTGCAACGCACCTCTGTCCTGTGGATATTGCACCCCAGCACTGTAGATACTACACTCACTGCCCAACTACATTATGAATTAAAAGAGAGTGCAAACCCCAACAGCCCGCAGTTTTTTAGAAACCTCATTCTAAGTTAGAACTCACCGTATTTACAAGTCCAAGCAGCACACCATATTTCCTGGCTGTGGATGGTCTGCCTTGCCGAGGTTATAGATCATAAGAATAGTAGAATCAGGCCATTCGACCCTTCTAGTTAGCTCTACCATTACGGTCGATTTATTATTCCTTTCAGCCCCATTCTCCTGAATTCGCCCGTGACCATTGACACCCTAATTAATCAAGAACCTATCAGCCTCCACTTTAAATATACCAAATGACTCGGCCACCCCTGGCAATGAATTCCACAGATTCGCCACCAAATGGCTAAAGAAATTCCTCTTCATCTCTGTTTTAAATGGATGTCCTTGTATTCTGGGGCGATGCCCTCAGATCGTTGACTTTCCCGCTACAGGAAACATCCTTCCCACTTCCATCATCTAGGCCTTTCAATAGTCGATAGGTTTAAATGAAATTCCTCTTAATTCTTCTAAACTCCGGCAAGTGCAGGCTCAGTGCCAGCACTCCTCGTGTTAACCCTTTCAATCCCGGGGTAATGATCGTCACCTCCTCTGGACCCGCTCTAATGCCTGCACATCCTTCCTCAGAAGTTCGGAAAAGGTTTTATTCGGGGTGCCTGGCGCCTGAAATTGCACCTCGCTTCGCCCTTTGCAGAGTTAATGGGACGGCGGGGAGGTTTCAGCGCGCATGACGTGACCACTGGCAGGCGACTTGAAGGGGGAGGTTTAAGCGCAAACTCTTCGCCGACAGAGAGCGATCCGCTCCCAGCTTTTCTCTCCGGCTTCATTCTGCGGGCAAACTCTAAACTGTTCAGCGAGAAACGCGAAGCCAAGCGTCGCTCTCCGCCAGCTCGGGAGTGCGGAAGCGAGCGCCGGAATAATCGCAGAGACCCGCGAAACCTCCCGCAAATTGTTCAGCAGACTCTGCGGTCAGGGGACAGAAAGATCGCCTCGATAGAGTGTGCCCTTCCCTGCACCGAATGCCAACTGCGGAGCGCCGAGCTTCTGCGCTCGGTATGAGGTGAGAAGCGAACATGGAACACAGGAATGTAGACCTTGAGATGTGTCGTTATTTCTTATTTTAACATGCAAGATCGTTTGGAGAAAGTGGGAGAAGCTCCCTGCATCCCTCCTGCAAGCTGAAGTTATTGCAGCCTTGACTATAAGCGGGTTTCTCTTTTTTGAATTTAAGATTTAAAGGTGTCGTGGAACTTCTGTCGGGTGGGGAGGCGGTAATCGGAAGATGTTGCGCTCCGTCCTGGTAATGAGTGTGTTTGCAATGACTGGTTTTTCCTCCAAGACCCCGTCAGAGAACCGCAGAAGTGCCAAAGATATTTGCAAGCACCGATGTGCGTGCGAGGAGAAGGAGACGATGCTGAATATTAATTGCGAGAACAAAGGCTTCACTAAGGTTAGCTCGCTCCAGCCGCCACAGAATCGGCTCTACCAGCTCTTCCTGAACGGGAACTCTCTGAGCAAGCTGCCTCCCAAAGGCTTCATCAATTTCACCAATACAGTGACACTGCATCTGAGCAGCAACGGGCTGCAGGAGATCCGGAACGGCGCCTTCCAAGGACTGGCCACGCTGAAGAGATTGCACTTGAACAACAACAAACTGGAAGTGTTGAGAGAGGAGACCTTCCTGGGCTTGGAGAGTCTGGAGTACCTTCAAGCAGATTACAATTACATCAGCATCATAGAACCGGGCACATTTAGCAAGCTGAATAAACTGAAGGTACTCATCTTGAACGATAACTTGCTACCCAGTCTCCCCAACAACATCTTCCGTTTCGTGCTGTTGACTCATCTCGATTTAAGGGGGAACCGGTTGAAGAAGTTGCCCTTTGCCGGGGTGTTGGAGCATATTGGCGGCATCGTGGAGATCCAGTTAGAGGAAAATCCTTGGAACTGTACCTGTGACCTGATCCCGCTGAAGGCTTGGCTGGATACAATCTCCTTCTTCGTGGGTGAGATGGTCTGCGAGACTCCCTTCAGACTTCACGGGAAGGATGTGACCCATCTGAACAAGCAAGACCTTTGCCCCCGCAAGAGCGCCGTCGACTCCAGCCTGAGGATCTTGCGCCCCTCGCTGGTTGGCTCCCACCTGCCCCCCACCACTGGCTCGTCCCTCAGCCCGGCCAAACCCACCCTGCGAGGCGGCAAGGCTCAGCGGCAGCCCAAGAACCGCGCCCGGGTCACCCCGAGCCCGAACGGCCGGCAGATATTCGGCCCCATTATGGTCTACCAGACGAGGTCGCCCATACCGGCCGGTTGCCCCTCCATCTGCTCGTGCACCGTCCAGAATTCGGACAAGGCGCTGAACGTGCACTGCCACGAGAGGAGGATCAGGAACGTCACGGAACTGCAGCCCCGACCTTCAAACTCAAAGAAGCTCTACCTCACGGGCAACCTGTTACCCCTTGTGCAGGTGAGTGACTTCGGGGAGTACGGGGCATTGGAGCTGCTTCACTTGGGCAACAATCGTATCTCAGCTATACAGGACGGCGCCTTCCGCAACCTCAGCAACCTCCGCAGGTTGTACCTTAACGGGAACCATATCGAAAGGCTGTCGCCCGCTCTGTTTGTGGGTCTGGAACGGCTGCAGTACCTGTACTTGGAGTCCAATGTCATCAAGGAGATCCTAGAAAACACCTTTCATTCCCTGGGTAGACTGAGCTTACTGTACCTCAACAATAACCTGCTGCGGTCCCTGCCCCCCAGTGTGTTCGCCGGTACCAACCTGACCAGGCTGAACCTCAGGAATAATTATTTCCCGCACCTGCCCGTGAGAGGGGTTTTGGACCAATTGTCTGTCGCTGTCCAGATCGACCTCCAGGAAAATCCCTGGGAGTGTGACTGTCCCATCCTGGCGCTGAAGGCATGGCTGGAGCAATCTCGGGTTGGGGTGGTGATCACTGAAGTGGCCTGCGAATCCCCCGCGAGGTTGGCCGGCCAGGCGCTGAGATCCCTCAAGGATGAGGAGATCTGCTCGGAGTTGCCTCTTCACAGCTCCCACGAGGTCACCCGCAACCCCAATCTCCCGCAGGACGACGCGGAGCCTCCCAGTCCCGGGACGGCTCAGTCCAGCCCCGTGCCCCTCTCCGTTCTGATCTTGGGCCTACTGGTGGTTTTCATTCTCAGCGTCTGCTTCGGGGCCGGGTTGTTCGTCTTCGTGTTGAAGCGGCGCAAAGGCAGCGCAAGTGGTCCGAGCGCCGCCCCGAATAACCTGGACCTCAACTCCTACCAGCTGCAGTGCGGGCCATATGGCTCTGAGCCCGGGGAGAAAACAGAGGCACACGTGTATAATTATATCCCTCACCCCGTGGGCCAAATGTGCAAGAACCCCATCTACATCCAGCGAGAAGCGGAACAGGTTACCTACTACCGAGACCTGCCCGATCTGAGTTTCAGTAGTTTGCAGGCGAAGAAGTCACAGCACTTGGGCAGAACGCCCTACTCCATTAGCACTGTGGAACTACTGGGGCCGCAGCCGCCCCGACACACGGACTCCGTCTACCAAAACCTCGGCGAACGGCGGAAGGCGCTGCCCAGCGGTCTGAACGCCCACTACACCTTCTGCACCTTGCCCAAGCGCCAGTTCGCCAGCTCGTCCCAAGGAGCCCGGCACCAGGAACAGGACAGGCTAAACAAAACGGTTTTGTACGGGACCCCGAGAAAACAGCCGACGAAAAACGACAATCTTTCACTCCAAGCCAAGCCCCACACAGAACCAGACTACCTCGAAGTGTTGGCCAAACAAACTGTCATTAGCCAACTGTAGGACAGTGAGAGAAAGTAGACTTTAACTACTAGACAAATACGTACAGGATGGGTTATTCTAACTAGACTTAACTTCGCCTGAGCCATCACTCCGGGTGAGCTTCAGAACCAACGTCTTTTTCTCCAGAACCCCACTGAATTCCCGTGATCAAGGAGAGCAGTATTTTATAATTATCGGACGTGGCGTCGGTTGCTACACCGACTTCATAATTGCCACAAACACACACGATATCCTTTTGTTGAATTTAGTTGTTCTTTGAAGTTAACCATTTGCTCTTATTGTGTAAGTTCTATGTTTAAAATTTCCAAAGACTTGACTTCAAAACAAAATAGCCAGCTATATGTAGAATATATATAGCACAGAGGGGTCAATTTTTGACTGAAGATTTTAGTTATTCTCCTTTACTGGATATTTCCCTTTTGACGTTTGGGGGTCCATTTGCACTGTAAACTCTCTGCAGCTCTTCACAGCATTGTATCTTGGGAGCGAAATGCTTCCAAGTGATTGTATATATATCGTATTAAAACACAACAAAAGTGAGTTGGATTACTGTGTTGGGTTTATATATTAAAACTAATTTTGTGAGTGTGTTAGGGATCAAGCAATTGATGCATACAGTTATTTCATCTATTTCAACAAAAAGAGATATTTTGAAATATGGGTCAAAACCAAAAAAAGATTTGGTGTCAGCACATTAATTTTCTATTCATTTATTTGGATCTGGACTTGACTGGATTTGATGTCTGTCCCTAAATACCATTGACTAGGTGAGCTGTCTTCTTGAACTACTGCAGGGTGTGTGTGGTGAAGATGCCCTCACTACTCTACTAAAGATGTACCTGGATAAAGGGGCAGTAATAACATTCTGTGGTGCTGATCACTTACATGCATTTGCATGACAGTGCAACACAAACCTGAAAACTGATAAGCAGTTGGATAACAGAAATTGCACACAATGCAGTGTTTCCAATCAAAAAGCACACATTCCTATAATGCTCAAAGGCACTAAGTGGTAATATGTTGTAGACATTTTTATGTTTGGTATCTCATGGCGCTGAGTGTTTTGGAACCAGTTATTTTCCTGCATAGCCTAAGCCACAGGAGAAACATTCAGTTTGATAACAAATTGCACAATCTATACAAGTGTTACCAGAGCCTTCAAGGCTGGATGGTGTGTGATAGGGAGTCTCACTAGCATCTGCAATGGTTTACCCAAGTGTTTGTTTTCCCTGAAATCCACCTGCTGAGTAACGTCCACTACTACTGAGGAATAATTCATGTTAATATAGTCATTATAACATAATAATTAGCTAGCCACCAAAAACTTCCTGTTTTCCAATAATTTGTTCCAAACCTCACTGGCTGACCGTTAGAAAATTACTTTTCACTTTGTAACTAAAAGGGGCCTGGTCCCTTTCAAATTGCCGAAAACTGTACTGACATAGTAACATTAGTGGTGCTGATTTTTTTTTAACAATTAAGTGAATGAAAAGTTCTTAGTCGCTTGGTTAACTGGTTTAAAAACTAGGGCACTGAAACGCAAGGTCCTGATTTACCACCATTTAAATAAGCAATAGTCAAAATAGGAAACTACCTAATAGATATATCTGACCAAAATACTTTAATAATTTTCTGCAATTTGCAATTAAAATTGTCTATTCAATGTGATATTCAATACGACTGCAATTTTTTTAAAGTTTGGAGAATTTGGAATCCTATTCATGCATGAGTAATTATTTGTTACTGATGTTATTCACAGATACCTTACCGTATAATGTTATCTTCTCTAAATCATCTATACTCAGAGCTTGGTATGTCCAGCATAAAACATGAGGAAAATTTTCATTAATAGTAATAAGTTTAATAATTAAGATTCTTGTTTAACAATCTCCAGCGACAAGTTTTGGAAAAATGATATATTATTAATCCAGGTAAACTGGTTTAGAAAGAAAATATGTTCTTCCTTAACATAATTTTCTGCTTCAGAACACCTCAAGTCTCTTTATACTGAAGAAGTGCCTTTGAATTGTTGCTACATACTAGACCTGTTAATCGCAATGAAATAACACTCAAATATTACTTAGTAAACTCTGCAAAACTGCAGTGCAATTTGCATCTGTACGCTTGTTTGGTTTCTCAAGACCTTTATTATAACATTTTTAAAAAGCCTTAATCATTATTGAGATTTAACTGAAACCTTTAATTGCTTATTAGAGGAGCTCTTGACCTTGAGAGTAATCTTTTCTAAGAGATTGTTAGTTTCTTTAAGAACATAGTAATAATTATTGTATTTTCGTGTTACATTTTTATGCAAAATTTGCTTTGCATATTTATTTCAGATTGTGTGTATAGGCTGTGATCTGCTTTGATGTTGCTTTGTGATAATATAATTAGTCAGCTATTTCTGAAGGATTCTTCCATTTTCTTCCTTCCTCTCGGTCCACTGGTATGTCTTTGATGATTCTTCCTCACTCGTCTCTCCATCCTAAGCTGTGATTTTCCAATTTTATTTCCAGTTTACCTCATTATTCTCCTCAGACCATTGCTAAATTCGGCGAGTTTGAGAGACATATACTCATTATTTGATCATAATCCCACTAAATTGCTCAACTAACTAATTTCTTTTCTGGCTACATGGATATTTGATATTGTCAACAGCTCCCTCTCACCGGATACTGATCCCCTATTTAGCGATAGAACACAGGTCCTTTGAGCTTAGTCAACCCCGAAACATGAATTAATTCTAACTGAGTCAGAGGACCACCTACGCTGACCAATGAACCTACCCGGTAGGTCTTTGGGCTGGGGGAGGAAACTGGAGCACCCAGAGGAAACCCCCGCATTCCAGGGGGAGGACTCCTTACAGACGATGTTGGAGTTGAACTCTGAACTCCAGCACCCAAAGCTGTAAAGTCAAGTCAACTTTTATTGTCATTTCGACCATAACTGCTGGTACAGTGCATAGTAAAAATGAGACAATGTTTTTCAGGACCGTGGTGTTACATGACACAGCACAAAAAACTAGACTGAACTACATAATAATAAAAAAAAACACAGAGAAAGCTACACTAGACTACAGACCTACACTGGACTGCAGAAAGTGCACAAAAACAGTGCAGGCATTACAATAAATAATAAACAGGACAATAGTCATGGTGTCAGTCCAGGCTTTGGGTATTGAGGAGGCGTCATGCTAACTGATACGTTACCACTGTGCCCAAATTTCCAAATCTGTTCTTACCTCCATTATTCAGAAGGAAAATGTTCATGCCCCTTCTGTCACCGTGAACCCTTTTCCATTTCCACTCCATTATCCTCAAACCTTACAGTAGAATTCAAAGTTTATGCTCATTTGTCCAGGACATTTTCATAGGAATCTCTACAGAAAGGTTTTCAGCCCTATCACAATTTCATACCAGCTTCTTGCTTTTCTAAATGCCACCTCTGGTGGTTGTCACCAAGTTGACTCATCCATTCTACTCTTTCTTGAACTGTTAGCTTCCTTTGACAGTTGACCACGTCCTCCTCCACCAAAGTCCTTCACTTCTGTATTTATTGTTGGAGGTGGAGGTGTCACTGGAGAGGTACCGGAGCCTTAGGATCCTCACCTCCAGGTTCAGGAACAGTTATCACTCCCCCACCATTAGGATCCTGAACCATCATGGATAACTTCACTCAACTCCTCATGGAACTGATCCCACAACCTATGAACTCACTTTCAACAACTTTGCAACTCATGTTCTCAGTATTATATAGCAGTGTATTCATATTTTAAATTTTTTCTGTATTTGTACATTTTGTCTTCTTTTGCACATTGATCATTTGTCAATCTTTGTAGTTTTTCATTGACTGTGCTGTATATTTCCGTTCTACTGTGAGTACCTGCAAGATGAATCTCAGAGTAGTATACGGTAACAGAGACATACTTCGATAATAAAAAGTACTTCGCATGTTTGAGCTTATGGCCTCTCCCAAACTGCCCTTGAGAAGGCGGTGGTGAGCTATTATTGTGGAACCATCGTTGTCCTCCAAGTGATAGTGGTGACCCCACATTAACGTTAGGAAATCCCAGGATTTGGACCCTGTGATGTTGAAGAAATAAGTGTTCTTGTCAGTGTCGAAGAGAAACTGAAACTGGTGGTGCTCCTGCCTGCTTCCTTGCCTTTGCCCTATTTGGTGGTGGAGGTTGTGGATTTACATAGAAACGTAGAAAACCTACAGCACAATACAGGCCCTTCGGCCCACAAAGTTGTGCCGAACATGTATTGTTGGAGTAGCTGAGTGGAAACCTACAGTGCCATTCCATTCCACAAGAATGTTATCCTGCATCATTTCCACACTCAGCCATGCATTTATAGGCATGGATATTGTGATCTACTCTTGGCTGGCCTCCCTCCTATCTAAGGTTATGAAAATCTTCATGTTCTACCCTGCATCTTTGCTTGTTTTGATGCTACTTACAACCCCATCCTGATGTGTCGGTCTACGGTCTCCTGTACTGCCATGATGAGACTCTTAGGTTGGAGGAGCAACGCCTCTTATTCTATCTAGGTAGCCTCTAACCTGATGACATGAGCGTTGAGTTCTCTAACACAATAATTTATCCTCCCTCCCCCACTCCTCTCTGATTTCATTCCATATTCTAGCCCTACCACTTCTCTTCTCCTCACCTGCCCTGGATCTCCTCCTCCTTCCTTTTCTCCACCTCCTCTCTTACCAGATTCCTTCATCTTCATCTCTTTATCTCCATCACCTGTCACCTCCCAGTTTCTCACTCATGTGGCTTCACCTATCACCTGCCAGCTTGTACTCCTTTCCTTCCTCCCACCTTCTTATTCTAGCATGTTCTCCTTTCCCTTCCAGTCCTAAAGAAAGGTCTCAGTCTGAAACTTCAACTATTTATTGATTTCTAGAGAGGCTGCCTGACCTGCTAAGTTCGTCCAAAATTTTTTATGTGTTTTTTTGCCCCCCAGGCTGAGGAACACCTCAATTTCAAATTTAGCACTCTTATTTTGAAGTCTCTTCCTCCCCGTTTCTGCAATTCCCACTGAATCTATAACAATTTAAGGGTTTGCTTTTCCACAAATCCTGGCCCCTTGGGCATCTCCTAATTGGATTGTTCCACCACTCACACAGCCTCAGCTGTCAAGTAATTAAAATTGTGGGAACCCTGCTTTAAACCTCTGCAACTCTAACTCTTTGTCCTTCTGTAAAAAAAGTCCAGCACCGTAACTGAGGTTTCTCAAAGTTCAAAGTAAATTTATTATTAAAGTAGGCATGTCACCAAATACTGCATTTTCTTTGCAGGCATTCACAGTAGAATAAAGAAATACAATAGAATCAATAAATTAAATACATATAATGACTGACAATTAACCAATGTGCAAAGAAGACAAACTGTACAAATACAACAAAAAGCAATAAATAAATGCATACATACATACATGTTAAGAACATGTTGAGTCCTTGAAAGTGATTTCATAGTTTGTGTTCAGTGATCAGTTTGTGGTTGTGGTGAGTGAAGTTGCTCAATTTGATACAGGAGAATGGTGGGCCAGGGGTATAACTGTTCTTGAACTTGGTGGTGTGGATCCTAATGCTCCTGTATCTCTTGCCCAATTCAGAAAAGGCTTCCTCCTCTCTGCTTCAGATTTTGTGAATGAAATTGAACCTATGAACACTACTTCACTACTTTTTTTTTGCATTACTTAGTTAAGTTACTATATGTGTGTGTGTGTATATATATATATATATATATATATATAGACATTGCCTGTGATATTAAACCTGATTCTAATCGTAGCAGCAAGAAGAAAGCATGGCCTGAATGATGGGGGTCCTTGATGATGGATCTACCTTCTTGTGCCAGCACCCCTTGTAAACGTGGACAGTGGTCGGAGGCTTTTATCATTTGCTCTGATATTTTGTTGTGGTTCAGTGTCCAGCACAGTCTGTAAGGGTTAATGCAGGCAATTGTGAGCATTGCGTTTTGGGAGGACTGATCAGGGTAGACCTTACACAGTAGGGCATTGAGAACTGAGGTAAGAGGGACCTGAGTGTGCAGATCCATAAGTGCATAAAAATGGTGTCACCGGCAGAAAGAGCTATAAAGGGAGGTTTTGGCCCATTGGCCTTTATAAATCAAAGCACTGAGTACAGGACTTGGGATGTTTTGTTGAAGTTGCGTAAGATGCTGGTGAAGCTTATTTGGAGTATTGTGTGCAGTGTGGTCACATAACTACAAGAAGGATATGAATAAGACTGAAAGAGTGCAGAGAAACTTTATAGGGATTTTGCTGCAACTTGAGGACCTGAGTTATAGGTTAGGACTTTATTCCCTGGAGCATATGAGAATGAGAGGAGATTTTATAGAAGTTTTCAAAATGATGAAGGTATAGTTAGGGTAAATGGAAGCAGGCTTTTTCCACTGAGTTTGGGTGAGCCTAGAATGGGTGGGTGGTCAAATGTTAAGAGTGAAAGATAAAATACCCAAGGGGAAAATGAGGAGGAGCTTCTTTACTCGGAGGGTGGTGAGAGTGTGGAATTTGCTGCTAGGGGAAGTGGTGGATGTGGTTTTGATTCCAACATTTTTAAGAGAAGCTTGTTTAAGTTCAGGAATAGGAGAGGAATGGAGGGCTATGGTCCAGGTGTTGGTCAATAGCTCTACACAGAATTATCGTTTGCTTGGACTAGATGGGCCAAAGGGCCTATTTGTGTGTTGTAGTCCTGTATGACTATAAGCTCTCTGGAACATGCTGCAGCTTACAATGTTTTGTATTAACATCAGTCATTGCTTTCCATCTTTGTGGCAAGTCTGAGGAAATGCCTCAGTTTCCTAATTTTAAGTGCAAAAGATCAGCTTGTTAACGAGAAAACAAGTCTTCCATTTCTACGATGATCACACAATCTTAGTGCATCCCAAAGGATATTGCAATTAAAGAACTGAAATGAATTTTAAAGAAACTAGTTAATTTTACAAATGTGGAAATAGTAATACACAAATGACTGCTTGATAAAAAAATTATGACTTCAAATTTTAAGAACAATGAAACCTAAGACATTGTTTTCTTCCCTTATTAATGAGTTTATTCTGCTCCTTATTCCTTTTGAGGTACTCCTCACATAGCAAATGTTCAATTGATGGATTTTCACTCTAATGCCTTTGACTCTTTGAGGCCAACGTCATCGATTTACAAAACTATTTTATTTGCTCTAGTCAATAACATTCCACTCATCTTGCTCGAGAATGTACTGTACCAAAGTTTTCATAAGACATTTTGCCTTGCCTTTTTAATTGACAAAATTTCACCTTGGAAAATGTTTAACAGGAATACATCCCTTTTGTAAGCTGAGGAGCTACTGCATAGTCTATGAGGGGTGATTGATAAGTCTGTGGCCTAAGGTAGGAATCAATTTTAGAAAACCTAGCACATTTATTTTTCAACATTGTCCTCTCCTACATTCACACACTTAGTCCAGCGGTCATGGAATATATGGATCTTGGACCTCAGAAAGTGTTCACAGCAGGGGTGATTGATAAGTTTGTGGCCTAAAGTAGAAGGAAATGAGTTATACAGCTCTCATTACATGCACATGCAGTTCAACTCTTTGAGTGATTATGCAGAAAGTTTGAAGTTAATAACTCATTGGGAAGATCGATAAGTTCATGGCCTTGGGTAGAAGGATATGAGTTATTAATTTCAAGCTTTCTGCATAAACACACTAAGAGTTGCACTGCATGTACCAAGAGCTGTATAACTCATCTCCTTCTACCTTAGGCCACCAACTTATCAATCACCCCTGTTGTGGACACTTTCTGAGGTCCAAGATCTGTATGCTCCACAACTGCTGGATTAAGTGTGTGAATCTAGGAGGGGACTATTTTGAAAAATAAATGTGCTAGGTTTTCTAAAATTGACTCCTTCTGCCTTAGGCCCCGAACTTATCAATCATTCCTCATATAATGGTGACAGCACTCAAGCCAGTCAGATCTCATTTGTCCCGTAGTCTGCTCCTAAAACAAATATTGTGATCTACACATCAACCTGAGTCAGCAATATTTTTGGTAGCAGGAATGTGTGTGTCTTTCAGAGGAAGCCTTGACTAAAGTGGCAAGTCAGAATCCTGAGTTACGTTGTTCCAATAACTTGCAGTATTAGGAAGTCACCACTGTGTGGGTTATAACACAATTCAGGCACTTTTGAAATGGGAAGTGTGCCTACAGTGACAACATTGTTACCTTGTTGTGCAATTTAGTTTAATGCAGTATTGCTGTGGTAGTTCTCTAAGAGTTAAAAAATAGAGGGGTGTGTGTCTATTTCCTACTTCGAGTTAAAAAAGATAAATTGATATACATATGTGCTTCCCAAAGAATTAAATTAAATAGATGTGTGTGTGTGTGTGTGTGTGTGTGTGTGTGTGTGCGCGCGCGCGCGTGCTCGTGCTTCTCAAAGAATTAAAAAATATGGTGGGGGTGTGTGTGTGTGTACATGTGTGTATTTATTTAAGGACTTAAAAAAGATGTGTGTGAGTGGTTTTCAAATAATTAAAAGAGATATGTATGTGCATTTCTGTTTTCATATGTGTGCATGTGTGTGTGTATATGTCTGCGTGTATGAGTGTTGTGTGTTTGTGTGAGTGCACGCACATTGAGCATGTGTGTGTGCATGTGTGAGTGTGTGTGTGTGAGAGTGTGCACGCATAATAATGCATGTGCGTGTGGTTTTCAAAGAGTTAAAAAAGATAGGTGTGCGTGTGCCGGGGTGCATATGTGCACGAGTGTGTGTGTGTGTGTGTGTGTGTGCGTGTGTGGCTTTGAAAGAGTTAGAAAAGGTAAGTGTGTATGTGTGTGTGTTATTTTCACGGAGTTGAAAAAGATGAAGTTATACGTGTGCTTTTCAAAGTTAAAAACATGGGGGGGGGGGAGGTGTGTGTGTGTGCGCGCGCGCAGTTATCACTGCAGATGCCTGTGAAGTGAATGTAAAGTGAATCCATCCTTTGGCCCTTATCTAAGTGTTCCAACAACAGTGGAGGGAAGGGGAGTGCTAATGGTCATTTGACATCACTATAAATGGACCAGAAAGCTAGGAAGTAGGCCAGTGAGGTTTTTGCAATGATGATTAGGCTTGTTTGCATTATTGACATTAAGAGTTACTTTGGGCAACCAGCCAGTGACCGGGGCTGACTATTTAATTCAGACTAATGAGAAATATAGATCAGTGCATTGAATGCAAACCCACACTTTTCCTGTTTTATAGCAGTGAGGGGAATGATTGACTTAAGAGGAGAAGTACAACACAAATCGGATTTTGATAGAATTAGTATTTGTTGGATAGATAAGCCTGACGGTGGAATAGTGTAGAGCTAGTGGCTCTGACAGAACTATTTATAGTGTTACTGCGGTACTGCTTAATAATATTTCACAGTACTGTAGAAAACAATGCCTCTGGCACTGCTATTCCACAGGTACCATTTTAAGGTAGATTAAAAAAGAAAGACTTGAATTTTTTTGACCACAGCTTTCTTCAAAATGCTTCACAGCCAGTGATGCACCTACTTTGAAGTTGCAGTCTTTGTTGTGAATTGGGAAACACAGTTATCCATTCATGCATCACAAGATCCCTTTAAAAGGAAAAAATCTGGCATGATTCACATTGCAAGATCGAGCTTGAAGGCAGAATACAGGGTTCTTAGCAGGGTGGAGGAACAGAAGGATCTTGGGATCCACATCCATAGATCCCTCAAAGGTCCCACACAGGTTGATAGGGTTGTTAAGGAGGCATATAGTGCTTGGCCTTCATTAGTTGGGGGACTGAGTTCAAGCACCATGAGGTAAAGTTGCAGCTGTGTGAGACTCTGGCTATACCACACGGAATATTGTGTTGCCCCATTATAGGAACAATGTAGATGCTTTAGGGAGGTGCAGAAGAGATTTACGAGGATGCTACTTGTCTTATGAGATCCGATTGTGTGAGCTAGGGCTTTTCCCTTTGAAGAGAAGGGGGATGAGATCTGAGTTGGTAGGGATGTACAAGGTGATAGAGTGCACTGCCAGAGATTTTTTCCAGGCTGGGAATAGCTATTACCACAGGGCACAATTTTATAGACAATAGGTGCAGAAGTAGATGATTCAGTCCTTCGAGTCTGCACTGCCATTTTGAGATCATGGCTGATCATCTACTATCAATACCTGGTTCCTGTCTTGTCCCCATATCCCTTGATTCCCCTATCCATAAGATATCTATCTAGCTCCTTCTTGAAAGCATCCAGAGAATTGGCCTCCACTGCCTTCCGAGGCAGTGCATTCCAGACCCCCACAACTCACTGGGAGAAGAAGTTTTTCCTTAACTCTGTCCTAAATGACCTATCCCTTATTCTCAAACCATGCCCTCTGGTACTGGACTCTCCCAGCATCTGGAACATATTTCCTGCCTCTATCTTGTCCAATCCCTTAATAATCTTATATGTTGCAATCAGATCCCCTCTCAATCTCCTTAATTCCAGCGTGTACAAGCCCAGTCTCTCTAACCTCTCTGTGTAAGACAGTCCTGACATCCTAGGAATTAACCTTGTGAAATGTTTAGAGAAGAACATAGGGGAGATGTCAGAGCTAGGCTTTTTACCCAGAGAGTGATAGGTGCATAGAACACCCTGCCAGGAGCTGTCATAGAGGCAGATACATTAGGGATGTTAAGAGACTCTTAAATAGACATATAGATGATAGAAAAAATGGAGGGCTATGTGAGAGGGAAGGGTAAGAGTGATGTTGTAGATTAAAACGTTAATACAATATTGTGGGCCAAAGGGCCTATACTGTACTCATTTGTTCTTTGTTCTCCTTTCTACAAAGTTGTCCCCACCTTCTTCTTCTGAGTGACAGTGTTGTAAGTTACAATGGTTTGCAAAGAGATCTTGATCATTTAGGAATTCAGGCTGAGGAATGGCAAATAGATTTCAACTTAGTTTGATGTATTTGGAAAGTCAAACCAGGGAAGGGCGTATACAGTGAATGACAGGACAAAACAGAGGGACCTGGAAGCACAAGTGCACAGTTCACTGAAAGGAGCCGCACAAGTAGACAGGATAGTGAAAAAGGCATTGAGCACATTGACCTTCTTCAGGTGGAACAAGTCAGGACATTATGTTGCAGTTATATGAATCAATGCCATCACACTAGGAATTTTGTGAGCAGATTTGGTCATAGAAAAGACATTGTCAAGCTGGAGAGGGTGCAGTAGAGATTTACGAGGATGCTGCCTGGACTAGAGAGCCTGAGGTGAAGGAGGACATTGGCCATGCTGCATCTTCCCTGGAGCACAAGACAATGGAAGATGGCCTAATAGAAGTTTATATAATCATGGGGCGACAGAGTAACACTGTGATTAGCACAATGCTTTACAGTACCAATGACCCAGGTTCAATTCCTACCGCTTTCTGTAAGGAATTTGTACATTCTCCCTGTGACTGCATGGTTTTCCTCTGGGTGCACCAGTTTCCTCCCACGGTCCAAAGACATACCAGTTGGTAGGTTCATTGGTCATTGTAAGTTGTTCCACAATTAGGCTAAGATTAAATCGGGGATTGCTCAAAGGGCAGGAAGGGGCTGTTCTGCACTATTTCCTCAATAAAGAACAGATAAATAACAGGTATGGATAAGATGGACAGTCATAGTTTTACACCAGGAATGTTCAGGAACAGTTATTATCAGACTCCTGAACAAGCATGAATAACTCTACAACTCATGTTCTCAGTATTATTTATTTTTTATTTGCACAATTCATTTTTTGTTTGTCAATGTTTGTTTATATAGTTTTTTTCATAAATTCTATTATATTTCTTTATTTTTCTTCAAATGCCTGCAAGAAAATGAATCTCAATGTAGTATATGGTGACATTCAGTATATATACACAGTACTGTGCAAAAAGTTTTAGGCACACAGACATACAGTTAGGGTGCCTAAGAATTTTGCACTGTACTGTATTTGTTAACATGGAGCAGAGAGTGAGTCTGTGAATCTGGAGGAGCAAAGAATGTTAAGAATGACAACGATGGAGTGCCCTGGGAGGGTTGTGGGACTGGTGGCAGAGAAGTTCCAGGAGTAGGGTGTAGCACGGGTGCAGACACACCCATCCCTGCGACACCAGGCAAGATTACTAGATTCAAAAACTGGTTTATTGATCATTACAGATTGTCTCTCTGATGCTTTCTGCTCCCTCCACTCTCCCTTTCACTTTTCCCAACCATGATTCCTCTCTCCCTGCCCCTTTCCCACCCAGTCCACAATAGAGACCCATGTCAGAATCAGGTTTATCATCACTCACATATGTCATGAAATCTTTTTTTTTGTGGCACCAGGACAGTGTAATACATAAAATTACTGCAATACTGTGCAAAAGTTGTAGGCCTTCAAGCTACAACTCATTGAGAGTAAGGGAGATTCAAACAAGAGGACATGAGTTGAGAGTTAGGGGGCAAAAGTTTAAGGGTAACATGAGGGGGAATTTCTTTACTCAGAGTGTGGTAGCTGTGTGGAACAAGCTTCCAGTAGAAGTGGTAGAGACAGGTTCAGTATTGTCATTTAAAGTAAAATTGGATACGTATATGGACAGGAAAGGAATGGAGGGTTATAGGCTGAGTGAGGGCCAGTGGGACTAGGTGAGTGTTCAGCACGGACTAGAATGGCCGAGATGGCCTGTTTCCGTGCTGTAATTGTTATATGTTTATATGGTTATAAGCTATATGTATGGAATGGGAAGGCCCTCAAGGTTACTGGGGCAAACACAAGCAGCTGAGATGAGCCGAAGACACTGCATCACTCTGTGACTCTGCGATACTGGTTCCTTGGAAAACTCAGGGCAGCTAGGGTGCCCCAGTTTTAAGTTCTTGCCTGGTTCCTGGGGTGCACTGGTTACTTGGGCTTGTCTGTGGTCAGGTTCCTGCCAACGGATTTTACCACAACACCTTTAGGTTCTGATTTTTAAACATCAATCCTTAGACCACATTGTTCAACTAGATCTGATCGCATGCAAACAACAAAGAGGATCCAGGATTGCTAAAGACCATAAGAAATAGGAGCAGAATTAGGCCATTTGGTATCCATCATGGCTGACTTATCCCTCTCAACCCCATTCTCCTGCCTTTCCCCCATAACCTTTGATGCCCTTAACAATCAAGAATCTTATCAACCTCCACTTTAAATATACACAATGACTTGGGCTCCACAGACATCAGTGGCAATGAATTCCACAGATCACCACACCCTGTCTGAAGAAATTACCCCATTTCTCTCTCCTCCTTGTATTTTGAGACAGAGTACTTAGGTCGTAGACTATCCCACTATTGAAACCATCCTCTCCATGGCCACTCTATGAAGGCCTTTCAATATTCAAAAACACAAAATGCTGGCAGAACTCAGCAGGCCAGACAATATCAATGGAGGAGGTAGTGACGACGTTTCGGGCCGAAACATCGTCACTAACTCCTCCCATAGATGTTGTCTGGCCTGCTGAGTTCTGCCAGCATTTTGTGTTTTTATTTATTTATTTCCAGCATCTGCAGATTCACTCATGTTGCCTCTCAATATTCACTAGGTTTCAATGTAATCCCCCCTGATTGTTCTAAACTCCAGCGAGTACAGGCCCAGAGCCATCAAAAGCTCCTCATACATTAACCCTTTCATTCCTGGGATCACTCTCATAAACCTCCAATTGCAGCACATCCTTTCTCAGACAAGAGGAGCAAAACTGCTTGCAATACTCCAAGTGCCCTCAAAACAACGTCTTATAAAGCCTCCTGTGGTTCCCCAGTACTCCCAGATAGGAAACTCATAAAATTTAATCTTAAGCTGTTTTAACCTGCTACCTGAATCTAAATTGAAAGTAGAATAAATTCTGTAAAGGAAAACTTGTAGGGCAATGTTCCACATTAATGGGACTGAGCGGAAGAAATGGATTTAACAATACACTGCTAGAAACTAGCAAACTCAGACTGAGAAATTATAAACTCAAAGAGATTCCACAGAAGCTGGAAATCCAGAGTAACACACACAAAATGCTGGATGAATTCAGCAGCTCAGGTAGCATTTGTGGAGGGAAATAAACAGTCGATGTTTCGTGCCAAGGCCCTTCATCAGGACTGGAAAGGAAGGAGGTAGAAGTCAGGATGCATACCATTAAGGTGTTCCTCCAGCATTTTGTGTGTGTTATTCTGAGAATGTAATGTAATACAGCAGCTGAAGTTCAATGTCACAGAACAGCTGTCAGGTTAGTTGATGTTTTTCACAGATGCTTGAAAGTTTTTATTTCCCTGAATGTGTTTTAAAACGTATGTTGGATTCTGATGTTTTGGATCCAAGGTTCTACGGAAGTGAAGAATGAAGGAATCAAATTTGTCGCTTTCAGCTGTTTCATGAAGCCCTCTGCCAAATGGCCTACTCCTATTTAAACAGTGCACTTATTTATTTCATTTATTTATTTAGAGGTTCAGTGTGGAACACACCCATCTGGCCCAACAAGGTATGTCACCCAGCAACCCACCTGTTTAACCCTCGCCTAATCACAGGACAATTTATAATGACCAGTTTACCTACTAACCGGTATGTCCTCAGACTGTGGGAGGAAACCCATCCGTACATAGGAAGATGTACAGACACCCATACAGAAGGTGCTGGAATTAAGCTGGATATCCGATGCCCCGAGCTGTCATGGTAAGCACTACACCACTGTGACGCTTTCAAAAATCTCAGACTTGTTTTGAATCCCATCATGGCCACAGACCTCTGAATCTGTTCCACCTCAACTCCAAAACATTCTCTAATCTCTCTATACTCTTCCAAATTGGGCATTTTAGTGTTCTCAACTTTAGCTGTTGTGTGACTGGCAACCAAGTCTGCAATGACTAAGGCCATAAGTTCTGGAAATCCCTGCCATGACTTCTCTCCTTCCAGAATGTTGGCAGTACAGGCAAATTGTGGTTGTGAGGGAATATCAACTTGACTGATCTTGTCATCTTTGGAACAAGGGAGACTGAGAGGAAATTACACTGAGACAGTATCAATGAAGATGACTAAGCAGTCAATGTTTCGGGCTGAGACCCTTCTTCAGGACTCAAGAAAGACTTTTGAGTCTTCATGAAGGGTTTTGGCCTGAAATGTTAACTGTTTGGTCATTTTCCTCCAACATTTTGTGTGTGTTAATATAGTGTTCTATACTGAGGTGAGTGATTAGAGTTGTACAGGTTTGTTCAAGAATTGAATAATTGAAGAAAAGCAACTATTCTTGAACCTAGTAGTATGGAGCTTCAAGCATTGGTACCAGCAGCTTGATGGTAGCTGTGAGAAGATGACATGGCCTGGGTGCTGAGAATAGAGTTACAAATTCATAGAACACTATCGCACAGTCTAGTCCATGCCAAACCATCCCATTGACCTGGACTCGGACGATAGCCCTCCATAACCCTCCCATCCATAAACCTATCCAAGTTTCCCTTAAATGTTGAATTTGACCCTGCATCCACCACTTGCGCTGACAACTCATTCTACATTCTCACTATTGTCTGAGTGAAGAAGTTGCCCCTCATGTTCCCCTTAAGCATTCCTTTGATGATTAATGTTGCCTTCTTGAAGCACAACTCCTGTATGTGGCAAGGAATGCACCCGTGATGTACTGGGCAGGGACCACAACTCTCTGCATCTTCTTACACCCCCACACATTTGAATGCTGCATGATTCAACCCGAATGATGCTTTCGATAGTAGATCTGTAGAATTCTGTTCAATTGCTTGGTGGTAGAAATGTAGCTGAAAGATGGTTTTAAATTAGAAACCGTCTTCCCATAAAAGTCCTTTAAGTTTTCTTACTCTATTGTGAAATACAGAAAATTCATTTTACTTCCTTGCATTTTGTTAACTCATTCAAATTATAATTGTGTGTGGTATAACTGTTATCAAAAGTACATACAGAATTCCTCATCACTCAAACCTTCTCTACCATGTAGCTAGATCATGGCAGAACATGCCTTGTGTTTCATTTGCACTCTTAATACTCGAGTAACAAATTCCTATCAAAACATAGAATATAGTACAAAAGTTACAGTACAATATTCAGATTCAGTTTAATTTTCATACATTGAGAAGTACAGTGAAGTACATCTTTTGATTCAATGACCGGCACTACCTGGGGATGTACCTCAAGGGTTGCCACACATTCCAGTGCCAGCATGGGATAGCCACAATGCTCAGCTGAAGAACACAGAACACAACAGGCAACAAATCTACAAGAGCAAAACAAGCCCCTTTGCCCCCTGCCACCCAGCTGTGCATCCACGCTCATACACAGTCCTTCAGCCTCAGGACAGGCGGTGTTTTGGGGCTTGACCCTTCACCAGGACTGGAAAGAAAGAGTGTAGAAGCCAGAATTTAAAAAGTGGGGGGAGGTGAAAGAGCAGAAGCTGATGGGTGATAGGTGAATCCCGGTGAGGTGATGGAGGCGGGATGAAAGGGAATGATGTGAGAAGGTGGGAAATGATAGGTGGAATTAACAAAGGACTGAAGAACAAGGACTCTGACAGGAGACAGCAGCGGACCATGGAATAAACAGAAGGAGCTGGGGAACAGAGGGAGGAATGGGCAGGTCAGGGAAAGGGTTAAAGGAAAAGGATAATGGGTCTAGGGCAGGGGTCGGCAACCTTTACCACTGAAAGAGCCATTTGGACCATTTCCCTCAGAAAAGAAAAAACTTGAAGCCACAAAACCCGTTTGACATTTTCAATGAAATAACACCGCATACAATGATTTTTTGCCTTTATGCTATGTATAAACAAACTACAGCGTGTTGCATTTATGAAATCGATGAACTCCTGCAGAGAAACCGAAATTACATTTCTGCATGCAACAAAAACATTTTGAACTCCGAAAAAAAGACATTGGGTTGAAGGTTACTTTTAAGTAAAATACTCAATGTCTATTTGAGTCCTTCTTGTATTTATGAAAAACGCCGACCTTAAATTGTCTGCCAGCAGCAAACCAAAAATAACGTCAGCCAGCTGTCAACAAGACAACATTTCACTGAACAATGAAAAAATATGAATATACATAAAATAATAGGCAATTAAAATATTTATCATACTTGGTTAATGGGATTTCTGCTCCTGGACCTCAGCACACAGCATCTGCACATCAGGGCTGTATGACGTCACCTTCATCTTTACACAGGATCGCAAGCTGTCATCTGTGAGGCGTGCGCGATGTTTGTTTTTAATAAAGTTCATGTTGGAGAACACCTGTTCACATACATATGTGGATCCAAAGATCGACAGGACTCCAAGCGCATACTTTTTAATGTTTACATAAATGTCGGGGATAGCATACCATGTTTTGAACACAAGTTTGTCTGGTTTGGGGAGGTTTTCACTATCACTCCATTTGCGATTCTGAGCAAGAACGGCCTTCCGACGGGCAACATCTTCAAGGTCTGCTGTCAAGCGTCTAAACTTGGACACCCATATGTCTTTGTCGGCTACGTTTGCCAGTTCCATCTCAAGATCAGGTTGACTCACACCTGCCAATGCAGTCATATTCAGTAGGGATGGATTGATGCTTAGGGGAGTGACCGGGAAGGATAATGTGTTTTTTACCTCTCTGAACTCACAGAAGCATTTCCCAAATGATATTTGCATTGCGATGATTGCAGAATGTAAATACTCCGAATTTATCATGTCGTGAGCTTGTTTGTTCCAATTGGAGAAGTGAGACAATGTGCCTTTCTGTAAATCTCTGGCAAGCAGTGTCAACCTGCGCTCGAATGCCAAAACTCCTCCAACATGTGCAGGGCTGTACGTCCTTTCCCCTGAAGAGCTGTGTTCAGCGTGATCAGGTGTGCCGTCATGTCTACCATGAAGTGTAGCTTTTACAGGTACTCTGGCTGTTCCAGCTCAGGAAAGGTGAGCCCTTTGCTGCCCAGGAAAGTTTTCACTTCTGCCAGACTCGCGACAAAGCGTTTCAGCACCTCCCCTCTGGACAGCCACCGGACTTTGCTGTGCAGCAGGAGATCAGAATATGCGCTTTCCAGCTCGTCCAATAACAAATGGAATTGACGGTGATTTAAACTTTTTCCCATTATTTTATTGACAATCTGAATGACAACATCCATTACTTCTGTGCATTCCAGAGGAAATGTTTGAGCGCACAGTGCCTCTTAGTGCAAGATGCAGTGAAAAGTCAGCAGCTTTCTGTCCAGCGACTTCTGCAGTAAAGCCACAAATCCCTTGTGCGCTCCTGTCATACTTGATGCCCCATCAGTAGCTACTGACACCAGGTGGGTAGTCTTTATTCCTTTGGCTCTTAAACAATTCAAGACAGCGTCACAGATGTCTTCCCCCCGTGTTTGGCCTTTTAGAGGTATCAACTCAATCATTTCTTACTGTGGCCCGGCAGAGTTTACGTACCGGCAGAACAGCGCTATTTGTTCAATATCACCTTTGTCTTTAGACCCATCAGAGGCAATCTAGTAGGCCACAGCTGAATTGATGTCTTTAATTTGCTGTCTTGTGATGTCTTCTGCCATTGTTATGTTTCTGTCTTTGACAGTCTTTGCAGAGAGGGGCATATCCCTGATTTTCTGCACAATTTCACTCTTGTTTTTAGAGTCCGTGAATAGATGTTCTGAAATCTTAATGAAAGATTCTTTTATATATTCAACATCTGTAAACTGCTTCCCGTGCCTGACTATTTCCTGAGCGGCAACAAAACTAGCATATGTCATTGATTTTCCAGACTTCACCCACTTCTTGAAATGATTTTTGCTCAGATCAACCTTCTGCATCAGTTCCAAAACGGCTTTTTTTCTCTCATCTCAATCTGGATATTTTTGAGCAAAGGCTGCGTGTTTATTCTAGAAATGCTTTGCGACATTTGACTTTTTGTTGTTTGCTAGTTTCTCATTGCATATTAAGCATACCGGTAAACCAGTCTCGTCAGCAGTGAAAGCAAATGAATCTGCCCACGTATCATTAAACGTTCTGTTTTCTTCAATCACTTTTCTTTTTTTTTTGAATTCTCCATAGTTAGCCAACCTTGGATCGAAAAATTAAAGAAATCGCGCACTGGCGGGTGTCAGGCATTGGCAGTGGTGACGTATATTAATAGCGACAAAAACACGTTTTATTTAGATTGTACAAGATCACCATTATCTTCAAATTTAGAATTACATTTCAAAAACTAACAAACTAACATAAAATACATTTTAATTAAATACTCATCATTTATTTTCCAAAGCCACAGGGAGTCACATGCAGCTCTGGAGCCGCGGGTTGCCGACCCCTGGTCTAGGGGAAAACAAATGGGGGTGTTTCTAGCTTCTGGGAACCACTTTGTCCCCCAAACCTTTGTTTTTCCTGTTCTTCTGGCTCTGTTACACATTTGCTTCAGCCCTTTGTCACTTCCATGTAACACTTAGTATATTGTGGTAGAAAAAGTACTGATAGTTAACAAAATTACCTCACACTACAGTATTTTATGTGTAAACCTTCACATAAATTGCCAGACTATGTGCTATCTCCTCACCTTTTAAACCAACAATGTTTTACAGTGCAATTCTACACTCTGGCCACTTTATTACATACACCTGTTCACATGTTAGTTAATGCAGATCTCTAATCAGCCAATCATGTAGCAGCAAAATGTATAAAAGCATGCAGACATGATCAAGAGTTTAAGTTGTCGTTCAAACTAAATAACAGAATGGGGAAGGAGTGCAATCTTAATGCTTTCCAGATGGGATGGTTTGAGTATCTCAGACACAGCTGATCTCCTGGGATTTTCACACGCAACAATCTCTAGAGTTTACAGAGGTTAATGCCATGGAAACAAAAAACATCCAGTGAGTGGCAGTTCTGTGGCGAAAACACTTGTTAATGAGAGAGGTCAGAGGAATATGGCCAGACTGACAGGAAGGTGAATAATTCAAATAACCTCGTGTGGAGCATCTCCAAAACATTGAGTCTTGAAATGGATGGGCTACAGCATCAAAAGACCACAGGCATACAGTCAATATCCACTTTATTAATTATATTTAAATTATTGATGTAAGATTAATAATAAACTGCATAAGTCAAAGTATTGAATACAACAGTTAGGATGTAATGTTGAAGTTGTATAAGGCATTGGTGAGGCCTAATTTGGAGCATTGTGTGCAGTTCTGGGCACCCACCTACAATAAAGATATCATTAAGATTGAAAGAGTCCAGAGAAATTAATAAGGATTTGCCAGGTCTTGAGGACTTAAGTTAAAGGGAAAGGTTCAATAGGTTAGGGCTTCACTTCCTGGAGCATAGGAGAATGAGGGAAGATTTGACAGAGGTATATAAATCTATCAGAGGTATAGATAAGCATGCAAGGTTTTTCCACTGAGGCTGGGTGAGACTAAAACCAGAGGTCATGTGTGAAGGGCGAAAGGTGAAATATTTAAAATGAACCAGAGAGGGATCTTTTTCACTCATCTGGCGATGAGAGTGTGAAATATGCCGCTCGTGGAAGTGGAGGATGCGGGTTTGATTTCAACGTTTAAGATAAATTTGGATAGGTATGGGATGAGAGGGGTATGGGAGGCTATGGTTCAGATGCAGCTCAGTGGGACTAGGCAGAATAGTAATTTAGCACAGACTCGATGGGCCAAAAGGCCTGCTTCTATGTTGTAGCACTCTCTGACTCTATAACATTTAATGAAATTCCTTAATATCCTCAGACTTTATTTTTTGCAAGTTACAAGAGAATTGTGTATGGGATGTAATATTCAATTTACAGAGGTGGAAATATTGATTCTTCTCATCTTAAGAAAACACACAAAAAAGAATATTGTGCCACAGAGCTTAAGATAATTTCTCAGCTGGTTTCAAACACTGAGCTTCTCAACCTCACAATAATCCATGATCGACTCCCAGTTAATACAGGAATGAGCCAGGCTAGGGATTTTAATGGAATGATGAGGGTAGGACAACTCAATTTGCCTCAGCTCCCTTAAAATCGGGGAAAGGCAAGAATCAGTCCGCCTCTTGCTTTCTGCCCAGAGATTACAGCAATATGTTGCTGACTGCCACTAGCGATTCTGAATCAAAACATTCTCTGAGGGAATGGATAGAGGTTTTGCAAATGAAAGCAGGAAATGTTGAAAATTCTCAGCAGATCAATTAGTACAACTTTTATCCTGCTGTTCTGTGACTATTGAACAATCCCCAAGTACAGTAAGATATTCTCTTGTCCTCATTATCTATCTCATTATAACTTTGTATCATACTGTCTGCTTGAACCACACTTACTCTGTAACATTAACAGCTTCTTCCCCTCTGCCACCAGATTTATAAATGAATCATGAACCCACAAATATTACCCAATTATTTGTCTATTTTTAAACTACTTACTTATTTATTTCATAATTTATGGTAATTTTATGCTTTTGCACTTTACTGTTGCCAAAAACAACAAATTTCACATCAGCACACACAAAATGCTGGAGAAATTCAGCAGGTCAGGCAGCATCTATGGAAATTAATATATGGTTGACATTTTGGGTGCAGACCCTTCTTTAGGACTGGCAAGGAAGGGGGAAGATGCCGGAATAAAAAGGTGGGGGAGGGGAAGGAGGTTAATAGAAGGTGATAGGTGAAGTCAGATGCATGAGAAAGGTAAAGAGCGGGAGTGGAAGGAATCTGATAAAAGAGTGGACCATAGGAAAAGGGTCTAAGCCCGAAATGTCAACTGCTTATTCATTTCCATAGATGCTGCCTGACCTGCTGAAGTCCTCCAGCATTTTGTGTGTGAACTATAGATTTCCATCAACTATAGACTTTCCTCATTTAAAATTTCACATCATATAAAACAGTGATAATAAATCTGATTATGATTCAGATTCTGCTTTGAAGCTGTAATACTTTACACTGCATCTGTACCCCACACAAAACTCAGCAGGTCAGGCCGCACCTATGGAGGGGAATAAACAATCAATGCTGCAGGCTGAGACCCTTTATCAAATTCCTGTTTATTCTCCTCTATAGATGCTGCCTGACAGTACTACTGAGTTACTCTAGCATTCTGTGTGTGTTGCTCTGCATTTCCCGCATCTACAGAATCTCTTGTCTTCATGGTTCTGCATTTTCTTTTTCCTTGTACTGCCTCAGTGTACTGTTGCAATAAACTTATCTGTATGGCTAGCAAGCAAAACAAAGTTTGCCACTGTACCCCGGTATCTGTATCAATAATAAACCAATTAACCAAGTTACCACTTGAGAAGCAGCGTTAATGTTTCAGGTTAATGACAGTTTTTCAGACATTTCTCCACTATAGCTGAATAATCCTTAAAAATCCACACTCTTATCTTGTTGATCCTAAATGAAGCCATCACCCTTGACAGCTGAATATTCCAAAACCCACTGCAATGAACCAGTCAGAAAATTTTAGGAATGGTTGTAAAGTGGGAAATGTGCTGACCAATTGTTGAACATCGTGATCTCACAGGATGGATTAATGTAGATGAATTTCTTCCCCTTGTTCTTGATACTGTTCATAGTAGTCATAGAAAAGTATAGGACAGGAACAGGTCCGTCAGCCCAGCTGGTCAGTGCTGATCCATTCAAACTGCCTTCTTCCATCAACCTACACCAGGATCATAGCCCTCTATTCCCCAATCATCCACGTATCTATCCAAACTTTGCTTAAACATTGAAATTGAGTACACATGCACCACTTGTGCTGGCAGTTCATTCCATACACTCATGACTCTCTCAGTCAAGAAGTTTTCCGTCTTTTTTCCCCTTAACGATTTTACCTTTTTCCCTTAAAGCATAGCCTCTAGTCCCACCCAACCTCAGTGGAAAAATCCTGCTTGAATGATTAGGCTTCACCAACGTAACTTTCTTCAAATATTACCAAGAGATATTTAACATACACCTCTGAATGTTCAAACTTTAAAAATCATAGTAAATTTATAATCAATATACATATATGTCACCATTTACTCTCGAGATTTATCTTCTTGCAGGTATTTACTGGAAAATAAAGAAATTCAATAGAAATTATGAAAAACTACACATAACAAAGACTGATACTCATTCAATGTGCAAAAGAGGACAAATTGTGCGTTTAATAAATTTTAACAAGTAAATAACGAATAGTGAGAACATGTGTGTTGGATCTTTGAAAGTGAGCCTGTAGGTAATGGAACCAATTCAGAATAGGGGCAAGTAAAGTTGATGCTGAAGCAGTGCCGATTAAAGTCCACAGATAAATGAGTTCTATACACAGAGGGTAGTGAGCTACCAGAAGAAGTGTTTGAAGTGGGTAGAATTGCAACATTTAGGAGGCATTCAGATAGATATATGGAGGGGAAGGACTTGTGGATTTATTGACCGAGCACGGACAACTGGGATGAGCAGGGAGGATGCTGCTGGTGAACATGGAACAGTTGGGCCAAAGGGCCTGTTTCTGTGCTGTATTACTCTATGACAACAACACGGTAAGCTTTTTGTTATTAGTTCCACAATTTCATCCCTACATTTTTCACATTTGCATTTTACAGTAAGCTGCATTCAGGGATTTTAGGGCATGTAAAAAAAAAAATTTGGTCAAAGGGAGAGAGGAAAGCTTCCCAGTACAGCTGTTCCCCCATGGTATTCTACCAATCTTTTAACTACTCTAATTCTAACCCTTCCCCCCAACATAGCTCTTCATTTTTTTTCATCTATGTGCCTGTCTAAGAGTTTCTTAAACTTCCCTAATGTATCTGCCCCTACCAAAGCTGAAAGTTCAAAGTAAATTTATCATCAAAGTACACATATATCACATATAGTACACATATATTTCTTGAGGGCATACTCAATAAATCCATAATAGAATGATAACCATGGTAATAACTGTTCCTGACCTGGAGGTGTGTACCTTCCCCTTGGTGACAGCAGCAAAGAAAGAGCATGAACTGGGTGTTAGGGGGACCCTAATGATGGGTGCTGCTTTTCTGTGACAATACTTCCTATAGGTGTCTCAATGGTGGGGACAGTATTACCTGTGATGGACTGGTCTGTATCCACTACTTATTTTATAAGATTTTCCATTCAAGAGCATTATCAGGCTGTGATGCAGCCAGTCAAAATACTTTCCACCACACACCTCTTGGCTGTCCACTCTATCGATGCCTCTCATCATCATGTACAACTCTATCATATCACCCCTCATCCTACTTCACTCCAAAAAGAAACAACATAGCTCACTCAACCCATCCTCACAAGACATGCTCTCTAATTCATACAGCATCCTGATCTCCTCTGCACCTTTTCTAAAGCGTCCACATCCTTCTTGTAAAGAGGTGGATATTTAAGAATTAGAGATATTAGAGGGCAAATTGCCGACAAGCACATGAAGGCAAGTTGGTTGGCATGGAAGAGTTGGGCCAAAGGGCTTGTTTCTGTCCTGTAGAACCTGATGTCTCTATGAGGAGAGAAAAAGAGAGGCAGGGTGACTGAGGGTAGGGGACTGTAGGTAACTGAAAAGGTAGCCAATACCAGAGCAATTAGAACTGGTCTGTAGAATTAGTTGAAATTGGAGGGACACAGAGCCCTTAACAGGTTGTGGCTGTGGACCAGGTTATAAATATGTGGAGGAATTTGAATACATGAGTTAAGTGTAAAATCAACATGACCCAGCCATGGGATATAATGGAAGTCAGCAGGCACAAGGCTGATTAGGTGAAAGCACTGTTTCAGGTAGGCTCAAAGTTACCTAAATATCAAAGTATTACAACATACAACCAGCTCTCTACTCTGTTGAGATATTTGATTATTCAGCAGAACCATGTCAATTCCTGTCTACTTCACCGAGGTTGATTCAAATCAGATGAGCACATTAAACAGAAGTCAAGAGGAGAAAAATCTGCTGTGGCTACAAATCTCAACTGAAACCCATAAGTGCCTGAGCACTCAGCAGGTCAGGCAGCACTTGGACAACGAGAAACAGTTGATGTTTCAGGCCCATTAGAACAAGAACATCGGACCAGAAAGATTAACTGTTTCTCTCACTGCAATCGCTGTCTGACCTGCTGAGTGTTTACAACATTCCCTGTTCTAACTCCTGTGTGAATCACTTGATTCATTCTCTCAGAATATCATGACAAGACAGCACTCCAGTTGAAGAACTGCTGGAGCTTTGCAGTGTGATAAATTTAAAATGTAACCTGCTGCTAGATTTTCGGAATAATCTGGAAAGGTCTAATGGAGTGAAATAAAACAATAAGTGTTGTGCATGAGATCATGGTAGCATAGTGGTTAGCACAATGCTTTACAATTTTTTGCCACTGACTGTAAGGAGTATACATTCTCCCCATGTTTCCTCCCACAGTCCAAAGGCGTACTAATTGGTAAGTTAATTGATCATTGGACATTGTCCCGTAATTGACCTAGGTTTAAATAGGTGGGTAGCTGGGTGGCGCAGCTCAAAGCATCAGAGGGGCCTATTCTGTGCTGTTTCTCAATAAATAAACAAATAGACAGGAGAATCATTGAACAGGTTCCCACAATGCAATGAGTATAACTTCTACAAAAATATTCCGCAATATATTTTATTCTTTAGCCAGATCACCACCTCCTTGGCTAACCAGATGAGCTTTGATTTTTTTATCTTTTCGATACAATTTTTCTTTTTCTCTGTAATTATTTACTCAGCCTTCTGCCAACTCGTGCAAAGACTTTAGAGGGCTTTATTTCTTGACAGCCTCTATAGGAATTGCTCACTTATTACACCCAAGTGCATCAAATAAACTAGCAAAATTACCATCGCACAGTTTATCTTATGAAGTAATGCCAAACCCTTTCATGAAGATTATGAGTAAATCGAGGCTGGGGAGTGCTTTAAATGTTGGATAAATGATGAGGAATTGATATATATTTGATGTACTGCAAATGTATAAAGAAGCTACTTGGGAATACACACAGTGGCCACTTTATTAGGTACACCTGTACACTTGTTTGTAAATGCAAATATCTAATCAGCCAATCATGTGACAGTGACTGAATATATAAAAGCACGCAAATATGGTCAAAAGGTTCAGCTGTTGTTTAGATCAAATGTCAGAATGGGGCACAAATGTGCTTTGACCATGGAATATTTGTTGGTGCCAAATAGAGTGGTTTGACTATCTCAGAAATTTCTGATCTTCTGGGACTTTCACTCATAGCAGTCTTTGGAATTTGCAGAAAATGCTGTAAAAAAAAACATCCAGTGTGTGGGCAGTCTTTCGACAAAAATGCCTTGTTAATGAGAGAGGTCAGAGGAGAATAATCAGACTGGATCAGACTGACAGGAAGGTGACAGTAACTCAAGTAAGCACACGTTACAACAGTGGTGTGTGGAAGAGCAACTCTGAATGCACAACACATCAGACATTGAAGTGGATGGGCTACAGCAGCAGAAGACCATGAACATACACTCAGTGGCCACTTTATTAGGTACACAAGGTAGGTAATAAAGTGACCATTGAGTGCAATTCTTATAAAAATGTTCCTCACTATATTTTATTCTTTAGCCAGATCACACTATCTTGGCTAACCAAATGAGCTTTGATTTTTTTTTCTTTCTGATGCGATCTTCCGTTTTCTCTGTAATTATTTACTCAGCCTTCTGCCAACTTATGCAAAGACTTTAGAGGGTTTTTTTTCTTGTGAGCCTCTGTAGGAACTGCTCACTCATTACGCCCATGTGCATTGGATAAACTAGGAAGATTACCATCACACACTTTATAATATAAAGTAATGCCAAACCCTCACATGAAGATCACGAGCAAATTTGAGGCTGTGGAATACTTGGTGTCAGATAAATGATGAGGAATGGATGTATATTTGATATACAGCAAAGATATAAATAAGCTCCTTGGGAATATTTCACAAGTACTAACAGCCACAAGAACTTGCAGACTTGCCTCCTGAGGTAATCTACTCATTTTAAAGAGTGAAGCAGACCTTGTATCATATTTATACAGCAATATATCATTAGTGTGGCATTGTTGGTGTGTTGAAGCTTATAGTTAAGCACATTAATATTTTTAGATGGCTGTCAGGTTGATGTGCATTGTCATCGCCTGGTGCATTAACACACAATTTCCATTTTTGTGTGGCTGAAACCTGTGGGAGTTTGTGTTTGAGAGGCAGCTGAGAATAGAACAGCAAGATTTCGAGTTACGCAGAATTGTCAGAGAGGCTAATGACTGCTTTCTTGTTATGAATACCTTATTTATATTTCAGCCAATTTTGTGCCCAGCAACCTCCCTGAAACAATAATTTAACAAGAACCAAATTTAAATGGTGTTGCTTAAGGAATTAATATTGACTGGTAGACCAAGGAGGTCTTCAAGGGTACTTGTTAAAGAAATTATTGCGGGACCTATGGTATTTATTTGAAGGGAGCAACAATAATTGATTTTAATAAATTAGTAAGTTTAATAAATGTTTAATTGAGATTCAGGGGTTAGTGAACTTCATGTGACAAGGAATGAACACCAGCAGTAGCCTATCCTGGTCTAACCATGTTGATGTCATGACCAAGAAAGTTTAGCAATGCCTCTACTTCCTCAGAAAGATATAGAAATTTGGCATGTCTTCACTGAGCCTTACCAATTTTTATTGATTCGCCATAGAAAGCATCCTATCCAGTTGTATTACAACTTGGCCCTGCACACGGCCACAGATAAACTGCAAAGAGTTGTGGACACAGCTCAGAACATCACTAAAACCAACCACTCCCCTCAGAGTTCACACTTCTTGCTGCCTCAATAAAGTAGTCAGTATAATCAAAGATCCCCTCCTAACCCATGCATTCTCTCTTCTCCCCTCTTCCATTGGGCAGAAAATATAGAACTCTGATAGCATGTACCACCAAGCTGAAGAACAGCTTCTACCACACTGTTATAAGGCTATTAAATGGTTCCCTATTACAATACGATGTATTCATGACCTCACAATCTCCCCTGTTAGGATCTTGCATCTGAGTTCGTGGGTTAAGGTGAAAGGTGAAATGTTTAAGGGGATCATGAGGGAGAGCTTCTTCACTCAGAGAGTAAAGAGAGTGTGGAATGAGCTGCCTGCAGAAGTGATGGATGTGGGTTCAATTTCAACATTTAAGAACAATTTGGATAGGTACATGGATGGAAGGGGTATGGAGGGCTATGGTCCAGGAGCAGTATTATGGAATTAAGCAGATGAAGAGTTTGGCAAGACTAGATGGGCATTAGAGCCTGTTTCTGTGCTGTGGTATTCTATAACTCTATGACATTTTATTGTTTACCTCCTCTGCACTCTTTGTCTGTAACTGTTACACTTTATTCTGCTGAAAGTGACTGGTTTTAAACTGGAGTTTAAAGCCAGTCATTTCAGCCAAATAGGGCTCTTCAACTCATCTAGGAGAAGGAAAACTCTGATCTGAAATTTTCACTGCATTCCAGCTATACCCAGTCATGTGGAAGGCTTCAGGAGTAAATACTGAAGGAAAATCTGGAGCTGGAGTCCCTCTTGCAGTCCTACAACATTGTCTGGCTACTCCCGCGATGCTGCTGGTGCCAATCTGTATCGATCTCTGCGGCTCCTTTGGATTCATCAGCTGTGTGGAGACGGGGAATTGGCTCCATGAGCAACAGCTTGCTCTCTATATTGCACTGCCCTGGCTTGCTTATCATGTAGACAATTAGGATGCAACCCCGACCAATGGAGGACCTTGTTATAATTTCATCTAGTTCTACCTCAATGCACTGTGAAATGATCTGATCTGTATGAACAGAATGCAAGACAAGCTTTTCACTGTATATTGGTACATGTGACAATAATAAACCAATTCCAATTTCCAAATTCCATTACCAATATAAGCTGGGTGGGTTTAGGAGTCAATGGAGCTGAGGGTCATTTGTCCCAATATAGCACTTGCAATAATAGCACTATATCAGCATCAAGTTGAGAAGTAACCAGTTAGAATCCTTAGAGTCTTTAATCTGGAATATTATTAAATTTAGCAGACTTTATTCTGTGGAGCACAGGAGAATGAATGGAGATTTGATAGAGGTACATAAAATTATGAGGGATATAGATGGGGTAAATGCAAGCAGCTTTTTCCACTGAGGCTGAGTGAGATGAGAAATAGAGGTCAAGGGCTAAAGGTGAAAGGAATATTGTTTAAGGGGATCATGGGAAGGAACATTACTCAGAGGGTGATGCGTGTGTTGAATGAGTTGCCAGTGGAAGTGGTGGATGTGGGTTTGGTTTCAACTTTTATGAGAAACTTGGAAAAATACGTGGATGGGAGAAGAGTGGAGGGATATAGCCTGGGTGCAGATTGATGGGACTAAGGCAGAGTAACAGATCAGCTAGGGCAGAATGGGCTATTTCTGTATTCTAGTGTTCTATGACTCTCTGAGTCTAAGACACTGAAGACATTTTACATGGATAGGAGGTATTTAAAGGGATCGCAGCCAACATGAACTAATGGGACTGGTTTGCTGGGCACCATGGTGTGCATGGACAAGTTGACTGTGGACCATTGGCGTACTGTATTACTCTCTGACTGTTACTTATGAAACCTATTCACACCAGGTTTTACCAGAACTGGACTAATGTGTTAGGCTTTCGACTACATTTTAAAAGAGTGTGGAGGAACAGAGAAGGGGAAGGGAATATAGGACTTCAGGATGGCAAAGTCATTCATGTTTGTCAAGTTAATGCACTCAATGGCCACTTCATTAGGTACATCTGCTCGTTAATGCAAATATCTAATCATGTGCCAGACACTCCATGCTTAAAAACATGTAGATGTGGTCAAAACGTTCATTTGTTGTTTAGACCAAACATCAAAATGGGGAAGAAATGTGATCCAAGTGATTTTGAGCATGGAATGATTGTTGGTGCCAGATGGAGTGGTTTGAGTATCTCAGAAATTAATCTCTGGAGTTTGCAGAGAATGGTGCAACAGACAAAAGAAAACATCCAGTGAGCGGCAGGTCTGTGGGAAAAATACCTTGTTAATGAGGAAGGTCAGAGGAGAATGGCCAGACTGGTTCTTTTATATAGAATATAAAAGCAAAGGGATAATGCTGATCCTTTATAAGACATTAGTCAGGCCACACTTATTGTCAACAGTTTTGTGCCCTTGTATCTCAGAAAGAATGTGTTGTCATTGGAGTGAGTCTAGGGGAAGTTCATGAGGATGATTCTGGGAATGAAGGGGTTAATATATGAGGAGTGTTTGGCAGCTTTGGGCCTGTACTCACTGGAATTAGAATAATGCAGGGATCTCATTGAAACCTACGGAGTGATGAAAGGATTAGATGGGTCAGATGTGGAGAAGATGTTTCCTATTGTGGGGTATCCAGAGCGAGAGGGCACAGTCTCAAATTTGAGGATAGACCTTTTAGATCAGAGGTTAGAAGGAATTTTTTTAGCCAGAGAGTAGTAAATCTGTGGAATGCTCTGCCACTGAGCATGGTAGAGGCCAAATCTGTGCATGTACTTAAGGTGGAAGTTGATCGTTTTCTGATCGGTTGGTGTATCAAACAATATGGCAAGAAGGCAGGTCTGTGGGGTTGAGTGGGATCCAGGATCAGCTATAATGGAATGGTGGAGCAGACTTGATGGGCTGAATGGTCTAATACTGCTTCTGTGCTTTATGGTCTTAAGCTGTCAGGAAGATAAATGTATGAGGGGTAATTGATAAGTTTGTGGCCTAAGGTAGAAGAAGTCAATTTTATTAAAACTAGCACTTTTTTTTTCAACATAGTCCCCTCCTACAGTTACACACTTAGTCCAGCGGTCGTGGAGCATACGGATCCTTCTTTGTAGAAGTTGGCGCCTTGGACTTCCAGAAGTGGTCCACAGCAGGGGTGATTGATGTTTGTGGCTGAAAGTAGAAGGAGATGAGTTATACAGCTCTTGTTACATGCATGTGCAGTTCAACTCTTTGAGTGATTATGCAGAAAGTTTGAAGTTAATAACTCGTCTCCTTCTACCTTAGGCCACGAACTTATCAATCATCCCTCATAACTCAAATGATACATGTTGCAACACTGTTGTATGGAATAGCATGTCTGAATGCACATGTCAAACCCCGAAGTGAATGGGCCTCAGCAGCAGAAGTCCACAAACATACACTCACGACCAGTTAATTAAGTACCTCCTGTACCTATTATGTGGCCACTGATTGTATCAAAGGTAAATGTTACCTTATACAGGAATTGTACGTAGAATAACACACACCAAATGTTTGAGGAACTCAGCAAAACAAGCAGTATCTATGGAGAGGTATACACACAGATATCCTTTATGTTTAGAGGAACGTTTCGGGTTTTAGATATTTCAGGCTGAGACCCTTCCTCAGGACCTGATGAAGTTTCTCAGCCAGAAACATTGACTGTTTATTCCTCTCCATAGATATTGCCTGATCCTACTGAGTTCCTGCATCATTTTGTTTGTTTTGCTCTGGATATCCAGCATCTGCAGAATCTTATGTATTAGTTGATACAAGAATGACAATTTTCTGCCTCATATTTCAGTCGTGACATTTGCCTATCTTTATTTAAACTATGTATTTATTGACAACACTGCATGTGTCAATGAGTTGGAGCCACTGCACAGGGGACTCATGGCAGAAAGTCTATTTTACAGCAGCCAAGTCAGTTTATTTATGAAACAGCATCTATTTAAAGAGCATAGGAAACAGAACTATGATCATTTTGCCAACATAAACAGCTTGGTTTTATTTCTCAGTGAAATACATACACTTAGTGGAGGATAGTTAGAAATGCTACCTCTCTTCGCCGGTGCCAAGTGAAGCACCATTCCAATGCATAAGTTTTTTCATGTGTTAATGTGACATTTTCTATATTCTATTTTTAATTCTGAGGTCTTCTACATCTGTCTCATTCTGAGGACGAGGAGAATATATGTCAAAACAGAACACTTATTGAGTTAGAGATGCGACTCACTAAAAATGTGTTGTACAATAGCAATCAGAATCAGGTTTATTATCGTTGACCTATGTGTCATAGAATGTGTTATGTTGTAGCAGCAGTGCAGAGCAAAAGCACAAAAATTGCTATAAAATGCAAAATATATAGAAGTGAGAAAAAGAAGGATTAATGGAATATCGCACAAAATGCTGGAGGAACTCAGCAGGACAGGCAGCATCCATGGAAAGGAATAAACGGTTGATTCTTCAGACCAAGGCCCTTCAACAGGACAAACCATAACCGATTCCATGCGAGTGAGAGTGCGGTCTCCCTTCCTGATAGGATATGTGTTTTCTACACACATATAATGCCCTGGTTCATATTTTTTTACCGTTATGTTGTTCTGTATTTGATTTTTGTGCCGTTCTATGCAAGCTGCTTCTTTGGGTTACAGTTGAAGATAGGAATTGTGTGCCACCCAATTAAGATGGCTGGATTAAGGGGTTTTGGGCTTCGGGCTTTTGTTAAGCAGATGAAGAGAGAACACGCCGGAGAGTTATGGTGTAGGATTTGACCCGGAGCGGGGCTGTGATTTGATGAAGCCTTGGGTGAGATTGCAGGAGGATCAGCAAAAGGGAAACCGTGAGCTCCAACTTGTGTGAATTAGACTGTTACATTAAAATGGGCCTTTTTCTGGTTGTTCTCTTTCTTTACTAACCCTTTAGTCAAAATAAGAATTATAAAGCTAAATGTCTGTCAGTTCATAGCACTTATTTGTAATGGGGTAACAAATCATGCAGCATCCACACAAGCAGGGGCTTTTGGGGTGGGCTTGCGCCTCAATCTCACACATTTGGCTGGACCGGAGATTGACTTACTCAGCCGAGGAAAACGAGATATTTCATTGTAGGGGTATCATCCAGGATCGATTTTGTTGGATGCTGTGTGATTGTCCTGAGCATTGATCCAGTGTTTAGGTCTGTGCGAAACTATTGTCTGGTAAAGTGATTACGATACGTGGTTCTGGATGCTCTTGGGGTTGAACAATGGTGCGAGTCCATAGGGTTACTGGTAACGGATGCATGCATGTTGAGTGGGGTAGACATTCGCATCCCTGATGAATTGTTAATTTGAACTTTAAGTACTGTCAAAGCCATAGGAATGGATACGATTGAGGAGTGCAGGTTTGATAAAATGATGGGCAAAGAGTAGCGCTGACATGAGAGCAGTAGGAATTGCCTGGTACTTTTGGGCCCCTGGGTCGGGTGGGGGGTGGCTGCGGGCTGTTCATATGTTGCAGGAGAAGGGAAGTGTAGATGAGTGAGCCAAATTGCAAGCCAAGTTGGGGGTGGAGACTTCAAAGACAGGTTACTCTGGTTTTCGCAGAGCAAGCGGAAGGAGCGGGCTGATTTTGAATATCTAATGAGTCCCCCAGTGAAGAGTGGGACTTCTGAGTTGGTATCAGGCCTTACCTTCCTGGCAAATAAGTGGCCCAGTGCATAGGCAGAAGGTGCTAGCAATCGAAAGCTGAGAATGTTCTCTGGGGTGAAGTCCACCCCCAAGGGGGAAGAGGAACGTGAGACTTGGGCGGAGCAGACCTCTCAGTTGTTAGATGAGTGGCAGTGCTCTGATGACATAAAAAGACAGCGTTTAGTTGAGAGTTTGACAGGGTGGATTGCTGATGTAGTGAGAGCTATAAAGGCACAGAACCCCCTTGCCACTTCTGCGGCCTAGAAGCAAGCATTAGAAAAGGTGTTTGGCACAAAGGGAAGCCCACTGGTGCTCATAACAGGTTTTCAGAACGTGTCAGGAGAACAGGGAGAAGCTTTTCTGCCTACATTTCTCGGCTAGAGAGGCAGCTAAATTACTTGCAGCGTGGAGGGACCATTCAGACAGCCAAAGTGGATCAGTTAAGAATGGACCAAATAGCAAAAGGCACCCAGTGCCAGGACCTGATTGCTTGAGGTTTCTGACTCTCGCAAGACGCGCTCCCCTCCCTCGTTTGTTAAGCTGATTAGGGAAGTGTGAGAGGAGGGCAACACATGGGAGGCGTGGGGAGCTCCATCAGCAGGGTGTAATCCTCGGTAGCAGACCCCCTGCATGGAAGTGTCCACGGATGGCCCAGCTGGGGAAGTAGTAAAGGAGGTTGTGGCAGAGTTGAGAACTGAGATGCCCCAGTTGTTATCAGCGGGCGTGGCCCCCCCCTCCCCGTATGACAGAGGTGTCAGGGAGGCGGACCACCTAAGGGGATGGACTAGGCAGAGGGCGGCTGAAGTGCAGTGGCCAGTATTGTCTGTTATAACTGTGCTGAAGGGGGACACTGCAGGCGGGAGTGTGAACGACGGGAAGCCCCTCAGACAGTGAGCCCCCCGGGTACCTAAGCAGACAGAGACGTCAGGAAACTTAGAAGAGACCCAGTGAGGGAACAGCCTGCTATCTCAGGGGGAACACGCTCCCAGCAATATATTAGGGAACACCCTAAAGGAAAACAAAAACTATTCCTGAAGGCTTATTGGGGCCCAGCTCCAGTGTATCGCTATGGATACTGGGTATTTATGCTACAGCCATGCATGACACAGGGTCGCAGGTCGCTTTGCTGCACCGTTTGTCTTACAACCAGTATCTGATGCATCTACTATTGACACTACTCAGTACACTAGAGATCTGGGGTCTCAGTGCGGGTGATTATCTGCACGATGGTTGCTTGTCATTGAAGCTGGAGTTTTCGGAAGCAGGTGTGGGAGTGGCTGAGGTCCTTGATACATTAGTGCCGGTTTGTCTGGACCCTGTTGAGACGGGCGGCGTTTCAATTCTTACGGGGACCATTACTCCCATTGTGAGGAGGCTAATGGGAACCTGCATGGAGAAAGCTGGAGAGAATTTTCTGAGAACATTGACCATTCAGCCGGTGTTTTGAGCTGCTCTTGAGGAAGTGTGTAGCCTCACTGGGCCGGATAATGAGCTTAGATGAGGAACTGTGTGGTTCATCCAGTCAAAACCAATTGTGTTACGGCCGGGGGAAGTAACGAGAGTGATGGGAAACCCAAAATTTCCCGGAATGCTTGAGGCTGAGGCTTTCTTAGTGGATGCTCCAGAAGACCCTGAAGCGTAGTCAGACTTATCTGGTGAGGCCCGAAATGCAGAAGCCCTCAGTTGTACAGGTGAACAGGATGACAGTGATTGTCAGGAACATGACGAAGCGAGAGGTCACCATCCAGTGGGGAATGCCCCTGGTACACTTCTTCCAGGCGACATTAATGTCCTGGGTCCCTGAGAGACAAGGGCAAGTTGACTGCTGAGTCATTCAAATTTGGGGACCCCTCGGTACCTGTGGGTTGGAAGAGGAGGTTGGTAGAGAAGGTGTTGAAACTGGAAGGCATCTTTTCTACTGACGAGTTTGATGTAGGTTGTTCCTAGAGCATTCACCACACTATCTGGGTGACTGAGGACACCCCATTCAGAGAAAGTCATGGTGTCTGGCCTCTGCAGAGGTGGAAGATGTTTGACAGCATTTATGGAAGCTGAGATCATCATTGAGTCCAGAAGCCCCTAGGCATCCCCAATAGTAGTGGCCAGGAAGAAGAATGGGAAGGTACAGATGTGTGTGGACTATGGGACTGAACAAGCGTACGGTCCCTGACCAGTGTGAGGATCGAAGACGCGTTGGCCTAAGTGGTGCGAAGTAGTTCGATATGCTGGGCATTACCAGATCCTCTTGAATGACGGCATTTATGTGTCCACCGGGATTCTTCCAGTTCGAAAGGATGCCCCAGGGTATATTGGTGGCCCCTGCCACCTTCCACTGCATCATGGAGAAAACGGTGAGGGATATGAACTTGCTTGATGTATTGGTGTATCTGATGACTACTGAAGGTGCTGGGCTGCCTGAAAACTTTCCCTGGACAAGTGCCCGTTCTGCAAGACATCTGTCAGCTACATTGGGCACATAGTCTCACGTGCTGGAGTAGCTACAGATCCGTCTAAGAATGCGGCAGTGATCACATGGCCAAGGCCCCAGATTGTGAGTGCTTTGCTCTTGTTCCTTGGGTTCTTTGGGTATTATCGGAGGTTCCTGATGGGCTATACGAAAGTGAGTCACCCTTTCAATCAGCTTCTGTGCAGTTACCCTACCCAAGGGAAGAAAGGGATGAGGCCAAAAGGAGAGGAGGGTAAGGATTATCTTAGCCCTTCAGAACCTTTTGGAGCAAGATGACCAGGGCATCAGTACCATTTGGTCAGCAGTGTAAAAGAGAGACACGGCCCAACAGAGAGGACAAAACATGCTGTGGTGTCTCAATTACTGAGACAGTGGCCCAGATTGGGGTTGAGGAACCAGATCCTATATCGTGTCACATCGCCTCTGCACCAGCCTTGGCATTCCCAGCTGGTTCTGCCTGAGAAGTATCAGAGGATTATGTTGATGTCACTACATGATGCTTCTGGCCATTCAGGTGTTGAAAAGACCTATAAATTGTTCAGAGATTGGTTCTACTGGTCGCAAATGAAGCTGGGGGTCGAAGAGTGCTGCAGGCCATGTATTCAATGCTTATGGAGGAAGACAGTGCCTATGAGGGCCACTCCATTGCCCCACTTGCTGAGTGTGTGGCCACTTGACCTGGTGTGTATGGATTTCCTGTCAATAGAGACAGATACAAGCACCACAGCGAACGTCTTGGTCATCATGGATCACTACATCAGATATGCGCAGGCGTTCCCTACCAAGGACCAGAGAGTGTCCATGGTGGCCAAAGTGTTATGGGAGAAGTGTTTCATTTATTATGGCCTCTCGGGGCAGATACATAGTGATCAGGGACAGGATTTCAAGAGTAGGCTCATACACGAGTTACTGAGTATGCTTGGGGTTAAGAAGTCGAGGAAAATGCCTTATCACCCATAGAGTGATCCCCAGCCTGAGAAGTTTAATCAGACCTTGCTAGACATGCTCAGCACCTTGGAAACCAGCACGAAGAACAAATGGAGTCAACATATTGGACATCTGGTCCACTGCTACAACTATACACAGAATGAAGCTACGGGGTACTCGCCATATTATCTGATGTTTGGGCGCGAGGTGAGGTTGCCCATCGACCTTTGTTTTGGGACTAACGAGGAAGATCTACCACCGAAGACCTACCCGAGATTTGTGTCTAATATGAGAAGGGAGCTGAAAAAGACTTATGAATTAGCTGAGGTCGCAGCTGCCAAGCAGAATCAAGGAAATAAGAGGAAGTATGATCAAAAGGTTAAGTTCTCCCATCTCCTGCCAGAGACAGAGTCCTCATAAGGAATTTGCAGTACCTGGGAAGCATAAGTTGGTTGACTGCTGAGCAGCTATGCCCCATGTAGAGGAGAGTTAGATATTAAATGTACCAGTTTTCCAAGTGAAACCCAAGGATGGGAATGGGCCTGTCAATATTTTTTATTGGAATCACCTTCTACCTCTGGGACAAGAGGTGGGTTGACCCAGAGCCCGAGCTGGAACCTACACTTAGTAAGAGGACTCTGCAGTGACACGAAGAGACTGAAGGACCAACAGCAGGAAATATTAGACCAGCCCCTGCTCCTGAATGGGATGTGGAAGTGGTTTGTTATGTGCTGCCTTTTGCTAAATCCCCACTGACTGAGAAAGAGATTCCCAACCCTTTGCATACTGAATCAGATGAAATCAGGGGGCTATAAGGGGGCTAGGTTTCAGCGGGACTGTGAAGGGGATGAAGTGGGGCTCAGCCAAGGGTCATAGGGATCCGAGTTGCAGGAGGGCATGAGTGATAGACCAGGGGTGGCCTCACCATAGACACCAGAAGTATCCCAAGGAGTATTGGAACCTGAAGAACTAGCTGACAGGGTAAGAAGGTCTCAAGAAATAAGGAGACCCCCAGATAGGCTGGCCTATTTGTCATGGGGGGAACAGAGTGCCCGCTAGTGAAATATGTTACTACCCTTTACAAATGGATTGGGGGTTCTGACATCACGAAATTCCTTTGAAAATGGTGTTATTAATGATGGGATGACAAATTATTTCAAAGTCATGAGGACATGACTATTTTGGTGGGGGGGTTAGTGTAATGCCTTGGTTCATTTTTTTTTACTGTTGTGCTGTTATGTATTTGTTTTTTGTGTTGTTCTCTGCAAGCTGCTTATCTGGGTTCTGGTGAAGGTAAGGGTTAGGAGAAACGTGTACCATCCAGTCGGGATAGCCAAACTAAGGGGAGGTTTCTCTGGTGAGAAACACTAAGGTTGGGCTTGGGGCTTTTGTTAAGGAGATAAAGAGTGAAGGGTGAAGACTCCAGAGAGAAGTTGTCATAGGATTTGACCCGTTGCAGGGCTGTGATTCGATGAAACCCGGGATGAGTTCGAAGGAGGATCGGTGAAGAGGAAACCATGAGTTCTAAACTGGACACTTTTCTTGCTTTGTTCTTTCTTTACCAACCCTTTAGTAGTCAAATTAGGAATTATAAAGCTAAATCTTTTATGTGTATGCGGCGTACTGTCTGTTATTTCACGGCATTTATTTGTAACAGGGTAACGAATCATGCAGCATCCACACAAACAGGGGGTTTTGGGGTGGGCTCGTGCCTCAATCTCACACGTTCGGCAGGGCCAGAGATAGTCTTCCCTAGACTTGTGCTGCAGACAGAACCAGAGTGTTTCACACAATTTGACGGATTGAATAATGTGAAGCGTCTTGACCCAAAGTGTCAACTCTTTAGGTTTTGCCTGACCTATGGAGTTCCTCCAGCATTTTGTGTGTGTTTTTCTGGATTTCCTATATCTGAAGAATCTCTTGTGTTTTGCATTGAACTGCATTTCAGATATTTAATTGCATTGAAGAATCAGAATTAATATCACTGGTGTGTGTGTAGATATATAGCAGTCAATTAAATAAGTAGTGCAAAAATAGAAATAAAAAAAGTAATGAGGTAGTGTTCATGGGTTTAATGCCCATGAACAGAGGGGGAAATGCTGTCCCTGACTCATTGAGTGTGTGCCTTCACAATTCTGTACATCCTTGCCGATGGCAGCAATGAAAACAAGGCATAACCTGGGTGATGGGGATCCTTAATGATGGATGCCGCCTTTTTGAGGCATCGCTCCTTGAAGATGTTTTGTATACTAAGGAGGTTAGTGCCCATGATGGAGCTTGACTAAATTCTTCAACAGATTTCCAAAGTGGAGGACCAATGCTGTTGCTACTACAAAGAACATTGACCAATATCCTTAGTCCAAAACCATGTTGATGGTTTCATTGGAGATGCAGTCATACAGTTTTACAGCATGAAAATAGGCCCTTTGGCCCTGTTCTTCCATGCTGACCAAGCTTAATTGTGATCATGCCATTTGCCTACATTTGGCCCATATCCCTCTAACGTTGGGATTCTCAGCGTGACTCCTTGCTTAATGGTATCGGTGCATGACATCTAAAAGGTCAGGAACCCCTGTTCTAAAGCTTTCCTCTCCACATACCTTCCTAAACCTACTTTAAACAATGCAATTGTTTCTGGCCGAACCATTTGCTTTGAGAGATTGTTCTATGTACCTGACACCCTCATGTGAAAATGTTTGCCACTCAGGTCCCCCTTGAAGTTTTCTCCCCACTCAACTTAAGCCCATAGTTTCAGACTACACTATACTGGGAAAAATACCCATCACTAAGACCCCCACCAGGCCATGCCCACTCCCTGCAGGAGGCACAGAACTTTAGATGCCATGTCACCAGATTCAGGAACAGTTATTACAGCAAAGCTTTCCAAATCAGTGTGGATAACTCCACTCATCTCAAATCTGAACTGATTCAATAATCTACAGCAAATCATAAACATAAGAGTTTCTGCAGATGGCAGAAATCTTGTGCAACACACACAAAATGCTGGAGGATCTCAACAGCTCCGGGAGCATCTATGGAGAGGAATAAACAGTCTACATTTCATGCCAAGACCCTTCATCTGGACTTGAAAGGAAGGGGGAAGAAGACAGAATGAGGTAGGGAGAGTGAGGGGAAGAAGAACAACCTGGTAGGTGATAGGTGATAGGTGAAGCCAGGAGAGGGGGAAGGCAGGTGTGTGAGGGAGTGGGGAAGAATTGAGAAGTTGGGAGGCAATAGGTGTGAAGAGATAAAAGGCTGAAGGAAAAAAAGAGAAAATCTGCAAACACTGATCTTATTTATGCCCCACATGATTTTATTTGCCCTCATAATACCAGGCCTCAGTATCCTTCATTCCAGGGAAAGATTTCCTTGGAACGTAAAAGATGAGAGGAGATTTGATAGAGGTAAACAAAATTATGAGAGATATTCATAGGGTAAATGCAAGCAGGCTTTCTCCAGTGTGTTTAGGAGAGACTACACATTGAAATCAAGGATTAAGGGTGAAAGCTGAAAAGTTTAAGTGGAATGTGAGGGGAAACTTCTTCACTGAGAGGGTTGTGAGAGTGTGAAGTGAGCATTTGTGGTGATTTGAGCTCAATTTCAAGGTTTAAGAGAAGTTTGGATAGGTATATGGATGGTAGGGCTATGGCCCTGGTCCAGTTTGATGCAAGTGGGCAGTCTAAATGTCTTATCATGATCTAGATGTGCTGAAGGGTCTGTTTCTGTGCTGTACTATTCTGTATCCCTTGCCTATCCTGTTGTTCTTAGAACTCAAGCCCTCCAAACCCAGTAACAGCTTTCTGAATCTACAAAGTTCAGAGTAAATATATTATGAAGGTACATATACTGTATGCCACCATATACTACAGCACTCTGGGATTCATTTTCTTGCAGGCATTCACAGCAGAACAAAGAAATACAACAGAATCAATGAAAGAACTATACACAATGTTCAGCCTAATGAAGATCCTGTATTGTGCTGTAGGTTTTCTATGCTTCTACAAAGACTTGACAACCAAACTGTGCAAATTACAAATAAATAAATAATACTGAGAACATGAGTTCTATCATCTCTGAAAGTGAGTCTAGAGGTCTGAAATTAGTTTAGTGCTGAAGTGAGTGAAGTTATCCACGCCAGTTCCAAGAGCCTGATGGTTGAAGGGTAATAACGGTTCCTGAACTTGGTGGTGTGGGACCTGGCTCTCCTACCCGATGGTCTTTACCAGCCTAATGATATCTCTCCTACTGCTAGGCAACCAGAACAGTACACAGTACTCCAAACGTGCACCGACTAATGGCTTGCTCAGCTGAAGCATGATCTACCAGCTCTTGGACTTTGTGCCTACATCTGAACCACTGCTCATTATGTAATGCTATGGTGCCTCTGCTGAACGGTGTTCCGGCTAGCCAGGGACTTCGTCTAGGATCATAGACGAAACCCTCAGCACAATTCAGTCCATTAAGTCGCATGCTTCAATACTACAGTGAAAGATCTGCAAAGATTAAATACTGACATCTTGAGATAAGGTAACACATTTTATCTCTTTTAAAAAGCTTTTAAAGTGACATGTAAAATAAGGAGTCACTAAAAATAGCAATGGAGGCATTCAGAAATGATAAAATCATAACTACCTAAAATTGTAAGGATGATACCCCATCAATAATTTTATGTTCAAGTCGCGCATAATGAAGGTCTTTTCATGTTAATTTAAATTACACAATCAACCCATAATTAATGTAAATGTGATGACAGATTTATTGTGTGTGGGACTGAGATGCCATAAAAGTGCAGGATTCTACTATTTAACAAGTATTGCAGAAAAACAGTACTTCCCCCCCATTTCATATATCAGAAGTCAACACAGACTGCACACTGCCCACGAGACAGAGAACTGTTACACTGATAATTAATTTGTCAAATGCTGGAGAAAACAGACACAACATTATTCTTCCAATCTGGTGTGATACATTCAGGCTCTTCGCCCCACGATGTAGTGCCGACCTTATTTATTTTTGAGATACTGCATTGGAACAGGCCCTCCTGGCCCAGCAGGACTGCACTGTCCAGCTTCACTCATGAGACCAACTAACCTACTAACCTGTACATCTCTGAAATATGGGAGGAAACTGGAGCAGCCAGAAGTAACCCACATGGTCCAGGGAGAATGTACAAACCCCATACAGACAGCAGCAGGAATTGATCACATAAACCCCTTATTGACAGTGGTGGAATTGAACATACAAACCCCTTACAGACAGCTATGGAATTGAATGTATACACCTCTTATAGACAGCAGCAGGAACTCGACGGACAAACCTCTTCGAGACAGCAGTGGAACTGAAAGTACAGATACCTTACAGATAGCAGCAGGAACTGAACATGCAAACCCCTTAAAGACAGATGGGGAACCGAATGTAGAAACCAATTACAGATGGTGATGGAACTGAATGTAAAAATGGCTAATAGACAGCAATGGGAAATGAACATACAAACCACTTACAGACAGATGCAGGAATTGAATGTGTAAACCCCTGATGGACAGTGGAGGAATTTAGTCTGTCGGTTCAATTCAAACGCTGTCTGTAAGGGGTTTGTACTTGCAACTCCACCGGTGTCTGTAAGGGGTTTCTATATTCAGTTCCACCAACGTCTTTCAGGGATTTGTTCGCCAAGTTCCATGACTGTCTAGAAGTGGTTTGTACATTCAGTTCCAAGACAGTTTATAAGGCTTTTTTTTACATTTAGTTCCAACATTGTCTGTACAGGGTTTGTACAAACCCCTTTCAGACAGCAGCAAGAGTTGACCATGCAAGCCCCTGATAGACAGCGGTCGAACTGAACGTACAAAGCCATTATGAACAGCAGTGGAACTGAACATAAAACCCACTTCTATACAGTCATGGAATTTAACATACAAACCCCTGAAAGACGGTGGTGGGACTGAACATAGAGACCCCTTATAGACAGTGGGGGGATTGACAATACAAATCCCTTATAAAAATGCTGGATTTGAACATACAAATCCCTTAGTAACAGCTGTGGAATCGAATGTACACATTCCTGACAGACAGCAGTGGAACTGAACCAACAAACTCCTTATAGATAGTGATGGATTTGAAAGTATAGACGGATGATAGACAGGAGCAGGAACTGAATGTAGAAACCCATTAGAAAGAGCAGCAGGAACTGAACGTATAAACCCCGTACAGAGAACAGCAGGATTTGACCATACAGATCCCTGATTAACCAACGTGGAATTGAATGTACAAACCACTTATAGACAGCAACAGGAACTGAACGTACAAACTCCTTACTGACAGCAGCATGAATTGGATGTAGAAACCCCTTGGAGACAGCGGTGGAACTGAATGTACAAATCCTTTATAGACTGCAGCAGGAATCAAACGTGCAAACCCATTGTAAACAATGGTGGAAATGAACATACAAACAATTGATAGACCAAGGAGCAACTGAACATTAAAACCACTTACAGACAGCAACATGAATTGAAAGTAGAAATGGCTTATAGACTGTGGTGGAATTGAACATACAAACCCCTTACAGACAGTGGAAGAATTAACCATACAAATGCCTCTTATAGACTGTAGCATGAATGTAAAAATACGTCATGGACAGCAGTGGAACTAAACGAACAAACCCATAAGAGACAGCAGTGAATTTGTACGTACAAACCCCTTACTGAGAGTATGGAAGTGAACGTACAAACACCTTATAGACAGCAGCAACAATTCTACTTAAAACCCCTTATACACAGTGGTGGAATTGAAAGTACAAACCCTTTAAAGGAGGTGATAGAACTGAATGAAAAACACCTTCTAGACAATGGTGGAACTGAACGTAGAAATCTTTTACAAACAGCAGAAGGAATGGAATGTAGAAACCCCTTACAGACAGCAGCTTGAACTCAACATACAAACACCTTACAAACTGCAGCAGGAATTGAATGTACAAACCCTGAGAAACTACGGAGGAATTTAACACACAAAACACTTGTAGACAGCGATGGATTTGAATTTACAAACACCTTCTACAGTGGTGGAAATGAACATACAAATCTCTCTCAGACAGTGATGGAATCAAACATGCAAACCCCTTATAGACAGTGATGGAATTCAATGTACGAACCCCTTAGAGACAGTGATAGAAATGAACAAAAAATGTCTTATAGACAGCAGAAGGAATGGAAGGTACAAACCCATTAAAAACAGCAGAAGGAGCTCAGCATTCACACCCTTTACAGACAGAAGTAGGAATTGGACGTAGAACCACCGGATAGACCACAGTGGAATTGAACATACAAATAATTATAAACGGTGCTGGAACTGTATATTCAAACCCCATATAGATAGCAATGTATTTGAATGTGCAATTCCCTTATAGACAACGATGTAATTGAATGTACAAGCCCCTTACAGACAGTATGGAATCAATCATACATATCCCCTTACAGATAGCAGCAGGAATAGCACACAGCGGTGGAGCTGAACGTACCAACCCCTTATAGACAGCAGTGGAATTGAATGTACATACGCATTACAGACAGCAATGGAAATGGATGTACAAACCACTTATAGACGGTGATGGAACTGTGCGTACAAACCCTTATTTTCAGCGGTGGAATTGAATGTGCAAACCCCTTACAGACAGCAGCAGGAATTCAACTTACAAACCCCTTATAGACAGTGGTAGAATTAAAAGTACAAACTCTTTAAAGACTGAATGAAAAATGCCTTCTAGACAGTGGTGAAACTGAACATAAAAATCCCTTACAAACAGCAGAAGGAATGGAACGTAGAAACCCCTTACAGACAGCAGCTTGAATTCAACATACAAACACTTTACAGACTGCAACAGGAATTGAATGTAGAAACCCTCACAGACTACGGTGGAATTTAACAAACAAAACACTTGTAGGCTGCGATGGATTTGAATTTACAAACACCTTCTGGACAGTGGTGGAAATGAACATACAAACCCTTCTCAGACAGTGATGGAATCAAGCATGCAAATCCCTTATAGACAGTGATGGAACTGAATGTAAACATGCCTTATAGACAGCTGTGAAACTGAAAATACAAACCCCTTCCAGACAGTGATGGAATTGAATGTACAACATCCTTATAGATAGCAGTGGGTTTTAACCTACAAACGCCTTAAAGACATTGTCAGAAACTCAACAAACAAACCCCTTACAGACAGTGATGGACCCGAATGTACAAACCCCTTCTAGACAGTGATGGACCCAAATGTACAAACCCCTTACAGACAGTGATGGACCTGAATGTACAAACTCCTTCCAGACAGTGATGGACCCGAATGTACAAACCCCTTCCAGACAGTGATGGACCCAAATGTACAAACCCCTTACAGACAGTGATGGACCCGAATGTACAAACCCCTTCCAGACAGTGATGGACCCGAATGTACAAACCCCTTCCAGACAGTGATGGACCCGAATGTACAAACTCCTTCCAGACAGTGATGGACCCGAATGTACAAACCCCTTCCAGACAGTGATGGACCCGAATGTACAAACCCCTTCCAGACAGTGATGGACCCGAATGTACAAACCCCTTGCAGACAGTGATGGACCCGAATGTACAAACGCCTTACAGACAACAGAAGGAATAGAATGTACAAACCCATTAAAAGCAGCAGCAAGAACTGAACGTAAAAACCCCTTACAGACAGAAGCAGAAATTGAACGTACAAACCCCTGATAGACCACCGTGGAACTCAATATACAAACCACTTATAGACAGCGATGAAACCGAACATACAGCGACAGATTTGAACTTACAAGTGGTGACAGACAGCGGTGGAAATGAACGTACAAACCCCTTACGGACAGTGTTGGAATTCAACATAAAAACATTTTACAGACAGCAACAGCAAATGATTGTACAAACCCCTTACAGACCACGTTGGAATTGAACAAACCCTTTATGCATGGTGGTGGAATTGAACATACAAACACCTTACAGACAGCAGAGGGAATGGAACGTAGAAACCCATTAAAAACAGCCTCTTACAGACAGCGGTGGAACTGAACTTACCAACCCCTTATAGACAGCAGTGGAATTGAATGTACAAACCACTTTTAGACAGTGATGGAACTATACATACAAACCACTTATAGGCAGTGATAGATTTGAACGTACTATTTCCTTACAACGATGTAATTGAATGGACAAGCCCCTTACAAACAGTATGGAATCTATCATACATAACCCCTTATAGACAGCAGCAGGAATCGCATGTGCAAGCCCCTTGGAAGACAGCAGTGGAACTGAATGTACCAACTCTTTATAGATAGCATTGGAATTCAATGTAAAAACCCTTCCACACAGCAACAGGAACTGAATTGACAAACCCCTTATAGACCGTGTTGGAATTGAACAAACAAACCCCTTTTGCACGCCAGTGCAATTGAATATACAAACTCTGTCTGGTCAGTGATGAATTGAACATACACAATCCTTACAGACAGTGATGGAACTGAACATACAAACCACTTATGAACAGCAGAAGGAATGGATCATACAAACCCCTTAAGCACAGCGGTGGATTTGAGCATACAAACTCCTTACAGACAACCAGTGGAATTGATTGTACAAACCCCTTAGAGACAGTGATGAAACTGAACAAACAACGTCTGGTAGACAGCAGTGGGACTGAACGTATAAATCCCTTCCAGGCACCAGTGGATCTGAATGTACAAACCCCTTACAGATAGCAGAAGGAATGGAATGTAGAACCCCATTGAAAACAGCAGCAGGAACTCAGTGTACAAACCCCTTACACACAGCAGCACAAATTAAATGTAGAAGTCCCAAATAGACCACAGTGGAAATGAACATACAAACCCCTTATAGACAGCAATAGATTTAAATGTACAGTTAGCTTACAGACTGATGCACCATCAATAACTCTCTCTGAGACGTGAAGGCGAGATATCAGCTTTTATTGAAGCAGTGGTTGACCACCATACTACATCCTGGAGACTGAGGGCTGGCTCAGGCCTCAATCGCATTTATACCGGGGTCTGTGGGAGGAGCCACAGGAGCCGTCAGCAGGGGGCGTGTCCAGACAGGTATATGTAATTCACCACATTCACCCCCCCTTTGTTTTAAAAGAGAGTCCCCATGTGGTGAAGTTTCTTACAAGTATATTTACAGTTAAGTCTATCAGGTGGTCGAATCTGTCGCTGCGATCTACGTAGCACCGGCTGTGATTGCACAGGTGCTGGTGGTGATTGCACAGGAGACGGAGGTTATGCTGGTTCCGGCCTAACTGGAGGTGTCAGCCCACTAGGCATCAGTGATCCCTCACGCGTGTGTGAGGTGCCTGGTATATGTACATACGAGTCGCCCGGTATAGGAGTGTCGTGAGGAGTCTATGTAGGGCTCGGTGTGCGCGGTGTCACCTTAAGTACAGGGTTCATAGTTACCATGGAGTGTTCAGGGTAGTGATCTGCTGCTCCTTCGGGCGCCAGGTCGCGGACGGAGACCGTGTCCTCCCGCCCATCAGGTAAGACCACATAGGCAAACCGGGGGTTCGCATGTAGAAGGCGAACCCTCTCGACCAGCGGGGAGTATTTATTGCTCCTCACATGTTTCTGGAGCAGCACTGGCCCTGGGGATGCCAGCCAAGCTGGTAGGGTGGTCCCAGTGGCAGACTTCCTGGGAAAAGAGAATAGGCGTTCGTGAGGGGTGGCATTGGTGGACGTACATAACAGGGAGTGGATAGAGTGGAGTGCCTCCGGGAGGACCTTCTACCATCGAGAGACCGGCAACCCTTTTGACTTAAGGGCTAAAAGTGTGGCCTTCCGCACTGTGGCATTCTCCCTCTCCACCTGTCCATTTCCCCGGGGATTATAACTCGTGGTCCGACTAGTAGCAATGCCCCTAGCCAGCAGGTACTGGTGTAGCTCGTCACTCATAAAGGAGGACCCTCTATCACTGTGGATATAGCAGGGATACCCGAACAGAGTGAAGAGCTGGAGCAGGGCTTTTATGATGAACATGGCAGTGGTATCGAGGCAGGGGATGGCAAAGGGGAACCGTGAGTACTCGTCGATAATATTGAGAAAGTAGACATTGCGGTCAGTGGAGGGAAGGGGGCCCTTAAAGTCAACACTCAGTTGCTCAAAGGGGCGGGTGGCCTTGACAAGTTGCACCTTTTCAGGACGGTAGAAGTGCGGTTTGCACTCAGCGCAGTCTTGGCAGTCCCTGGTCATCGTCCTGATATCCTCAAGGGTGTACGGCAGGTTCCGGGCTTTCACGAAATGGTAAAATCGGGTGACCCCCAGATGGCAAAGATCTGCATGGAAGGCGTATAGTTGGTCGAGCTGTGCGCTGGCACACGCTCCCCGTGATAGGGCATCAGGGGACTCATTGAGCCTTCCAGGCCGGTACAGGATATCATAGTTGTAGGTGGAAAGCTCTATTCTCCATCGCAAAATTTTATAATTTTTGATTTTGCCCCGCTGTTGGTTGCTGAACATGAACGCAACCGAGCGCTGGTCGGTCAGCAAGGTGAACCTTTTGCCAGCGAGATAGTGCCTCCAGTGCCTAATAGCTTCCACTATGGCCTGGGCATCTTTCTCCACCGCGGAGTGCCGAATTTCAGAGCCTTGAAGGGTAGGAGAAAAGAATGCTACTAGCCTGCCTGCTTGATTGAGAGTAGCAGCAAGCGCAAAATCGGAGACGTCACCCTCTACTTGGAAAGGAATGGTCTCGTCCACCGCATGCATCGTTGCTTTTGCAATGTCCCCTTTAATGCAGCTGAAGGCCGCGCAGGCCTCAGCAGAGAGGGGAAAAGTGGTAGACTTGACCAGGGGGCGGGCCTTGTCTGCGTAATGGGGGACCCACTGGGTGTAATAGGAAAAGAAGCCCAGGCACCGTCTGAGGGCTTTGAGAGTGGTGGGAAGAGGGAGTTCTAACAGGGGGCGCATACAGTCGGTATCAGGGCCAATGACCCCGTTTTCCACGACATACCCAAGGATAGCGAGTCGGGTGGTTCCGAACACACACGGGTGTCCCAGTTATAAGTAAGGTTCAGGGCTTTGGCCACTTGGAAAAATCATTGGAGGTTGGCGTTGTGATCTGGCCAGTCGTGACCACAGATGGTGATATTATCCAGATAGGGAAATGTGGCCTTCAGTTGGCACTGGTCCGCCATCCAGTCCATTTCCCTCTGGAAGACAGAGACACCATTCGTGACACCGAAAGGGACGCGCAGGAAGTGATAGAGCCTGCCGCCTGCCTCGAAGGCGGAGTAGGGGCAGTCCACTGGGCGGATGGGGAGCTGGTGATAAGCGGATTTCAGATCTATTGTCGAGTACACCTTGTACTGAGCTATCTGCTTGACCATATCCGCGATGCGGGGTAGGGGTTACGCGTCAAGCTGCGTGAACCTATTGATGGTTTGACTATAGCCCACGACCATCCTATTTTTCTGCCCAGTCCGAACAACAACCACCTGGGCCCTCCAAGGGCTTGTGCTTGGCTCAATGATCCCCTCCCTGAGCAGCCGCTGCACCTCTGACTGAATGAAGGCCCTGTCCCCCGCGCTGTACCTCCTGCTTTTAGTTGCCACAGGCTTACAGTCGGAGGTCAGGTTGGCGAACAGCGGTGGGGGAGGGATCTTGAGGGTGGAGAGGCTGCAAGTGGTATCAGTAGCGCAGCTGTCAGCATGGTGATGGGTGGAATGTGTGGTTCGGTGTGTGTGTGTGTGTGTGTGTGTGTGTGTGTGTGTGTGTGTGTGTGTGTGTGTGTGTGTGTGTGTGTGTGTGTGTGTGTGTGTGTGTGTGTGTGTGTGTGTGTGTGTGTGTGTGTGTGTGTGTGTGTGTGTGTGTGTGTGTGTGTGTGTGTGTGGTCAGTAGTGGGGTATATGACGAAGTCCCACAAAACTGAGGATTCCTGACAGTGAGTGGTGGGAGGGGCCCGTCATATGCCATAGTCACAGTTTCGAGGTGGCTCTGGAAGTCCAGCCCCAATAGAACAGGTGCACACAGTTGAGGCATGACCAGTAGCACAAAGTTCCAATATTCTGTGCCCTGCACCACCGATGTCGCTACACAACCCACCCGGATGTCTGTGGAATATGACCCAGAAGCCAAGGTGACCCTCTGACTTACCGGCCACGTCACGAGTCCGCAGTGTTGCACTGTGTCCGGATCAATAAAACTCTCAGTGCTGCCCGTGTCAAACAGGCAGCTAGTCCTGTGCCCCTCTACCAGGATGTCCATCATTGACCTTGCAAGCTGGTGTGGGGCGCTTTGGTCGAAGGTTACGGAGGCCAGAGTTGAGCTGCCATCTTGGTGCCCGGTAAGCACTGGTGGGTAGGGTGTGGGGCATGTTGGCGCTGACAAAGATGGCTGCCCCCATCTGGCCATGCAAGATGGCGGCCCCCATGCCTCACACGAGGTGGGCAGGCAAGATTGGAGCCCCCATGCCTCGCACGCAGCGCTGCCCAATCCCGCTGGTGGTTTAGACTTACAGACCTTGGCGAAATGGCCCTTCTTCCCGCAGCTGGAGCAGGTTGCTTCTCCGGCCGGGCAGCGTTTTCGGGGGTGCTTTACGAGTCTGCAGAAGTAACACTATGCGGGCTTGTGACTGGCAGCAGCTGTGGTCGGGTTCGGGGAGTTCGTGGAATCGCGACTGGCAGCGGCGTTGGCGAATTTGCTTGCGGGAACCGGCAGCAGCGGGGTCTGAGGAGTCCACGGAACTGGCAGGGAATCGCGCGGCTGGACAGCATCAGCGTTGTGCAGAGCAGCCTCCAACGTGTTGGCTATCTCGATCGCTGAGCATAAGGTAAGATCGGCATTTTCCAGCAGCCACTGGCGCACATACACTGACCTGATTCCTGTAACAAACACGTCTCATACCAAGAGCTCCGCATGCTGTTCCGCCATGAGAGTTTTGCAGTTGCAAGTCTGCACGAGTGTCTGTAGGGCTCGGAGAAACTCGGCACTCGATTCTGCAGACCGCTGTCATTGTGTAGCTAAGCAATGTCTTGCATAGACGGTGTTCACCAGCCGCAGGTACTGTCTTTTGAGGGCATCCAGTGCCCCTTTGTAGATCGGCAGGCCTCTGATAAGTGAGTAAACTTTCGGGGTGACCCTCGAGAGGAGAATTCGGTGCATAACAGCAGGTTCAGTTGCACTAACCTCCTCCAAGTATGATTGGAAGCATGCAAGCCAGAGTTCAAAGGCAAGAGCTGCTTCAGGGTCTTGGGGGTCCAAATCCAATCTTTCCGGATGTAAAATGCTTTCCATGTTTTAAAACTTACAGTCAATAAAATTGATGCACCATCAATAACTCTCTCTGAGACGTGAAGGCGAAATAGTGGCTTTTATTGACTGGAAGAAGGAACAAGCAGTGGTTGACCACCATACTATATCCTGGAGACTGAGAGGCCGGGCTCAGGCCTCAATCACCTTTATACCGGGGTCTGTGGGAGGAGCCACAGGAGCAGTCAGCAGGGGGCGTGTCCATACAGGTATATGCAGTTCACCACACAGACAGTATGGAATTGATCATACATAACCGCTTATAGACAGCAGCAGGAATCGCATGTACAAGCCTCTTATAGACAGCAGTGGAATTGAATGTATGAATGCATTACAGACAGCAATAGAAATGAACAAACAAAAGCTTTATAGACAGTGATGGAATTAAGTGTAGAAACTCCTTGCAGTCAACGATAGAAATTAATGTACAAGCACCTAATAGACAGCAGTGGAATTGAATGTACAAACCCTATAAAGACAGTGATGGAACTGAATGAAAAATGCCTTCTGGATAGTGGTGAAACTGAAGGTACAAATCCCTGACAGACATCAGCAGGAACTGAACGTTCAAACCCCTTATAGACAGTAGTGGAATTTAACGCGTGAAGCCCCGCTGGTTTCCATGGCTGCGTAAGTCTAGGGAAGAAACTGTCCAGTCCCTGCCTGACTCATGAGACTGAGATGACTCTTCCACCTCAACCCCGGTTTGGGCGAGCGCTGAGTACTTTGCTCCCCTGACAAAGCTCAGTGCCAAGAAGTAACAGACAGCACACTGCATATGACTGAAGGAATTATATTTATGAAACTCACTGTACTAAAGGGTTAGTAAAGAAAAGAAAGAAGAAACAAAAAGAGCCCATTCTAATTAAACAGTTGGAGCAAGTTGGAGCTCATCTTGGACTTCTCTGTCACTCACGCGCTGGGCGCTCGGACTGCGTGTAAGCTCACACCACCTTCTGAATGTCGCTTGCAATCCATCTCGAACAAACTGGTCTCCCATTGGATCATATCCTTCAACCGGTTCTTCCCAGTGTCTCCTCTCTCCATCTCCTGCCAAACAAAAACTCCAAGACCAACCTTAGTGACCCTCACCAATAAAACCTCACCCCAGTTCCATCTGGCACACAATTGGATGGCACACATTCCTCATCATCCTTCATCTTCAGCAATAACCCAAACAGGCTGAAATCAGAACAGACTGCTCTTACAGAACAGCAAAATGAAATACCTACAGCATAACAGTAAAGACATGAACCCGGGCATTACGTTCTCATGACTTTGAAATAATTTGTCATCCCGTCATCGACAACACCATTTTCAAAGTAACTTCATGAAGTCACAACCTCCAATCGCAAGCCTCTGTTTCCCCGGTACTGCATCGGCGAGCCTATCCAGGCTTCTCCTGACTCTTTGAGACCTCCTTATCCAATCATCTACATCTTCAGTTTTAGACAGTCCTTGGGATACTTCTGGTCTACAGGGCAAGGCCTCTCCCGATCTATTACTCGTGCCTTCCAGCAACTCAGGACCCTCTGCCACCTGGCTGAGCTCAGCTCCATTCCCAGTCCCCCTTCATGGTTCAGATGCAGGCCTGTCAGTCCACAGATTGTCCCCCCAATCTCACCTGCCTCAGCATGAGAAGAGTTGGGAATCTCTTCCTCAATCAGTGGGAAGTTAGCAAAAGGCAGCACATTCCACCCCCCCCCCCCCCCCCGTCCCAATTTCCTCATCCTCCAAATCTGTATTCCATTCAGGAGCAGTGGCCAGCCTAATGTTTCCTGCTGCTGGTCCTTCAGTCTCCCCACATCACTGCAGAGACCTCTTGCTAGACAACACGTACAAACAAGCTGGAGGAACTCAGCAGGATAGGCAGCATCCGTGGAAACAAACAGTCAACGTTTCGGGCCAAGACCCTTCATCAGGACTGAAGGAGGAGGAGGCAGGGGTCCTATAAAGAAGGTGGGAAGGAGAAGGCTAGTGGGTGCCAGGTGAAAAAACAATCAGATGAAAGATCAAGGGGTGGGAGAGTGGAAGCAGGGAGGAGATAGGCAGGAAAGGTGAAGAAGGAATGTAAAGGGAAAGCACTATGGGTAATAGAAGAAGGCAGAATCATGAGAGAGGAGATAGGCAGAGTGAAAGTGGGATGGGGGAAGGGAGAGGGAGGGAATTACTAGAAGTTGAAGAATTCAACGTTCATACCAAGGGGCTTACTAGGTGTAGGGTCCAGGTCAGGCTCTTGTTCCAGAGGTAGAAGGTGGGTCCAATGGAGAATCTTGACAGGCCTGGAAGCCTGGCACATTTGGCATCCAACTCTCTACTACATTGCGCACAGCCGTCCAGCAGTCAACCAACTCTATGCCTCTAAGGTAGTCCAAACACTTCTTGAGGATTCGGTCTCCAGGCATGAGATGGAAGAACCTAACCTTTTGATCATACCTCCTCTTATTTCCTTGATTCTGCTTTGCATCCGGGACCTCAGCTAATTCAACAGTCTTTTTCAGCTCCCTTCTCATATCAGACACATACTTCAGATAAGTCTTCTTTGGGAGATCTTCCTTGCCAGTCCCAAAACAGAAGTCAACAGGCAACTTCACATCGTGCCCAATCATTCGATAATATGGTGAGTACCTGGTAGCTTTATTTCATGTACAGTTGTAATAGTGGACCAGATGTCCAATATGTTGACTCCACTTGTTCTTTTTGCTGATCTCCAATGTTCTGAGCATATCTATCAAGGTCTGATTGAACCTCTCAGGCTAGGTATCAACCTGCGGGTGACAAGGCATAGTCCTTAACTTCTTGACTCCAAGCATGCCCAGTAACTCAGGTGTGAGCCTGCTCTCAAAATCCTGTCCCTGATTGCTATGTACTCATCTGGGGAGGTCATAGTAAATTAAACACTTCTCCCATAACACTTTGGCTACCATGGACACCCTCTGATCCTTGGTGGGGAATACTTGCACATATCTGGTGCAGTGATCCGTAATGACCAAGACATTTTCCATGTCGCTGGTATCAGGCTCTATTGACAGGAAGTCCATACACACCAGGTCAAGTGTCCCCACACTCTAAGTGGGTAACAGAGCAGCCCTTGTAGGCAGTGTCTTGCTCCATATACCTCAAATGCATGACTTACAGTATTCTTTTACCTCTGGCTTCATTTGGGGCAGTAGGACTGAACTCTGAGCAATCCATAGGTCTTGTCAACCCCTAAGTAACAGGAATCATCAGCAGTGACTTCAACACAATCCTCCCATACTTCTCAGGCAGAACCAACTGGGAATGCTGAGGCCGATCCGGAGACGATGTGACCCAGTATAGGATTTGGTTGCTAAACTCCAATCTGAGCCATTCTCTCAGTAGTGGAGACGCCACAGAGTGTTTCATCTTGTCTGCTTGGACCGCGTCCCCTTTTGCAACCGCTGACCAAACCGTACCGATACGCAGGTCACCTCGCTGAGCTGCTGCCACTTCCCCAGGGCTCACATCTGGCAACTGCCTTGTCTTCAGAGCAGTCAGGTTGCAGTTAGCTTGTGGAATGGCACCATCAGAAGTTCCCAGATGACCTACCTCTTGTTCCTGCCTCTGCCTTCCCCATGATGGAAAATTGGCACATGGTTTTGACTCCAGAGGCAGGAACACTCTCCCACTGTCCATCCCTGTCCAGCCCTCATGTGCACATTGAGATAAAGCATCGGCATCAATGTTCCAACTCCTCGGCCGGTACTTTAGACTGAAATCATAGGAAGACAATGCTGCCAACCACCTGTGGCATACAATCTCACCGAGGTTAGTTGTCCGTCTGTCATCACCTCAAACTTTGCACCTTATAGGTAGTCACTTAGCTTATCCACCGCAGCCAATTTGAATGCCAGAAACTCCAATTTATGTTTGGGGTAGTTTCGCTCCGAGTGTGACAGACTCCGGCTGACAAACGCGCCAGGTCTCAACCCTGAGCCCCAGTCCTGATACAGAACACCCCCTAAGCCTCTCTGTATGGCAACCGGTGTTCTGTAAAAGCCAGCAAAGGTGCCTTCGTCAACATCTCCTTCAGCAACTGAAAGACCTCTTCACATTTCATATCCCATCTCACTCCAAAAGGCTCTGAAGGGCTAAGATAATCTTTAGCATCCTCTCCTTTCCTCCCCAAAGGTGGGTAACCACACAGAAGCTGATTTAAAGAGTGACTCACTTTATAGTAGTCCTTCACAAACCTCCGATGGTGCAGAATGAGTGCAGAGCACTCACAATATGGAACCTTGACCATGTGGTTACCAACTCTATCTTCGATGGATCTGTAGCTACTCCAACTATGAGACTATGTGCCCAGCATAGTTGACAGACATCTTATAGAACTGTTATTTGTCCAGGGTAAGTTTTAACCCTTCGGCTTTCAGGCGGTCCAGTACCTTCAGTAACCTCGCTTCATGTTCCTCCAAGGTGGACCTGAACACTATGAAATCATCCAGTTTTACCAATACCTCAAGCAAGTTCATATCTCCCACCATTTTATCTATGACATGCCGCAAAGTCGCAGGGGCTCCCGATATGTCCTGGGACAACCTTTCAAACATGAAGAATCCCGGTGGACAAATGAATGCTGTCTTCTGTTTGTCAGCCTCACTCATGGGGAGCAGCGCATCCTCGATTCTCAGGACCGTATACTGGTTGGCGACTGTACGCCCGTTCAGAGTCCGATAGTCCCCACACATCCATACCTACTCATTCTTCTTCCTGGCCACCACTATTGGAGATGCATAGGGGCTTCTGGACTCAGTGAGGACCCTAGCTTCCTTCAACTTCTGCAGATGTTGCCGAATGTCCTCCACCTCTGCAGGCGCCAATTACCGCAACCTTTCTCTGAACAAGGAATCCTTTGTTACCCAAGTGGTGTGGTGAGTGCTCTTGGAACGACCCACATCAAACTCATCAGTAGAAAAGACACCTTCCATCTTCACCATCTTCTCTATCAAGCTCTTCTTCCAACCTCCAGGCATGCCAAAGTTGAATGACTCGACAGTCGGCTTTCCCTTTTCCGGAGAGAGCTTCTCCCTGGCTTGACTCAGGTGACACTAGACATTATCGTCACTGGAAAGAGATGCACCATTGGCAAACACCTCCTGAGCTTGACCTCCCACTCTGAAGTGTTCTTGACCCTCACTCTCATCCTGTTCACCTGTATGACGGAGGGCTTCTATAGTGCGGGCCTCTCCATCAGGTAAGCATGCCTCTTCATGCTCTTCTGGAGCATCTACCAAGGGGGCCTTCGCATCAAGCATTCTGGGAAATTTAGGGTTTCCTGTCACTCCAGCTACTTCCCCAAGCCACAACACGACCAGTTTGGACTGGGTGTACCACACAGTCCCTCGTTTATGCTCCTCATCTGGCCCAGTGCAGCCATGCACTTCCTCAAAAGCAGCTCAGAATACAGGGTGAATGGACAATGTTTTCAGAAAGCTCTCTTCAACATTCCCCTTGCAGGCTCCCACTAGCCTCCTCACTGAAAAGTATTGTAGCTTCGTCTCTCTCGACCGGGTCTGAACAAACCAACACTAACATAACAAGGACCTCAGCTACTCCCACATCTGCCTCTGAAAACTCCTGTTTCAATGACAATTATCTATCATATGGATAGTCATCCGAACCAAGACCCCAGATCTCTAGCGCACTGAGTGGTATCAATGGTAAATGAGTCAAAAAACGATCATAAAATGAATGGTTCCACAGAATAACCTGAGAACCGGTGTCAGGTGTGGCTCTAGTATAAATACCCTCAATTCATAGTGATACTCTGGAGCATGGCCCACTAAACCTTCAGGAATAGGGATTTTTGCTTTTGGGTGTTCCTTGATATATTGCCGGGAACGTGCTCCCCCTCCCCCCGAGACGCCAGGTCGTTCCCTCACTGAGTCTCTCTGCTTAGGTACCGGGGGCTCACTCTCCAAGGGTTTCCCATCCGTTACCCTCTCGCCTGACGTGCCCCTCTTCATCACAGTTATAACAGACAATATCGGTCGCTCCCTTTCTCGCAGGACCCTGTTCACTTGCAGCTCTCTGCATCACCTGTCCCCTCAGAGGGCCTGACTCCATGTCAGCTTTATTGTGTGGGATGGCTGCACTTGCCGATAACAACTGGGACATTTCAGTCCTAATCACTACCACGACCTCCGTTACCGCTCCACAGGGTGGGTTATCTGTGGTCACTTCAGCCAAAGGGGCCATTACCAAGGACTGTACCCTGCTGATGGAGGTCTCACGTGCCTCCACTGCATTCTCCTCTTCTCTTACTCTCTGATCAGCTCAACAAATGCGGGAGGGGGCACATCTTACAAGACGTTCGTAGACCCCAAGTGATCAGATCCGAGGAATAGGTGACTTTAGCCACTTGGTTCATTCTTAACCGATTCACCTCAGCTGTTTGAATGCCCCTCCCCCCACACTGCAAGCAACTCAGCTGCCTCTCTAGCTGAAAAATGTAGGCAAAAAGTTTCTCCCCCTTCTCCTGAAACACATTCTGAAACCCCGTCGTATGCTCCATTGGCCTTCCTGTCACACCAAACACATTTTCAAGTGCTTGCATGTAGCCCGCAAAGGGAACAAAGTGGTTCTGTGTCTTTATGGATCTCATTATGTCAGCAGGCAGACCCCTCAAACTTTCAACCATTTGCTGTTATTTTACATAAACAGAACACTGTCACTCTTCCAGCAACTGGGCGGTCTGCTCTGCCCAAGCCTCGTTCTCCTCTTCCCCCTCAAGGCTGGACTTCACTCCCTTGAACATTCTCAGCTTTCGATAGCTAGGACCCTCTGCCTAGACACTGGGATATTTATTTGCCAGAGAGCTAAGGGCTGAATGCTCACCCCTCACTGGAAATCAGATCACACCTTCCCCTCGTTCAGCAGGAACGAGAGCAACCTGTCTTTGAAGTCTCTGCCCCCAGCTATGGCGTCCGATTTGGCATGCCCACCTACACTCCCCTCCTCCCGGAAAGTATGAACAACCATGGCCCCACCTCTCCAAGGGCCCCAATAGTACCAGGTGGTTCCACTAGTCAGCTGTAGTCTGAACTAAAACTTAGACTTTGTCCTCCATTTTATCAAACACCCGTTCCATAATTGTAACTGCTCCAACTGCATTAATGGTACTTAAAGTTCAAAATATATATTCATTGGGGATACAAGTGTCTAACCCACTCAATACACACACATTTGTAACCAGTAACCCCATAGATTTGCACCACCGCTCAACACCTGCAGCATCCAGAACTGCGTATCATAATCACTTTACCCGACAATAGTTAATACAGGCTTAAACACACAACCCACCATACCAATGCTCAGACAGTGATGGAATTAAAAACGAGCAAACTCATGAAACTTAGTGATAGAACTGAACAACAAACCCCTTAGTGACAGTGGTGGAAATGAACGTACAAGCCCTATATAGACAGCAGCGGGAATTGAACATACAAACTCCTTACAGAGAACGATGAAAATGAATGCACAAAACCCCTTACAGACAGCAGCAGGAACGGAATGTACAAACCCCTTATAGGCTGCAATGGATTTTAACATAGAAACCCATATAGATAGCGGGGGAGCTGAATATACAAACCTCTTACAGACAGCAGCAGAAACTGAACATAGAATCAGAATCGGAATCAGGTTTATTATCACTTGCATGTGTCGTGAAATTTTTTAACTTAGCAGCAGTTCAATGCAACACATGATCTAGAAGAGAAACAAAATAACATCACAATAATAATAAATAAGTAAATCAATTACAGTCATATATAATCAATCATATATTGAATAGATTAAAAATTGTGCAAAAAACAAAAAGAATATTAATTCAAAAAGTGAGGTAGTGTTCAAGGGTTCAAAGTCCATTTAGGAATTGGATGGCAGAAGGGAAGAAGCTGTTCCTGCATCACTGAGTGTGTGCCTTCAAGCTTCTGTACCTCCTACCTGATGGTAACAATGAGAAAAGAGCATGCCCTGGGTGCTGGAGGTCCTTAATAATGGACGCTGCCTTTCTGAGACACTGCTCCTTGAAGGTGCCCTGGGCACTTTGTAGGCTAGTACCCAAGATGGAGCCGACTAAATTTACAACCCTCTGCAGCTTCTTTCGGTCCTGTGCAGTAGCCCCTCCCATACCAGACAGAGATGCAGCCTGTCAGAATGCTCTCCACGGTACATCTATAGAAGTTTTTGAATGTATTTGTTGACATACCAAATCTCTTCAAACTCCTAATGAAGTATAGTCTTGTCTTCTTGTCTTCTTTATAACTGCATTGATATGTCAGGACCAGGTTAGATCCTCCGAGATCTTGAAACCCAGGAACTTTAAAATGATTACTCTCTCCATTTCTGATCCCCCTATGAAGATTGGTACGTGTTCCTTCGTCTTACCCTTCCTGAAGTCCACAATCCATTCTTTTGTCTTACTGACTTTGAGTGCAAGGTTGTTGCTGCAACACCACTTCACTAATTAGCATATCTCTCCTGTACACCCTTTCATCACCATCTGAGATTCTACCAACAATGGTTGTATCATCAGCAAATTTATAGATAGTATTTGAGCTATGCCTAGCCACATAGTCATGGGAATAGCGAGAGTAGATCAATGCGATAAGCACACACCCCTGAAGTGCACCAGTGTTGGTCGTTAGTGAGGAGGAGATGTTATCACCTATCTGCACAGATTGGGGTCTTTTGGTTGGAAAGTCGAGGATCCAATTGCAGAGGGAGGTACAGAGGCCTAGGTTCTGTAACTTCTCAATCAGGATTGTGGGAATAATGGCATTAAATGCTGAGGTATAGTCGATGAACAGCATCCTGACGTAGGAGTTTGTGTTGTCCAGGTGATCTAAAGCCATGTGAAGAGCCATTGAGGTTGCATCTGCTGTTGTCCTATTGTGGCGATAGGCAAATTGCAATGGGTTCGGGTCCTTTCTGAGGCAGGAGCTCAGTCTAGTCATAACCAACCTCTCAAAGCATTTCATCACTGTACCTGGTGATAGTCATTAAGGCTGTCTGTACATTGAATTACATTGATTTCTGTAAAGGGTTTGTACATTCCCTTAGAGGCAGCTGGGGTATTAAAGCCCTTACAGATAACAATGGAATTGAACATAGAAACCCCTTATCGACTGCAGCAGGAATCGAACGTGTAAACCACTTATAGACAGTGATGGACTTGAATGTTCAGCCACCTAGACAGTGGTGGAATTGAATGTACAAACCCCTTAGAGACAGAAGGAATGGAAAGTAGAAACCCATTAACTGAGAGAACAAACCCATTAAAGACAGCAGCATGAACTCAACATACAGACCCTTTAGAGACGGTAGTGGAATTAAACATGCAACCCCCTTACAGAGAGCAGCAGAAATTGAACATAGAAAACTGCTTAGAGACAGCGGTGGAACTGGTCAAACCCCTTACAGTCAGCAACTGGAATTGAAAGTAAAAACCCTTTATAGACTGCGGTAGAAATGAAAGTGTAAACCCCTCTTAGACAGCGGTGGAATTGAACGTACGAACCTCTTTTAGTCATGGATGGAATTAAACATACAAAACCCTTACAGGCAGTACGGGAACTGAAGGTAAAAATACCTTCTAGAGAGCAGTGGATCTGAACATGCAAACACCTGATGGACAGTGGTGGATTTGTACATATACATCACTTAGAGACAGCGACGGTATTAAACATACATACCCCTTTTGGAATGGATGTAATTGAATGTATAGATCCTTTACAGACAGTAATGGAATTGAATATACAAAGCCCATATTGACAGCAGCAGGAATCAAATGTGCAACCCCCTTATAGACAGCAGTGGACTTGAACATGCAGACACCTTATAGACAGTGGTGGAAATGGACATACAAACCCTTTCTATACAGTGGTGGAACTGAATGTACAAACCCCTTATGGACTGCAGTGGAATTGAACATACAAATCCCTTAAAAACAACAGAAGGAACAGAATGTAGATACCCATTGCATAGAGCAGCAGGAACTCAAATGTCCAAACCCATTACAGGCAGCAACCAGAAGTGAACATACAAACCCTGATAAACCGTGGTGGAGTTGAATGTACAAATCCCTTACAGACCACAGTGGAATTGTACGTGCAAACCTCTTGCAGGCAGCAGCAGGGATTAAATGTAGAAAACTGCTTAGAGACAGTGGTAGAACTGAATGTACAAACCCTTCCAGACAGCTGTGGAATTGAGGACAACCACAGGAATTCAATGTACATACCCCTTACAAACAGCAGCAGGAATTGTATATACAAACCCCTTAGAGATAGCGGTGGAATTTTACTTATAAACCCCTTAAAGACAGCAATGGAGCCCCTAAGAAACCCCTAAGAGACAGCAGTGGGGAAATTAACATACAAACCCTTATAGACAGCAGCAGGATCTAGATGTACAAACCCATTATAGACTGCTATGGAATTGATTGTATAATCCCTTATAGACAGTAGTGGAATTGACCGTACAAACCTGTTAAAGACAGCAATGGATTTGAATGTACAAATCCTTGAGAGACAGTGGCGGAATTGAACGAACAAACCCTTTACAAACAGCAATGAATTCAACATATAAATCCCTTCCAAACAGATATGGAATTGAATATACCAACTCCTCATAAAGAGAAGCAGGAATTCAGCATACAAACCCATTATATACAGCAATGAAATTGAACATTAAAACTGCTTATAGACAGTGATGGAACTGAAATACAACCCACTTATAAACAGCTGTGGAAATGAACATACAAACCCCCTTATAGACAGCAATAGATTTGTAGATACAAATCCCTTAGAGACAGCGGTGGAAATGAATGTACAAACCCCTTATAGAGAGCAATGGATTTGTACATACAACTCCCTTAGAGACAGTGGTGGAATAGAACACAGGAGCATCTTATAGACAGTGGTGGACTTCAATATAGAAACCATTTTTTGTCAGCGATGGAACTGAACGTACAAACCCCTTACAGACGGTGATGGAACTGAATGTAAAAATGCCTAATAGACAGCAGTGAACTGAACATACAAACCCCTTATAGACAGCAGTGAACTGAATATACAAACCTATAATACAGCAGTGACCATACAAACCCCTAATAGACAGCAGTGAACTGAACATACAAACCTATAATACAGCAGTGAACTGAACATACAAACCCCTAATAGACAGCATTGAAACTGAATGTACAAACTCCTAATGGGTAGTGGTGGAATTTAATGTAGAAATCCCTTAAACACAGAGGTAGGACTGAAAGTAGAAACCCCCTTGTAGACAGCAGAAGCAACAGAATGTATAAACACATCAAAGACAGCAGCAGCCAGTCAAAGTACAAACCCCTTGGAGACGGTGATGGAACTGAATGTAAAACTGCCTAATAGACAGCAGTGGAACTGAACATACAAACCCCTTACAGACAGTAGCAGGAAATGAATGTACAAATCCCTCTGAGACAGCGATGGAATTCAATGTAGAAACCTTTTACAGACAGCAGCAGAAGCTGAACATACAAACCTTTGTGGACAGTGTTCTAAACCCCTTATAGAAGGGGTGGATTTGAAAGTACAAACCCATTAGAGACAGTGATGGAACTGGAAGTACAAACCACTGATAGACTGCAGCTGATCTGAACGTACAGCAGTGGAACTGAACATACAACCTCCTTACAGTCAGCTGTGGAAATGAACATACAAACTCCTTACAGTCAGCTGTGGAACTGAACATACAACCTCCTTACAGTCAGCTGTGGAAATGAACATACAAACTCCTTACAGTCAGCAGTGGAAATTAACATTCAAACCCCTTACAGTCAGCTGTGGAACTGAACATACAAACGCCTTACAGTCAGCAGTGGAAATTAACATTCAAACCCCTTACAGTCAGCTGTGGAACTGAACATACAAACTCCTTACAGTCAGCTGTGGAAATTAACATTTAAACCCCTTATGAACAGGGGTGAAATTGAATGTTCAAACCCCTTACAGACAGCGATAGAAATTAATTTGCAAACACCTTATAGATATCAGCACGGATTGAATGTAAAACATCTTCTGGACAGCAGTGGAAATGAAAGTACAAACTGCTTACAGACAGCAGAAGGAACAGAATGTACAAATGCCCTACAGGCAGCAGCAGGAATTCAACGTACAAACCCCCTTTAGCCAGTGGTGAAATTGAACATACTGTACAAACTCCTTACTGACAGCAGTGGAATTGAAAGGACAAATACCTTTAAAGTCAGTGATGGAACCTAAAGTACAAACCACTTTTGACGGGGTGGATTGAACGTACATTTGTACATTAGTCAGTGATGGAACTGAACGTACAAACCTCTTATAGACAGCAGAAGGAACACAGTGTACAACCCCCTTACAGAGGGCAGCAGGAGTTGACATACAAACTTTGTTGGACTGTGGTAGGATTAAACCACTTATAGACACCGATGGAACTGAACATACAAACACCTCAAAGACAGTAGTGGAAATGAACATTGAAACCACTTAGAGACAGCAATGGATTTGAATGCACAAATCCCTTAGAAACAGTGGTGGAATTGAACATAGAAACCCCTTTACAGACAACGATGGAATTGTATGTGCAAATCCATTACAGGCAGCAGTAGGAATTGACCATACAACCCGTTAGACTGCAGTGGAATTAAACTTACAAACCACTTATAGGCGTCAATGGAACTGAACATACAAACACCTCAGAGACAGCTGTGGAAATGAACGTTGAAACACCTTAAAGACAGCGATGGAATTCAATGTAGGAACCACTTACAGACAGTAGCAGGAACTGAACGTAAAAGCACTTCATAGAGAATGGTGGCATTGATTGTATAACCCCTTATAGACAGTGGTGGAAATGAATGTACAAGACTCTTATAGGCTGCAATGGATTTGAATGCACAAATCCCTCAGAGACAGCAGCAGAATGGAATGTAGAAACCCCTTTACAGACAACGATGGAATTGTATGTACAAACCCCTGAGAGACAGCAATTCACTTGAACAAAACATCTCTTAGAGAAAGTGGTGGAACTGAACATACAAATGCTTTACAGACAACGATCTAATTGAACGTACAAACCCATTTTAGGCAGCAATGGAATTGAACGTACAAGCCTCTTATGGACAGTGAAGGAACTGAACATAACAATGACTTTTTGACAGTGATTGACCTGAATAAACAAGCATCTTACAGACAGCAGAAGGATTTGAATGTCCAGTTCCCTTACATACAGCAACAGGAACTGAACATACAAACCATTCACAGACAGAAGCAGGAATTGAAATGTATGGACAGCAGTGGAATTTAATGTACAAACCCCTTACAGACAGTAATGGAACTGAACATAAAGAATGCCTTATTGATAGTGGTGGGCACACCCCTCCTAGACAGCGGAGGAACTGAATGTAAAAAACCCCTTACAGACAGCAGATGAAACTAAAGGTACAGACCCATTCAAGACAGCAGCAGGAATTGAATGTACAAACCTCTTCCGCACATTGGTGGAACTGAACTTGCAAACCCGTTATAGGCAGCAGTGGAACTGAACGAAAAATGCTTTATAGACAGAGGTGGAATTGAATGTACAGACACGTTATAGACAGAGGTGCAATTGAACGTACAAACTCCTTTTCATCAGTGATGGAATTGAACGTAGAAACTCCTTACGGACAGTGACGGACCTGATCATAAAAACACCTTCTAGACAGCAATGTAAATAAAATTACAAACCCCTGACAGATAGCAGCAGGACTTCAACATCGAAATCCCTTGTAGGCAGCAATGAAATTGAACATACAAACTCCTTTTTGACAATGGTATTATTTAACATACAAATCCCTTAAAGACAGCAATGGAACTGAGAGTACAAACTCCTTATAGACAGTGATGGACCTGAACATAATTACACCTTCTAGACAATGTGGGAACTGAATGTACACACCTCTTACAGATAGCAGCAGGAACTGGATGTACAAACCCACCACAGACAGCAATGGAATTGAATGTACAACTCCTGACAGACTGCAGTGGAATTGAACTTAGAAACCACTTATAGACAGTGATGGAACTGATCATGCAAACACCTTAGAGACAGCAGTGGAAATGAACATTCAAAGTCCTTTCAGGCAACAATGGAATTCATCGTAGAAACCCCTTATAGACAGGAGCAGAAATTGAACGTACAAATACTTCATAGACAGTGGTGGAATTGATAATATAAACCTCTTATAGACACTGATTGATTTGAATGCACAAATCCCTTAGAGATAGTGGTGGAATTGAACACAGAAATCCCTACAGACAACAATGGAATTGAATGTACAAAGCCATTAGAGACAGCAATAGAAATGAATGTACAAACCCCTTATAGACAGCGGTGGAATTAAACATACAAACTCATTTGAGACTCCAATAGATTATCACGTACAAATCCCTTAGAAACAGCTTTGGAATTGTACATAGATACCCCGATAGACAGCAGCAGGATTTATATGTACAAACCCCTTCTAGACAGTGAAGGAATTGAACACACATGTCCCTTCCAGGCAGCAGCAGGAACTGAACCTACAAACCCATTCAAGACATCTGCAAAAGCTGAATATACAAACCACTTACAGACAGAAGCAAGCACTTTATAGATAATGGTAGAATTTAACATACAAACCCCTTACAGATAGCAGTGGAATTGAACTTAAACACCTTATAGACTGCAGTGGAACTAAACAAAAAATGTCTTGTATATAGAGATGGAATTGAATGTACAGACACCTTACAGACAGTGATGCAACTGAATGTACAAACCCCTTACAGACAAAGATGTAACTGAATGTATAAACCCCTTTTCATCAGCAATGGAATTGAATGTAGAAACTCCTTACAGAAATGAACATACAAACCCCTATATACAACGGCAGAAATTGAACTACAATCCAGTGACAGACAGCAGTGGAAATGAATGTACAAACCCATTACCAACAGTAGTGGAGTTGAATGTACAAACCTCTTACAAACAGCAGCAGGAATTCAACCTACTAACCTCTTATAAACAGTAGAGGAATTGACTGTACAACTGCTTTTAGTCAGTGGTGGAACTGAATGAAAAACTCCTTATAGGTAGAGGTGGAATTGAAAGTACAGACACCAGTAGAAAGGAATGGACAAGCCCCTTACAGACAGAGGCAGGAATTGATCATACACACCCATTCAAGAGAACAGCAGGAACTGAACATACAAACCACTTACGGACAGCAGCAGGAATTGCAAACCCCTTTTAAACAGTGGTGGATGTACAACCCGATAGACCACGGTGGAATTGAACATACAAACCCCTTACAGACGGTGGTAGAATTGAATGTACAAGCCCCTTATGAACAGCAGTGAAACTGAACATAAAACCCTTTACAGACAGTAAAAGAACTGAATATAAAAGCCCTATAGGTGTTGGTGAAACTGAACGTACACACCCCTTCTAGACAGCGGAGGAACTGAATGTAACAACCCTTACAGACAGCAGAAAGAACTGAATGTACAAAGCACATATAGACAGCAACAGGAATTGAACGTTCAAACCACTTACAGACAGTGGTGAAGTTAAGCATACAAAAATCCTTACAGACAACAATAGAAATAAATGTATAAACCCCTTACAGAGAGCAGCAGTAAATTAATGTACAAACCCTTTTCATTAGTAGCAGGAATTGAACATGGAGACCCCTTATACACAGTGGTGAAATAGAATGTATAATCTCCTTAAAGACAATGGTGAATTGGAATGTACAATCTCCTTATAAACAGTGGTAACTTAATGTACAAACCCCTTAAAGACAGTGTTGCAATTAAATGTACAAACCTCTTCTGGATAGCGGTGGAAATGAACTTGCAAACCCCTTACGGACAGTGATGCAATTGAACATACTAATCTCTTCTGGACGGCAGTGGAATTAAACGTACAAACCCTTATAGATAGTGGTGAAATTGAACCTAGAGACTGCTTACAGACAGCGGTAGAAATGAACGTACAAACCCCTTTTATACAGCAGCAGTAATCGAACGTACAAGCCCCTTATAGACAGAGATTGATTTGAACGTACAATTCCTTCTGAGTCAGTGATGGAACGGAAGGTAAAAACCTCTCCTAGATAGTGGTGGAACTGAATGTACAACTAATATCACAGATAATAAAAGCTTTTTAAATTATATAAAGGGTAAAAAAAGAGTTGAGGGTAGACATAGGACCAATAGAAAATGATATTGGAGTTATTGTATTGAGAGACAAAGAGATGGAAGAGGAACTGAATGTGTATTTTGCATCAGTCTTCACAGTGGAAGACATCAGCAGTATACCAGACATTCAAGAGTGTCAGGGAAGTGAAGTTTGTGCAGGGAAAATTACAACTGAGAAGGTGCTCAGGAAGCTTAATGGTCTGACGGTGGATACATCTACTGGACCTGATGGAATGCACCCTTGCGTTCTGAAGGAAGTAGCTGGAGAGATTGTGGAGGCATTAACAATAATCTTACAAGAATCGATAGATTCTGGCATTGTACCGGATGACTGGAAAATTGCAAATGTTACTCTGCTATTTAAGAAGAGTGGGATGCAGCAGAAAGGAAACTATTGACCTGTTAGCCTGACATCAGTGGTTGGGAAGCTGTTGGAATCAATTGTTAGGGATGAGATTATGGAATACCTGGAGGCACATGACAAGATAGGCCAAAGCCAGCATGGTTTCCTGAAAGGAAAATTCTGCCTAAATAATCTACTGCAATTTTTTGAGGAAATTACAAGCAGGGTAGACAAAGGAGATGTAGTGGATGTGGTGTACTTGGATTTTCAGAAGTCTTTTGAAAATGTGCCACACATGAGGCTGCTTAACAAGATAAGAGCTTATGGAATTACAGGGAAGTTACGAGCATGGGTGGAGCATTGGTTGGTTGATAGAAAACAAAGAGTGGGAATAAAGGGATCCTATTCTGACTGGCTGCCTGTTACCAGTGGAGTTCCACAGGGGTCGGTGTTGGGACCGCTGCTTTTTACGATGTATGTCAATGACTTGGACTATGGGATTAATGGATTTGTGGCAAAATTTGCTGATGATGCAAAGATAGGTGGAGGAGTGGGTAGTGTTGAGGAAGCAAAGAGCCTGCAGAGAGACTTAGATAGTTGAGGGGAATGGGCAAAGAAATGGCAAATGAAATACAATGTTGGAAAGTGTATGGTCGTGCACTTTGGTGTAAGAAATAAATGGACAGACTACTACTTGGAGAGAGAATTCAAAATGCAGAGATGCAAAGAGATTTTGGAGTCCTTGTGCAAGATACCCTAAAAGTTAACCTCCAGGATGAGTCAGTGGTGAAGAAGGCGAATGCAATATTGGCATTCATTTCTAGAGGTATAGAATATAAGAGCAGGGAAGCGATCTTGAGGCTCTATGAGGCACTCATGAGACCTCACTTGGAGTATTGTGTGCAGTTTTGGGCTCCTTATTTTAGAAGGGATTTACAGACATTGGAGAGAGTTCCAAGAAGATTCACAAGAATGATTCCAGGAATGAAAGGGTTACTGTATGAGGAACACCTGGCAGTCTTTGGGCTGTATTCCCTGGAGTTCAGGAGAATAAGGGGGATCTCATAGAAACATTCCAGATGTTTAAAGACCTTAAAAGATTAGATATGGCAAAATTATTTCTCATGGTAGGGGAATTTAGGACAAGAGGGCATGAATTCAGGATTGAAGGATGTCCATTTAGAACAGAGATGCAGAGAAATTACTTTATTCAGAGGGTAGTAAGTCTGTAGAATTTGTTGCCACAAGCAGCTGTGGAGGCTAAGTCATTAGGTACATTTAAGGCAGAGATAGATAGTTTCTTGATTAGCCAGGGCATCAAAGGGTATGGGGAGAAGTCAGGGGAGTGGGGATGACTGGAAGAATTGGATCCTCCATGATTGAATGACGGAGCAGATTTGATTGGCCGAATGGCCTATATCTTGTGGTCTTACAGACAGTAAAAGGATCTGAACATACAAACTCCTTGCAAGTAGGAGTAGGAACTGTACATAGAACCCCATAAAGACAGTGGTGGAATTTAACCTGCAAACTCCTCAGTCAGTGGTGCAATTGAATGTAGCATCCCCTTCTAGACAGTGGTGGAACTGCATGAAAAATACCTTATAGACTGGGGTGGAATTGAACAATTCCTTATGAACAATGATGTAACTGAATGTACAAACCCCTTTTCGTCTGCGATGGACAGTAGCAGGAATTGAACGTACAAACATCTTACAGACAGTGGTGGAGTTGAACGTACAAATCTGTTATAGGCAGTGGTGGAGTTGAACGTACAAGCAATAGAAATGAATGTTCAAACCCCTTACAGACAACAGTGAGAATTGAACACAGGGAACCCTTACAGACAGCAGCAGGAATTCAAAGTATAAAGGCATGATAGACAGCAGCAAAATTTAACAACGAACCCCTTAAGTCAGCATGGAATTGAATGTACAAAACCCATACAGATGGCAGAAGAAAGTAAGGTACAAACCCATTACAGACAGCTGCAAGAGTTGAACATACAAACCCTTAACAGTGGTGGAATTGAACACACAAATCCCATTTAGATAGTAGTGGAATTATATGTATAGACAGAGCTGGAATTGAATGTACAAACCCTTACAGACAACAATGTAATTCAATGTTTAAACCCCTTTTAGTCAGCGATGGAATTGAATGTAGAAACTCCTTACAGACAGTGATGGAACTGAACGTACAAACCCTTTGCAAACAGTGATGAAATCAAACATACCAACCCCTGTCAGACAGAAGCAGTAAATAAACCAACAGACCTCTTATCGACAGCAGATGAAATGAATGTGAAGACCACCTGTAGACAGCAGCATGCTTTCAACATACAAACCCCTTATAGAATGCAGTGGAATTGAACATATAAATGGCATATAGACAGTGGTGAAATTGAATGTACAAACTCATTATAACAGCAGTGGAATTTAACATACAAATCCCTGAAAGACAGTGGTGGAACTGAAAGTACAAACTTCTTCTAGCTAGCGGTGGAACTGAACATACAAACCCATCACTGACAGCAGCAGGAACTCATTGTACAAACTCCTGACAGACAGCAACTGGAATTGAACATTCAACTCTTGATAGTTTGCAGTGGGCTTGAACATACAGACGACTTATGTACAGCAATGGAACTGAGCATTCAAACCCTTAACAGACAGTGATGGAATTCAACATAGAATCCACTTGCAGACAGCAGCAGGAACTGAATGTACAAATATTTCATAGAGAGCGGCGGAATTGAACATATAAATCCCTTATAGACAGCAGCAGGAATTGAACGCACATACATCTTTTTGTCCGCGATGGAACTGAATGTAAAGATGCCTTATAGACATCGTTAGAACTGAATTTACAAACCACTTCTAGACAGCAATGGAATCTAACATGGAAACACCTTAAAGACAGTAGTGAAACTGAACGTAGAAACTCCCTAGTGAGTGTGGTGGAATTCAATATACAAACTTGTTATAGACAGCAATGGAAATGAATGCAAAATCCCCTTACAAACAGCAACAGAAATTGAATGTGCAAACCCTTTTTAGGCCACCTTTTAGACAACGATGGAATTGAATGTACAAACTCCAGATAGACAGCAGCAACAATTGAATGTACATACTCCCTTTAGTCAGCAATGGAATTGAACATACAAACCCTTTACAGACAATATTTCTGTACACTTCTAGACAGCATTGGAATTTAACGTACAAACTCCTTAAGGCCAGCGGTGGAAATGAATGCAGAAACCCCTTATTGACAGTGGTGGAATTGAACCTACAAATCTCTTATTGACACAGATGCAATTTAATGTACAAACCTCTTGAAGTCAGTGGTGGAACTGAACATACAAACCCCATATATACAGTGGTGAAATTGAACATACAAACCACTTAAAGACAGCGAAGGAAATTAACATAATATCCCCTTATTGAAAGCAGCTGGAATTGTACATATAATCTCCTTACAGACAGCAATAGGAATTCATCGCACAAATTCCTTTTAGACAATGGTGGAATTGTAAGTACAAACAGCGGTGGGAATGAACATAGGAACCCCATATAGATAGTGATGGATTTGCTTGTACAATCCCTCGGAGTCAGCGATGGAATTGAATGTGCAAACCCCTTACTGACAGTGATGAAATTGAATATAAAAAAACCTTATCGACAGTGATGGAATTCAACAAACTAAACCTTTCTAGACAGCAGGGGAACTGAACATTAAAAACTCTTTAAAGACAGCAGAAAGAATGAAACATAAAAGTCCCTTACAGACAGCAGCAGGAACTCAGCGTACAGAGGCACTGGTGAAATTGAAAGGAGAAACCTCTAAGACCGCAGTGGAATTGAACATACAAAACCCTTAAAGACAGTGATGGAACTGAACAAGAAATGCCTGCTAGACAGCGGTGAAACTGAACATAGAAAGCCCTTACAGAGAGCAGAAGGAATGGAATGTACAAACCCCTGATAGACTGCAGTGGAATTGAATGTACAAACCCCTTTTAGACAGCAGAGAAATTGAGCATACAAGCCCATTTTAATCAGCAATGGATTTGGAAGTACAAACCTCTTACAGACAGTAGCAGGAATTGAACATATGAACCCCTTACAGGCAGCGATGGAAATGAATATACAAACCCTTACAGACAGCAGCTGGAATTGAACGTACAAGCCCCTTCTAGACAGTGGTGGAATTTCATGTGAAAAGTTCCTTATAGACTGCTGTGATTTTGAACTTACAAACCCCTTACAGACCACGATGGAAATAAATGTACAAACCCTTTATGCATGCTGGTGAACGGATTGTGCAAACATCTTTTAGTCAGAGATGGAATTGAAGATATGAACCCTTACATTCAGCATTGGAATTTAAATGTACAAACCCCTTATAGACAGCAGCAGGAACTGAACTTTCAATCCCCTTATAGAAAGTGATGGAAAAGCATATAAAAAATCCCTTCCAGACAGCAATGGAAATGAATGTACAAACACCTTCTCAACAACAATGGGAATTAAACGTACAAACCCCGTATAGACAGAGGTGGAGTTTAATGTACAATCACCTTCCAGATAGTGGTGGAATTGAAGGTACAATCCCATTACTGACAGCAGTGAAAGTGAACAAACAAACTCCTTTTAGTCAGCAATGGAAGTATCAGTCACTCATAGACTGCAGCTGGAATTGAATGTACAAATCCCTTCCAGACAACGGTAGAAATGAACATACAAACTCCTTACAGACGTTCATGAGGAAGTCATGAACGGATTATCTGCGGATTGTAGATGAACAAGAACTCTACTGGGTGTTTTTTATAGTAATAGGGACATCAAGGATTAGATAGGGAGACAGATTCTGGAAAGGTGCAATAATAACAGGGTTGTTGTGGTGGGAGATTTTAATTTCCCCAATATTGATTAGTATCTCCCTGGAGCAAGAGGTTTAAATGGGGTGGAGTTTGTCAGGTGTGTTCAGGAAGGTTTCCTGACACAATATGTAGATAAGCCTATGAGAGGAGAGGCTGTACTTGACCTAGTATTGGGAAATGAACCTGGTCAAGTGTCAAGTCTCTCAGAGGGAGAGAATTTTGGAACTATTGATCACAATTCTATCTCCTTTGCCATAGCACTGGAGAGGGATAGGAAATAGACAAGTTAGGAAAGTGTTTAATTGGAGTAATGGGAATATGAAGCTATCAGGCAGGAACTTCGAAGCATAAATTGGGAGCAGATGTTCTCAGGGAAATGTATGGCAGAAATGTGGCAAATGTTCAGGGGATATTTGCGTGGTGTTCTGCATAGGTACGTTCCAATGCAACAGGGAAGGGATGGTAAGGTACAGGAACAATGGTGTACAAAGGCTGTTGAAAATCTAGCCAAGAAGAAAAAAGTACAAAAGGTTCAAAATCTGGGTAATGATAGAGATCGAGAAAATTATAAGGCCAGTAGGAAGGAGCTTAAGAATGAAATTAGGAGAGCCAGAAGGGGACATGACAAAGCCATGGTAGACAGGATTAAGGAGAACCCCAAGGCATTCTACAAGTACATGAAGAGCAAGAAGATAAGATGTGAAAGAATAGCACCAATCAAGTGTGACAGTGGAAAAGTGTGTATGGAACCGGAGGAGATAGTGGAGGTACTTAATGAATACTTTGCTTCAGTACTCACTATGGAAAAGGATCTTGGTGATTGTAGGGATGACTTCCAGAGGACTGAAAAGCTTGAGCATATAGACGTTAAGAATGAGGATGTGCTGGAGCTTTTGGAAAGCATCAATTTGGCTAATTCACCGGGATGAGACGAGATGTACCCCAGGCTACTGTGGGAGGTGAGGGAGGAGATTGCTGTGCCTCTGACAATGATTCTTGCATCATCAACTGTCCTGGGAGAGCTTCTGGAGGATTGCAGGGTTGCATATATTGTTCCCTTATTCAAGAAAGGGAGTAGAAATAGCCCAGGAAATGATAGACCAGTGAGTCTTACTTCAGTGGTTGGTAAACATAGAAAACCTACAGCACAATACAGGCCCTTTGGTCCACAAAGCTGTGCTGAACATGTACTTACTTTAGAAATTACCTCGGGTGACCCATACCCCTCTATTTTTCTAAGCTCATGTACCTATCCAGCAGTCTCTTAAAAGACCCCATCATATCTGCCTCCACCACCATGGCCGGCACCCCATTCCATGCATTCACCACCTCTGAGTAAAAAGACTTAACCCTGACATCTCCTCTGTACTACTTCCTATACCTTAAAACTATGCCCTCGTGTTAGCTATTTCAGCCCTGGGAAAATGGTCAAGAAGATCCTGAGAGGCAAGGTTTATGAACATTTGGAGAGGCATAATATGATTAGGAAAAGTCAGCATGGCTTTGTCAAAGGCAGATCATACCTTATGAGCCTGACTGAATTTCTTGAGAATGGGACTAAACACATTGATAAAGGAAGAGCAGTAGATGTAGTGTATATGGATTTCAGCAAGGCATTTGATAAGGTACCCCATGCAAGGCTTATTGATAAAGTAAGGAGGCATGGAACCCAAGGGGACATTGCTTTGTGGATCCAGAACTGGCTTGCCCACAGAAGGCAAACAGTGGTTGTAGACGGGTCATATTCTGCATGGAGGTCAGTGACCAGTGGTGTGCCTCAGGGATCTGTTCTGGGACCCATACTCTTTGTGATTTTTATAAATGACCTGGATGAGGAAGTGGAGGGATGGGTTAGTAAGTTTGCTGATGACACAATAGTTGGGGTTGTTGTGGATAGTGTGGAGGGCTGTCAGAAATTCCAACAGGACATCAATTGGATGCAAAACTGGGCTGAGAAGTGGCAGATCAAGGTCAACCCAGATAAGTGTGAGGTGGTTCATTTTGGTAGGTCAAATATGATGACAGAATATAGTATTAATGGTAAGACTCTTGGCCATGTGGAGGATCATAGGATCTTGGGGTCTGGGTACATAGGATATTCAAAGCAGCTACATAGGTTGACTGTGTGGTTAAGAAGACATACACCTTCATATTGGCCTTCATCAACCATGGGATTGAGTTCAAGAGCTGAGAAGTAATGTTACAGCTGTATAAGACCCTGGTCAGACCCCACTTGGAGTACTGAGCTCAGTTCTGGTCGCCTCACTACAGGAAGGATGTGGATACTATAGAAAGGGTGCAGAGGTGATTTACAAGGACATTGCCTGGATTGGGGAACATGCCTTATGAGAATAAGTTGAGTGAACTCGGCCTTTTCTTCTTGGCGTGACGGAGGATGAGAGGTGACCTGATAGAGGTGTATAAGATGATGAGAGGCATTGATCATGTAGAAAGTCAGAGGCTTTTTCCTAGGGCTGAAATGGTTAACATGAGACGGTATAGTTTTAAGGTGTTTGGAAGTAGGTACAGAAGGGATGCCAGGGGTTAGTTTTTATGCAGGGAGTGGTGAGTGCATGGAATGAGCTGCCATTCTTTTAAGAGACCCCTGGATAGATACATGGAGCTTGGAAAAATAGAGGGCCATGGATATTCCTAGGTAATTTCCAGAGTAGGTACGGCACGGCATTGTGGGCGGAGGGAGCTGTATTGAACTGTAGTTTTTTTTTATGTTTCTGTGTTTCTCTCTAAACTCCTTACAGGCAGTGGTGGAATTGAAAGTACAAACCTCTTAAAGACAACGGTAGAATATAATGTACAAAGCCCTTACAGATAGTGGTGGAATTGAAGGTTCATAGTTCTTATAGACAGTGGTAAAATTGAACTAACAAACTCCTTTTAGTCATCGATGGAGTTTAAAGTACAAACCCCTTATAGACCACAGCAGGAAGTGAATGTACAAATCTCTTTCCACACAGCGGTGGGATTGAACATACAAACCCCTTATAGACAGCAGTGGAAGTGAACGTACTTATCCCTTGTAGACAGCAACGGATTTGAATGTAGAAATCCCTTAAAGCTGGTGATGCAAATAAACACCAAATCCTTTATAGACAGCAGCATGAATTGAATATACAAACCCTTTATAGACAGCAGTGGATCTGAATGTACAAACATAATGGAATTGAATGTACAAACCCTTTATAGACAGTGGTGGAATTGAAAGTATAGACAGCGGTGAAATTGACCAAAGAAACCTCTGCCAGACGGTGATGGAAATGGATGTATAAGTCTGTTATAAGCAGCAGCAGGAACGGAATGTACAAACCACATATAGACAGCAGTGAAATTGAACATACGAACCACTTGTAGACAGCGATGGACTTGAACGTACAAATCCCTCAGAGACAGCAGTGGAAACGAACATACAAACCCCTTACAGACCGTAATGAAATTCAGTGGAGAAACCCCTTCCAGACTGCAGCATGAATTGAATGTACAAACCATTTCATTTCACAAATCCATTAGACGGTAGTAGAATTAAATGTACAAATCCCTTATAGAGAGTAGTGTTGAACGTTAAAAACCCCCCGTACAGGCAGCAATGGAAATGAATGTACTATTCCCAGGAGCAGGAATTGAACACATAAACCTCTTCCAGACAGTGATGGAAATGAACATACAAACACCTTATAAACAGCAGCAACAATTGAACGTACAAACTCAGTATAGACAGTGGTTCAACTGAACGCACAAAACCCCTTAAAGACTGCTGCTGAAAGTAAACATATACAGCTAGTCCTCCTTATCCGCGGGGGATAAAAAACGTGGATACTCAAGTCGGTGGACATTAGGACCCGCCGGAGCTTATTTAACCTGTCCCAGTGCGGTGGAATTTAGGACCTGGCAGAGCTCGGGATCTGCTGCCCGGTGTGTTTCTGTTCCAGAAAACGTTCACGACTGAAAATAAAGTGGAAATAATAAAGCGATTGGAAAGAGGCGAAATGTCATCAGTCATTGGAAAAGTGTTAGGCTACAGTTGGGATAAAGCGAGAATAATGGAGCATGTGAAGGCCCTGCCCTGATGAAAGCTACAATTATTACTAAGCAACGCAGTGGTTTAATTATTGAAATACATACATTTCTTAAGTATTTTATATGCATAGAAAGGTAAAATATATACTATATACTAAGATAAACGTTTGACTAACTAACGCTAAATAATACCGGATGTACCTATTCCAACTTACAGAACTTCCATTTTCTTTTCCTTTCTAAATCTTTTTATTATTAGTAGTAATATGGACAGAATACAAATGATATATTGATAAAAAAATTACAAACATACAAATTCCATTACATATAAAAAAATAAACAATAGTTACAATATAAATGAGTTTACCAAGACATAAGTCATACAATATATGTATGAACATGGTAAGTCTAAATATTTCATAATATATGATATAAAAAAAAACAGAAAAAAGAAAGAAAAAAAATATAATGCAAAACTAGCTAATCTACTAATCTAATAACTAATCACTAATATAGAAGAAAAAAGAAACAAAAAAAAGAGAAAGAAAAGGGGGCTGTTTATAATATCTCACAAGAATAAATATTCATCAATGCCGTCACTTCCGGTCCTCTCAACATACATAAGCTAAAAGCTGGGAAATCAATTGAACTTGGAACAGGATCATATTACATCATATGAAAATGTTGAATAAATGGTTTCCATAACTTTTCAAATTTAATAGAAGTCTCAAAAACACCATTTCTATTTTTTTCTAAATTTAAACATAACATAGTTTGACAGAACCAATTAAATACAGTGGGAGGATTAATTTCCTTCCAATTCAACAATATAGATCTTCTAGCCATCAGAGTTAGAAATGCAATCATTCGACGGGCAGAAGAAGATAAATGCAGTGAGTCTAACATCGGTAAACCAAAAATTGCGATAATAGGATGAGGTTGTAAATCAATATTCAAAACCACAGAAATAATATCAAAAATATCTTTCCAATATTTTTCCAAAAATGGACAAGACCAAAACATATGAGTTAAAGATGCAATTTCAGATTGACATCTATCACAGATAGGACTAATATGAGAGTAAAAATGAGCTAATTTATCCTTGGACATATGGGCCCTATGTACGACCTTAAATTGTATTAATGGATGTTTGGCACTTATCGATGATGTATTAACTAATTGAAGAATTCTATCCCAATTCTCACTAGAAATAATAAGGTTAAGCTCTCTTTCCCAATCCTTTTTGGTCTTATAAAGGGGTTCTGAATGTATCTTCATAATTATATCATAAAGTTTTGAAATAAGCCCTTTTTGAAAAGGGTCTAATTCAAATAAACTCTCCAAAATATCTGAAGGCACAGAATTTGGAAACACAGGGAGTACAGAACTTAAAAAATGTCTAATCTGTAAATATCTAAAAAAATGAAATCTAGGCAAGTTGTATTTGTTGGATAATTGCTCAAAAGACATAAAACAATTGTCCAAAAATAAATCAGAAAATCTTAGTAATCCCTTAGTTTTCCAAGCCGAATAAGCTTGATCTATAATGGAAGGGTGGAAAAAACAATTAGATACAATAGGACTATTTAAAACGAATTGAGTCAACCCAAAAAATCTCCGAAATTGAAACCATATATGTAAAGTCTGTTTAACTATCGGGTTGTCAATTCGTTTCGGCAATTTAGAAAGAGCAAAAGGGAGAGAAGTCTCTAAAATAGAACCCAAAGCATAAGCTGATACAGATTTAATTTCTAAACTCGCCCAACGAGGGCCGAAAGATCCACCCCCATCTTTCAACCAGCACAACAAGTATCTAATATTAACTGCCCAATAATAAAATCTGAAATTAGGTAATGCTAACCCGCCTTCCTTTTTTATCTTCTGTAAATATATTTTACTTAACCTGGGATTTTTATTCTGCCATATATATGAAGAAATTTTTGAATCAACATTAGTAAAAAAAGATTTCGGAATAAAAATTGGTATCGATTGAAAAATATATAAAAACTTAGGTAAAATAACCATCTTAATAGCATTAATCCTACCTTCCATTTCTTTTTCGATTCCTGATCCACAGTAACCATATCCTTCCATGTACAGTTTGTACTTTAAATCATCTCTAGATTACTTATAATACCTAAAACTATGTAAATAGTTGTTCAACTGTATTCTTTAGGGAATAATGACAAGAAAAAAAATGTCTGTACATGCTCAAACAACAAGTGCTGGAGAGAGAACTTCCGGGTTTTCCCGATCCGTGGTTGGTTGAATACACTCATGCGGAATCCACGAATAAGGAGGGCCGACTGGAAACCTCTTCTAGACAGTGGTGGAAGCGAATGCAAAAGACTGCTTATAAACAGCAACTGGAACTGAATGTACAAACCTCTTATGGACAGTAGTGGGATTGAAAGTACAAACCCCTTTCAGAGAATGATGGAACTGAATGTAAAAAAGCCTTATGGATAGTGGAAAACTGAACGTGCAAACCCCTTCTTCTACCAGGCCGTCAGACTGATTAGTTCATACTGATACAATTGTCTTCTATGTTATATTCACTGTCCTTTTCTACATACTACTTATTATAAATTACTATAAATTGCACATCGGACATTTAGACAGAGACGCAATGTAAAGATTTTTACTCCTTACGTATATAAAGGCTATAAGGAATAAAGTTAATTCAATTCATTTCTAGACAGCTCCTTATAGACATCAATGGATTTGCACATACAATCCCCTTAAAGAGAGCAATGGATTTTTATGTACAAATCCCTCAGAAACAGCAATGGAAATGAATGTACAATCCCATTACTGACCGTGACGGAATTCAATGTAGAAACCACCATCAGACAGCAGCAGGAATTGAATGTACAAGCCCTGTTGGATTGCGATGGAATTAAATGTACAAACCACATAAAGACAGTGGTGGAATTGAACGTACAAACCCCTTATAGGGAGCAGTGAAATGGAATGTACAAGTCCCTTAGAAACAGCAGTGGAAAGGAACAGAACATATAAACCCTTTACAGACGGCAATGGAATTGAATGTACAAACCTCTGATAGAAAGCAGCAGGAATTGAAGGAATACAACCTCTTACAGACAGTGGTGGAACTAAATGTACAAACTCCTTAAAGACAGCAGTGTAACTGAACATGCAAATGCCTTACCGACAGCGATGGAACTGAACATAGAAACCCTTTACAGAGAGTGGAGGAATTGATCATATAAACTCCTTATATGCAACGATGGAATTGAATGTACAAATTTATTGCAGACAGCAGAGGAATTGAACGTACAAACCCCTTGTAGACAGTGGTGGATCTGAAGGTACAAATCACTTAGTAACAGCAGTGAAGCTGAACATACACACCAGTTACAGTAATAAAACAATGTACAAACCCCTCATAGACAGCAGTGACACTGAACATACAAACCACTTCTCGACAGTGATGGAATTAAATATACTAACCCCTAAAACAGAGCAGTGGAACTGATCATACAGACACCTTATAGGCAGCAGTGGAATTGAATGGAAAAACACTTTACAGACAGCAGAAAGAATGGAACGTACAAACACATTACAGACATCGGTGGAATTGCACATAAAATCCTCTTATTGACAGCGGAGGAATAGATTGTAGAAACGCCTTATAGATAGTGGTGAAATTGACCGTACAAATCCCTTATGGACAGTGATGAAATTGAACATACAAACTCCTTTGAGACATTGATGCAACTGAACAGACAAACCCCTTATAAACAGTGATGGATTTTAATACACAAATGCTTTAGAGAGAGTGCTGGAATCGAACGTACAAGCACCTTATAGACAACAACAAGAATTGAACAGACATACCCATTTTAGTTAGCGATGGATTTGATCATACAAAAGCATTAGAGATGGCAGTGAAATTGAATGTACAAACCCCTTACAGACAGTGATGGAACTAAATGTAAAAGTGCCTTATAAACAGAAGTGGAGTTGAGTGTATAATCACCCTATAGACAGTAGCAGAAACTGAACATACAAACTGCTTATCAACAGCAGCAGTAATTGAAGGTATAAAGCCTTTGTAGACTGCAGTGGAACTGAACATACAAACCCATTGCAGACATTGATGGAACATAAAAAAGCCTTGTAGGCAGCAGTGAAATTTAATGTACAAACCCCTTAAATACAGCAATAGAACAACATACAAACCAATTGCAGACAATAATAGAATTGAAAGAAACCAATCCCCTATAGACAGAGGTGGAATTGAGCATACAAACCTCTTATAGACAGTGATGGAATTATACATACAAACCGCTTATAGATAGCAGTGGGATTGAACACACAAGACATTAATAGACTGCAGCAGGAATTGAACGTCTGAACCCCATATAGACAGCGATGGATTTGAAAGTACAAATCCTTTGGAGGAATGGAACATAGAAACCACTTACAGACAGTGGCACAATTGAGTACACAAAACCCCTTATAGACAGCAGCAGGAAATGTATGTATGAAACCCTTGCAGACAGCACTAGAATTGACCGTACAAATCCCTGATAGATAGCTGCAAAAATTCAATGTTCAAACCCTTTATAGACAGCAGTAGCACTGAAAGTACAGGCCACTCCAAGACAGCAGTGGATTTAAGCGTATGCCTTATAGTCGGTGTTGAGTTGAATGCACCAACACCTCATAGACAGCGGTGCAATTGAATGCACAAACCCCTTGAGGTAACGGTGGAATTGAAAGTACAAACCCTTACAGGTGGCAGCAGCAATTGAACATGCAAACCCTTTATGGACAGCATTGAGATTGAATGTACAAGCCCCTTATAGACAGAGGTGGTATTGTCATACAATTCCCTTTTAGACAGCAGTGAACAGATTGTACACAGTCCTTATAGAAAGCAATGGAATTGAATGTACAAACCCCCTTACAGACAGCAGCAGAAATTGATTGTAAAATCCCCTTACTGACAGAAGCTGGAATTGAATGTGCAAACCTTTATGGACAGCATTGGAAATGAACAAACAGACCCCTTATATACAGCGGTGGTACTGAACATACAAACCTCCCTATAGAAAGTGGAGGAATTAAATGTACAAACCTTTTGTAGACAGTGTTGGAATTGAATGTACAAACTGCTTATAGAGAGCATTATAGGATTTGACATACAGCAGTGGAACTGAATGTATGTACCCCTTAGAAACAGCAGTGCAATTTAATGTACAAACTGTTTATGGACAGCGATGGAACTGATGTACAAATCAGCTGTGGAACTGAACACAGAAAACCTCTATATATACAGCAGTTGAATTGAAGGTACAATTCCTTTATAGACAGCTGAGGAATTGAACATACAAATTGCTTATGTGCAGCGGTGGATTTGAACATACAAACCCCTTACAGACAGCAGCAGGAATTCCACATACAAACCCTTTACAGATAGAAGTGGAACTGAATATACAAACCCCTTTGACATCAGTGGAACTGAACATACAAACCCCTTATAGACAGCAATGTAATTGAATCTACAATTACAGAGGGCAGCAGGATTTGATCATATAATCCCGTTATTGACAGCAGCTGGAAAATAATGTACAAACCCTTAAAGACAGTAGCTGAATTGAACATGTAATTCCCTGATAGGCAGCAGTGGAATTGAATATATGAACCCCTGATGAACAGCAACTGGAATTGAATGTACAAACCTCTTATAGACAGCAGCAGGAATTGAATTTAAAAGCCTCTTACAAACAGCGATGGAATTTGAATGCACAAGCCCCTTGTAGACAATGTTGGAAATGAACATACAAATCACTGATAGACAGTGATGGAGTTCAACGTACAAAACACCTTATAGATAGTGGTGGAATTTAACGTACCAACCTCTTAAAGACAGCAGAAGGAAAGGAACGTAGAAACCCCTTACAGACAAGAGCAGGAATAGAAAGCACAAATCCTTAGAGGCAGCATTGGAATTAAATGTATACACCCAGAAAAGCAGTGGTGGAATTGAACATACAAATCCCTTATAAGCAGCGGTGGAACTGGAATATCCAAACCCTTTTTGACATCAGTGCTGCCTTATAGACAGCAGTTGGAACTGAATGTTCAAATCCCTTTTAGACAGTGGTGGATCTGAACTTTCAATCTGCTTATAGACAGTGGTGGAACTGAAAATATAAACCCCTTGCAGACAACAGCAGGAATGGAACGTACAACCACCTTATAGACAGCAGTGGAACTGAACTCAGAAACGCTTTATCGACAGCTCTGGAATTGAACACACAAATCTATTATAGACAGCAGTGGAAATGAATGTAGGAACACATTATAAACAGTGGTGGAATTGAAAGAATAAACCCCTTATATCAGTGGTAAAATTTAGAAGTGTAAACACCTTATAAACTGTGGTGGAAATGAATGTATAGACCCCCTATGGACAGTGATGGACTTGAATGTGCAAACATCTTATAGACAGCTGTAGAATAGAAAGTACAAACACCTTATAGACAGTGGTGGAATTGAACGTAAACAACCCTTATAGAGAGCTGCAGGTATTGAAAGTACGAATTACCTATAGACAGTGGTGGAATTGATCGTACCAACCCCTTATGCACAGAGGCAGAAATGAATGTACAAACCCCTTAAGAGACTTAGATCTAAATGTATAAACACCTTGTAGACAGTAGTGGACAGAACTTACACAAGCATTATAGAGAGAGTAGAATTGAAAGTATAAACCCCTTATGGATAGCAATGGATTTGAATATACAAATCCCTTTGAGACAGTGGTGGAATTGAACATACAAACCCCTTAAAGAAAATGTTGGAATTGAATTTACAAACCTCCTATACACAGCAGTGGAATTGAAAATACAAACCCCTTATAGAGAGCATTGAAATTGAATGTACAAACTGCTTATAGACAGTTCTGTAATTGAAAGTTAGGGACAGTGGTGGAACTAAATGTACAAACCCCTGATAGACAGCAGCAGGGTTTGAACATACAAGCCACTTATAGACTGTGGTAGAATTCAATGTATGAACTCCTTATAGACAGTGGTGCAATTAAACATACAAACCCTTATAGACAGCAGTAGGAATAAATCGTACAAGCTCCTTATAGAGAGTGGTGGAATTGAATGTACAGACCCCTTAGTGGCAATGTTGGTATTGAGTTTACAAACCTCCAATACACACTGTGGTGGAATTGATCATTTGAACCCCTTAAGACCATAGTAGGGAGTTGAATGTGCAAACTGCTGATAGACAGCAACAGGAATTGAACATACAAACCCTTATAGATAGCAGTGGAATTGAACTTAGAAACCCCTTAAAGACAGCTCTCGAATTGATTGCACAAACCTCCTGTAGACAGTGGTGAAATTGAAAGCATAAACCCCTTACAGACAGTGGTGGAAATGAACATACAGACCCCTTATGGACAGTGATGGATTTAAGCATACAAATCCTTTTGAGGTAGCAGGGGAATTGAACGTAGAAAACTCCTTCTGACAATGTTGAAATTGAACAAACAAACCTCTTATAGGCAGTGGTGGAATTCAACTTGGAAACCCCTTATAGACAGCTCTGGAATTGAACATACAATCCCCTTTAATGACAATGTTAGAATTGAATTTACAAACCTCTTCTAGACAGCAGTGGAATTGAACATAAAACCCCTTACAGACCACAGCAGGAGGTTGACTGTACAAACTGCTTATAGACAGCGGTGGAATTGAACTTAGAAACCCCTTATGGACAGCTCTGGAATTGAATATACATACTTCGTGTAGACAGTGTTGGAATTGCACATACAAACTCCTTACAGACAGCAGCAGGAGTTGATTGTACAAATCCCTTATAGACAACAGCTGGAATTGAACATAGAAAAAGTTTATAAATAGTACTGGAATTGAAAGTATAAACCCCTTGTAGACAGTGATGGAATTGAATGTATAAACCCCTTATAGACAGCGGTGGAATTGAAAGTATAAACACTTTATAAACAGTGGTGATATTGAAAGATGAACCCTTTACGGACAGTGGTGAAATTGAGAAGCATACACACTTTATGAACAGTGATAGAAATGAGCATACAAACTCCTTATGGACAGTGATGCATTTGAAAGTGCAAACCCTTGATATATATTGATGGAATTGAATGTTCAAACCCCTTTTAGACAAAGAAGAAATTGAACAAGCAAACCTCTTATAGACAGCTGTGGAACTGAATGTACAAACACCTTATAGAGAGTAATGGAATTAAATGTACAAAATCCTTATAGACAGCGTCAAGTATTGAACATATGGACACCTTAATGAGCATGTTGGAATTGAAAGTACAAACCTCTTATAGACAGCGGTGGAACTGAATGTACCCCTTACAGACCGCAGCAGGAAGTTGAATGTGCAAATCCCTGATAGTCAACAGCAGGAGACAGCTCTGAAATTGAATGTACAAACCTCATGTAGACAGTGGTGGAATTGCACATCCAAACTCCCCTTAGAGTTGGAAAAGAACTTACAAACCTCTTATAGACGGCAATGGAACAGAACTAACACAAGTCTTATAGACAGCAGTGGAATTGAAATTAGAAACCCCTTATAGACAGCAGCAGGAATTTGACCATACAAATCCCTGATAGACCACAGCTGTAGAAACACCTTGTAAACAGCGGTGGAATTGAAAGTGAAAACCCCTTAAAGACAGCAGTGGAACTGGATATACAAATCCCATACAAACTGCAGCAGCAAGTGGAACGTACAAACTTCTGAAAGACAGCAACAGGAATTGAACATACACACCACTTATAGACTGCAGTGGAATTGAATGTACAAAGTCCTTATAAACAGTGAAATTGAATGTACAGAACCCTTATAGACAGCGGTGGAAATGAACATATAAACCTGTTGCAGACAACAGCATGAATGGAACATATAATCCCCTTATAGAAAACGGTGGAATTGAACTGAGAAACCCTTTATAGACAGCTCCGGAACTGAATGTAAAAATCTATTATAGATAGCAGTGGAAGTGAATGTAGAAACCTTATAGACAGTGGTGGAAACGTATGTACTAACCCCTTATAGACAGCAGTGAAAATGAATGTTCACAACCCTTATAGACAGTAACAGGTATTGATCTTATGAATTCCTTATAGGCAGTGGTGGAATTGAATGTACAAACCCCTTATACACAGTGGTGAAATTGATCATTCAAACCCCTTATGCACAAAGGTGGAATTGAATGTATAAACCTCTCAGAGAGAACTGAGTGTACAAACACCTTGTAGACAGCAGTGTAACTGAACTTACACAACCCTTATAGAGAGTGATGAATTGAATGTACAAACTCCTTATAGAGAGCGGTGAATTAAATATACAAAACCCTTAGAGACAGCAGAAGGTATTGAACGTACAGATCCCTTACAGACAACAGTGGATTTGAACATACAAACTACTGCTAGACAGCAGCGGAATTCAACTTGGAAACCCCTTATAGACACAGCTCTGGAATAGGAATAGAACATACTGTGGTGAACTACATATACCTGTCTGGACACGTCCCCTGCTGACTGCTCCTGTGGCTCCTCCCACAGACCCCTGTATAAAGGCGATTGAGGCCTGAGCCCGGCCTCTCAGTCTCCGGGATGTAGTATGGTGGTCAACCACTGCTTGTTCTTTCTTCCAGTCAATAAAAGCCGATATCTCGCCTTTACGTCTCAGAGTGAGTTATTAATGGTGCATCACATATAATCCCCCTTAATGACAATGTTGGAATTGAATTTACAAACATCTTAAGGATAGCGGTGCAATTGAATGAACAAACCCATATATACAGTGGTAGAATTCGACTGATCATCTAAACCCCTTATAGACAGTGATGGAATGAAACGTACAAACCCCTGAGACAGTGGTGGAACCAAATACACAAAAACCCTTTTGACATTGGTGGAATTCAACATACAAGTACCTTATAGACGATGGTGGAATTGAACTTACAAGCCCCTGACAGAGAGCTGTGGGAATTGATCATACAAATCCTCTGTAGACAGCAGCTGGAATTGAATGTACAAACCACTTAAAGACAGCAGAAGGAACTGAACTTACAAACCCCTTATTGTCAGCAGTGGAATTGACTTATAATCCCCTTACAGATAGCGGTGGAATTGAATGTACAAATTCTTTACCAACAGCAGCTGGAATGTACAAATCCCTTATAGACAGCGGTGGAATTCAAACTATTAAACTCCTTATAGACAGCAGTGGAACAGAATGTACCATCTCCTTACAGACTGCAGCAGGAATTTAGCATACAAGATCCTTATAGTCAGTGATGGAATTGAACATACAAACCCCATGTAGACAGTGTTGGAATTGAACATACAAAACTCTCAGAGACTGTGGTGGGACTGGAAATACAGACACTGTTCAGACAGCAGTGGAACAGAACTTCCACAACCCTTATAAAAAGCAGTGGAATTGCACGTAAATACCCCTTATAAACTGCGCTAGAAGTAGTCATATAAACCTCTTATAGACAGTGGTTCAAATAAACGTACTAATCCCTTAAAGTTAGCAGTGGAATTGGAAAGTGGTGGACTTGAACATAGAAACCTTTCCAGACAGCAGTGGGAACTGAATATGCAAACCCACTGACAGACAACGATGGAATTGAATGTACTAACCCCATAGAGACAGCAGCAGGAATTAAACATAGAAAGCCCTGAGACAGCAACAGGAATTGAATATACAAACCCCTTATAGACAGCAGGAGGAATTGAAAGTATAAACTGCTTAGACAGAGCTGGAATTGAATGTATGAACCCCTTTTAGTCAGTGGTGGAATTAAACTGAGAAACCCCTTAGAGACAGCTCTGGAATTGAATTTAACCATCCTTATAGCCATGAGCAGGCATTGAACATACAAACCTCCTAGCGACGGCGATGGAATTGATCGTACAAACCTCTTACAGACAGCAGCTGAAATTGAATGTACAGATCACTGATAGACAGCAGAAGGAATGAATGTAAACAACCCTTACAGACATGAGCAGGAATTGAACATATAAACTTCTTATGGACAGCGATGGAATTGAACATGCAAACCCTTTATAGACAGTGTTGGAATTGAACGTCCAAAATCCCTTACAGACTACAATAGAAATTCAATGTACACATCCCAGATAGACAACGGAGGAACTGAACATACAAACCACTCCTAGACCATGGTGGAATTGAATTTAGAAACCCCTTATAGACAGCTCTGGAATTGAAAGAACAAACACCTTAGAGACAGCAGTGGAATTAAACATACAAACCTCTTGGATACAGTGGTGGAATTGAATGACATACCCCTTATACATTGTGGTGCAATTGAATGTATAAACTGCTTATGAACAGCAATGGAATTGTCCATACAATCCCCTTACAGGCAGTGATGGAACCGATGTACAATTCCCCAATAGATTACCGTGGAATTGAACATTAGGAAACCATTATAGACAGCAGTTGACTTGAACATATATTCCCCTCGTAGACAGCTGTGGAATTGAACATAAGAATCCCTTATACAGAGCGGTGGAATTGAATATATAAACCTCTTATAGACAGTGGTTGAACTGAATGTACATACACCTTATAAATAGAAATGCAGCTGAATGTATAAGCCCCTTAAAGACAGCTGCAGGAACTGAATGTAAAAACCGCTTAAACAGAGGTGGAATTGAAACTAATAAACCCCTTATAGACGGCAGGGAATTGAATGTAGAACCCCTTATAGACAGTGTTGGAAAGGAATGTACATATCTCTTATAGACAGTAATGTATTTGTGTGTTAAACCCCTTATAGTGAGCGGTGGAATTGAACATATACAACCCTTATAGACAGCAGGCAGCATTTAAAGTATAAGCCACTTACAGACAGCAGCAGGAATTGATCATACAAAAATATCATATCAACTGCAGCTGGAATTGAACACACATACCCCTTATGGACAGTGGTGGAATTGATCATATGCAATGCATATGGACAGCAGCAGGTATTGAACATAGACGGTGATGGAATTGAATGTAGAACCCCTTATAGACGGTGTTGGAAAGGAACGTACATATCTCTTATAGACAGTAATGTATTTGAGTGTTAAACCCCTTATAGAGAACGGTGGAATTGAAAGCCCAGACCCCTCATAGGCAGTGGTTGAACGTACAAACCCCTTACAGGCAGCAGCAGGAATTCAACATACAAACCACCCCTAGACAGCAGTAGATTTGAACTGTGAAACCCCTTATAGACTGCTCTGCAAAAGAACGTACAAACACTAAATATACAGCCATGGAATTAAACATATAAAACCCTTATAGATAGCATTTGACTTGAATATATGGCCCCTTATAGACAGCTGTGGAATTGAACACACGAATCACTTAGAAATGTAGTGGATTTGAGCATACAAACCCTTTACAAACAGCAGCTGGATTCATACTTACAAACCCCTGATATTCAGCAGCACTCATAGACAGCAGTGGAATTGAACTTAAAAACCGCTTATAGACAATGGTGGAATTGAACATACAAACCCTTTATAGTCAGCAGTGGAAGTGAATGTACGAATGCCTTATTGAGAGTGGTGGAATTGAAGGTATGAACCCCTTATAGGCAGCAGCAGGAACTGAATGTCCAAATCCCTTATGGATAGTGGAGGAATTGGAAGTATAAATCCTTAATAGACAGTGCTGGAATTGAATATACAAAACCCTTCTAGAAAGGGGTGGAACTGAGTGTACAAATGCCTTAAAAACATCAGATGGAATGGAACGTACAAATCTCTTTCACGGAGCAGCAAAAATTGAATGTATGAACCCCTTATAGTCAGCAGATGAAACGGAAGGTACAAATCACTCCTAGAGAACGGTGAAAATGTACTAAGAAACCCCTTATAGACAGCACTGGAATTGAACGTATATACCCCTTATAGAGAGCGGTGGATTTGAATGTTTGAATGCCTTATAGGCATCTGTGGAATTGAAACAACTAAATCAGAGGAGAGGGTCCAGAGCAGAATAACAAGGATGACTCCAGGAATGAAAGGGTTATCATAAGAGGAACATTTGATGGCTCTGGGTCTGTACTCACTGGAATTCAGAAGGATGAGGGGGGATCTCATTGAAACCTTTCAAATGTTGAAAGGCCAAGACAGAGTAGATCTGGAAAGGAAGTTTCCATTGGTGGGAGAGTCTAGGGCAATAGGGCATAGCCTCAGGATAGAGGGTGACCCTTTCAAAACAGAGATGCAGAGAAATTTATTTGGTGAAAGGGTGGTGAATTTGTGGAATTTGTTGCCACATGCAGCTGTGGAAGCCAGGTTGTTGGGTGTACCTAAGGCGGAAATTGATAGGTTTTTGATTGAACATGGCATCAAAGGTTATGGGGAGAAGGCCAGGAATTGGGGTTGAAGAGGAGATAGAGAAAAAAGATCAGCTATGATTGAATGGCAGAGCAGACTTCATAGGCCAGGTGGCCTAATTCTGCTCTTATATTTTATGGTCTTAACCCTTTATAGTCAGTGGTGGAATTGAATGTGTAAGCTCCTATAGACAACGATGGAATTGAACATATAACAGTGGTGGAGTTGAACGTATAAGTTCATTACAGACAGCAGCAGGAATTGAACATATAAACTCCTTATAGACAGCAGTGGATTTGAACATATAAACCCCTGATATTCAGCAGGGGGGATTGTACCTACCAACCTCTTATAGACAGCAGTGGACCTGAATTTAAAAAATGCTTACAGACAGCAGCAGAAATTGAATGTAGACACCCCCCATATAGATAGCGGTGGAATTGAACATACAATTACTATATAGACAACAATGGAATTGAATGTACAAACTACTTAGAGACAGCAGCAGGAACTGAACGTACAAACCATTTACAGACAGCAGGAGGAATTGAATGTGCAAACCATTTATAGACAGTGGTGGATTTAAATGTACAAATCCCTTATAGAATACAATGGAATTAAACATATAATGCCCGTATTATAAGCGGTGGATCTGATCGTACATGCCCCTTATTGATAAGTGATGGATTTTAATGTACAAATCCCTTGGAGACAGCTGTGGAATTGAACATGCAAACCCCTTACAGACAGAGACGGAAATGAAGGTACTAACCCTTATAGACAGTTGTGGCATTTTACGTACAAACTCATTAAAATCAGCAATAGGAATTGAAGGTACAAACAACTTATAGACAGTATTGGCATTGAATGTATAATCCACTCACAGACCATGATGTGCCACCATTTCTACACAGGGAACCCCTGCTTGCACAATCCATGGAGGCTCATTTACTTCACTGTCGTCACTTTGGATGCTGCCCTGGAGGCAAGGGAGAAGGGCTGATGTCCTGTTGGGGTTGAGCTGCGTGCTAATTGGTGGCTGCTCCTGGCCAATGTTCAGTTCCTGGACAACAAGCTGTGTGAACTGTGAGAGCCAGAATCTCCTACCAGTGGAAAATGAAGGAATGAAACATTTTGTGTTTCATGGAGACCTGGTTGATGGAGGAGATGCCAGATCATGCCATTGAGCCTGCTGGGCTCTCCCTGTTCCAAGCAGACAGGCCTAAAACCCTCTCTGGGAAGAGTAAAGGAAGAGGGGTATGCTGCATGGTGCAACCCCCGGAATATGCATGCCGTCAAATCCTTTTGTTCCCCGGATCCGGAGTACTTTGTGCTGCTGTGTAGACCTTTCTGGCTGCCCAGGGAGTTCACAACTGTTATTATCACAGCTGTGTATATTCTGCCCCAGGCTGGTACTCACCTGGCTCTCAAAGAACTGTACGAGACCATCTGCACCCTGGAGGCTGCCTTCATCATTGCCAGAGACCTTAATCGATCATAGCTGACTAAAGTCTCTCCGAAATTTTGTCAACACATTCAGGTGAGCACATGGGAGGATGGCATACATAACTACTGCTGATCTGCTTTGTGCAATGCTTACAAAATGCTCCTCGGTCCACTGTTCAGGGAGCCTGACCATTCCTCCAACTTGCTTCTGCCCATGTACAGGCAGAGGTTGAAACAAGAAGCGGCCATAGTTAAAAACGTCCACTGCTGGTCTGACCAATCGGTCTCCATGCTACAGGACTGCTTTGATGATGTCAGCTGAATGTCTTTCATGAGGAGGATGTCTCCAAATTCACAGAAAGGGTCATGAGCTTCAACCGGAAGTGCATTGAGGACATCGTCCCCCAAAAATCTGTCAGGGTCTATCCAAACCAGAAACCCTGGACCAAGAGTTCCATGTGTGTTTCACTCACAGTGTGAGACAAAGCATTCACCACCAGGAACTCAAGAAATGTAGCTATGATCTACGCAAAGTCATCAAGGCAGTGAAACGACTATACAGGGACAAGATCCAGACACAGCTCTCCACCAACAACACAAGCATCTTCTGGCAAGGTCTGCACACCATCGCAGACTTCAAAGCTCTGCCAACATCGTGCCTCTCTCCCAGATGAGTTAAGTCTTTTTTACGGTCAGTTCGATGTCACCAACACTGAGCCCCTGAGGAGAGCCAGGGCATCTGAGGCTGAAGTATGTGGGTGTTTCTAATGAGTGAACCATCACAAGGCTGCGCGACCAGACTGCACCCCAGGGTGGGTAATCAGAGTGTGCACAAGGCTGCAGGACCGGACAGCACCCCAGGGTGGGTACTCAGAGTGTGCACAGCACAACTGACAGGTGTGTTTGCAATCTCTCCCTCTCTCAGTGCAGAGTGCCCTCTTGCTTCAAAACATCCACTGTTGTCCCTGTACCAAAAAAGACCAAGTTAACATGTCTGAATGACTGGAGTCCTGTCGCACTCACCTCAATAATGAGCAAATGTTTTGAAAGGCTGGTCAAGGACTACATCTGCAGCGTGCTGCCACCCACACTGGACCCCCTACAATTCACCTACCAACACAACTGACTGACAGATGACACAATAGTCACAGCTCTGTACACAGTCCTTACACATCTGGAGAGGAGGGTTGCTTCTGTGAGAATGCTGTTCTTTGACTACAGTTCAGCATTCAACACCACAATTCCCTCCAGACTCGACAAGAAGCTCAGAGACCTCAGCCTTCATTCTGCCTTGTGTAGCTAGATCCTGGACTTTCTGTCAGATTGCCAGCAGGTGGTAAGAGTGGGCTCCACACCTCTGCCCCTCTGACCCTCAACACAGAAACACCCCCAGGGCTGTGTCCTAAGCCCCTCCCTTCACTCATGACTGCGTTGCCACCCAAGGTTCCAATCTGTTAATTAAACTTGCTGGCAATACTACATTGATCGGTCTTATTTCAAATCTCAAGTGATAACAAGGCAGCCTACAGAGAAGAAATCATCAGCCTGACACAGTGATGTCAAAAAAACGACCTCTCCCTCAATGTTGCAAAAACAAAGGAGTTGGTTGTGGACTACAGGAGGAATGGAGACAGACTAAACCTTATTGACATCAATGGATCTGGGGTTGAGAGGATGAACAGCTTTAATTTCCTTGGCATCCACATCACCGAGGACCTCACGTGGTCTGTACATACTGGCTGTGTGGTGAAAAAGGCACAACAGAGCCTCTTTCACCTCAGACGGTCGGGGAAGTTTGACGTGAGTTGCCAAATCTTAAGGACTTTCTACAGGGACACAATTGAGACATCCTGATTAGCTGTATCCCTGCCTGGTATGGGGACTGTACTTCGTCCAATCACAGGGCCCTGCAGAAAGTAATGCATACAGCCCAGCATATCTGTAGATGTGAACTTCTCACTAATCACGATATTTACAGTGATGTGTGTGAAAAGGGCCTGAAGGATTATTGGGGACACTATTCAACCCAATTACAAATCATTCCAGCTGTTACCTCCCCAGAAACGGTACCACAGCATTAAAGCCAGGACCAACAGGCTCTGGGACAGCTTCTTCCACCAGGCCATCAGACTGATTGATTCAATGACACAATTCACCTGAGCTGAATTGACTGTTCTGTTGAAAATTTTACTGTACATACTATTTGTTACAAATTACTATAAATTGCACATTGCACATTCAGATGGAGATGCAAAGTAAAGATTTTTACTCCTCATGTATCTGAAAGATGTAAGAAATAAAGAAATACAGTCAATTCAATCCGGACACCGGTGGATATGAATGAAGAAATCCCTTACAGAGAGTGGTGGAATTGAACATACAAACTCATTATAAACAGCGATGGAACTGAACCTACAATCTCTTTACAGATAGCGTTGCAGCTGAACGTAGAAACCCCTTGGAGCCAGCAGCAGGAACTGAACGTAGAAACCCCTTACAGACAGCAATGGAACTGAACATACAAATCCCTTAGAGAGAGTGGAGGAACTGAATGTAGAAACTCTTAGACACAGCTGTGGAACTGAACAGCAAACTGCTTACAGACAGCAGCCAGAATGTAAGGTACAAACCCTGATAGACAGCAGTGGAATTGGATGTACAAACCACTTATACACAGCAATGGAATTGTATGTACCAACACCTCAAAGTCAACAGTAGGAATTTGTGGTGAACTACATATACCTGTCTGGACACACCCCTCTGCTGACTGCTCCTGTGGCTCCTCCCACAGACCCCGGTATAAAGGCGTTTGGAGGCACTGCTCCTCCCTCAGTCTCCAGGATGTTGTGTGGTGGTCTCTTGCTACTAATCGTGGTCTCTTGCAGCTGAGAGTTATTGATGGTGCACCAGAATTAAAAGTACAAATGCCTTATGGACAACATTGGAATTGAATGTACAAACTACTCACAAACATCGGTGGATATGAACATGGAAACCCCTTATAAACAGCAGTGGAATTGAACATAGAAATGCCTTATAAACAGCAGTGGAATTGAACATAGAAACGCCTTATAAACGACATCGGAGTTTGAACTCACAGAACCCTAATAGAGAGCAGTGGAATTGAATGTACAAACCCCTCATAAACAGTGGTTGAACTGAACATAGAAAAGCCTCAGAATGAGGTGGCATTGCATATACAAAAGCCTCGAAGTCTGTGGTGGAACAGAACACACAAAACCATTATAGTCAGCAGTAGAATGGAAAATGCAAACCCCTTATAGAGAGTTTTGGAATTGATTGTACAAACCACTTATAGACTGTAATGTAAATGACTGTACAAACCCATATTAGACAACAGCAGGAATTGAATGTCATACCCCTTATAGACAGCAGTGAAATTGAACATACAAGCCCCTCATTGCCAGATGTGAAACTGAACCTAGAAAGAGCCTCATAGACAGTCATGGAATTGAACATACAAACCACTTATAGACAGCAGTGGTTTTGAAAGAATTTGAGAGGTGAAACTGAACATACAAAAGCCTTTCAAACAGCAGAAGGAATTGAACTGAGTCAGTGGTGGAATTGGTGGAATTGAATTAGAAACATAGGTTGTTTCACAATCCACACAAAATGCTGGTGGAACACAGCAGGCCAGGCAGCATCTATAAGGAGAATCACTGTCGACGTTTCGGGCCGAGACCCTTCATTAGTCCTAAATCTGCCTCCACTGCTGTTGCCAGCAGCCCATTCTACATACTCACCACTCTCTGCGTAAAAAACTTACCCCAACATCTCCTCTGAACCTACTTCCAAGTACTTTAAAACTGTACCCTCTCACGTTAGCCATTTCAGCCCTGGGAAAAAGAGACAGCAGTGGAATTAAATGTACAAACTCCTTTGAGTCAGTGGTATGTTTGAATGCACAGTCCCCTTATAGATAGCAGTGCAATTGAATGCATTAAACAATAATATAAAGTAACAGGAATTGAATGTACAAATTCCTGAAAAATAGCGGTGGAATTAAACATATAAACCCCTTACAGACAGCAGTACAAATTGAACGTAAAGACCCTGAATAGGCAGCAGTGGAACTGAACATACAAACCCCCTTATAGACAGTTGTGGAATTGAACGTGCAAACCCCTTATAGACAGAGGTGGAAATGAACATACAATACCCTAATAGATAGCCGTGAATTTGAATGTACAAACCCCTTATAATAGCAGCAGGAACTGAACATACAAACACCTTACAGACAGCAGCAGGAACCGACCGTATAATCCCCTTAAAGGCTGTGGTTGAATAGAATGTACAATCCCTTTATATACAGCAATGGGATTGAACATACAAACCCCTTATAGACAAAAGTGGAATTGAATGTACAAAGCCCTTATAGACAGTGGTAGAATTGAGCATCCAGACCTCTTCTAGATAGAAGTGGATTGGAAGTTGAAACCCCTTATAGACAGCAGTGGAATTAAATCTACAAACTCCATATTGACAGTGGTGGAATTGAATGTACCAACCCCTTGTAAACAGCTGCAGGAATTCAACGTACAACCCTCCTCTAGACAGTGGTGGAACTGAATTCACAAACCCTTTAGGGACAGTGGTGGAATTCAACATACTAACCACTTATATAAAGTGATGGAATTGAACATATGAATTCCTTACAGAGGGCAGTATAATTGAACATACAAACCCCTTACAGAGAGTGGTGGATTTAAATGTACAAACCCCTTAAAGGCAGCAGTAGGAATTGAAAGTACCAATGCCCTATGGACAGCATTGGAATTGAACGTACAAACCTGACAAACCCCTGATAGATAGCAGTAGAATTGAATGTACAAAACCCTTAGAGACAATGGTGGATTTAAACATATAAACCCCTTAAAGGCAGCAATGGAATTAAACAAACCCTTGATAGATAGCAGTGGAAATGGATGTACAAACCCCTTACAGACAGCAGCAGGAATTGAATATATAAATCCCTTATAGGCAGTGATGGAATTGATTCCAGAACCCCAATCAGTGGGAACAGAGTACCACGATGAGGTTACTCGCAGGTCAGTGAAGCTTGTTTAAAAGAGAGCTTCACGGGTGGTTGTTCATTCTGGAGGCCCTGTCAGCAGCAGGAGCAGAGCACTTCACTGAGGTTACGTACAGGTCAGCAAAGCTTGGATTAGCAAGAGCTTCACAACCATTTGGACATTTCAGAGGACCTCAGTGGTGGAGCAGAGCACTGCAAAATCAATAAAAATATAGAAGGGACAAGCGGTGCAGCCATCGTTGGGAGTAGGCCAGCGGTGCAAGTAGGAGTGCAAGGCTTTGACTCAAGAGGCTTCGATGAGGAAAGGCTGAGGCCAAAGAAACATTTTAGAGGATTTGTTCTTGGTTGCCCATTGTACAGTGCAGTGGAATGCTCCTTCTGTAGGGTGTGGGAATTATTGGAAACTGAGAGTCTCCCTGAAGAGTAACTGCAGGAATTGCAGCCAACTCCAGCTCATGAAATACCCCATTAAGGAGCTGCAGCTGGAGTTGGATGAACTTAGGGTAATCCGGGAGACAGAGCAATTGATACCTACAACTTTTCAGCAGGTGGTTCCAGCCAGAATGTAGACTTCAGGGAGCAGGTGGGTTACACAGAGAGGTAAAGGGAATGAAGTCAGTGCAGGGTCCCCCTGTGACCATTCCTATCAGCCACAGGTGTACCTCTTTGGATACTGCTGAAGGGGGTGACCTATCCGGGCAAGGCAGCAGCAGCCAGACCAATAGCACTGTGGTCAGCTCTGAGCTTGAGAAAGGTAGGATGAAGTCAGGTGGAGCAATAGTCATAGGTGACTTGATGTTAGGGGGATTCTGGGGCAGCAAAAGAGACTCCAGGATAGTGTGTTTCTCCCCGGGTGCTAAGGTCCAGGATGTCTCTGAGTGGTTGCAAAATATTCTTGCAGAGGAGGGTGAGCAGCCAGAGGTCATGGTACATGTTTATACCAATGACTTAGGCAGGAGAGAGGTAGAGGAGGACCTGTGCAGTAAGTTTAGGCAGGTGGGTAGGAGGCTGAAGAGCAGGTGGTAATCTCTGAATTATTCACAGTGCCTTAAGCTCATGAAGGTCATAACAGGAAGACAGTGCAGATGAAAGAGTGGCTGAGGAGGTGGTGCAGAGGGCAGGGTTTCAAGGTCTTGGATCATTGGAACCTTTTCTGGGGAAAGAGTGAACTGGAAGGGAACTGGGAGGGAGGTTTGTCTAATGCTAATTGGGTGAGTTTAAGCTAGATTTGCAGTGGGGTGGGAACCTAAGTGAAGAGGCAGAGAATGGGTTTGTCGGTGCACAAGTAGAGACAGCTTGTAAGGGAGTTTGTGAGGAATGATAAGCAAATGACAGAGCAAAGATGCATTTAGCCAGATGGTTTGAGATGTGTTGATTTTAATGCAAGGAGTATCATGAGCAAGGCAGATGAATTTAGAGCATGGAACTGTGACATTGTGGCCATAACAGAGACTATGATGTATCAGGGGCAGGAATGGCTACTGAGTGTGCCAGGCTTCCTCATGACATAGTGTCTGATTGTGGATCACAGTTCACTTCCTGCTTTTGGAAGGTTTCTGCTCTCTCGTAGGAGCCACGGCCAGTCTCTCGTCTGGGTTCCACCCCCAATCCAAAGGCCAGACTGAGAGAGTGAACTAGGAGTTGGAGACAACACTATGCTTCCCAGTCCATAAGGTACTGGACCTTACTACATACCCGGCGATATGCCAGGAGGCACTGCACCATATAGACAAGGGTACCACCTACCAAAAGGGGAGGAGGGGGTGGTGGGGTGACTGGGACCAGGGTAGAAGTAGTAACCAGCTTGATCTGGGTGGATTTTCAGTGAGGCTGGTGGATACCTTCTATATGACATTTTGTTGACAGCCTTTTTCACTACAAACAGTCCCACGTTGCGCTGTAACAATTTGTGGCTCTCGGCTTTCAGAAAAAGTTCCCTTGAGGCCATCCAGACCTCCTCTCCTGGTCTTAAATGTCCTTACCTGTTGATTGAGCTGATCAGCCTGCCGGGAATGTTATTTCTGGAAGTGCAGCCTAGAAGCCCTGGCTCATTACCAGGTGTGCTTGTAGCGCTGAATCCGCTGTTCAGCCGCAGGAACTCCTGCATCAAACTCTTGATCAGGGAAGAGTGGTGGCTGGAATGCCTTCTGGCATTCAAAGGAAGACATACCCATGGGGATTATTGTGGACAATCTCTACCCAAACCAATTGGCAGCTCCAGGACATGGGGTTGGAAGAGGGCAGACAGTACAGGGTTGTCTCCAACTCCTGGTTCACTCTCTCAGTCTGGACATTGGATTAGGGGTGGAAGCCAGACAAGAGGCTGGCATGGCTCCGACAAGACAGCAGAAAGCCTTCCAAAAACAAGGAGTGATCAGACACAGCATCTTGAGGGAAGTGAGAGAGCTTGACTACATGTTGAACCATGAGTATGGCAGTCTCACAAGCCAATGGGAGGTTGGGGAGGGCAATGAAGTGGGCAGCCTTGGATAATTGGTTCACAACAACCAAAATGGTGGTGTTTCCATTCAGTGGGGGCAGCCCAGTGACACAATTTACTGAGAGGTGGGACCAGGGGCGGTGGGGCACAGGCAGTGGACACAACAGATACACAGGATGCTGGCATGATGTCTTTTTCCGAGCGCAGGTGGGACAGGCATTTACAAAGTCGGGGACATCCTGCGACATGGATGGCCACCAAAATTGTCTCTTTATAAACACCTGGGTCAGTTGAATTCTCAGATGTCCAGCCAGATGGAAGGAGTGATCCCATTCCAACGCTTCGGAACACATCGCATCTGGGACGAGCAGCCGGTTGAGAGGTCCCCCACCCTGGCCTGGGTCCTTTTTGTTGGGTGGCCCTCACCTCTGCCTCTATACCCCGGATCACCAGGGCAGCAATGCATGAATGAAGTAGGATGGGCTCTGGATTGGCATTGTGCTCTGATCCATCGAACTGCTGGGAGAGAGTGATGGCCTTTGTATTCTTACTGCTGGGACAATAGGTGAGGATGAAACTGAACTGTGTGAAGAAGAGAGCCCACCAAGTTTGATGAGAGTTGAGTCTCTTTGTATCCTGAATGTAGGAGAGTTTCTTGTGATCTGTCCAAAACAGGAAAGGATCCTCCATCCCCTCCAGCCAATGTTGCCATTAGTCCAGGGCCTCCTTGTCATCCGGAAGTTCCAGGTTCCCAACATCGTAATTCCTCTCAGCCAGAGTCAAGCCGCAGGAAAGAAGGCACAAGGGTGCAGTCCACAGATGAGTACTGAGAGAGGACAGCTTCAATGCATCCACCTCAGCAATGAATGGCTGTGATAGATCTGGGTGTTGCAACAATGGGGCAGAGGTGAAAGGCTGCTTTAACTCTGAAACTGTTTGGTCGGCAGCGTCTATCCAATAGACTCCTGCCCAGGTCTTGGTAAATGCATTTATGGGAGCCAAGATAGAGTCAAAACTACAGATGAAACGGCTTTAAAAGTTCTCAAAGCCCATGAAGCATCATGCCTGTTTGACTGTTGGGGGATTGGGCCACTCTGTAACTGCCTGAATTTTACCAAGGTCCATTTGAACACTGGATGGGGTAAGCATATAGCCCAAAATAACACCTGGTCTTTTTGGAACTCATATTTTTGGGCTTGGCGTACAGGATATTTTCAAGAAGCAGTCTGAGCACTCTCCGGACATGCTGGATGTGTTCCTGATGAGAGTGGGATAGATAAGGATGTGGTCCAAATGCACAAACATAAACTAGCTCAACATGTCCTTGAGCATATTGTTAACTAAAACCTGGAATACAGCCGGGATGATAGCCAGACCGAAAGACCTCACCAGGTACTCAGAGAAGCCATTACAGGTATTGAAAGCATCCTTACACTTATCTCCTTCTCCTATATGAACCAGATTGTAAGCATCGCGCAGATCAATTTTGGAAAAATATGGTTGCTCCCTGGAGATGTTCAAATGCAGGGGAAGTGGGTAGCAGTTCTTCACAGTGATGTTGTTCTGGGGCCAATAATCGACACAGGGATGGAGCTTGCCATTTTTCTTGCTCACAAAAAAGAAGCCCACTCCTGCCAACAAGGTTAATGGATTGATAAACCCATGGTCAATGCCTCCTTGATGTATTCCTCCATGGCCACCATTTCAGGATGAGAGAGGGAAAAGAGTTGGCCCTGGGGAGGACTAGTGCCAGGTAGGAGGTCTAGGGCACAGTTGTATGGCTGGTATGGGGGCAGGGTGTTGTTCTACTGAAGACCTCAAGGAGATTCACATATTCAGCTGGAATCCCAGACAGGTCCACATCCTTAGCTGATACAGGAGGGAATTTATGGAACTGAGTGTGAGCTGGACCCAGACAGATAAACAGACATGCCAATCCCCACTCTTGCAATGCTTTCAGAGACCAATCGATCCGTGGGTTATGTCAGGATAACCAGGGGAGACCAAGCACCAGTGGTAGTTCAGGCGAATCAACCAGATAGAAAATGAGTTCTTCATGATGGTTGCCCTGAGGACCAGTTGGAGGGGTTGGGTGGAAAGGTGGATCTAGCAGGTACCTAGAGGTCATCCGTCCAGTCTAGCACCTTGCTGCTGATCTTATCTCTTAATTCTTAAGTACCTTTAAGTTGGAGAGATATCCATGAGATTTCCAGCTCCATGGGAGTTGATAAATCCCTTAAGTTCTTGGATCTGAGACGTCCATGACAAGGAAGCTAAATGAAGAGAGAACCGACCCCTCAGGACTCCCCTCCCTGCTGATGGGTATACTCTTTTACTGGACGCTTGGAACATGACACTCAGAAATGTCATGGATTGCCACCATAGAGGCAGAAACCTGTTCTCCTTCACCGCTCTCATTCCCCCTGAGACAAGTACATGCACCCTACTTGCATAAGCTCCTCCATGGTCTGGGGTGCTGGGTGATGAGGGAGGGAGAGAGGCTGAGGAAGGACAGTGATCATATGGCGAGGTAGGAAGCTTGAAACATTCTTTCTTTGCACCACTCAGTTACCCAGTCGTCAACTTGAATCAGGTCATCCAGACTATCTTGCTCATCCTGGACAGTAATCACATGCTGGACCCTTGTGTTCAGTCCATGTGGGAAGGCAGTGATGAGAGATCTCTCATTCCAACCCGTCTCGACCACAAATGTACGGAATTTGACTGCATAGGCTCTCGCTGTTCCTTTGCCTTGGCGCAGGTCCAAGAGTTGGTGAGCAGCCTCCTGACCCCATACCTGAAGGTCAAAAACCCTCCTTAACTATACCAGGAAAAGTCAGAATGACTAGGCTGCGGGTATCCTTGCTCCCGTAAAACATTGAACAGGCTGAGTGGAGGTCATCTAGAAGATTGACCATGTACGCCAGTTTTCGCGCATTATTGCCAAAATGACCAGGCTGGGTTTGGAATATCAGCTGGTAATAAAATTCCTGCAATCACCTGCCCGGAGGTGGCACACTCGGTTCCTGTACAGACGCGGGAGTCTGTGGGTGTCCGAAGGCGGGAAATCAGTTATGGTCCGGGCTTGGGAGCAGGAGCATTAGTAGTAGAGATTGTTGGAGCAGCAGAAAAGGAGAATCTGAAAGATGTTGGGAGTGAGACTGAGGCGATGAGAGGCTACTGAATTACATTGGTGAGAATGTTAATGACTGTCAGCTGATGCTGGTTGTCTGCAGTGACCTTGTGGACAGCAGCAAAGAGAGCTTAAATCACAGTCGCTTGAGCCTGATTGACTGTGGGGAGCTGTTCATCCGTTGGAGCTGGGGATGATACCTGTTCATCCAGGTGGGACTGGGCTTGTCAACAAAACATTATCTGCCTCATTGCTTCCATTAACTTCTCTGAGAACAGATTCAATTGCCTGTAGCTTATCCCCTACCTGACCAATGAATTGAAGGGCTATGGTCAGCTGCTCTCTCTCTGCAGGGTTCATCTCTGTGTGGTTGAGACTTGCTGTCACTACCCTTGGATATGGCCCAAATACGGAATGAGTCACACTGAAGCAGGTCAATATTTCACAGACTTCAATGCAAACAGAGTTAGAGGGAAAAGAAAATAATAAACCCTAGGCCAAACTGGGCCATTAACTAAAACTCTCAAATTGAAAATGAAGCCAAAACTGCAGCTGAAAGGAATAACTAAATATAAAATGAATATCACTGCTCTTCAGAGTCAGTTGCCTCGACTGTACAATTTCTCAGGCAAGGCCAAATGCAAGCCACCAACAAAATGTTGCTGTGCTTTGCTCAAGTCTCAACAAGTACTACAATGAAAAGAATGGAGTTAAATACCATCACAATAAAATAATAATTAGCTGACCTGTGCATATTCACGAGCACAATTGCTGTGAATTCAGCTGCACTGCTGAATCAGTGGTTGTGACAGAGTGAGAAATTGTAAGTTAAATATCCTATAGACAGTGGTGAAATTGAATGCACAAACCACTTTTGACAGTGATGGAGCTGAACGTACAAACCTCTTATCGATGGCAGTGGAACTGAATGTAGGAACCCCTTAAAGACAGTGGTAGAATTGAATGAAAAAACCCCTAATCGGCAGCAGTGGAATTGAATGTAAAATTCCCTCCTGGACAGAGGTGAAACTGGGCTCATAATCCTCTTATAGACAGCAGCAGGAATTGTACGTAAAACCCACTTGTAGACAGCAGTGGAACTGAATGTTCAAACACCTTACAGCCAGCAATGCAATTGAACATTCAAACCACTTAAAGACAGTGGTGGATTTGAAAACCCTTATAGACAGCTGTGGAACTGAACATAGAAACCAATTACAGACCACAGTGGAATTGAACATGCAAACCCCTTATAGAAGGTGGTGGAATTGAAAGTACAAGCCATTTATAGACAGAGGTGAAAATGAACATAAACCTTTTAAAGACAGCGGTGGAATTGAAAGAACAAACCCGTGATAGGCAGCATTAGAATTGAATGTATAAACCCTTTATGGACAGCCGTGGAATTGAACAAACAAACTCCTTATGGACAGTGATGGAATTGTACATACAAATCCCTAAAAGTCAGTGGTGGATTTTAACTTAGAAGCCCTTTAAAGGCAGCAGTAGGATTGAAAATACAAACCCCTTATAGACAGTAGTGGAATAAAACATACAAACTCCTCATAGACAGTGGTGGAATTGATCATACAAATAGCTTCTGGACAGCAGTGGAAATGAACGTACATACCTTTGTATGCAGTGGTGGAATGGATTATATAAATCCCTGAAAGATAATGGTGGATTTGAACGTACAAATCCCATATAGACAGTTGTGGAACTGAACGTACATTCCCCTTCCAGACAGCAGAGAAGCTGGACATGCAAACCCCTTATAGACAGCGGTGGATTTGAATGTACAACTGCCTAATCGACAGCACTGGAATTGAACGCACAAACCCCTTACAGACAGTGAAGGAATTTAACATACAAACCTCTTCAGAGAGCAATGGGATTGAATACTTATAGTCAGCTGTGGAAATGAGCAATCAATCCCCATATAAACAACAAGGCAATTGAACCTACATACAGCTTGTAAACAGCAGTGGAATGAAATATAGAAATCCCTTATAGACAGTGGTGAAATTGAACTTACAGACAGCAGCAGGAATTGAATGTTCAAAGCCCTGATAGATAGTAGTGGAATTGAACATACATACCCTTATAGGCAGTAGTAGATCCTTTTCTGGTTTACTGGTGTTCCGCAAGGTTTGGTTTGGTTTCACGATCATTTCTTTTTGTGCTGTATATAAATGACTTAGCTGATGGAATAGATGGCTTTGTTGCCAAGTTATCAGATGATACAAAGAATGATGGAGGGACAGGCAGTGTTGAGGAAACAGGTAGGATGCAGAAGAACTTTAGACCGATTAGGAGAATAGGCAAAAAAAAAGTGGCAAATGAAATACAATGTTGGAAAATGCATGGTCATGCACTTTGGTAGTAGAAATAAATGTGTGAACTATTTTCTAAATGGCGAACAAATCCAAAAATCTGTGATGCAAAGGGATTTGGGAGTCTCTGTGCAGAACACCCTGAAGGTTAACTTGCAGGTTGAGTTGGTGGTGAAGAAGGCAAATGCCATGTTAGCATGTTGATTGAATGTACAAATCCATTATCGACAGCAGTGGAATTGAACATAGAAACCCTTTAGAAACAGTAATAGAAATGAACTTACAAATACCTTATAGACAGTGGTGGAATTGACCAAACAAACCCTTATAAGCAGTGGTGGAATATACAAATCTGTTACATCAGCAGCTGGAATTGAATGTACAAACCCCTTTTAGACAGTGGTGTTTGAGTACATACAAACCCTTTGTAGACATCAGTGCAAATGAACATAGAAACCTCTGATACACGATGGTGGAATGGAACATACAAACCACATGACAGACAGCAGTGGAACTGAATATAAAAATCCCTTCCATCCTTGTAGACATTAGCGGATTTGAACATACAAACCCCTTACAGATGGCAGTGGAATTGAACTTAGAACCCTTTTAAAGAAAACAGTGGAATTGAACATACAAATCCTTCATACACAGGGGTGGAATTCAATGTACAAACCACTTACAGACAACAACAGGAACTGAATGTTCAAAACCCTTATAGACAGTAGTGGAAATGAACATACAAACCGTCTACAGACAATGGATGAGCTTGGTAATAGAAATAAATGTGCTGACTATTTTCTAAACGGGGAGAAAATCCAGAAATCTGAGTTCCAGTGCGACTTGGGAGTTGTGCAGAACACCCTGAAGGTTAACTTGCAGGATGAGCTGGTGGTGAGGAAGGCAAATGCCACGTTAGCATTCATTTCAAGAGGTCTAGAATACAAGAGTAAGGATGTGATGCTCAGGCTTTATAGGGCACTGGTGAGGACTCACCTTGAGTATTGTAAACAGTTTTGGCCCCTCATCTTAGAAAAGATATACTGTCATTGGACAGGGTCCAAGAGGGGGTTCACAAGGATGGCTGGGTATCATACAAGGAACATTAGATGGCTCTGGGTCTGTACACTCTGGAATCTCAATTAAACCTTCTGATCGTTGAAAGGCCTAGACAGAGTAGATGTGGAAAGGATGCTTCCCATGGTGAGAGAGTCTAGGACAAGAGGGCACGGCCTCAGTATAAAGAGGGGCTCTTTCAAAACAGAGATGCAGAGAAATTTATTTAGCCAAATGGTGGTGAATTTGTGGAATTTGTTGCCACATGCAGCTGTGAAGACCAGGTCGTTGGGTATATTTAAAGCAGAGATTGATAAGTTCTTGATTGGATATGGCATCAAAGGTTACCAGGAGAAGGCCGGGAACTGGGGTTGAGGAGGAGAAAAAAAGGATCAGCCATGATTGAAAGGTGGAGCAGACTTGATGGGCCAGATTGCCTAATTCTGCTTCTATCTTATCGTCTTATGGTCTTATAGATAGTGGTGAAATTGAATGTAGGATCCCCTTACAGACAGCGGTGGAATTGAATGTATGAATGCCTTGCAGGCAGCAGCAGCGACTGAATGTACACACTCCTTATAGACAACATGGAATTCAACATACAAATCCCTTACAGACAGAATGAACTGAACGTAAAAACCCCTGATAAACAGCAGTGGGATTGAATATACCAAATCCCTTACAGACAGCAGTGGAACTGAACATACAAACTCCCTTGCATCAGCAGCAGTAATTGAACCCAAGTTTTGATACTGTTAGACTGTTATGCTGCCCTAATTTTTAACCCTCTCTAAAATCATTCTGGCCCTCCCTTCTACCTAGGCCTCCATTTTGCTATCATCAATGTGCTTATCTTAGAGTTTCTTATGTCCCCAAAATGCATCTGCCTCTGCCATACACCCACTGATCTCTGTATAAAGAACTTAGCTGTGACATCCACCTTTACATTCAAAAGTCAGTACACAGGTATAAAGGAAAATGAAATGACTCATCCTCTGGATCTGGTGAGCGTAAAAGAAACACAATATGCTGAAAGAACACATTAAAAAATAACAAAATATACAGTAAGTGCATGAGATTAGCTAATGTGCAGACTGCTTGTATGTACATAAAGTGATTGTGAGGGCAGCTGAAAGTATCATCTGGTTTGCTTTCCCAAACCCCACCCACTCCATCCAGGACACTTGCCAGAAGCACTCTATTCACAGGGCCCACAGCATTATGAAGGACCCCTCCCATCCATCCCACAATCTCTTTGACCTCGTACCATTAGGCAAAAGGTGCCACTGTATAAGAACAAGGACTGTTAGGCTACATCCGCACTACACCAGATAAATCCGTAACAAAAGCTTTTTCTTTTCGTTTTTACCCTCCGTCCACATGAAAACGATGTTTTCGTCCCCCAAAACCGGAGCTTTTCAGAAACTCTTTCCAGGGTGGGTATTTTTGAAAATGCTGCTCGGGCAGATCAGTGTGGACGGGGTAACCGGAGACTTCTGAAAACGCTGTCAGACGGCAGCGCGCTATTTCATTGTTTTCTTGAACGCAACCTAACAATTTCAGAACTGACAGCAATGAGACTGAAGCCAGAAGAGTTAGAAATGTACTCACCAAATACTTTGACCCATAACTTACTGAATAAATAAGTATACTCACTTTGCCGTTTTCTGTCCTTGCTTGTATGAAGGTGGTTTAACTATTTATGCAAGTACTTCTCTGACAATAGATGTGTAACAGCCTAATGTAACATTGTATGGAAATACAAGATAACACTGATGCAGATATGTTTTATATATTTAACAAGGTGCTTTATTAATGAAACAGAGTTAGTCAGTTTTTCAATGTTCGTTGTCAGCCGGGTCAATCTGTCCGTGAACTCCCTGTTGGTTGCCGCCGTATGCTCCAGTATTTGTTTTTCTTTTAGTTTAAGTTCTCCTGTGCGAGAGCCAACAGCTGTCTGTCATTTTAAGTTTTTCTAGTCTGTAACTACACAAATGCACACTTTTACAACGCGATTAGACACCAAACATGTCGCTTGTTTTCAGTAGGTGTGTCCTGCCCATGCGCAGGAGGAGGAGATTCGCTGAAAACTCCGTTTCAATGTGGATAGAGCTATTTTCAAAAACGCGTAGTGTGGACTCTTATTGTTTTTACGCAAAACTGGCATTTTCAAAATTATCCAGTTTAGTGTGGATGTAGCCTTAGACTGGGTAACAGCTTTTTCCCCCAGGCTGTGAGGGCTCCGAGCACCCTGTTACCTCCCAGTATACATTATTCATGACAGCGCCAATAGCACTATTCTGTTGTATATCTGGAGATATGTTGTATATGCACTTTATGTCAACTTTTACATATATTGTTATCTATTTATATTATTGTGTTGATTGATTTATGTTCTGTATGTGATAGATGGCTGTGTTTTGCTTCTTGGTCCCAGAGGAGTGGTGTTTCATTTAGCTGTATACAAGTGTACATTTATATAACAACAAAATTGAAAATGAACTTGAACTTGATGCTAGGCACAGGAGTAGCTGTACATAATGTGACTCTGATAGTAAATGATAAAGTAGTGGTGGTCTTGCAATCCCCTTAAAATTATGTTCCCTTTTATCAGCCATTTGTGCCCTAGGAAAAGGTCTCTAGCTATCCACTCGATCTATGACTCTTCTACACAATCACTCAGGTTGCCAGAAGAGTTATGGAGGGAGGTTTAGCAGACTAGAACTTTATTTGCAGTGCAGGAGAATAAAGGATGATCTTATAGCAAAGTGTAAAATCATGATGGACATAATTAGGGCTGACATGTTAGTGTGGCCATTCACACAATCCTTTATAGTTCCAGTGATCAGGAGTAGGCATTTTTAAAGAGCTTGCTTCAGAGTTCTCTTATATCACACACTATAGACCTTTAATGACTGCTCACATTTTAATCTCTCATTTCTATCTGCTACAGAGAGTTCAATGGATCTATGTAAGATGAACACGATTAAATCAAGACTACCTCAGAAATATCAATAGTCTACCTCAGAAATATCTAAGACTCATTGCTCTTTTTCAATATTTTTATTGATTACTTGCATTGATGAATACAAAATAAATTATGATATTATGAAAATAGAAACAAAGTTGAAATGTCCCAAATCTGTGTATAGTAAATTGTAATACTGAAAAGGAATATTTTATTCTAATCTAAAACAAAATCAAAAGCCCGTAACAAAAAAAAAGAAAAATAGAACAAAAAAGCTGTTTGGTTAAAAGAAAAGAAAAAAAATCTTGGACATATAGTCATAAACTTAAACATATAATAGCCATCATCATTGCTGAACAAGTCAAAGATTGCAAAAGTAGTTCCAAAAAGGTGTCCATAATGTGAAAAAAATCTTGTCTGGGTACAGAAATAGAAAACCTAATCTTCTCTAAATTTAAACATGACATACCATCAATCAACCAATGGGCATGAGTAGGTGGAGTGGCATCTTTCCATTTAAGTAACAAAGCTCTTCTGGCTAACAGCAAAGTAAAAGCCAAAATATGCAAATCAAATAAAATCATTTCCTCCAACAATGCCAAAGAAGGCAGTCAGAAGGTTGAGTTTAAAGTTTACTTTAAAAAGCTCTGAGAAAGTTTGAAATACTTCTTTCCAAAATTTATCAAGCTGTGGACAGGACCAAAACATATGAATCAGAGAGGCCTCTTCAACTTTACACCTATTACAGTATAGAGAAAAATCCGAGTAAAAATGAGAGAGCTTATCTTTAGTCATATAGGCTTTCTGAACCACTTTAATTTGTAAAAGAGAGTGATGCGCAAATAACAAAGAGGTGCGAACAAGTTTAAAAATTTCATTCCAAGTATCCTCATCAATTGAAATCTGTAAGTCTTGTTCCCAGAGGTTTTTAATTTTGTCTAATGGAATGTTTTTCATTGCCAACAACATACTATAAATATTAGAAATAGATCCATTATGAAAAGATTAAAGAGTAAAAATTGTATCAATTAGATTCTTATCTGGACTTTTAGGAAATGTATGAAGTTGAGAACGCAAGAAGTCTCTAATCTGTAATATCTAAAAAATTGAGCTTTACGAAGATTATATTTAATAGATAGTTGATCAAATGAGGAAAGACTGTCTCCAACAGATCCTGAAAATATTTAATACCTAGTCTATTCCACTTTTTAAAAATTACATCAGTCAAAGAAGGTTTAATAAAATAATTAGAAAAAATGGGACTAGAGAGTGAAAAACCAAATAACCCAAAGAGTTTTCTAAATTGTAACAAAATCATCAAAGAATGTTTAACTACATAATGATCAGTTAAGTTACTTAAGGATAGAGGAATTGAAGAACCAAGAAGACAAATAATAGAAAATTAACAGAATTAACTTCTGAAGAAATCCAGACCGGACAGTTTTCACGATTAATATAATATAACCAAAACTTAAGGTAGCGTATATTGACTACCCAGTAGTAAAACCTAAAATTGAGTAGGGCTATTCCCCCATTTTTTTTAGTTTTCTGAAGATGAACTTTATTTAATCGGGAGGTTTTATTCTTCCATAAGTATGAAAATTAAATCGAATCTAAGGAGTCAAAAAAGGATTTAGGAATAAAAACAGGTAGGACTTGTAAGAAATATAAAAGCATTGGCAAAATATTCATTTAAATAGAATTGATACATCCAATCAGCAATAAAGAAAGGGGAAACCAGTTTAATAGTACCTTCTTAATATACTCCAAAAGAGGGATAAAGTTTTCTTTAAAAGAGATTTATAATTCCTAGTAATTATTATACACAAATAAGGAAATTGATTTCTTACAAATTTAAAAGGAAGGTCAGAGTTGACTGATACCAAATTATTCAAAGGAAAATGTTCACTCTTATGAGTTTATATCCTGAGAACTGACTAAATTCAGAAAGTAAAGAAAGTACTAAGGGTAGAGAGGATTCCACATTAGAGATGTAGAGCAAAAGGTCATCAGCATAAAGCAACATCTTATGAGTGATAATCCTCCTCAAGATACCCGAGATGTCAATAGATTAACGAAACATGGTGGCTAAAGGCTCTAAGGCCAAATCAAAAAGCAAAGGAGTTAAAGGACATCCTTGTTTGGTTCAACATTGAAGACTAAAAGGTTTAGAACTCTGAGAGTTAGTAAGAACCTGTGCAGTGGGAGATAAAGTAATTTAATCCATTGAATAAAATTGGACCCAAAGTTGAATTTTTCTAATATTTTAAATAAATAACTCCATTCAACCCAGTCAAAGGCTATAACACCATCTAAAGAAATCACACATTCTGAAGTTTCTTTAGAAGGAAAATAAATAACATTCAGTAAATGACGAATGTTAAAATGACAATAACAATTTTTGATAAATCTGGTCTGGTCATCAGAGATAATAGAAGGCAGATGCTTTCCATCTTATGATCCAAAAGTTTAGATAAAATTTTAGCGTCAACATTAAGTAAAGAAATATGTCTGTAGGAAGAGCAATCAGTTGGATCTTTATTCTTTTTGAGATAAGCGAAATAGAGGCATCATAAAAAGATTGTGACAACCTCCCTAATTTAAAAGAGTCGGAAAGAACAAAAAGTAAGTGAGGAATAAGCAAAAGAGCAAAAGTCTTATTGAACTCTCCCAAAAATCCGTCAGGACTGGGAGCCTTCCCCAAACTCAGAGAATGGACAACCAGGGCAATTTCCTCAGAAGAGAAAAGTTCATCTAACCATTTTCAATTAACCTCAGAAAGTGAGGGAATGTTTAAATGATCTAGAAAATTATTCATAGGAAAATTGGCTTTAGGGGAATCAGAGCTATACAGTTTAGAGTAAAATTCTCTATATGTATTGTTTATTTTTAATTGATCAGAAGTTATATCACCACTCACTTTGGAGATTTCCTTAATTTGATGTTTAACTATTAAAGTTTTAAATTGATTAGCCAAAAGTTTGCCCGTTCTATCACCATGAACATAAAATTGAGTTTTATCTTTTAAATTTGAGTTTCAATAGGGTAAGTTAAGAGCAGATCATATTTAGTTTTAACTTCAACATGTCTTTTATATAAGACGGTATCTGGATTGCAACCATATTTTTGAACTAAATGTTTCAGCTGATTGGATAAATCAGTTCTCTCCTTATTAAATTTTTTCTTAATACTTGCTGTACAGGAGCATAGGGAATAATTTGGCCTCTAATATAAGCCTTGACAACATCCCAAATAAAAAGACTAGAAGTGCTGTCTAACATATTCTCTTCAAAGAAAAAAGTAATTTGACTCTCTAATTTTTTTTTTTAAAAAACCTTATCCGATAGTAAAATTGGATTAAAACGCGAAAATCAGTTTGATTGAGAAACACCCAGAGGATTTAAAGATAAAAAGATGGGGCCATGATCTGAAACAGCAATTTCTTTATATTCACAAGATCAAACAGAGGGTATCAAATGTCTAACGACAAAAAGAAAATCAATCCTTGAATAGGTATGATGAACATGAGAAAAAAAGGAATATTCTCTGTTTGTTGGGTGTAAAAGACGCTACATATCAGTAATGTCACATTTCATTAGAAAAGATAGATAGGGATAAAGGAGGCAGATCTACTAATATTCAATAGTTTTGAAGATGAACAATCTAAGCCAGGATCAAGATGGCAATTAAAGTAACCTCCCAAGATTAAAGAGTACAAATTTAAGTCTGGTAAAAAAGAAAAAAAAAGTTCAAAAAAACTGAGATCATCTATATTCGGAGCATAAAGATGAGCAAAAACCATTAATTTGTTATCTAATTTCCCTGAGACTACAACGAACTGCCCATTGGGGTCAGACATTACATCATGTTGAACAAAGGCAACTGAATTGTCAATCAAATTCGAAGTACCTCTGGCCTTGGCTTGAAAGGAAGAATGAAAAGCAAGACCATTCCAACGCTTAAACAAACACCCACAGTCAGATCTGCGAACACGTGTTTCTTGTAAAAGAAACATTGAGGCATTCAATTTCTTAATATAGGTAAAAATCAGCCTGAAAGGTCGACAGCGCTTCTGCCTATAGATGCTGCCTGGCCTGCTGTGTTCCACCAGCATTTTGTGTGTGTTGTTGTTTGAATTTCCAGCATCTGCAGATTTCCTCGTGTTTGCATTTCACAGGGTGGTTTAAGCCTTTCACATTTAAATTAAGTAAATTAATATTGTGTACTACTTAAATATGTTTAAAACAGAGGTTAAGCATTTAAACCACTGGAATATACAAAAAATCCAAATCTTGAAATTCAATCTTCAAATTCAAAAAGGAAAAAGAAAGAAAACAGCACACTCTCGCCCTCCTCCCCAAAGAAAAAAAATTGCCCAAGAGAGGACGAACGCTAATCTACTGGTGAATCCCACCCACAACATCCTACTGGCAGAGCTCCAAAAGAAGAAAAGATTAGTATAGAATGAATTCCAACCTAGACTAAATAACCTTCAAAACTAAAAAAAAATTCAAAACAGTGTTCGCAAAGAATAATTTCAAAGAAAACTTACTGAAGTTAAGTCCATTAATTTTCTAAACAGAAAGAAAATAAACATATGAGAAGTAAAAGTATTTATGAAAATATATTGAAAGAAAAAAAAGAATTGCTCAAAGAAAGAAGTAATAAACAAATAAACTGCAAAATTGCAACAAATTGATCAGCCAAACTAAGGGAACAAGGTGATATGAAGCAGAAGTAAACAGTTAAACTTCTGGAGTTGATAGACTAAATAATATTCAAATGAGCTAAAGAAGAGTTCAAAACATGATGTTGAAAAAAAATTACTCAGTAAAGAAAATATGATAAGAACAGAAACTATTTATGAGAGTATACAAGAGTAGATGAGAGAATTGTTCAAAAGAAAGACGTACTAAACCAGTAGACTACAAAATTCCAACAACAAAAAATCAGTCAAGCTAAGGAAGCGTAGTTGATGTGGTACAGTATTAAACAATTAATCTACTAGACTTGATTCAGCCTGAAGAAAATTGTGCACTTCCTCAATCAAAAGAAACCACTTAGGAGATCAAATTTTCAAAATAATCCTGAGGCGAGCGGAGTAATTTAGTGAAGGTTTATAGCCTTTGTTATATAACTCTGCCATGACCTTTTCATATTTAAAACGTTCATTTAATACCTCAGGCGAACAATCTTCTACCAACCTTATCTTATAATCTTCAAAGTTAATCATATCTAATCGACAAGATTGATGAATTATAGTAACCTTTGTTTGGAAGTCATGAAAAGTAATTATCACAGGTTGAGGTTTTTGTTTCGAAGAGTATCTAAACACTGGGGCTTGGTGAGCCCGATCTATTCTTGGAGGAGTATTCAAAACATCAGAAAACAAATGAGCCAACAGCTTTGCAAAAAATTCTGAAGGTCGATTGCCTTCAACCAACTCAGGAAGAGCCAAAATTCGTACATTGTTCCTTCTTGATCTATTTTCCAAGACAACAAACTTTTGTCTTAAAGATTCAACAATTTTCGACTGTTTATGTCTGAAATTTTCCAACTCATCTGTCTTAGTATCCAGTTTCATTAAAGCATCTTCATGTGCTTCAATCTGAGTAATATGTTCCTGTACAGTTTTTTGAATAGTCTGCAGCAGAATCTCCATTCGTTTAAGTTCTGCGGTAACTTTTATACACACATCCGAAAGATGTTCAGAGGTTTTGCTCTGAGCTTTCCGAATTAGTTCCGCAATAGCCTCCATAGTCACGGAAGGATCCTTTTCTTTTTTAGAAGCCTCATTGTTGAAGCTCCTGGAATTGAAATAGATTACATCTTACTGCCCTGGCCTAGCCACTTGTAGATCACTGCCCACACCTGCAGTTGCCTAGCCCACATGTGAAGTCCCGTTTCCTCCACATCCCAGAGCCAAAGTCAAAGTCAAAGTCGAGTTTTTTGTCATATCCACAAGCATGTGCATTGCAGGTGCAATGATATACTGGCAAATGAAACAACCTTGGATGGGTATGCTGAGTCAAAGAGCCAATCCCCATGATTTTAAAATTGGGTCAAATGTACCCAAGGATTTCATTGTAATTGAAAGCTGAATGGAACTTTAAAAAAAAAACTGAAGATACAGGAAATTTGCATCTAAAAAAAACAGGAGATGCATTTTTGAAAACACTGAGCAAGATAGGGTAATATCTATGGGGTGAGAAATCTATTTAATGTTACAGATCATAGACTCTTCATCAAAACCTGAAAAAAAGAGAAACAAGTTAAATTACAGGTGGAGGAGAGGTGGAAAGAACATTACAGCACAGTCCAGGCCCTTCAGCCCATCCCCACAATGTTGTGCTGGCCTTTTAACCTACTCCGATCAATATAGCATTTTGTCTTTCATCCATTTGTCTTTCTCAGAGTCTCTTAAATGTTCCTAATATATCGTATCTCTATCACCTCCCCTGGCAGCATGGTGGGCACCATACTCACCACTCTGTGTGTAAAAAAAACTATCTTTGACACACCCCCCACTATACTATACTTAGATCACATTAAAGTTATGACTTTTGTATTAGCCGTTTCTACTATGGGGAAAAGGCACTGGCTGTCCACTCCATCAATGCCTTATCATCATATACACCCCTACAAAGTCACCTCGCATCCTCCTTCACTCCAAGGAGAAAAGCCTTAGGTATCTCAACCTTTGTTCATAAAACATGCTCTCTAAACCTGACAGCATCATGTTAAATCTTCTCTGTACCCACTCTAAAAATTCCCATCCTTCTTATAATGGGGCAACCAGAAATGAACACAAAACTCATCCAACCAGAGTTTTATAAGCTGAAGCTTTTGAACTCATTCACCTGACTAATGAAGGCCAACATACCATACGCATTCTTAACACCCAGTCAAATTGTGTCACAACTTGAGGGATCTATGGATGTGGATCTGTAAATATGTCTGTTCCTATGCACTGCTATGAATCCTGCCAATGAACTAAATTGGGATAAAGAGAATGTTTCTGATTGCATGACACCAAGATTTCCCAAGTAGTTCAGACATTTATGGAATTGAATACTTCTTGTTTTCCAGTTCTGATAAAAGGTGAATGCCCTCTCTCTCTCTCTCTCCCCCTCTCTTTCTCTGTCTCTTTCTTTCTCTCACTTAACATTCTCTCTTGCCTCTCTCCTTGCTTTCACTCTTTCTCACTCTCTATTTCTCTGTCTCTCCCTCTTTCTCTGCCACTGTCTCTCTCTATCTCTCTCTTTCTCTCAGTCCCCTTCCCTCTCTCCCTCTCCGTCTCTTTCTTTCCTTCTCTTAACATTCTCTTTTGCCCGTCTCTTTCTCTCATTCCCCCTCTCTCTCTGTCTCTGTCACTCTCTTGCTCTTTCTGTCCCTTTCTCTCCTAAAGATAGCAAAGTCCCCTGGTCATGATGGAATGCATCCCAGGATACTGAAAGAAATGGCAGTAATTATAGACGAGGCTTTGGTGATGATTTACCAAAATTCTCTGGACTCTGGGCTGGTCCCAGCAGATTGGAAAACAGCGAATGTCACGCCACTGTTGAAAAAAAGATGTAGGCAAAAGGTAGGTAATTGTAGGCCAGCTAGTTTAACTCCTGTAGTTGGGAAAATGCTTGAAACTATCATTATAGAAGAAATACTGAGAAACCTGAGCATGGATTCAGCAAAGGCAGGTCCTGATTGTCAAACTTACTGAAGTTCTTTGAGGATGCAACAAGCACAGTAGATAGAGGGGAACAGATAGACATTATTTACTTGGATTTCTAGAAGGCATTTGAAAAGGAGCCACATAAAAGACTTGTCCATAAGGACGCATAGAGTTTGGGGTGATGTATTAGTATGGACAGAGGATTGGTTAACTAATAGAAAGCAGAGTGTTGAAGTACATGGGTGTTTCTCTGGTTGACAATTTGTGGTGAGCATTGTGTTGCAGGGATTGGTACTGGGCCTGCAATTGTTCATGATATACATTAGCGTCTGGAAGAGGGAACTAGGTGTAGTGTATCAAAGTTTGCTGATGATACTAAATTGAGTGGAAAGAAAAATTGTGCAGAAGGAACAGAGAGTCTGCAGAGAGATATGGTTAGGTTAATTAGATGGGCAAGGGTCTGGCAGATGGATACAATGTTGGTAAATGCGAGGTCATCCACTTTGGAAGGACAAACTAAAGAGCACACTATTTTCTAAGTGATAAAAAATTGCAGCATGTTGTTTGTGCATGAATCACAAAAGGTTGGTTTGCAGGTGCAGCATGTTTTCAAGAAGGCAAATGGAATGTTGGTCTGCATTGCAAGAGGGATTGTATTTAAGAGCAGAGGGGTTATGCTGCAACTGTACAGGATACGGGTGAGGATATACCTGGAGAACTGCGTGCAGTCCTGGTCTCCTTACTTGAGGAAGGATGTACTGGCTTTGGAGGTGGTGCAAAGAAGGTTCACCAGGTTGATTCCGGAGATGAGGGGTGATTGAATTACCTGAGACTGTACTCACTGGAATTCAGAAGAATGAGAGGAGATCTTATAGAAGCATATACAAATATGAAAGGGATAGATAAGATAGAGGCAGAAAAATTGTTTCAACTGGTAGGCGAGACTAGAACTAGGGAGCATAGCCTCAAGATTCGGGGGAGCAGATTTAGGACAGAGATGAGGAGGAACTGCTTTTGCCAGAGAGTGGTGAATCTGTGGAATTCTCTGCCCAATGAAGCAGTGGCGCCTACCTCAGTAAATATATTTAAGGCAAGGTTGGATGGATTTTTGCATGGTAGCATAATTGAGGGGTAATGGGGAGAAGGCAATTAGGTGGAGATTTGTGCATAACCAGAGCAGCCATGAATGGCAGAGTGGGCTTGACAGGCAAGATGGCCTTCTCCTGCTCCTATTTCTTATGTTCTGTCTCGACCTTCCTCCCTTTCTGTCTCTCTTTACCTCTCTCTTTCTCTCTCTGTCCAACTGGACATTGGTGGGTTCATCGAATGACACAAGATGAAACGCACAAGAACCCCACAATCAGAGCTAACTGGGAGACCACTTTGAATAATCACAGTATGTTGAAAACCGCTAAAGAAGTACAATAGAAGTTGAGAAAAACTATACATAAACAAAGACTGAGAAATAACCGAGGTGCCAAAATTTTGTGAGATAGAGACTCTCTGGCCAAGTTGTCAATGCTAGTGCTTATCCTTAAACTGATATAGAGCCCAGTCCATCATGAGTAATGCCCTCCCCACTATTGAGTACATTGAACTCAATTTCAATGTTTAAGAGAAATTTAGATAGGCACATAGATGGAAGGGATGTGTTCCTGGTGCAGGTTGAATGGAGTAGGTAGTTTACTAGATGGACCAAAAGGCTTGTTTCTGTGCTGCATTTTACTATGACACTATGACGCTATCCACAAGGAACACTGTCACAGGAAAGCAGCATGCATCATCCAGGACCTCCACCATCCAGGCCATGCTGTCTTCTCACAGTTGCTGACTGGAAGGAGGTACAGGATTCTTAAGTTCCACACCACCAGGTTCAGGAACAGTTAGTACTCCTCAATCATCAGCTACTTGAACCGAGGATCAACTTCACTCATCATCACTTGCCCCAACACTGAAATGTTCCCACAGCCAATAGACTCACTTTCAAGGACACTTCATTTCATGTTCTTGATATTTATTGCTTATTTTGTTTGCTTTTGTTTCCTTTTTTTATTTGCAACTTTCACCGTCTTTTGCACATAAGTTGTTTGTCTATCTTGTTATGTGTGGTCTTTCATTGATACTATTGCATTTACTGTGAATGCTTGCAAGAAAATTAATTTCAGGGTTTATATGGTGACATTAGTGTACTTTGATAATAAGCTTACTTTGAATATTTGAGCTTTGCTTTTCCAATTTTGCATTAGCTCTCTTTATTGTCTCACTTTTTTAATTTCCCCTTACACAGGTGGACTTCCCTTTGGGAATTGGATCCGCAATGACAGTAATCTCTTGTAGGATTTTCTGTTCAGGGACATTGGTGTTACCATATCAGGTCATGATGCAACCAGTCAGTATACGTTCCACCGTACATCATTACTATCTTGTCCAATTTGTAGATGCCATTCTGACTCCTTGCAAATTTGTAAGGAAGTAGGAAGAGCTGTTGTGCTTTCGTCATAATTGCACTTTGTGTTGGACTCAGGACAGGTTCTCTGAAATAACACTAAGAAATTTAAAGTTGCTGAGACTCTCCACATCTGATCCCTTGATGAGGATTGTCTCATGGGACCTCCGCTTTCCTCCTCCTGAAGTCAATAATCAGCTCCTGGGTCTTGCTGATATTGACCGAGAGGTTGTTATTGAGGCACCGCTCAGCCAGATATTCAGTCTCCCTCCTAAATGCTGATTTGTTACCACCTTTGATATGACCAACAGCAGTGGTGTCATCAGCAAACTTAAATATGGCACTGCAGTCTCACAGTCATAAGCATAGAACAAGTAGAGCAGGGGTCTAAGCAGACAGCCTTTACTGGGTAACTTTGCAGTTTACTATTTTGGACAGAAAAGAGCTATTTTAAGTCTTTCTGGGTCAATATGACATCTATTTTCTAGTATCATCTTTGTAATCTTGCTCAGTATATCTACAGTGCTTGCACATCTTATCAGTCTCTCATCAAATTGCAATTCCTCATGTCTTAAAGAGGTTTTAACACACATTTTCCTTTTCTTAAACATCTTTTCCACAGTGGAGTGCTTGATTGCGCTTCACGTGAAGCACTACAGACAAATTAGATGCAGGAATATCTATTTAGATGATGACACAGGTTTCAATAAATTTCAATAGGTACACTTAATGTCAGAAATGTATACAACATACATCCTGAAATACTTTTTCTTCACAAACAACAGAGGAGTGTCCCAAAGAATGAATGACAGTTAAACGTTAGAACCGCAAAGCGCTCCCCTCAGCTCCCCACCCCCCCCCACCGCCCAGGGTCAAGCAGCAGCAAAGCGACGACCCCCTCCCCCACCAGCAAAAAAATTATCGGCGCCCCCCCACTGAACATTGAAGCGTGCAGCAAAGCATCAATAAAGACACAGACTTTTAGTAACCCAAAGATTACTCGTTCACCCAATAAGTCAACACATCGCAGGCTCTCTCTCTCCCTAATAAGCTATAAAGAGGTCTCCCCGGTTCACAGCAAGAGAGGAGACATAATAAACAACTTGCTGATTTATGATGTTAAAAGTCTGTTGCATTGATTTTTTCAAGCTCTACGCCCAGAGAGTCTTCCCTAAGGCTCAGGTCTCTGGACACAGAGCCCACGGCAGCTAACCAGCTGCTCCTAATGCTCCATGTTGTCATGTGATGCCTCAATCAGTGGTACTGGCCTTGAATCAACCCATCTCCAGAGCCATAAAGAGCCAGCACTCTGAAAGTGCACTAGTCTTCCAGGCCACGTCCTTGAGCTATCAACAAGCAGCCAGTCATGAGGCCCTGAGAGCGGGTCCCATTCCCGCAAAGAACCAAACTCAGAGTGTAACTCCAGGTCAACGTCTTCAAAAGAACCTTGAAAAGGACAAAAAGAGATATCAAAGATAGAAATAGAGCTGTTTCTGAAGATGCAAGCAAAGAAGTCGCTGCTTAGAGCCATCATCACTTCACTCCATAAGGAAAATTTAGGATTGCAAGGAAAGCTTTTGGCACATTAGCCATCAAGAACTGAGTACAGGAGTTGGAATGTTATGTTGAAGTTATACAAGTCATCTGTGAGGCCTAATTTGGAATATTGTATGCAGTTTTGGTCACTTAGCTACAGGAATTATGTCAATAAGATTGAAAGAATACAGAGAAAATTCACAAGGATGTTGCCAGGACTTGAGGATCTAAGTTATAGGGAAAGGTTGAATAAGTTAGGACATTATTCTCTAGAGGTAGAAGAATGAGGGGAGATGTGGTAGAGGTATACAACATCATGAGGGATTTAGATAAGGTAAATGCAAACAGGCTTTTTCCATCGAGGTTAGGTGAAACTAGAACTAGAGGTCATGAGATAAGGGTGAAAAGTGAAGTGATTAAGAGGAACATGAGGAAGAAATTCTTCACTCAGGAGTGGTGAGAGTGTGGAATTAGTTGACAGTGCAAGTGGTGATTGTGGGGTCAATTTCAAACAAGAGAAGATCTACAGATGATATAAATCTGAGCAACACACACAAAATGCTGGAGGAGCTCAGCAGGCCAAACAGCATCTATGGAAAAGAGTACAGACAACATTTTGGGCCAAAACCCTTCAGCAGGAGTGGAGAAACAATCTGAGGAATAGACTTAAAAAGTGGTAGTAGAGGAAGATAAACACAAGGTGATAAGTGAAACCTGAAATGTGAGGAATGAAGTAAAGATCTGGGACGTTGATTGGTGAAAGAGACAGAAGGCCATGGAAGAAAGTAAAGAGGGAGGAGAACCAAAGGGAGGCAATGGGCAGGCAAGGAGAGAGAGGGAAAAAGGAAATAGTGAAGGTGGGGTGGGGCATTACCAGAAAGTTGGGGAATCAATGTTCATGCCAACAGGTTGGAGGCTACTCCAAATGGAATGTAATGTGTTGTTCCTCTAAACTATGTGTGGCCTCATCATGACAGTGAAGCAGGCCATGGGTAGACTTATCAGAATGGGAATGAGAAGTGGGATTAAAATGGGTGGCCACTGGGAGATCCTGCTTTTTCTGGCAGATGGAGCGCAGGGTTTGGCGAAGCGGTCTCCCAATCTATGCCGGGTCTCACCAATATACACGAGGCCACACTGCGAGCACCAGACACAGTAAATGACCCCAACAGACTCACAGGTGAAGGGTCGCCTCATCTGGAAGGACTGTTTAAGACCCTGAATGGTAGTGAGGGAGGAGGTGTAGGGGCAGGTACAGCACTTGTTCTGCTTGCAAGGATAAGTGCCAGGAGGGAGATCAGTGGAGAAGGAGGAAGGAGTGCCGGGGGGGGGGGGGGTGTGGAAGATGGATGGACAAGGAAATCACATAAGGAGTGTTCCTTGCAGAAAGCAGAATGTGGGGGGAAGAGAAAGATGTGCTTGGTGGTGAGATCCTGTTGGAGTTTGGAGAAATTACAGAGAATTATGTGCTGGATGCAGATGCTAGTAGAATGGAAGGTGGGGGCAAGAGGTGCCCTGTTCTTGGTAGGATGGCTTGAGGGTGGGGTGACAGCAAACATGCATGAAATGGAAGAGATGCAGTTGAGGGTTGTGTTGATGGTAGAGGAAGGGAAGCCTCTTTCTTTGAAAAGGGAGGACATCTCTTTCATTCTGGAATGAAAAGACTCATTCTGAGAGCAGATGCAGCAGAGATGGAGGCATTGAGAGAAGAGGACAGTGCTTTTACAAGTCACTGTGCGAACAAGTAGAGTCCAGGTAGCTGTGAGAGTATGTGGATTTATAATAGACATCAGTGGATAAGCTGTCTCCAGAGATAGAGACAGTGAGATCGAGAAAGTGAAGGGAGGTGTTGGAAATGGACCAGTAAATTTGAGGGCAGGATGGAAGTTGGAAGCAAAGAGGATGAAGTCAACAAGTTCAGCATGAGTGCAGGAAGCAGTGCCAATGCAGTCGTCAATGCAGTGTAGGAAAAATGTGGGACGGTCATCAGTGTAGACCTGGAACATGGCCTATTCCACTTAGCCAACAAACAGGCAAGCATAGCTAGAACCCATGCTAGTTCCCACGGCTACACCTTTTGTTTGAAGGAAGTGGGAAGATCCAAATGGGAAATTATTCTGCTAGGTGGAGGAGAGTGGTGGTGGAGGGGATCTGCTTAGTATTGATAAAAATAAGATGGTGGGGGCCAGGCAACTGCACTTCTCATTCCCATTCCGATATGTCTATATGCCTATCCGTGGTCTCCTCCACTGTTGTAATGAGGCCACACTCAGGCTGAAGGAACAACACCTTATATTCAGTTTGGGTAGCTTCCAACCTGATGGCATGAACATCGATTTATTGAATTTCTGGTAATGCCCACCCACCCCGCTTCACCATTTCCTATCCCCTTTTCCTTCTCTCACCTTATCCTGTTGCCTGCCCATTGCCTCCTTATGGTGCTCCTCCCCCATTTTCTTTCTTCCATAGCCTTTTGTCTCTTTCACCAATCAACTTCCTAACTCTTTGCTTCATCCCTCCCCCTCTAAGTCTCATCTATTACGTATTGCCTGGCATTTCTCTCGCCGCTCCCCCCACCTTTCAAATCTACTCCCCAGAATTTTTTTCTCCAGTTGGGTTTCAGCCTGAAGTGTCAACTGCACTTTTTTCCATAGATGCTTCCTGGCCCGAGGAGTTCCTCCAACATTTTGTGTATGTTAAATGGATAGTTTATATCAGTTTTTATCAAAGAAAAAGATGCTGCTGGAATCTCAAAGGCCTACATATTTGGGATTATGGATAGGCAAAAATATTAATTACTAGAAAGTCTATCACATTTACAATAAATAAATCAATTTAGTTCAAATTGGAGAACCCAATGAAAACCCAGACATTTCACTGGGAGCACATACAGTGATTCCTTACAGAGGATGCTGGAATTGAACTCTGAGCTACAATACTTCAAGCTGTAATAGTGTTGCGCTCACTACTGCACTACTGTAAGAGAAATTTGGACAGGTACATAGATGGAAGGGATACGGAGGGCAATAGTCTGGATCCAAGTTGATGCAATTAGGCAGGTTGTTGGTTTGGCATGGACTAGGAGGGTTGAAGGACCTGTTTCAGTACTATAATGCTCTTTAGAACCATAGAACACCACAGCACAGAAAACAGGCCATTCAGCTCTTCTAGTCTGTGCCAAAATTTTATCCCACTAGTCCCATTGACCCGCACCCAGTCCATAATCCTCCAGACCTCTCCTATCCATGTATCTATCAAATTTATTCTTAAAACTAAAGAGTGAGCCCACATTTACCATGTCAGATGGCAGCTCGTTCCACACTCCCACCACTCTCTGTGAAGAAGCTCTCCCTAAACATTTCCCCTTTCACCCTAAAGCCATGTCCTCTCATATTTATCTTTCCTAATCTAAATGGAAAGAGCCTACTCACCTTTACTCTGTCTATACCCCTCATAATTTTATATACCTCTATCAAGTCTCCCCTCATTCTTCTACGCTCCAAGGAATAAAGTCCTAACCTGTTCAATCTTTCCCTGTAACTCAACTCCTGAAGACTCGGCAACATCCTGGTAAATTTTCTCTGCACTCTTTCAATCTTACTGGTATCTTTCCTATAGTTAGGTGACCAGAACTGCACACAATACTCCAAATTTGGCCTCACCAATGTCTTTTACAACCTCACCATAATGTCCCAACTCCTATACTCAATACTTTGATTTATGAATGCCAGGATGCCAAAAGCCTTCTTTACAACCTTGTCTACCTGTGACGTCACTCCCAGATCCCTTTGTTCCTCCACACTCCTCAGTGCCCTACCATATTGTATATGTCCTACCTTAATTTGTCCTTCCAAAATGCAACACCTCACACTTGTCTCCATTAAATTCCATCTGACATTTTCAGGCCCGCTTTTCCAGTTGGTCTAGATCACCTCTGAAATCTTTGAAAACCTTCCTTGCTGTCCACAACTCCTCCAATCTTAGTGTCATCAGCCAACCCGCTGATCTAGTTTACCACGTTATCATCTAGATCATTGATATAGACGACAAACAACAATGGTGCCAGCACAGATCCCTGAGACACACCACTAGTCACAGTCCTCCAGTCTGAGAAGCAATCATCCACTACCACTCTCTGTCTTCTCCCAGACAGCCAATTTTGAATCCAGTTTACAACCTTTTCACGGATACCTAATGTTTGAACCTTCTGAACTAACCTCCCATGTCGGACCTTGTCAAATGCCTTACTAAAGTCCTCGTATACAACATCCACAGCCTTTCCTTCATCTACTTTATTGGTAACTTCCTCGAAAAACTCTACAAGATTCATTAAACACAATCTACCATGCACAGAGCCAAGCTGACTATTCTTAATCAGCCCTTGGCTGTCTAAATACTTTTTCTCTATGACTCTATGAGCAGTTCACTCAAATTGTGGATCTGATTGTCACCACAGCTCAATGTTTCCACTTGATGGCTAGTTCTTCACCTGCTAGGATCAGGAGGGAAAATTCCACTGCTGTGAGACTTTTCGTCCCAGCTGTGCTGCGTAGGTTATAATGAGGATCAGTGTGCATGGACCAATTCCACTCTTTAGGCTGGGGAACATTCCAACATGGTAGAGAGAGCTGCGAGTATTGTGGTGACCTCAAGGCTGTAGGCTGAGTATCAGAGATTTCCTTCTCCTAGACAGATTGCCTGGCAAGGCCAGCAAGTCCAATCTACCTGGGATTGGAATCATCGTTGCCCTTCTCCTAGACTGGCTGCTAGCAAAGGCTAATGAGCCCAGTCTGCCTGCCAATTATACCGCTAGACACCATGTGAAGGTGTTGCTATGGACACAGTAATGTAGGAAAGACCAAATGTGAGAAACTTTTTGCACGGCAAGTCAAACAGTGGTTCTGCGGTGATCACTACATCTGGCTGTGGAAGATGATTCATCTCCCTTAAGTGATCAGGACATCCAGCCCAGGACTCACCTGTCCCTGTTCCCACTTACACCTAATATATTTTCACCCTCTTGATTATCCAGTTTCTCTCCCTGTGCCAGGAAAATCTTCCAAAGTCTGCTTCTAATGCTCCCTGAGGAAGAGGGTTTCAAAGACTCACAACTCACTGAGAGACATTGGCCAGAAAGAACAAAAATTGTCAAATAGGCAAATAGGAATGAGGCAACAACAGTGGAAGTAAATAAAGCAACTGTCTTTGTCCTTGCCATGTGATCAAAAGAATGGAGGCTGCCATTTTGTGAGACTGTTATTGCAGCCACCATTTTGTGACCTGCTTATTGAACTGGTTCTTGCTCATGCAAACTGCCATCAAGGATGTATATACAGGAAGGTGCTGGAAAAGGGCCATTAACACCATGAAGGATCCCACCCACTCTGCTCATGGACTGTCTGTCCCAATTTCATCAGGGAGGAGGTTATTTAGCATCCACGCCACAATCAACAGAATCAAAAATAGTTACTTTCCCCAAGCAGTAATGCTATTTAACCCCTCCAAACCTCCGCTGGTTTAATATTTCCCGTCAGTCATCTTATGTATAGACACTCCAGTGCCTAGTGTTACTTTATTGACATACCATCAAACTATGTATCTACATAAACTATCTTGTATATTTATATTTATTGTAATTTTTAAAATTATTATTGTGTACTTTATCTTACTGTGTTTTTTTGTACTGCATCAGATACGGAGTGACGATTATTTTATTTGCCTTTACAATTGTGTACAGGAAATGACATTAAGCAATCTTGAATCTTAAATAATTTTAAATTTTGAATGGGTCAGTCAGAGAAACTGAAAGCGGACAGAATGAATTTTCTGCTGATGATCTGCTAAACCCGAGACCATTTTCAGACCAGAAGCTGTTTATTTGGTCATGTAAAGATAACAGCTTATAGAAAGGGCATCCCATGATCTAAAGTATCCCGAGTCCAGCGTTTGGCTGACTTGGCTGAACTGATTTGAGGAAGTTACCTGGGACGCAGGTCCATGTGTGGGGCAGGGGAGTGGAAGAGCCACAAAGTCAATACTGCTTGCAACCTTGGACCTGATCCAATGAGAAACTAACACAGGTCAGAGAGATGAGCTTGAGCCAACAAATCTGATGCAGAACAGATTGATCTGATAAGGACAAGGAAAAGGATGAAGGATTTTGGGAGCACGGGCAGCAACAACTATAGAGAGCACCCATCACAGAAGTGATGACCCTATATTGGAAATATGGAGATCGCATCAGGATCACAAAGAAAATCAGGCCAGTGAAGAATCCTTTTACCAGGTATTACCCTTTGTATTCTTTGACATGGACACTGAGGAAAACCTAATGGGTGTGTGTATAGGTACGTAACATTGTGAATTGATATGTTTGTTCACTGTGTTAACAAAGGTGTGCTCCTGTAAACACAGATTCTCTTTGCATCTAATATAATCACTATTATTGAGGGTTAATATCTGTAACAGAAAGAAGAAGTCTGCCTCATCACGGTTTTAAATAGGTCATCCTATATTGTTTAATGTTCAGTTTTTATCGTCATGTGCACAGTTAAGCAAGAAAGCTAGTGTACTGCTTCTGTTGGCTTCTTAGAGAAATTAATACAAAAGTGGGGAAATGAGGGTTCAGTTATACAGGTGAGACCACAACTGGAGCACAGTACTGGCTTGCCTTGTGAAAGAATAACGGTAATCATAAGGAATCAATGAAGGGAACTTTATTGGACCAATTCCTGGAAAGTTTGGTTATTCAGTGAGGGAAGTTTGGACAGGTACTGGTACAATGAAAAACCTGCTTGCAGGAATAACACAGGCATGAAGATTCAGACAACAACACACAAAACATAAAGTGTGGCACGGTAGCATAGTGGTTAGCACAACACTTTACAGTACTGTTACGTATCCCGTAACTGGGTCACTTACCAGCAAAGATAGAGAGGTCTGTTGAAGTCTGATGGTACTATTTTAACAGTATTTATTGATAAAATACACAAAAATAATATCAATGCAAACATACAGATAATATACATCATCAATACTAAATCTAAAAGCGCGGGTATAATAATAATCAATAAGAAATAGCTCTATCGTTGTCTAGGGGATAATGTATTGTCCGATGGAAATATAAAAGTCTCTCAAGTTCATTCAAGCTACAGCTTTTGGTTGGAGAGAGTGTTTAAACTTGCCCATTCCTTTTATGATGTCAGTCCTTCGAGAGTCGGTTGGGGCTGAGTGCTCTTTTGTGTTAGCTAAAGCCATTCTTCCATGGTAAGACCCACCAATTCCGAGGCAAATGGAAAAGGACGCACATGGGCTTTTCCACCGGCTTTCGCTATTACACTGTTACAGGAGTTCTAGCGTTTCTTCTGGTGCGTCTAAAGGGGCTGTTCCCCAGACCCTCTTTTATCCTGACTCACAGGGTCTCAGATGTCAATCAGGTTGGGATGATGCAATCCCTCCACCAACCGCCCCCCTCGGTTCATTGCTTGGGGGCTTCGATGAATCGTACAGTACTCAATACACAACTCCGTTTCCAAGAGATAATGGCCGTTAAGCGTGGCTTTGTCTCTCGGAGGCCCAGGACACATTCCAAACGTTGAGGAATCTGCGTGTCTCTCTCGCATTTCCTGGTTCTCCTGACCCGAATCAATAGTGATCCTGCGATTCTCAAAAAGGAGGGGGCCACAGGCATAACAGTAGCAGCAATCCTGGTTCAATTCCCACCCGCTGCCTGTAAGGAGTCTGTATGCTCTCCCCGTGACCATATGGGTTTCCTCCCACCTTTCAAAGATGTATGGGTTGGAAATTTTATAAAACAAATTTTTGTTTTTAAATAATACTTTTTATAAGATTTGTACTTTTTAATAAGTTCATGTATTTTTCATACTCACTGGCAAAAAGTGGTATAGCAGCTAAACTAATGATTTATCACCTTTCTCATTTTTCATTGGCTAAATATTAGCACATTACCAACATGATATAATTATCTTATATAGCTTATTAACTAATTTATCACAATCTAAGGAATTTTCCTTCTCATCTATAAAAGTGATAGAATTTTTAGAAACGCCATCTTTTATTCCTTTGTCTTACACCCTTTAGCGTTAGTTCCCCTCTCAACATCATTTTTGCGCTCTTTATTTAGTTATGTTTGTTTGTACTCCAAAATAAACCAAAATCCAGGAATTAGGACTGCTCACCATTCTTGAGTCCCAGAAAAACCCTGAGGTGAGAAATTAAACAGAGATCCGACATTAGGTAAATTGGTCATTGCATTGTAAACTTTCTCATGTCTAGGCTAGGATTAAATTGGGGGTTGACCACAGTTACAGCTTAAAGGGTTTCAAGGGCCTATTCTGCTCTGTATCTCAATAAATTACAAAAATATAGAAATAAAATGATACACAATTTATATATAGGACAAAGAACATAAAAATGTACAACACAGTACAGGCCCTTAGGCCCTGACCCTTAGTGCTGACCTTTTGACCTGTTCTAAAATCAGTCTAGGAAGGATTACATACATCGATTGATTGTATGTCTATAAAGCAATGCCAGGCACAGAAGCATCTCTACATAAAGGAACTGACAGGGAATGATAAGGTTGTGGTGGTTGGGGTTGTGGAGGGGTGGAGGTGTTGATCAGCACTGCTTCTTGGGGAATGTGACTGTCTTTGAGTCTGGTGATTCTGGCAAGGACTTTCTGATGGGAATAGGATAAACAGTCCATGAGTGACCCTCAGTCACAATGAGGGAAGGGTTAGATTGATCTTGAAGTAGGTACTGCACTGTACTGTAGTGTTCTATGTTCTAACCCTCCCTTCACACATGGCCGTCCATTTTCTTTAATTTACCGTATGTTCCTATCTGAAAGTTTCTTGGGTATCCCTGATGGATCTGCCTCTACCATTAGCCCTGGCAGGACATTCCATGCAAAAATTACTCTCTGTGTGAAAGCCTATTTCTGAAAGCCCACCTATACTTTCCTCCAATCACCTTATAATTGTGCTTGCTTGTACTAGCCATTTCTGCTCTGGGGGAAAATAACTGTGAAACAATAACAATTAGAAACAAGACCTTGCTCATGTAAGAGTTGATCTGTACTTTTCCATTGTTGAGGTAAATTAAGACTAGAGTGACTTTGAGTTCCAGGTTCATTCCAAATCTCCCATATACCCTATAAGGATACCTCAGCACCTTATGTATTTCATTCAAGCCTGGGTTAGTGAGTGGAGGTGCTGATCAACTTTCATGCTTAGGGGAAGTAACTATTTTGAGTGTGGTTGTCCTGGAAAGGATGATTTTCCTATTTTGTATTTTATTCTCTTAGATAAAAGAAATGACAGTCTGATACTAGTCTTTTGCAAATCAGATACTAAGACTGACATCTGAGAATTCTGTAATTTCTAACCATCAGATAATGTGTATTTTTGAAACTTCTAGCTGCCAAACACAGACAGCTGCACATTTGCTACATTGTACTGCATTTGCCAGCTATTTTCCAACTCACTTAACCTATCTATATCCCACTTGCAACCAGAAAGCAAACTTGCGGAGGAAGTCAACAGGTCAGGTAACATCTTCAGAAGGAATTAAAGTGTCAGTATTCCAGGTCAAGATCCTTCATTGGAGTCCAGAGGAGTTTTATGAGAATTATTTCTGAAATGAAAGGGTTAATGGATAGAGGTCTTTGATGCCTCTGGGCCTGTGCTGACTGGAGTTTATAAGAATGAGGGGAACATCATCGAAGCCTATCGAATATCGAAAGGCCTATATAGAGTGGACTTGCAAAAGATGTTTCCTATAGTGGGGGAGTCTAGGATAGAACAATGTCATATTGGAACAGAGATGAGGAGGAATTTCTTCAGCCAGATGCTGATTAATCTGTGGAATTTATTGCCACAGATGGCTGTGGAGGCCAAGTCATTGGGTATATTTATAGCGGAGGTTGCTGGGTGTTTGATTAGGCAGGGTGTCATAGGTTACAAAGAGAAGGCAGGAGAATGGGGTTGAGGGATAATAAATCGGCCATAATGTAATGGAGGAACAGACTCAATGGATCAAATGATCTAATTCAGCTTGGTATTGGATAAATCTTTTAATGATCTAATGACTAATTTTATGACTGTATGATGTTATGTTCTTCATCTGGACTGAAAGAGTGGAGAGGACAGATCTGATTTCAAGATATGAGTGGGACAAGACCTATCAAGTGATGTCGAAGAACAAGAGAGCAGCAGAAACCACAGGGGGGAGCAGTTCAAAGTTCAATGATCCAAGTAAATTTTATTATCAATCTCAGGGCTGTCAACAATGCAACCCTGAGTTTCATTTTCTTACAGGTATACTCAATAAATCTATAGAATAATAACTATAAGAGGATCAGTGATTGGTCACCAAACTAGGGCTTTCAACCAGAATGCAGAAGACAACAAACTGTGCAAATGCAGAAAGAAGTAACAGTAATGCAAATAAGTAAGTAACTATCAAGAAAGTGAAATGAAAAGCCGTTGAAAGTGAGTTCATTGGTTGTAGAAACATTTCAATAATGGGACAGGTGAAGTTAAGTGAAGTTATCCCCTTTGTTCAAGAGCTTGATGGCTGAGGGGTAGAAACTGTTCCAAAACCTGGTGGAATGAGTCGTAAGTCTCTTGTACCTTTCTCCTGATGGCAGGAAGAAGAAGCGAGCATGTCCTGGATTAGTGTATGTATTAAGAACTCTAAAGCAAACATGGATTATTTTATCCTGGGACCAATGTATCAATGCAGTTACAAAGAAGGCATGACATTTGGAGTTTGAGGAGACTTGGCATGTCACCAAAAACATACCAAGTTTGTCAAAGACTGACTTGATAGGTCAGCAAACTTTTACAGAATCTCTACCATGGAAATCACTGTCTGGTATGGAGGGGCCGCTGCACAGGATTGGAAAACGCTATAGAAAGTTGCAAATTCAGTCAGCTCCATCATGGACACTAGCCTCCCAGCATCAAGGACAACTTCAAAACATGATGCTACAAAAAAGTTTCATCTGTCATTATGTCCCATCACCTTGACATGTCCTCTTCTCATTGCTACCATCAAGGAAGAGGTACAGGAGCCTGAAGATGCAGACTCAATGTTTTGGAACAGCTTCTTCCCCACCACCATAAGATTTCTGAATGGCCAATGAACCCATGTATAGCACCTTTTTTAAGTCTTGTTTGCTCTCTTTCTGCACTACTTATTTAATTTAATGTATACGTATATATATTTCTTATGGTAATTTATAGTTTTTTTAAGTTTATGTATTGCAATGTACTGCTGCTGCAAAGCAAGATATTTAATGACATACTGTGCAAAAGTCTTAGGCATACATATATATAGGATGCCTAAGAATTTTACACAGTACTGTATGTTATGTATTTCTGGTTACTAAATAACACTTAATGCTATTGAGCTAATACAAAGCTAAGTACTCATATCTGTTTCCCAAACACCTTCCCCTTTTAACCAATTTACAGTATACTAGTGATACTGAACCTGGTTCTGATTGTGTTTCCTGTAAACCAGCTAATTTCTGTCCACACTCACATACACCATGGGCTTTCATTTTCTGGAATAACCATTGACATGGCATCTAATCAAGGGCTCCTGGATATCTAAAATATAGTACAACTGTTTGCTTAATTTCTCCTCATATAACAAAACGTCCATCTCAGGAATCCACTTATTCAACAAAAGTTGAAGAAATAAACATTTAATAATTACACCTGTGCTCCTTTTATGTGGAAGAGTATCAAGAGATGGATCCAACTGAATATAATTAAGCTTGAGACCAGTCGTGATCCAGGCAAAAGATCAGTTAACTTTGTAGCCATGTTGTGCAACTATTTGAAATTTCTATATCAAATCATTTTTCTGCAATATATCTCCCTTTTACAGTGAACTCCAACAATCTGCCCTTGAATAGTATAGATTGCTCAATAATTTCATATACATTCGATTTGCGTTAATTGGGACACCAGCACCAGTACATTTTGGCCCAATTAGCTGAAGCTTTATGGAAATAGTTAAAAAGGTATAAACAAGTGTACACTGCCACGATCGTTTGATTGACTGTGAGGGCAGATACCTAGAGCAGATAATGATCTGCCCTCATACTATCCATTCAATGATTGCATCCTCCAAATCTTCATTTTCATTCAAGGCATTTTTCAATACCTTCAAATTCTTCACAGTTCTTAACTTGGTGAAGTAGTAAAATCATTTCATGTTCATTTCTGGCTGTTTCTAACATCTCAAAGCCTGAATGCTTGAAAACATGGTGAGAAAAACTATTCTGATTTGCTTTTCTGCTTACTTCTCAACAATTATTGTGATAAAATTTATTGCTTTTTGATCACAAACACATATATCTGATGTTATTTAAAAACTGTTTACTCTGAGTCCAGTATAGTGTCTAATGGTCACAGGACTGATGCTAGTCAGAAACAGCTCGGCAACAGTCTCCTGCCCCAATGAAGTAGGATAGTGTCCGAAATAAGTCGAATACTGGCTATTTTCTTGATTAGGTTTTGTTCTTTAAGAGATAGCCCAAATAAGTGACTGGCCTAATTAACCAGAATCCACTGCATCACTTTTTAGAGTGATCTTTACTTTACTTTATTGTTACCAAATAATTGATATTAGAGCGTACAATCATCACAGTGATATTTGTTTCTGCGCATTGTGCTCCCTGAAGTACAAATCGAAGTAAATATAATAAAAATTTAAATTAAAAATCATAATTAGAAAATTGAAAAAGTAAAGTAAGGTAGTGCAAGTCAGGTCCGGATATTTGGAAGGTACGGCCCAGATCCGGGTCAGGATCCGTTCAGCAGTCTTATCACAGTTGGAAAGAAGCTGTTCCAAAATCTGGCTGTACGAATCTTCATGCTCCTAAACCTTCTCCCGGAGGGAAGTAGGACAAAAAGTATGTTGGCTGGGTTGGTCTTGTCCTTCATTATCCTGGCAGCACTATTCCAACAGCATGTGGTGTAGAGTGAGTCCCAAGGATGGAAGATTGGTTTGTGTGATGCACCCTAGAAGAATGCTTTCTACGGTGCACCTATAAAAATTAGTGAAGGTTTTAAGGGACAGGCCAAATTTCTTCAGGTTTCTCAGGAAGTAAAGGCGCTGGTGGGCCTTCTTGGCAGTGGACTCTGCTTGGTTAGACCAAGTCAGGTCATTTGTGATATTCACCCTAAGGAACTTAAAGCTTTTGACTCGTTCCACCCGTGCACTACCGATGTAGATGAGGTCGTGCGGTCCGCTACTCCTTCTGAAGTCAACAACCAATTCCTTCGTCTTGCTGATGTTGAGGGATAGGTTATTGTCTTCGCACCATGCCACCAGGTTCTTAATTTCCTCTCTGTACTTATACTCATCATTACCCAAGATACGGCCTACAATTGTGGTGTCATCAGCAAACTTATATATTGAGTTCGATGGAAACTTGGCTACACAATCATAGTTGTACAGTGAGTACCCAGCCTTGGGGGGCACCAGTGCTCAGAGTGATTGTAGAGGAGAGCTTGTCCCCTATTTTTAGAGTCTGGGTCCTATCTGTGAGGAAGTTGAAGATTCAACTGCAGATCCGAGTGTTCAGACCCAGGTTCCGGAGCTTAGGAATTAGTTTATTTGGAATGATGGTATTAAAAGCCGAGCTGTAGTCAATGAAAATACATATGCGTCTTTATTCTCCAGGTGTTCTAAGGAGGAATGTAGTGCCAGAGCGATGGCATCCGCTGTAGACCTGTTGATCCGGTAGGCTAATTGCAAAGTGTCTAAATAAATATAATATAATATATTACCTTATAGATATGGAAATCTTGATTATGAATAATTGACTTGCCTATCTGTTTTCTCCAATCACTAACTCACCAGAATTCATTCATTTACTTTGAGTACTATCACTGGGACTTTGACTCCTACACTGCTTTTAAACTCACATGTGATAAATAGATGAATCTAAATATGCCCATGATACCGACAACCTTGTTTAATGTACAAAGTATCACCTTCCTTGAATGTAGGTCTCAATGGTGCAACATAATTAGCCATTGTTGATGTGGACTGATTAACATAGCCGCACTATCTTACTGTGAGTAATGTATTTACATAGGTAGAGTATGGTGCTCTCCTAAAGCAGAGGTTCCTAATCTGGAATCATCGGAACCCTTGCTTAATTGTGTTGGCCACTGGCGTAAGAAAGTGTGGGAACCACTATCCTAAAGGTTTAACTGTTGATGGGTTCTCAGGTGGCTGTAGAGGCTGATCCGATATCCACATATTGGAGTGTGTGTGTGCAGATTATCTTAATGGAGAATGCCTGTGCGTGGCTTTAATATGGGGAAGCTGATGCATGGGAAACTACCCCATGGTCCTTGACAAATGAGGATCAGGGTCCGGTGACCTGGAATGCAAGCCAACTGGGGACCCTTTACTGCTGCAGTCTCCTTCCACCTTCACTGTTGTTATCATGCATCCTCATCGTTCACCAGCTCAGCTGTTGAGGTCTTGGTTGGATTGCTCTTTGTCTGGAACTTCCCCTTGACCTTACCATCATGGGTGACCCTACCAGGAGCTAAGCTCTAGATGGCATCACTCTTGGAATGTCAGGAACATATCATGACAAGGTGACGATCCTCAGATGGATCTCTGCCTTCTTACACTTGGCTGATACATACCAGAACATTTCACTTTCCAACTCATATCTCTTGAGCAGCTTGCACCCTACTGTAGACCAGCAACCTGTGTCGTATAGATAGTATTGGCTATTTCCAAAGCTGTCCATTTTAATTTCAAACTAATGACTGCTGACAATTTACATTAAGAACTGAAGGCTGGTTCTTGTTGGAATAATGTCCGCTATATTCACATTATTGCATAACTCATGAATTACAAACAGGTCACGGATTTGGGAGATGCTATATGCAGAGTCTAGGCAGATAACTCCACTGCATTTTGTTGTTTGTGGGCTGTACTTCAGGGTTATTGCAACTTCATTCATTCAGAGAAGAGGATAGTATATAACCAAGATGTGGATAGTGGAAATACAATGTCATGAGTAGACCACAAGACCATGCAATATAAAAACAGATTTAGGCTACTCAGCCCATCGAGTCTGTTCTGCCACTTGATTATTGCTGGTTTATTATCGCACACACGCCCATTCTCCTGCCTTCCAGGAGACACCTAAAAAACTATCATTTTCTTTTTCAAATATACCCAAACCTTGGCCTACATTGCTGTCTGTGGCAATGAATTCCACATAACCATGACATTCTGGCTAAAGAAATCCCTCTTCCCAACTGTTCTAAAGGGATGTCCTTCTGTTCTGATGCTGTGCCCTTCGATCCTAGACCCTTTGATTATAGAAACGTTCTTTCCACGTCCACTCTAATGAGGCCTTTCAATATTTGATAGGTTTCAAAATTAGATCTCATATTCAATGCTGGAAATCCAGAGTAACAAACACTAAATGCTGGAGGAACTCAACAGGTCAGGCAGCATCTTTGGAGAAGAGGAATAAACATTTGATGTTTTGGTACCCTACATCAGGACTGGAAAAAAGGAGAGAATAAAAAGGTGGAGAGGAGGGGAAGGAATACAAGCTGAAAGGTGATGTGTGAAACTAGGTGAGGGGGAGGTGGGTGGATGAGGGGAATGAAGTAAAAATTTGGAAAGTGATAGGTGGAAAATGTAAAAATCTGAAGGAGTCTGATAGGAGAGGGAAGTAGAGCATGGGAGAAAGAGAAGGAGGAAGGGCTCCAGTCGGAGGTGATGGGCAGATGAGGAGAAAATAAGGGGTGGGAAGGCAGCCAGGATGGGGAATAGAAAAAAGAGGGGGAGAAATTACCAGAAATTACTGTTCCTCATACCTGACACCCTGATGTAAAATTCAATGTTCATGCTGTCAAGTGAAAGCTACTATCATAGACTCAGATTTCATGTACATCAGTAGAGAGACAAGAAATATGATGTAACAGAGACAGTGCACATTTATTTATTGTTCTGAAGATGGATCCATGGAACAATCAATTGGTAAACAAGTAGCGACAGATTGATCAAGACTTGGAAAATGACTGAATGATGGAAAGATAAATTGTCAAAAGCTAAGAGAAGAAAAATATGGAAATAGATTGATTGATGGACTAAGTGGAATCAAATTTAGAATCAGGTTCATTATCACTGACATACAGTATGTCATGAAATTTGTTGTTTTGTGGCAGCAGTAGAGTGCGATGCATAGAACTACTATAAATTCCAATAGAATATATCTATATAAAAATTAAGTGGAGCGAAAAGAGAACAAAGCTAGTAAGGGATAATGTGCATGGCCTCAATGTCCATTCAGAATTCTGATCGCGCAGAGGAAGAAGCTGTTCCTAAAACAATGAGTTTTTGCCTTCAGGCTCCTGTACCTCCTCTGCTATTAGTGATGAGAAATGGGCACGTCCTGGGTGATGGGGGTCCTTAATGATGGAAGCTGTCTTCTTGAGGGATCCCCTTTTGAAGACTTCTTCAGTGCTGAAGAGGATAGTGCCCATGATGGAGCTGGCTGAGTTTACAACCCTCCGCAGTTTGTTTCTGATCCTGTACATTGGAGCCTCCATACTGCATAGTGATGCAACCAGTCATAATGCTCTCCATGATGCAGTACACCTGCAGAAATTTCCTAGAGCTGTTGGTGACACTGGGGAGATTTAGGGAGATTTGATAGAACTATAGAAAAATCTGAGGGGTATGGATAAGGTAAACGCAAGCAGGGTTTTCCCACTGAGGTTGGGTAAGACTTGAATTGGGGTCATGGCTTAAGAGCAAAAGGTGAAATGTTTACAGAGAACATGAGGGGTATCTTCTTCACTCAGAGGGTGAGAGTGCAGAATGAGATGCCAGTACAAGTGGAGGATGAGGGTTCAATTTCAACATAAGAGAAATTTGGATAGGTACACAGATGGGAGGTACATGGAGGGATATAGTCCAGCTGCAGGTTGACAGGACTAATGGTTTTGCATGGACTAGATGGGCTGAAGAATCTGTTTCTGTGCTGTAATGTTATACGACTTTATGACTATGACATACTAAAAGACAAAGAGATAAATAGGTCGATCAGTAGGTAGATGGGCAGGTAAGTGAAGGAACAGAGACAAATTTTTTGCAGATGATAGAAATACAAAACCAATTTATCAATTTGATCAGGTGATTTAAGACTGAACGACAGAGATGTGCAAACCATTTCTCTACATACAGGATTAGAACAGCATTTTCACACATCCATTATCTGGATGTGGGTAGATGTTTCTATTTAAAATTGCTGTTACATATTTTTCAGGCAAAATTACTTTGCTCCCAGCTTTAGGTTGTTTTGAACCTTAGACTTAAGATTTGTACCAGAGGTACTGTATACAAGCAAAACAGAACTTACAAAACATCAGGCCCAGGGATGTTAGCGAAAACAAAAAAAAAGAAAATATTTAGCTCATTAATCTTGTATGTAGGTCTGTCCCCAAACCATACTTGTCCTGATATCCTCACATCACAGGAAAAAGTAGAAACATCTGCCTCTGCAATCACTGATAATTGTCATGCTTGACTTGGTAAGGCAAGTGGTAAAACAAAGTATTGCCTGAAGCGTATCTACAGGTGGCATGGAAGAGAAACACCTGTGAGAGGTTCGTCATTGAATAGAGTGCTTCTGTTGTACAGAACAACACGACAGAATGCTCTGGAGGTCAGATACAACAACACCTGATCCCCAGTGTCTTAGTAATGGGCTAATTGAATGGGGTTCCCTATCTATGGGATGAAAAAGTCAAACAATGACAAAATGATTTGTTTCTCTATTTTAACTTCAATTATGTTATTAATAGTTTGCATCAAATGGCTCTTTAATGTTATCGCGGGGGAAGCTAGTGGGGATAAGCTCCCACTATCTATTAAATACTCCCAATGACATGTGTCTCAAATAGCCTCTGACAATCAAGTCCGGCTCCTGGCCTTCCTGTGTGGCTCAGCTACTAAGCCCGGCAGAGCCACTTCTACTGGCAGGAAAAGGGGCAGAGGCTGGTTGCTGGCATTTTAAAACCAGTAGCCTCAGGCAGATGGGGCTCATCTGGGAGAAGGAAAGCTTTGATCTCAAACAGCCACTGCCTTGCAGCAACACCAATTCATGGGGAAAGCTTCAGGAGCAAATACTGGGGAAAAAATCCAGAGCTGGAATCCCTAAGGCAGTCCTACGTTGAGCTCGACACTGACTGGCAACTGCTGTGGTGCCGAACTGTATTGGTCTCAGCTGAACCTTTTGGTTCATCGGCTGCATGGAGGAGGGGGAGCCTGCTATGTGAGCAACAGCTTGCTCTCCATATCATATGGCCCTGGCATGTGTACAGGCTTATACATCACATAGACAGGTGGGATGCAACATCCATGGTTAATCCCAACCAACTGAGAGCCGCACATAAACAAAGCATTTTCAATAAATTTGTTTTTCATTTAAGTATTAAACAATTTCTATTGTTAGTTATTTAAATCTATTTCAACTTTAATAAATATGCCTGATTATCTGAAACACTTTGAGACAATTGGAAAGAATTGTATTCATTTTATTTAAAGATACAGGATGGTAAGAGACCTATCTGGCCCATCGAGCACATGCCACCCAATTACTCGCTAGTGGCCTACTAAACCATACATCTTTGGAATGTGGGAAGAAACATGGGGAAATATTCCATGGGGAAATCCACACAGTCAAGGAGAGAACGTGCAGATTCCTTACAGACAGAAGCAGGAATTGAACTTAGGTTGCTGATACTGTAATAGTATTATGCTAAACATGACACTACAATGCCACCCTAGGCAAATTCCCAGTGGACCATCAGGGTGATACCTAGGTGTCTTTATTTTCTGAGGCCTAGCTGCCACGCATGGAACTGCAATTGAAGATTTATTTCTTTGTGGTGGTTTCTTTCAAACTTAGTCTTTTAACATCTTTGGACTATTTTTATTGTGCCCATGGGCAGTTTATTTATCAATTATACTATTGTTTGTACTGTTGAAACTATGTGGTTTTGTGCAGGTCTTGTAGCTTTAGTTTTTGGTCTTGTTTTGTCTGGTGGGTTTGGAGCTCCTTTCCCGGGAACGCGCTAAGACGGTAGCGCGATATTAATACGCGGCAGCCTCTCCGGACTCTGGACTGAGGATTGCCAAACATTATGTGGATTTTCTGGTGTAGTCTGTTTTGTCATGTGCTTTTGTGATATCATTCTGGAGGAACATTGTCTCATTTTTTAAACTGCATTACATTTGTGGTTTCTAAATGACAATAAACTGAATCTGAATATGTCCTGAAATAATTAAATCCATGGAGCAGGGGAGTACTTTGGTTGCCGAGAGTAAGGTGGGTATCATTAACTCAACAATCCTTACAACACTACCTTGTTCTTCATCTTTTATATTATTTATTAATTTTTGGTAACTTAGTAATTTTTATGTCTTGCACAGTACTGCTACCCAGCAAACAACAAGTGGCATGACAGATGTCAGCAATACCAAACCCGATTCTAAATAAAAGAGGTTCTTCAGCATAACACACACAAAATGCTAGGGGAAATCAGCAGATCAGGCATAATTTATGGAGAGGAATCAAGTGCTGATGTTTGAAGCTGAGACCATTCATCAGGACTGAAAAAGGGGGAAGACACCAGGATAAGAAAGTGGGGGAAGACGAAGGACTACAAGTGGACAGGTGATAGGTGAAGCCAGGTTGGGGGAGGATGGATGAAGTGAGAAGTGAGGAGGTGATAGGAAGAAAAGGTAAAGAGATAAAGAAGGAATCTGACAGGAGATGACAGTGGACCATGGGAGAAGGGGAAAGAGGAAGGGCACCCCAGGGAGACAATAAGTGGAAGACTGAAAGGTATGAAGAATTAATCTGATACGAGATAATGTTGATATAACAAAGTCAATGAAATATTTCACACCAATGCAAAACAACCTTGATGGTTACAATCCTTATTAAATACACTATATTACATCAGACTATTTGAGATCGATTGTTAAAGAAAAATTGTTGATGTGTGAATGTGCAGCTTGATATGCCTCATCATAATTGCTTCATGGAAGTTCCTTAGTTATATCAACATTTTGGGCCTTTTATCTGAGAAAGGAGGTGCTGGCATTGAAGAGGGTTCAATGGAGGTTCACAAAAATAATTCCAGGATTGAAAAGATTTTCATGTGAAGAGTGTTTGATGGCTGTGGGCCTGTACTCACTGGAATTCAGAAGAATGAGGGGGATCTCATTGAAACTGATCAAATGTTGAAAGACCCCAAATAAGTAGATGTGGAGAGAATGTTTCATAGGGTAGAGGACACAGACTCAGAATAGAGAGATGTTAATTTAGAACAGAGGTGAGGAGATATTTCTTCAGCCAGAGAATGGTGAATCTGTGGAATTTGTTGCCACAGGTGGCAGTGGAGGCCAAGTTATTGTGTATATTTAAGGCAAAAGTTGATAGGTTCTTGATTAGTCAGAGCATGAAGGGTTATGGGGAGAAGACAGGAGATTGGGGCTGAGGGAAAAGGATCAGCCAGGGATGAATTAATGAAGCAGACTTGATAGGCCAAATGGCCTAATTCTGCTCCTATATCTTATGTTCTTATATTTACAAGATTTGTCAATGAGAATCAGAATTAGGGTTAATATAATAAATTGCAGGAGGCAGTGTAGCTGGGTGACTGTCAGGAACTCAGCAGAGAACTTTTGTGGCTGTTCTCCTCAATAATAAGTGTATCGCTTTGGATACTGTTCACCTGCTGGAGAAAACCACAGCATCTGGGTTCCTGGCACTGTGGCTCAGAAAGGATGGGGGGGGGGGGGAAGAAGAGGACTGCGGTAGTGATGGGGAATTCCATAGTTAGAGGACGTGATAGAGACACCCAGATAGTATATTGCCTCCCAGCTGCCAGGGTCAGGGATGTTTTGGATCGGGTCCTTGGTGTTCTAAAGGGAGAGGATGAGTAGCCAATATGATCACTGGGGTCTGTACGAAATAAACAGGTTACGAGTGACCCCGAGTGAGACCAAAATCCTTGCAGGTGGGCTTGCAAGAGCTGTTAAAACATGGAAACATAGAAAACCTACAGCACAATACAGGCACTTCAGCCCACAAAGTTGTGCTGAACATGTCCCTACCTTAGGGATTACTAGGATTATCCAGAGCCCTCTATTTTTCTAAGCTCCATGTACCTATCCAAAAGTCTCTTAAGAGACTGTTGAGGATTTAAACTAATTTGATAGAGCAATGGGAAGCCGAGTGAAAGGGCTGATTTACAAGCAGGGGCAGTGTGTAGTGAGATTGTCCGGAAGGACAGGCAGGAGATAGAGCAAAATTGCAGTCAGTTGGATAAGGTAAAAAGGGCAAAATCAAAAAGTGATGAACACAGGATTGAATATATGCAGCATGTGGAAAAAAAGACCATGAGGCTAGAAGATATAGGGTCTAAATTAGGCCATTTGGTCCATCAAGTCTGCTCCACAATTTCATCATGGCTGATCCAGTTTCCCTCTCAGCCCCAATGTCTTGTATTCTCCCCATATCCTTTCATGCTCTGATCAATCAAGAAACTAACAACCTCTGCCTTAAATATACATAGACTTGACCTCCACAAATATTGTTGCAATGAATTTCACAGATTCACTACTTTGGCTAAAGGAAATCCTCCTCATCTCAGTTCTAAAAGGACACCCCACTATTGAGGATGTGACCACTGGTCTTAGACTCTCCCATCATAGGAAACATCCTCTCCACATCCATTCTATCAAGGCCTTTCATCATTCAACAGGTTTCAGTTGGTCACCCCTCATTCTTTGGAATTCCAGTGATTTCAGGTCAACAGCGATCAAATGCTGTTCATATGATAAGCTGTTTAAACCTGGGTTAACTTTTCTGAACCTCCTTTGAACCCTCTTCCATTTCAGCATATTCTTTAAGATTACAGGCCCAGAACTGCTCATAATACTCAGTGAAGCCTCATGAGTGTTTTATAAAGTCTCAAATAAGGTAGATAATTTTGTAGCCCAGTTAGAGGTTGGCAGGTATGACATTCAGGTATCACTGGTACCTGCATATCACAGTGATGCAGGTATCCCTGAGTCATGACTGAATGAAAAGTTTAGTTTGAGCTTAACATCTGAGGATGGATATTGTATTGATAGGACAGGCAGGTAGGCCGATGGTGTGACATGGCTCTGTGAATAAAAAATAAAATCAAATCCCAAGAAAGTGATGTATGATCAGAAGGTGTAGGATCATTGTGGGTAGTGTTAACAAACTGCAAGGATAAAGAGACCATGCTCGGAGTTATATACAGACTTCCAAATAGTAGCTTGGATGCACAATATAAATTACAACAGGACATAGAAAGTGCATGGCAAATGGGCAATACTATGAGAGATGGGGAATTTCAATAAGCAGGTAAACTGGGAAAATCAGATTAGTGCTGATTTTGGATCCCAAGAGTGATGTACAATTCTAGCAGGGTGTTCTTCTAGAGCAGCTTGTGGTTGAGCCCACCAGGGGGATCAGTTATTCTGGATTATGTGTTGTGTAATAAATCAGATTTGATTAGGCACGCTTCGTAGCCAGTGATCATAATATGATACAATTCACCTTGTAGTTTGAGGGGATGGAGCAAAAATAAAATGTATCATTATTACAGAGGAATAAAGGGAATTACAGAGGCATGACAGTGGAACCAGCCAAAGTTGATTGGAAGGGAACACTAGCAGGGCTGATGGTAGAACAGCAATGGCTAATGTTTCTGAGAGCAATTCAGCTGGCACAGGGTGGATACATCCCAAAGTAGTACTCTGAAGGCAGGATAACACAACCATGGCTGACAAGGGAATTCAAAGACAACATAAAATCAAAAGAGAAGGCATGTAATAGAGTAAATATTAGTGGGAAGTTAGAGAATTGGGAAGATTTAAAAATCAACAGAAGGCAACTAAAATAACCATAAAAAGCAATATATGAAGGCAAGCTAGCCAATAATATTGAAGATACTGAAAGCATTTTGATATATGCAAGGAGTAAAAGAGGTGAAAGCAGATAGACCACTGGAAGATGACTCTGAAGAGATGGTAATGGGGACCAAGGAAATGGTGGACAAACTGAAGTATTTTGTGTCAGTCTTCACCATAAAAGACACTGGCAGTATGGCAGAAGTTCAAGAGCATCAGGGATCAGAAGTGAGCAGATGTGTTATTACTATGGAAAGGGTGCTTGGAAAGCAGAAAAGTCTGAAGGTAGGTAAGTCACCTAGACAAGATGGACCGCACCCCATCTTCTGAAATAAATAACTAGAGAGATTGTAGATACATTAGTATTGATCTTTCAAGAATCACTCAATTCTGGCATGGTTTCAGAGGGCTGGAAAACTGCAAATGACACTCCATTCCTTGAGGGAGGGATGCAAATGAAAGGAAGTAAGCCAGTTAGCCTGACCTCAGTAGTGGGGAAGATATTGAAGTCAATTGCTAAGGATGAGGTTTCAAGTTACTTGGAAGCACATGGTAAAATAGTGAAAGTCAGTATGTTTTCCTCAAGGGAAATTCTTGCCTTACAAATCTTTTAGAATTCTTTGGGGAAATAACAAGCAGGATAGACAAATGGGAAATGGTCAATGTTTTGCACTTGGATTTTCAGAAGGCCTTTGACAAGGTGCCGCACATAAGGCTGCTTAGCAAGATAAGAGCCCATGGTATTATAGGAAAAGCACTGGCATAGATAGTGCATTGGCTGATTGGCAGGAGACAATGGGAGTCTTTTCTGATTGGCTGCCAATAGTATTCCACAGAGTCAGTGTTGGGACTGCTTCTTTTTATGCTATATGTCAATGACTTGGATGTCAGAATTGATGGCTTTCTGGCCAAATTTAACAGGTTGAGGGGTAGATTGTGTTGAGGAAACAGATCCTGCAGAAAGACTTAGACAGATTAGGAGAATGGGCAAAGATGTAGCAGATAGAATACAGTGTCAGGAAGTGTATGGTCATGCACATTGGTGGAAGGACCAAAAGTGTAGACTCTTTTCAAAATAGGGAGAAAACAAAATGCAAAGTGACTTGGAAGACCTCATGCAGGAATCACAACAAATTAACTTGCAGGTTCAGGTGATGAGGAAGGCAAATGCAAAATTAGCTTTCATTTTGAGAGGACAATATAAAAGCAAGGATGTCATGTTGATGCTTTATTAGACTGGTTCGGCCTCACTTGCAGAATTGTGAGCAGCTTCGGGTGTGTTAACTAAGAAAGGATATGCTGATATTGGAGAGGGTTCAAAAGATGTCAGTGAGAATGATTATGGTAATGAAGGGGTTATCATATGAAGTACTCTGGGCCCATATTTTCGAGAATTCAAATGAATGCAGGGGGACCTCGTTGAAACAAATTGAATGCTGAAAGGCCTTGTTAAAGTAGATGTGGAGAGGATGCTTCCTGTAGTGGGGAAGTCTATGATCAGAGGACACAAACTCAGAACAGAGGGACCCTCATTTAGAATGGAGATGGGAGGAATTTCTTTAGCCCCAGAGTTGTGAATCTGTGGAATTTATTGCAGTAGGTGGCTGTTGAGGCCAGGTCATTGAGTGTATTTAAAGCGGATATTGAAAGATTCTTTAAGTCAGCACATGAAGGGTTATGGGAGAAGGCATGAAAAAGGTCTTAAGGAAATGGATCTGCCATGATCAAATTTCAGGGAAGACTCCATGGGCTGAATTCTGCTCCAATGTCTTATGGACTTAGGGTCTAATATCACTATCATATGTCATGAATTTTGCTTTGCAGCAGCAGTATATTGCAATACTAATAAAAATTAAATTACAGTGAGAACCATATGTAAAAATTAAATTAAATAAGCAGCAAATAAAGAGAGAAAAGATACTGAGGTAATGTATATGGGTCCAGTGTCTCATTCCCATCAAGGAGGAGGCTATGTAGCATCTATGCCAGGACTACTGGACTCAAAAGAGTTACAGTACTTGCCCCAAGTAGTAAGGCTGATTAACATCTCCACCTATTAATTCCACGCCAACACTTACCCCACCAACATTACTTTATCTTTTCCTGTCCAAGTCCCCTTATATACAGACACTAATATGCCCATGTCATTTCATGGACATATGATCAAACTATGTACAGAGCTCATTTTTGTATTATATTTATTGTATCTTTTAAAATAAAGTCCATTATCTTACTGAGTTTTTTTTTTGTAATTAGATCCAGAGTAAATCATTTCATTCCTCTCTGAACTTATATACTGGTAATGACATTAAACAATCTGGGATCTTGCATTGTCCATTCAAGAAATCTGATGGCAGAAGGGAAGAAGCTGTTCCTGACAGTAACAATGAGAAGATGACCTGTCCTGGGTCCAGATCCATGGCTGAGACTGCATTTCAGCTAAGGTAGTCCTAAACATGAATATTTAATGACCCCCATCAGATCTGCAAACAAAGAATTACCCCTCGTGAGCACCATCTTGACAACATGAGACCAGTTCATTGAATAAAAGAGTTCCTTTCAAACCAGAGGATTGAAAAATACTTTGGGGTTATTTTGTTTATCATCTTAATTGTCAATGATGTCAGTGATTTAGATGATGGAATTCACATCTTTTTTGCAAAGTTTGCAGACAATATGAAGATAGGTGGAGGGGCAGGTAGTCGAGAAAATAGAGAGGCTACAGAAGGACTTAGATTAGAAGAATAGGCAAAAAATGGCAGATGAAATATAGTATTGGGAAGTGTATGTTCATGCATTTTGGTAGACGAAAGGGTTGACTTTTTTTTTAAATGGAGAGAAAATACAAAAAACTCATGCACAAAGTTACTTGGGAGTTGTTGTACAGGGTTCCCTAAAAGTTAATTTGCAGGTCAAGTCTGGTGAAGGCGGCAAATGTGAAATTAGCATTTATTTCAAGAGGACTACACTGACGAAGAATATACTGGCTTTGGAGGCAGTGCAGAGAAGGTTCACCATGTTGATTCCAGAGATGAAGGGGTTAACCTATGAGGAGAGTGAGTCACCTGGGACTATACTCTCTGGAATTAAGAATGAGGGGATCTTATAGAAACATAAAATTTTGAAAGGGATAGATAAGATAGAAATAGGAAAGTTTTCCCATTGGTAGGTGAAACTAGAACTAGGGGACATTGCCTCAAGATTCAGGGGAGAAAATTTAGGATGGAGATGAGGATAAACTGTTTTTTTCCAGAGAGTGGTGAATCTGTGGAATTCTCTGCCCAGGGAAGCAGTTGAGGCATCTTCACTAAATATGTTTAAGATACAGTTAGATAGATTTTTACATAGCAGGGGAATTAAGGGTTATGGGGAAAGGCAGATAGATGGAACTGAGTTTACAGATAGATCAGCCATCATCTTATTGAATGGCCTTCTCCTGTTCGCATTTCTTATGTTCTTATGACTAGAATATAAAAGCAATGATATGATGTTGAAACTTTATAAAACACTGACGAAGCCTCATTTGGAGTACTGCAAGTAGCTTTGGGCCCCTTATCTAAGAAAGAATGAGCTGAAACCGGAGAGAGTTCAAAGGAGGTTCACAAAAATGATTCCAGGATTAAATGGCTTGTCATATGAAAGTGTCTGGTGACTCTGGACATGTATTCACTAGAAGAATGAGGGTGTCCTCATTGAAACCTATCGACTGGTGAAAGGCCTTGATAGAATGGACATGGAGAGGATGTTTCCCATAATGGGAGAATCTAATTCCAGAGGACACAGCCTCAAAATAGAGGGGTGTTCTTCTAAGTGGCAATGAGGATGAATTTAGTGTATGAAGAGATATGGGGAGAAGGCAGGAGACTGAGGCCGAGAGGAAAATTGGATGTGTCATGTTGAAATAGCAGAGTAGACTCGATGGACCAAATGGCCTGTCATCCTCCTATATCTTATGGTCATCATTCGCATCTTTTCTCTTTTCAATGGGAATTATCTGATGTTTGTAGAATGTTGCATTTGTAAAAAAGCCAAGAGTGGATCTGTAATGAAGAGAGATGAGAAAAGGAATTGTACGGCTGTTCCCAGTGGTGACAAATTGAGAAATAGAAGTCCCAAATTACATTACATGAAGACTAATTAATCTGGATTAATATTCCATCATATCTACATGATTTAGCCATGGATATTGGATAAAGGGAGGAATTGATTCGCTTTAGGCAAATGATTCAAAAGCCCAACTTCCCAAAAACTAACATCACAGCCCTGAGGGATGATAGACAAGGAGATTTTTCTCACTAATTATAAAGACAAGGCTGTATATAATGGCTAACATTGAAGCATAGATTATAATTAATTTTACAAATTGATTTCCCACATTTTCAGCCAGTAACAAAGAAAATTAATCTCACCAATTTATATCATGTCCTAAATTCTGATCCTGACTAAACTGATAATCAGCAAGTCTGAATTGGTAGAATTACTTTCTAAAACCATATGGGGTGTCACAGTAGTGTAGCTGTTAGCGCCTCCTCTGTACCCTGTAGTATCCTCCCACAATCCAAATATGTATGATTAATAGGTTCATTGGTCATTGTAAATAATCCCATAGTTAAATTGGGGATAAATCAGTGAGTTGCTGGACAGTGTAGCTTGTTGGGCTGGGAGAGCCTGCTCCGCTCTATCTCTAGATGAATAAAAATGTGGTGACCCACTTTCTATGCAGGCAAACTGGCTCACAAAATGGCGTGCGCTTCGGCAGGGAGGCCAGCCCCAAAATGCAAATGGCAGCACAATACGGACCAACGGCACCCACACAATGCAGCTGCAGTTCGGCGCCAGCCGGTTCACATGGGACTTCACAAGGGCTGCTGTGGCCCAACCACTCCTGGGGGCGGACTTCTTGTAAGCTCACAGCCTGCTGGTCGACTTGCAAGGGAAAAGACTGGCCATGCCAGTACTTTCCAGACATTCTCCCTGGGTGAAGCCAAGTTGTCGGCCCCACACCAGGACTCCTTCACACTGCCTGACAATGGATTCACCAGAATCCTGGTGGACTTTCCATCGATTCTGGCACTGCAGTTCATGGCAGCCATGCCCAGACATGGAGCACAGCACCACATTCCAACCCAGGGACCACCCCTCCATGCCCTTGCATGAAGGCTACCCCGGACAAGCTCCGCCTGGTGAAGGAGGAGTTCAAGAGGATGGAGGAACTGGGGATTGTACGGAGATCCAACAGCCCATGGGCCTCCCCACTGCACATGGTGCCCAAAGCAGCTGGCAGCTGGAGACCATGCAGCAACTACCGCAAACTGAATGAGGCTACAACTCCTGACTGCTACTCTGTGACGCACATACAGGACTTTGCAGCAAACCTGCATGGGGTTTCTACTTTCCAAAGTAGACCTCATCCGGGGATACCATCAAATCTCTGGTACACCCTGAAGACATCCCCAAAACAGCACTGATCACCCTGTTTGCGTTCCTCCGAATGCCGTTCAGCCTGAAGAATGCCGCACAGACATTCTAGCAGCTAATGGGTGTGGTGGGACGCGACCTGGACTTTGTGTTCATCTATGTGGACGACATCCTTATAGCCAGCAGTCGTCATCAAGAGCATCTGTCCCACCTCCGCCAGCTCTACTCCCGCCGGAGTGATTTCAGCCTCACGATCAAACTGGCCAAATGCCAGTTTGGACTCGACACCATCGACTTCCTGGGTCACAGGATTACCAAAGATGGGGCAACACCTCTGCCTGCCAAGGTAGATGCCATCCAGCACTTCATCTGGCCCAACACAGTCAAAGGCCTGCAGGAGTTTGTTGGTATAGTGACCTTCTACCACTGCTTCCACGTGGGGTGCTGCAGCAACTCAGAGGGGCACTGGCAACCCCTGGCGTTCTTCAGCAGGCACCTATGGCCACCCAAACTCAAGTACATTGCCTTCGACCAGGAGCTGTTGGCACTGTATCTGACAATCCAGTATTTCAGGTACTTCTTAGAAGGCAGGCCATTCACCACATTCATGGACCACAAACAATTGACTTTTGCATTCATGAAGGTGGCTGATCTTTGGTTGGCCCACCAGCAGCGACATCTGTCCTACATCTCCGAGTACATGACAGATATCCAGCATGTCTCGAGAAAGGACAATGTCACGGTGGACGCACACTCCAGACCAGCTGTCCAGGCCCTGTCCCTGGGGGTGGACTATGCTGCACTGGCAGACGACAAGATGCCCAGCTACAGGACTGCAGTCTCGGGTTTGCAGCTGCAGGACTTTCTCGTAAGCCCAGGTGAGAGGACCCTCCTGTGCAACGTGGCTACCAGCCAACTTCGCCCCATCATCCCAGCAGCCTGATGGCGGCAAGCTTTCAACTCCATACACGGCTTGGCACACCCATCTATCAGGACAACCGTCCAGATGATCTCCAGCAAGTTCGTGTAGCACAGACTTCCCAAACAGGTCAGTGAATGGGCCAGAATGTGTGCGCAGTGCCAAACAGCCAAGGTGCAGTGGCACACTAAAGCCCCGCCACAGCAGTTTGAACCCACCCACCGGAGATTTGACCACATTCATATGAATATCGTGGGGCCCCTGCCAGTGTCGCGAGGAGTGTGGTACCTCCTAACTGTGGTAGACTGGCTCACAGTGGCCAGAGGCTGTCCCGCTCACCGACACCACCGCCGATTCCTGCGCCCGAGCGCTGATTGCAACCTGACTAGCACGCTTCGGGGTACCGGCCCACATTACCTCTGCCCACATTACGGCACCCAGTTCACCTCCCGCCTGTGGTCGGCTGTGGCCAGCCTGTTGGGAACACAGTTACACCACACAACTGCCTACCACCCACAGTCGAACAGACTAGTGGAACGCTTCCACCATCACTTGAAATCAGCTCTCATGGCCCACCTGAAAGGGCCTAAGTGGGTGGACAAAATTCCCTGGGTCCTGCTTGAAATCCACACAGCACCCAAAGAGGATCTGCACACCTCATCAGCTGAGCTGGTGTATGACACACCCCTAGTCGTCCCAGGAGGGTTCATCCCAGCCCCAAGGGGGCAAGAGGAAGAACCCGCAACAGTCCTGGACAGACTACGCGAAAGGCTCAGCAACCTGGCCCCCGTACCCACTTCACAGCACAGACGGATTCCGACCTGTGTACCCAAGGACCTGCAGAACTATAAGTTTGTGTTTTTATGAAGGGGCGCACACCAGGCACCACTACAACGGCCGTACAAGGGACCGTTCAAGATGATCAGGAACAACGGGTCCACGTACGTTCTGGACCTTGGGGTGGGGGTGGGGGAAGGGGAGGTTTTCATGGTGGACCAACTCAAACCAGCCCATGTGTATTTGCGCTGCAGGTCGCGGTTCAGGCACCTCCGCTCAGAGGCAGACCTCCCAAACAGAGACTGATCCAGACTGTGGACATTGGGGGGGTGTATTGCTGGTTCTGGGGGTGGGGATTATGTGGCGACCCACTTTCTACGCAGGCAAACCTGCTCACAAAATGGTGCATGTGTCGGCAGACAGGCCAGCCCCAAAATGGCGCTGGGCCTTCACCAGCAAGGAGAAAGAGCCCGCGAGCAGGAAGAGACTTTTGTAATGCACCTCTGACATCATTTCTGCCCGGAGAGGGCGGGAACGGAACTGCGTGAAAGCCAGTGCCGCGAAGGTTGAATAAATCAGTCTCGAGTGCAACTTACAGTCTGCGTGTCATTACTTCTAGCTCTGTAACACATTGCTACAAATATTTATTTTGTAATTCAATTTTGATAGTTGTAAAACTCTGGAGCAAAAATCTGTTCGAATAGAAATTAGTAACTTTAAATCAAATGCACACCTATTTTGCCTTTTCCTCTGTTTTTGCTGAAATTGTATGCATTTAACTGTACAAAGATCTGTTGAGTAGAATATCTTGACAATGTTTCGAAATGCCAGATTTTCTGAACTTTCTTTCAAAATAGGTCTTTATACATTTGAGAACGATATCTTCATGGAAGTTCCTCATCACAACAGATACTTTAATCCAGCTTCTAAAAATTTGATTTAAATTGCTGAAAATTATCTTCATAAAGATACAACGAAATAAAATTTGATAAATGTTAACATACGACCATAGAACTATAAGACATATGAGAATTAGGCCATTCGACCCATTGAGCCTACACCACAATTCCACCACGACTGATTTAAATTCCCTCTCAACCCCATCCCCTGCCTTCTCAAAGGTTCAAAAGTTAACTTATTATCAAAGATTTAATCATATACAACTCTGAAATTCATCTTTTCCGGATAGCCACAAAACAAAGGAGCAAGTAACTCATTCAAAGAGAAGCATCAAATCCACCCTCCCACACAATAGTGGCATCCATTCATCAACTTCCAAACGTCTCTTCCCCCCATACAAAATAGAACAGGAACATCAACACTGAAAAAGCAACCCTTGTCCCGCACAAAAAAAGCTAGCAGAACATAACAGAATATCAACCCACAAACACCCTCCCTCGCACAGCAAAAAAAATGAATGCATAATGAAAAACAGAATATAAAAACCATAAGTCTGAGAAGTCCATAAATGCAATAATCCAATCCATAAATGCAGAACCACGATAGCATCCTATGATATCTCTGACATTCAATGAGGGGGACACCACATGAGGCAGAGGGGGCTACCCACCTGCCACTGTGAGCCACACAGCCCTAGCCACTCACAGAAGTTTTCTCGGCAGCGATCAAAAGGAAGACAGTTGGTGAGAACTCTCCCTTGCCTCAATGTCGCAACCTCCTTCAATGTTTTAATCAGCGTTGAATGGACACTTCAAACAGTGAAATAGAGCCGAACATTGGCTTGCACCCCAGCTGAAAGTTTCTTCGCATCGAGACTGTCTGAGTGTGTGCTCACTTCCCAGAGACAGCAAAGCACGAGATCATCAGTTGATCTCCAAACTGTAAATCACCGGCTCCAACAGTCCCAGAAACACATTTAAGGGGAAAAACAGACTTAAGATATAAAAAAAGACACTTTGTGGACTATCTGGAAGATGTCGGCTGAGGAAGTGTTGTATTGAATGCCGATGCCAGCTTGACCATCTTCTGCTTGTAATCATTGACATGCTTGCTAATCAAGAAACTATCAATCTCCACTTCAAATATACCCAATATACCCCCACTATAGGAAACCTGCTTTTCATATCCACTCTATCTAGGCCTTTTCAATATTTAATAGGTTTCAGTGAGACCCTACCCCCACATTCTTCTAAATTCTAGAAAGTATAGATCTAGGGCCATCAAGTCCTTCTCATGTTAACTTACTTCTGGAATCATTCTTGTGAACCTCCTCTAGACCTTGTCCAAGGCCAGCATATCTTTACTTCGATAAAGATCCCAAAACTGCTCACAATGTTGCAACTGAGGCCTCAGCAGTGCCTTAAAATAAAATCAAATATTTAATATCCCAGTGCCTAAATGCCCTCTTTTGTATTTTTAGGCCATAGACATAAGGAGCAGAATTAGGCTATTTGTCCCATCAAGTCTGCCTCACCATTCAATCATGGCTGATCCTCTTTTAGCCTCCTCAGCCCCACTAACCAGCCTTCTCCCTGTAACCTCTGCCTTAAATACACCCAACGACCAAGCTTCCACTTCTGCCTGCAGCAACAAATTCCACAAATTCACACTGTCTGGCTAAAGAAATTTCTCTGCATCTCTATTTTAAATAGATGCCCCTCTAACCTGAGACTATGTCCCCTTGTCCTGGACTTCCCTACTGTGGGAAATATCCTTTTCACATCTACTGTCTGGGCTTTTCAACATTTGAAAAGTTTGTGAGATCCCCCTTCATCCATCTAAGCTCTAGTGAGTACAGACACAGCTATCAAACATTCCTCACGATAACTCAATCATTCCAGGCATCATCCCTGTGAACCTCCACTGAAACCTCACCAATGCCAGCACATGTTTTCTTAGATGAGGAGCCCAAAACTGTTCAAAATACCCATTGCGAGGCTTCACCAGTGTCTTATAAAGCTTCAGCATCACATCCCTGCACTTGTATTTCCAACTTCTTGGGATGAATGCTAACATTGCATTTGCCTTTTTCACCACAGAAAGAACCTCAAAATTAACATTTAGAAAATCCTGCATTTAGAAAAAAACTCCCAATTCCCTTTGCATCTCAGAATTTTTGGACTTTCCCTGTTAGAAAATAATCTGTACTTTTCCTACTACCAAAGTGCCTGAACATGTATTTTCCAATATTGTATTTCATTCACCACTTTCTTGTCCATTCTCCTAATCTGTCCATTTGGAATCTGTTTCCTCAACACTACATGCCCTTCCATCAATCTTTGTATCATCTGCAAATTGGCAATAAAGCCATCTATTCCTTCTAAATTGTTGTTATACAGCATAAAACTAATCAGTCCCAACATTGACACCTGCAGAACAGCACTAGTCACTGGTAGTCAACCAGAAAAGGATCCTTTTATTTGAATTCACTGCCTCCTACCAATAAGCCAATGCTTATGCCAGTAACTTTCCTGTAATACCACGAACTTTAACTTGGTAAGCAGACTATGTGTTGCACCTTGTCAAAGGCCTTCTGAAAGTCTAAATGTACAACATCTACTTCATCTCATTTATCCATCCCACTTGTATTCTCCTTGAAGGATACCAGCAGGTTTATCAGGCAAGTTTTTCCCTTAAGGAAACCATTCTAACTTTGTCCTACCTTGACCAATATCACCAAGAACTGCATAACTTTATCTTTAATAATTGACCAAAATCCTTCCAACCAGTGAAGTCAGGCTAAACTGGTCTATAATTTCCTTTCGGCTGCCTTCCTCCTTTCTTAGAGTGGAGTACCTTCCGCCATCCTTGAAGAATGGAGTGACATTTGCAGTTTTCCAGTCCTCTAGCACCATGTTAAAAATCCAGTGATTTTTGAAAGATTACTAATACCTCCACAATCTTTACCGCCATCTCTTTCAGAACTCTAGGGTGCAGTTCATCTGGTCTGGGTGACTTATGTACCTTTAGGCCTTTCAACTTGTTGAGCACCTTCTTCCATGTAATAGTAACCGCACTCACCTCTCTTCCATCACACCCTTCAACATCTGGGACACTAGTGTCTTCCACAGTGAAGACCAATGCAAAATACTCATTTAGTTCATCTGCCATCTCCTTGTCTCTTGGAATTATTTCTCTGGCCTCATTTTCTAGTGGTCCTATATCAACTCCCACCTCCCTTTTTATTTGCATATTTGAAAAAGTTTTTACTATCCACTTTGATATTGTTTGCTAGCACACTTTCATATTTCATCTTCTGTCCTAATGATTATCTTAAGTCAAGTCAACTTTTATTGTCATTTTGACCATAACTACTGGTACAGTGCATAGTAAAAATGAATGTTTTTCAGGACCATGGTGTTACATGACAGTACAAAAAAAGCTAGGCTGAACTATGTAATAATAAAAAAAGAAAGTTACACTAGACTACAGACCTACACTGGACTGCATAAAGTGCACAAAAACAGTGCAGGATTTACAATAAATAATAAACCAGACAGTAGGGCAAGGTGTCAGTCCAGGCTTCGGGTACTGCGTCTGATAGCTTGAGGGAAGAAACTGTTACATAGTCTGGTTGTGAGTTGCTCTCTGAAGGTTTTTAAAAGCTTCCCGATCCTCTATCTCCCTGTTAATTTTTTCTTTGTTGTATGCCCTCTTTTTTGATTTTACATTAGCTTTGACTTTCCTTGTCAGCCATGGTTGTACTATTTTGCTATTTGAGTATTTCTTCTGTTTTGGAATACATAGAAAACCTACAGCACATACAGGCCCTTTGGCCCACAAAGTTGTGCCAAACATGTCCCTACCTTAGAAATTACTAGGCTTACCTATAGCCCTGTATTTTACTAAGCTCCATGTACATATCTAAAAGTGTCTTAAAAGACCCTATCATATCTGCCTCCATCACCATTGCTGGCAGCATCTATCATGTACCTTCCTCACATTTTGCAGAAACTTGCACCATCGCTGCTCCACTGTTACCCCTACTAGCATCTCCTTCCAATTTGCTTTGGCCAGCTCTTCTCCCATACCACTGCTAATTCAGACTTTACATTTCCCCCCATCCAATTTCAAGTTGAAGTCATGTGATCATTGTGATAAATGTTCTTTTACCTTAAGCTCCCGAATTGCCTATGGTTCTTTACACCCAATCCTGCATAGCTGAAACTATCATAGGCTCAGCAGAAAACTGCTCTAAAAAGCCATCTTTTAGACATTCAACAAACTCACCCTTGAGAACCATTACCAACCTAGTTTTCCCCCAATCAATCTGCATGTTGAAAACTCCCATGACTATCATAACATTGCCCTTTTGACATGCCTTTTTCATTTACCATTGTAATCTGTGGCCCACATCCCTGCTACTGTTGGGACATCCATATATTACTGGGTCCTTTTACCAAACACAACCCACAAGGATTCAACATCTTCTGACCCTATGTCACATTTTTCTATTGATTTGATGCCATTCTTTACCAGTAGAGCCACACCACTCCCTCTGTCTACCTTCCTATCTCTCCGATACAATGTGTAACCTTCGACATTTAGCTCCGAACTATAACCAGCCACAATTCAGTGATGGCCCCATCATCACACTTGACAATCTGTAATAATGCAACAAGATCAGCCACTTTATTTCTTATACTCCGCGCATTGAGATACAACACCTTGAGTACTGTATTTACAACACATTTTGCATCCTTAATGCACTGATACTCACCTTGTTGGCTGCAATTTGGTCCTAGCACCTGCCTATCCTTCCTGACAATTTGACTGCATGCTATCTTTGCTTTTTTACCATCCATCCTATCCCGATACCCTTCTCTCCAGTTCCCACCCCTCCGCCAAATTAACTTAAACCCTCCAACAGTTCTAACAAACCTGCCCGTGAGAATATTTGACACCCCGCTAATTCAGGTGCAACTCGCCACATTTGTACAGGTCATACCTCCTGTGGAAGAGATCCTAATGATCCAAGAACCTGAAGCCCTGCCCCCTGCACCAGCTTCTCAGCCATGTCTAGTCTACCAAATCATCCTGTTTCTACCCTTACTGGCATATGGGGTGGGCAGTAATCCAGAAATTACTACCCTGGTGGTCCAACTTCTCAGCTTTCTGCCTTGCTCTCTAAATTCTCTTTTCAGGTCCTCTTTGCTTTTCCTTCCTATTTCATTGGTACCAATATATATCAAGACATCTGTCTGCTCTCCCATCCCCTCCAAAATGCTGTGCACTCGATATGAGATGTCCCTGATGTGGCAAGACAGTTGATTTTTAAAGCCGTCTCAAAGACCATCAACTTCTCTGCCATGTCTTGCAATTTCCAAATATCCCTGTAAATGTGTTAGGTTCTTCTGACATGTTTCCCAGACTTGCAAGGAAGATGACAGAACATGATCTGGTACTGATAGAATTTAACGTTAATTGGTTTGTCAGTGTTGTCACTCATGGACAGTTGCTTCAGAGCAGACAGAGGAAAGAAGCCCAGTTCCTGTCCCTCATTTTGATGTTTGGATTCTGGCAATATAGTTTTGCAGCTAATTCAGATTTCTTAGTTAAAGATATTGGTGCCTGATTTGCTAATTTGAAAGGGATTATTTATTTAGTTCTAATTTGAGATCTATAAAATTAGTTCCAATGCAAGTTGAAACTACTTGGACAGCACAAGGAAAGAAATGCTTAAAGGGATCTGGGCTGGAAATTGGAACATGGAACTAGCTCAAATAGACAAGTTCAAGTGCAGTTTCACTGTCATTAATCTTACACATGTTTACAGCTAAATGAAACAATTTTCTTCTGGGACAAAGGTACAAAACAATACATATTGTCACACACAAAGCATTAAATAATATTAGCACAGTAATATTAACAGGTAATAAAAGAAAAATTTGCAGATTACAACATTTGTACAAGTTGACATAAAGTGCAACCATAAGATATCGGAGCAAATTTACGACATCTGGCACAGCATGTCTGCTCTGCCAATGCATCACGGCCAATCCATTTTCTCTTTCAGCCCCAATCTCCTACCATTTCCTTGTATCCTTTCATGCCGTGACCAATCAAGAATCTGGCAACTTCTGCTTTAAATATACCCAGTGGATTGGCATCCACAGTCACCTGTCACAAGGAATTCCACAGATTCGCCACTCTGATTAAAGACATTTGTCTTCATCTATATTCTAAAAGGATGCCCCTCTATTCTGAGGGTGTGTCCTCTGGTCTTAGAATCTCCCACCATAGGAAACATCCTCTACATCCACCCTGTCAAGTCCATTCAATAGGTTCCAGTGAGGTCATATATGACATTGTTAAAGATACAACAATCTAATGCTACTGGCATTGTCATAAGTAATGTGTACCATGGGTAGCAGAGATTACAGAAGTCTCGCAACCTGCAACCTGGGGAAAGAACCTGTTAACTGACCAACCTTGTTCTTATACTGAGTGATGTCCTGCCCGATAAGAGATCAAAGAGATTGTGGGACAGATGACAGGGGTCCTTAACAAACCTGCTGGTTCTACAAACAGTACTTTCAAGATATGTTCTAGATGGTGAGGAGAGAAAACCTGATAATTCTCACAGGGGTTCTCAATATCTGTTGCAAGACCTTGCAGTTAAATGTCATGCAATACCATACCAGATGATGATATTGTTGGTGTCAGTATTGTCTATTTGGGCTGAAGGGCCTGTTTCTATGCTATATAACTCCATGGTTTAGTGCCCATTTGTCTAATATCAGTGTATAAATAGCATAACTCTGAAGGATGTGCATGAATGGAGAGACATCAGAAAGGAGGGGAAATCTCAGGAGAAAGTCAGACTGAAACTGCATAAAATACTGGTTTAGTCACAGCTTTGATGTCGAGTCAATTTCTGGTCACTGCACTCTGTGGAGGATGTGAAGGTACTTACCAGAATGGTTGCAGGGATGAAGGATTTCAGTTCCTGAGTTTGATTGGAGAAACAGCTGTTGTTCTCTTCAACAAGGTTTGATAGGGATGAACAAGATCATAACTGGTTTAATTAGGGGGACAAGAGGGAGGTTTTTTGCATTATCTCATGGTTCAAGAGAATCAGGTTTAATGTTGTGAGCAAAGGTACACACACACCCCCTATTGTGTGTGTATCGGGAGCATCTACTGAGAGGAATAAACAGGCAGCATGTCTTGCTGAGACCACTCATCTGATTTAGGTTATTATCAATTAGATTGAAAGAGTGCAGAGAACATTTGCAGGGATGTTGCTGGGAATTGAGGTACAAGGATAAATGGGTTAGCACTTTATTGCCTTCAGGTAGGAAAATGACTGGAGGTTTAATAGAGGTATACAAAATTAAGGGGGATATAGAGAGGGTAAATACAAGCAGGCCTTTTCCACTGAGGTTGGCTGAGGTTGACTAGAACTAACGGTAAAGGGTTAAGGGTGAAAGATAAAATGTTTAAGGAGAGCACAAAGAGGAGCTTCTTCCCCCAAGGGCAGTGAGGATATGGAATGAGCTACCAGCAGAAATGGTGAATGCAGGTTTGATTTCAACATTTCAGAAATTTGGATAGGTATATTGATGGGAAAGATGTGGAGAGCTATTTTCCAATTTTGTTTCTGTGGTGAGAAAGTCAAAAGAAATTTTGTGCCAGCATTTAAGTACAAGTTCATTTATATGTGTTTATGTCAGACTCTGTAATTACCGTCTGTAATGTCTGCCTCTGCCACCACCCATGGTAGGGAGATACATGAACCCTCCACTCACTGTGGGGAAAAAAATCTTCCTCTGCCATCCCCCTAAACATTGCTCAAATCACCTTGAAATTATGCCTTCTTGTATCAGCCATTTCTGCCCTGGGAACATGCTGCTGGCTATCCACTCAATCTATGCCTCATACTATAGGACCTCACATGTAGCCCAGGTAAATGCAGGAGCAGGCAGTAAGCTGCAAATAGATAGGCCAAAGCAGCAAGATTTGATCTGCTTTAAATCCAGGAGCTTCAGCAATGAGGCTTAGAGAAAGTATTTAAGATTTCTGAGGTAATCTTCATTTAATAATGCTCCTCCTTCACAGATCCATTGAACTTGCTGTAGCAGATAGAAATGAGATTAAAAAGTGAGCAGTCAAATCTACTAAAAGCCTACAGAGTGTGATAAGAAAATCCTGGAGTAAGCCCTTTAAGAATGCTTACCCCAGCATGTTTTCATGGCTATGTACATATTCTGCACATTTTATGCAAAATATATGAAAGAACTTTCACCTTCATCATGATTTCTTGATCACAGCAGGCATCAAAGAGATTCTCACAGACTGAAGAAATCAAAAACCACTCCTGTCAGTTAACATCAGTTAAGACGAGAAGTTTAACATCAGTTGCTACAGAGACTTGGTGAAACCTCGACCTCAATCTGTTTCCTAGAATGAGCTACTAACACTTTTACCTCCTATTCTCCTGGTATCTATTCTATTATTTAACACTGCCCAAAATCATCTGAATGTCTTTGATATGTAGAGCATTCTGAGAAGTACATTCAGCTCAAAATAATATTTCAAATTGAGTAGATGTAACATAGAGCACTGCTGTGGATGGTGCCAAGCAAAGGGGGAGGGTTGGGAATGGAGTTAGCAATATCATCCCGTAAAAACCCAGAGCTACAGAAATGCCAACAGAAGCTCCAAAGACTTCAACCCTGGGAGAGGAAGGATCTTCACCAAGAAGGTGTATGAACTTGTGTCTTGGATCACCTGGACAATACAAATACCTACTCTACGTCAGGATGAAGCTTACTGACTGCAACTCTGTTTAAGACATCATTCCTACAATTCTGATTGAAAAGCTACAGAACATGGGCCTTTGTTCTTCTCTGCAGTTGGATCCTCGACTTTGACTGCCATCAGATTTCTGAATGAACATTGAACCCATGAACATCAGTTCACTACCTCACTACATTTCCCCCCCACTTTCTGCACTACATATTTAATTTAACCTTTAAAATTTAATATATATATATATATATATAAATAAAAAGCAGCAGAATTGGTCTAGTGCATCATGGGTAACCCCCCCCCCCCCAAGCAATGAGTATATGTACATGAAAAGTTGTTGTAGAAAAACACCATCCATCAGCAAAGGTCCTCACCACCCAGGCCGTGCTCTTTTCTCTACACTGCCATCAGCAGCCTCAGGACTCATAGTGCCAGGTTCAAAAACAGTAACTGAGGAGTAGTAACACTCACTTAAGGACTCTTATCTTGTTCTTTCATGCTTGTTATTTATTGGTATCTATTAATTATCTGCTGAAGCATGGCCCGGGGGGGGGGGGGGGGGGCAGCTGCAGGTCTGTCTGAGAGTCAGGGTTTGATCAATCTTTCTTTGGCATCTTGTCAACAGCCATTCCAACATAGAAACATGGAAAATAGGTGCAGGACCATAGGGCCATTTGGCCCTTCGAGCCTGCACCGCCATTCAGTATGATCATGGCTGATCATCCAACTCAGAACCCTGTACCTGCTTTCTCTCCATACATCCGATCCCTTTAGCCAGAAGGGCCGCATCTAACTTCCTCTTAAATATAGCCAATGAACCAGCCTCAACTGTTTCCTGTGGCAGAGAATTCCACAGATTCACCACTCTGTGTGAAGTATTTTTTCCTCATCTCAGTCCTAAAAGGCTTCCCCTTTATCTTTAAACTGTGACCCCTCGTTCTAGACTTCCCCAACATCGGAAACAATCTTCCTGCATCTAGCCTGTCCAATCCCTTTAGAATTTTATACGTTTCAATAAGATTCCCCTTAATCTTCTAAGTTCCAGTGAGTATAAGCCTAGTCGATCCAATCTTTCTTCATATGAAAGTCTTGCCATCCCAAGAATTAATCTGGTGAACCTTCTCTGTACTCCCTGTATGGCAAGAACGTCTTTCCTCAGATTAGGGGACCAAAACTGCACACAATATTCCAGGTGCGGTCTCACCAAGGCCCTGTACAACTGCAATAGAACCTCCCTCCTCCTGTACTCAAATCCTTTTGCTATGAATGCCAACATACCATTTGCCTTTTCCAACGTTTGCTGTACCTGCATGCCCACCTTCAATGACTGATGTACAATGATACCCAGGTCTCATTGCATCTCCCCTTTTCCTCATTGGCTACCGTTCAGATAATAATCTGTTTTCCTGTTCTTGCAACCAAAGTGGATAACCTCACATTTATCCACATTAAATTGCATCTGCCATGAATGTGCCCACTCACCTAACCTATCCAAGTCACCCTGCATCCTCTTTTCATCCTCCTCACAGCTAACACCGCTGCCCAGCTTCGTGTAATCCGCAAACTTGGAGATGCTGCATTTAATTCCCCCGTCTAAATCATTAATATATATTGTAAACAACCAGGGTCCCAGCACAGCCTTGTGGTACCCCACTAGTCACTGCCTGCCATTCTAAAAAGGACCCATTTACTCCCACTCTTTGCTTCCTGTCTGCCAACCAATTCTCTAACCACATCAATACCATACCCCCAATGCCATGTGCTTTAAGTTTGCACACTAATCTCCTGTGTGGGGCCTTGTCAAAAGCCTTTTGAAAATCTAAATATACCAAATCCACTGGCTCTCCCCTATCCACTCTACTAGTAACATCTTCAAAAAATTCTATAAGATTTGTCAGACATGATTTTCCTTTCACAAATCTATGCTGACTTTGTCTGATGATTTCACCTCTTTCCAAATGTGCTGTTATCACATCTTTGATAACCGACTCTAGCATTTTCCCCACCACCGATGTCAGACTAACCGGTCTATAATTCCCTGGTTTCTCTCTCCCTCCTTTTTTAAAAAGTGGGGTTACATTGGCCACTCTCCAATCCTCAGGAACTAATCCAGAATCTAAGGAGTTTTGAAAAATTATCACTATTGCATCCACTATTTCTTGGGCTACTTCCTTAAGCACTCTGGGATGCAGACCATCTGGCCCTGGGGATTTATCTGCCTTTAATCCCTTCAATTTACCTAACACCACTTCCCTACCAACATGTATTTCCCTCAGTACCTCCATCTCACTGGACCCTCGGTCCCTTACTATTTCCAGAAGATTATTTATGTCCCCCTTAGTGAAGACAGAACCAAAGTAGTTATTCAATTGGTCTGCCATGCCTTTGTTCCCTATGATCAATTCACCTGTTTCTGACTGTAATGGACCTAAATTTGTCTTGACCAATCTTTTTCTTTTCACGTATCTATAAAAGCTTTCAGTCAGTTTTTATGTTCCCTGACAGCTTTCTCTTAATCTTTTTTCCCTGTCCTAATTACAGGGAATAGACAATAGGTGCAGAAGTAGACCATTCGGCCCTTCAAGCCTGCACTGCCATTCTGAGATCATGGCTGATCATCTACTATCAACACCTGGTTCCTGTCTTGTCCCCATGTCCCTTGATTCCCCTATCCATAAGATACCTAACTAGCTCCTTCTTGAAAGCATCCAGAGAATTGGCCTCCACTACCTTCCGAGGCAGTGCATTCCACACCTCCACAACTCCCTGGGAGAAGTTTTTCCCTTAACTCTGTTCTAAATGACCTACTCCTTATTCTCAAACCATGCCCTATGGTACTGGACTCTCCCAGCATCTGGAACATATTTCCTGCCTCTATCTTGTCCAATCCCTTAATAATCTTTAATGTTGCAATCAGATCCCCTCTCAATCTCCTTCATTCCAGCATGTACAAGCCCAGTCTCTCTAATCTCTCTGCATAAGACAGTCCGGACATCCCAGGAATTAACCTTGTGAATCTACACTGCACTTCCTCTATAGCCAGGATGTCCTTCCTTAATCCTGGAGACCAAAACTTCAGGCTTGTTTTTACAATACTCTTCACCTTTATACAATTATGTTGAAAAGTGGCCCTTTTTGCCTTGGATTTGCCTGCCTGCCACTTTTACTTTTCCCCTTACTACTTTTTGCTTCTACCCTCATTTTACACCCCTCTGTCTCTCTGCACTTGTTCCCATCCCCCTGCCACATTAGTTCAAATCCTCCTGAACAGCAGTAGCAAACGCTCCCCCTAGGACATTGGTTCCAGTCCAGCCCAGGTACAGACCGTCCTGTTTATACCAGTCCTACCTACCCCAGAACTGATTCCTATGCCCCAGAAATTTGAATCCCTCCCCCTTGCACCATTTTTCAAGCCACATATTCATCTGAAATATCCTCCTATTTCTACTCTGACTAGCACATGGCACCGGTAGTAATCCAGAGATTATTACCTTTGTGGTCCTACTTTTTAGTTTATCTCCTAACTCCCTGAATTCACCTTGGAGGACCTCATCCCATTTTTTACCTATATCGTTGGTACCTATGTGCACCACGACCACTGGCTGTTCACCCTCCCATTCCAGAATGTCCTACAGCCGCTCAGTGACATCCTTGACCCTTGCACCAGGAAGGCAACATATCATCCTGGAGTCTCGTTTGCGGCCACAGAAACACCTATCTATTCCCCTTACAATCGAATCCCCTATCACTATAGCTCTCCCACTCCTTTTCCTTCCCTCCTGTGCTGCAGAGCCACCCATGGTGCAATGAACTCGGCTGCCGCTGCCTTCCCCTGATGAGACATCTTCCCCAACAGTATCCAAAACAGTATATCTGTTTAGGATGGATATGACCTCAGGGGACTCCTGCACTACCTGCCTACTGCTACGCTGTCTAGTGGCCACCCCTTCCCTTTCTGCCTGAGCAGCCTTTACCTGCGGTGAGTCCAACTCACTGAATGTGTTATTCATGACTTTCTCAGCATCGCGGATGCTCCAGTATGAATCCAATCGCAGCTCCAGACGCTCGAAGCAGTCTGCCAGAAGCTGCAGTTGGACACACTTCCTGCACACATAGTCATCAGGGACACTGGAAGTATCCCTGATTTCCCACATGCTGCAGGATGAACAAACCACGGGACCGATCTCAGCTGCCATGACCTACCCAATACTTGCCTCAACTTTTGAAACTTTCTCCTTTGAAAGGAACTTACCCAGCCTTACCTTACTTGGAGTGAAGCTCATCCTCAGCCTCTCAAGTCAAAACCTCAAATCTTCACTAGCCAGCTCACTCACAGGCTGCTCTGCTTGAGGTAACCCTCTATTTATTTGTTTGAGCTTTTCAAACTGCTTGGTCACCTGACCTTGATTGCCCAATCAGCTGCTTTCTGCTGAGTCTGAGCTATTCAAATTTTGATTGACTTGATTGCACAGTCCAACTGCCAAAATCTCTCGAGTCATAAAGGTGGCATCCATTACTAAGGACTCCTACCATCCAGGACATGCCCTCATCTCATTACTACCACTGGGAAAGATGTACGGGAGCTTGAAGACCAAGAATCGGTATTTTATGAACAGCTTTTTATCCTCTGCCATCAGAATTCTGAATGGACAATAAACCCATATACACCACTTCAACTCTTTCTGCACTAATTATTTAATGTTATATATAATATTATATTATATATAATGTCAATATATATTTATAAATTTATACATAATACTTATTTAATTATATATATATATATTATGATTTATAGTATATTTTATGCATTACAGTGTACTGCTGCCCTTAGAACAACAAATTACACAACATACAACAATGATTATAAACCTGATTCTGATTCTAATTAATTGGTTAATGCAGTGTTGCAACTTTTTGAGTGAGTTCTTATTTTACACCAGACAGTTACATGCTAAATGGGAGGCAAGCTACCATATGCTATTACAATGACAGTGACTGGGGATCATTTCTGTCCTTTGGCTGTAAGCAGTTTATCCATTCTGCCTGTTACCACATGGGGTTCCTCTAGCTTTCTTTATTTCCTTCTGCATTCCAAGCAAGTTGGTTAGTAGGTTTATTGGTTATACAGGTGGTGTGTATAGGGCATACAGGGAGGGGTAGCAGCTCTGGTGAAGAGGCTTGTTGTGTCCATTCCGGGGCAGCTCATTCACCTTTGGTCCCCACCAGACACTCGGCTCTCACTTGTAGCTCCAAGTAGCTGTTTGAATGTGACACCACGGTACGCCGCTTTGACAAGTGGATTAAACCAGCTGAGGGTAGCCAACGGGCCTCATAACCCGGTGAGGTAGGGACGTGCCTGTCCAAACAAGCGAAGTAAGCTTCAGCAGACTGGGTGGTGAGATCTATAGTGAGACCCAATGGCCAGGAAGGCGGTTCTGCAATGCGTTATGAAAAGCGAAGGGCACGACAAGGCTTTAAAGTCATGGACTTCCACTGCAGCCAGTAAAGACCCCAGTTGTGATGTCTACTTGTGCCACTGGACCTGGGCTTCCGAGGTCAGGAGAGTGGAACTGTTCAGTGCAACAGCTTTTCTATTTTAAAAACTCTCACACACAGGTTTCCTCTCATTGTTGGTTATAATAGACAGCCCCCAAAGGTCACATAGTTTTAAATGGACAGTGAAGGCTCGTTGGGCCTGATGGGCCAGTTATCTAAGAAAATATAAAACCAATGTGCAGAACAAAATCTTGACTTTGATCTGTGAGGTAGTTAATAACCAGTCTTGCAATGCATAGACCTGTATTAACAATTCAAAGATCTGAGTTTAAATGAGGTTTAGTGATACCGGCAACAAAACTGATTTCACTGACTGAGCTCCACCTCCCCTAGCCTGGCCCATATGTGATTCCAGTCTCACTCCATGTTCCTGACTCTTAAATAGGCTCAGAAGTAACTCACGTCTTGGGGCAATTATAGACAGCCTGTTAATTTGACTTTGCTAGCCATAGTCCATACCCAAAAACAATTCAAAAACTATACCCCTCTCCAAGTCCACCAGCCTCTCACTCACTTCTGCCAGAGGGTGCCTGAATGTGACAGTCTGTCTCCCTCCCTCTCGCTCGCTTTTCCCAAAGGAAAATCCTTGCAGTAAGTGATTTTTCTCTCCCTTAATGCTGTCAGAGATTGGCACCGGAGTAGGGTGTAATCGATGCGGTTTGTAGATTGTGGATTCTAATTCACATTTATGATGTTTTCTAATTTCTGATTGCTTTGTTTTTTCTGTTACTATTTTTTAGATGATACTTGAATTAAGGTGGCCTGCAAGTAACGAACACCAAGCCGAACTGATATATGCCTTTTGATTTTGTGTTTTATGTTCTGTGTTTTTGCTTGTTTTTTTTTCAGTTGCCACTTGTATGATTTTTTGTGAATGTGGGGATTGATTTTTTTTTCTTTAAACAAAGTTTCATGGTTCCTTTTTGTTTTGTTGCTGTCTGTGGGGAAGAGGAATCTCAGGGTTATACACACAAAATGCTGGTGGAACGCAGCAGGCCAGGCAGCATCTATAGGAAGAAGTACAGTCGACGTTTTGGGCCAAGACCTACTTAGCTAAGTAGTGCAAACAGGAAATTACAAAAATAAAGTGGTGAGGTAGCGTTTATGGGTTCAATGTTCATTCAGAAATCATATCGCAGAGGGAAATAAGCTATTTCTGAATTTCTGAATCATTGAATGTGTGTCTTCATGCTTCAGTATCTCCTTCCTGATTAGAACAGGGCATTTCCTGCATGGTGGAGTTCCTTAATGATGGGTGCTGCCTTTCTGAAGCACTGCTCCTTGAAGATGATCTGGATACTATGGAGGATAGAGCCCATGAATGAGCTGGCTAATTTTTCAACTCTGCAGCTTATTTTAATCCTGTGCAGTAGCTCCCTCCCCCACCATACCAGATGGTGATAGTGCCAGTTAGAATAATCTCCAAACTATATCTGTAGAAAATTGCTTGTGTTTTTGGTGACATATATTATTTCCTCAAACTTCTAATGAAATATAGCTGCTGCCTTGCTTTCTTTATATTTGCATCAATATGTTGGGTTCAGGTTAGGTTCTCAGAGATATTGACACCCAGGAACCTGAAATTGCTCACTCTCTGTGCTTCTGATCTCTCGATGAGGACTGGTGTGTGCTCCCTCATCTTACCCTTTCTGAAGTCTACAATCAGTTCTTTGGTCTTTCTGACATTGCATGCAAAATTGTTGCTGTGACACCACTTAACTAGCTGGTATATCTTTCTCCTATATGCTCTCTCATCACGATTTAAGATTCTGCCAACAATTGTTGCAGCCTCAGTAAATTTATAGTTGGCTGTTGAACTGTACCTTGTCACACAGTCATGGGTATAGGGAGAGTAAAGCAATGGGTTAAACACACGTCCCTGAGCTACATAGCATTGATTTTCAAGGAGATGATTTTTCCAATCTGCATTGATATGTTGGACTCAAAATGCTGACTCCCAGGAATTTGAAATTACTCACCCTTTCCACTTCTGATCCCTCAATGAGGATTGGATTGTATTCCCTCATCTTATCCTTTCTGAAGTCCACAATAAATTGTTTGGTCTTATGGATGTTGAGTGCGAGGTTGTTGCTCCAGCACCACCTGAACAGCAAATCTGTCTCACTCCTCTATGCCTTTAGAGAAATAAGGGTCAAATGCAGATCAATGGGAAGAGCTCAGGAAGAAATATTGTCAGCAAGTTGGATTGAAGGGCCTGTTTTCAGCCTGTAAACCTCTATCAACCCATGACTTTTATTCTAAATGTAATACAGTGACAATAATGAAATGGTAAAGTAACACACACAGAATGCTGCAGTAACTCAGCAGATCAGGCAACATCTACGGAGGGGAAGTAACAGTTGTTATGAGTGATGAACAGACCTGATGGTCAATGGGGTGCAGAGTTAACCATTCCCAACCCCTCTCCTGAGAACTACGAACTATTGCTGTTGCTATGCTGCTCATGAGAGAGAAAGATAAAGCCCAGGCAAGAACATTTGCTACAGATAAGGGGGGGGGGGGGGCGGGGAGAGACTGTTGATTTACTATATTATGACTCTTCCTGAATTATTTACCTTCTACTACAAGGACTGTACTATGCTCATTAACATTCCTCAGGAGATAGCAGGAGTGGCCTGATTTGGCGGACACGGTCATTCAGAGTTGATGGATAGCTGAGATCCTGTGAGCGGGTGTAAAAGACAGGTCTGGAGAGACACCCTTCAGACACACCAGTGGACACTGACTGAATGTTGGGAACCCACAGAAAGGTGGGGGCTTCGAAGACCGAACCAGGAGATCATCAGTAAAGCTCACAGTGTTACAGCAGGGCCGGTGGGGACTTGTGTGTGTGTGTCCACTCAGGCCAGAGTGACGAGTGCACCACAGAAGAACAGTCTAGCTGAAGAACAGAGGGGTCATAACTGAATGACCACAATGATACGACGGATTAAGAAAGCCACAAAAGGTTTGCCTGCCGCAACTGTTGCTGTTACATCTCGCTCGCTCTCTCTCTCTCCAACAATTTCGATACAACAACCATAACCACCTCAGCATTTATGAACTGAACTCTGTACTTTCCTATGACAATTCATTTACCCCTAGACATCGATAGAGCTTGTTTATTATTGATTATTATTATTCCTACACTTTTAGGTTTATTACTGCTAACTTATTTTATATGTATATTTGCATTTTTGATATTGTATTGTGTAGTTTACTAATAAACACCTTTAGTACCACCAGACTCCAATGGATTCCTCTTTCTCTGCTGGTCAGCCACCCAGTTACGGGGTATGTAACACAGTCAACATTCGGCCTGAGGCCCTTCTTCAGGACTGAAAAGGAAGGGGGAAGATGCCAGAATAAACAGGTAGGGGGATGGGAAGATGGTAGGTGAACACAGGTGGGTGGGAAAAGTCAAGGATTGGATAAGAGAATTTGATAGCAGAGGAGAGTTGACCATGGGGTAAAGGGAAGTGGGAGTGGACCCAGGGGGAAGTAATAGGCAGGTGAGAAGAAGTAAAAGCTCAGAGTGGTGAATAAAAGGAGTGGATGGGGGGGGGGATTATTTACTAGAAGGAGAAATTGATGTTCATGCCATCAGATTGGAGGCTACCCAGATGGAATATAAGGTGTTGCTCCTCCACCCTGAGGGTAAAGAGGAGGCCGTGAATCAGCATGTTGGAATGGGAATGTGAATTGGGATTAAAATGCTTGGCCAGCAGAAATTCCTGCTTGTGGCAAATATTGCGGAAGTGCTCAATAAAAGTGAAAGACTTTATATGTAGTGCTAATTGTGGGAGAGTTTAGCTTGGCATTGTGGTATAAAGCAAATAGTATTGGAACACCCAAATATCATAGATCTCTTCCAATTTTTATTTCCATTGAATACTTCAGGAAGAAGCATAGTGGTCCCATAATCTAATAGTGTCTATCTCACACTGCTGTCTAAAATCCAAATCACCCTCCATTTTGTCTTAGTGCTTAATTACAGAATCACCATGAATTGGTAGATAGCACTAAATTTAATGCCCCAATAATGGTAATTTGGAATTACTTGCCTTTATTGATGGAAGGAGTAGTCTCTGAGGAGTTTTAATGCATGTGAAGAAGTGAACTGATAAAGCCTCATTATCGGTATTGATTTAACTGTCTTGATACTAATTGCCTGAATCACAAAGATCTTCATGATCATTGAATGTGCAGAGAAGTTCTGCCATTACAGTGACTGGTTCTATTTCCTCATCCTTCTAATAAAAGGCAACATATGAGGAGCATTTCTTGGCTCTGGGCCCATACTCACAGGAGTTTAGAAGGATGAAGAGGGATCACATAATCTTCTATTGAAAATTGAAAGGTTGAAATAGAATGCATGTGGGGAGTCTAGGACTAGAGGGCACAGCCTCAGAATAGAGGGATGCCCATTTAGAACAGAGATGAAGACAGGTAGTGAATCTGAGGAATTAATTATCACAGACAGCTGTGGAGGCCAAGTAATTGGGTATTGAGTGGTAAATCTGTGGAATTTGTTGCCTGCAGAGGTCACTGGGTGCAGTTAAGGCAGAGATAGAGAGGTTCTTGATTAGCCAGGGCATCAAAGGGTATGGAAAGAAGGCAGGGGAGTGGGGATGACTGGAAGAATTAGATCAGCCCACAATTGAATGGTGGAGCAGACTCAATGGGCCGAATGGCCTACTTCTGCTCCTATATCTTATGGTCTTATGGTATATTTAAAGCAGGTTCTTGTTTAGTCAGGACATTAAAGGTTTCAGAGAGAAGGCAGGAGAATGGGTTGAGGGAGATAAACCAGCTATGAAGGAATGACAGACAAGGCCCCATGGGCCGAATGGCCTAATCTACTTTTATGTCTTCTGGTCTTGTGAGCTGACAGTTCGCAGCTTTCACATCGATGTCAGGAAATCTCAGAGATGTACAGTTGCTTTGTTCCTCAGTAGCCATACAAGTGATAGCATCCCCTGAATCTGATATGCCATGGGGCAAGAAATGAAAAGTGGAATTATTTTAAAAGACTTCTATGCTTAGCAGTAGTGGAATGGAGTAATCTCCCTCATGCTATAAAGTCCACGACTCTTGGAACTTTGAAGCTGCATTGTACAATGGAATCGGCGTCTGCCAGCATTAGTGAAGGATATATGGACAGGTAAGCAATCTGGGGTCATGTAGATAAATAATCCATTCACGAGTTGCAATGAAGGTTAATATTTTTCATAGTTTCATGCTGTAAGTTTCTACAAATATTTCTTGATCATGTTCTCTGTCAGAAATCAATCTCGGAACTATATAGTTACAGGTCAGGAAAGTGACACAACCGTATGAAGGCCTACTGTATTGCATCTCCCCAAAATTCAACATGGAAATCCTTTAATATCTTTGGTGGACTCTGTTTATACTTTTTGCTGCCTCACTAAAGATACAGCATAATTAAAGACTCTACCATAGACGTTCACTTTTCTCCCCCTCCCATCAGACAGAAGATAAAAGAGCTTGAAAACACATACCACCAGATTCAAGGAGAGCTTCTATCCCACTAATGTTAAACTCTCAAATGAAATACTGTATGATCAAATGGACTATTGACATCACAATCTACCTCGTTGAGATCTTGTATTTTATTGTTTACCTGTGCCAGACTTTCTCTGCAGCTGTGACACTCTATTTTGGCTTGTAATAAGAATCATAGAGTCATAGAAAAGTACAGCACAGAAACAGCCCCTTCTGCCCATCTAGTCCATGCTGAACCATATAGCACACTACTCCCATCAACCTTCACCCAGACCATAGCCCTCCATACCCTCACCATCCATGTACCAATCTAACTTTATTTACCTTGTTCTACCTCACTGCACTGTGCAGTGACTTGGAATGTATTAACAGTATGGAAGATAAGCTTTTCCACTGTACATGTGACTATAAAAAAAACATTTATAGTTTCAGCTCCAACTTAATGTATCCTTGAAGAACCATAATCTTCTGCAGGTTTAGATGGTGGGATTAAGCTGGATAGCTCTTAGACCAGCTAGGTCACAATGGGCAGATTGGCCTCTATAAATGTTTTGTGCATTTATTCCATAATCCTGACATTATTTTACATAGAGAAAACTAGTCCTGTTCATGGCAAAAAAAAGGGTTAAAATGAGCTTTATTGGAGATGTCTACAATTAGTGGTTTTGAGAGAATGGACATCAGACCTGACAAGAAAAGATGGCTTGAAAATTAGTGGCAAAGAAGAATTCAAAGAGAAAATGAGATTTTCTTGTCTTTCACAAAGTGTGATTGAGCTTGTGTTCTCTGGAGTTATGCTGGAAGAAGAGTTGACAGCAGTGTTCAGAAAGCTTATGAAAATACACTTGTAATGCCTAGATCTGCAGTGGGTTTGGAGAAGAATCAGGAAAGGGTAACACCACAACCTCTTGCAAAGGACAGGCAAGGATATGATAAAACAAATCACCCATAGGCCTATGTAATTTAATAAGACTCCTTCCCATAATTAACTACAGGAAGTGATGTTATTCCCAAGTACAGCAGAGCTAATTGGATAATTGCTGTGCCATTCAAGCTTAATATCCCTGCCTCCCAGGACATGCCCTCTTCTCACTGTTCATCAGGAAGGAGGTACTGGAGAATGAAGGCACACACAGTGATTCAGGAACAGCTTCTTTCCCTCTGCCATCTTATTTCTGATGGACATTGAACTCTTGAACACTACCTCACTGCTTCATTTCTGTTTTTGCACTACTTACTCAATTTAACTATTTGATGTGCATATACGTATATACTTACTGTAATTCTCATTTTTATATTGTTATGTATTTGCATTTTACTACTGCTGCAAAGTTAACAAAAATGTCAGTGATGTTAAACCTGATTCTGATATCTATGCTATTGTCAGAGATTTCTCAAAGGTTCAATGGTTCAAATTGAATTTATTATCAAGGTACTGTATGTATACATTCCCATATACTTCTTCTTCAGCCCATCACCTCCTTTGGGGCAGAGGCCACTGACAGCAGCTTGCCAAAGTTCTTTTTCCTGGACCGAAAGTTAACCAGCCCTTGATTCTTGAAAAATCATTACTAATGCATCCACAGTCTCTTCAGTTACCTCTTTCAGAACTCTGAGGTGTAGTCCATTTGGTCCAGGTGACTTACAAACCTTCAGAACTTTCAGCTTCTTCGAGGAAAAAAACAACAGCGCTCGCATCATAAATCGGGGGACTTTCTGCTTTAAACACACGACTTCATACATCTTCAACGCCAAGGTCCTTCCTCTCCCAGGAACAAGGTCTTTGGTGCTTCTGTTGGTCAAGCCTCTTCTGTTTGCAGCTGAGCTTGGCATCATCCATGGTGAAGTTACCACAAACTACCTTGATGTTCTTTTTTCTTTTGCAGACATTTATAAGGAAAAAAAAGAACGACAATAAAATTTATGAGAAGTATATATAAACAAAGTATAACAAAACAAGCAGTGTGTAAAAAGCCTGTGCAAATAAAATATAATACTGAGTAGTAAAGAGCCCTTTAAAGTGAGGCGGTAGGCTGTAGAATCAAGTCTGTCCTGAATGTGTGCATATGATACAGGAAGCAGGAACAAGAGGACATTTGGAAGCAGGAACAAGAGGGCAGAGTATTGTCTGAATGGTGTAGAGTTAGGTAAGGGAGAAATGCAAAGAGACCTAGGAGTCCTAGTTCATCAGTCAATGAAGGTGAATGAGCAAGTGCAACAGGCAGTGAAGAGGGCAAATGGAATGTTGGCCTTTATTACAAGGGGAATTGAGTACAAGAGCAAGGATGTCCTTTTGCATTTGTACAGGGCCCTGGTGAGACCACACCTGGAATATTGTGTACAGTTTTGGTCTCCAGGTTTAAGGAAGGACATTCTGGCAATTGAGGAAGTGCAGCGTAGATTCACTAGGTTGATTCCTGGGATGGCAGGGCTGTCTTACGCAGAGAGATTGGAGAGATTGGGCTTGTACACGCTGGAATTGAGGAGATTGAGAGGGGATCTGATTGAAATGTTTAAGATAATTAAAGGATTGTATAGGATTGAGGCAGGAAATATGTTCCAGATGTTGGGAGAGTCCAGTACCAGAGGGCATGGATTGAGAATAAGAGGTCAGTTATTTAAAACAGAGTTGAGGAAGAGCTTCTTCTCCCAGAGAGTTGTGGAGGTGTGGAATGCACTGCCTCGGAGGACGGTGGAGGCCAATTCTCTGGATGCTTTCAAGAAGGAGCTAGATAGATATCTGATGGATAGGCGAATCAAGGGATATGGGGACAAGGCAGGGACTGGGTATTGATAGTGAATGATCAGCCATGATCTCAGAATGGCGGTGCAGACTCGAGGGGCCGAATGGTCTACTTCTGCACCTATTGTCTATTGTCTATTGATAAGCAGTTTTTAGTAGGAAATCTAAAGTAGGAATCTTTAGCAGGAAACTTTCATTGCAAATAATTGCTGCTGTTCTCATTTTGACTGCTGCTTTTTAAAGAGTTTGTTTTCCAAGTAAATTGACTGTCCATTGTGGATTAGATGGTGTTAGTCATGTGATTTGTTGCATTTCTATTTAGGGCATAGGCCGCCGACAGCAGCTCACCAGACACCTATGTTCTCACTTGAATGTTAATCTCTCCTAGATTCTTGAAAGATCATTACTGGTGCATCCCCAATCTCTTCAGCTACCTCCTTCAGAACCCCAGTGTGTAGTCCATCTGGTCCAGGTGACTTATCGACCTTCAGACCATTCAGCTTCCCATGCACGTTCTCCGTAGCAATAGTGCTTCATAAATTGGGGAAACTGCTTTATTGAGCACCTCTGTTCCATTTGCCAAAAGTGGAACCTCCTGTTGGATAAACATTTTAATTCCCATTCTGACATGTTGTGTCACAACCATGTAATTGCGCTCGTGAATATGCAAGTGTCAGCTAATTATTTTTTCATTGTGATGGTATTTAATTCCACTCTTTTCATCGTAGTGCTTATCGAGACTTGAGAAAAGCACAGCAATGTTTTGCTGCCTGCTTGCTTTCGGCCTTGCCTAAAAAATTGGACAGTCGAGTCAACTGACTCTAAAGACGAGTGATATTCATTTCATATTTAGTTATTCCTTTCAGCCACAGTGCTGGCATTGTTTTCTATTTGAGAGTTTTAGTTACCACCCTATTTAGCCTTGCACTTACTGTTTTCTTTTCCCTCTAACTCTGTTCGTATTAAAGTCTATGAATTATCGACCTGCTTCACTGTTTCCTGCTCCACACTTGGGCCATATCCGAATATAGTGGCATGTTGATCCATGGTCTCATTTTGTGCCATAATGAGGCCAACATCAGGCCAGAGGAGCAACACATTATACTGCATTTAGGTGGAATGAATGTCAATTTTCCCTCCTGTTTAAAAAAAAAAATGCTTCCCTCCCCTTCCCCTCTTCTTCTATTCCCCACTCTGGCCCCTTACCTCTTCTCACCTGCCTGTCACCTCCCTCTGGGTTCCCTTGTGCTTCTCTTTCTCCTGTGGCCCCCTCAAGCCCTCTTCTCAAGTCCATTACCTTTCTACCCTCCTGGTTTCACCTATTATCATCCAGCAATCCTCCCCCTCTCCCCACCTGTTTTTTTTTCTGTTGGCTTCTCTCTTCCATTTCAGTCCTGAAGAAGGGTTTTGGTCTATCTGCCATTTCCATTGATGCAGCCTGACTTGCTGAATTCCTCCAGCATTTTGTAAGTGTTGCTCTGGACTTACAGCAACTGCAGACTGCCTCGTGTTCATGATTTACACTCACCTCTGACCCCAACACAATTGAACTACTGGCATACTGTTAGTCTTTTCTGCAATGAACTCCATTGCAAATTCTTATTCAGTTCATCTGCTATTTCCTTTATCCCCCCATTACTCCCTCTCCAATTTCAACATATCTATGATCCTTCTGAATTGCTCTCTGAACCTCCAGCCACTGCTGCTCTGCTGTCAACCCTGCTAGTGTCCCTTTCCAATTAACTATGGCCAGCTCTTCTCTCAAGCCTCTGTAATTCCCTTTACTCCACTGTAATACTGATACATCTGACTTTAGCTTCTCCTTCTCAAATCACAGGACAAATTTTATCATATTGAGATAATTGGCTTCTAAGGGATCCTTCACCTGCAGTTCCCTAATCAAATCCAGTTCATTACACAACACCTAATCCAGAATAGTGATCCTATAGCCACAAGCTGCTCTAAAAAACCATCTTCTAGGCATTCTTGAAACCCCCCCTCTTGGGATCGAGCACCATCCTGACTTTCCCAGTCTGCCTGCATATTGAAATACCCTATGACTGTCAATCATAACATTGTCCTTTTGACAACGCGTATCCTTGGACGTTCAGCTCCCAACTATAACCTTCTTTCAGCCACAACTCAGAGATGCCCACAACATCATACCTGCCAATCTCTAACAGCACAACAAGCTCACCTGCCATCCATAGACTGTGTGTATTCAAGTATAATACCTCTTCTTTGACTGTCCATCGATTTTCGATGATGTCTGAGGCTTGGGCAGGGTTGTATGGAAGACCGGCATTTGCCCATGTTGCAAGTCTCCCCGCTCCATGCCATCGATGTTGTCCAAGAGAAGGACCATACAGTATTAGGACTCATACAGCTTGGCACTGGTGTTGTCGCAGAGCAATGTGTGGTTAAGTGCCTTGCTCAAGGACACAACACGTTGCCTCAGCTGAGGCTCAAACTAGCAACTAGACTGACGCCTTAACCACTTGGCCACGCATCACATTCAGGTATAATACAGTCAGTATTGTATTAATCACCCTTATTGATTGTGTCTCTCTGTTACACTAACTGCAGTTTTGTTCTAAAATCTGCCCATCTCACTACTCACTGTCTCTGCTTAATTACCAACTACCCCATCATCAGCCCTATCACTCAGGTTCCTATCCCCCACCAAATTATTTTAATAGCTCCCCAAATCCAGTAGGCAACCTGTCCTCAAGCATATTGGTCGTCCCCCCCCATATTCAGGTGTAATCCCTTGGGTTCAGCTGTCTCTCAACAATCTTATGTTCAAAGTGAGATCTGATGAAGGATGATGGTTCCAACATTATGTGGATTATTATTTAATGTTGTACAACTCCAGTCATGGCATTCATTGGTATTTATTATTTTGACATGTACTGAGATAGAGTGAAAAGTTTGTCTTGCGTATGGTTCATACAGATCAAATCATTATTCAATGCTTTGGGGTAGAATAAAATAAAGCAATGATCTTCATAAATCAAAGTATTGTATAGGAGGTGGGATATTATGTTGAAATTGTATAAGATCTTGATAAGGCCTAATTAGAAGTATTGCGTTCAGTTTTCGTCACCAGCTACAGGAAAGATGTAAATAAGTTTGAAAGAGTACAAGATTTACAAGGGTGTTGCTGGGTCTGGAAGAACTGAATTGTATGGAAAAATTGAATAAGTTAGGACTTTATTCCTTAGAATGCAGAAGACTGAGAGGAGATTTGATACAGGTTTTCAAAATTATGAGGGGTATATATAAATGGTTAATACAAGCAGGCTTTTTCCACTAAGGTTGGAAGGGATAACAACAAGAGGTCATGGGTTAATGGTGAAATTTGAAAAAAATTTAAAGGGTTCATGTGGGGAAACCTTTCACTCAGAATGTTGTGACAGTGCTCAATGAACTGCCAGTGCAAGTTGTGCATCTCCTTCGGCTGTCCATCGATTTCGATGTTGACTGTGCTGAGAGTTTAGTCTCTGCAGGCACGTTTATGGGCCACAAGCCCAGCATTGGATCGGCACTGTTTCCCACATCAGTAGCATTTGTGATTTGACTGGTCTAGCACCGAATGCCTGCTTTCATGACCTGCTTTATATTTCTTCTGCCTTTTCTCCTCGATAGCTGGGATTGAGTTCTTGACAATGCAGCGCCAACTTCTTCTGTCCAAAGCATCTTTCTCCCAGGTGTTGACATTCATGTCCATGTCCTTCATATGGCGCTTGAGCACATCTTTGTAGTGCAGTTTCTGACCTCCATGCTTCCTCTTTCCTTCATGTAGCTCACCATAGAAAACAGCTTTGGGTAAACGATCATCGCTCATTCTTGTGACATGACCAGTCCAATGCAGCTGAGAAGCTGTGATCAGTGATTCTGTGCTGACTGTCCCAGCATGATTGAGCAACTCCACATCTGGTACCCTCTCTTGCCACTTGATGTGTAATATTTGGCATAAATGCCTGAGTTGTGTTTTGGTCAATTCCTTGATGTGCTTCCGATACAATGTCATCCTTTTAGTTGAATAAAGCAGAAATGGTTAAACAGCTGTGTTATACTCTTTGACCTTGGTCGCCATTTTAATGTCGTGGCGAAACCAAAGTTGCTTCTGCAAAGCACCAAGGACTTTTGTAGCTGATTGAATTCTCCTCTCAACTCCCAGATCTGATGAGTTGGTTTTGGTCACAGAGCTTCCTAAGTATGTGAAAGTATGTGAAAATGTCTCCCTCAGGACTTCAAAGGTGTGCTGATAGTCACCATCTACAAGAAGAAAGGCGACCGTAGTGTTTGTAGAAACCACTGTGGAATCTCCCTTCTGTCCACAGCTGGCAAGATTATGGCGGAGATACCACTCAACTGGCTCAAGATCATCTCAGAAGTGATACATGCAACTGGATTTCAATATTTAAGGGAAGTTTGGATAAGTACATAGATGGTAGGGATATGGGGGGGGGGGGTATGGTCCCAGTGCAAGTCGATAGGAGATGTATTGGCATGGACTAGATGGTTTCTGTGGTGTGGTGTACTTGTGGTGTTTCTGTGGTGTATATTTCTATGATTCTGTGTCTCAATAACAATGTAGAATAAATGTAAAAGCTACTGAAAGCGTGCAGTGGCAATAAATGATAAACAGCAAGATCATATCAAGGTAGATTGTGAGGCCAAGAGTCCATTTTATAATACCTAGGTCCACTGGTAACTGGTCCACTGACCAAGGCATTTGATACGGTCTGCAGAGATGGCTTATGGAAGATAATGGAGAAGTTTGGCTGCCCTAGAAGGTTCATCACGATTGTTCTACAGTTCCATGATGGCATGATGGTGAAAGTTTTGGATGATGGTGATGAGTCAGAAGCCTTCTCAGTGACGAACAGTGTGAAAGCAAGGATGCGTTCTCACCCCTACACTCTTTAGCATAGTCTTTTCTGCTATGCTGAATGATGCCTTCCACGATTGTCAGGATGGTATACACGTCAGATACAGGACTGGCGGTGGGCTATTCAACCTCCGGCGTCTACAGGCTGTTACAAAGTTAAAGGAGACCATTGTCAGAGACCTCTTATTTGCTGATGATTGCGCCCTCAATGCCAGCACAGAGCAGAAGATGCAGCGAGAAATGGACTGCCTCTCACGAGCCTGTGACAACTTCGGACTTGCAATCAGCACCAAAAAGACCGAAGTTATGTACCAGCCCGCACCCGGAAAGCCCTACCAGGAACCACACATCACAGTAAAGGGGCAGAAGATACTGGCAGTTGACAGCTTTACTTATCTGGGCAGTACTCCATCACGAGCGGTGAACATAGATGCAGAGATCAGCAACAGAATTGCCAAAGCCAGTGCCACCTTTGGGAGACTCCGTGAGAATGTATGGGAGCGGAGAGGACTCAGCCTTACCACCAAGCTGAAGGTCTACCGAGCAGTGGTTCTCACCACCCTCCTCTATGCCAGCGAGACCTGGACTGTCTACAGCATACACGCTAAACAGCTCAACCACTTCCACTTGAGCTGCCTCCGCAGACTTCTCCACGTACGATGGCAGGACAAAGTACCAGACACAGAGGTCCTGGAGCGGGCTAGCACCCACAGCGTCTACACCCTCCTACAGAAAGCCCAGGCCAGATGGGCTGGCCATGTCGTCAGGATGTCTGACAGTCGACTACCAAAACAGCTGCTATATGGAGAGCTGAGCCAGGGCAAGCGCTGAGTTGGAGGGCAGAAGAAACATTTCAAAGACTGCCTCAAAGTGTCCCTCAAAGACCTAAACATCAATCCCAGTATCTGGGAATCGCTTGCTCTGGACCGCCCAACCTGGTGGAGCAGGACCACTAAAGGAGCGTATGCAGCAGAAATCAGCCGCACTGCAGAGGCTCAGAGGAAACACGCCACGTGCAAGGCTCAAGCTACCTCCACTTCCACTGCAGCACCTACCCTCATGTGTCCCACATGTGGGCGAGCTTTCAGAGCCCAAATTGGCCTCACCAGTCACCTCCGGACCCACAGTTACAAACCCTCCACCTGACAGAAGTCGTGGTTGTCTTCAACTCCGAAGGACAAACAACAACAACAACAACAACAGGTCCACTCAGGAGTCTATGAACAGTGGGACAGATACTGTCCTTAAGCCTGGTTGTTAGAGATATGTAAGTAACATATGTAACACTTACCCAACAGGCTGGTATATGTCTAGGGGAAAAGGAGATCCAGCCACACACCAATCCCACCTCCCGTACACACAGGTGCTGTGAGAATCAAGTTTATGCCTCGCGCCCGCCCACAGTATCAAACCCACAACAAATACCGTTATGAAATACACTTTAAAGAGTTTACTAAAATTAAAAGAGTATTAGGCAATACAATATATATGCAAGGGAAAAAAACAAAAAGGCGCCAACTTATCAAAGTTCAGTCAGTTTAGTGCACATCATTGGAGCTCAAACATCGAACCATTCAACCCCTCGTCGCTTGCCTCCGACCTCCACGTCTTCACACCTAGGACCACGCCCGGTGGTCTTCCGAGCTGTGCAGCGCACGTCCACCTTCCTTGACAACTTCCTCCCGACTCTCCATGTCTTTGCACTTAGGACCACGCCCAGTGGTCTTCCGAGCTGTGCAGTGCACGTCCACCTTCCTTGACGACTTCCTCCCGCTCTCTCCCCAAAAGCCCATGAAAAACCCCTCCCCCAAGTTCCCAGCCTCACAAGACAAAATAACATTCCCCATTGGTTAACAAATGAATACAATTACCATATCAACAAGTATAAAGCAAAACAACTGCGAGCGAAACACTTATCAAACAAAGAAGCATTCTTACTCTTAACAAACCAAAAAAAAACATTTTGAGTAACATACACAGGACATTGAACACATACTTATTTATTGATCAACACCAGTAGAGAGAATTTATTCATCTGAACAGATACAGGTGAAAAATGTGTCAAATTTCAAAGTCCATTTATTATCAAAGTATATATACCATAAACAACCTGAGATTCATCTCTTTGCAAACAGCCACAAACAAAGAAACACAACAGAGATCATGACAAATGTCCACACAACAAAGACTGTCAAACACCCAATGTGCAAAAGAAGAGCAAATTGTGCAAACAATAAGAAAGTAAACAAGTAATATCCAGAAGATGAACTGTTGAGTTCCTGAAAGAGAGTCCACAGCCACGGAGCCAGATCGGCGCTGAGGCGAGTGTGGCCATTCAGATCGATTGCTGCAGGCCACAACTACAGAGTTCGTTTAGCACTGAGGAGAATGCAGCCGTTCAAGAGCCCAACAGTTGCAGGATGACAACTGCTCCAAAATCTGACAGCATGGACCCAAGACTCCTGTTGAACTAAACTGAAATCAGTCTGAATTGGTTTGTTAAGGTTGCTCTGTCTATGCCCAGCACCAGCTTTCTTGATGGATGTTATATTAGTGTGCACATGGAAATGTGATCAGTTGGGATTGTTTGCTTCTGTTAGTCCCAATTATTTGTGGCTAAAGATAAAGATGAGCTTTATTTGTCATATGTACATTGAAACACTGAAATGCATTGTTTACATCAAATCAAATTAGCAGGGGTTGTCCTGGGCTGCACATAAGTGTCACCACACTTCTGACACTGACATAGCACGCCCACACATACTAACTCTAATTTTGTGTCTTCGGAATGTGGGAGGAAATGGGAAACCCACACAGTCAGAGAGAGAGAACGGACAAACTCCTCACAGAGAGTGGCAGTAATCGATCCTGACTGGTATTCCCTGTCACTGTGAAACAATTGTACGAACTACTATGATATAACAAAACTGAACAGCATTATTGCCCAATGGAAATTGGGAATTGTAAACTTGGCAGACAGTTACCTAGCTGTTACAATTTCTGAGAGAAGAAGTAAGTGAGGCACAGTAAATCAAGATATATGGATATAAAATGAGATAATGAATCAATGTTTTAGTTAATTTGGATTATTATTTTTCTTCTCTTTTTTACTTGCGCAGTTTGTTGTCCTTTGTATACTGGTTGTTTGCCTGTCTTGTTGGCTGTGGTCTTTCATTGATTCCAACGTGCTTTTTGGGCTTAAATTTCATGCCCGCAAGAAAATAAATCTCAGGGTTGTATATGGTGACATATATGTGTACTTTGACAATGAATTCATGCCTGTTGGAATTCTGGCCTTTAAAAAATGTGGTCAGTCGTGTTGGTGTCATTGACCTGGGCTGCATAAGATTATGTTTTGGGATCAAGTTTATCATGCACACAAGGCAAAGTTGAAGCCAAAATAAATTTATTGTTAAAGTTCCATATACAACCTTGAGATTCATTTTCTTGCAGACATTTATAGGAAAATAAAGAAATACAGTACAATTTATGAAAGGCAAATTTCTGCAGATGAATGAAGGCCAATGTGCAAAAAGTTTTCAATCAACTCTATCTACCTGTGATGCCACTTTCAATGAATTATGGTCCTATATTCCCAGATCACTTTGTTCTACTGCAGTCCTCAGTGCCCTAACCTGGTTATCACAAATCCTAGGTACGTGACCATTGACATAAGGCAGACAATGTCTGAAGAGTATTGATAATGGCTAGGGTCACTTGTCTTGTAAAGTCAATGACTTGAAGAAAGAAATGTCAAACCGTTTCTGTAGAACAACTTGCCATAAACAATCATGGTCATAGAAAGAGCATGATTGCCTACATGACAAGGTGCATGATGAATGAATAAAATTATATATATACACACATACAAACACACACATACCTTATTGTAACTTTTCGTATTTTATCTTTATGCATTGCAATCTACTGCTGCTGCAAAACAACAAATTTCACGACACATGCTCGTGATATTAAACCTGAGACTAAAACTCTACATAAGCAAAGACTGACTAATAGCTAATGTCCAAAGAAGACAAATTATGTAAACAAATAATAATAACATAAATAAATAACACTGAGTTATAGAGTCCTTGAAATCGAGTCTGTAGTTTGCGGAATCATTCTGTGTTGTGGTGAGTGAAATTATGCATGACGATTCAGGAGCCTGCAAATTGTAGAGACGAATTAGTATTTAGTTAAGTGTGGCCCACAAAATACATGAAAAAAATATTTATAATTTATCAACACAGCGTGTTTTGAGCGACATTGCTCTTGGAAAATGGATTGTGCTGCTTCATTTAACACAAATTAGGTTTGGAGAGAATTCTTCTGTTACCCTCCTATACCTGATGAATGGCTTCCATAGTGGATGATTCAATAATCCTAATTGTTTGCAGTCAATCTAAGTCCTCATTACATGCACCAGAATAGGGCATAGCTGCCAATGGATGATGGTTCAATTGATCAAGAGTGTTAATAACAGAGACATAGTTTCTTCGACAAAATAATTAACTTTCTTTCTAATTTTCCCATAGAAATTTTCACTAGTGATTATTGCTTTACCTAATGGAAGATAGTGGGTGAAAATGGCAATGATATTGTGATGGGATATAGCAATGAGTGTCGTCTGAATTGAAGACTGCCCCGCTCAACTTTACATGCCCTCTTACTGAAATGCTCCCACAATCAATGAACTAACTTTCAAGGACTCTTCATCTCACGTTCTTGATACTTATTTATTATTATTATTATTTCTTCTTTTTATATTTGTTCAATTTATTGATTTCTGCACCTTTAGTTGAATGGCCTAGCTGGGCTGTCTTTTGTTGATTCTGTTACTATTCTATAGATTTATCAAGTATGCCCACAAGAAAATTAATCTCAGGGTTGTGTACAGTGACATATATGTACTTTGATAAAAAAATTACTTTGAATGATATAGAAATTGCAGAATTAGAATCAGATTTATAAATCACTGACTTATATAATGTGAAATTTGTTGTTTTGCAGCAGGAGTACAGTGCCAACACATAAAATCGATATAAATTACAGAATAAAAAGTAAAAACAGGAAGAACAAAGTGGTGTTCATGGACCACTTTGAAATCTAATAGATGAAGGGAAGAATTATTTCCTGAATTATTGAGTGGATATCTTCCAGCTCCTGTACCTCCTCCACCATGGTAGTAATAAGAAGCAGCAAGATCCTGCATGGTGGGGGTACTTAGTGACAGATGCCTCCTCCTTGAGACTGTGCCTCATGAAAGTGTCCTCAGTGGTGGGGAGGAATTTGCCCGTGACGGACCCGGCAGAGTTTGCTGCCCACACAGTGTGCATATCCTTCAGTTTCCCAACATTCACATGTCTATCTAAAAGTCCCTTAAAAGTTCCTATTGTTTCTGCATCTGCCAGAAACCCAGGCAGTGCATTCCAGGCACCCACCACTCTGTGAGTGTGAGGGGCAAGTAAAAAGCTTGCTCCATGCATATACTTTGTAATTACCCCTTACCTTAAATACACGCCCTCTGGTATTAGATATTTCAACCCTGGAAAGAAAGATGCTGCCTGTCTCCTCTATCTATGCTTCTCATAATCATAAGTAGGTGGCAGGGTGGAGATGCAGTATATCTCTACCAAAGGAGGTGTAAGGCACTCCTTCCCTCTGCTAGCCTGCAGATCACCCTTGTAGCCCCTGCATTGCCCCATAATCAGAGTTTTGTGAAGCCAAAGGATCAGGCGGTGGATGGTTGTATGAGTAGCTGGTGCATATCACAAGACCTGGCTATGCGACCACTGATGCCCCCGCCCCCCCCCTGCCCCGCTCCCTCTTCAGTCCTCCACTCTGGCCCATCTCTTACCTCTGTTCATCACCTGCTTATCACTGCTCCCGGTACCACTCCATTTTCCCTTTCTTCATGCTCTACTCTCCTATCTGAATGCTTATTATCTTCTCTACAAATCACCTCCCAACTCCTTATTTCATCACCCCTCCCTCACCCGCCTGGCTTTATCTATCACATTCTAGTTTGTACCCCTTCCCCACACTCCAGCTTCAAATTCTGGCTTCCCCCCCTTCCTATCCAGTCCTCCAGTCCTGACAAAGGGTCTCGGCCCGAAACAACAACTGTTTATTCATTTCTCTAGACACCGCCGGACCTGTTGGGTTTTTCCAGCATTTTGTGTGTGTTACTTTGTATTTCCAGCAGCTGCAGAATCTCTTGTTTTTAACCATAGTCCATATATCTTTAGAATCTTATTTATTTGTTTTTCTATTTTAAAAGATACAGAATGGAGCAGCACTTTTTGGCCTTCCAAGCCACACTGCCCAACAATCCCCCAATTTAATTCTAGCCTAATCATAGGAATATTTAACCTACCAACACCCTTTGGACTGTGGGAGGAAACTGTAACACCCGGAGGAAACCCACATGGAGGAAATGTACAAACTCCTTACAGACAGCGGTGGCAATTGAACCACAGCCTTCTGCTGACCAGTGCTTTAAAGGTATTGCTAACCACAATACTATCATGCCATGTGCTACACCACACCATCAGCCTGCACTGGGTCAAAACCTGTTGAGGGGTAGGTGTGTTGCTTGTTTGAAGGTAGGTGCTGACACCACCTCAAGATTATCTAACAGGAGATAGGTATTACAAATTACCTCCATCCCATAAATAGGAAATGCATATACCTTTGGAAATTAAATGGAAACACAATCTCTCTGCATATTTAATTTTTCACTTGCGTTCAGTGAAAAATAAACGGGGTGTTTTAAATGGATTATGCATTTTTTAGCATGCATCATCAAACAAAATAAGTCTAGTGGTGAGCATGAACAACAAGCACATGCCTTGTTACGTTCAAAGAGTTATATTATTTTACTGCTTGGCCAGCTGCTAAGATGATGGAGAGGAGATGCTGAATGCCTATGGCAGGAATGGCATTTTAATTTTTAAGAGTGTTGACAAATAGACAAGGAGTTCCATAGAGATAGCGGTCTGCTTATTCCAGCAATTTACCACTATCATTGATTAATAGGTAGATGCTGACAAGGAGATGGTATTTGAGTTTATTTGTTTATTTCGAGATACAGCATGATAACAGACCAGCAAGCCTGCATTGCTCAATTAGACTCATGTGACCAATTAATCTAGTAGCACAAACATCTTTGGAATGTGGGAGCAAACTGGAGCCGCTGGAGAAAACCCACGTGGTCATGGGGAGAATGTACAAACTCCTTACTGACAGTGATGGGAATTCATCCTGTGTGGCAATGAAGTGCTTCATCAACCATGCCACCATTAATGTAGTGTTTGGAAACCTGTTGGGCCCATGTGGCTGACACATGTATATGACGTAGACAGCATTACAGAGTGCAATGGAGATGTATTAGCGATAATCAGTGCATGGTGGCACAGGAACCTTACAAATGAAGGAAACCAGAATTACTCTACTTATAAAGCCGGACACATCGTTTTTGAGCATCTCAGTCCAAAATGTCAACTGTTTATTTCCTTCCATGGATGCTGCCTGACCTGAGTAAATCTGCCCCATGCCCTCTATCCACCCTGTATCTTTCCTCACCAACACTCCAACCCCTCACGCCCTGCTCACTAAACTCTCAGAAACACTGCCACATAATAAAGTCTGAAATGTATAAAAGAAAGACTGTGGGTGCTGCTTAGATTTCCAGCATTTGCAGATTTTCTCTTGTTTTTGAAAAGATTTAAATGGTTAATTTCAAATTTACGAAAGGTGTTGTTTAGATGAATAAGAAAGTAAGGCCCAACATATTGATACAAATACAAAGAAGGCACAACAGCAGTTATATTTAATTTGAGGAGATTTGTTCTGTCACCAAAGGCACTTGAAATTTTCTACAGATATACCACGGAGAGCATTCTAGTTGGCTGCATCTCTGTCTACTATAAGGCCATAGTATTTAGGAGCAGAATTAGGCCATTTGGCCCATTGAGTCTGCTCCACCATTTCATCATGGCTGATCCAATTTTCCTCTCAGTCCCAGTCTCCTGCCTTCTCCCATATCACTTAATGCCCTGACCAATCAAGGATCTATCAAACTTTGCCTTAAATATATGTAAAGGCTTGGCCTCCACAGCTGCCTGTGGTAACAAATTCCACAGATTCGCCACTTTCTGGCTAAGGAAATTCCTCCTCATCTCAGTTTTAAAAGAATGCCCCTCTATTTTGAGGCTGTGTCTTCTGATCTTGGACTCTCCCACCATTGGAATTATACTCTCCACATCCATTCAATCAAGGCCTTTTGCTATTCAATAGATTTCAATGAGGTCACCCCTCATTCTTCTGAATTCCAGTGAATACAGGCCCTGAGCCATCAAACACTCTTCATATGGCAAGCCGTTCATTCCTGGAATCTCCTTTGAAACTTCTCCAGTGCCAACACATCCTTTCTAAGATGTGTCCCAAAACTGCTCACAGCACTCCAAGTGAGGCCTTGCCAGTACTTCACAAAGTCTCATCATTACATCCTTGCTTTTATATTAGAATCCTCTTGAAATGAATGCTAACATTGCATTTGCTTTCTTCACCACAGGCTCAACCTGCAAATTCACCTTTACAGAATCCTGCACAAGGACTTCTAGGTCCCTTTGAACCTCAGATGTTTTAGTTTTCTCTTGATTTAGAAAATAGTCATCCCTTTCATTTCTTCTAGCAAAGTGCCTGGCCATATACTTCCCAACACTATATTCCATCTGACCCTTCTTTGCCCATTCTCCTAATCTATCCAAACCCTCTGTTGCCTCTCTTTTTTTCTCAAAGCTTCCAGACCCTCCACCTATCTTCATATCTCCGTATCTTCATGGGGGGGCGGGGGGAGGATGAGATGTCTACTGCACAGGATCGAAAGAGGCTGAAGAAAGTCATGAACACAGACAGATCCATCATGGGCATTAGCCTCCCCAGTATCCATGACATCTTCAAGGGGCGATGCCTCAAAAAGTCAGTGTCCAGGATTAAGGACCTCCATCACCCAGGACATGCCCTGTTCTCAATGCTACCATCAGGAAGAAGGTTTAGGAACATAAAGACACAGCTACTTCTCCTTTGCCATCAGATCTCTGAATGGACATTGAACCCAAGAACAGTATCTTGCTATTTTTTGTACTTCTTATTTAACTATTTATATATATAATTGTAGCTTACAGTTCTGATTATTATCTATTGCAATGTACTGCTGCCACAAAAACAACAAATTTCCTGACATATGTCAGTGATATTAAACCTGATTTTGATTTCTACCAGCAACATAAAATGCTGCAGGATCCCAGTAGGTCAGGCAACATCTATGGAAAGGGCAAAGAGTCGACCTTTCAGGCTGAGACCCTTCATCGAGTCTGCAAAGGAAGGAGAAAAGTCTGACTTATCCCCTTCCTTTCCAATCCTGATAAAGAGTGTTTGCCCAAAACGTCAACTGTTTATTCATTTCCATAGGTGCTGCCCGAATTGTGTTAGATTTCCAGCATGTGCAGATTTTCTCATGTTTCTGATTTCTATGACCATGGTTGGTGATGAAACATTTCAGTTTAAAAATCTGCCTGCAAATGTGAAAATTAAATTTAAGTGATAACTTGACAGGGTGAGGCATTTATTACCACCAAGAGTAGCGGATGCAGAGACCATTGCCAATTTTAAGCAAAGGGGAGGTAAACATTTGTTCAGAGGAAGGTGTAAAGTTGTGATAAGCATTCTTGTGTTTCTCACATTACAATAGTGACTGCTCTTATAAAGCTCATTGAGTTTATGATTGGTGCTATAGAAATCACTTCCTTTTGTAGATTTACAGCAACAAAGCTCCTATTCATTTGGAACAGAATCAGCGAACATACTGAAGTCCTAGTGAAGGGCCTTGGAACTGAAATGTTGATTCTATTTCTCTCTACTTTCATCATTTTCTGTTTTTATTTCAGTGAATGCACTGCTGTTTTTTATTTGAAGTACAGATTATATACTGACACATCATTACATTTAATTAAATGTCTGTTTTTAAAGTGTGTTTGTCTGATTGGTTTGTGGTTCTGAATACTTTATTTAGAGATACAGCAGAGTAACAGACCCTTCCTGTTCAATGAGCCCATGCCACTGAATTACACCCATGTGTGCAATTGGTCTACTAAGCTGTCTCTTTGGAACATGGGAGGAAACCAGTGATAACGAGATGTACGACCAGCTTGCACATAGCAGACGGAATTGATCCCGGATCACTGATGCTGTAATAACATTATGCTAACCGCTCCACTACCATGCCAGCCTATTGTGATCACCACACGTGGAGCAGGAATTCTGCAACAATTAGCTGGAATTTTGCTTTCTTAAGTGTGTTACAGTTTTAATTCATTGCTTTCTCTTCACAATTTTGCTGAAGCACAGTAGATGATTGAAGTATCTCTCAGACACTTTCGCAGAGTCCAGGAGAATATTACACACTAGATCACAGATTTCTGATGAGAAGATTTACAATTGCTATAAAACATAGAACAATGCTGTGCCAAATGAGATAAAGAGCAAATAAAAAACACCCAAAGACTATTCCTTCATACCTACACAATACTGATATTCCCCCATCTTCCTTACATTCATCTCTTAAAAGCCTCTAATATACATATTTGCCATGACCACCATACCAGGTAGTGTAGTCCATGCATCTGCCACTGTCAGGGATATGAACTTTGATCCCAAAATCTTTATGCTCAGCAACAATGTTAATTTAAGTACATGAACTTTTGTGAAAGTTGGTAGGTTGGGTTATCATTGTCACATGTATTGAGGCACTGTGAAAATCTTTCCATTTCATGCTGTTCGTACAGACTATTTCATCACAACGGTGCATTGAGACAGTACAAGGGAAAACAAGAACAGAATGCCCAATGAAAGTGCAGTGCTATTAGACAATAAGAAGCAAGGCCATGATGAGGTAGATCATGAGGTCAAAAGTCCATTTTATTGTTCAGAAGTTTTGTAACATCAAATAAAAACTGGCCTTGATTCTTGTATACACAAAATGCTGGAAGAACTCAGCAGGCCAGGCAGCTTCTATGGAAAACAGGCAACAGTCAACATTCCAGGCCAAAACCTTTCATCAGTACTGATGAAGAGTTTTGGCCCGAAACATTAACTGTTTACTCTTTCCCATAAATGCTGCCTGGCCTGCTGAGTTCCTCTAGCATTCTGTGTGTTTTACTTTGATTTCCAGCTTCTGCAGATTTTTTTTTTTGTTCTCGATTTGATCGTACGTGTTTTCAAGATTTTATATCATCTGCTTGATAGGAGAGGGTCGAAGATAGAAGATCTGCTCTGGATGGGGGATCTTTGATTACTTTCCCATTGTCAACCCATCCCTGTTCCAATATGTCAGTCTATGGCCTCTTCTGTCACAATGAGACCACTTTCTGGATGGAGGAGTGATGCCTCATAATCGACTTAGGTACCTTCCATCCTAATGGCATGGACATCAATTTCTTTGTCTGGTGATCGTTCCCCTCCTCCTTCCCTCTTCTTCTATTTCCCACTACAGCCTCTTATGTCTTCTCCTCACTTGCCTAACACCTCTGTCAGTGCCCCTCCTCTTTCCCTTTATCCAATGATCCTCTCTCCTCTATCAGATTCCTCATTCTCTTTCGTTTTGCCTTTCTACCTATCGCCTTCCAGCTTCTTATTTCAACCCGCTCCCCCAACCATCCGGTGTCACCTATGACTTCTGGCTTGTCCTTCTTCTCCTCTGCCCAACCTTTTATTCTGGAATCTTCCCCCTTCTTTTCCAGTCCTGATGAAGGGTCTCAGCCTGAAACCGTGACACTTTCCATAAATGTTGCCCATCCTGCTGAATTCTTCCAGCATTTTGGATTTCAACACCTGCAGAGTCTCTTGTGTCTTTGAGTAAGTTGGCTGCTTTAGCAAGCTACCAAGGCAATGTTGTAGGAAATCAGCCAGTCACACTTTGTTCAAAGTGAAGCACTGTTGCTGTATATTGAATAATGTAACATCATATCTGTAGTAAAACTGTGACATTGCTATAATAATACATTTGTATCTATTTCATTTGAAAAAAAATAACATGCTATGGAGAAAAGTTTAGTTTCCTATACTTTATTCCAGAAGCCACTTGATAAATTGTGGCATAATTGAAGAACATTTCAGAGCACAGGAAGTAGCACTTTTGCACAGATAGAAGACTAATGATCAAAGAGAGAACACTGACAAACTTCTATAGCCGCATAACAGCGAGTATCCTGACTGGTTGCATCACAGCCAGGTATGAAAACACGAAGGTCAAGAGCTGACAAAAAGTAAAGGATACAGCCCAGTTCATCATGGGAAACAGCCTCCCCACCATTGAACACATTTACAAGGAGCTCTATTACAAGAAAGCAGCATCCTTCATCAAGGACTCCCAGGATCCAGACCATGCACATTTCTCACTGCTGCAGTCAGGAAGGAGGTAGAGAAGCCCTAGGTCTCACACCGCCAAGTTCAGGAACAGATATTGCTCTTCAAGCATCAGGCCTCTGAACCAGTGTGGATAACTTAACTTGTCGCAACAGTAAACTAATCCACAACCAATGACTTACTTTCAAGACCCCACAACTCATGTTCTCAGTATTATTTATTTACTACTTATTATTAATATTATTACTACTTAGTCATAGAAACATAGAAAACCTACAGCACAATTCAAGCCCTTCGGCCCACAAAGCTGTGCCAAACATTTCCCTCCCTTAGAACTACCAAAGCTTTAACCATAGCCGTCTATTTTTTAAGCTGCATGTAGCCATCCCAGAGTCTCTTAAAAGACCATATTATTTCTGCCTCCACCACCGTCGTTGGCAGCCCATTCCATGCACTCACCACTCTCTGCATAAAAAACTTACCCCTGACATCTCCTCTGTACCTACTTCCAAGCACCTTAAAACTATGTCCTCTTATGCTAACTGTTTCCGCTCTGGGGAAAAGCCTCTAACTATCGACACGATCAATGCTTCTCATTATCTTGTACACCTCCATCAATCATAAGATCATAAGACCATAAGACAAAGGAGCAGTAGTCAGCCATTCGGCCCATCGAGTCTGCTCCGCCATTTTATCATGAGCTGATCCATTCTCCCATTTAGTCCAACACCCCCGCCTTCTCACCATAACCTTTGATGCCCTAGCTACCTATCAATCTCTGCCTTAAATACACCCAATGACTTAACCTCCACTGCTGCCTGTGACAACAAATTCCACAGGTTCACCACCCTCTGGCTAAAAAACTGTTTTCGCATCTCTGTTCTGAATGGGGGCATTTCAATCCTTAAGTCATGCCCTCTCATACTAGACTGCCCCCCCCACCATGAGAAACCACTTTGCCACATCCACTCTGTCCATGCCTTTCAACATTCAAAATGTTTCTATGAGGTCCCCCCTCATTCTTCTAAACTCCAAGGAGTACAGTCCAAGAGCGGTCAAACGTTCCTCATATGTTAACCCTCTCATTCCCGGAATCATTGAAGTGAATCTTCTCTGAGCCCTCTCCAACGTCAGCACATCCTTTTTTAAAGAAGAAGCCCAAAAATGCACACAGTACTCCAAGTGAGGACTTACCACTGCCTTATAGAGCCTCAACATCACATCCCTGCTCCTATACTCTATTCCTTATCTAGCCTACTTGTAATTTCCTCAAAAAATTGCAGCCGGTTTGTCAGGCAGGATTTTCCTTTAAGGAAACAATGCTGAGTTCTGCCTATCTTGCCATATGCCTCCAGGTACTCCGTAACCTCATCCTTGACAATCGACTCCAACAACTTCCCAACCACCGATGTCAAGCTAACAGGTCTATAATTTCCTTTTTGCTTTCTTGCCCCCCTTCTTAAATAGCGGAGTGACATTTGCAATCTTCCGGTCCTCCGGAACCATGCCAGAATCTATTGACTTTTGAAAGATCATTGCTAATGCCTCCACAATCTCCACAGCTACTTCCTTCAGAACCCGAGGGTGCATTCCATCTGGTCCAGGAGATTTATCTACCCTTAGACTATTCAGCTTCCTGAGTACTTTCTCTGTCATAATTGTGATTGTGCACATTTCTCTTCCCTGACACCCTTGAGTGTCCGGTATACTGCTGATGTCTTCCTCAGTGAAGACTGATGCAAAATACTCGTTCAGTTCCTCCATCGTCTCCTTATGTCCCATTATAATTTCTCTAGCATTATTTTCTATTGGTCCTATCTCTACTCTCAGCTGTCTTTTACTCTTTATATACTTGAAAAAGCTTTTAGTATCCTCTTTGATATTATTTGCTAGCTTCCTTTCATAGTTCATCTTTTCCCTCTTAATGACCTTCTTAGTTTCCTTTTGTAAGCTTTTAAAAACTTCCCAATCCTCTGTCTTCCCACTAATTTTCGCTTCCTTGTATGCCCTCTCCTTTGCTTTTACTTTGACATTGACTTCTCTTGTCAGCCATGGTTGCAACCATTTTCCATTTAAAAATTTCTTCTTTTTTGGAATATATCTGTCTTGCACCTTCCTCACTTCTCGCATAAACTCCAGCCACTGCTGCAGTGCTGTCCTTCCCACTAGTGTCCCTTTCCACTTAACTTTGGCCAGTTCCTCTCTCATGCCACTGTAATTTCCTTTACTCCATTGAAATACCGGCACATCAGATTTTGGCTTCTCTTTCTCAAATTTCACAGTGAACTCTATCATTTTATGATCACTGCCTCCGAAGATTTCCTTCACCTCAATCTCTCAAATCACCTCTGCTTCATTACACAATACTCAATCCAGTACAGCCGATCCCCTAGTGGGCTCAACAACAAGCTGTTGTAAAAAGCCATCTCGTAGACATTCTACAAATTCTCTCTCTTGAGATCCAGTACTGACCTGATTTTCCCAATCCACTTGCATGTTAAGTTCCCCTACAATTATTATAACACCGCCCTTCTGGCAAGAATTTTCTATCTCCTGTTGTATTTTGTAGTCCACATCACTGCAGCTGTTAGGAGGCGTGTAACTGCCATCAGGGTCCTTTTACCCCTGCGATTTCTTAGCTCAACCCATAAAGATTTTGTACCTTCCAATCCTATGTCACCTTTTTTTAATGATTTAATATCATTTCTTACCATTAAAGCCATGCCACCCCCTCTGCCTACCTGCCTATCCTTCCGATACACCGTGTATCCTTGGACATTCAGCTCCCAGAGACATGCATCCTTTAGCCACGTCTCAGTGATGGCCACAACATCATACCTGCCAATCTGTAGCTATACGACAAGATCATCCTCCTTATTCCTTATGCTGCATGCATTTAAGTATAACACCTTTAAGTCCAGTATTTGGTACATTTTGCTTTGATTGCACTGCAACTCATCCCAATGGCTGCAAATTTGCCTAATCACCTGTCTGTCCTTCCTGACATCTTTACTGCTCACTATCTTAGATTTATTTCTGTTTTCCCCCTCCTCCGCTCTATCATTCCGGTTCCCATCCCCCTGCCAAATTAGTTTAAACCCTCCCTAACAGCTCAATTAAACCTTCCTGCCAGGATATTGGTCTCTTTCGGGTTCAGGTGTAACCAGTCCTTTTTGAACAGGTCATACTTCCTCCAGAATACATCCCAATAATCCAAGAATCTGAAGCCCTTCTCTCTGCACCAGTCTCTCAGCCACACATTCATCTGCCTGATCCTACTATTCTTGTCCTCGCTAGCACGTGGCACAGGTAGCAATCCTGCGATTACAACCCTGGAGGTCCTGCTTCTCATCTTCCTTCCTAACTCCCAGAAATCTCTCTTCAGAACCTCCTCCCTTTTCCTATATATTTCATTGGTACCAACATGTACCAAGCCAACTGGCTGTTCACCCTCTCCCTTCAGAATATTCTGGACCCGATCTGAGACATCCCGTACCCTGGCACCTGGGAGGCAACACACCATGCAGGTGGGTATCTCTATCAGGCTCGCAGAATCTCCTGTCTGTTCCCCTGACTATGGAATCCCCTATGACTACCGCATTCCTCTTCTCCCTCCTTCCCTCCTGCACAACAGCGCCAGGCTCAGTGCCAGAGACCAGGTCACGGTGGCCGTCCCCTGTCAGGTCATCCCCCTCAACAGCATCCAAAATTTGTTGCTGAGGGGGGCAGCCAAAGGGGTGCTCTCCTATATCCGGGCATTTCCCTCCTTGTCCTGACAGTCACCCAGTTTTCTGACCCCTGTAGCCAAGGGATGACTTACCTCCTTGTAGCTCCTGTCTATCACCTCTTCACTTTCCTTAATAAGCAGTAGGTCATCAAGCTGCAGCTCCAGATCCCTAACACGGTCTCCGAGGAGCTGAATCTCGGTGCACCTGGTGCAGATGTGGCTATCAGGGAGGCTGGAGGTCTCCCAGGATTCCCACATCTGACACCCTGAACAAAGCACTAACCCTGCAGACATGCTACCTAACTCTACAGAAATGAACCAAGGAAAAATAAGTCTACACACCCACTTACCTCGCCAAACACACAAACCTTTTAAACCGTTAGTTCGTACCGTTAGTTGTGTGATCCCTGCTGTTCTTCTGTCTGCCCGGGCCGATTTGCCCAGAGGAAACAAAGGGTGGATGCCTTGCTGGCACCTCTTCTTGTTACCGCCTAAGTCCATTGAGCCAAAGCCCTACACTCTGCTGCCACTCACCCCGCTGCGTAGGGTTGTCTTCATTTTAAACTCTGTCCTGTCTACTTCACGGGCCTGCGTAGTCTTGCCCTTCTTGTACTTGAAGAAGATTTTTTTTAAAAACTGCCTTCCTTCAGAATTTAGCTCTCACGCCATCCTTCTTGTCCCGATCCATAAAACAACCGTTGGAAGTCCCCTTGCTTTTTAAACTCTCCACGCTGTCCTGTCTACACCATGTGCCTGTGCAGTCTCGCCCTTCTTGTACTCGAAGAAGTTTATAAAAAAAACTGCCTTCCTTCAGAATTTAGTTCTCATGCCGCCCTTCTTGTCCTGATCCAAAAAACAATCACCTCTCGTCCTCCGTCACTCCAAGGAGAAAAAGCCAAGCTCATTCAACCTATTCTCATAAGACATGTTCCCCAATCCAGGCAACATCCTTGTAAATCTGCTCTGCACCCTTTCTATGGTTTCCACATCCTTTCTGTAGTGAGGCAACCAGAACTGAGCACAGTACTCCAAGTGGGGTCTGACCAGGGTCCTCTATAGCTGCAACATTACCTCCCGACTCTAAACTCAATCCCACGGTTGATGAAGGACAATGCACCGTATGCCTTCTTAAGCACAAAGTCAACCTGCGTAGCAGCTTTGAGTGTCCTATAGACTCGGACCCCAAGATCCCTCTGATTCTCTACACTGCCAAGAGTCCTACCATTAATGCTATATTCTGCCATCATATTTGACCTACCAAAATTAACCACCTCACACTTATCTGAACTCCATCTGCCACTTCTCAGCTCAGTTTTGCATCCTATCAATGTCACATTGTAACCTCTGACAGCCCTCCAGATCTCATTTTTGCACACTGGTTGTTTGCTCTGATTAAGGCTCTCGGCCCGAAATGTTGACAGTACTTTTTTTTCCATAGATGCTGCCTGTCCTGCTGAGTTCCTCCAGAATTTTGTGTGTGTTGCTTGGATTTCCAGCATCTGCAGATTTTCTCTTGTTTATGGTTGTCAGTCTTTGTTTGTAGTCTTCCATTGATTCTATTGTATTTCGTTGTTCTACTGTAATAGCCTACAAGAAAATAAATCTTAGGGTAACCTGTGTGTAACTTGAAAGTAATTTTACTTTTGACTTTGAACTTTAAACTTTGGTTGGTTGGCAAACAAGGGAACAGAGCAGATGTAACTGGATCTTGCAAAAGTCTCAACCCGAAACATAGGCTATTTAATTCCTTCCACAGATGCTACCTGAACTGCTGAATTCCTCTCATATTTTATGTGTTGCTCTGGATTTCCAGCATCTGCAAAATCTCTTGCACAAATTATTCTGATACGCTGAATGCGAAAAAGCAGTCTGCTGGAGTGTTAAGATTTTGCAGTTAAGATAAACAGCTCAGATGGAGACACCAGTGTTATTGTTGTTAAACTTGCTAATGACACCAAGAGAGAAAGGAAATACATTTTGAAGAAGAATTAAAGAGGCTGCCAAGAGATACGAATTGTTTACTTAAGATCTGGCAAATGTAGTATAATGTGGGGAAATGTGAAGTTGTAAATTTTAAGAGTTAAGTTTAAAGGAAGCAGAGGTACAAAGGAATGTGGGTTAACTCGTCTATATTTCACACAAGTTTGGTACACAGGTAAGGCAAACATATAGGAAAGCCAGCAGAATGGCACTGTTTTCATGAGGAACTGTAAAATCTGGAGCAACACACAAATTGCTGGATGAACTCAGTAAGGCAGGCTGCATCTTCAGAAAGAAATGGATTGTTAACATTTTCAGTTGGGACGCCATCGAAGAGATAGCCAGTATAAAGAGAGGAGGGAAGGGGTGGAGCAAGAGATGACAGGTGATAGGTGGATCAATGTGAGAAGGGAGGAGTGATAGGCAAACTGAAGAGCACAGAGTAGGAATGGCATCAGAACAGGAGGAAGTGACACAGGAGTGAAGATGATGAATTTACTGCTTGAGGAATTGAATACAAAAGTAGCAAGGTTTTATTTACAAAAGATAGGATTAAATATATAGGTGTTCCGAAGATAAAATTCTTGGTTATTTGGGGAAAGAAATAAATATATATACTAAAGCTATTATGAACTCTGTGGAGCATGTGGGGATCTTCCGATATCCAGGCACTCTTTCTTTCTTCGTCTTTCTTTTTCTTTCTTTCTATAGGGATATGTTAGGGGGGAGGGATTAAGGGGAGGGGGAAGGGGTGATAATTTTTTTCCTTCTGTAACCATTTGAAAATTCAATAAAAAAAATTAATAATTTTTTTTAAAGTAGAGAGGTTATGTTTCAAATAAGATGTCAACCAGCTTTCTTGTTAAAATCCAAAATCAAAAGCAAATCAGTGGCCTGCAGTACAGTGCAGCACTGAACCAAATTAAAATGAATTCTACCTTTTTTTGTTATTTGATTTTCTGTGTGTTATTCGCTCGCTTTTTGCTGTTTGTACAATTGGTTCTTTTTTCACACATTGGGTGTTTGATGTTTTCTAGAACTGATTCCATGGTGTTTCTTTGTTTCATAGCTACCTGTGGGAGGACGAATCTTAGACTTGTATTCTGTATACATACTTTGATAATAAACGTGCATACATTGAATCTCTATGAATCTTATATGGTGACATATATGAACTTTGCTAATAAATTTACTTTTAACTTTGATCTTTGGTTGATCAGATTAACTGATCATGGATATCAGCCAAACACTTCATACTGATGAGTCAGATATTGCAGTGCTTTATACAAATTTTACCTTTTTCCTGCAAAACATATTTTCATACCCATTGACTGACACTTACTGAATAAATCAAATCCACTTTTTACTTTTCCTATCGATTCTGTCACTGAGTTTGAAAATTATTTTAATTTTTGATGAAAACATTTAATCATTGGCCTTGCTTATCATTCTGTTTTTCTATAGGGCCTGTTGCTTTTTATTTCTGAGTTATCTTAAAAGTTACGAGGTACTGTTGGTCATTGAAATTGATATGATGGAAGAAACAAATACAGATGTCAAGTGGCGTTTTCGCCTTTTACACAAGCAGTAACAGAGAGGCAGAGTGTGTGAGGAATGTACCCCCCCAGGACTAGATTTAGATAGGCCAGTGTACCTGTGACATGTTGTGCATTCTTCTGTACAAATCCCACAGTGACTTCAACTCAACAAAACATCACTGAACCAATTTATTGTGGCAATCAGGTCTTAATTGAAAGCTCGATATTCCAATATTACAATGGATTAATTCCATTTTTTTCTGAGTGCAGTAACAATCCATCAACTTAAGGCAGCAATTGTAAGTGACACTTTGTGGACAAAATGAACTGTATCGAAACAAGGTGAAACAACGGAGGCCCTCTATTGGACAGGGTTGACCATGATGTGATACGCAAGCCAAGGCTGTAGAATATGGAGAGCAAGCTGTTGCCCATGCAGTAGGCTTCCCCTCTCCATGCAGCTGATTATCCAAATGAGTGGGCAAAGACTGATGCAGCGGTGTCACGGGACCATCAGACCATCAGATACAAGAGCAGAATTAGACCATTTCACCCATCAAGTCCACTCCAGCATTTCATCATGGGTGATTTAATTTTCCCCTCAGCCCCAATCTCCTGCCTTCTGCCCGTATCCTTTCATGCCCTGACTAATGAAGAATACAGCAATCTCTGCTGTAAGCAGAGCCAATGACTTGGCCTCCATAGCTGTCGGTGGCAATGAGTTCCACAGTTTCACTGCTCTCTGGCTAAATAAATTCCTCCTCTTTTCTATTCTAAAAGAAGTTCTGAGGCTGTCTTGGACAATAGGAAATATTCTCTCCACATCTACTCCATTGAGGCCCTTTAGCATTCGCTAGGTTTCAGTGAGGTCATCCCTCATTCTTCTAAATTCCAGTGAGTACACGCCCAAAGCCATCAAATGCTCTTCATATGACAAGCCTTTCAATTCGAGACTTATTTTTGTGAACCTTGTTTGAACATTCTCCAACGTCAGCACATCCTGTTTAAGAAATGGGGCCCAAACTGCTCACAGTTCTCCAAATGAGGCCTCACGAGAGCTCATGAAGCCTCACCATTACATCCTTGCTTTTATATTCTAGTCCTCTTGAAATGAATGCTGACATAACATTTGCCATCCTCACCTGACTCAACCTGCAAATTAACCTTTGCAAGAGGTTCCAATCTGCGTCAAAAATATAGGACTGCTATAGAACAACACCTTCAGATTTTCCTCTGGATTTACTCCTGAAGTCTTCCCCATGAGTGGGTTTAGCCACAAGGCAGTGGAGGTTGAGATCAGAGTTTTCCTTCTCCTAGATGAGCTGCCAACCACTGTTGATGAGCCCCTTCTGCCCAGCAAATGTATTTAGGACACCAGTAAACCCAGCTTTGCCTCTTCTACTGACAGTAGAAATGGTTCTGCCAGATTTAGTAGCTAAGGCCCAAGTGAAGGTGAGGAGCTGGACTCGGTTGTTAGCAGCTTTTAATTAATATAAATTTTATCTACATATGCTGTAGGGAGCATTAACAGGAAGTGAAGCTCATCCCCACTACCACCCCCAGTTATAACAAGGAAATGAGGTAAAATAACTGTTTCAGGTAAGTAACAGCCTTATTATGCATCACAGCTGAGGAACCAACTAGGTGTCAGGCTTTCTGAAACTGCTTGTATTCATTCATGGGGACCAGTTGATCCTTCTGCCTGCACTAGCTCTCCAAAAGATGTCTCTAGTTAGAACATGGAACACAGAATTTTGTGCTGACATCCCATGCCTTCACCATCACTCCTGGCAGTGCATTCTAAACACACCGTGTAAAAAAACCTGCCTCTGACATACCCCCTATGCTTTCCTCCAATCACTGTTAAATTATGCTCTCTTGCATTAGCCATTTCTGCCCTGGATAAAGTAACTCGCTGCCCACTCTATTTCTGCCGCTTATCATCTTGAACACTTCTATGAAATCCTCAGTCCCCTCTGGTTTTCCTCTCCACACCTCAGGAAATATTCTCTTTGCAAGAAATGGTGAACTTTCTTTTGATAACAAGTAGGATTTGATTCTATTTCCACCAGCTTCTTAGAGTCATAGAGTTATATAACATAGAAACAGACCCTTCAGCCCAACTAGTCAATGCTGACCAATTTTCTATCCAGGCTAATCGCACTTGCCTGCACTTGGCCCAGATCCCTCTAACTTCTCCTACACATCTTCTTCTCTTTCTTAAACCCATTACCCCTACTGGGCATAGGCCACCAACAACAGTCACAAGAATTCTTTGTCCTGGGCCAGTCTTTCAAGTTATTTGCAGGTGTAGCCCATTTTTGAAGATCCTTCCTCTTCCAGGGATAAGGTTTTGGAGCTTCCCTTGGCAGTTCTGTAGTGCTGGGATACTAAGGGATGAAGGTTGCTACCCCATGCCCACCTCCGCCTTTTGTAGCCAGGCATGGGACCATCCACAGCAGAGTTTCTCCAATCCATGCATCGATCTAAAATGCCTTTCAGATGTTGTAAGTGTTCCTGTCCCTGCCGCACCTTCTGACAAGCTCAACCCATATACCCAACAACCTCTGTGTGAAAAATAATGTTTCACTTGTCTTTTTTAAATCATCCTCTCTCACCTCTGGTTTTCAACTCCCAGATCCTGGGGAAAAGGCCATCACTATTCAAATTATCAATGCCCCTCATGATTTTATAACCTCTATGAGGACTCCCCTCACATTTCTTCACTCCAGGGAAAACACTCAGCCTATCCTGCCTCAGAGAATGGTAAGTCTTTACATTCACTCTTGGGGGAGGGGGTTGACCTTACGAGATTCAATCCTTGACTGCCTGCTCATTAACGGAAAAGGCTACAGAAAGTGATGGGCATGGCTCAGTTCAGCACAGGCAAAACCCTCCCCACCATTGAGAATGTTTTACAGGGTCACTGCATCATTACCAAAGACCCTACCATCCAGGCCATGTTCACTAGGAACAGTTATTACTCTTCAACCATTCCACTTCTGAACTGGCATGGATAACTTCACTCACCTCTGTTCTGAACTGATTCCATAACCTACAGACTCACTTGCAGCTACTCTTTGCAACACATGCCACAGTATTATTTTTATTTGCACAATTTATCTTCTTTTGCACATTGTATGTTTGTCAGTCTTTGTTTATATATAGACTTTTCATAAATTCTATCGTATTTCTTTACTTTTCCTGTAAATGCCTGCAAGAAAATGAATCTTAAGATAGTATATATTAGCATATATATGCTTTGATAATTCATTTACTTTGAAGTTTGAATATTTGAAATGGAGATTTGTAGATTTATGGATATTAAAGGAATCAGAAGTTAGGAAGAAGCTTAAGAAGCAATTTAGGAGAATGAGAAGGGGGCGTGAAGAGGCCTTGCTGGTTAGGATTATGAGAAATCCCAGTCCAAGTTTTAACTTTGCTGAGAAGTATAGTTTCTCAATTCCAAAAGCTATCCTTACAAAATTCATATTCCTTCTTGTTTTAAAATACTACATAACTAGACATCTAGTATTTACCCATACATCCCATCTCTGATCATCAACTCAGGCAGACCTTCATTGATAGAAGCATAATGATATTCAGCTTTTCAATGCCTGCAGATCATACCTTAAATGTTCAGAAAAAAGGTATCAAATAGACATGTGTGTAAGAGAACTCTCCCAGCACTGAAATGGAATCCACAGAAAGCAGCAAGAGTAAGGAATTCCTCAGGGTGCAGTTATCTGAACTAAAATCTTTATGGTCACAATAGGAAGGGGATTTGGGAATTGGTTGCAAAATAATCTTCATTGTTAAAAAGCAAAATGCTTTAAAATATAAGAAAGAGTAAGCCCTTTGGAAGCCTGGGATTTGAGTCTATTTGTAAAGCGCTACAGCCATCCCCATTAAACCTGAATTGGCTCTCACTTGGGAACAACCTCGTCCAAAGAATCTTTACTTTGCATTTCTTAGACTGATCCGTGTTGTTCTGTTGTTCATCATATGACCCGCTATTAAACCAAGTTAAATTTTATTTACTCAATAAGAGTAGACTCGACTGGTCACTGGCAATATTCATCATTCTGTGCCGTGTCATATAACATGGGTGATCACGGTCTTCCATCTGTCTTTAATCTGAGAAGTTCTCATAAGCTCTTCAAAACTTTTGCCTCTGTGGTGAACTACATATACCTGTATGGACACGCCCCCCCGGCTGGCTGCTCATGTGGCTCCTCCCACTGACCGTGGCTCCTCCCACAGACCCTGGTATAAAGGCAATTGAGGCCTGAGCCCAGCCCTCAGTCTCCCAGATATAGCATGGTGGTCAATTGCTGCTTGTTCTTTCTTCCAGTCAATAAAAGCCGATATCTCGCCTCACATCTCAGAGAATTATTGATGGTGCATCAGCCACTTCATCTCTTGGTGTAAATCATGAATGTGATGCGCCGTCGACCACAATTGTTACTTCCATCAATTTTTCCGGTAATTGACAATATTGTCGTCTTTTGCACATTGGTTGTTTGTATTTGTTTGTGTGTATTTTTTTCATTGATTCTAGAAACATAAAAAACCTACAGCACAATGCAGGTCTTTCGGCCCACAAAGTTATGCTGAACATGTCCCTACCTTAGAAATTACTAGGGTTACCCATAGCCCTCTATTTTTCTAAGCTCCATGTACCTATGCAAAAGTCTATTAAAAGACCCTATTGTACCTGCCACCACCACCGTTGCTGGCACTCAATTCCACGCAATCACCACTCTCTGAGTAAAAAACTTACCCCTGCATTCTCCTCTGTACCTACTCCAAAGCACCTTAAACCTGTGCCCTCTTGTTGCAGCCATTTCAGCCCTGGGAAAAAGCCTCTGACTATCCACACAATCAATATCTCTCATCACCTTATACACCTCTGTCAGGATACCTTTCATACTCCATCGCTCCAAGGAGAAAAGGGCGAGTTCACTCAACCTGTTTTCATAAGGCATGCTTCCCAATCCAGACAACATCCTTGTAAATCTCCTCTGCACCCTTTCGATAGTTTCCACATCCTTCCTGTAGTGAGGTGGCCAGAACTGAGCACAGTACTCCAAGTGGTCTGCCAGGGTCCTATATAGCTGCAACATTACCTCTCGGCTCCTAAATTCAATTCCACGATTGATGAAGGCCAATACACCGTATGCCTTCTTAACCACAGAGTCAAACTGCGCAGCTGCTTTGAGCATCCTATGGACTCAGACCCCAAGATCCCTCTGATCCTCCACATTACCAAGAGTCTTACCATTAATAATACGTTCTGCCATCATATTTGACCAACCAAAATTAACCACTTCACACTTAGCTGGGTTGAATTCCATCTGCCACTTCTCAGCCCAGTTTTGCATCCTATCAATGTCCCACTGCAACCTCTGACAGCCCTCTACACTATCCACAACACCCACAACCTTTGAGTCATCAGCAAACTTACTAACCCATTCCTCCACTTCCTCATCCAGGTCATTTAAAAAAATCATGAAGAGTAAGGGTCCCAGAACAGGTCCCTGAAGCACACCACTGGTCACCAACCTCCATGCAGAATATGACCTGCCTTCTGTGGGCAAGCCAGTTCTGGATCCACAAAGCAATGTCTTTTGGGTCCCATGCCTCCTTACTTTCTCAATAAACCATGCATGGGGTACCTTATCAAATGCCTTGCTGAAATCCAGATACACTACATCTACTTCTCTTCCTCCATCAATGTGTTTAGCCACATCCTCAAAAAATTCAATCAAGCTCATAAGGCACAACCTGCCCTTGACAAAGCCATGCTGACGATTGCTAATCATATTACTCTTCTCCAAATGTTCATAAATCCTGCCTCTCAGGATCTTCTCCATCAACTTACCAACCACTGAAGTAAGACTCCCTGGTCTATAACTTCCTGGGCTATCTTTACTCCCTTTCTTGAACAAGGGAACAACATCTGCAACCCTCCAATCCTCTGGAATCTCTCTCGTCCCCATTGATGATGCAAAGATCATCGCCAGAGGCTCAGCAATCTCCTCCCTCACCTCCTACAGTGGCCTGGGGTAGACATCATCCGGTCCCGCAGACTTATCCAACTTGATGCTTTCCAAAAGCTCCAGCATTCTATTCTGTTTCTTTGTATGGACTGCAAATGCCTGCAAGAAAATGAATCTCAGGGTGATATATAATAAATTTACTTTGAACTTAGATATTTCACAGTAGAACTTCTGCAGTTCTACTGAGTGTGTACTCACATATTCCTTTTCTTCATGAATGGTCATAGAGTCATTAAGGATCCCAACCCCACCATCCAACTCTCAAATTGTCTTCTCACTACTACAGCCAGGCTAGAGGTACAGAAGCCTGAAGTACCACACCACCAGGTTTAGGAACAGTTACTTTCATACAACCATCAGGACCTTGGACCTTTTTGCACAACCCTGACCTTACCTCAGCAATGCAATATTACTGCCCACCTCTTCCACCTCTTGAGGCTTACCCTCAATGGCATTTTTTTATACTAGTGTCTTGTTTTGCACAGTCTTTTGTTTTACTGTCCTGTATTATGTATTGTAATGAATGTTTTGGGTGTTGTCTGAACCTATGTGTCTGTGATGCAGCTGTACGCAAATTTTTCTTTGTATCTCTACCTCACTGTAAGTGTGTGTACCACCTCTATCTGCTATGTTGTACAACATGGGCAACCATTGTCTATCCATGACCATGTTCTTGGCAATTTTTTCTACGGAAGTGATTTACCATTACCTTCTTCTGGACAATACCTTTAAAAGATGGGTGACCCCCAGCCATTATCAATGCTCTTCAGAGATTGTCTGCCCGACATTAGTGGTTGCATAACCAGGACTTGTGACATGCACCACTCTTCATCCACTGCCTGGCCATCCACTGCCTGTGCCTGTGGCTTCACATGACCCTGATCGGGGGTTAATCAGGTGCTTCACCTTGCCCAAGGGTGACTGGCAGGCTAGTGGAGGGAAGGAGCACATTACACCACTTTTAGTGGAGGCACAGCTCAACCCCACCACCCATATGTGTGCACATGACAATAGATTCGACTTGCCAAATATGTAGAATTTTACCAATTACTACAATAATTTAAATTCACAATCACTAAGTTAGTAAAGCTAACTATAACTCCCTACTGTCAAGTCAAGTCAAGTCAACTTTTATTGTCATTTGGACCATAACTGCTGGTACAGTGCATACTAAAAATGAGACAACGTTTTTCAGGACCATGGTTCACATGACCCAGTACAAAAACTAGACTGAACTACGTAATAAAAAAACACAGAGAAAGCTATACTAGACTACAGAGCTACACTGGACTGCATAAAGTGCACAAAAACAGTACCGGCATTACAATAAATAATAAACAGGACAGTAGGGCAAGGTGTCAGTCCAGGCTTCGGGTATTGAGAAGTCTGATAGCTTGGGGGTAGAAACTGTTACATAGTCTGATCATAAGAGCCCGAATGCTTTAGAGCCTTTTCCCAGATGGCAGGAGGGAGAAGAGATTGTATGACGGGTGCATGGGGTCCTTCATAATGCTGTTTCCTTTGCAGATGCAGCGTGTAGTGTAAATGTCCGTGATGGCAGGAAGAGAGACCCCGATGGTCTTCTCAGCTAACCTCACTATCCGCTGCAGGGTCTTGCGATCCGAGATGGTACAATTTCCGAACCAGGCAGTGATGCAGCTGCTCAGGACGCTCTCAATACAACCCCTGTAGAATGTGACGAGGATGTGGGGTGGGAGATGAACTTCTCTCAGCCTTCGAAAATTACTGCTGAAAATTAGCATATGAAAAGCAAATGAAAATTTGACTTTCACCACAAGTGCATTGTTAATGGGTGCTACTCATGAGTTATTATCTTACCTATTATGGAAACATAATTTGTAATAAAATGTTGAGAAAGATCCTAAGATATGCTGGGACATGTTATCATTGATGTAACCTGGGATCATCATGTATTTCGTCTCTTTCAACATCAGACACACTCACCCAGGTGAATCTGCCAGGGATGGTCAGCTCCGGATTGTGTCCCAACAACATTGGTCCTCAGGTCAAACCTCTTGATCCATAGCCATCTGGTGGCTTGCTCAGCAGCCTCTGTGATGCAAATAATAGTTTACAATGACAGTGGCAATGGGATGTAACTTATTGCATATTATGGCGCGTTTATTGCAAATGTGAGACGCATTAATGGTTGTTGTGATAAAAACTACTGACTTATTTATTTTTGTTCCAAAATTATATCCCTGACTTCTGTTGTTCCCATAGCTAATTAAATGGCTTGTGGGTTTAATGTTTATTTTATTTCTTAATGGATGCGTATGATAAGGAGATGCTGAAATTCTGACTAAATGCTGAGCTATATAAAGCCAAGAGTGCCTAGTTTAGTGGAAAGGGAAGAAAAAGAGTTGCTTCGAGTTTTGTTTCAATGTTAAGCAAATATAGGTTGAAGTATTCCACTTGCGGGAGTTCGTATTAATTTCTATTTCTTATGCAGTCCTTTGGAATAAATAATTTTGAAAGTTCAAAATTCTAAGTAAATCTCACATCAAGGTACATTTATGTCAGCATATACAACCCTGAGATAAATTTTCTTGTAGGAATTCACAGTGGAGCAGAGTACATGGGCCATATGGCCAAATACTGCTGCTGTATCTACAGTCTTATGGAAACAAAAAAATAAGTGTAATAATACTAATAATATATAAGCAATAAATATCAAGAACATGAGATAAAGAGTGCTTGGAAGTGACATTTCAGTGCTGGGGTGAGTGAAGTTATCCCCTCTGATTCAAGAGCCTGATGATTGAAGGGTCTTAACTGTTCCTGAAGCGGGTGGTTTGGAATTTGAGGATCTTTTCTGATGGCAGCAGTGAGAAGAGAGCATGGCCTGGATGGTGGGGGTCTCTGATGATGGTAGGGGTCTACTTCCTGTCAAGATGGCACAAGTGTACAACACTCTCTCAGTTAACATCTTCCAGACAGCTGAGAAAAAAATGTTTTTTTTTACTTCTTTTATGTTTGTTTTTCACCTTCAATGTGTTTCTTTGACTGTTAGAGCCCATGATTTACAGGTTGGAGATAGTTTAAGTGATCCAGCACTTTGCTGCCTCTGAGAAGATACTGGGAAGCAAGTGTGTACTCAGGCAGCCTCAATGTGAAGAAACTTAGAGATTCTTTTTCACTGCTTAAAGTATCCATTAATAGCTGATTAATGAATTTAGGAAAATTGAAACATCAAGGTGAATGTGGAAGCCAGTATCGAACTCAGCAGTGATTGCCTTCCTTTTGATCATTGCTGACAAGGAGTCTGTGAGAGGCCTGTCGCTGTGTGATTTGCTATGGTAGGTAGGTAGGCCTCTCTGCCTCATGTAATGCTCCTCTTTTTCAATGAATGTCAGCAAATTGTAAGATGGTATCATGTTTCTACGTTTATGGATTGGACTATTGTTTATGGACTGTGGACCTTTTCCGCGGTTTTTATATTCTGTATTTTTTATCACCTGTTCTATTTCCACTTTGTTGTGAGAGAGGAGGGTGTCTTGGGGGGGAGTTGTGTTCTGTTAGTTTCTTCTTTTGCGCAGGGGAGGGCTTTTTTGGGGGGGGGGGTCAATGTTCCTGTTCCATTTTGTGTGAAGGAAGGTGCTTTGGAGGCTGATGATCATGTTGCCATTCTTTTTGATGCGTGGGTAGGGGGGGAGTTGGGTTTGATGTCTCTCTCTGAATGACTTTCATGTTCTTTCTTTGTTTTGTGGCTATCTGGAAAAGACAGATGTCAGGATTGTATATAGATACGTGCTTTGACAATAAATTGACCTTTGACCCTTTGATGGATTCTGCTTTCCATCAGCAATGCTCCTTGTAGATGTGCTCAGTGGTGTGGAGGGTGTTTCCACCGATGGACTCAGCTACATTCTTTTTGTAGGATTTTCCATTCAGGGGCATTATCGGTGTTTCCATGCCAGGTTGTGTTGCAGCCAGTCATACTCCCTCCACAGATCATCTGCAGAAGATTAATTTCACTCTAGTTATAAGGGTGGCATGGTAGCATAATGGTTTGCTTAACACTATAATCATTGATCAGTTTTCAGTTTCTGTTGCTATCTGTTAGGAGCTTGTACATTCTTCCCATAACCATGTGGTTTCCCTTTGGGAGATCCGGCTTCCTCTTGCGTACCAAAGACGTACAGTTAGCAGTAGTGAGTTGTGAGCGTGCTATGTTGGCGCCAGAAGCATGGCGATATTTGTGACACTTGCCCAGAACAATCCATGCTGATCTCATTTGATGCTACATTCACTGATGTATATATGATAAATAAAACTAATCTAATCTAATATGGTTCCTTAAAGTTGTCATAGCCGATGGGGGTAGTGGGGATAAGCTCCCACTACCAATCAAATGCTCCAACTGGTCTGTACCTCAAATAGCCACTGACAACCAAGTGCAGCTCTTGGCCTTCATGGGTTGTTTAGCTATAAAGCCTGACAGTATTGTTTCTACTGACAGAAGTGTGGTCAAAGGTGGGTTACTGATGTCTTATAACCAGTTGCTTTGGGCAGATGGTGTTCATTAGGTGTTCTCGTACATCAGTCACTGAAAGTAAGTACGTAGATACAGCCGGCAGTGAAGAAAGCTAATGGCATGTTGGCCTTCATAACAAGGGATTTGGGTATAGGAGCAAAGAGGTCCTTCTGTAATAGTACAGGGCCCTGGTGAGACCACACCTGGAGTATTGTGTTCAGTTTTGATCTCCAAATTTGAGGAAGGACATTCTTCCTATTGAGGGAGTGCAGCATAGGTCCATGAGGTTAATTCCCGGGATGGCAGGACTGACTTATGTTGAAAGATTGGAGTGACTGGCCTTGTATACATTAGAATTTAGAAGGATAAGAAGGGATCTGATTGAAACATATAAGATTATTAAGGGATTGGACACGCTAGAGGCAGAAAACATGTTCCCGATGTTGGGGGAGTCTAGAACCAGAGGTCACAGTTTAAGAATAAGGAGTAGGCCATTTAGAACGGAGTTCAGGAAAAACTTTTTCACCCAGAGATTTGTGGATCTATGGAATGCTCTGCCTCAGAAGGCAGTGGAGGCCAATTCTCTGGATGCATTCAAGAAAGAGTTAGATAGAGCTCTTAAAGATAGCGGAGTCAAGAGATATGGGGAGAAGGCAGGAAAGGGGTACTGATTGTGTATGATCAGCCATGATCACATTGAATGGTGGTGGTGGCTCAAAGGGCCGAATGGCCTACTCCTGCACCTATTGTCTATTAGCATAGTTGGCAGCTCATCTGGGAGAAGGAAAGCTCAGATCTCAAACCTCTGCTGCCTTGCGTCTATACCTACTCATGGGGAAGGATTTGGGAATAAACCCTAACGGGAAAATCTGGAACTGAAGTACCTCGGTCAGTCTTATGTTGAGTTCAAAGCAGACTGGCAATTCCTGTGATACTGCTGGTGCCAAACTGTATCGGTCTCTATGGATCCTTTAGATTCATCAGCTGCATGAAGAGGGGCAGCCTATTACATGAACGACAGCTTGCTCTCTACATTGTACTGTCTAGTTTCCATATGGATGCAACATTCATGGTCAACCTCAACCAACTGAGGGGTTTCTATCTAATATGGGATCTTAGATGGCTCGGATGAGAGTCACAGATGGGAGTGAAGGCGTCTCACCGGGCAAGTAGTGGTGAGAGGGTTATGAGGTGTATAATCATCCTACCACTTACATCTGTGTTACCAGTGCATGGCCTTAAACATCACAGTATGGCCATATAGAACTTTGGTTTGGCTGCACTTGGAGGATTGTGTGTAGTTCTGGTCACTCCCATTTCAAGAAGAACGCGGAGGTTTTGGACTGGGCGAAGAAGACATTTACCAGGATGTTGCCTGGTATAAAGGTTGGGCAAACATGGGTTGCTTTCTCTTTGGAGGCTGTGGAAAGAAATGTCAAATACTAGAGTGCATGCATTTAAGGTGGGGGGGGGGAGGAGTGGGTGGAGAATGTTTAAAGGAGATAGTTTGCAAGTTTTATTTTACACTGAGTGCAGTTGCCAGCAATGTTCTGCTGGGTTGATGGTGGAAGCAGATGCAATAGTGGTATTGAAGAAGCTGTTAGATAAGCTCATGAATATGCAGGCAATGCACTGATATGGATCACTTGCAGGCAGAAGATATTTTATTCAATTTTGCATTGTGTTCATCACCGAGATCATGACCAAAGAGTCTGTTTCAGTGCTCTACTGTTCTATGTTGCTTGTTCTAAATTTTAAGATTGTAAGGTTTGTTTACATGTCACATGTACATTGAAACATCAAAACATAGAATGAAGTGTGTTGTTTTGCATCAATGAAAAACACAGTCCAAAATGTGCTGGGGTTGCCCATAAGTGTCATCATGCTTCCCACACCAATATAACCTGCCCACAAATTACCACCTATAAGGGGATGAATCTCAAGGTTATATATACAATACATAATTTGATATTAAATGTACTTTGAACTCTGAACTTTGGAACTACTTTTAACCCATATCTCTTTGGACTGAAAGAAAAAAACAGAACAGCTCGAGGAAACTCAGAGGAAGAATTACAAACTCAATACTGATAGAGGTGGCAATTGAACCCAGATTTTTTTGGTAAGGAAGGCAAATCCAATGTTAGCATTCATTTTGGGAGGACTAGAAACTTATCGGATTTTAAAAGGCCAATATAGAGTGGATATGGAGAGGATGTTTCCTCTAGTGGGAGAGTCTAAGATTCCCTCAGAACAGAGGGATGTCCATTTAGAACAGAGAATTTCTTTATCAAGAGGGTGGTGAAACTGTGGAATTCATTGCCACAGACAGCGTGGAGGCAAGTCATTGGCTATATTTAACCCTTACATACTGTTCAGGTCAAATTTGCCCCTTTTTGACATTTGACAGCAGTAAAAACACCCTAAACGCCATTTTTTTAGCCGAAATTTGATGACTTTTCCTAAAGTGACCCAAAATGTGCAAAAATGAAAATATTTTAAAAATTTTACTTTTGTACAGGTGCTACAAATTTTTGTACATTGAGGCTAGTTCCGGATCAAATTTGACCTGTAATTGAAATGGATTTTAGATCTCTGAAACATTAATTAAGGATTAATCACCCATTTATTAATGTCAGATAGACTATTTATACTTTCTAAGTAGATCTGTGGTTCAAAATTTGGTATAGACATTTGTTATGGGGGGATTCTTGGGCTGGGTCAAAATTGACCTGGACCACACCGTGAAGGTATAGAATATGAACAGGTTGCCTGGGTTAAAGCAGAGATTGATTAGTTTGGGCATCATAGATTATGGGGAGAAACAGGAGGATGTAGTTGAGAGGGATAATAAATCTGCCGTGATGGAATCGTGGAGCAGACTCAACGGTGTGAATGACATAATTCTGCTCCTATGTCTTGCGATCTTACGTATGTCTTTGTAAACAATAAGCTAACCATTCTGCCAATGTTCACCGCATTGAGCAGTCATAGGTCAGATATTCCCAGTAGATTTTCTGGGGACCTTGAAGATGATTCCATCTATGAACTATACTTCCTCTGTCTACTCAGTAATCACTTTCTGTGACTGAGCCTGGAATAGACTAATTGTTCTGCGAGTGACATTGCTTGACTGGAAATATATTAGAAGTCAGTGCTGAAGATCTTGACCAGTGAAGTTGGAGTAGCTTCTATTTTAACTATTGATGGCTGCCAACATTTTCCCAAAAGCCAGATCATGGCTTATTAGAAGATTGAAGTCAAGATTTGCCAGGATGTTGACTGGACTTGGAGCCCTGAATAAACTTCAACCTTATTTACTGGAAGCTAGGATATTTAGGGGGTGACCTGATAGAGGACAAGAGTCAGAATCAGGTGTAATATCACTGGCAAATGTCACTGGGCAACACAGTAGGCATGGATGAGATGGGCCGAAGGGCTTATTTGTTAGATGCTTCAAGTGTTCCAACCAAACCAGAAATGCTGAAAAATCTCAACATATGTTCATATACATAAATAAGTTAAATAAGTAGTTAAAAAGAGAGATAAAGAGTGAATTAGTGTTCATAGGTTCATTGTCCATACAGAAATCTGATGGCAGAGCAGATGATGCTGTTCCTGATATGTTGAGTGTGTGCCTTCGGGCACCTGTATCCCTGCACCTCCTTTTTAATGGTAGCAATGAGAAAAGGGCATGACCTGGATGATGGATGCCACCTTTTTGAGGCATCTGCTTTTGAATGTGTCCTCAATGTTGGGGCGGCCAGTGTCCATGATGTTATTTAAGACTATGAAGGGCATAGGCAATGTGAATACACATTGTCTTTTTCCAGGAAAGGTGTGATAAAAACAAGAGATGAGAGATTTAATAGGGGCATCGGAAGCAGTTTTCTCATGCAACGGATGGTGCGTATTGTAATGAGCTGCCAGAAATAGTGGTTGAGGCAAACACATTAGCAATGCTTAAAAAGCCATCTGGACAAGTAGACAGATAGGAGAGGTTTGGAGACAGAGTCATGGAAAAGTACAGCACAGAAACAGGCCCTTCAGCCCATTTAGTCCCTGCCTGGTTTTGAGAGTTATGGACCGAAACCAGGCCAATGGGACTAAAACAAAGTTGGCATGGATGAGATGGGCCGAAGGGTTTGGTAACTGGATACTTCAAAATGTTCACCCAAACCAGAAACACTGAAAGAGTTCAACAGGCCAAGCAGCTTCTGTGAAAAGGAGCAATACACACAAAATGCTGGAGGAACTCAGCAACCCAGGCAGCATCCATGGAGAAACGTACAGTCTACATTTCGGGCCAAAACCCTTCGGTAGGAGTGGGGAAGAAAAGGCTGAGGAGTAGATTTAAAAGGCGGGGAGAGAGAAACACAAGGTGATAGGTGAAATCTGAAGGAGGAGGGATGAAGTAAAGAGCTGGGAAGTTGATTGGTGAAAGAGATAGAACACCATGGAAGAAGGAAAAAGGGGGGAGGACAACCAGAGGGAGGCAATGGGCAGGTGAGGTAAGGTGAGGAAGGGAAAAGGGGATGGGACATGGTGAAGGGTGGGGTGGGGGGCAGTACCAGAAGTTTGAGAAATCAATGTTCATGCCATCAGGTTGGAGGTTATCCAAACGGATTATAAAGTGTTGTTCCCCCAACCCAAGTGTTGCCTCAGCATGACAATGGCTATGGATGGACATATTGGAATGGGAATAGGAAGTGGAATTAAAATGGGTGGCCACTGGTTGATGCTCGGCAAAGTGGTCCCCCAATCTATGTCAGGTCTCACTGATATATAGCTGGCCACACCGGGAGCAACAAACACAATAAATGACCCCAACAGACTCACAAGTAAAGTGTCCCCTCATCTGGAAGAACTGTTTAAGGGCCTGAATGGTAGTGAGGGAGGAGGTGTAGGGGCACGTTTAACACTTGTTCCACTTGCAAGGATAAGTGCCAGGAGGGTGATCAATGGGGAAGGATGAATGGACAAGGGAATCGCATAGGGAGTGATCTGTGCAGAAAGCCTGTGGGGATGGTGGGGGAGATATGCTTAGTGGTGGGATCCCGATGGAGGTGGCAGAAGTTTTGGAGAATTACGTGCTGGACATGGAGACTGGAGGGGTAGTAGGTGAGGACAAGAGGAACCCTATCCTGGTATGGTGGAGGGAGGATGGGGTAAGAGCAGGTGTGATGAGGCCACTCCTAGTTTGGAAAAACAACACCTTATATTCAGTTTGGGTAGCCTCCAACCTGATGGCAATGACAGCAGTTTCTCACATCTCTGGTAATACCCCACTCCCACTCCTTCACCATTTCCCATCTCCTTTTCCATCCCTCACCTTACTTCCTTGCCCACCCTTAGGTTCTCCGCCCCCTTTTCCCTCCCGTGGTCTTCTGCCTCTTTTCCCAATCAACTTCCCAGCTCTTCACTTCATCCCACCCCCTCCAGGGTTCACCTATCACCTGGTGTTTCTCTCTCCCCTCCCCACACCTTTTAAATCTACTCCCCAGCTTTTTTTTTTCCAGTCCTGCAGAAGGGTTTTGGCCCAAAATGTCGACTGTACTTTTTTTTTCCCATAGATGTCGCCTGGCCTGCTGAGTTCCTTCAGCAGGTTGTGTGTTGCTTGGATTTCCGGCATCTGCAGATTTTCTGTTGTTTGTGTTCTGTGAAAATGAAATGGTCAGGTTTATTAAATGTCACAAAAGCAAAGAATGAACAAAGACAGGGGAGCTGGGAGAAAAAAAAAAGGGAAGAAAAAGATGTTTCATGCTCTGACTAGGGATAACAGACAACATATAAAACTGCCAGATTCAAGTGGTGTGACTCCCACTGCACAAAAGCTTAGAATACAGCATCAACTGTGCCACCATTACTGGAATGTTCACTGAACAGTTACACGATTATAAATGACTATGTAAAAACACAAGGAAGCATCAGGAAGTTAAACTACAATGAAAATACATAGAAAATAATAAATCTACACCCTAATCCAATGTTAACGATCATTGACATAAAGTTTTAGCTGGTTTCTCTTTTCACAGGCTGAGTTTTCCAGCATTTCTGTTCCTTTTTAATTCAGATTCCAGTACCTACAGTTCTATTTGCTTTCCTACAAAGGGCACAGATCACAATTAACAGTTTAGAGTATACGATTTCTCAGCAGAGCACTGAACTAGTGCAGCATCTGTCAGCTGAGACACTCCACCATATACTCTTTAAAGAGAGCATAAAAGATCCCATCACAGCACTATGAGAAGCAAGCATCCTTTCCCCAATGCTTTGCCCAATATTTATGTCATGCTTTAGAACAGTTCCTTCTCCACTGCCCACAACACTTCTGAATAAATCACCTCTTTTCTCTGTCCTCTCCTCTCTTGTATACCATTATCTTGTTGATCTGCTTGTTTTGTGACTGATTTTTTTTTATGTCTTGCGCTCTAATTCCTCCACAAAACAACAAAATCCACAACATACGCTATGTCAGTAATAATAAATCTGATTTTGATATGGATCATGAATGGCGGGTGTATAGAAGGCTATGGTTTGGGTGCAGGTCGATAGGACGAGACAGTTTAAATGGTTCAGCACAGACTAGGCAGGCTGAAGGACCTCTTTCTGTGCTATACTTTTCTATGACTCTATGACTGTACGAAAAGAACGTCCACAACCAGCACATCATTCACTGCTGCTTCCACCATCTTCACTAGGATCCTATTATCAAAATATTTTACCTCCCCAAATCTACTTTCTGCTGGGATCACTCTGTCTGTGGTTCCTTTATCCATTCATTTCTCCCAACTCATCTCCCTCTTGGCATCTATACCAGCAACCATAAGAAGTGCTACATCTACCCATTTACCTCCTCCCTCACCTCCGTTTAGTGCCACAAACAGGTAAGGCAACACTTCAATGCAAGAAGCAACAGGAACAAAGGTGATGAACTGCGAGCTTGGATACATACATGGAATTATGATGTAGTGGCCATTACAGAGACTTGGCTGGCACCAGGGCAGGAATGGATTCTCAATATTCCTGGATTTCAGTGTTTTAAAAGGGATAGAGAGGGGGCAAAAAGGGGAGGAGGGGTGGCGTTACTGGTCAGGATTACTATTACAGCTACAGAAAGGGTGGGTAATGTAGCAGGATCCTCTTTTGAGTCAGTGTGGGTGGAAGTCAGGAACAGGAAGGGAGCAGTTACTCTACTGGGGGTATTCTATAAGCCCCCTGGTAGAAGCAGAGATACCGAGGAGCAGATTGGGAGGCAGATTTTGGAAAGGTGTAAAAATGATAGGGTTGTTATCATGGGTGACTTTAACTTCCCTAATATTGATTGGCACCTGATTAGTTCCAAGGGTTTAGATGGGGCACAGTTTGTTAAGTGTGTCCAGGACAGATTCCTGTCAAAGTATGTTAACAGGCCGATTAGGGGGAATGCCATACTTGTGACACAGACATGGCAGGAAAACAAACCCAAGTGCAGGACTCCGACGCGGAGGCAGGATCAGGAGGCAGAATTTCTGTAGCGAGTGTAGAGTCGGGACCAGGCTGAGTCAGGACCTGGGAGACTCAGTTTATGGAGAGATACGAGGTTGAAGACTTGGAGCAAGGTTCCTCTCTCTCGGAGAGTCGACCAACAATCTGGCAAGGGCTGACCGGAGCTGTCGGAGTCTTATCCTCTGGTGGCTAATGGAAATCAGGTGCTGGTGATTAAGAGAAATTGGGAAAGATTGGGAAACAAGTGTGGGGATTAAGGACCAATTAGGGAGGAAAGGGAAAAGGTGGGAAATGCCAGTCAGGACCATGACAGTAGCCCCTCCTCAAGGGGAGCCTCCCGGCGACTTTCCTGGCTTGTCAGGATGGTCTCGATAATAGTCCAGGATGAGGGAAGGGTCCAGGATAAAGGAGCAGGGAGCCCAGGAATGCTCCTTGGGATCATACTCTTCCCAATGCACCAAGTACCAGAACCCTCTGCCCCTTCAGCGCACATCCAGTAGCTGTCAGATGGTGTAAGCTGTATGGTTGTCAATGATTCAGGCTGGTGGGGGAGTATCAGGCGGTGGACACAAGGGGCTGACCGAGACTGGTTTAACTTGGGAAACATGCAAGGTAGGGTGGATGTGTAGGGAACTTGGTATCTTCAGTCAGACCGCCGTAGGAGTAATAACTCGTTCGACCCTGAACGGTCCTAGGAAGCGAGGAGAGAGTTTTCTATGCTCATTCTTGAGCGGAATGTCTTTGGAGGACAGCCATACCAACTGCCCAGGTTGGTACTCCGGTGCCGGGGTCCGGTGTCGGTCGGCCGTCTCCTTGTAGCAATCTGCTGACCAGGCTAGGGTCGCGCGTGTCTCCTCCCAAATCCTGCGGCACCGGTCGATATGATTTCAGACGGATGGTACTGCAATCTCTGCTTCCTGCGCGGGAAACAACGGGGGCTGGTACCCCAGCGAGCACTCGAACGGGGACTTTCCTACAGCTGAACTCACGAGAGAGTTGTGGGCGTACTCGACCCACGGGAGTTGGTCACTCCAGGTGTCCGGGTTGCTTTTGGTCACACAACGCAATGTTGCTTCCAGGTCCTGGTTAATCTGCTCAGTCTGTCCATTTGTCTGGGGGTGGAAGCCGGATGATAGGCTGACTGATGCACCCAAGGCTCGGCAGAATGCTCTCCACACCTTGGAGACGAACTGGGGACCTCGGTCCGAGACGATGTCGGCGGGGTTTCCGTGGAGGCGGAAGATGTGGCGGACAAGGATGTCAGTGGTCACTTGGGCCGAGGGGAGTTTCAGTAGGCCTACAAAATGCACAGCCTTAGAAAATCTGTCTACCACAGTGAGGATGGTCGTATTTCCGTGGGATTTGGGCAGACCTGTGACGAAGTCCAGGGCGATGTGTGACCATGGTCAGCCAGGAGCAGGCAGGGGGCGAAGCAATCCCGCAGGCGGCCGATGAGAGGCCTTCCCCCCGGGCACAAGTGGGACATGCCGCTACGTAGAAGCGGGTGTCTGCCTCCATGGAGGGCCACCAAAAATGTCTTCTCAGGAGTGCTAGGATTCGATTATTTCCAGGGTGGCAGGCAAACTGAGAAGCATGCCTCCACTGGAGGACCTGAGATCGGATGCGTTCGGGCACATAGAGGCGGTCGCTGGGTCCCTTACCTGCGTCCGGGTCATCCCGTTGGGCTTCCTTTACCACAGACTCGATCTCCCAGGTGAGGGAGGCAACCACGCAGAACCGGGGAGTGATAGTTTCTGGACTGGAGGTGTCCCCCCTGGAGTCATATTGGCGGGAGAGTGTGTCCGGCCTTCCCTTCTTGGACCCCGAGCGGTGAGTGATGGTAAACTTGAATCGCCCAAAGAATAATGCCCAACGGGCCTGGCGGGAGTTCAGGCGCTTGGCGGTCCCCTCCCCTCCCCTCCCCTCCCCTCCCCTCCCCTCCCCTCCCCTCCCCTCCCCTCCCCTCCCCTCCCCTCCCCCAACAATCTGGCAAGGGCTGACCAGAGCTGTCGGGGTCTTATTCTCTCCTGGTGCTGGTGATTGAGAGAATTGGGAATCGAGTGTGGGGATTAAGGACCAATTAGGGAGGAAAGAGAAAAGGTGGGAAATGCCAGTCAGGACCATGACAATATTAGATCTAGTATTAGGTAACGAACCGGGTCAGGTCACAGACTCCAAGTGGGTGAGCATCTGGGGGACAGTGATCACTGTTCCCTGGCCTTTAGCATTATCATGGAAAAGGATAGAATCAGAGAGGACAGGAAAATTTTTAATTGGGAAAGGCAAGTTATGAGGCTATAAGGCTAGAACTTGCGGATGTGAATTGGGATGATGTTTTTGCAGGGAAATGTACTATAGACATGTAGTCATTGTTTAAGGATCTCTTGCAGAATGTTAGGGATAAATTTGTCCCGGTGAGGAAGGTAAAGAATGGTAGAGTGAAGGAACCATGGGTGACAAGTGAGATGGAAAATCTAGTCAGGTGGAAGAAAGCAGCATACGTGAGGTTTAAGAAGCAAGGATCAGATAGGTCTATTGAGGAATATGGGGTAGCAAGAAAGGAACCTAAGAAAGGGCTGAGAAGAGCAAGAAGGGGGCATGAGAAGGCCTTGGCGAGTAGGGTAAGGGTAAACCCCAAGGCATTCTTCAATTATGTGAAGAACAAAAGGATGACAGGAGTGAAAGTAGGTCTGTTTAGAAATAAAGGTGGGAAGATGTGCCTGGAGGCTGTGGAAGTGAGCAAGGTCCTCAATGAGTACTTCTCTTCGGTATTCACCACTGAGAGGGAACTTGATGACAGTGAGGATAATATGAGTGAGGTTGATGTTCTGGAGCATGTTGATATTAAGGGAGAAGAAGTGTTGGAGTTGTTAAAATACATTAGGATGGATAAGTTCCCGGGGCCTGATGGAATATTCCCCAGGCTGCACCATGAGGTGAGGGAAGAGATTGCTGATCTTCTGGCTAGGATCTTTATGTACTCGTTGTCCACGGGAATGGTACCGGAGGATTGGAGGATGCGAATGTTGTCCCCTTGATCAAAAAAGGTGGTAGGGATAGTCCAGGTAATTATAGACCAGTGAGCCTTACATCTGTGGTGGGAAAGATGTTGGGAAAGATTCTTAGAGATAGGATCTATGAGCATTTAAAGAATCATGGTCAGGGACATGATTCAGGAATCAGAGACATGGACTTCTGACATGGTCAGGAATCAGGAAAAGTCAACATGACTTTGTGAAGGTCCGATCATGTCTGACAAGCCTGATAGAGTTCTTTGAGAAGGTGACCAGGCATGTAGATAAGGGTAGTGTAGTGGATGTGATCTACATGGATTTTAGTAAGGCATATTACAAGGTTCCACATGGTAGGCTTATTCAGCAAGTCAGAAGGCATAGGATCCAGGGAAATTTGGCCAGGTGGATTCAGAATTAGCTTGCCTGCAGAAGGCAGAGAGTCATGGTGGAGGGAGTACATTCAGATTGGAGGGTTGTGGCTAGTGGTGTCCCACAAAGATCTGTTCTGGGACCTCTACTTTTTGTGATTTTTATCAATGACCTGGATGAGGGGGTAGAAGGGTGGGTTGGCAAGTTTGCAGACGACACAAAGGCTGGTGGTGTTGTAGATAGTGTAGAGGATTGTCAAAGATTGTAGAGAGACATTGATAGGATGCAGAAGATGGCTGAGAAGTGGCAGATAGAGTTCAACCCGGAGAAGTGTGAGGTGGTACACTTTGGAAGGACAAACTCCAAGGCAGAGTACAAAGTAAATGGCACGATACTTGGTAGTGTGGAGGAGCAGAGGGATCTGGGAGTACATGTCCACAGTTCCCTGAAAGTTGCCTCACAGGTAGATAGGATAGTTAAGAAAGCTTATGGGGTGTTAGCTTTCATAAGTTGAGGGATAGAGTTTAAGAGACGTGATGTAATGATGCAGCTCTATAAAACTCTAGTTAGGCCACACTTGGAGTACTGTGTCCAGTTCTGGTCGTCTCACTATAGGAAGAATGTGGAAGCATTGGAAATGGTACAGAGGAGATTTACCACGATGCTGCCTGGTTTAGAGAGTATGGATTATGATCAGAGATTAAAGGAGCTAGGGCTTTACTCTTTGGAAAGAAGGAGGATGAGAGGAGACATGATAGAGGTGTACAAGATATTAAGAGGAATAGATAGAGTGGACAGCCAGCATCTCTTCTCCAGGGCACCACTGCTCAATACAAGAGGACATGGCTTTAAGGTAAGGGAAGTGAAGTTCAAGGGGGATATTAGAGGAAGATTTTTTACTCAGAGAGTGGTTGGTGCGTGGAATGCACTGCCTGAGTCAATGGTGGAGGCAGACACACTAGTGAAGTTTAAGAGACTACTAGACAGGTATATGGAGGAACTTAAGGTGAGGGGGGGTATATGTGAGGCAGAATTTGAGGGTCGGCATAACATTGTGGGCCGAAAGGCCTGTAATGTGCTGTACTTTTCTATGTTCTATGTTCACCTGCAACAAGTCTGTTGGGGTCATTTATTGTATCGGGTGCTTCCGAAGCAGCCTCTCTTCATTGGATAGAGCTGATGTACATTGGGGGTCCACTTTGTCGAGCACCTTTCCTTCATTCACATTGGCCAACCGTTTTAATTCCAGTCCCATTCTTATTCTGGCATCTTGGTCCATGGCCTCCTTCACTGCCATGATGAATCCACTCTCAGGTGGAAGGAGCAACACTTCACATTCCATCTGGCAGCCTCTAACCTGATAGCATGAACATCAATTTATTTAACTTCCAGTAATATCTCCCACACCTCCTTCTTCCATTCCCCACTCTGGCTCCCCTCTTACCTCTTCTCTTCTCACCTGCCTATCACCTGCTCCTGGGATCCCTCCACCTTCCCTTTCTCCCATGGTCCACTCTCATCTCCTATCAGATCCCTTTTCCTTCAGTCTTTTCCACCTATCTCCTCCCAGATTCTCACTTCAACCCCTACCCCTCTGACTGGTTTTACATATCACCTTCTAGATTGTTCTCCTTCCCTTCCCCCATTATTATTATCTGGCTTCTTCCTCTTTCCCATCCAGTTCTGATGAAGTGACTTGGCCCGAAGCATCGACTGTTTATTCCCCACCATCAATACAGCCTGTCCTGTGGAGTTCCTGCAGCATTTTGTGTGTGTGTTCCTTTAGATTTCCAGCATCTGCAGAACCTTCTGTCTTTAAGATTTTGATATGATTCATGTTTATTACAACAGTGCACTGAGGTAATACAAAGTAAATCGATAGCGGAGCTCTACCATATGTGCCAACTCTAAATTCTGCTTTTTGTGTTATTGTCACTTTAAGAATTCCTTCTGCGCTGTTTCAGACTTCACTGCAATCTCTGCACCATTTGCATTCATTTCTTATTTATTATTGTGTCTATTGTTACCATGTGTACTGCTTACTCTGTCAGATTCACGTGAGCATGAGTTTCATTGAACCCTGGTGTGCTTGACAATAAACTAATCTCATCTAATGTCGTCTCTCAAGGAACCTCACGAACATCAATTGTCTGGTTATAATTATATTGCACATTCTGAGATCTTGATGTTCTCGGCTTTGCTGTTAAATTCCCCATGTTAAAGCAGTGACAAAATACTAGAGTTCGATCATCCTTGTTTATAAGCCTTTATTCACGGGGAATATATTCCACACCATTCATTGACTAAATTAGCATGTGTCACCCTCTCAAGGCTACTAATGATGAAAAGGAAAACTGGTTTATTATTAAAAACAACAGAAAGTCTGCAGATGCTGGAAATCCAAGCAACACACACAAAATGCTAGAGAACTCAGGAGGCAAGGCAGCATCTATAGAAAAGAGTAAACACTTGAAGTTTCAGGCCGAGACCCTTTAATGGGGCTGGAGAAAAAAAGATGAGAAGTCAGAGTAAGAATTTGGGGGAGGGTCAGTTGAAGTATAAGGTGGTAGGTGATAGGTGAAACTGGGAGAGGGGGAGAGGTAACGTAACTATACGAGAAACCGATTGGTGAAAGAGAAGTTCTACAGAAGGGGGAGTGGGATGGGAGAGGATGGAATGCTATGGAAGGGAAAGGGGAGGAGCACCAGAGAGAGGTGATGGGCAGGCAACAAGATAAGGTGATGGAGGGAAATGGGTACGGTGAAGCGAGGGGGGAATTATTGGAAGTTTGAGAAATCGAATCAGATGGAGGCCATCCAGACGAAATATAAATTTTATTATTGTCACATGTACTGAGGTACAATGAGAAACTTGTCTTACATTTCATTCATCCAGATCTCTTCTCTCTCACTACTGTCTCTCTACATTCAGGACTATGTGGCTAGGCACTGCTCAAACATCAACTATACAACTGTTTTTATTGGCAGTCAGCAAGACTGAGAAATTGATTATGAACTTCAGGAAGTCAGGAGAACACACACTTCAAAAGGGTAAGTAGCCTCAATTTCAATAGAAACAGAAAACCTACAGCACAATACAGGCCCTTCGGCCCACAAAGCTGTGCTGAACATGTCCCTACCTCAGAAATTACTAGGCTTACCTATAGCCCTCTATTTTACTATGCTCCATGTACCTATCTATATTATCCATATTATCGTACTAGATAACTGTTCGATAGTCTTATAACAGTGGACAGAGATTCAAGAGTCTTGACCTGAAATTATCCACTGTTCATTTCCCTCCAGAGATGCTGCCTGATCCGTTGAGTTTCTCCAATAGCTTGTATTTTGCTTAAGAGAGTGCACAGCTGATTCACAACTGGAAAATAATTAACATGGATTGATATAAATTACAAATTTAAAGTTAATATTTTTAATTAATTTTGAGGTGGTCATTGGTGGCATGACTTGTGTTTAGGAGCATCCCAAATTCCCTGAGATTCATGTTCTAGCAGACATACTGAATAGATCATTAATAGAATGGTAACCATATTAGACTGCATCAACTTGCCAACAAACTGTGCAAATACCAAAGAGGAAATGATACTAGATAAATCATCAAAACATATGGAGAACATTAGTTAAAGAGTCCTTGAAAGTGAGTCCATAGGTTGTGGAAATAGTTCAGTGTTGAAGTTGAGTGAAGTTATCCCCTTTAGTTCAAGAGCCTGATGGTTAAGAGGCAATAACTGTTCCTGAACCTGGTGGTGAGAGTTCTGAGGGTACTGTACCTGCTTCTGAATGGTTTGCAGTGAGAACAGAGCTTGGCCTGGACGGTGGGAGTGCCTGAAGATGGATGCTGCTCTCCTGGGTCACCATTCCATGTAGATGTGCTTAACGGTGAGGAGGACTTTTCCTATAATGGACCTGGCTGCATCCACTACTTTTTGCAGGCTTTTACATTCAAGGTTATCAATGTTTCCATACCAGGCCGCGATGCGACCAGTCAGTATATTCTCCATTGCACATGCAGAGAGAAGCTGGTCAGAGTTTTAGATGACTTGCAGAATCTTTGCAAACGTCAAAGTGTCTGCTTTATTTTTCATCCACATTATTTCAGGTTCTCTGACCAACAGCCTCCTGTCATCTGTGTGAAGTTTGACTATGCACAAATTAGTGGCCACATTTCAAAAGGTAGAGTGTTTTGAGACACAGAACTGCATGTCAAAGCAACATTTCTTGCAGGGGGTTGGTTAGTAGATGTGGTAACTCACCTACTGGGAGCCATGTCTGAGAAATGTTTGAGTCTGCACACAAAAACTAAACATGCAGGATAATAGTCCAGAGTTCCAGAGGTACATTCTCACTGCTGTAGACAGAAGCTCTTTTGTCTGACACTCTATTTTGCCTTTGCAATTTGCAAATGAGCCTCTCAGTGAAGGGTTCAAAGAAACACAGGCTCTTCCCCCAGCTGCATGCTCTCTGAATAAGGCTTGCAAATTCTCCTTTAAGCAAATTTGATGTACATGATCGTGTCATAGAAGAGTTTACGCCTGATTAGTCTTAAGGGCTGGATACTTTTGTTTTATTAAATTAATGATTAAAAATAGGTACACATTTCCAAAATGTATCTTATAGTAGAAAGACTAGCTCTTGCCCACTGGTGGTCTCGTTTCATGAATGGCTCGGATTTTTTTTTGGCCCGCTGCTTATGGATGTGTGTCAACCAAGTGTCCTGCAGTGATAGCTCGCCAAGTGAACTTGTTTACCACTTGGGAATAGTGTTGCTGGAAAATCACCAGGAAACCCCACAGAAAAGCCGAACAAACACTGGCCTTCTATTTCCCTCGTTCAAGCATCTCATTTGATCTCTTGTCAGCACACACACACATCGACTCTGCAAATCATCTCTGCTAAATAGTCAAAATAAGCCCAGTGTACAGTTTGTTCCGTTCATCTGCTCTCTGTCCTATTGCTTAAAAAAACAAGCATTTCTTCTGGAGATTGCACTGCTGATATGCAACGTGACTGGGCTATAAATTAATAGATGCATAGAGCAGTGGGTTCTGCCAACAGCTCGTCTGATTCTCATGTATTTGTTCCCCTTGGTGATATTTTATACCTTAACAATAAAGACAATTATCTACTGGGCGGAACTACACTCAGAAACTGGCCATTCAGCCCAGATGGATATGACAACTTCTCTACACGTGACGGAAAGAAGCTGCGAAGAGTTGTTGTCACAAGTTCAAATCCAAGTTCAAGTTTATTTTCAGACTCCTCTCCATGGATTAGAACCATAGAACATTACAGCACAGAAACAGGCCTTTCGGCCCTTCTTGACTGTGCTGAACCATTTTTCTGCCTAGTCCCACTGACCTGCACCTGGCCCATATCCCTCCATACACCTCTCACAAGTTAATCAGTAATCAGTATAACACCACTGGTGCTTCATATGTGATAACACCTGGTGGTGGTAGGGAGCACAGTAATCTTACGGGCTGGGGGAAAATGCTGTGTCCCATTCTACCAATCCTTGTCCTAATGCTATGGTACCTCCTGCCTGAAGGTAGGGGGTCAAAGAGATTGCTGGGCGGATGAGAGAGATCACTGACAATGCTCATGGAGACAACTTATACATCACAGGATCCAGCCTGCCTCTGTCTATACTTCTCACTGCCTCAGTCAAGCAGGCACCATAATCAAACACCCCATCCACATTGGACATACACTCTTCTCCCCTCTCCCATCGGGCAGATATAAAGCCCTGGAAACATAAACCACCAGGCTCAAGGACAATCTCTACCCTGTTGTTATATGGCTATTACACGGTTTCCTAGCATAATAAACTTGACTCTACACCTCACAATCTACCTCATTATGACCTTGTCCCTGATTCTCTACCTGTACTGCACTTTCTCTGTGGCTATTGCACCTTATTTTGCATTCTGTTGTTGTTTTGCTTTGTACTAGTCTGATGCAATGCCTCCTGAAGATTGTTCTAGCCAGGACTGGTTGTGGGGATAAGCTTCCATTGTCTATTGTATGCTCACAATGGCAGGTGTCTCAAATAGCCTCTGACAACAAAGTCCAGCTCCTGACCTTCACGCGTGTCTTAGTTACTAAGCCTGGTGGAAATGTCCCCCACTGACAGGAGAAGGGGAAATAGCAGGTTAGCGGCACCTTAAAACTAGTCACTTCAGGCAGATGGAGCTCCCCAGCCATGGTTGGCAGTTCATCTAGGAGAAGGAAAACTGATCTCAAACCTCCGCTGCTTTGGGGCTCTACCCACTCATGGGGAAGGCTTCGGGAGTAAGCACTGATGGAAAATCCAGAGCTGGAGTCCTTAAGACAGTCCTACGTTGAGTTCAACGTTGACTGGCAACTCCTGCAAAGCTGCTGGAGCCAAATTGTATTGGTGTCTGCAATTCTCTCGGTTCATCAGCTGCATGGAGAGGGGCAGTCTGCTGCACGGGCAACCGCTTGCTCCCCATATTGTACTCCCCTGGCTTGCTTACTGGTCTGCCTATCACATGCACAGCTGGGACAAAACCTTCACAGCCAACTCTGACAAACGTAGGGCTTCACTTTGATGCACCGTAATGAATTGATCTTCATGAACAGTATGCAGTATAAGTTTTTCATTGTGCATCAATCGGTACATGTGACAGTAATAAACCAATTTACCAATTCCAGCTCCAGCAGGCCCATGCAAATCCTGTCACATCCACTCTATGTGCATCTCTTCTGAACCCCTTCTACATGTTCCTCCCTCATGCCTTTCCAACTCTTGCTTAACTTCAGTTTCATGATCATCATGTTTAGTCAATGACCAATATGAAATGTGAGTGGAGAGAAGTTTAAAGGATGTGCTGGGGGGGTGCAGCAGCATTTTTTTACACCAAGAGTGGTGGGTACCTGGAATGCACTACCAAGGGTACTAGTGGAGGCAGATCTGAGAGAGGTACTTAAGAGGCTTTTAGGCTGTCCCATATAACTGCAAGGAATGGTGGCATATGGATCATGTGCAGACAGAAACACTTGGGGAGAAGGCAGGAGATTGGGGCTGAGAGGGAAAATGGATCAGTCATGATGATATGGTGGAGCTGACTCAATGGGCTGGATGGCCTAATTCTTCTCCTTTATCTTATGGTCTTAATTTAACTTGGCATTATGTTTGGCACAGACATTGTGGGCTGAAGGGCCTCATCACTTGCTTTATTGTTCTGCCACCATGCTCTCAGTAACTTTTACATGCAGGAGCAAACTGAAAAGCCATGCAGAGCTGATGTTCAAATAGAGGACAATAACCACAATATCTCTTACTAATTCCCCTCATCCTCTTTCCTTCAAGGAGGACAACACAATTTCTCCCTGTCCTCCCTATCACCATAGTTCCCACCTTGGAAATACTTCAGTAAACTCTCTCCACACCAGTGCCTTCAAGTACTTCCTGAGGAAAATAACTGAACAGAAACAGAAAATGTTGCAGTAGTTGGGGTTAAAAAAGAAAAAAAAAGGTTGTACAGATAAATAGTTGTTTCTAATAACTAATTAGGCCACCCTCAGGGTGGAGGAGCAATAACTTATATTCCATCTGGGTGGCCTCCAACCTGATGGCATGAATATCAATTTCTCCTTCTGAATAACAAAAATTTTCCCTTCTCCTTCTCTCTTCTCCTATTCCCAATCTATCTACCTGTCTATCACCTCCTGCTGGGTCCCTTTCTCCTATGGTCCACTCTCCTTTCCTACCAGATTCTTTTCTCTCCTGCCCTTTATCTTTTCTACCCACCTGGCTTCACCTGTCACCTTCTGATTATCCTCCTTCTCCTCCCCCACATTTTTATTCTTCCTCCTTCCTTTCTGGTCCTGAAGAATGGTCTCTGCCTGAAACATCAACTATTTATTCATTTCCATCGATGCTGCCTGACCTGCTGAGTTCCTTTAGAATTTTCTGTGTGTTGCTTGGGTTTTCCAGCACCTACAGAACTTCTTAACCTTGTAAAGAAATGACAGAAAGTCAGGTCTTCAGTTCACGATCAACACTTGAAATATCTTTGCATCATAATGTTGATGAAAGCCACTATGTATTTTTAACAACACACAGAAAATGCTGTAAGAACTCAACTAGTCAGGCAGCATGTATAGAAGGGAATAAAGAGTTGACATTTTAAATGAGACCATTCATCAGGACCTTTCCTCGTGAAATCTGATGAAAGAGCTTGGCACAAAACATCAACTGTTTTTCCCCTTTATAGATGCTGCCTGACTAGCTGAATTCCTTCAGCATTTTGTGTGTATTGCACTGGTTTTCCAGCATCTCCAAAATCTCTTATGTTTGAAACACTGATTTTGTCGGCTGTGTAAGTCTAGGGAAGACAATCTCTGGCTCCGCTAAACGTGGGAGATTGAAGCGCAAGTCCACTTAATCCCCCGGTTTGTATGGATGCTGCATGATTCGATACCTTGTTACAAATAAGTACCATGAAATAGCTGTCATTACTCTGCATACAATTAAACAATTTAGCTGTATAATTCTTAATTTGACTAAAGGGTTAGTAAAGAAAAAACAAAAAAAAGAAAAGAGCTCATTTTAATGAAATATGTACAAGTTGGAGCTCACAGTTTCCCCTTTATCTATCCTCCTTTGATCTCCCCAGGCTTTGTCGAATCACAGCCCCACTCTGGGTTGAGTCCTACGACCTCTTCTCTCCAGTGTCTTCTCCCTTCATCTCCCGCTGAACCAAAAACCCAGCTCACACCAGTGTCAGGCACACAATACAAAAAACACACTCCCTTGATTGGACAGCTCACATTCCAAAGCACTCGTCATCTCTAACCGTAACCTAAACACTGTTCTTCAGAAAGACCATTACGTTAGCAACGAAACCTTTCCCAGGGTGTTACAAGCTATTGAGAAGGGAGAGAGTAGAGCGGTGTGCTACATCCTGGAGGTAAGCCAGTGTTGATGATCAGCAAGGTGGAGATGTTATTTCTAATCCACACAGACTGTAGTCTTCCAATGAGGAAGGTGAGGATTCAATTCCAGAGGGGGGTGAGAATGAAGAGGCAGTGAGGATGCATCCTCTAGACCTATTGTGGTGATAGGTAAATTACTGTGGTCCAGGTCCTGGGTTAGGCAGGAGTTGATTCCAGTCACGGCCAACCTCTCAAAACACTTCATCACCGCAGATGAGAGTGTGACTGGATGATAGTCATTAAGGCAGCTCACCCTGCTCCTTTTGGGCACTGGTATAATTGTTGCCCTTTTGAAGCAGGTGAAAACTTTAATGTACTGGTGCTGCACTACTACAGATTTCATGATATATGTCAGTGATACTAAATTTGATTCTGATTCTGAGTATTTTCAGTAATTTTCTCTGCTTCTATCTGTGTCTGTAATATTGGGAGTGGAATCAATATCAATAAAAATTGCATGGATTTTGTGATGTATGAAGAAATGATCAAGGTAGAGTTGGATTTGTAACTACACTATGTAGTCTGACAGGACCAAGAAGGTATGGACAAAGGAAACCCAGGAGTGCCTATAGGACTGCTTTGAATCAATGGACTGGAATCAATGCAATTCCGGGATTCATCTTCGAACCTGGATGATCATGTTGCAGTTGTTACTGACTTCATTAAAACCTGTGTGGATGAGTGTGTGCCCACAAAGACTTACTGTACGTTCTCAAACCAAAAGCTGTGGATGAACCAGGAGGTATGTCATCTGCTGAAGGCTAGATCTCTGGCATTCAAGTCTGGTGACCCAGGCCTGTATCAGAAAACCAGGTATGATTTGCAGAGGGCTGTTTTAATGGCAAACAGACAATTTAGATTAAGGTTGGAGGCAACATCGGATGCACGGCAACTCTGCAGGGTCTTCAAGGCATTTCTTCCTACAAAGCGAAACCCAATAGCATGAATAGCAGCAATACTTCACTACCAGATGAACTCAATGCCTTCTATGCAAGCTTTGAAAGGGAGAACACAACTACAGCTGCACCTGATGACCCTGTGATCCCCACCTCAGAGGCCAATGGTAGGTTATCTTTAAAGAGAGTGAACCCTTGCAAGGTGGAAGGTCCTGATGGGGTTCCTCATAAGGCTCTGAAAACCTGTGCCAACCAACTAGTGGGAGTATTCAGGACATTTTCAACCTCTCACTGCTTTGGGCGGAAGTTCCCACTTGCTTCAAAAAGGCAAGAATTGTACCAGTATCTAAGAAGAATAATGTGAGCTGCCTTAATGACTATCACTCGATAGCACTCACATCTACAGAGATGAAATGTTTTGAGAGGTTGGTCTTGATTGACTAAACTCCTGCCTCAGCAAGGACCTGGACCCATTGCAATTTGCCTATTTCCACAATAGGTCAATGGCAGACGCAATCTCTATTGCTCTCCACATGGCTTTAGACCACATGGATAATACAGGCACCTAAGTCAGGATGCTGTTCATCGACTATAGCTTAGCATTGAATACCATCATTCCTACAATCCTGATTGAGAAGTTGCAGAGCCTGGGCCTCTATACCTCCTTTTGCAACTGGATCCTCGACTTCCTAATTGGAAGACCACAATCTGCGCGGATTGCTGATAACATATCCTCCTCGCTGAAAATCAACACTGGAGCACCTCAGGGGGTGTGTGATTAGCCTACTGCCCTACTCTCTATATACACATGACTGTGTGGCTCGTCATAGCTCAAATGCCATCTATAAATTTGCTGATGTTGGTAGAACCTCAGGTGGTGATGAGAGGGCGTACAGGAGTGAGAAATGTCAACTAGTGGAGTGGTGTTGCAGCAACAACCTGGTACTCAACGTCAGTAAAACAAAAGAGCTGATTGTGGACTTCAGGAAGGGTGAGACAAAGGAACACATACCAATCCTCACAGAGGGATCAGAAGTGGAGAGAGTGAGCAGCTTAAAATTTTTGGGTGTCAAGATCTCTGAGGATCTAACCTGGTCCCAACCTATCGATGCAATTATAAAGAAGGCAGGACAACGACTATGCTTCAAAATCTTTTATGGTTGTACTGTAGAGAGCATTCTGACAGGCTGCATCACTGTCTGGTATGGGGGTGGTGGTACTGAACAGGACTGAACGAAGCTGCAGAAGGTTGTAAATCTAGTCAGATCCATCTTGGGTGCTAGCCTACAAAGTATCCAGGACATCTTCAGGGAGCGGTATCTCAGAAAGGCAACAACCATTACTATGGACCTCCAGCATCCAGGGATGCCCTTTTCTCACTATTACCATCAGGTAGGAGGTACAGAACCCTGAAGGCACACACTCAATGACTCAGGAACAGCTTCTTCCCCTCTGCCATCCAATTTGTAAATGGACTTTGAATCCCTGGACACTGCCTCACTTTTTTTTAATATACAGTATTTCTGGTTTTTTTCATGTTTTACAAACTATTCATTATACATATACTATAATTGATTTTCTTGTTTATTTATTATTAATATTTTATTTTTTATTACTATTTTTTCACTTCTATATTATGTATTGCCTTGAACTGCTGCTGCTAAGTTAACTAATTTCACGTCACATGCCAGTGTTACTAAACCAGATTCTGATTAATCAGTTGGACAACCAATGGATGACCATATTTTAAACAACAGAAAAATATTGCATCAGCAGGAAAATTGAAATTTACACTGAGTGCATGTTTTAAACTTGAGATCTTTCTTAAACAGAGGCACAGAGGCTAATGAAGATTACTCAGTGTCAAATAATTCCAATGAGAGAGTGTAGGATGCTGAATAATTTAAATGGAAAAGAAATCCATGTTCTTTTAAAATAGAAAAGGTTTCCTGTTAAATGTCTTCAAAAGTTAAATGGGATGAAATATTTTGCCTCATTGATAATTCAGCAACGAATCATTAAATATGAAGATTGCAAACGCTTAGAAGTGAGCAACATTGCATTGCTCTTTGTTTTCAGACCTTGAAGATGCACGGTAGCTTTCATTGGCCATCTGACACTGTTCAAAGTCAATGGCTTTGATTGACCTCAGGAAGGAGTCAGCACCTTCACAATACCCGAAGTACTAGTGAGAAGGCTTCAAAGTATCAGGTACCACCTACTTGGTGATGCCCCCTTTGCAGGATCTCAGGAAATAGTTAAGCACAGAAGAAGGGTGTATTGGTCCATTAAGACTGCACTGGCTCCTAATTAGAATCACACTTTACAGCGCCAACTGGAAGATTCAGGTTGGGTTCCCGCTGCTGTCAGCAAGGAGTGTATGTGCTCTCCTGTAACCACGTGGGTTTTCTATGGGCTCCGGTTTCCTCCCACAATCCAAAGACATATAGATTAGGGTCAGTGACCTGTGGGCATGCTATGTTGGCTCCAGAATTATGGTGACACTGCCCCCAGTGCACTTCAAGGTTGGGTTGGTTGCAGATGCAAAACAATACATTTCACAGGAAGTGAACAGAAAAGTACTAATCTATCTGACTACACAGTAGTGTGGCAGTTATTACAATGCCTGCTGTAAGATCAGGTTCGATTCCCACCTCTGTTTGTGGGAGTGTGTAAGTTTTCTCTGTCACCATGTGGGTTTTCTCCTGTGCTCTCGTTTCCTCCTTCATTCCAAAGAGTCAGTGAAATGTCGATATGTAGCGTGGCAGAACTTGTAACTTGAGCGGTACAATCTCCAATGATTTTATTTAGTGATTTATTGAGAATCAGCGTAGAAAAGGTCCTTCCACCCCTTTGAGCCACGCTGCCAGAAATCCCCTAACTTAATCCTAGCTTAATCACAGGAAATTATATAATAACCAATTAACTAATTGGACTGTGGGAGGAAAGCGGAGCACGAGGAGGAGAAAGTACACACTCTTTTCAGGTAGCGGCAGGAATTGAACCCGGAGCATTGGCACTGTAAAAAATTGTGCCAATGCCAATGGCTGCTACAGTACCATGCTGTATTCACTGTATACTTCTATTTGCGAGGGGTGATTTATAAGTATGTGGCCTAAGGTAGAAGGAATAGACAGCTGCATGGAGTTAAGTGAGGAATCACTGTCTAAGCAAAAGGCAAAGTGATTCACCTCATTCGCTGTTTTCACTCTAAAGCCGTCAGCTATCTAAATTGTATGAAGATTTGTTTGGTTGAGTGTAAATCACATGTCAATTTTGAAAGACAACACATATGCAAAATAGTGTAGATGGGGTTCCTCCAACTACTCAAAAGCCAAGATGTGAGCAACGGTTGGACATTAAGAGCATTGATCAAACTGGAAGGATCTTTGCAACTTGCCAAATCTTTAATGGAGCCATAGAGAGATGCTACCTCAAAACAACAAATCCCACATCCCACAGAATAGTGATAGTGAACCTGATTCTGATTTTGGTTCTGATGTTTTTGAACTTCAGTGATCTGATTTTACACCAATTCTACCCTAAGCTATGTGTCAGATGACACTTGGGATATTGTGAGCTGTTTGGGCCTCTGATCTAAGAAAAGATGTGCTGGCATTAGAGAGGGTCCAGAGGATGTTGACGAGAATGGTCCTGGGAATGAAAAATGTTCATGTATGAGGAGCATTTGATCTCTCTGGGCCTATACTCTCTGGAGTTTAGAAGAATGAGGGAGAATCACATTGAAATCTATTGAATATTAAAAGGCTTAGATAGAGTGGATGTAGAGGGAACAGCCTCAAAATAGGGGGACTGTAGCGGTGTGCTACATGCAGCGCTGAAATAATGACACATAGTCAGTGAGCTGCAGTTGCAAAAGAGGTTTATTCGAACTTTGCGGTCTCGCTTTAAAGCCTTCCTGTTCCCGCCCTCCCCAGGCGGGAATTCTATAGGGGGTGCGTATTCATAGTCCCGTCCCATGCGCTGGCTTTTCCCCTTGCTGGTGAAGCAGGCTTGGCACCCTCTTTGGGATCAGCCTCAATGCCGGCGCGTGCTACTTTGTGAGCTGGTTCGAGTGTGCTGGGAAGTGGGTCGCTACAGGACCTCTATTTAGAACAGAGATGAAGAGGGATTTCTTTAGCCATACAGTGATGAATCTTTGGAACTCATTGCCACAGACGGCTATGAAGGTTGAGTCATTGGATCTATTTAAAGTGGAGTTTGATATGTTCTTGATTAATCAGGGCGTCAAAGGTTACAGGGGGAGAATGCAGGAGAATGGGTTTGAGAGGGGCGATATATCAGCCATGATTGAATGGCAGAGCAGAGTCATTGGACTGAATGGCCTAATACTGGTTCTATGTCTTATGGTCATATTATCAACTCTTCCCAGATTCAAACACTCAGCTGCACACAAGGACATTGCACAGTGACCAATTAGCTGACTGAACCATACTTATTCATGATCAGGTCTATTCTAATTTTTCAGCTGTAAGTTAATGAATAATGTGAATCTCTGCTGTCAATTGCAGTGTCTTAATATCCATTGGAATATTGTTTCTTTGCAAGACACAAACTCACAACCATTGAATAAAATATAAAGTTAAATTTATCCACTTGCAGTCATCCAATATGTGCTAACATACATTACCAAGAACTATCATTGTAGACAAAAGAACAATTTATGATGCGGTGGAGTTATAAATACGGCACAGTGTATAAGATATTTATGAGTAATGTAATTCACTGGTGCCATTATACCTGACACTTGCATTAAACTGAGGCATAAAATGTGAATAATGGCCATGAGTCACATAGAAGTCGAATAAAATTAAATATGGTTTCTAAAGATGGAATGTAAGTGCAATGAGACAAAAAAATGTTATATAAAGAAAATTTTAGGGTATTCCAGTGCAATTCATAACCAATGAATGCTTGTTGAAGTGCAGCTAAAGCAGGAAACCCAGCAAGCACTTTTGGCACAGTAAGATCCCATAGATCTAGGTCTTCATAAAACAAATTATTGAGTACAGTAGTTTGGATGTTATGCCTCAGTTGCAGAAGACATTGTAGATAAAATTTACAAGGATGATGCTGGGACTTGAGGACTTGAGTTATTGGGAAAGGTTGAATAGATTAGGACTTTATTCCCTGGAGCATAGCAGAATGAGAGGAGATTTGATAGAAGTATACAAAATTATGAGTGGTATAGATAGGGTAAATGCAAGCAGGCAACTTCCACTGAATTCAAAAGTTCAAAATAAACTTATTATCGAAATACATATACCATATGTCACCATATACAAATCAGAGATATATTTTATTGCAAGCATACTCAATATATCCAATAACCATAATAGAATCAATGAAAGACCACACCCAATAGAATGGACAACAGGGTGCAAAAGACAGCAAACTATGCAAATAGAAAGAAAAATAATAATAATATATAAATACATAATAAATATTGAGAACATGAGATAAAGAGTCCTTCTTGAAAGTGAGTTGATATTTGTGGGAACAGTTTAGTGATGGGGCAAATGAAGTTGAGTGGTTATCCTCTTTGGACCAAGAGCAAATGATTGAGGGGTAATAACTATTCCTGAACCTGGTAGTATGAGTCATGAGGCTCCTGTTCCTTTTTCCTGATGGCAGCAGTGACAAGAGAGCATGACCCGTGTGGTTGGTGGGCTTGATGATGGATGCTGCTTTCCTGTGACAATGCTACATACGGATGTTCTCAATGGAGAGGAGGACTTTACCCATGATAGACTGAGTCATATCCACCTCTTTTTGTAGGATTTTCCATTCAAGGGTGTTGGTGGGCCCATACCAGGTTGGATGAGATTAGAACTAGAGGGCACGGGTCAAGGATGAATTGTGAAGTGTTTAAGGGGTACATCTGGGGCAACTGCTTCACTCTGAGGGCGGTGGAACAAGCTGCCAGCATAACTGGAGGATACAGGTTTGTTTCAACATTTAAGCTCACAAGACCATAAGGAACAGGAGCAGATTTAGGCCAATTACCCCATCGTGCTCCGACATTTCATCATTCCTGATCCATTTTCGTCCTCAACCCTATGCTTCTGCCTTCTTCCTGTAACTTTTTATGCCCTGACTAATCAAGAACCTTCAAATTCTGCCTTAAGTACACTCAATATCCTGGCTTCCACAGGAGCGTGTAGCAATGAATTCCACAGATTTACCTGCTGGGGTAAATCTTCTTGATCTTCATTTTAAATGGTTGTCCTTATATTCTGAGGCTGTGCGCTCTGAATATAGACTCCCCCACTATACGAAGCATCCTCTCCACATCCATTCTGTTGTATCCTTTCAACATTCAATAGGTTTCAAAGAATCAGATCCCCCTCATTCTTATAAACTCCAGTTACAGGCCCAGTTCCATCCAATGCTCCTCATATGATAACCTTTTCAATCCTGGAACCATTCTTGAGAAACTCTTCTGAACCCTTTCCAATGACAGCACATCCTTTCTTAGATAAGGGGTCCATAACTTTAATGAGACCTTCAGGCAATCAGACCCAGACATGGAATAAATATGATACTTGAAGGTAGAAAGTAATGATGAGGATTTATTTGAAGAACATAACAGAAGAATAATAATTAACTCAGAGTGTACTTGCTCGAGAGGGCTAGAGCACGCAGAATGCTTGTTCACTCGGAACCTAAATGCAAGACTCAGCAATGAGAACTCATCATAATGGACTTAAATACAGCATTTAGCATGGGAACCTCGTGCGTATCAAAATCAATAAACTAAAAGCAGGATGCACGAGGAACCCACTTTCAAGAGACAGGCAGGACGAAGAACACAAGGAAAGCTTAATGACTAAGCCAGTCACTTCACAAGTTCCAGTCAAAACAAATCAGTGATGTTCAGGTGTGTCAGAGCGCCAAGGCCTGATGAACTCCATTGCCCCATACAGGTATGAAGATTCATAGAAACATAGAAAATCTACATCACAATACAGGCTCTTTGACCCACAATGCTGTGCCAAACATGTCCTTACCTTAGAAATTACCTAGGGTTACTAATAGCCCAGTATTTTTCTGAGCTCCATGTACCTGTCCAGGAGTCTTTTAAAAGACCCTATCATATCCGCCTCCACCACTGTCACTGGTAGCCCATTCCAGGCACTCCCCACACTCTGCGTAAAAAACGTACCCCTGACATCTCCTCTGTAACTACTTCAAAGCACCTTAAAACTGTGCCTTCTTGTGCTAGCCATTTCAACCCTGGGAAAAGTCTTTGACTGTCCACATTATCAATGCCTATCATCATCTTAAACAGCTCTACCAGAACACCCCTCATCCTTCATCACTCCATGGAAAAATGGCCAAGTTCACTCAACCTATTCTCATAAGCATGCTCCCCAATCCAGGCAACATCTTTGTAAACCTCCACTCAACCTTTCTATGGTTTCCACATCCTTCCTATAGTGAGGTGACCAGAACTGAGCACAGTACTCCAAGTGAGGTCTGACTAGGGTATTACATAGCTGCATCATTACCTCTCCACTCCTAAACTCAATCCCATGATTGATGAAGGTCAATGCCCCTTATGCTTTCTTAACCACAGAGTCAACCTGTGCAGCAGCTTTGAGTGTCCCATGGAATCGGACCTCAAGATCCCTCTGTTCCTCCACATTGCCAAGAGTCTTACCATAAATACTATATTCTGTCATCATATTTGACTTACCAAAATGAACCATCTCACATTTACCTGTGTTGAACTTCATCTGCCACTTCTCAGCCCAGTTTTGCATCCTATCACTGTCCCGCTGTAACCTCTGACACCCTCCCCAATATCCAGAACACCTCCCACTTTTGTGTGATCAGCAAATTTACTAACCCATCCCCCACTTCCTCATCCAGGTCATTTATAAAAATCACAAAGAGAAGGGGTCCCAGAACAGATCCCTGAGGCACACCACTAGAGACCATCCTCCATGCAGAATATGACCCATCTACAACCACTCTCTGACTTCTGTGGGCAAGCCAGTTCTGGATCCACAAAGCAATGTCCCCTTGGATCCCATGTCTCCTTACTTTCTCAATAAGTCTTGCATGGGGTAACTTGTCAAATGCCTTGCTGAAATCCATATACACTACATCTACTGTTCTACCTTCATCAATGTGTTTAGTCACATCCTCAAAAAATTCATTAGGACTTGTAAGTCATGACCTGCGCTTGACAAAGCCATGCTTACTACTCCTAATCATAGTGTGTGAAACAGAACTGCTCACAATAATCCAAGTGAGGGCTCATCAAAGTCTTATAAAGCCTCACCATTGCATCCTTGATTTTATATTCTAGTCCGCTTAAAATGAATGCTAACATTGCATTGGCTTTCCTCATCACCAACTCAACCTTCTTGCACGTGAACTCCCAAGTCACTTTGCACCTCAGAGTTTTTAATTTTATTCCTGTTTAGGAAATCATCTACACTTTTATTCCTTCTACCAATGTGCATGATCATACACTTTCTGACACTACATTCCATCTGCCACTATATTGTCCATTCTCCTGATCTATCATTCTCCTTCTGCAGCCTCCCAGCTTCCTCAAAACAATCTGCCTTCCAGCTATCTTTGCATCATTCACAAACTTGGCCACAAAGCCATCAATTCTGTCATCCAAATCATTGACATGTAATGTGAAAAGTATCAGTCCCAACACCGACCCCTGTGGAACACTGCTAGTCATTGGCAGCTAACCAGAAAGGACACCCTTTTTTCATACACTTTGCCTCCTGCCAATCAGCAAATCCTCTGTCTATGCTAGTATCCTTTTGGTAATACCATGGGCACTTATCTTGTGAAGTAGTCTCATGTGCAACAACTTGTAAAAGGCTTTCTAGAAATCCAAATACACAACATCCACCAATTCTCCTCTGTCTATCCTGCTTGTTATTTTTTCAAAGAATTACAACAGTTTTGTGAGGCAAAATTTTTCCCTTAAGTATTCCCAAACTTTTTTTATGCCAGGGAGCCTTACATCAACCATAGGGTCTACGGACCCCAGGTTGGGAACCCCAATGCTGATTCTGGCCTATTTTATCCAAGTACCCTGAGACCTCATCCTTAACAATGGACCCCAACACTTTCCCAACCAATGAGATCAGACTAACTGGCCTATAACTTTCATGTTTCTGCTTCCTTCTTGAAGAGTGGAGTGACATTTGCAATTTTTCAGTCCTCCAGGACCATGCCTGCATTTAATAATTCTTGAAAGATCATTACAAATGCCTCCACAATCACTTCAGCCATCTCTTTCAGAATCGTGGAGTATAGTCCATCAGGTCCAGATGACATCTACTTTCAGACCTTTTAGCTTCCCAAGTACCTTCACTGTAGTAATTGCAACTGCACTCAGTTCTTCTCCCTGACACAGTCAAACTTAAGCATATTGCTAGAGTTTTCTACTGTTCCGACTGATGCAAAATACTATTTCGGAATATTTTATTGAAATTCATCATCAAACAAACATTTCCATGAGATGTATTTCAGACATTGTACATATATATTATATAATCATATATGTCACAAATCAATTCATCTGCCATTTCCTTGTCTCTCATTATTACAACTCCAGTATCGTTTTCTGGCAGTCCATTATCTAATCTCACCTCTCTTTTACTCTTTGCATATCTGACAAAAATCTTTTGTTATTCTTTTTGATTTTATTGGCTAGTTTACCTTCATAAGTCGTCTTTTGTTTCCTTATGGCTTTTTAAGTTGCCTTCTGTGGGCTTTTTAAAAACTTCCCTTTTATCTAACTTCTCACTATTTTTTGCTCTTTTATGTGCCGTCACTTTTGCTTTTACGTTGTCTTTGACTTCCCTTGTCTTCCACAGTTGCATCACCTTGCCTTTAGAATACTTTCTCTTCTTTGCGATGTATCTATCTTGCACCTTCTGAACTGCTCCCAGGAACTCCAAGCATTGCTGTTCTGCCATCATCGCTACTTGAGGCTCCTTGCAGTCAATTTTGTCCAGCTCCTGTCTCATGCTTCTGTAATTCCCTTTACTCAATTTTCAAGAAGCCTGGATAGGTATGTGGATGGGCGGAGTATAGAGAGTATGATCCAGATGCAGGTTGATGGGATTAGACAATGTAATAGTTCAGAATAGAATATATGGGCCAAAGGGACTGTGTCAGTGCTATAGTATTCTCTGACTCTGACTTCATTGCATTATGATGGTGGTGATGCAAATTATTTTAATAAAAATGAAAAAAATCTATAGTCCAAGCCCACATTCAAAACCTGATCAACATTGTCTGGGCCCAGTGGCAAACCTTTCCCTCTTTGAAGAAGAGCAATCAAAAGACAGGCAGTCGGTGCTCACCCTCTGCACTTGCCTCGATGCTTCAATCTCCCTCGTTGCTTCAATTGGCGAACAATGGAACTTCTGATCAGCGAATTGGAGTCGAACAACAGCCTACACCCCATCCCGCAACCTTCTCGCCACGAGGCTCTTGTGCGCTGCCTCTGTCTCCTGGAATCATCTCGGGGAGTCAGAGCTCTGAAGCACCCAAACAATCTCCAAGCTTCCACATTCACGTTGATGTTTCAATCTCCCTTGCCGCTTTAGTCGGTGAACAATGGAAACTTTCATCAGCAAAATGGAGTCATACATCGGATCGCAGCCTGCCCACCATGAGGTTCCCATAGAACCTCTGCCTCCCAGAATCCTCACGGAGACTACAGAGTGCTGGAACAGCTAAATGGTCTCCAAACTGCAGGATACCCAATAACAATCATTTCTGATTATTTCACAATTTTTCCAAAAGCCAGTTGGGCACTTCTTGTGGTTAGTCAACCTTGTGACACCACTATAGCTTCTGTACACAGACTATAAGGGGTGCTATTACTCATTAAATTTGGGTGGAATATATTAACTCTTTTGCCCAGGGGTATCTGTCCTGAGATGGAGTGGTCTCACCATCATTGGAACTCATTTAGAAACTTTCAAACTTGAGCTCTGCTACTGTATAACCCACACCCCACAGTTCTAGATCTCCAGACCCCTAACACAGACTTCACAATCTGCAGCCAAATCAACTCTAAAATGCCCTCCTAGTGGACGTTCAGTCCCTCCTCTCCCAGTCCCGATAATACCCTGAATCTAACACCCACATACATAACCCATGAACTACTCACCATTATTCCCACATAGAAAATAGAACATGGAATGCAGAATAGTTCACCACATGGACTGGCTCTTTGGCCCATAATGCTGTGCTGAATTTATTAAGCTAATGACACATAATCATTTCTGCCGCCAGTACATAATCCATTTTGCTCTATTTTCTGCATATTCATGTGCCTATCTAAGAGCATCTTAAGCATCAGTACAAGTTCAAGTTTAATTGGCATTCAACCAAACATGAATACAGGAAAACAAAACAGTGTTCCTCTAGGGGAATTATGTAAAATACAGTACCAGCAGTCTACAGTACATAGCACATAAAGGAAAGCACATATACTGCAGTTATGATAACAGTAAAACACACAGTCACAAAAAAGCCAATGTCCCTGAATAGCATGGTCTATAGATTAATGGTGTATGGAATGTGGTCCAGGTGGTGTTTGCCTTCCACTGAGCAAACTCTGGAGGGCAGCACTGAAGGAAGAGGCCAGGCCCTAACCCTATTTGGATTCTAACACTCCAACAGAGACCTCTGCTGTTTTCCAAGCAACCTCCAGCATCTCCTCTCCTGGGTGGCTGCAACAAGCAACTTTGCAGCATGAGGGCCTGGTACGTACAGTAACTGAGACAACACAACTTCCCCATTGTCTGTCTCGATGGTAGCATGGTGGCTACTGCATCATTATTGCAGTTCAGAACGTCGGAGTTCGGAATTCAATTCCTGCATCATCTGTAAGGTGTCTGAACATTCTCCCCGTGGAATGCATGGATTTTCTCCATATGCTCTGGTTTCCTCCCACAGGTTAGAAGGCTAATTGGTCTTTCTAAATTGTCTCATGGTTAGGTTAGGGGGTTATATAGAAACATAGAGAACCTACAGCACAATGCAGCCCCATCAGCCCACAAAGCTGTGCTGAATATGTCCTTACCTGAGAAATTACCTAGGGTTACCCATAGCCCTCTATTTTTCTGAGCTACATATACCTGTCCAGGTGTGTGTTAAAAGACCCTATCGTATCCACCTCCACCACTGTCGCCGGCAGCCCATTCCACACACTCACAACTTTCTACATAAAAGAAGTATCTTCTTCCAACCACCATAAAATTATGCCCTCTCGTGCAAGCCATTTCAGACCTGGGAAAAAGCCTCTAACTATCCACATGATCAATGCCTCTCAACATCTTATACACCTCTATCCGGTCACCTCTCATCCTCACTCAACCTTTTCTTATAAGGCATGCTCCCCAATCCAGGAAACATCCTTGCAAGTTTCCTCTGCACCCTTTCTATGTTTTCCACATCCTTCCTGTAGTGAGGCGACCAGAATTGAATACAGTACTCCAAGTGGGCACAAGAGCCCTTGTTAATGAGAGAGGTCAGAGGAAAATGGCCAGGCTGGTTCAAGTTGACAACAGGAAAGCAACAGTAACGAACAAGACAGATCTGCAGATGCTGGCAATCCAAGCAACACGCACAAAACTCAGTGTTTTGGGCCGCGACCCTTCATCAGGACCAGAGATAAAAGAAGAGAAGTCTGAGTAAGAAAGTGGAGGGAGGGAAGAATTAAATACACAGTTGTAGGTGATGGCTGAAAGTGAGAGGGGTGAAGTAAAGAGCTGGAAAGTCGATTGGGGAAAAAGATAAAAGGCTGGAGAAGAGGGAATCTGATAGGAGAGGACAGAGGCCATGGAAGAAAAGGAAGAGGGAGGAGCACTAGAGGGAGGTGATGGGCAGGTAAGGAGAAAGGTGAGAGAGAGGAATGGGGAATGGTAGAGGAAGGAGGGAGGCATTACCAGAAGTTGGAGAAATCGATGCTACCCAGATAGAATATAAGGTGTTGCTGCTCTAGCAAGAGTTTGGTATCATCGCAGCCGTAGAGAAGGCCATGGACTGACATATCGGAATGACAATGAGAAGTAAAATTAAAATAGGTGGCCATTGGGTGATCCCACTTTTTAAAAAATCGGACAGAGGTAAGGTGCTTGCAAAGTGGTCTCCCAATCTACATCGGGTTTCGCCGATATACCGGAGGCCACACTGGGAACACTGGATACAGTATATGACCCCAAAAGACTCACAGATGAAGTGTTGCCACACCTGGAAGGGCTGTTTGGGGCCTTGATGGTAGTGAGGGAGGAGATGTGGAGGCAGGTGTAGCACTTGTTTCGTTTGCAAGGATAAGGACCAGGAGGGAGATTAGTAGGGAGGGACGAATGGACAAGGGAGTCACAGTAACTCAACTAACCACATGTTGTAACTGTGGAGTGTAGAGGAGTATGTCTGAATGCAAAACATTTTGAAACTTGAAGTGGATGAGCTATAGCAGGTACTGGTGGTAGCTAATACATTGGCCACTGTGTGTAATTTCTTTTTCTAAATTCTGTCCTCAATACAGTGATACATAAAAAATATCTGTGCTGGAATTGCTTTCTACCACTTCTAGGAAAGCTGAGTTGGAACATACACATAGACCACAGAACAGTACAGTGTAGTACAGACCCTTCAACCCATGATGTTGCGCCAATCAGTATAAACTCTAGAGACCCTGCCCATACTGGAAATCCAAAGCAACACACACAAAATGCTGGAAGAACCCACTGAGTCAGGCATCATCAATGGAAATTAATAAACAGTGAATGTTTCAGGCTGAGACCCTTCATCAATCCTCCTGAAGGGTCCTGGCCTCAAACATCGACTGTTTATTCATTTCCAATCAATAAAAAACATATTGATATTCAATCTAACCCTTCCCTTTTACACAATCCATAATTCTCCATGTTGCTTACATTGATGGACCTCTCTAAGAGTCTGTTAACTGTTCCTTTCATATGGGATCTAACTTCTACCACCACCTCTGGTTCTGTATTCCAGACACCCACTACTTTCTGTGTAAAAATAATCAACTCTAACATTTCTCCTAATATTTCCAGCAATCTTCCTAATAATATATGCTGGTTGTGAAAAATCCAGTGCAGATAAAGGTTGAATGATCTATGATAAGAATTTCAGCTGCAGGTTCCCATTGCTTAAGAAATCTACCTCAAAGTAAAAAAATTAAACCCTCATCTACCACTCATCATTGTTTGTTATCAAATGAACTACATGGAGAATTACCAGCTACTTCTAGAATGTTTGTTATCGGTGAATAAAGAAATGTTAACATATTTTATTGGCAGAACCAAGTTTTGTAAACAGACTCCCAGTGAGAAAAATACTCAGTTTGTTACAGATAATAATAAAAGCTAACCATTTCTTATTGTGCTTTTTCACCTTGGGGAGATGGAAGTTAATTGAGCTTATTCCCCCCAATTATATGGCAAGACCTTCAAGGAGCATATTGAATTAATCTTGGTATGCAGTAAGGTGTAAAACTCCCATGCAAAGAAAACAACTTACTGTGAGCAATGTAACAAGATCTTCTAGTCTTTATGATTAGAAGGTCCATTTTTTTTTGTTAAATTGCTTTGTGCTGTGGTCAAGTCTTCGAGTGTAAGTAAGACAAAGAGTGCTTGGTTCTTAATTGCTAAGGGAATTAAGGGGTACAGGAAGAATGTGGAAGAATGAGATTTTTTTTTAAATGAGCCATGATTGAATGGTAGAGTAGACTCAAAGGGAAAGCAGAACTAATTCTGCTCCCATATCTTATTGGTATTGGTTTATTATTGTCACATGTACCAAGATAGAGTGAAAAACCTGTCTTGAATATTGTTCGTACAAATCAATACACTAAGACAATAACAAAATGCAGAATGAAGTGTTTAAAGATGAAGATAAACTGCAGTACATATAAACAATAAAGTGAGGTAGATTTTGAGGACAAGAGTCCATTTTCTTGTACAAGAGGTCTGCTCAATGATGTGATAACAGTGGAATAGAAGCGGACCTTGAGCCTGGGGTATGTACTTTTAGGTTTTTGTATCTTCTGCTTGAAGAGAGAGGAGATAAGAGAGCATGTCCGAGATGGGTGGAGTCTTTGATTATGCTGGCTGCTTTACTGAGGTGGAGAGAAGTATAGATTTCTATAAGAGAGAGTCTATAAGGAGAGGAGAGAGGGAAAAGGTTGGTCCCTGTAACATGCTAAGCTGCATTAACTACTCTGCAGTTTTTTTTGCAGTCACAAGCAAAACAGTTGCCACACAAGCTGTTACTGGACCCAGCATATAAGTGCAATTATGAAGCACCCCTACTTCCTTAGGAATTTGTGGAGATTCGGCATGGCATGTAAAACTTTGACAAACTTTTATAATGCCCTGAATGGAAAATCCTTCCAAAAGTAATGGATGCAGCACAGTCATCATGGGTAAAGCCCGCTCAATCATTGAGCACAGCTACATGAAACACTGCTGCAGGAAAGCCACATCTATCATCAGGATCCCCACCAGCAAAGACATGTTCTCTTCTTACTGTTGCCATCAGGACTTACTGGAGCTTCAGGACTCAGCCCACCAGATCAGGAACAGTTATTTACCCCTCAAGCATCAGGCTCTTGAACCAAAGGAGATAACTTCACTCAATCTTTGAAATGTTCCCACAACCAATGGAGTCACTTTCAAGGGCATTTCATCTCATGTTCTCGATATTTTTTGTTTATTATTATTGTTATTATTATTTTGTATGTGCACACTTTGTTGTCTTCCGCACTCTGGTTGAACACTCTAGTTGTGTTGTATTCATTGATTCTCTTATGGTTATTGTTCTATAGACTTTTTATGTATGCACATGAATTTTACGGTTGTATATGGTGGCATATATATATGTGATTTGATAATAAAATTTACTTTAAACTTCTCTGAACTTTGATGAATCTAGGCAGAGTGCATTCTATGGTGCTTTGGTGCGCTCCAGCTGCTCCCGGTTTCAATTTTATGGACTCAATTTCATTCTGAATGCTGATGCTTGCTTTATTGTTGGCACGATTTGATTTGATCTGATTTGTTTTTTACTCTCTCTGTGCATTGGGTGTTCATCTTTTTTTTAAATTGGGTTCTTTCAGGTTTATTGTTTTGTGGCTACCTGTTCTCAAGATTGAACAATTTATACGTACTTTGATAATAAAATGCACTTTAAACTTTGATACACTTTGGTTAGGGTCCCTGAAGTCATGCTTAATTTTTTAGCCTCCTGAGAGAGTAGAGGTGTTGGTGACCTTCCTTGGTGACGCAACACACACAAAATGATGGAGGAGCTCAGCAGGTCAGGCAGGATCTGTGGGAATGAATAAACAGTCGATGTTTTGGACCGAGATCAGGACTGGAAAGGCAGGGAGAAGATGCCACAATAAGAAGGTCAGGGAGGGGAAGGTGTACAAGCTAGAAGGTGATTGGTCAAGCCAGGTGGGTGAGGAAGTTGAAGCTGGGAGGTGATAAGTAAGCTAGAAGAAAAGGTAAGAGGACTGAGTGGGGAAGTGAAGAAAGGAGGGGGGGGGGAAATTACGAGAAGTTGGAGAAAATGATATTCATGCCATCACGCAGAAGAGCAGGCCATGGACCAACATGTCAAAACAGAAATGGCGATAGGAATTGAAATGGCTGGCCAGCAGGAAATTCCACTTTTTCTGCATGAAGCTGGACTAAGGCAGTTTATTGGTGATGTTCAATCCTGGGAACTTGAAGCTCTCAATCCTCTCAGCTTCAAACACCAGTGATGCAGGGAGGAGTATGTACAGCACCCCTTTCTGAAACCAATGACCAGCTCTTTTTGACTTACAGGAGAAAGATGTTGTCATGACACCATGCTACTAAACTCACTGTAATTTTCCTTTCCTCAGACTCATCGCTATTTGAAATGTGGCTCACTATAGTGATATCATCTGCAAACTAGTAGATGGAGTGAGAGCAGAATTTGGCCATGCAGTCATGAGTGCCCAGGGTGTAGAATAGGGTGCTGAGGACGCAGCCTCTGGAGTGCCTGCATTGAGAATAATCGTTATGGAAGTTTTGCTTTCTGATTACTGTCTGGTGATCATGTGGTCAAGGATCCAGCTGCAGCAGTTGCAACAGCTGACTTTGAGCTGTTGTCAATAAAAAAAAGAGTCTAATGTAAGATTACCGCTGAAGCAGGTCTACAGCAGATGGTGTCTCTATAGCAGACTCATCTCTGGAGCTTCTGGACGATAATGGCACCAGGTGCTCTGGAGCTGAGTCTGCCATAGAGATGCCATCTGCTGTAGACCTGTTTCAGAAAGCAAACTGCAATGGGTTGAGGTTCAAAGATTCAAAGTGCATTTATTATCAAAGTATTTATGCAGTTTACAACCCTGAGATTTATCTTCCCCACAGACAGCCAGAATACAAAGAAACACCATGGAACCTGTTAAAAAAAAATTCAACCACCCAACATGCAGAAATGAACAAATCACGCAAAAGGCGAAAGGTGAATGAATAACACGCAGAGTACTAAACATCAAATATCAGAGTCCTTGAAACAGTCTGAGAATGTTAGTGCTCTGTTGTTCGTTGACTGCAGGCAACAGAGCCACTCCACCCTGACCAAACCCACACAAAATAGCAATTAAATAAAGGAGTAACCAGAAATCAAAAACATATACAACTTGAACTGCTCAGTCCTTTAACATTAAGTCCAATCCACAAACCTTGCCAATCAAACTGGTCTGCTGCACCTTCTTCTAGCAGCAGCGAGCCAGAGAGAGAGGGAGATTAGTCAGATGCAGGCAGATGGAGATTCAAAAATTCAGATGGCACTGAACACTCTCTTGCCTTCTGGTCTCATCCTCATTAATTGCAATCTTGCTCGACACTTTAATCAATGAGTTGGTCGTGAATTACAGCCAATCATGGCTTCACACACAGACTGTGTCAAGCATTGGAGATGATCATGAGTTTGCACTCTGCCATTAGGCCATACACTCCATTCTTAACCACGCTGAATTCTCTCAGAGCATCAGATCACTCAGAACAGCCAAAAACACTTACCAAAATGTAAATTACCGGCTCCAATCGCACACAAAATAGTAGTAGGAGTATATTTAAAAGAAGGTGAAAAAGAAATACTTTCTTAGAACATAGAACACAGAAATCTATAGCACATTACAGGCCCTTCAGCCCACAATGTTGTGCTGACCATGTAATCTATTCTAGAAACTGCCTAGAAATTTTCATGGACTGTCTACAAGACATCACTGTTGGTCACATTGGTCACTGGCACCACTTTGCACAAAACTGAACTAGGTTGTTGGGAAGGCTGGAGGTGATGTGTGCCATGACCGGTTTCTCAAATCATTTCATGATGGTAGATGTTAGAGCCACTGGGCTGTACTTGCTAATGCATATTATCTTGTAATGTCATGGTCTTTCATTAGACCATAGACTTGAGCAGTTAACTTGTTTCTCTCTTCAGAGATGTTGCCTAACCTGCTGAGGATTTCCAATATCCTTTTCCAATTTCCACTCTCCAGGAGATCTGATTGCCTCTAAAACAAAAGGAAAAACCTTTGCTCACAGGTTTAAGTTAGAACTTATGAAATTGTCCTGATGATTGTGAGATTGTTATTAATGTTGGTGTAGTTTTATTTTCATTTTACAAACATATAAGCAGGGCAAATTAAACTGATTTGATGGAGTGTTATCCCCCTACAGCTCTGCTGACTGAAACTTCCTTTCTGCACTGTCCAGAATCAAGTGAGTTATGAGTGATGGAGTCTTTTCTCCTCCAAACATCTGAATGTGCTTCTTACAGTGTGATTGATTAGCTAATATCCAACATCACATAGTCTGATCCAATACCTTAGCTGAGATCTCTCTGAGACTTTTTCTACAATGTATAGTGTCCTGAGGATAAGGTAACTGTTTTGATATATGTTTCAAGAGAAGACATTTGTGATAAAAGAAATGTGCAAAAAATCTACAATTTCCAGCTGAACATGGTGAAACATGAAAGGGCATGCTTTTAAGGTAAGGTAGGGGATATTTAAAGGTGATGTGAGGGGCAAGTTTTTTTTAATGCAGAGAGTGGTAGTTCCCTGGAAGGGATTACCACAGATAGCAGCGGAAGCAGGCAGTTTGGTAGAGCTGGAGAAGCTTCAAGGTAGATACATGAATAATGCAAAGAGGTGGGAGATAGAATACAGTGCCAGGAAGTGTATGGTCATGCACTTTAGCTAAAGAAATAAAAGCGTAGACTATTTTCTAAATGGAGAGAAAAATTTAAAAGAACCTGAAGTGCAAAGGGACTTGGGACTTTTTGTCCAGGATTCCCTAAAGGTTAATTTGTAGGTTAAGTCTGTGGTGAGGAAGGCAAATGTGATGTTAGCATTCATTTCAAGAGGACTAGGATATAGAAACAAGGATGTAATGTTGAGACTTTATAAAGCACTGGTGATGCCTCAGTTGGAGTGTTGTGGGCAGTTTGGTGTCCCTAATCTTAGAAAGGATGTGTTGACACTGGCAAGGATTCAAAGGGGTGTCACGAAAATGATTCCAGTATTAAACTGCTTGTCATATGAAGAGTGTTTGATGGCTCTGGGCCTGTATTCACTAGAATATTGAGAGGATGTTTCCTATGGTGGGAGAGTCTAGGACCAGAGGATGCAGCCTCAGAATAGAAGGGCATCCTTTTAGATTGGAGATGAGGAGGAATTTCTTTAGCCAGAGAGAGGTGAATCTGTGGAATTCGTTGCCACTGGCTGTGTGAAGGTCAAGTCTTCATGTATATTTAAGGCAGTGGTAGATAGATTATTGATTGGTCAGGGCTTGAAGGACATGATGCTCTCACTAACATCTTCAACATCTCCCTGAGCAGTGCCACCGTTCCAACGTGCTTCAAGGCCGCCACCATCGTCCCCGTGCCGAAGAAGTCTTCAGTGTCCTGCCTAAGTGACTACCGTCCCGTTGCACTTACATCCATCATCATGAAGTGTTTCGAGAGGCTCGTCATGAGGCATATCAAGACCATGCTACCCCCTCACGGGACCCCCTGCTGCCCCCTCCCCCCCACTGGACTGTCCCAACCTGCTCAACAGATGACGCCATTGCCACCACCCTCCACCTGGCCCTAACCCACCTGGACAAAAAAGACACATATGTTCGGATGCTGTTCATAGACTTCAGTTCAGCATTCAACACAATCATCCCTCAGAAACTGATTGGAAAGTTGAGGCTACTGGGCCTGAACACCTCCCTCTGCAACTGGATCCTAGACTTCCTGACTGGGAGACCACAGTCAGTCCGGATCGGGAGCAACATCTCCAACACCATCACACTGAGCATGGGGGCTCCCCAGGGCTGCATGCTCAGTCCACTGCTGTTCACTCTGCTGACCCACGACTGTGCTGCAACACACAGCTCGAACCACATCATCAAGTTCGCCGATGACACAACCGTGATGGGTCTCATCAGCAAGAACGACGAGTCAGCTTACAGAGAGGAGGTGCAGCGGCTAACGGACTGGTGCAGTGCCAACAACTTGTCTCTTAATGTGAACAAAACAAAAGAGATGGTTGTTGACTTCAGGAGGGCATGGAGCGACCACTCCCTGCTGAACATCGACAGCTCCTCGGTAGAGATCATAAACAGCACCAAATTTCTTGGTGTTCACCTAATGCAGAATCTCACCTGGTCCCTCAACATCAGCTCCATAGCAAAGAAAGCCCAGCAGCATCTTTACTTTCTGCGAAGGCTGAGGAAAGTCCATCTCCCACCCCACATCCTCATCACATTCTGCAGGGGTTGTATAGAGAGCATCCTAAGCAGCTGCATCACTGCCTGGTTCAGAAATTGCACCATTTGGGATCGCAAGACCCTGCAGCGGATACTGAGGTCAGCTGAGAAGATCATCAGGGTCTCTCTTCCCGCCATCACGGACATTTACACTATACGCTGCATCCGCAAAGGAAACAGCATTATGAAGGACCCCATGCACCCCTCATACAATCTCTTCTCCCTCCTGCTGTCTGGGAAAAGGCTCCGAAGCATTCGAGCTCTCAGGGCCAGACTGTGTAACAGTTTCTTCCCCCAAGCTATCAGACTCCTCAATACCCAAAGTCTGGACTGACACCTTGCCCTATTGTCCTGTTTATTATTTATTGTAATGCCTGCACTGTTTTTGTGCACTTTATGTAGTCCAGTGTAGGTCTGTAGTCTCGTGTAGCTTTCTCTGTGTTTTTTTTTATGTAATTCAGTCTAGTATTTGTACTGTGTCATGTAACACCATGGACCTGAAAAACGTCTCATTTTTACGATGCACTGTACCAGCAGTTATGGTCGAAATGACAATAAAAGAGACTTGACTTGACTTGATATGGGGAGAAGGCAGGCAATTGGGGCTGAGAGGGGAAATGGCAGAGCAGATATGATGGACCAAATGGCCTAATTCTTCTCCTGTAACTTATGGATTTATGGTCTTGTGGTAATATGAAGGGATTAGAGGGATATCGATGATATACAGGAGGGGGGCATTTGGTATAAATTGACATCCAGATCAACACAACTTCAATGTCAAAAAGTTAAATTCTACTATCCTCACTGCTATGCAGCAAGCTAAACAACTTCTCAAAAATCACCCAAAATGAAAGCTTTTTTCAGAGTTTTTAATGCAGAGTTAAGTAAAATACATTTTAAATTCATTGTAGAATCTTTGCACACCTCTATATATTAATACTCTTGATTATTCTCATAACTGTAACATTCCAGAAATGCATAGTTGTGGTGAACTACGTGTGCCTGTCTGGACACACCCCCTACTGACTGCTCCTGTGGCTCCTCCCACAGACCCCTGTATAAAGGCGATCAAGGCCTGAGCCCGGCCTCTCAGTCTCCAGGATGTAGTATGGTGGTCAACCACTGCTGGTTCCTTCTTCCAGTCAATAACAGCCGATATCTCGCCTTTATGTCTCAGAGTGAGTAATTGATGGTGCATCAATAGTGTAAACAAGAGTAATCTCATGGCACAAAACAAACTTAAACACAATACTTCCAAATGAAAAGCTATACATATCAAAGACAGACACACAACCAATGTGCAAAAGAGGACAGATTGTGCAAATTAGAAATAAATAATACCGAGAACATGAGTTGTAGAGCTTTTGAAAGAGAGTCTGTAGGTTGTGGAATCATTTCAGAGTTGAAGTTAATAACAACAACTCAGGAGCCAGATTGCGTAAACTCAATTGACTAAATCACAAACACAAGAAAATCTGCAGATGCTCTAAATCTAAAGCCACACATACAAAATGCTGGAGGAACTCAGCAGGTCAGGAAGCATCTGTGGAAAAGAGTAAGCAGTCACCGTTACAGGCCGACTCCTGAAGAAGCATCCTGAAGTGATGGATTTCTTGAACAGCATATTATTGAACCTACAAGGGAACTTGTAGTTATGGTCCTGTGCAATGAGACAGGCAAAACTAGTGATCTTGTAGTTAGGGGTTATCTTGAGTGATCACAGTATGATTGAGTTTCTCATAGAAATGGAGGGTGCAACAATTCAGACGAAAACTAGTGTATTATGCCTGAGCAATGGAGGCTTCAATGAGATGAGGGAAGGGTTGGAACAGGTAGACTGACAAGACAGGCTATACGGTGGGATGGTTGAGAGTTTTTCACAGTGCTCAACAAAAGTATATTCCAGTTAAAAACAAGGACTGTAAGGGTGGGCAGAGTCAACCCCGGATAACAAAGGAAATAAAAGAAGGCATCAAAGTAAAAGCTCATGTATACAGAGTTGCCAAGAGTTGTGGGAAACTGGAAGACTGGGAAAGCTTTAAAAAACTTTCAAAGAACCACTAAGTGAGCAATAATATAAGAGAAGATAGATTATGAAAATAAACTAGCACAAGATATAAAAATGGAAAGTTCTTTTAATTATAGAAACCAGAAAAGGGTGGCTAAAATGAACATAAGTCCCTTGTTGAAGACGAGAAGGGGGAATTGATTTTGGGATAATGAGGAAATGACAGAGGCTTTGAATGACTATTATGAGTCAGTCTTTATGGTGGAGGACACATCTAACATGCAAAAGAGCATTGGGAGGTGAGGACCTCGATACAATAGCTATTGTTAAAGAGATCGTGCTGAACAAACTTGTGGGCCTGAAGATAGGCAAGTCCCTTGGTCCTGATGGAATGTATACCAGGGTACTAAAGGAAATAGCAGAAGTTGTAGTAGAGGCTTTAGTGATAACTTATCAAAATTCTCTGGACTCTGGGCAGGACCGGCAAATTGGAAGATGGTGAATTTCTTGTCACTGTACAAAAAAGGATGTAGGCAAAAGGCAAATAAGTATAGGCCAGTCAGTTTAACATTTGTGGTTGGGAAAACACTTGAAGCTATCATTAAAATAGAAATAGTGGGCATCTGAAAGAAATGGATTTATCAGGCATATGCAACATGGATTCAGCATAGGGGGATTTGTTTGACAAATTTACTGGAGTTCTTTGAGGATATAACAAGCACAGTGGATAGAGGGGAACAGATGGAAGTTATTGTGGTGAACTACATATACCTGTCTGGACATGCCCCACCGTTGCTGACTGCTCCTGTGGCTCCTCCCACAGACCCCGGTTTAAAGGCAATGGGAGGTACTGCTCCTCCCTCACTCTCCAGGATGTTGTGTGATGGTCTCTTGCTGCTGACTGCTCTCTTCCAGCGAATAAAAGCCTATATCTCGCCTCACATCTCCAAGAGTTATTGATGGTGCATCAGTTATTTACTTGGATTTCCAGAAGGTGTTCGATAAGGTGTCGTATAAAAGACTTATCCATAAGATAAGGATGCATAGTTGAGGGTGATATTTTAGCATGGATAGAGGATTGGTTAACTAATAGAAAGCAGAGAGCTGGGGTACATGGGTGTTACTCTGGTTGGCAATCAGTGGTGAGTGATATGCCACAGGTGTCTGTGCTGGGCCCGTAACGGTTCACAATAAACATTAACGATCTGGAAGAGGGGCCTGAGTGTAGTGTATCTAAGTTTACTGATGATACTAAATTGAGTGGAAAAGCAAACTGTGCAGAAGATTCGGAGAGCCTGCAAAGAGATGTAAATAGGTTAAGTGAGTATGGAAGGGTCTGGCAGATAGAATACAATGTTGGTAAATGTGAGACCATCCACTTTGGAAAGAAAAATGGAAGAGCAGATTATTATTTAAATTGTTAAAAATTGCAGCATGCTGTTGTGCAGAGGGACTTGGGAGTGCTTACACATGAATCACAAAAGGTTGTTTTCAGGTGCAGCAGGCTATTAAGAAGGCAAATAAGATGTTGGCCTTCACTACTAGAGGAAGTGAATTTAAGAGCAGGGAGGTTATGCTCCAAGTATACAGTGTACTGGTGAGGCTGTAGCTGGAGTACTGTATGCAGTTCCGGTCTCCTTACTTGAAGAAAGATATATTGGCTTTGGAGGCAATGCAGAGGAGGTTCACCAGGTTGATTCCAGATATCAGGGGGTTAGACTATGAAGAGAGATTGAGTTGACTAGAACTGTACTCGCTGGAATTCAGATGAATGAGAGATCTTATAGAAACATATAGGTTGATTTAAGACCGAGATGAGGAGTAACTGCTTTTCCCTGAGAGTGGTGAATCTGTGGAATTCTCTGCCCAATGAAGCAGTGGAGGCGACCTCAGTAAATATGTTTAAGACAAGGTCAGATAGAATTTTGCATAGTAGGGAAATTAAGGGTTACAGAGAAGAGGCAGGTGGGTGGAGATGAGTCCATGGCCAGATCAGCCACGATCTTATTGAATGGCGGGGTAGACTCGAAGGGCCTGGTGGCCGACTCCTGCTCCTATTTCTTACGCTCTTGTGGCCCGAACATCAACTGTTCACTCATTTGCTGCTGAGTTCCTCTTGCATTTTATATGTGTTCAGTTAACTAAATGTCTTCCTTTTATGTTGTTCAGAAATATAAGCTGTTGTAAGTGAATCCATTTTGAGCCAGTATTCTTTCACTGGTAATAATGCCCATTCCAGTTCTCATTGATACTTAATTGTGGGTACCACTGAAACTGAGTGAGCTTATCATGTACCCTCTTGACCCATGACTCTTGTTGGTGCATTTAGGAGTCAAACTTACCGGCTAATACACAGACTGGAGCAGATAAGGACATAATATATTATTTCATGAAATAAAATATGAATCATATGGAGTATGATGACAATAAGATATTTAATATTATTATTGAAAACAGCTTTCCTTCATGCTCTACATAATGGGCCAAATGCAAAGTCCCAGCTGCCTCAATGGAATCCGAATTCATGTTTCAGTATCAATAGACCTCGTCTATGAACAATGGTCCACTGGTCTCTATGATAATGTCCCTTTGCATGTCTCCACCAATGAGAAAGTTGGCCTTGGTCATTTGTAATCAAGCATCGTAGCTTTGCATTAAGTCAAGTCAACTCAGGTATATTGTCATGTAACTACACACGTGTACAGTATACCATCAAAAGAAACAACGCTTCTCCAAACCAGAGTGTAGAGCACAGTAGTACACATAACACACAATGACTTAGAAAAGTAAGGATAACATTTACAGATGAATTACACATAAATAAACTAGTAAAGTGCATAAATTAAATATTGTAAGGTACAGAACACATTAATCGGTGACATTTCGAATGCAAAACAGTTCAATAATTGTAATAAACAGTTTTAAACAGTGCAACCCAATAAATGTGTTTTTAGATATAGAAAATAAAACAGCTGACATCTTGAAACATAAATAGTTCAAGTTCTAGTCCTTATGTTTTGTATCTAAACACGCTAGAAATCTTGAACAGCACACACGGAGTGCAGGAGGAACTCAGAAGGTCAGGCAGCTTCTCTAGAGGGAAATAAACAGTCAACATTTATTTCCCTCACTAGATGCTGCCTGACCTAATAAAGGGACAGCCTGAAATGTCAGCTATTTATTCCTCTCTGTAGAAGCTGTATAACATGTTGAGTTCCTTCAGCATTTTGTATGTGTTGTTAGATATGGTTCTTCTCTCAATGTTTTTTTTTATACTTTTTGAACACAAAGACAACAATAAATGCTTTACTGCAGCTTCAATGGATATAATTACTTACTTTAATAGTTTATAGCTAGACAGGTAACTTGGCAGAAGTATTTACAGTGGGAGCACATCTCAACTAGCAGAAACCCTTTGAATATTCTACCTCAGTACATTGTGTTCCCCTCAATGTACTGGGTAATGATTTTCTCTGTATGAACAGTATGCAAGAAAGGATTTGTACTGCATCTTGGAACATCTGACTATAATAAACCAATTCCAAATCCAATTCAAATACTGATGGCTTTTCTGAAAGTTTCTGAGTTCCAGACACCCGACATTTGCCTCTATTGTTACAGTGCCGATGGATGGCCTCCTGAACATACAACTAGCCAGAATAAGAAAAGATACAACAGACCAGTCCGGAACTGTGCACTATGGGGTGGATATACCTTTAACAATACAGTATTACAGAAGATATCCACGATCTCATCTTGAAATTTTCAATGGTCACTAATTATCAAGAACATTCATCTATTCAAAGTTCAAATTAACTTTATTGTCAAAATACATATACATCACAACACACATTTTCTGGAAGGCATTGACAGTATATAAAAAGGAACACAGTGGAATCAATGAAAGACCACACACAACAAAGATCCACAAAAAACCAATGTGCAGAAGGCTACTAATGCTGCAAATGCAGAAAACTAAAATAATAGTAAATAAGCAATAAAGATCAAGAACATAAGATGAAGAATCCTTGAAAGTGAATGTATAGATTGTGGGAACAGTTCAGTGCTGGGGTGAATGAAGTTGAGTGAAGACCTCCCTTCTGGTCAAGAGACCGATGGATGAAGGGTAATAACTGTTCTCTTCCCGTCCAATGCTTCACTAGGACAGAATCAGAAACAACAATCAGTTTCAATAGTCTTAAAACATCAATAAGAACCTTCACCATCTTGGACATGCTCTCTTCTCATTACTTCCATCAAGAGGAAGTAATGGAGCTTGAAGACAAAACTCTCAACATTTTAGGAACAGGTTTTTCACCTCTGCCATCAGATCTCTAAATGGCCCATGAACCCTTCAACACTGCCTTACTATTTTGAATCTCTTTTCTCACTACATATATTTTAAAATATTTTCTGATTATTATTTATAATATATTTTATGCATGGCACTGTAATACTGCCACAAAACAACAGATTTCACAATACAATTCAATAATAATAAATCCAATTCTAATTCAGTGGAAGTGAAATTGTGAACAGGTTTTATTTCTTGATGACCAATTCTCATTTTAATTGGTATCTTTTATTGTTAATTTCATAACTCCAGAAGAATTTCTAACACCACCACTTTTGCGAGAGCCACCGGGAATGGACAATTAAATGCTTGCTCAGCTTATGAAGCCCATGTGCCTTTAACAAAGACTCACTCTCAATGTTTCAGGAACAACTTATTCCACTCTGCCATCAGATGGACAATTAACCCATGAACACTATCTCATTAATGTTGCTCTCTTTTTGCGCTACTCATTTAATTTCATAAAACAATTAATTTAATTAGGGGTGTCATGGTTACTTAACATTAGTGCGACACTAATACAGCTTGGGGCATTGAAATATCAGTTCAATTCTGGCATCCTCTGTAAGACATTTGTATGTCCTTCCCATGTGTGCATGGATCTCCTCCCACAGTCCAAAGACATACCAGTTTACAATTGGTCATTGTAAATTGTCCTGTGATTAGGCTAGGGTTGAATGGATGGGTTGCTGGGCAATAGGCCAGCAGGCCCTGTTCTGCGTTGTGCCTCTAAATAAAATAAAATAAAATAATTCTGATTGTAGTTTATAGTTTTTTAATGTATTGCATTGTAATGGAGCTGCAAAACAAAAAATCTCATGACATAAATCCGTGATATTAAATCTGGTTCTGATTTTGATTCTAAGTAAACAAAAATATGGGTGCGTGAGATTACTCCGGAACTAGAATGGACTGGATGAACCGAATGGCCTCTTTCTAAGTTGTAAGGAAATATGGAAGTGTGTAAACTGTTAGGAAGGAGCTACTGCTGGAAGCAGATGATATGCAAGTGACATGAACGAGGCATTTCCTGACAGTTTAAACTAATGGCCTAGAATTTTGCTGCCCTGTGCAAATGGGTCAAATCTACAAGATGCCCTAGTAAAGACTTATTGTTAACAGAAGCCCGCACTGCCCTAGAAAAGATATTGTCTCTCAGGACATGACGATGAAGGAAATCAATAGACATCACAGAACATGGCCTGTTCTGAAAACACAAAAGAACTGAAAGCAGGCCCCTGGCCTATTTAGGAAGCTACATGACAGGTTGGCTCCTGTTAGACACCCAGTGGCCACTTTATTAGGTACAATGGGCATCTGATAAAGTGGTCACTAAGGAGTATTTCTGTACATTCTTGGTCTTCTGCTACTGTAGCCCATTGACTTCAAGGTTCAACATGTTGTGCATTCAGAGATGCTCTTCTGCACACCACTGTTGTAACATGTGGTTATTTGAGTTACTGTCACCTTCCTGTCAGCTTTTTGCACAAAGAACAGTCACTCACTGAATTCTTTTTTTTTGCCCCATTCTCTGTTTCTGAGACACTAACACCACCTTGACTGGCACCAACCACCATTCCACAGTCAAAGTCACTTAGATCACATTTCCTACCCTTTCTGATGTTTGGTCTGAACGAGAATTGACTCTCTTGACCATGTCTGCATGTGTTTATGCATGGAGTCACTGCCACATGATTCACTGGTTAGATATTTTCATTAACCTGACCACTGAGTGTATATCTAAGTAAGGAAGGGTACAGCTTGAAGGGGATCCTAACATTGATGGTCTTTCAATCTGCTTACTGTCTTTGTTGATCTCAGTGGCTGAGTTCACAGGCATGTGAGAAAGTGATGGAGAGACCTGGGGGAGTCCCTACAGAGCATCTTTTAAGTGGGGTCCACATTATATCACTGCAGGTCCATGGTGGAGGGAGTGAACATTTATGAAGTTTGCTGCTGGTTAAGGATTAATACACACAAAATGCTGGAGAAACCCAGCAGTTTAAGCAACACCTACAGAGGGGAATTAACGGTTGACGTTATGGGCCTAGACGATGAGACTTCATCACATATTTGTTAAGGAGGCTGCTTTGCTTTAGGAAGTGTAACTTTTCTGGAGATTTGTTGATGTTGCACTTATCCAGGCTATTGGAGGGTAGTTGTGTGTTATAAATGGTGGAGTGTCCAAGGGTTATCAGCGGATGACTAATCAAAAATTATCAATATATACTGTGATATAAGTGACTTCCCAATCACTTGGCATTCACAGCTGTCTGTGGCAATGAATTCCACTAATTCACCACCCTCTGGTGAATGAAATTCCTCTTCATCTTAGTGTAAGTAGTTGATGGTTGCCATGGAGAGAGCGGGAGGAATGGCCTAATTCTGTGCTGTGTGAGAACATGAGTGAGGATGTTGGTCCCTCTCTTCATACTGAGCATTGAGATTTACAATTCGTTTATGGCAGAGGACAAGCCCCTTGGCCCATCTAGTCTGTACCGGCCTGATCTGTTTAGTCCCATCTACCTTCACATCCCTCCATCTTGGTTACTAACTGAAACTGAGAAACATCTGAGGACTTGAATTACTGTAGCATTTTAGCAATGAACCAAATAGTATAAGACCTTAGAACAATGAGACACAAGAGCAGAATTTCAGCCATTTGGCCCATGGATTGGTATATTCCCCCATTTACAAATCAGAGTCAGAATTAGAATCAGGTTTAATATCACTGACATGTGTCATGAAATTTATTGTCTTTGTGGCAGCAGTACATTGCATTGGATAATAATGGAAAAAAACACATTACAGTAAGTATATTAATATTAAATAGATAAATTAAATATGTAGTGTAAAATAGACATAAAAATAGTGAGGTAAAGTTCATGGGTTCAATGTTCACTCAGAAATCCAACTGCAGAGGGGAAGAAGCTGTTCATGAATCACTGAATGTGTGTCTTCAGGCTTCTGTACCTCCTTCCTGATGGTAACAATGAGAACAAGGCATGATGTATGTTGATGGAGGCCCTTAATGATAGATGCCACCTTTTTGAGAAATCACTCCTTGAAGGTGTCCCTGATACTGTGGAGGCTAATTCCCATGATGGAGTTGACTAAGTTTACAACTCGCTGCAGCTGGTTTTGATCCAAAGCAGTAGCCCTCCAAACCAGATAGATGAATCTTAAGGTTGTATATGGTGACATATACCGTATGTAATTTGATAATAAATTTACTTTGAACACTTAAGTCTGCTCCACAATTGCATCATGGCTGATTTATTATCCTTCTCAACCCCATTCTCCTGCTTTCTCTCTGTAACCTTTGACACTCTTACTAATTAAGAACCTATCAACCTTTAAATATACCAGATGATTTAGCCTCCACAACCATCTGTGTGATGATTTCCACCGACTCAACACCCTCTTGCTAAAAAGAAGTTCCACCTCATCTCTGTTCTAAAGGTACATCCTTCTATTCTGGGATGCTGTGCCCTCTTGTCCTAGACTCCCCTCTTTAAGAAACATCCTCTCTTCATCCACTTTATCCAGGCCTTTCAATCAAAGTACAGCGATAATACATGCTTCACATTTTCTGAAGGTCTTCGGCAGAGCTACAATGAATGAAAAATGGGTTTGCTATTAATAAAACACTTTCCAGAAAGTAGAACTGTGTATATTTTATCAACTTAAACCCTTAATGTATAATCAGTGACAGTTTCTCACTTTGGGTTTTGTTGAAACAGTATTAAATAGAGATGATCTGAAATTACCTCTTCCCTCCTTGAAGTAAATTGTAATCGAAAACCTCATTAACCTGAGCAGATTCTTACAGTGATTAGCCTCCGGAATTTATCCTGTGTGATTTGCTGTTTCACTATAGGTTGAATTGTGTTCCTGGTAACTGATATGGGTAACAATTGCACCACTCCACAGCAATATCGAGCTAATCATCTCTACTTATGTTAGAGCCCTGTGTGAATTGGGAATGAATGAAATGGACTGCAATAGGCAGATAAGCTGGGAGAAAAATGAGAAATGTTAAAAAAAATGAAGATAAGAAATGTTTTCTTTCTCAGCTGCGGCAATCATCCTGCTTCAGTATAGAATAGCGTCCGTGTTTTAAGAAGGAGATTAAGGCACATTAATCCTTGTAATATCTTGTATGATCTTGCAATAAAAAGAAGTCTATTTTATATAGTTTACTGATGCATTCAGCTTGAGTTGTTGGTTATTAATACTGGATGAGATAGTGTGAATCACTAAATGCTTTCCAGTTGTTTGCAGGAACCAAATGCAGTGATATTTTGTATGTAGAGTCAAAGAGCAATACAGCACAGGTGCAGGCCTTTTGGCCCAACCCTTATATGCTGACCATGGTGCTCACCCAGCAAGTCTCATTTTACTGAGTTTGGCCCATAACACTCTAAACTGGGGGTTCCCAAACCTGTTTATGCCATGGACCAAAACAATTAAGCAAGGGTTCATGAACCCCATTTAGGGAACCCCAACTGTAAGCACCACTCCTCCATGTACCTGTCAAAGTGCATATATATATATATACACACACATAATACACTTACTGTAATTTCTTTCTTTCTTTTTACCAAGTAAAGCATTGAACTGCTGCTAAGTTAACAAATTTCATGACCAGTGCTAGTGATAATAAACCTGAGTCTGATTCTGATATTTCTCACAAATAACACATAAAGTAATATTACCATAAATAAATGAATAAATAATAAAATATATTCCAGAAGATTGATATTTAGCATCAGATGGATTTATGTTAAACAGTATAACGCTACTGGCACTTCATATGTGATGAGGACTGGGTGGTGATAGGGTGTTCAGTAATGCCACAGCCTGGGAGAGGAAACTGTTTCAATCTAACAGTCATAGTTTCTTATCCATAATGCTTACCTTCCACTGCAGGCGTAACATTTACTTCCTATGCCCCTTTTAAATGTTTTTTCTCTCTCTCTCTCTCAACCTATTCCCCTCCATTTGGTATCACCCACCTGATAATTTTAATCAGTTCTATAAGGTCACCTATACAACTGTGTCCGAACTTCGGAAAATCTATCCACAGCAACATGCACAAAATGCATGAGGAACTCAGCAGGTCAGACAGCATCTAGGAAAATGAATGAACAGTAAACGTTTTGCGCTGAGACCTTTCTTCAGGACTTAAACGGAAGGGCGAAGATGTCAGAATAAAAAGCTGGGTGGAGGGAAAGAAGGATAGCTAGACAATGATAAGTGAATCTAAGTGGGTGGGAAAGATAAAGAACGGGAGAGGAATGAATATGATTGGAGAGGAGAGTGGACCACAGGATAAAGGGAAGGAGCAGGGGACAAAGGAGGAGTAGATAGACAGATAGAAGAGGTAGGAGGTCTGAGTGGAGAAATAGAAGAAGAGGGGAAGTGGAGGAAATTCTATCCATAAGGAACCCAGCTCTGTGTGCTATTCACTGGCATCAGGGTATCTGCCAAAAAGAACAGGATTTTAAAATAATAATTGAAAGACCAGATGAAAAGTTTAATTTTCCTCCAATCTGGAAATCATTGACAGGATAGAGCAAGCAGATTCACTGTTAAATGAAGAAAGAAAATTAGATATATATTTTAAAAGTAAAATTCCCCAGAAACATGCAGAAAAGTGGAGCTAAATCGATTCCTCTTTCACATAACCAGGATTGTTGTATGTTGTTAAGCAGACTGAGCTTGGTTCTGAGACCAGAAAAAGAGAATGCAAAAAAAAAGCAGAATTAAACTCGGAGACACAACCTCCAAAATTTACAGGCTATGCAATCATTCAAATAACTTTTTTAAAATCTAAACTAAACCCACAGCACCAAATTTGTGTCAAATCTTTTTAAATATGATCGAGCCACTGACTCCTTTCAGGGATTACCAAGCTGACCTCCGTGGAAATCTGAGCTCCATTAACTTTAAGAAGTGTGACTTGTAAGGTGATTATGTTCATTAGCAAACTTCATATAAGAAGTTTACCAAACAAAATCAATCCTCAAATTGGAAACAATGTGAAGCAAAAATGATAGGGACCATGAAAATTAAATTGCTATGGATTCCTGAGCCTATGTTGTTCTAAACTTTTCAATTGTATCTTTATATTTATGTTCCTTTTTCTGACTACTTATAAGCACTTCAGAGACTAAGAAGTTTAATATTAGTTTTAAGTACACTCAATCTATTTTCAGTCATAAGAAAAGTGCCCCATTTAGACAATATCCTTGCCTGGCCATCACCTCCCTCTGGTGGTCCACACCCCGCCCCCCCACTTTTTCTTCTTCCATTGCATTCTGTTCTCTCCTATTAGACTCCCCTTTCTCCAGCCTTGTACCTCTTTCGCCAATTAGCTTCATAGTTCTGTACTTTATCCTCCCCCCTCCCAGTTTCACCTATCACCTTGTGTTTCTTTCTCCCCTTCCCCCGTCTTTTAAATCTGTTTCTCGTCTTTTCTTCTCCAGTCCTGACAAAGGGTCTCGGCCTGAAACGTCAACTGTACTTTTATCCATTGATGTTGCTTGACTTGCTGAGTTTGTCCAGCATTTTGTGCATTTTGCTGTCTGTAAGGAGTTTGTACATTCTCCCCATGACTACATGTATTTTCTCTGGGTACTCTGGTTTTGTCTCACATTCCAAACATGTACTGATGAGGGCTAGTAGCTTGTGGCTATGCTCTGTCAACATTGGAAGTGTCAATACTAGATGACATTCAGCACATCTTTGCACTCTGTTGGTCATTGCGGCATTTCACTATATATTTCAATGTACATGTGACAAATAAAACTCATCCATTGTTCTCTGGATTTGCACACATTGGATCTTTGACTTCCTCAGCAGATGCACAGAAATTCAGAGACTTCTGTCCATCAGGCTTCAACATATGGACTTCCATAATTGCGGGAGAGACTCTGTGACAGACAGCATCTGTAGAGACAGAAGGATGGTCAATGTTTAGGGTCAACTGCACTGCGCAAATCGGGGCAGTCTTCTGCCTTCATGAATGCTGCTTAACCGTCCTAGTTTCTTCAGCAATTTTGCTTTCTGCTCCAGATTACAACATCCTGAGTCACTTTAATGTCTCTGAAGCAAGTTGTCTAGTTGTTTCTTTTGTGGAAGTTTGGTGTGACCAAACTTCCCACTAAGTTATTTTCATTTGAGCAGTAGCTATGTTTCAGGATGCACTTAATTGGCCAGAAAACACCTTGAAATGCCCCGAGGTTGTGAAAGACTCCATATGAATGTATGCTTTTCTTTTCTATTTGATCTTTAGAAAGATGGTCCCAAAGTACACAGTTGTTGAAACTTTACAGTGGATGTATTCCACCGTGTTGCAAAGGGAGGTCAGCTGATGACTTCAGCAATGATTTTAACACTTCCTACTCTACTGAATCCTGATGGGTATCCAATTAAAATTACTCACATTGCTTAGTCACCTCGATGTCTTCGAGTTGATAGGTTGTTTTTTTGTCCCCCCTGTGCTCTAAACAAACAGAAATTACACTTATTTCAGGAGTAACAAAAACACTCAAACCACACTCATCATGTGAACCAACATTTAAAACTATGTGACATTAGCTGTCTAGTGGGTAGCTATCTCAAGTCTGAGTGGGAAAATTGTGAGTTCATCCCATCAGATTTGAGCACAGTACCTTGTGGTGTTCCCAATGTTGTGCTGAGGGACACTGTATTGTGAGGAATGAAGTATTCCCTGACAAGTTACTTACTGTCTCAGATAGATACTTTGCCATTCAGAGAAGAGCAGAGAGAGTGTTTCTCAATGTCTTCATAGAGATACAGAAGCCTATAGTATGGAGACAAGACATTCAACCCAACTGGTCTATGACAGCCAACATGCTCATTTAAAATCTGGCAAACATGTATAGTTGCGCAGTGGAGAGTATTCTGACTGGTTGCATAAAGGCCTGGCATAGAAACACCAAAGACCAGGAATGGAAACCTTTGAACAGTCTGCAGAAAGTGGTGGCACAGCCCATCACAGGCAAAGCACTCCCCCTTTCTGAGCACACCTGCATGGGGCATTGCACTGCATCATCAAGGACCCCTCTCTTCTTGCTAGTATGATTGGGCTGGAGATACAGGAGCCTTAGATCCCACACCTCCTGTTTCAGCAGCATTTATTACCCTACAAGCATCAGCATCAAGCATGGATAACTTCAGTCATTTGAACACTGAACTGACTCCACAAGCCATTGACTCATTTTCATTCACTCTACAGCTCAGCATTATTTTTTTAATTATTTGAACGATTTGTCATCTTTTGTACATTGGTTGTTTGTCAGTCTATTATTTATAGCAACACACAAAAAATGCCAGAGGAACTGAGCAAGTCAAGCTATTTATGAAAAAACTATTTATAGATTTTCATGAATTCTATTGCATCTCTTTATTTACCTCTAACTGCCTGCAAGAAAATGAACCTCAAGGTAGAATATGGCAATGTAGACATCCGTTGATAGTAATTTTACTTGGATCTGAGAACCAAGATGCCCACCAAAGCTAGTCCAACTTGCTGCTCTTTGGCCCATATCCCTAAAACCTTTCGCACCCATGTACCTGTAGAAGGGTCTTTTAATTGATGTTCATGTAAATGCACAACCATTTCCTCTGGCTATTTATTCCATATACAGACCCCCCTCTGGATGAAAAAGCTGCCCTTCAGATTTCCATTAAATCTCTCTCCTCTCACTTGATTGAGGTGTATAAAGTCTTAAGAGGCATTGATAGAGTGGACAGCCAGTGCCTTTTTTCCCAGGGCAGAAATTGCAAACATCTGGAGTCATAATTTTTAGGTGAGTAGGAAGCTTTTTACACAGAGAGTGGTGAGTGTTTGGGAAGCCCTGCCAGTGGTAGAGACAGATACATGAGGCACATTGAAGAAAATATTAGGTAGGCACAGGGTAACAGAAAAACAGAGGGCTATGTAGGAGGGAAGAGTTAAGATTGATTTTAGCGTAGGTTAAAAGGTCAGCACAACATCATGGGCCGAAGGGCCTGTACCGTGCTGTAGTGCTCTGTCTTCTATGACCTTACCTTAAAACTATGCCCTCTAGTTCCTGATACCCCAAACCTGTGAGAAAGGTATGAATTCACCCTATAGTAGTATCAATGCTTGTATTCAGTAATATTAATATTAGTATTAGTTGAGTGGCAGAATGAAGATACATTATCAAACAGAGGTGTAAAATACTCCTTCTCTCCGCTAGCCTGCAGGTCACCCGTGGGTAAGCTGTAGTAGCTGCTTAGTCCCCCCATCAGGATCAGGTGAAGTCACGAGAGCAGGTGGTAGATATGCGGAGCTGGTACATTTTATAAATCCTGGTTATGTGACCTCTGAGACCAGGCAGACAATCTCTGTTAGATAGATAGATAGATAGATAGATAGATAGATAGATAGATAGATAGATAGATAGATAGATAGATAGATAGATAGATACTTTATTCATCCCCAAGGGGAAATTCAACATTTTTCCAGTGTCCCATACACTTATTGTAGCAAAATTAATTACATACAGTATTTAACTCAGTATAAATATGATATGCATCTAAAATCACCCTCCCAAAAAGCATTAATAAATAGCTTATAAAAAGTTCTTAAATAGTTTACTAAAGTGCATTGAGTGGTAACTTAAGCTCAGTCCTAACCACGACACTTTAACATGTCTTGCCCCTGGTGGTTGAATTGTAGAGCCGAATGGCGTTGGGGAGTAATGATCTCTTCATCCTGTCTGAGGAGCATTGCATTGACAGCAACCTGCCACTGAAGCTGCTTCTCTGTCTCTGGATGGTGCTGTGCAGAGGATGTTCAGGGTTTTCCATGATTGACCGTAACCTACTCAGCGCCCTCCGCTCTGCCACCGATGTCATACTCTCCAGTTCTTTGTCCACGACAGAGCCCGCCTTCCTTACCAGCTTATTAAGATAAGCATTGATAATGGCTGGGTCACCTGTCTTGTAAAGACACTGCCCAGAAGAAAGCAATGGCAAACTGCTTCTGCAGAAAAATTTGCTAAAAACTCTCATGGTCAAAAGACCATGATCCCCCAGGTCATACGGGATGGTACCTTAGTGATTAGCATAACACTTTACAGTACCGGTGATCTGATTCAATTCCCGTCACTGCCTGTAAGGAGTTTGTACATTCTCGCCATGAGCGTGTGGGTTTCCTCTGGGTGCTCCAGTTTCCTCCCACAGTCCAAAGACATACCATTTTGTAGGTTAATTGATCATTGTAAATTGCCCTGTGATTAGGCAAGGATTAAATTGGAGGTTTGTTGGGTGATGCAGTTTGAAGGGCAGGAAATGTCTATTCAAAGCTCTATCTCAAAAAATCACCAATAGCATTTTTCAGCAGCCAACATCTCTGCTATAGGTGAATGGCCTTGTTTCATATTTGTGGGAGCTAGTTTCTAGGCAAACTAGATACAGAATTCCCTGAAATAAAAGCAGGAAATGCTGGAAACATTTGTTTTATTTTGAGAAGACAAATGAGGGTAGGATATTCATTATGAAAAGTTAGACCCTGGGGAGTATTGTCAAACAGAGGGACATAAGTGTAGAACTAACACCACAGATTGAAAGGGTGGTCAAGGGGGCTTTTGGCCAACTGGCCTTTATCAGTCAGGGCATTGAGTATAGAAATTGGGTCACACATAGAAATTATGTCCCACACAGATACACAAAATGCCAGAGGAACTCAGCAGGTCAGGCAGCATCTATGGAAATGAATAAACAGTCAATGTTTTAGACCAAGTCCTGATGAATAGTTTTTGCCCAAAACCTCGACTGTTTATTAATTTCCATAGATGCTGCCTGACCTGCTGAGTTCCTCCAGCATTTTGTGTGTGTTCCTCTGCATTTCTAGCATCTGCAATATCTTCTGTGTTACGTCACAGATGTAAAAGATGACAGTGTGGCCTCATGTGAAATAGGGTGATCAGCCTTTGTCACCCCATGATAGGAAAGCATTTTGTGTGTTTCTCTGGACTTCCACCATCTTTTGAATCTCCTGTGTTGTGTTACAGTTGCAAAAGTCAACAGTGAGACCACAAGTGGAATATTGTGTTCAGTTTTGGTTGTCCTGCCATAGGAAAGATGATATTAAGTCTGGAAAAGGTGCTGTGGAGATTTACAAGTATGTTCCCAGGGTTTGGCATACTGAGTTCTGAAGAGAGGCTGAGCAGGTTGGAGCTCAAATCATTGACACATAGGAGAATGAGAGCTGATCTTATAGAGATGTATAAAATTATGAGGTCATAGACAGAAACAATGCACACAGACTTTTTCCCAGGGTTATGGAATCAAGCAGACAACACCAGTGGTGTTGGTAAAGTATAGCAAGATGGAGATGCATAGGAGTGTGATCATTTGGTTGAGTGGTGTTGTAACAACAGCCTCACACTCAGCGTCAGCAAGACCAAAGAATTGATGATGGACTTTTGGAAGGGTGATGAACCATCAATAACTCACTCTGAGATGTAAAGGCGAGATATCGGCTTGGAAGAAGGAACAAGCAGTGAGTGACCACCATACTACATCCTGGAGACTGAGAGGCCGGGCTCAGGCCTTAATCGCCTGTATACTGGGGTCTGTGGAAGGAGCCACAGGAGCAGTCAGCAGGGGGCATGTCCAGACAGGTATAGGTAGTTCACCACAAAGGGAAAGTCGGGAAAACATTCATCAGTCCTCATTGAGGAGTCAGTAATGGAAAGGGTGAAAATCTTCAAGTTATTGGGTGTCAACATCAGGGAGGATCTATCCTGGCCCCAACTCATTGATGCAATCATGACAAAGGCATTCCAGAGTCTTTACTTCATTAGGAGTTTGGGGAGATTTGGTATGTCACCAAACACTCTTGAAAATTTCTATAGGTGTACAGTACAGAGCATTCTGATTGATTGTATCACCCCCCTGCTATGGAACCTCCAGAACAAAGGATCGCTAGAGGCTGCAGAGGGTTACAGACTGAAGCAGCTGCATCACAGGTGCAACTTGCCCGTCCTTGAGAAAACCCTATAAACATGGTACCTCATGAAGGCACTATCTATCATTGAGAACCCTCAGCATTTAGGACATGCCCTCTTCTTATTACTAACATCACAGAGGACTTACTGGAGCCTGAAGGTGCAGAGAAACGGCTTCTGCCCCTCCATTAACCGATGAACACAGCCTCGTTATTCCTTTTATATTGCACTTTTTATTTATTTTGTAATTTATAGCTACTTTATGTCTTTGCACTGTACTGTGGCTGCCAAATAACAAATTTCACATCATATAAGTCATGAATATCAATAAAGCAATCCTTTACCAAAAAGACACGAGATTCTGCTGATGCTGGAAATCCAGAACAACACACATACACAGTGGTGGAGAAACTCAGCAGTGTTACTCTTTACCAGAAAGCCTTCTTCTATAAAATTACTGTAGTGCGTGAATCATTTTAAGCCAATAATGTAACATGCATAATAAATAACATTTTCCACAAGCGTGCAGATAGTTAGAAAACCAATGACAAGCCTCCATTAATTAATGCACTGTCATGGAAAATAAAGGCTGATAAATGCATGGCATTGGAGCATTGAAATTAGTCAGTATCTGAAGTGAAGGGGAGATTGAAAAGAGACACAAGCGAACAAGGACCTCAGCTGAAATGTTGACTGTTTATTTCCCTCTATAGATGTCACCTGACCTTTTGAGTTCATCCAGCATTGTGTGTGTTCCTCAAGATCTCCAGCATCTGCAGGATCTCTTTAGCACAGATTATTAGGTCCCATTCCATCTCCATTCAGTAATTAATCTACCATTGGCAATAATTCCCTGTTTTTTATAACTATTGATTGGCTATTAAAACTTACAGCAGAAACTTAACACTAAGAGTCATCATCCTTAATGACATAATGATTGTTCATGATTTCTCATTAATTTTTCTTGTTTAGGAAGAGACTACATCCTTCACTCTTCCTGGCTGTAAAATCCTTCAGATCTACAAAAGGCCAAAAGGTATTCATGCTTTTTTAAAAATCAGTGTTCTTTTTTGTAACTTTATTTTGTTCTATTTTCATTCATTGAATCACTGAGTCATCCAACATAGAAGTAAGTCCTCTGGCTGCTGGAGCCTGAGCTGACTATCCATCATCAACATTATTATCATTATGAGCTGTGTTGTATGACGTAGGTGATCACGGTCTCATGACTGTGATTGTTCTTGTCAAATTTTACCACAGAAGTGGTTTGTCCTTGCCTTCTTCTGGGCAGTGTCTTCACAAGATGGGTGATCCCAACATTATCAACACTCTTCAGAGATTGACTGTCTGGTGTCAGTGGTTGTATAACCAGGACTTGTGATATGCATCACCTGCCCCCATGCCTCATGTGACCCTGACAGTTTAGCAGGTGCTACACCTTGCCCAAGGGTGACCTACAGGCTATCGAAGGGCAGGAGTGTCTTACACTTCCTGTGGTAGAGACATATCTCCACCTCGCTATCCAATGGCTGCTGACCGTTAGATATCTAAGTACACCATTCCTATTTACATCAAGCTGACCAAAGTTCACCAGCACCTCTACTTCCACAGAAAGCTAAAGAAACTTGGCATGCCCATGTCAACCCCTACTAAATTTTCCAATGAACAATAGAATTCATCCTATCAGAATACATCATGGCTTGACACGGCAACAATACTGCGCATGAAAACAAGAAACTGCAGAGGTTTGAACACAGCTCAGAACATCGGTGAAACCAGCTTTACCTCCATGGAGTTTTTCTGTACTTAGCGCTGCCTGGACTCTTGATGACTTCTATGGGTTGGTGTTTTATATTCTGTGTTTTTCACTTGTTTTTTGCCATTTGTGTATCTGTGGCAGGGGACGGGGCAGCTGTGGTTTGATGCTTTTCTTTGAGCAGGTTCCATGGTTTTCTTTGTTTTGTGGCAGGCCTTGGGAAGACAAGTCTTAGGGTTATATACTTCATACATACTTCAATAATAAATGTACTTTGAATAAAGTAACTAGTATAATCAAAGGCCCCATCCAACCCAATGTGGACATCCTCCCTTCTCCACTCTTCTAACAGGCAGAAGATGCAAAAACCAGAAAGCACAATACCACCAAGCTCAAAGGTAGTTTCTACCCCACTGTTATAATGATTGGCTCCCAGTATGATAAGATGGACTTTAGACCTCACAATCTACCTTATTGTTTACCTGCACTGCACTTTCTCTGCTGCAAAAAGCTTTATTCTTCATTGTTACTGTTCTCCCATGCTTTATCTCAGTACAATGATCTGATCTGTATGTTCAGTATGCAAGACAATATTTTTTACTGTATCTTGGTACACTTGACAATAATAAAGCAATTCTACTTCTATTTTACTCACCTCGTCCACATCTGCCCCAGATTCTATCACTCATATGCACACTGGGGGAGGGGGTGTGGAATTGACAGCAGCCAACTAGCACATCTTGGGGACGTGAGAGGAAATCAAAGCCCCTGAAGGGAAGCCAAATGATCATAAAGACAAAAGTAACTCCTGGTCTTCATTTATTCATTGGATCTGAATATCAGCACTAAGGCCAACATTTACTGACCATGGTTGGGTTGAGTTGTTCTCGGATCTCAGCTATTTACTTGCAAATGTTTCATCACCATATGAGGAGACATCGTCAGTGCACAGTTAATTGTGGTGTGCCCTCCAATTGCTTGGTTTTATATACTTTCCAATCAGCTGATTGATCATCATTACAGAAACTCAATGGTGATGTAGGGAGGAAGTCTCATCGCAAATTGATTGCCTGGCAAACTTTGTGCCTCGTGGTCTGAAATTTTGCCCTTGTTGGCTCATAAATAGGATCGAGGTCCACATATCTGTTTACAAAATTGTTATGGAAAACCATGTTTCTAGGAATTCTCTTGAATACTGTGTGTTTGCTTGCGCTATAACTTACACCGATGCCCCTCTCGACCTTCATGGGTAGAGTTAGAGATTTGTTGGTCATGTCACTTTACAGCCATTTGATGTTCATGGATCCTTGTGGACAGTTTTCTCCCAGTTTAGCTAATTTAATATGTGCTGCAGTCGCTGCATTGGACTTTGTAGACCACGTTGATCTTCCCAGTGGTTTGGACTAACTACTCTTGGGAATGTGTCAATGAACCACATTCCTGGTCGGGTGGGTGTGATATGGCAGCATAGTGATTAGCACAATTTTTACAGTGCCAGCAATCAACGATTGAATTGAATTGACTTTATTTCTTACATTCTTCACATACTTGAGTAATAAAAATCTTTATGTTACCTCTCTATCTGAATGTGCAATTTAAAGTAATTTGTATTGAATAGTATGTACAACAGGACAGTTAATATAGCATAGAAATACCATTGTATCAGTGTGAATTAATCAGTCTGATGTCCTGGTGGAAGAAGCTGTCCCGGAGCCTGTTGGTCCTGGCTTCGATGCTACATTACTATTTCCCAGTAGCAGTTGGAGCAGTTTGTGATTGGAGTGACTCAGGTCCCCAGTGATCCTTCAGGCACTTTTTACGTACCTGTCTCTGTAAATGTCCTGAATAGTGGGAAGTTCACATCCACAGATGTGCTGAGCTGTCCGCATCACTCTCTGCAGAGTCCTGTGATTGAGGGTACAGTTCCCACACCAGGCAGTGATGCAGCCAGTAGAAAGCCCCTACAGCCCCTATAGAAAGTCCTTAGGATTCGAGGACACATGCCAAACTTCTTCAGCTGTCTGAGGTGAAAGAGGTGCTGTTGTGCTTTTTTCACCACACAGCTAGTCTGTACAGACCATGTGAAATCCTCGGTGATGTGTATGCTGAGGAACTTAAAGTTGTTCACCCTCTCAACCCCAGAAACATTGATGTGAATAGGCGTTAGCCCACCTTCCTTCCTCCTGTAGTCCACAACCAGCACCCTTTGAGGGAGGGGTTGTTTTCTTGACACCACTGTGTCAGGGTGATGACTTCCTCCCTGAAGGTCACCTCGTGATTGGGATTTAATTTCCCTGCTGTCTGAAAGAAGTTTGTACGTTCTCCCTGTGACTGTGTGCATTTCCTCCAGATGCTCCAGTTTCCTCCCATAGTCAAAAGACATACGTGCCAGGGTTAGTAAGCTGTGGGCATGCTACATTGGCACTGGAAGCATGGCAACACTTGTGGGCTGCACATAGCACCTCCACAAACTGTGTTGGTCTTTAACAAAACATAGTGTATTTTTCCTGTGGCCACACACTTCAATTCCACAGACCACTCCCACTCCGACATGTCTGTCCATGGCCCCCTCTACCGTCAAGATGAGGCCACACGCAGGTCGATGGAGCAATACCTTATCTCCTGCCTAGGTAGCCTCCTACCTGCCGGCATGAACATTTAACTCACAGACCTCTGTTGATACCTCTGCCCCTCCCCTTACCCCCATCCCTATCTATTATCCTAGTCTGGTTCTCTTTCTCTCTTTTTTTTCCCCCTCACTATAATCTCCTCCCAGCCCTACCTTTCTTTCTCTTTTATTTCCCATAATTCTCCACCTTCCCCCTAGCCCATTTCCCTCCAGCCTATCACTTCCCAGCTCTCTACTTCATCCCTCCCCCCGCTTCTTTTGCCCCCTCGACCAACCCAGGTTACTTCACTCCTGATGAAGGGTTTCGGCCCGAAACGTCGTCACGACCTCCTCCCATAGATGCTGTCTGGCCTGCTGAGTTCTCCAGCATTTTGTGGGGTTTTTTTGCGTATTTTTCTGTGTGTTTTGATGTACACATGAAAAATACAGGCAATCTTTAACCTTTATTGCAGATTGACACTGAAGATCAGGGATTTTGACTAAAAAAAATTAAGGAATGGTAACAATTTCCTAAAGTCAGAATACTGTATGACCTGCAGAAAGTGATGTTCCTGCTTCTCCAGAGTAATGTTGATGGCAGCAATGATACAGTAGGGAGGTGTTTAGAGCTTTTCAAGCTGTCCTCAGTGGTAGGGCTGCTAGTGCTCATGTTGGAGTTGGCTAAGTCTAATCCCTCTGCAGCTTTGTTCAGTCCTGTGCATTAGAGCTTCTATACCAGGTGGTCATGCAGCAAGTCAGAAGCAAACAGTCAGTTGCTAGAAATTTTTGCACCTTTGTGGCTCAATCTATACGTGTCAATTTTTAATTCAAGTTTGGATGTTTTCCAGGTCTTTGCCTATTTGATTAAGGATTGTTTCAGCTTTTGTAAATGCCGCTCTGTGGACAGTTAGCCTCTGATCCATTCTCTTTCTCAATGTGCCTGTGTTTAGCTCTCCAGTATTTACTATGATTGGGTCCTTTTTAAGCAGTGTTGAACAATTTGGGTCCTTGTTACCGGTGTTCCACAAGCCCCAGGAAGGCTTGGTAACCCTGCTATCAATTATCCATCCTTGCTTCCAACAACGTAAATGGTAAGAGAATCTCTAGCCTAAAATGCGCACCTACAGATCTCAGTGAACAGTGCCACAAAGGGGCTCTTTCACTCCTCACAGATGTGGGTTGACTTGCTGAATAGAATCAAAGAGCCATAGCGTCATGCAACATGGAAACAGGCCCTTCAGCCCAACTCTTCAATGCTGATCAACATTCTAATCTATGTGTCTCATTTACCTCATTTGAGCCATATCCCTCTAAACCAGGGTTTGCCACCTTTTTCTAATGTCAGATCAACACCATTAAGCAAGAGGTCTGAAGAGTCCAGATTGGGAACCACTGCTCCAAACCTTCTGACCCAGGTACCTGTCCAAGTTCATTTTAAATATTGTCAATGTACCTGTCACAACTACTTCCTCCATCAGCCCATTCCATATACAAATATGCTTTGTCAAGAAGTTTTCACACAGTTCCTTATTAAACCTTTCTCTTTCACCTTTAGCCTATATCACCTTGTCCCCAATCCTGGAGAAAATACTGTGTTCATTCCCTTTGTACATGACCCTCATGATTTTATGCACCTCTAGGAGGACCACAATCTTGTTGTTGGGCTTGGAGACTTGTGTCCCTCAATGACGTGGAGAGCTATGTTGGCTGGACTGAGGGCTTTGTGCATTGGCTCTTGGCAGAGTCACCCTTGCCAAGGAGGTCAATGGGTAGAGACCAGACTAAGTTGTCCACCAGTCCTCCAGGTTTGGGGGTTCAGTTTGCGGCTAACAACCCTGGCTGGTCAAACAAATTTGTTAGGGAAACAGCAATGAAGCGTCCTTCAACTGAGTGTGATGGTATTCCTGAGTCTCCGCCCAGGACTTGGATGACTGACGGCAATGAAAACCATGTGAAACTATTTCATATCTAAGTTTGGAAAAAATTAGAAGCACTATTTTTGACTCATCAGTCAAATTTGAGGAAACTTGGGGATCGTTTATTCGGCATTTTCATATGAATTAATCTGACCTTTTCTAGACCTTCTTTCTGCTTATTCTTGTTCAGGTATGGAGTTCCGGAGTATTTTTCTGACACTATCACATACTTATAAACTGTTACTGTTGCCCATGTTAGTTTAGTTTAGTGTTTTTTTTTATCAACATACATTTTCTTTCACTTATTTTCAATTTTTTTTCTTTTTTGACGATTATTTTTGTTTTCTTTTCATATATAGTTATATAGACTTGATGGATTAATATACTTGTTTCTGTTGATGTTTTAATAGGTAATCTTATTACCAATGTAATTTCAAGTCTATTGTATTCATAACCTATTCATTATTATGTTATGTTTTTTTATATATGTGAAACTTAATAAAAAGATTGAAAAAGAAAGAAAACCATGTGGAGGCTACTAACATGATGATTCATGAAGAATGCCAGAAATGGAGCTTCATTGTTGTCCTAAACGCTAGTGGTGTAATGGGCAGTAAAAAAAACAATACGATTGGAATTGAAATGTATCAAATGCAGTGAAAAAGTACCAAGGTAACCATGTAGCAAAGTACACTAAAAAGCTTTTTCATTGTTTGCAATCTTCTACACATGTCTCCAACTATGTACAGAGCTCATGATAAGATAATTTACAGTGCACTTTCAGGGAAGATGTACTCATGTAACAAGTGAATTCCCTACTGTCACAATATTACCAATTGGAGAAGGCTCAGTTGTACCATAAATTCTGCTAAGGATTAGAAGTACAGTAAAACAATGGGAATTTATTATTGTCACATGTACCGAGATACCGTGAAAAACTTGTCTTATATACTGTTCATACAGATCAAATCGTTACACAGTGCATCGAGGCAGAATAACAGAATGCAGAATAAAGTGTAACAGCCAACGAATATGCAGCGTGTTATGTTTTGTAACTTTAAAACATTAAGTTAATTTAAATGAAGACGGGAGTCCAAAATACAAGTGTAACTGAGTTTAGGTAAGGTGCGCACACAATCACATGGTAGTGTAATGACATAAGCAATTTGTGTATTTATACATAATAACCTGTAATTAATAATTTAAGTAAACAGCAAAGCTTAATCAACATATAATAGATTACTCAAATGTCAAATACACAACAAAATGCAGGTAATGGTAGGCAAGATTATAGGAGGATCAGGACCATTTAATAGCCATCCAGTAGTCCAACTGATGAAAGCCAACACACGGAAAGGCCACCCTTTCCTAGAACGCTTCCTAAGGCACTACCGTGCATGTATACAAGACAAGCTTTTACAAAGAGAATGGTGAGTGCAACCCTCCCAGGGCTGGTGGTAGAGGCAGATACATTAGGGGCATGGAAGAAACTCTTAGATAAGCACATAGATGATAGAAAAATAGAGGGCTATGTTGGAGGGAAAGGTGAGGTTGATCTTAGAGTAGGTTGAAATATCAGCGCCTCATTGTGGGCAGAAAGGCCTGTACTGTACTATGTTTTATTCAATTCAAGTGTAATTGGCATTCAACCATACATGAATACAGCCAAATGAGACAGTGTTACTCAGGGTAACACACACAAAATGTGAAGGGTCCCAGGCTGAATGTCGACTGCTTACTCATTTCCATAGACACTGCCTGACCTGCTCAGTGTGTGCGTGTGCGTGTGTGCGTGTTTGTGCGTGTGTGCGTGTTGGGTCTCCAGCAAGACACTTTGTGTTTTAGTAACTTGTTAGTGTTACTCCGGAACCAAAGTGCAAAACACAGTTACCAACAGTCATACACAGCACAAAGTACACGTAGCAGTACACGTAGCAGTACACGTAGCACACTTAAGATAGAAAGATACAGCCACTCAGTAAAAAAAGACCAAACTCAACCCGTCCAATGCCCCCACAATCTGCAGACAACCACAACAGAGTTTGTCTTCTGCCAAGCGAACAGTGAGGATGGGAGGGGTTTGGACTGACTCCAGCCTGGGTGCCGCTCCACACTACCTCCGGTGGTGTGTGCACCAGCTCTGACATCACTCCACTGGAGGCTGTCAGGTGACACCATCGCACATACAAAATATCGAGCACATTCTGAGACTCCATGCATTCTGAGATGCTCTTCTGCACACCATGTGTGGTTACTTGGGGCGGCACTGTAGTGTAGTAGTTAGCACAACGCTTTACAGTACAGGTGACCCAGATTCAGTTCCCAGTGCTGCCTGTAAGGAGATTGTACGTTCTCCCCGTGACCGTGTGGTATTCCTTTGGATGCTCCGGTTTCTCCCATCGTTCTACAAGTTGAATATAAATAAATTTTTAAATAAATAATCAGATAAGTAAATAAATATAGTCACCTTCCTGTCAGTTTGAAACCGTCTCCTCTGATCTCTCTCATTAACAAGGTGTTTTCACCCACAGAACTGAAGCTCACTGGATGTTTTTTCTGTTTTTCGCACATTCTCTGTAAACTTGAGAGACTACTGTGCATGAAAATCCACGGACATTATCAGTTTCAGAGGTAATCAAGTCACCCCGTCTGATACCAACAATCATTCCACGGTCAAAGTCACTTAGGTCACATTTTTCTCCCATTCTGATGTTTGATCTGAACAACAAATGAACCTATTGCCCATGTCTGCATGTTTTTATGCTTTGAGTTGCTGCCACATGATTGGCTGATTAGATAATTACATTAACGAGCAGGTGTACAGGTGTACCTAATAAAGTGACCACTGAGTGTGATTTCTCCAATACCTCCAGCGTTTTCTGTTTTATTTTTGGTTTTCACTTGGTTAAGGGATGATTCTACGCTGCAACAAACTCTCACCCAATACAGAATCTGTAATGAAAGTGTTGGCTTTGATTGAGCCACCTTAACTCTGTTTTATTGGGAGTTGAAACACTGGAATACTTTATTAGATAAGCATGTAGCAGCCTCTTCAATATGCATATGCATTGGCCCTGTTCACTGTGACAGAATGGGAACAGTTTGATTAAGATACAGAATGTACAAGGCAAAGGATTAGTGACTGTAGTGTGGGCATTGTTAAAGCACACTGGAGCCTCTTAAGCCAAACAACCAGATTTGAATATTATGTACACAGCAGATATGAAAAAGCTGACAGGAGCCACAAAATACTGAGGTAAAAAGAGAATAATCGTTAAAATGTCTCTGAGTAAGAGAGCTTTAGCACAACTGTCGTGATGTTGGGTATGGATCATATCATGATTTTTTTAACAAATAAGAATAATAATTTGGCCTTCAGTCATATTTTTCCATTAAATCTTCAGTGAGGGTTCAGGTAGCGTGGGATATTTTTAAATCTGTCGTGTCTGTATAAACCTTTTTGAAGGATGTTCTGTTAGAGTCAAACAAGAGGGCAAAAGGCCCTTCAGTCCATCACATCCATGCTAACAGCATACTAATCCCAAAAACACGCCAGTCCTTGTGTAGTGAAGTTGTCCCTCTCACATTTGATCTTAAACAACAAGCCCTCTTATTTTTATTACCCGCTCCATGGGAAAATGATGATGTGCCTTCACACTGTGTATCTCTCCCATGAGCTAATATACCTCTACCATGTCACTCCTCGATCTCCTCCATTCCAAGCAGTAAAGTGATGGTGTATGCAAACTCTGCTTCTACCTCAAAGCCGCCATGTCCGGGCAGCACGCTGGTAGATCTTCTCTGCACTCTTTCTATTTTAACACATCTTTCCAGTGACATGATAACTAAAGCTGCATACAACTGTTCTCTTTCCTCTGCTGTCAGACTTCTGAATGGTTTGTGAACCCATGAAGACCACCTCAATATTCTGCTTCTCTCACCACCCACTAACTTTGTAATTTATAGTAAATTGTATGCACTATATTGCTGCTGCAAAACAGAAAATGTTATGGCATATGTCAGCGATAACAAGACAAAGGAGATTCTACAGATGCTGGAAATCCAGAGTAACATACACAAAATGCTGAAGGAATTCAGCAGGTCAAGCAGCATCTATGGAGGGAAATGAACAGTCTACCTTGTAGGCCAAGACCATTCACCAGGACTGAAATTCACCAGCATTTGGTGTGTGTTGTTACTGATTCTGATTCTGAAGCTGATTGCTCCCTTACCTGGTTCCACACATCAGTGACCTGCTCCTTCTCTCCCCTACCCAATACCTCCAGCCTTTATATTTTCCTCCTTCTCTGGTTCATGATTGTCATGTATTCAGTGAAAACCTTCAGTTTGCATGCTTTCCAGACAAACCATTCCATATGTAAGTACACTGAGATGGTATAAAAGGAAAACAGATTGCAGAATGTGTTGTTATAGTTGCAGAGACAGTGAAATGCAGGCAGTCAAATGCAGTGCAATGGAAATGGAGTCATTGAATCAAAGAGCACTACTGTACAGAAACAGGCCCTTTGGCCCATCTGGTCCATGCCAAACTGTTATTCTGCCTAGTCCTATCAACACACCCTTTAACCAGAGCCCTCCATAATCTATGTAATTATCTCAATTTCTCTTAAATGTTGAAATCAAATCTGCATCCACCACATCCACTGACAGCTAATTCCACATTCTCATTACCTTTTGAGTGAAGAAGTTTTTTCTCATGTTTCCCTTAAATATTTCATCTTTCACCCTTAACCCAGGACCTCTAGTTCTAATCTAAGCTAATCTCAGTGGAAAAAGCCAGCTTGCATTAACTTTATCAATTCCCTTCATAATTTTGTATACCTCTATCAAATCTTGCCTCAAACTTCTACACTCCAGGGAATAAAGTCCCTACCTATTCAACTTCTCCCAATAACTCAGGTCCCCAAATCCTAACACCATCCTTGTAAATGTTCTACTTTTTCAATCTTATTGACACCTTTCCGTTAGGTAGGTGACCAGAAATGCACCCAATATTCCAAATCTGGCCTCACTAACACCTTATACAAAAATTGCTATAAGTTAATTTTGACCTCAGCAAAACCATATACAAAAAATAATATATGTTACAGTAAGAACTATATAAAAAAGTTGTGTTTTAAGAAAGCAAAATAGTGAAGCAGCATTTATGGTTCATGGACTGTTCAGAGATCTGGTGATTTCAGGCCCAGACCTTGGATAATGGCTCCATAGCAACCAAACTTCTGATTTATTTTGATCTATTGATTGGCGTAAAAGGCAAATTAAAACAATTAGGAGATTGAGGGGAGACTTAATAGAGAGTTGAGGGGTAGAGATACAATGAATACAAGCAGTCTTTTCCACTGAGATTGGATGGCACTACAACCAGAGGTCAAGGGTCAAGAATGAAAGGTGAAATCTTTATTGCGATATAGAGGGGACCCCTCTTCACACATAGAGTGTGAAACGAGATGCCAGCAGATGTGGTGGATGTAGGTTTGATTTCAACAGTTAAGAGAAATTTGGATAGGTATATGGATGAGAGGGGTATGGCGGGCTACTCTCCCCATGCAAGTCGATCGGACTAAGCAGAAAAATATTTTGGCATGGACTGAATAGACCGAAGGCTCTGCTTCTGTGCTGTAGTGTCCTATCAATCTATGACTCTAATTATATAACTCTTCTTAATAGTCGCTACATATTTTAGAATTCTGGGAGAAATCAAAGATTCAACAGTACCTATTTTACATATTAATATGCTTTATATTTTTCTCAAGAGAGCTGCCACAGGCTTAGTGTAGTTATGCTACTTGTAGTTAAGGTGGTACACACTCATTCACTGTAATTTAATATGGATGGACACAGTGCATAACGTCTTGATAAGTTGATTTTGCAGTCTAATTATAGTTATCTGTTTGAATAGTAACAGTTCAGTTCTGTGAAGGCAGGCATATCCCCAAGGCATATTGAAAACTGAATCTCTTTGAAACTGATGGAGTTTGTGAGCAACAGCCCTGACACCTTGCTTTGAAATTGTTTCCTCTCCCTCAGAATTAACGCTGACGGTTTTCAATCAGTTTCCCCCCCAACCCCCCCAGCACACAGCATTACTTTAATACCGTAGTGAGCAGTGTCTGTGAAACCAAAAGCAAACTGAATCAATGGGACGCAAAACTCTTTAAAAACATTTGGAAGTTTGGAAAGGTACTGACATCTGCTGAGACAAGGAGAAAAGTAAATTTGGGTCGCAACTGATTGCCCATCTAACAGCTGCACTGATTAAGTTGAGAACTATCAAAATTAAATATTAATTCCAGATTCAGAAAATTCTAATCTATTGAGACTGGCCTTGCTCTATGGGTGACGCTGACAAGCTGGATTGTATATGTCTGCGGCTACATTTGCGCGAGATGAAGAACTGTTGTGGGCTTGTTCTTACAGAAACATGGCTCCGGGACAATATCCATGCTCCATCAATTCACAGGCCATAACACTCAGGGACTTGGGCTGCATTATTACATTCTTATATAATTTTTGTATCAGTATGTTTTTCACCTATCATAATTATATTGCTGTGTGGTGTGTGTATTGTTGGTACTATGCTTTGCATCTTGGCCCTGGAGGAATATTTTGTTTGGCTGTATTCATGCGTACAATTAAATGACAATTAAGCCTGAACTTGAAGGTTGAATGTGAAATTGAGCAAGAAAGCAGAAGCAGATGGTGGATGAATCATTCTCATGGTGTCCAGAGCCTCAAACTACATTGTGTTTATTATTGTTGGTAAATTGGTTTATTATTGTCATGTGTACTGTGCGACAGTGAAAAACATGCCTACCATATTACTTATACAGATCAATTTATGGCATTGTGCATGGAGACAGTACAACAGAAGACCACAACAGAGTGTGGAATGAAGTGTCACAGTTACAAAGAAACTGCAGTGCCAGTTATTGTTTTTTTTTGTTCCATGTCAGACCACCACATTACAGCAAACTCCTAATACATATGAATATTTATGGTGAAATAGTTGATTCTTGAAAGACCATAATGAGGTAGATTGTGAGGTCAAGAATCCAGTTTATTTTACAAGGGGGCTGTTCAATAGCTCATTGCCAACCCAAGGAAGAATTTTCTATCTATTGTTATTTTAAATATCTACTGCGCTTACTCACAAGAAAATAAATCTCCCATTCTTGCATAATGGTCGAGAGGATGTAATGAGCCAAATCCATTACCTTTTGTAGGATTTTCAATTCAGAGACATTTCTGTTTCCGTACCAGGACATAATGCTGCCGGTCAGCTCCCTTTCCATCACATACCTATAGAAGTTTACCAAGTTTTTTAATGACATGCCAAATCTCCCCAGGCTCCTGAGGAAGTAGTGGAACTGCCATGCTTCCTTTGCAATTATATTTATATGATGGGTCCAGGACAGGTCTTCTGAGATAGTGACACCCAGAAATTTAAAGTTACTGCCCCCGGAATCTAAACTCTGGAACAGGCTGTGTGAAGTTTGCAAATTCTTTCCGAGTTTCCTCTTGGTGTTTGAGTTTCCTCCTACACCCTCAAAAGATCCATGCAGATTTATTGGACACTGTAAACTTCCCCTGGTGTTAAATTTAAGATTCTTGTCATGGACATACAATACATACCAAGGTTACAAATATCATGAAAACTATCTTCTCGCAGCAGCCAGACAGAATATCACAAACATGACAAAATTTATTTACAGAAACTTAAATTAACATAAATTAAACAGTACATAATTTACACTGCAAAGTAAACAAACAAACCATAATGAGAGCACACCGAGGTAAATGTAATCTAAGGTAGAGGAAGGGATTTCCATTTCAGTTCAAGATGTTGAAACTTAAGGTCTGGGTATTTGGCACATATACAATATTGTGCAAAAGGCTTAGGCACATATTTGTAGCTAGGATGCCAAAGACGTTCTCTCCCACTCTGACACCTGGCCCACACCCCTCCTGCAGTGTTCCACATTCACCATTCAGATTAACAAACTGGCTGTTCACTCCACATTGACAAATACAGTACTGTGCAAAAATCTTAGGCACAATTATATATATAATTAGGGTGTATAAGACTTTTGCACAGTAGTGTAGCTTGTGCCTAATGGCAACATCAAGAAGAAGGCATGACATAGGTGGTGAGGGTCCTAAGTGACAAATATTGTTTATTGAGACTATGTCTCCTGTAGGTTCAAATTCAAGACTCAAGATGCAAGATTGTTTAATGTAATTTCTTATCACAACTGTAAGGTTAATTGTGCATGAATAAAGTGACACTAGACTGTACATAAGGTAACTGACAGGAAATAATAAAGTAGTGGTGGAGTTAGTAGGTGGAGGTGTTGAATAGCCATACTGCTCAGGAAAAGCAACAGCTTTTGAGCATGGATGCTACGTAGCTTCTTCCCCAATGGGAATGGAACAAACAGTTCATGAGCAGGGTGTGTGGGATTCTTCATGATATTACTGGTTCTTTTCTGGCATTTTCTGTATATGCTTATGTCCTTAATGAAGGGTAGGTTGGTGCTAGTGATGCGTTGGGCAGCTTTGACTATCAGTTGCAGAGCCTTCCCATTCACTGCAATGCAGTTTCCATTCCAAGCAGCTTGTTAGGATGCTCTGGATAGGGAGAACTGTATGCAAGATGGAACTGGCTGGGTCTACCACTCTCTGTAGCCTCTTACCTCCCTGTGTATTGGAGCTCCCACACCAGCATATAATGCAACTAGTCAACCAGTCTGCAGGCATGTGACAGAATCTAGTGGCCATTTTTTGGAGTGTTGGGGGCAGGTGATAATAAAACAAATTAGAGTAGGAATAGAATAAAATTGGGGCTTAATGATTAGAATGGAATGAGTAGGCCAAAGAATCTGTTTCCCTGCCGTCTTTCTCTCGGACTCCATGAGTAGGCATTTTGGACTGATGAGATCTTTCTTAATGATGAGAATTTAAACACATTGACAAAAAATACACTCTGCGAATTGGCAATTTAAACATTCATTTGGTGCAATCTATGTACAAGGAGCTAAACTAAATAATTAGGTATTCAGAGAATTGACTTGGATACTTCTGGCTGAGAGAAAATAACTTGAGAATCAAAATGTTTCCAACCTTCATGTCAGGATCTATCAACCTTGGAGTGTAATTGAAGACAGGAAAGAATTCTGGCACTTTGATTCATGGGTGAAGACATGTCACCCAATAATTCATATACCAGTCAATAACTGCTTCTCTCCCAACAGCACCAAGGATGATCTGTTTGTTAACTTTGTGGAGGACATCGTTCTGGAAATCAATGCTGGCTTTTTGGCTTTTTGACAGTGAATGAAGTTTTAACAGCAATGAATTCCACAGATTCTACAGAACTTGCCACTAAAAAAGAAGGTGATGGAATCAGGTGCAATCAAGTGCAAGGAGACATTTAACTAGGTAAAGCATAAAAAGATTATGTCCTAATGTGGTAAGAGGGATTAATGCAGATTAATAAAATATCACTCATAAAGACATCCTAACTTGCCCCATTGGTCTGGCCTGCCAGATTGGGCAACAGCTTTTTCCCTCAGGGTGGGAAGCTAATGAATACTGTCACCGCCAAGCTCTCGTCACTAGGAGTTCATTGTTTATTGTTTACTCATGCTGCACAACACATGCATTTTGAAGAATATTTTGCTAACCTACTTGTGGTAATATTTTGTTTTAGGAGCTATGTGTTATATATATTTTTGGGTGCTCTGAGGTCTGTGGAACATTTTTTCATTTGGTTGTATATACAGTCAGATGACAATGATTTTGAACTTGAAATTGATCATCCATGTGCTGGAGCTCTTGGTTCCAAAGCTTACTGAATTTCATCTTCTCAGCCTAGTTTTCAAATCTACCAAAGGCCTCACCACCCCCATATGAATTACCTCCTTCATCACTCTATCATATTGATTAGCGTAACTGCTTTACAGTGCCAGCAAGTACCGATCAGGTTCCAATACCCTTCTACTGTCAGCGAGGACATTATACATTCTCCCCGTGACCACATGGGCTTCCTCCAGATGCTCCTGTTTCCTCCCACATTTCAAACACATATAGGTTAGGGTTCCTTGGTCTTCTGCCCTCTCCTATTAGATTCCCCCTTTCTCCAGCACTGTATCTCTTTCACCAATCAACTTCCCAACTCCTTACTTCACCCCTCTCCCGGTTTCACCCCTCACCTTGTGTTTCTCCTTTTCCTCCGCTCCCCACCTTTTAACTCTGACTCCTCATCTTTTTTTTTTTCTCCAGTCCTGCTGAACTGTCTCAGTCTGAAACATTGATTATACTCTTTTCCATAGATGCTACCTGGCCTGCTGAGTCCTTCCAGAATTTTGTCTGTGTTGCGTGGGCAAGAGTCCGTGAGTTTTGGGCATGCTATGTTGGAGCTGGAAATATGAAAACACTTGTGATCTACCCACAGCACAATCTTCGGACTGTCAAATCGTTGATGTAAAATAATGCACTTCACTGAATGTTTCAATGTTTCAACGTACATGTGATAAATAAAGCTAATCTTTTTTATCCTTTTCTTTCAGTAGAGTTCTTCAAGAATTCTTCTCTCAGTTAATCCAAATCTCTTGATCATAAAATCATAAGACATAGGAGCAGAATCCGGCCATTTGGCCATGAAGTCTGCTCTGCCAGTTCATCATGGCTGATTTATTTTCCCTCTTAACACCATTCCCCTGTCTTCTTCTTGTAACCTTTGTCATACTGACTAACTAAGAACCTAGTAACCTCCACTCTAAACGTACACAAAGGCCTGGCCTCCTCACCCGTCTGCGGCAGAGATTCCACAGTTTCACCACCCCCCCCCCCCCCCCCCCCCCCCGGGCAGCACAGCAGTGCGGTGGTTAGCATCGTACTTTACAGCACAGTTCAATTTCTGTTGCTATCAGTAAAGGATTTGTACATCCTCCCCCTGACCACATTGGTTTCCTTCGGGTGCTCCAGTCTCTTCCCACATTCCAATTACATCTGAGTTAGTAGGTTAATCAGTCACATGGATGGAAAGAACCAGAAAAACCTGTAACCCTGCTATATCTCCACAAATTCACTGGCTAAAGAAATTCCTCCTTTCTGTTCTAAAGGGACATCAATCCTATTCTGAGGCTGTGCCCTCTGTTCCTAGACTTCCCCCACTGTAGGAAACATATTCGCCAGTCCCTTTCAATATTTGATAGGTTTCAATATGATACCACCTCGTTCTTCTGAGCTCCAAAATCATCCTTGATTCTCATTGCTGCAGCAGTTGGAGCTGCACCTTCAGCTCACTGGACCCTTGCTTCCTTTTCTAAACTTACATCCTACTCCCAGCTTTAAGAAGTAGGTTAAAACCTAATCGTTTGAACAGTCAGCAATCTGTCCTGATATTTTCATATGGTTTTCAGTGTCAATACTTCTCTTCGATATCATTTTCAAGAATTGTCTGGGGAAGCATTTACTTTTTTAAGTGTGCTATATAAATGGAAATTGTTATTGCTAGAAGCAGAACAATTTCAAGTTATTTCCATTGAAATTACTTCAGGTTCCATCAGTGATCTTGATAGGGCCTCCTCTAGCTTTGCTTTGCCATGTACCTGGTGCCACTGATGCCATCTGAAGCTCCCAGATGTCAGTTGTGAATCTGCAGCCCACTCCACCACCAGGTTGGGGGCCAAAAGGAATCGAGGGAAGCAGCGTATGTTTTCAACAGCCATTGCGACTAATTGGGAGGATGTAATGATCAACATCGAGTATTTTGGCCGAAGGGCCAGTTTTACGCTATGTTATTCTATAACTCTATGACTTTATTGCCAGTGCATTGAGTCAAGTTTATCGCTATGTAATCAAGTACAGTGAGTTAATTTTACAATACTGAGCAAAAGTCTTAGCCACATATAAAATAACATATACAGTCACATATAACTAGGGGACCTAAGACAGCTGCACAGTACTGTAGTAATTTTATGTATTACACTGTATTACTACCATAAAAAGTCATGATGTGTGAGTGACGATAAACCTGATTCTGAAATAGATCTCTATTATGGACTGAGAATGGGAAGGGGACAGGGAGAAGAGGAATCATGGTTGGAAAAAGGAGAAGGGAGACAGGAAGGAACGGGAAACAGCAGAGAGACATTCTGCAATGATCAATAAATTGTTTGGAATCAAATGACCTTGTCTGCTGTCTCAGCACTGGGTCTGTCTGCACCCGTGCCTTCACCCCCACCCCTGACACTCCTTCTCTGTCACCTGTCCCACACACCCTCCTCCGGCGCTCCACCCTCGCCATTCCCAACTTCCTTTGCTCCTGCCCGATTTACAAACCTGCTCTCTGCTCGACATTAAGAAGTACTGTTCTGTGCAAAAGTCTTAGGCACCCATGCTATATATATGTGCCTACGGCCTTGGCACAGTTATGTACAAAAAAAATGCTTGCAGTAGCATCACAGACAAGCCACAGAGCATAAATTATTACCACCCAGTGAAGGAAAAAAAATTGCAAGGCAAACATAAATGCAAGAATTAAGCTTTTGAAGACAAGTAGATGGTGGTGCAAGAAGTGGTCCATGATGTTCCATTGCTAAGGTAGAGATAGGGTTATGCAAATTAGTTTGAGGACCTGATGGTTGAATTGAAGTAGCTGTTCCTGAGTCTGGTAGTGTGGGACTTCAAGCTTCTGTACCTCCTATCCGACGGCAGCAGTGAAACAAGGGCATGGCCCGAATGGTGGGACTCTTGTGAATAACTGCCGCCTTTGTTCAAAGTTCAAAGTAAATTTATAATCAAAGTACATATATATCACCATATACAACCCTAAGATGGACTGTCTTGTGTGTATACTCGATAAATCCATAATACAATAATAATTATTATAGAATCAATGAAAAACAGCACCAACTTGGGCATTCAACTATTTTGGAGCAGTTCAGAACCCCAGCAAGACTAAGGGGAGATAATCAAGCCAAGACTCATTCATCAGGGAAGTCCAGAGAGCAGCCTTTAAGAAGGTCAATGGAGAGCGGGTGATACGCTGTGGTGTGATAGAAACATAGAAACATAGAAAACCTACAGCACAATACAAGCCCTTTAGCCCACAAAGTTGTGCCAATTATGTCCCAACCTTAGTCATAGCCCTCTATTTTTCTAAGTTCCATGTACCTAATTAAAAGTATCTTAACTAAAAGACCCTATCATATCCACCTCCACCACCATTGCCGGCAGTCCATTCCACGCACTGACCACTCTCTGAGTAAAAAATTTACCCCTGACATCTCATCTGTACCTACTCACCAGCACCTTAAACCTGTGTCCTCTTGTGACAACCATTTCAGTCCTGGGAAAAAGCCTCTGACTATTCATATGATCAATGCCTCTCATCATCTTGTACACCTTTATCAGGCCACCCCTTCCGTCGTTCCAAGGAGAAAAGGCAAGTTCACTCAACCTATTCTCATAAGGCATGCTCCCCAATCCAGGAAACATCCTTGTAAATCTTCTCTGCACTCTTTTGATGGACTCAAACCCCAAGATCCCTCTGATCCTCCACACTGCCAAGAGTCTTACCATTAATGCTATATTCTGCCATCATATTTGACCTACCAACATTAACCACTTCACACTTATCTGGGTTGAACTCAATCTGCCACTTCTCAGCCCAGTTTTGCATCCTATCAATGTCCCGCTGTAATCTCTGACAGCCCTCCACACTATCCACAACACCTCCAACCTTTGTGTGATCAGCAAACTTGTTAACACATCCCTCCACTTCATCATCCAGGTCATTTATAAAAATCACAAAGAGTAAGGATCCCAGAACTGATCCCTGAGGCACTCCACTGGTCACTGATCTCCATGCAGAATATGACCCATCTACAACCACTCTTTGCCCTCTGTGGGCAAGACAGTTGTGGATCCACAAAGCAATGTCCCCTTGGATCCCATGCCTCCTTATTTTCTCAATAAGCCTTGCACGGGGTACCTTATCAAATGCCTTGCTGAAATCCACATACACTACATCTACAGCTCTTCCTTCATCAATGTATTTAGTCACATCCTCAAAAGATTCTATCAGGCTCGTAAGGCAGGACCTGCCCTTGACAAAGCCATGCTGACTATCCCTAATCACTTTATACCTCTCAAAATCCTACATTTCAGGATTTTCTCCATCAACTTACCAACCACTGAAGTAAGACTCACTGGTCTATAATTTCCTGGGTTATCTCTACTCCCTTTCTTGAATAAAAGAACAACATCCGCAAACCTCCAATCCTCCAGAACCTCTCCCGTCCCCGCTGGTGATGTAAAGATCATTGCTAGAGGCTCAGCAATCTCCTCCCTCACCTCCCACAGTAGCCCGATGTAGCCTACTGCCGAGATTCCAGCCATCACAGCCCAGAGATGTGAAATGAACTGGGAACCATGGCCAGAGGAAATAATCAGATGGGGTACCAGACCACGCAACCCAGGTGCTGATGAATGCCCGAATCATGTCTGCTGCCACTGCCGAAGCTAGAGGAAGAATCCCTGGCCATCCGGTGGTATGGTCCACCATGGTAAGGAGGTGCATGAAACCACTGGAAGGGGGATGAGGGCCAACAAGGACGACATCAAACCGTTACTCAGGGATCTCCACAGGTGCCAGCTTTGCCTGAACATGAAGGTTAATGTTTGCCCACTGGCACACCACATAGGCTGCAGTCCAATCACATACATCCTTTCTGAAGCCATGACTTTAGCACATCCAGTTTGTGTGAGGACTTCCAGCACGGATGCAAGCGGGCATGTACGGAGATGGAGTCCAAAGCAGTCCATCTCCAGTTTGCGGGAATGATGGGGGCGAGGGTAACCTGTTGAGACATCACACAGGAGAGAAACCCCAGCTTCCTCAAACTTTGGAAAAAACTAACCTTTCAACTAAACGTGCTGAGGGGTCTTGGATGTATGGGACTGGGTACCAATTGTAATTGGTGGTCTCACTAAGGCATCAGTAATCACCATCGGCTCAGGGACTATATGGAGGGGTGAAGTCCAGGGGCTATTTGACTGGCGTACAGTGCCAAGACTTTTCATGCTGGCAAACTCAGCCTTCATGGATGCCGACTTATCTGGGTTGAGACTATGTGCGTGGTCATGGTGGGCCAACTATGGGAAAGTGGTGTTTGACTCCATGTTTTGTAGTTGTAGTGGAGAATGCGGGCTTTGTGAGGTTTGGGAATTCACCCAGCAGTCGAGCAAACTCACATGCCGGCGGTGCATGTGCTTGACAGGGTTGTTGTGGGGAACTTACTGAGGGAGCAGGGTAACGACCCAAAATCCTTGAAGTTCACAAGCCAGAAGTCCCAAGATTAACTAACAGTTCTTAAGTGCACAGGAAATCTGCACTGAGTCACTTTAGCCAGGATGAAGTCCCACGTGTAACATTGCCCACTGAAGCGGAGTCTTACCCGTCATATCCTGTAAGTCTGGATTCTGCTGTCGGTGGCTACTCCAGCGAGGTTTCATCGCTCTTTGCCTTCTGAAGAATAGGCGATGCTGGCAGCACACTGACTTGAGCACTTGTGCCACACTGGAAGGGTGACTGTAATGAACAGTAGATGACCCTGGCAGCTGGAACCCATGGCGTTCACAGACCTCTGATGTCCTGATGTGTTGGCACTGTAAAAGCTTCAAGGCAGTCAGCACTTCTAGAGTTCATACCAAAGCAAACATGGTAAAAGCACAGGCCTGGCATTGTCTGTTTCACAGCTGCAGGCATTCGTATCTTGGGAGCATTGCTGACCAAGCCTATATCGAGGTAGAGAAAGGAGGAGGAATGATGCATCGCTGTCTGGCTGAGTGTCATCAGCCATTACAGCAAGCTTCCTATAGTCCTTCATGGGTGCATTAGCAAGGGCTTTGCAAACTTGATCAGGCATTTGTTACATGAAGAATATTTAAAAATAAAACAAGGATGATGATTTCCTAGAAGAGACAGCTTGTAGTCTATTAGCTCAGAAGGCTTAACATCACCGAGACCAGGCAAGGAGAGCAACTAACTATTTGGCATGCTCAGGTTCCGATAGTTCAAATGTCTGTGATAGGTGCGTCTTCAGCTATCGGTATTTATCGTGTTCAAGCCGACTCACCACTCTCACAGCCGTCGAATTGCTAAGTGACACTATCATGTAGCAAAATTTGGTGTTAATGGCAGTGATCTCTTGCAGAGCGATCTGGCCCTCAGCTTGTTCAAACCAAGTGATGGCATTTTTCTCTCAAAACTCCAGCAATTTCAAAACAACTGCATTGACCGACATGTTGAATTACTATGGAATCATCCTGGAGCATTGGGATCACCAGTGTAGGTTTCCACAAATAAAACAAAATGAGGTGTTTTATGCTTAATGAAACCCGTTACTCATTTTACTGAATTCCAAAACCTACACACTAAAAGTGCTAAAACTCTTTACGTAATAATATCACATCAGACCAGCCTCTTAAAATGAAACCCCAACTCAATGATGGCTGTTGTGATTGATATATATTTCCCTCAATTACGTTACCCTGTAATGGTCATATGAGCAGCTGGTACATATCACAAGTCTGATGCCAGGCAGATAACCTCTGAAGAAAATTGATAATGGTTGGGGTTACCCACCTTGTAAAGATACTTACTGCCTCGAAGAAGGCAATGGCAGATCACTTCCTTCGAAAACTTTGCGAAGACCAATCACGGGCAAGTTTTTTTTTACAAGTTTTGGATGCTTGGAACATGCTGTCAAGTATGGTGGTAGAGACAAATACATTAGATGCTTTTAAGAGACATTTGGATAGGCACATGGATGTAAGGAAGGTGGAGGGATATGGACATAGTGTAGGTAGGAGAGATTAGTGTCTAGGTGTTTTGATTTGCTGTTTAGCTGGTTCAGCACAACATTGTGGGCCAAATAGCCTGTTGTGTGTTGTACTCTTCTATGTCCTATGTCCGTGATTGCCTACATCATCTGAAACCACACATAATGATGATGATGATCATGATTATTATTTCGTACTTGCAGAGTTTATCTTCTTTTGCACATTGGTTGTTTGTCCGACGCTGTTTGTGTGTGGTTTTCCATTGTAGTTCTTTGTTGTACTGTGAATGCCTGCAAGCAAATTAATCTCAGGATACCTTATGGTGACATACATGTACTGTGATAGTAAGTTTACTTTGAACTATAAGTATTCCAACTTCTACTTTACAAAGGACCACTCGACAATTTTATGGCCAAAAGAACATCTTTATCTGGGACGGTAAATGATATTTACAATACAGAGACTTTCGGGTATCTCATGTGGCATGGGTGGTGGAACTACATACGATGCATACTGGGAGTAAAACCCCGTCAACCCGGAACCAGCCCCTTGTTACCAACAGCTTCCTGATTAGTATTAACTTACTTTTAATACTCACATTACAACACTAAGAAACTGCTTTCAACTGTAAGAAACTGTAAGGTACCATAAGAAACCGCATTGTGTGCACCGATCGCCATGTTAACCTACTGATAATGAACAACAACAGCAGAGACCAGCCGTTATTTGGAACCTTTTAGGCTAATGTTGCAATTAACATGTAAACATTGGAACCTGTTTAATGCTTTAATTAAACAATTCTCACAGTGATTTTCTGACGAAGATCACATGCAGTTGAAGATGGAAACCCCCAGGATGTTGTTAGTGAATCCCTGCTCAGCCTATTTTGCAAAGTGCCCCAGTTACAACTTCCAGAAATCAATGAACTGACAAGAACATAATGTTCACAACCCATCCTCCCTGTAATAGTCTCTGAAAATGTTATGCCGTGTTATCTGAAATGTTTTGGGTAGGAGGGTTTAATGGAGCACCAAGTCAAAATGACTGCTTTGTGATGATACAGGTATGAATTAAAACTTATTCTCTATGTCTGTCTTGTGTTTCCTACCAATATAAGTTTTTAAATGTAATATATTGAAATATAATGAAAGCTAATTGCTAGTTTATTTTGAAAATTTGTTCAAGATCACGATACCATAATGAGCAGGGGTGCTGACTCACATTTTGAGGGACTTCTTCTCTTCATTTGCCCATCTCCTCATTCCCTTTCTTTCACTGTCCTGTCCTGGTAGATTCCTTCTTCAGCTCCTTACCTCTTCCACCAATCACCACACAACTTGTTATTTCCCCCATCCCCCACCAAACTACCTTCCACCTCACCTGGTCTCATCTATCTCCTTCTAGCCTGACCTTTTTCCCTTTCTTATTCGGGCTTGTTCCACCACCTCCCGTCTTCCTTTCCCTTCCCAATGTATGGTCTTGGCCCTCAGCGTCAACTGCGTCAACAGCGTCAATTTGCAAAGATGCCGCCTGACCCATTCAGGTACTCCAGCATTTTGTCAATGTTGCTCAAGATTCCCAGCATTTGCCGAATTTCTTGTGTTTAAATTCTGTCTGTGCGGAGTTTGGACATTCTTCCTGTGACCACATAGGAAACTGGGTTCTCCAGTTTCCTCCCACAGTCCAAAGATGTGCATTGATGGGTTAATTTACCAGTGCAATTTATCCTTAACGTAGATGAGGGATAGAATTTGGGATGAGCCAATGAGAATGTGAGGGAGAACATGATGCATTATGTTGGGATTAGAAATGGAATATGATTTGATTTATCCACTGACATTGGGTGAGACTTTGGCTAGAGGTCATGGGTTAAGGGTGAAAGGTGAAATGCTTAAGGGGAACATGAGGGGAAACTTTTCCACTCAGAGGGTTGTGAGAGTATTGAATGAACTTTCAGTGCAAGTGGTGTATACGTGCGTGATTTCAACGTTTAAGCTAAATTTGGGTAGGTAAATGGATGGGAGGGGTATGGAGGGTTACGGTTCCAGTACAGGTTGATGTGAGTAGGTAGTTGAAATGGCTTGACATGGGCTAGATGGGCTAAAGGACCTTTTCAGTGCTGTACTTCTCTATGACACCAAGACAATTATTGTCACATATACTGAGGTACAGTGAAAAGCTTGCCATATACACTGTTCATACAGATCAATTGATTACACAATGCATTGAGGTAAGGCGAGGTAAAGCAAGAACAGAATACAGAATAAGATACTACAGTTTCAGAGCAAGTGCAGTGCAGGTAGACAATAAGGTACAGGGTAATATTGAGGTAGATAGTGAGGTCAAGAGTCCATCCTTTTGTATGAGGGGACTGTTCAGCAGTCTTTTAAATGGGCCTGAATATTCAAGGTGGTGACTCATGGGTCCTGTTTCTACGCTGTCTCTCTCTATGAACTGTGATATTTCAGCATTATCTTCATCACATGTGTTTTCCTGAATTTATATTAAGCACTGTGTAAAACACTTAATTAAACAGTGAACCTTGAACATCATCAGTACTGATATCTCAGACATTGACTGTTCATTTCCCTCCATAGATGCTGCCTGATCTGCTGAGCTCCTTTAGCAATTTGTTTTATTTTTACCTGGAGATATAGAACAGTAACAGGCCATTCTGCCCAATGACCCACGTTGCTCAATTACATGCCTATGACTAGTTAACTTACTAACCCACACGATTTTGGAATGTGGGAGGAACTCAGTGATTCAGGAAGAGCTTCTCCCTTCAATGCCGATTTCTAAATGGGCATTGACCTTCTGAACAATACCTTACAATTTTTAAAAAATCTGTTTTTCCACTACTTATATCAATTTAGTTATTTAATATATATATACTTTATGTAATGCAGTTTATTTCTACATTTATCATGTATCGCATTGTACTTCTGCTGCAAAGTTAATGAATTTCATGACATATACCAGTGATATTAAACCTGATTCTGAATCCAAGTAGCCAGAGGAAAACAACATGGTCATGAGGAGGACGTACAAGCTCCTTACAGACAGCGGCACAAATTAACCCTGGGTAGTTAGCGCTGTAGTAGCGTTACATTAGCTGCTATGCTACCAAGCCACCCTTTCTTGCATGCGTTACTTCAGATTCCAGCATCTGTAATTTTTCTTATGTCTCCAGCATAAACTTTATTTTCTGATTCATTGTGCTCAAAGGTTCTTTAATATGAATGGTTAACCTGAAGCCTTGTTCAAAGTTTCAGATTTATTGTCACGGGCATACATAACATAAATTCCATGAAAATTAGCTTTTTGCAGAAACAGCACTGTGCATTATAACATGACCAACATCAATTGCCTAAAGTTAAATTAATATAAATTATGCATAACCTACATGACAAAATAAACAAAAATAAATATAACAACATTAGTGCAAGTTGAGTGAATTACAGTCTGTGGTTGTGTTAACATTTATCATGCTGATGGCAGTGGGAAAGAATTTGTTCTGAACCTTGTGTGGATCTTCAGGCTCCTGTACCTCAATGGCAACATTGAGAAGAGGGAATTACCTGGATCACAAGAGTTTTTTTAATAATGAGGTCTGTGTCTGCAGGTTCTAGCTGATATTGGGACAAATGAGATCTTTTTGAAATGATACCTTCCAGCAACTGGAATTGGAAAGACAAATACCATAAGACGTTGGAACCGAAATAGTCCATTTGACCAATTAAGTCTGCTCAGCCATTTGATCATAGCTGATCCATTTCTCTCTCAACCCCATTCTCCTGCCTTCTCCCCATAACTTTTCATGCCCTGACTTGTCAAGAATCGATCAACCTTCACTTTTAATAAAGTCAGTGACTTGACCTCCTGGTGCACCATCAATAACTCTCTCTGAGACGTAGAGGTGAGATATCGGCTTTTATTGACTGGAAGAAGGAACAAGCAGTGGTTGACCACCATACTACATCTTGGAGACTGAGGGAGGAGCAGTGCCTCCAATCGCCTTTATACAGGGGTCTGTGGGAGGAGCCACAGGAGCAGTCAGCAGGGGGCATGTCCAGACAGGTATATGTAGTTCACCACACCTCCACAGCCGCCTATGGCAGCAAATTCCATAGGTTCACCATCCTCTAACTAAGGAAATTCCTCATCACCTCCATTCTAAATTGACAAATCTCCATTCTGATAAAAATTATTTTTTCATGGTTTAGGATAGCACAGTGGACTGGCTTGTAGAGATGCTGCGTCACAGTTCTAGGAACTCCCATTGAAAACAGAGCTTGAGTGCTGTCTGTGTGGAGTTTCCATATTTCTCTATGTATGGTTTTTTTGGCTGATCTGCTTTTTTCCCACATCCCAAAAATCATGGGTTGGTAGGTTCACAGTTTAATTTCTTGTAACTTCATTACAGTAAGAATGTGAAATCTTTAGAGAGGGTGCAGAGGAGATTTAGCAGGATGCTCAAGCAACACACACAAAATGCTGGTGGAACTTGTGCGTGTTGCTTGAATTTCCAGCATCTGCAGATTTCTTCGTGTTTGTGTTAACCAGGATGCTGTCTGGATTGGAGAACGTATCTTATGAGACAGAACAAGCGAGGGGCTTTTTCTCTTTGGAGCAAAGGAGCACGAGAGGCAACTTCATAGAGGTGTACAAGATGATAAGAGGCTTTGATCAAGTGGACAGTCAGAGACTTTTTCCCAGGATGGAAATTTCTAATATGAGACAGCATAATTTTAAAGAGATTGGAGGAAAATGAATTGAATTGAATGGAATTCACTTTATTACTGACATCATTCATATACATGAGGAGTAAATATATTTATGTTACGTCTCCATCTAAATGTGCAATTGTAATAATTTATAATAAATAGGATGTACAACAGGACAGTTAATATGACATAGAAATACAGTTGTGTCAACATGAATGAATCCATCTGACGGCCTGGTGGATGCAGCTGTCCCGGAGCCTGTTGCTCATGACTTTCATGCTACGGTAGCGATGATCCTTCGGGCCCTTTTTACACACCTGTCTTTGTAAATGTCCTGAATAGTGGGAAGTTCACATCTACAGATGCACTGGGCTGTCCGCACCACTCTCTGAACCAACCTGCGATCGAGGGAAGTACAGTTCCCATACCAGGCAGTGATGCAGCCAGTCAGGATGCTCTCAATTGTGCCCCTATCAAAAGTTCTACTGTAGCATGAAAGTCTTGGGGCCCACACCAAACTTCTACAACCATCTGTCTTTTTCACCACAGCCAGTATGTACAGATCATGTGAGGTCCTTGGTGAGGACCTTAATACTGAGGAACTTAATGCTGTTCACCATCTCAACCCCAGATTTGTTGATGTCAATAGGGGTTAGACTGTCTCCATTCCTCCTGTAGTCCACAAATAGCTCCTTTGATTTTGCACCATTGAGGGCGAAAGTGTTTTCCTGACACCACATTTTCAAGGTGGTGACTTCTTCCCTGTAGGTTGCCTCATTATTCTTTCAGATTAGGCCAATCAGTGCAGTGTCATCAGCAAATTTAATTAGCAGTTTGGAGCTGGGGGTAGCTGTCAGAGGTAAGGTTCTTACACTCAGGTTGGTGAGTGTGGTGAACTATGTGCCTGTCGGGACACGCCCCTGCTGACTGCTCCTGTGGCTCCTCCCACAGGCCCCTGTATAAAGGAGATCTGCGGCCTGACGCTCGGCCTCAGTCTCCAAGACCTTGTATGATAGACACTCACTCCTGGTTCCTTCTTCCAGTCAATAAAAGCCGATATCTCGCCTACGTCTCAGTGTGAGTTATTGATGGTGCATCAGTGAGTACGGGGAATGCCCTGCCAGCGCAGGCGCATTATGAGCTCTTAAACTTATTCAAAAACGAGGACATGAGTTGAGAGTTAGGGGGCAAAAGTTTAAGGGTAACACGAGGTGGAACTTCTTTACTCAGAGAGTGGTAGCTGTGTGGAATAAGGTTCCAGTAGAAGTGGTAGAAGCAGGTTCGGTATTGTCATTTAAAGTAAAATTGGATAGGTATATGGACAGGAGAGGAATGGAGGGTTATAGGCTGAGTGCAGGTAGGTGGGACTAGGTGAGAGTAAGTGATCTGCACAGACTAGAAGGGCCAAAATGGCCTGTTTCTGTGCTGTAATTGCTATATGGTTATATGGTTGAAAACAGTCACATAAATGAGAGAAAAAATGAGGGACTAGATGTACAGGCAGGATTGGATTGATCTTAGAGTAGGTTAAGGTTTGGTTGAACTTTGTGGGCCTAAGGGCCTGTGCTGTGCTGTTATCTTTTATGCTTTATATTAATTTGTACATTTCCCTCAGACTGTTAGGGTAGTAAAAATCATAGAGAAGATAATAACACAAAGGAGATTCATATACCATTAGTGTGAATTGGTGGGTGGTGGTCAGTATGGAGCTTGTGAGCCATAGAGTCTGACTCTCTGTTGTGTCTTCCTATGACTCTCCATGAACACATTTGGACTTACATGTCTATGAGGCATTGGAGAGTAAGAGTTGCCTAAAAACACCAGTGCTAAAACAAATCTATATTCTAGACCAATTTCTCAGCTGTGCATAGACCACAAATTCCAAGGTTCTTTCTTTCTTTCTGAGTCTCGGGATTAAGTTATTAAGTGGTTTATTTCTCATTCCAATGAAGAATTAAGGATCTATTTCAAGAATCAACTTTATTCACCATACAAATTTATATATATTAGGGATTTGCTGTGGAGTGTTGATCAGAGTATGACATGCAACAAAATACAACAACATTCAGCAATTAGAAAGAATTTTATAGAAATAATGTTAGAAGTACTGATATGGAATAAAAAGTGCATAAATACATAAATACCGGCCTGTATTCAGAATCAGAATCATGTTTAATATCACTGGCATGTGTTGTGAAATTTGTGTCTTTACAGCAACAGTACAATGCATGCATAAGACCATAAGACCAAAAGATATAGGAGCAGAACTAGGCCATTCAGCCCATCGAGAATACTCCTTGAAGATGTCCTGGATACTTCAGAGGTTACAATGTGAACAGCAATTATACGGTAAAAAGTGGTTTAAAGTGTTTACAGTGACTGAGGTAATAGAGTGGGGTGAAGTGGGTGCTAATGATAATGGTTGATCAGATTAACTACCTGGGGGAAAAAATTTTAAAGATGGTGTGAAGTTTTTGTTCTAGTAGCTATATAATACTTTCCAAAAGACAGCTTTTGTAAGCTCAGTTGTGCATATCTCTCAAGAATGCCATACTTCGTGAAATTATCTGTTCCTATTTGTTCATGCTTTCCCTGCATTGACTTAAGTTGGAGAGTGATTACTTTGGGATATCCCCTGATAAGGGTCTAAACCAGAATGCTGGCAGTTAATTACACTTCAGTAACAGTAAATAAAACAGAAACCCCATTCATCTCTGGAAAAATCCTCATGAATTAATTATTGGAATTCCACAGAATTTATGTTTTTCATTGGGTCCAACTTTAAATAAAATTGTTGACTAAATCATCTCAATGTAAAAGTATCTCATGAAATTAGTCAGGTATTTTAAACAAAATCAACAGTGAATTGTTCACTTAAATACCTTACATGGGTTGTATTTCTCATTTTATTCTTTCATCTGCAAATTTGGCAGGTGAGTGCTATTTAGGTGAACTTAGACAGCTCAGTTTCCCCAGGAGAGCAACAGAAATTACCGGCTCACAGCCAGTTATTCTCCAGCCAACAGAGCGAAGAACCAGTAATATTTTACAAACTTAATTACAGTTTGATTTGGCACATGATTTTCCAGGATGGCAGAGTGGAGATACATCTCTACAAAAGGTGTAAGGTGCTCCTTCCCTTTGCTAGCCTACAGGTCACCCCTAGCAACTGCTTAGCCACCCGATCAAAGTCACGTGAAGCTGTGAGAGCAGGTGGTGGATGGTCATATGAGCAGCTCAAAAGTCCTGGTTATTTGATGGCTGACTGCAGGCAGACAATCTCAGAAGAGTATAGATAATAGCTGGAGTAACCTGTCTTGTAAAGATACTGCCCAGACACTGCCTAAAAGAAGGAAATGGCAAACCACTTCTGCAGAAGAATTGCCAAGGACCATCATGGTCATGGAAAGACCATGACCTCCTGTACCATATGACACAGCACACAACAAACAAATAGACATTATTTGTGTACTGAATTGTAATTTTAAGAAAATCTACCAAACATAGACTGGTGGGATCAACTTGTAATAATGAAAACAAAAAGACTATAAGCCACAGGAGGAGAATTAGGCCATCTGATATCCCATCATGACTAATTTATTATCCCTCTCAACCTCATTCCCCTACCTTCTCCCTGTAACCTCTTGTCACACTGACGAGTCAAAAACCTGTCAACCTCTGCTTTAAATAAACTCTGCTGAAGAGTCTCGGCCCGAAATGTTGACTGTCCTCTTCCATAGGATGCATCCTGGTTTGCTGAGTTCTTCCAGCATTTCTGTGTGTGTTGCTCGGATTTCCAGCATTTGCAGATTTTCTCTTGTTTGCCTTTAAATACCCTCAATGATTTGGCTTTCATAGCCATTCAGCACATACATCCTATCATTCCTGGGATCATTCACATGAACATCCTTTGGGACTTCTCAGATAGTATCAACATCAAAATCATGTCTATTATCATGAACTAATTTATATGAGATGTATTTTGTTGTTTTGTGGCAGCAGTAGATAGATAGACAGATCCTTTATTGATCCCAAAGGAAATTACAGTGTCACAGTTGCATTACAAGTGCACAGATACACAAATGTTAGAAGAGAAGTAAGAAAGAATAAAAAATAAGTTAACTCAAACAGTTTAACAGCAGGTGGTCATCACTTCCCCAGCGGAAGGTTGACTCATTATAGAGCCTAATGGCTGAGGGTAAGATTGACCTCATATAATGTTCTTTCGAGCAGCACAGTTGTCTTAGTCTATTATTAAAAGTGCTCCTCTGTTCAGCCAAGGTGACATGCAGAGGGTGAGAAACATTGTCCAGAACTGTCAGGATTTTCTGTAGGGTCCTTTGTTCTACCACAGTCTCCAGTGTGTCCAGTTTGACTCCTATAACAGAGCCAGCCTTTCTAATCAGTTTATTGAGCCTGTTGGCATCACCCGTGTTGATGCCATTGCCCCAGCACACCACCACATAGAAGACTGTACTGGCAACAACAGATTGGTAGAACATGTGAAGGAGAAGCTTTCAGACCAACAGACCAGTCTCAGGAAAGAGACGACTCTGGACCTACTTGTACTCAGCCTCTGTGTTGGTGCTCCACTCAAGTCTGTCATTTAGGTGCATCCCCAGGTACTTGTAGGTCCTCATCGCATCCCCATCCTCACCATCAATCATAACAGCGACCAGTGCAGGCTTAGTCTTTTCAAAGCCCATCACCATCTTCTTTGTCTTACTGATAAGACATAGGAGCAAAATTCGGCCATTCAGCCCATCGAGAGTGCACCACCATTCCATCCTGGCTGATCCCAGATCCCACTAATCCCCTTACCTGCCTTCTCGCCATAAAATTTGATGAACTGATCAATCAGGAAACTATCAATTTTTGCATTAAATATACCCATGATCTTGGCCAACACAACCGGCTCTGGCAGAGCATTCCACAGTTTCACTATGCGCTGGATAAAAACATTCCTCTGAACCTCTGTTCTAAAGGGGCAATCCTCAATTCTAAGGCTGTACCCTCTAGTTCTGGACACCCCAACCACAGGAAACATCATCTCCACATCCACCTTCTCTAGTCCTTTCAACATTCTGTAGGTTTTAATGAGATCCTCAAGGCAGTGTAAATGATATCCACTGCCTCTCCTCTATTCTCCCTGCTGGTTAATTCCTCGTAGAACTCTAACAGATTTATCAGGCAAGATTTCCTATTAGAGAAACTATGCTGACTTTGACTCTGAATTTGTGTGAGTACAGGCCCAAAGCTGTCAAACACACCTTATACGTGAAATCCTCGTGATCCTCCTCTGGACTCACTCCAAGGACAACACATCATTTCTGAGATACGGGTCCTGAAACTTTTGACAATGCTCCAACTGTGGCCTGACTAGTGTCTTATAAAGCCTCAGAATTACTTCCTTGTCTGTTTATTCTATTTCCCTTGAAATGAATGCTAACCCTTTATTCCCACCTGCTGCCTCCTGCCTGTCAGCCATTCCACTATCTTGTTAAGCAGTCTCTTGTGAGGCACCTTATCAAATGCCTTCTGAAAATTTAAGTAAATGGTATCCACTGCCTTTCCTCTGTTCACCCTGCTGGTTACTCTTTGAAGAACTCTAACAGATTTGTCAGGCAAAATTTCTCATTAGAGAAATGATGCTGACTTTGACTTATTTTACCATTAGTCTCCAAGTACCCCAAAACCTCATCCTTAATAATGGACTCTAACACTTCCCCAACCACTGAGGTTAGGCTAACAGGCCTATAACATCCTTTCTTTTGCCTTCCTCCCTTCTTAAAAAGTAGAATGACATTTGTAATTTTCCAGTCCTCCAGGACCATGCCAGAATCAAGTGATTCTTGAAAGATTATGGCCAATGCATCCGTTATATCTTCAGCAACCTCTTTCAGAACTCTGGGATGTAGACCATCTGTCCCAGCGACTCATCCACCTGAAGTCTTTATTACATGCCCTTTCCAGCTCCCTTTGCCATCTCAACCCTACATTTTGGCTACAATTTGGAGGCCTATATTTGATTCCCATAATTGTTTCTTTACTGTTGCAGTTTCTTAACTCCACACACAAAGATTCAACATTCTCTGGTCCTATGTCACCTAGGTCTAAAGGTGAAATCCCATCTCTTACCAACAGAGCCACCCCACTGCCTTTGCCTTCCTGCCTGTCCTTTTGATACAAAGTAAATCCTTTGATGTTAAGCTCCCAACTATGACCTTCTTTCAGCCACGGCTCAGTAATGCCCACAACGTCACTCTGATCCATGAGTTATACTGAACTGAGCCATGAGTTCATGCACCTTAATCTGAATACTAACTACAGCTCTGCATTCTTTGCCCTTCTGAATACTGACTCTGTGGTATAATTTTACTCTTTGTACTGTTTGCATTTGTACCCAATCACTGGTTTTCCTTCCTTACATTCATATGACACCCATCATCTACTCGTAAGCTCGCTGGCTCATCCTCAGCTCTATTATAGTGGTTCCCGTCCCTCTGTCGTATTAGCTTAAACCAATCTGAACAGCTGCAGAAACCTGCCTGCAAGGATATTGTTCCCCCTCAAATCCCAGTGCATCAGAAGACCATAAAACAGACAGTAGAATGAGGCCATTTGGTCCATCAATACTGCTCCGCCATTTCATCATGGCTGATCCTTTCTTTCCCTCCTCAGCTCCACTCGCCGACCTTCTCCCTGTAACATTTGATATCGTGTCCAATCAAGAACCTATCAAGCTGTGCCTTAAATATACCCAACAACCTGGCCTTCACGGCAGCCCGTGATAATAAATTTCACAAATTCACCACCCTCCGACAAAATAAATTTCTCTGCATCTCTATTTTTTTGGAGAACCCTCTATCCTGAGGTATGCCCTCTTGTTGTAGACCCCTCCACCATTGGGACACATCTACTTTGTCTAGGCCTTTCAACATTCAAAAGGTTTCAATGAGATCCCACGAGTACAGGCCTCACCTTGAATATAGTGAAAAGTTTTGGGCCCCTCATCTTGGAAAAGATGTGCTGGCATTGGAGAGAATCCAAAGGAGGTTCACAGGGACAATTCCCGGTATGAAAGGGTTATCATATGAAGAATGTTTGATTGGTCTGGGTCTGTACTCACTGGAATTCAGAAGGTTGAGCGGGGATCACATTAAAACCTTTTGAATGTAGAAAGACCTAGACAGAGTAGATGTGGAAAGGATATTTCCCATGATGGGAGAGTCCAGGACAAGAGAATATAACTTCAAGATAGAGGGGCGCCCTTTCAAAACAGAGATGTGGAGAAATTGATTTAGACAAAGGGTGGTGAATCTGTGGAATTTGTTGCTGCATGCATCTGTGGAGACCAGGTCATTGGGTGTATTTAAGGCAGAGATTTATAGGTTCTTGAGTGGACATGGCATCATAGATTACGGGGAGAAGGCCAGGAACTGGGCCTGAGTAGGGAAATAAAGGATTATCCATGATGGAATGGCGGAGCAGTCTCGATGGGCTGAATGGCCTAATTCTGCTCCTATGTCTTATGGTCTTGTAGTCTTATGGAACACCGCTAGTCACTGGCAGCCAACCAATAAAGGATCCTTTTAATCCAACTCTCTGCCTGCTCCTACCAATCAGTCAATGCTCTAACCATGCCAGTAAATTTCTTGTAATACCATGGGCTCTTAACTTGCTAAGCAGCTTCATGTGTGGTATCTTGTCAAAACTCTTCTGAAAGTCCAAATATACAACATCCACTGCATCCCCTTTTTCTATCCTGCTTGTGATCTCTTCAAAGAATTCCAACAGGTTAATCAGGCAGGATTTTCCCTGAAGGAAATCATACTGTCTCTGTCCTATCTTGTTCTGAATCACCAATTACTCCACCACCTCATCCTTAACAATTGACTCCAACATCTTCCCAACCACTGGGGTCAGGCTAACTGGTCTATAATTTTCCTTCTGCTGCCATTCTCCTTTTGTAAAGAGTGAAGTGACATTTGCAATTTTCCAGTCACCGGGCACCATGTTGGTGTTCAATAATTTTTGAAAGAGCATTATTAATGCCTCCACAATCTCTACTGCTCTCTCTTCCAGAATCCTAGGATGCATTTCATCTGCTCCAGGTGACTTATGCACCCTTAGGTCTTTCAGCTTTGTAATAGTAACTGCACTCACTCCTCTTCTTTCACACCTTTCAACATCTGGCACACTGCTAGTGTCTTTCACCGTGAAGACTGATGCAAAATACTCATTTAGGTCATCTGCCTTCTCTTTGTCCCTTGTAATTATTTTATCCAGCCTCATTTTCTAACAGTCCTATATCTCTATTTTATTTATTACATGTTGAAAATATTTTACTGTCCATTTTGATATTGTTTGCTTGCTTGCTCATTTTTCAGCTTTTCCCTCCTAATGATTTTTTTTAGTTGTTCTCTGTAGGTTTGGAAAAGTTTCCCAGTCCTCCCTCTTTTACACTAATTTTTGCTTTGTTGCATGCCAGCTCTTTTGCTTTTGCATTAGCTTTGACATCCCTTGTCAGCCACAGTTGTACTATTTTTCCATTTGAGTATTTCTTTGTTTTTGGAATGCATCTATCCTGCACCTTCCCAGAAACGCACATCATTGTGGCTCTGTTGTCATCCATGCCAGCAGCATCTTCCAATTTACTTTGGCCAACTCTTCCCTCATACCACTGTAATTTCATTTACTCAACTGAAATACTGCTATGTCAGACTTTACTTTCTCCTATCAGATTTCAAGTTGAACACAATCATATTGTGATCACTGCCTCCTAAGGGTCCTTTAACCTTCAGCTCCCGAATCTCTTCCAGTTCATTACATCGCACCCAATCAGTATATCTGATAAAACAGTAGGCTCAATGGCAAACTACTCTGAAATTTAATCTCATAGGAATTCAACAAGCTCACTCTCTTGAGGTCCATTTCCAATCTGATTTTCCCAATGGACCTGCAAGTTGAAATCTCTCACAACTATCATAACCTTTCTCATTTGATACGCCTTTTCTATTTCCCGTAGTAATCTATGGTCCACATGCCAGCTATCTTTCAGAGGCCTGTATATAATTGCTATCAGGGTCCTTTTACTCTTGCAGTTTCTTAACTTAACCCTCAAGGTTTCAACATCTTCTGATCTTATGTCACATCTACTGATTTAGTGCCATTCTTTACCAATAAAGCCATGTCACCCCATCTGCCTATCTTCCCATTCCTTTGATATGGGTAACCTTGGACATTCAACTCCCAATGACAGCCATCCTTCAGTGATGGCCACAACATCATAGCTGACAATCTGTTATCGTGCAGCAAGATCATTCACCTTATTTTTTATACTCTGTGCACTGAGATATAACACCTTGAGTCCTGTATTTGCTACCCTTTTTGATTCTACATCCTTGATGCACTAATACTCACCCTGCTGACTGCAATTTTGCCCTATCATCTGCCTGGCCTTCTTGACAGTCAGCACGCTATTTTTGCTTTTCTACCATCCATTCTATCCTGAGTCCCTTCACTCCTGTTTCCACCTCACTGCTAAATTAGTTTAAACTCTCCCCAGCAACTCTAACAAACCTGCCCATGAGAATTTTGGTCCCTGTTGGTTCAGGTGCAACCATCACTTTTGAATAGGTCATACGTCCCCCAAAAGAGATTCCAATGATCCCAGAACCCGAAGCCCTGCCCCCTGCACCAGCTTCTCAGCCATGCATTAATCTGCCAAATCATAAACACGAGGAAATCATCCTGTTTCCACCCTCTCTACTCTGGAACTCCTGCTTCTCAGCTTTCTACCTAGCTCTCTGAATTCCGTTTTCAGGACTTCTTTGCTTTTCCTTCCTATGTCATTGTTATCAATATGCACCAAGACATCTGGCTGCTGTCCACCCCTTCCAAAATATTGTAGACACAATCCAAGATGTCCCTGGCACCAGGGAGGAAACATACCATTCGGGTGTCCCGTTCACGTCCACCGAATCTCCTTTGTTTTCCTATGACTATTGAGTACCCTATCTACGGCATTCCTCATTTCCCTCTTTCCCTTCTGCACTGCAGACCTATGCTCAGTGCTGGTAACACAGTCTCTATGACATTCCATGGGATGTTACCCCCCGCAACAGTATCCAATATAGTATACTTATTATTGAGAGGAATGACCACAGTGATGCTCTGCGCTAATTGCGTCTCACATTCCCATTTCTCCTGACAGTCACCCAGCTACTTCCTTCCTGCAACTTCAGGGTGAGTACTTCCCTGTAACTCTGATCGGTTATCTCCCCACTCTCCTACACAAGCTGAAGGCCATCCAGCTACTGCTCCAGATCCCTAACATGGTCTTCAAGAAGCTGCAGCTGAATACACTTCACGCAGATATAGTTCCCTGGGAAACTCTGGGTCTCCCAGGACTCCACCATCTGGCATGAAGAACGCACAACACCCATTTACTACATTAGGTACAGTAAGAGTGAATAAAAGGATCCTTATCAGAAGCTCACCCAGAATCAACGTCTCATTTGAACCAAAGCCGCCTTTGAATCAGAACCTGACGCTCCTACTCTCAGCACTGGACAACTCCCAACAATGCCACCCAGCTAGTCCCTTCTGTACTTTTAAGCAAGCATGTGATCTGCAGTTAAACAAAGGACTACTGTCCATATCTCAGCCTTTTGATATGTCACAGTCTCTCTCTCACTAACAGGGGACTGAAAGGTGTCACCCTTTCTACAGGGAGACCAACAGATTGCTGCTTCAATGTTACTATCTGAAGTGACACTCATTCCAGTTCACCCAAGCCGGAAACCAGCAGTCTCTCCCATCCCCACCCCCATTGAGAGAAAGAGAATGATTGCTCAAGAGCAGAGGCCTCAGACAGCTGAATCCACTGTCACAATATTTCGATCTCTGTGACGTTCCAATTAGCGACATCAGCGAGGAATTGAGATGAACGCAGCGGCCAATCCTGAGGCAGCACACTGAAGGCCTTGAAGGTACACGTCCGCCAGACTGCTCCAGGAGATATTGCAAAGACAGCCAGTCAGCAAGCTCTGGAAGCAGGAACTCAGCGCCTCATAGAACCACAGTTTGAGTGCAGCTGTAGATCACCGATTCTGACCAGACACCAGACACTTTAAAGGAAAAAAGAGACATTAAAGAGAAGAATTTAAGCTGTTTTGCAAATGAACTCAAAGAAGTCACCCTGAATCATTGCGTGTGTGTCTTTAGGCTCCTGTAGCTCCTTCCTCATGAGAGTAATGCAAACAGAGCACGTCCTCCATAGTGAGGGTCCTTCTTGATGGAAGCTACCTCCTTGAATCACCAACTCTTGAAGATGACCTCGATGGAGGAGAGGGTTGTGCACATGATGGAACAGACTGAGTTTATGACTCTCTGCAGCTTTTTTGATCCTTCATGTCAGATACTTAGGCAACCTGTCAGAATGCTCGCTATGGTAGAAATTCGCAAGGGCCTTTGGTGACATTTCAAATCTCCTTTAACTCCTAACAAAGCTGAACTGAAGTGTATCTTCTTAATCTCCCTCTTTCTCACTCAGTGTAGCATTCTGAAGTGTATTGAATGCAAACCAAAGCTCTAATGACTGCTGGCTTTTGGCAAAAGCATTCACTGTCATTCTCCTCTGATCTTTCACCATTACTGAAGGAACTCCTTTTCCTCATGTGTTTCTTCAATTTGCACTCAAAATTGTTTCCACAATTGTTCCGTGCAGCATGATGTAGATATATAAAAATATCTGTTGCACAGAAAAAAATTCTTCTCATCCCCCACCCCCCCACCCCTTGTTCTTGTGTTGAAAATTATGTTTCTTTTCCTCTGACACCTGTCCATCAGGGAAACTTGCAGATGATGGTATTCAGAATCAGAATTTAATTTGGCATACTGGCATTTGTTATTTTGTGATAGCAGTACATTAAAAAATAATCCATTACAATAAGATATGTACACACACACGGTACTGTAGAAAAGTCTAAGCACATGTAAAGAAAAGTCTGTAAAGTGAAGATACTTTCAAAAGTAATGAAAAGTTTCTAAATGTCAAAAATACTATGAAGAGTATTAAACAGTGAAAAACTAAATCAAATTACTATTTGGTGTGACCACCTTTGTCTTTAAAACTGCATCAATTCCCTTAGTACAGCATTATAAGAAAATCTGTAGGTAGGTTGTTCCAAGCATCTTGGAGAACTTGCCACAGTTCTTCTGCAGACTTTGGCTGCCTTTCTTGCTTCCGTCTCTCCAGGTAATCCCAAAAAGCCTTAATGTTGTGCAGATCAAGGCTCTTGGAACCCATATCATCCGAAACCAAATAAAACACCTCCTCATGCACCTCCTGCCATTGACCTTCAGTAAAGGCCACAGCTGTGAGTGAATGAACCATGTTATTCTGTTTGGCGTAACTTGCAGACCTTGCTGAGAAAGAGAGATGGCTGTAGTCCTTCAATGAAGATGTATTCAATACCATCATCCTCTCAAAACTAGTCAATAATCTTCAAAGCTTTGGCTTCAATACATCCCTGTGCAAATGGATCTTTGCTTTCCTCTCTTGCAGACCCCAGGCAATTTGGTTTGGCAACAACACCTCCTCCATGATCTCCATCAGTGCAGGTGCACCATGAGGATGTGTGTTTAACTCCTGCTCTACTCGTTTTACACTAATGACTCTGTGGTTAAGCACAGTTCCAATGTTATATTCAGATCTGCTGATGACGCCACTGTGTAGCCTAAATCAAAGGTGGTGATGAATCAGCATTTAGAAGGGAGATTAAAAATCTGGCTCAGTAGTGCCACAACAACAGCCGCTTATGCAATGTCAGCTAGACCAAGGAGCTGATTATTGACTTCAGGAGGAGGAGGCCAGTCCTCATCAAAGAATCAGAGGTAAAAGCTTCAAGGACTCCTCATTTCCTGTTCTTAATATTTATTTATTACTATTATTATTTATTTGTTTTTGTATTTACACAGTTTCTTGTCGTTTGCACACTGGTTGAATGCCCAAGTTGATGTAGCCTCTAATTGATTCCGTAATGGTTATTAATTCTATTATGGATTTATTGAGTATGTCCATAAGAAAATGAATCTCAGGACTGTATATGGTGACACATATCTACTTTGAAAATAAATTACTTAGAGTTTTAAACTTGAAGATGCTGAATTTCTCGAACAAGTGGCTAGATTTCTGATTACTGTCACTGTCTGATATTTGACTGGAACCAACATATGTTAAATAGATTTAGGATAATAAACACAGAACTGTACAGCACATTCTGGGAACTTCAGTCCACAATGTTGTGTTGATCAATAGAAACAATCCCCAGTAAATCTAACCCTTCCTTCCTACATAGCTGACAGTGCACCATTTTTTTACATCCATATCTCAAAGTAAGTATCTTTTTAATAACACGAATGCATTGGTTTTTGGTTTTTACCAACACCCCCGACAGAGACACTATTACCGACTGAGCCATCACCCCCCAAAAGAGACACCACCCCTCAGAGAGATTCCACAGCTGACAGAAACAATCACCCCTGACAGAGACATCACACCCAACAGAGACATCACCCACAGCAGAGACACTGCCACTGACAGAGATATCACCCCTGACCGAGACATTTCCTCTGAAAGGGACAACCCACCGACAGAGACATCACCCCTGACAGAGACATCGCCCCTCGCAGAGACATTACTCCTCACAGTAACATCACCCCTCACAGAGACATCACCCCTCACAGAGACATTATCCTTGACAGAGCATTCCAGGCATGACATTTACTGACTCAAAGGTTCAAATGTTTTCCTGCATTATAACATCAGTTCCTCAATATTAATATATTCCAAAAGTCTGCCCCCCAGATTCTCCATATCTTGGCCTGAAACATCACCTTCCTGACTCAAAACTAAGATTACAACAGTTGCAATCATTAATAGCCTGTGGAGAACTCTGGAAAGGGTAAGAAGGGGATAAATCACAGAATTCAAACCTTAAGTTGTTTGAATCAGAATCAGAATCAGGTTTATTATCATTGATATATGTTGTGAAATTTGTTTTGCGGCAACAGTATGATGCAATACATAAAAATTACTATAAATTACAATAAGAAATAGTAAAATAATATACAATATAATAATTATAGAATTATATAGTATATAATAAAGTGGTTCATTATATTATAATTATATACATGTATGTACTGTATATATTATATATTGTACAGTATATCATACGAAATTCAAAGTACATTTATTATCCATTACATATATGCCACCATATACAACCCTGAGATTCATAGTCTTATGGACGTACTTGGTATATCTATGGAATAATAATCAATACAGAATCAATAAAAACCATATCAACCTGGGTGCAAAAGACAACAAACTGTGTAAATATAAAAATAAAGAAAAATAATAATAATAATAATAATAATAATAATAATACATAGATAGATAGATAAATAAATAAATAAATAAATAGAAAGATTGATAGATAGATAGATAGATAGATAGATAGATAGATAGATAGATAGATAGATAGATAGATAGACAAATAAATAAACAAGCAAATAAATAAATAAGCAATAAATATCGAGAACATGAGATGAAGATTCCTTGCAAGTCAGTTCATTGGTTGTGGGAACATTTCAATGATGGAGCAAATGAATTTATCCTTGTTGGTTCAAGGGCCTGATGGTTGAGGGTTAATAATTGTTCTTGAATCTGATGGTATGAGTTCTGAGGCTCCTGTACCTTCTTTTTGAGGGAGCAATGAGAAGAGGGTGGAGAGGGGGTATGGTCCTGATGGTGGAAGCTGCTTTCCTGCAGCAATGCTCTGTGTAAATGTGCTCCATGGTGTAAGTGGCTTTACCCGTGTTGGACTGGGCAGTATTCACTACTTCAAAATCAAATCAAATCAGGATTAATTTTCATTCAACCATACATGGATACAGCTGAACAAGACAGCATTCCTCTGGGGCCAAGGTGCAAAACATTCAAAATAGCAGAAAGCATTCAAAAATAGTGAGGAACATTCAAAATAGCAAGTAACATAATTCAAAATACTGACCAAAGAAGCATTTTCACTTGGAAAAGAAACATATATATTGTATAGTCCAAGACCCTGAGCGACAATGTCCGGCAACATCCTTGTGCTGCTGGATCCTAGACTTCCTATTGGATTAGCAACAGATGTTAAGGATGGGCTCCCTCTGACCCTCAACACAGGTGCCCCCCAGGGTTGTGTCTTGAGTCCCATCCTCTACTCCCTTTACACCCACAACTGTGTTACCACGCACAGCTCCAATCTGCTGATCAAATTTCTAGATAACATGACATTGATTGGCCTTATTTCTATCAGTGACAAGGCAGCCTACAGAGGAAAGGTTAACACCCTGACACAGTGGTGCCAAGATAACAACCTCCCCCTCAATATCCAAAGAAAAGTGAAAGAGCTGATTGTGGATTACAGGAGGAACAGAGCTAGGCTTGCCTTGATCAATGTCAATGGGACTGAGTTGAGAGGGTGAGTAGTTACAAGTTCCTCGGTACACACATCACCAAAGATCTCACTTGGACTGTACACACCAGCTGTGTTGGCAAAAAAAAAAGCAGCTTCTCTTCCACATCAGATGACTGAATAAGTTTAATATGAGCCCCGAAATCCTCAAGACCTTCTGCAGGGGCACCATTGAGAGCATACTGACAGGCTGTATCCACGCCTGGTACAGGAACTGCACCAGCCTTGATCACTGGGCATTGCTGAGAGTGATACGGACAGCCCAGCACATCTGTGGATGTGAACTTCCCTCCACTGAGGATATTTACAGCAGCAGATGCATAAGAAAGCCTGGAAGATCATTGGGAACACCAGTCACCTCAATCATAAACTGTTTCAGCTGCTTCTGTCTGGCAAACAGTACTGCAACATTAAAGCCGGGACCAACAGGCTACTAGAAGCACCTTTCTACAAGCCATTAGACTTATAAATTCCCATGACTGTAAATCGCGACAGTCATAATGCAAAGATTTTTACTTCCTCACGTTGTGGGATGGAGATAAGATTTAAATAAGTAAATTCAAGTTCAGATGCAACTAAGAGTACAGTCTCCCAGCAATGTGCAGACGCACACAACCTAGCATGTCACTCCACCTCTCAAAGGAGGGAAGGAAGCACCGAAGGGAGAGGCCAGCGCGGATGCCATGCTGTAACACTTCCATGTCTTCTCACTTGGCCTACTGTAGCAGCAAGCCCGAGGCTTGGGGCTCAGTCCACAATATACCAAGGCAACACAGCTCCCATGACGTCTGTGTCCCCCAGACAAAGGTAAAAGGTAGCAGCTTAGACTATCCCGGTCCAACTGAAACGTGTGATCGCAAGTGAAGTGCCTGATGCAATATCCCACATTTATACTGCACCAGCTTTGATGCATTCAAGTAAAGTTCTGCAGCCAGGTCAGCTCCTCTGTACCCAAACCGGATTCTCTGACTGGCTCCTCCAATACCCTGACCGTCTCCTTCGACGACATCCCAGCTGGCTCCTTCGACACCTTAGCCGGCTCCTTTGCCAACACCAGCCCAGCTACTCCGATCAACAAGCAGCTCACGGATGGAGTAGCCCCACAGTATCAGAAGTTCTTGGTGTAGAATTGTCTTTGGATCGTAAAAAAATACATTTTACAAAATAAATAAGCACCTTTGCTTGGCCCCCGAGAGGCCACTGCGTTTGCATGCGCTGCCATCTTATCGATAATTCTACTTTTTGAAGGATTTTCCGCTCATTGGTGTGTTCATACCAGGCTGTGCTGCAACCAGTCAATATACACTCCAATACACATCTATAGATGTTTGCAAATTAGTTAATGTAAAATGAGTGCAAAAAATAGTGTGGTAGTCTTCATGGGTTCTTGTACTGTTCAAAAATCTGATGGTGTGTGGAAGAAGCTGTCTGAAGACCTATAGGATTATATCTATTTGAACGAAAGGAAATGCCAGAAAGAATGATGATCCAAATTCTAACAGAACCCAATTACTTACTTTCAACATAGTAACAGATTCTAAAATTAACTTTTAAATGGTATTTGCGATATGAAGGAATTCTTTTCTCACAGAATATCTTCCAAATGGAATAGGTTCTCAATAAACTCGTGTCAACCAGAATAAATATCCAGGTCAGGTTATCGGATCATAAAGCTGCTTCCATGATATAATTAACGGCAGCTTTGACAGAGACAACAAAACCAGATGAATCATTACTTATTGAGAGAGCCATGGAACTGTACCCATCATATGCCAGTCACTCCATAGTGAGCCTCAGGGATGGTCAGACATCTGTCAGTTTGCAAAGGTTAACACCATCATCACCCTTAATCTCGCTGGCCTCTTCCAGTACCAGTGTCAGACCATCAGACATAGGTGCAGAATTAGGCTAGATCTCATGGTCCGGGAGTGGAAAAGACTTTGACAGCGGATATTGGTTGTGTGGTGCAGCCTTGTCCATTTTCAGCCCCAGTTCGCATCTTCATTGCCCTTCAGTCTTCATGGAACCCCTGCTATTAAAATGTTTAGAGAACCAGATACTGGCAAACATGATTTTTATCAATAATAACTATGTGTGTTTTAAGCTTTATACTGAATATTATCAGTAACTGAATTACTGAATTAGATTTGCCATAATGATAAGGGAGGGAAATACTTTAATGATAACATGACACAGCACATGACAAATGAACAAATATCAAAACATCAAATCATATAGAAAAGTGTGTCAGTTTGCATCCAAGGATTTAGTCGGGGGTGAGGGGGAGCCCTCAAGTATTGTCATATTTCTGGTGCCCAGTATTGCATACCCCTAACCTACTAACCCTAACCTGTACATATTTACCATGTAGTAAGAAACTGGTCAGCCTAGAGGATATGGGGAGAACTTATAGACTCCTTACAGGAATCGAATCTGATTGGTGACTACTGGAACTGTAAAGCATTTGATTGATCCGCTACACTACTGTGATGCCTTTAATATTAAGGCTATGATTTGCCATAATGTTAAGGGAGCGAAATATTTTAGGTGTTAAAGATACTTACTAGGGCATGAGATTCAAACAAGGAGGACAAAAAGAGCAGATCATAGAAAAACAGTAATGCTTGATTGCATGATTTGTGTTTTTTTCACTTTTTCTCTGCACATTGTGTGTTGATTTTTCTATTTTAAATTGGATTTTTTCAGGTTTCTTGCTTTATGGCAGCCAGACAAATGTCAGGCTTGTATAATTTATACATACTTTGATAAAGTAATCTCTTGAATCCTTTGAATGGAATAAAGGTGAAGCCGTCCAGATAGATTGAAAGCTCTGTGGCCTTACACAAGTAAGTCTCATCTTTTCACTGTAGTAAAGGGGCTGCAGAAGTTGTCATGACACCAGTCATTGAGTACTCTCTGAGCTTAATGGCACTTTCTTATTCACACAATAATTAAGTCTCTAAAATTGGTCATTTAAATTATAAATATAGTCACTGTGTATAATACCATTCTTTGTCTGATTAAGATTCTGAATAAAAAATTACAGTTATTAATATTTCACAGAAGATTACTTTTTTATCAAGTGCATTTCAACCAAACTAAAATTTGATTCATTATCTGTCTGCTAACTGAATGATTAATGAATTACCATCTTTGTGTTTTCTCTGTCAGTTTTGTTGATACCAACCGTAATTGTCAATGTTGTACCAAACTCAATAATTTCTGCCGTTAAATGCCATTGATAGATGGAAGGTGGTATTCAAAATGATGGCTCATTGCAATTTCATGAAATGGGCTTTTCTGTAGCTGCAGTCATTCCAATTAAGTTGGAATAGCTGTAAAATGGCAGGATATTATGAACAATCTGTGCAAGATCCCAATCGTTTATCTCTTGGCATTTTATAAACCGAGACTAATACTCTCCCTGATTCCTAATCTGGAACTGGCTGCAGATATCTTGAAATAATTAATCTGGTTGCCAGGATACCCAGTTTTTAATGGTGTTGGTGAAATCACTTCTCAACTCTATCACCGACGGAAAAAGGAGTAGAACATTCAAAGAGCACCAGTGCCTTTACTTTCTTAGGGGTTCAGTTTTCATCGAACACCAACAAACTTGTACAGATTTACTATTGTAGACTTTCCAGGCCATGCTCTATTCTCACTACTATCATTGAAAATGAGGCACAGGAGCCATAGGCTTCTACTCCACCAAGTTCAGGAACAGCTATTACTCTTAAAACATCCGGTGGAACCAATGTAGATAATTTCATCACCCCACCCTGAACTGATTCCACAATGTATAGACTCACTTTCGAGAACTTTACAACTCATGTTCTCAATATTATTTATGTACTGTACATATTTAACCATATAACCATATAACAATTACAGTATGGAAACAGGCTATCTCGGCCCTTCTAGTCTGTGCTGAACACTTACTCTCACCTAGTTCCACCGACTTGCACTCAGCCCATAACCTTCCATTCCTTTCCTGTCCATATACCTATCCAACTTTGCTTTAAATGACAATACTGAACCTGCCTCTACCACTTCTACTGGAAGCTCATTCCATACAGCTACTACTCTCTGACTAAAGAAATTCCCCCTCATGTTACCCTTAAACTTTTGCCTCCTAAATCTCAACTCATGTCCTCTTGTTTGAATCTCCCCTAATCTCAACGGAAAAAGCCTATCCACATCAACTCTATCTATCTCCCTCCTAATTTTAAATACCTCTATCAAGTCCCCCCTCAACCTTCTACACTCCAAAGAATAAAGACCTAACTTGTTCAATCTTTCCCTGTAACTTAGGTGCTGAAACCTAGGTAACATTCTAGTAAATCTTCTCTGTACTCTCTCTATTTTGTTGACATATTTCCTATAATTCAGTGACCAGAACTGTACACAATACTCCAAATTCGACCTTACTAATGCCTTGTACAATTTTAACATTACATCCCAACTCCTATACTCAATGCTTTGATTTATAAAGGCCAACATAACAAAAGCTTTCTTCACCACCCTATCCACATGAGATTCCACCTTTGGGGAACTATGCACCATTATTCCTAGATCTCTCTGTTCTACTGCATTCCTCAATGCCATACCATTTACCCTGTATGTTCTATTTGGATTATTCCTACCAAAATGTAGCACCTCTCACTTATCAGCATTAAACTCCATCTGTCATCATTCAGCCCACTCTTCTAACTGGCCTAAATCTCTGCAAACTTTGAAAACCTAATTCATTATCCACAACGCCACCTACCTTAGTATCATCTGCATATTTACTAATCCGATTTATTACCCCATCATCCAGATCATTAGTGTAAATGACAAACAACATTAGACCCAGTACAGATCCCTGAGGCACACCACTAGTCACTGGCCTCCAACCTGACAAACAGTTATCCACCACTACTCTCTGGCATCTCCCATCCAGCTACTGTTGAATCCATTTTACTACTTCAATATAATACCTAACGATTGAATCTTCCTAACTAACCTTCCATACGGAACCTTGTCAAAGGCCTTACTGAAGTCCATATAGACAGCATCCACTGCTTTATCTTCATCAACTTTCCTAGTAACCTCTTCAAAAAATTCAGTAAGATTTGTCAAGCATGACCTTCCATGCACAAATCCATGTTGACTGCTCCTAATCAGACCCTGTCTATCCAGATAATTATATATACCATCTCTAAGAATTCTTTCCATTAATTTACCCACCACTGATGTCAAATTGACAGCCTATAATTGCTAGGTGTACTCTTAGAACTCTTTTTAAACAATGGAATCATTGTTATAATACTACTACTACTACTACTAATAATATTGTTATTGTATTTTTATATTTTCTCAGCTCAAGCTGGTGAAACCTGAGGTATGAGCCTCCATGAAGGGTCATGTTCTTCTATTGGTTAATTTTTTTTCTCTGTGGTGATAATTTCTTCATTTTTTCAGGTTGTACTTTCATTAGGTTTAGTGGTGTGCACTTCTTATCAGAATTGCATATGTTTACATGAAGTACCAAATCCTATTTCAGTTAAAGAAAACATATCGTTAGAGGTTTTATCTTATTGCTTTGTAATTTTTTTTATGCTCTATTACTCCTTCTGTCCCAGGTAGTGTTAACCTAAGCGTGTTCCAGTGTACGTAAAGTTTTCTAAAATCTGTCATTACACTTATTTTTCTTTGTAAATTTTCCAGTTTAGTTTCAGATCAACATATTATAACAAAATAACACATTAATAAGGTTATAGCAAAAGTGTTTATTGCTTTTGTTGTATTTTTACTATTGTCCTCTGTTTGGCAGATTTTCTTAAGCCTTGAAATAAATTCTGTCAAAAGCTCTTCTTTTATAGTGCTGTGATCTATTTTTTTGCTTGTTAATATCCCAGATACTTAAATGTTTCATTTTCTTCCATTGGTTGTAGTGTATCCTGCTGATCTGTCTTGTATTCTATTAGCTCTATTACACCTTTCTTTATGCTTAATGCACTGAACTTATCTTGTCCAAAGTTCATGTTTATTTCTTTAGAAAATAGTTCTACTAATTGAATTAATTGCTTAGTTTTACTGATGAAGGAGTGCATGAAGATGAAGTATCTGGTAAGGCTCTGAAAACCTGTGCCAACCACCTAGTGGGAGTATTCAAGGACATTTTCAACCTCTTACTGCTATGGGCAAAAGTACCCACTGGCTTCAGAAAGGCAACAATTAGACCAGTAGCTAAGAAGAATAATGTGAGCTGCCTTACTGACTATAGCCCAGTAGCACTTACGCTACAGTGAGGAAATGCTTTGAGAACTTGGTCATGACTAGACTGAACTCCTGCCTCAGCAAAAAGCTGGACCCATTGCAAGCTGCCTATTGCCACAATAGGCAGACATAATCTAAATGGCTTTCCACATGGAATTAGACGACCTGGACAACACAAACGCCTATGTCAGGATGCTGTTCATCAACTATAGCTCAGCATTTAATACCATCATTCCCACAATCCTGATTGAGAAGTTGCAGAACCTGGGCCTCTGTACCTCCCTCTGCAATTGGATCATCCACTTCCTAACCAGAAGACCACAATCTGTGCAGATTGGCAATAAGACATCCTCCTTGACATCCTCAACTCTGGCTCACCTCAAAGGTGCGCACTTAGCCCACTGCTCTACTCTCTATATACACATGACTGTGTGGCTAGGCATTGCTCAAATGCCATCTATAAATTTGCTGATGATAGAACCATTGTTGGTAGAGTCTCAGGTGGTGACGAGAGGGTGTACAGGAGTGAGATATGTCAACTAGTAGAGTGGTGTTACAGTAACAACCTGGCACTCAACGTCAGTAAAACGAAAGAGCTGATTGTGGACTTCCGGAAGGGTAAGACGAAGGAACACATACCAATCCTCATAGAGGGATCAGAAGTGGAGAGAGTGAGCAATTTCAAGTTCCTGGGTGTCAAGATCTCTGAGGTTCTAACCTGGTTCCAGTATATTGATGTGGTTATAAAGAAGGCAAGACAGCAGCTATACTTCATGAGGAGTTTGAAGAGATTTAGCATGTCCACAAATAAACTCAAAAACTTCTATAGATGTACCGTGGAGAGCATTCTGAGGGGCTGCATCACTGTCTGGTATGGGAGGGGCTACTGTGCAGGACTGAAAAAAGCTGCAGAGGGTTGTAAATCTAGTCAGCTCTATCTTGGGTACTAGATAGAGTTTCTGAAAGGCAGTGTCCATTACGAAGGACCTCCCACACCACCCAGAGCATGCCCTTTTCTCACTGTTACCATCAGGTAGGAGGTACACAAGCCTGAAGGCACACACTCAGTGATTCAGGAACTGCTTCTTCTCCTCTGTCATCTGATTCCTAAATGGACTTTGAACCCTTGGACAATACCTTACTTTCTTAATATACAATATTTCTGTTTTTAATCAATTTAATATACATACACTGTAATTGATTTGCTATTTTAACTTATTATTATTTCTAGTTATTCATTCATTCATCTATTTATTTATTTGTTTGTTTATTTATTTATTTATTTGTCATTGATATTATGTATTGCATTGACCTGCTGCTAAGTTAACAAATTTCATGTCACATGCTGGTGATAATAAGCCTGATTCTGATTCTCATTTTTTTGTTTTTACATTAGTTTTGACTTCCATTGTCAGCCCGGTTGTACTATTTTGCTGTTTGTGTATTTCTTCACTTTTGAAATACACGTTCTGCACTTTCCTCATTTTTCCCAGAAACACAGGCCATTGCTGCTCTGCTGATATCCCTGCCAGTAGCTCCTTCCTATTTGCTTTAGCCAACTCCTCTCTCATACCACTGTAATTTCCCTTACTCCACCGAAATACTGTTGTGTCAGACTTTATTTTCTCAAGTTGAACTCAATCATATTGTGATCACTAGTTCCAAAGGGATTTTTACCTTCAGCTCTCTAACCACCTCTGGTTCATTACATAACACCCAATCCAGTATAGCTGATCCTGTAGTAGGCTCAATGATAAACTGCTCTAAAATGCCTTCTTTTAGGCATTCAACAAACTCACTCTCTTGAGATCCATTACTAACCTGATTTTCCTAATCAACCTGCATGTTAAAATTCCCCATGACTACCATAACATTGCCCTTTTGACACGCCTTTTCCATTTCCTGTTATAACTTTTGTTCCACCTCCTAGCCACTGTTGTGAGGCCCATATATTTGCCATCAGGGTCCTTTTACACTTGCAGCTTCTAAACTCAAAACACAGGATTCAACATCTTCCAATCCTATGTTGCATCTTTCTACTGATTTGATGCCATTCTTTACCAGTAGAGCCACACCACCCCCTCTGCCTACCTTCTTATCCCTCCGATATAATGAGTAACCTTGGACATTCAGCTCCCAACTACAACCATCCTCCAGCCACAATTCAGTGATGGCCACAACATCATACCTGGCAATCTGTAATATTGCAACAAGATCATCCACCTTATCTCTTATACTCCGTGCATTGAGATACAACACCTTGAGTACCCAATTTGCTACCCTTTTTGATTTTGCCTCACAAATGCACTGATATTCACCCTTTTGGCTGCGACAATGTCCCATCACCTGCCTGCTCTTCCTGACAGTCTGACTGCACGCTATTTTTACCTTTTTACCATCTGTACTATCCTGAGTTCCTTCACACCAGTTCCCACCCCCCTGCCAAATTAATGTAAACCCTCTCCAACAGCTGTGACAAACCTGCCCAAGAGAATATTGGTCCCCCTCGGGTTCAGGAGCAACCCATCACTTTTGACCACGTCATACCTCCCCTAGAAGAGATCCAAATGATCCAAGAATCTGAAGCCCTGCTCCCTGCGCCAGATTTCCAACCACACATTTATCTGCCAAATCATCCTGGCAGAGGCAGCAATCCAGAAATGACTACCCTGGACGTCCTTCTTCTCAACTTTCTACCTAGCTCTTTAAAATCTCTTTTCAGGACCTCTTTGCTTTTCCTTCTTATGTCGTTGGTACCAATATGTACAAAAATCTGGCTGCTCTCCTTTCCTCTCCAAAATATTGTGAATGTGATCTGAGATGTCCCTGACCCTGACTCCTGAGAGGCAACGTACCATCGAGGTGTCCCAATCAGATTGGCAGAATCTCCTATCAAGTCCCTTATCATTACCGCTCCCTTCTTCTCTCTCTTTCCCTTCTGCACCACGGACCCATGCTCAGTGCCTATAACCCGGTCTCTGTGGCATTCCCCCGAGAGTTCATCCCCCACAAAAGTATCCAAAATGGTATACTTGTTTTTGAGGGGAATGGCTCCAGGTGTATTCTGCTCTAGCCGCCTATTTCTATTTTACCTGACAGTCACCCAGCTACTCGCCTCCTGCAACTTTGGGGTGACTACTTCCCTGTAATTGTGATCAATTATCTCCTCACTCTCCCGTACAAACCGAAGGCCATCCAGCTGCTGCTCCAGATCCCGAACATGGTGTTCAAGGAGTTGCAGCCAAATGCACTTCACACAGGTGTAGTTCCCTGGGAGACTCTTCTCCTAGCAGGAGGTACAGAAGCCTAAAGTCCCACACCAATAAGTTCAAGAACAGCTACTTTCTTTCAACCATTTAGCTCCTGAACCAAACAGCCAAATGCTAATGAATATATTTTGCAAAATTGTGACCAACTTGATTATTTTTCTCTAAATGTGCTTTATTTGTTTTAATTTATGCTTACAACAAATTTGACAATGTTAGTCTTTGATTCACAGCCTGTTGCTCCCTTTCAATGACTTTATCTTATGTTTTTCATATTTATTTTTTATTTGTTATTACTTTTTCCCTTTTTTATTTGCACAATTTGTTGTCTCCTGCACATGGGCTGCTTGTCCATCTTATTCTGTGTTTTTTTCTCATTGATTATAACCATATAACCATATAACAATCAGAGCACGGAAACAGGCCATCTCGGCCCTCCTAGTCCTTGCTGAACTCTTAATCTCACCTAGTCCCACCTACCCGCACTCAGCCCATAACCCTCCACTCCTTTCCTGTCCATATACCTATCCAATTTTACCTTAAATGACACAACTGAACTGGCCTCTACTACTTCTACAGGAAGCTCATTCCACACAGCTGTCACTCTCTGAGTAAAGAAATACCCCCCCGTGTTTCCCTTAAACTTCTGCCCCCTAACTCTCAAATCATGTCCTCTCGTTTGAATCTCCCCTACTCTCAATGGAAACAGCCTATTCACATCAACTCTATCTATCCCTCTCAAAATTTTAAATACCTTGATCAAATCCCCCCTCAACCTTCTACGCTCCAATGAATAGAGACCTAACTTGTTGAACCTTTCTCTGTAACTTAAGTGCTGAAACCCAGGTAACAGCCTGGTAAATCGACCCTGCACTCTCTCTAATTTATTGATATCTTTCCTATAATTCGGTGACCAGAACTGCACACAATATTCTAAATTTGGCCTTACCAATGCCTTGTACAATTTTAACAATACATTCCAACTTCTGTACTCAATGCTTTGATTTATAAAGGCCAGCGTTCCAAAAGCCTTCTTCACCACCCTATCTACATGAGACTCCACCTTCAGGGAACTATGCACTGTTATTCCTAGATCTCTCTGTTCCTCTGCATTCCTCAATGCCCTACCATTTACCCTGTATGTTCTATTTGGATTATTCCTGCCAAAATGTAGAACCTCACACTTCTCAGCATTAAACTCCATCTGCCAACGTTCAGCCCATTCTTCTAACCGGCATAAATCCCCCTGCAAGCTTTGAAAACCCACCTCACCATCCACAACACCTCCTACCTTAGTATCATCAGCATACTTACTAATCCAATTTACCAACCCATCATCCAGATCATTTATGTATATTACAAACAACATTGGGCCCAAAACAGATCCCTGAGGCACCCCGCTTGTCACCGGCCTCCATCCCGATAAACAATTATCCACCACTACTCTCTGGCATCTCCCATCTAGCCACTGTTGAATCCATTTTATTACTCCAGCATTAATACCTAACGACTGAACCTTCTTAACTAACCTTCCATGTGGAACTTTGTCAAAGGCTTTGCTGAAGTCCACATAGACATCCATTGCCTTACCCTCGTCAACATTCCTCGTAACTTCTTCAAAAAATTCAATAAGGTTTGTCAAGCATGACCTTGCATGCACAAATCCATGCTGGCTACTCCTAATCAGATCCTGTCTATCCAGATAATTATTAATACTATCTCTAAGAATACTTTCCATTAATTTACCCACCACTGATGTCAAACTGACAGGTCTATAATTGCTAGGCTTACTTCTAGAACCTTTTTTAAACAATGGAACCACATGAGCAATACGCCAATCCTCCGGCACAATCCCCGTTTCTAATGACATCTTAAAGATCTCAGTCAGAGCTCCTGCTATTTCTACACAAACTTCCCTCAAGGTCCTGGGGAATATCCTGTCAGGACCCAGAGATTTATCCACTTTTAAATTTCTTAAAAGTGCCAGTACTTCCACCTCTTTAATTGTCATAGGTTCCATAACTTCCTTACTTGTTTCCCACACCTTACACAATTCAATATTGTGAATACCGAAGAGAAGAAATCGTTCAAAATCTCTCCCATCTCACTCGGCTCCACACATAGCTGACCACTCTGATTCCCTAAGGGGGCAATTTTATCCCTCACTATCCTCTTGCTTTTAATATAACTGTAGAAACCTTTCGGATTTACTTTCAGCTTATTTTTAAACCAACCTCGTATCTTCTTTTAGCTTTTCTAATCTCTTTCTTAAGATTCCTTTTACATTCTTTATATTCCTCGAGCAATTCCTTTACTCCATGCTGCCTATATCTATTGTAGACATCCCTCTTTTTCCGAACCAAATTTCTAATATCCCTTGAATACCATGGTGCTTTCAAACCTTTAACCTTTCCTTTCAACCTAACAGGAACGTAAAGATTCTGTACCCTCAAAATTTCACCCTTAAATGACCTCCATTTCTCTATTACATCCTTCCCATAAAACAACTTGACCCGAACCACTCTCTCTAAATCCCTTCGCATCTCCTCAAAGTTAGCCTTTCTCCAATCAAAAATCTCAACTCTAGGTCCTGTCCTGTCCTTCTCCATACTTATATTGAAGCTAATGCTATTGTGATCACTGGACCCAAAGTGCTCCCCAACACATACATCTGTCAGCTGACCTATCGCATTCCCTAACAGGAGATCCAACACTGCCCCATCTCTAGTCGGTACTTCTATGTATTGTCGCAAAAAACTATCCTGCACACATTTCACAAACTCTAAACCATCCAGCCCTTTTACAGAATGAGCTTCCCAGTCTACATGTGGAAAATTAAAATCTCCCACAATCACCACCTTGTGTTTACTACAAATATCTGCTATCTTGTTACACATTTGCTCTTCCAACTCACACTCCCCATTAGGTGGCCTATAATACACTCCTATCAGTGTTACTACACCTTTCCCATTCCTCAATTCCACCCAAATAGCCTCCTTAGAGGAACTCTCTAATCTATCCTTCCAAAGCACTGCCATAAGATTTTCTCGGACAAGCAATGCAACACCTCCTCCTCTGGCCCCTCCTACTCTATCACACCGGAAGCAACTAAATCCAGGAATATTTAGTTGCCAATCACACCCTTCCTGCAACCATGTTTCACTAATAGCTACAACATCATAATTCCAGGTATCAATCCATGCTTTAAGCTCATCCACCTTTCTTACAATGCTCCTAGCATTAAAATAGATACGTTTAAGATACTCTCCACCCCTTCCTCTTTTTTTTATCCCTAACAATGCATTCAAATTTATTATCCTTTTCTTTCTTCTCCCCTACATCTTCGGGCTGAACGCATCCCTTCTCCATCACCTGCCTTTCCTCCCTCACGCACTGTCTATTTACTTGCTCTACTGGTGAACTAACCTCCTCTCCCATGATTTCCTCAAATTGATTCCCGCCCCCCCATCTTACTAGTTTAAAGTCTGCCCTGTAGCCCTAGCAAACCTCCCCGCTAGGATATTGGTCCCCCCAGGATTCAAGTGTAACCCGTCCTTCTTGAACCAGTCACGCCTGCCCCAGAAGAGGTCCCAATGATCCAGAAACTTGAATCCCTGCCCCCTGCTCCAATCCCACAGCCACACATTCATCCTCCACCTAATTCCATTCCTACTCTCACTGTCGCGTGGCACAAACAGTAATCCCAAGATTACTACCTTTGCGGTCCTTCTTCTTAACTACCTTCCTAACTCCCTATACTCTCGTTTCAGGACCTCTTCCCCTTTCCTACCTATGTCATTGGTATCTACATGTAACACGACCTCTGGCTCCTCACCCTCCCACTTCAGGATATCTTCGATGCGATCAGAAACGTCCCGAACCCTGGCACCAGGGAGGCAAATTACCATCTGGGACTCCCAATCACCTCCACAGAACCACCTGTCTGAACCCCTGACTATCGAGTCCCCTATTACTATGGTCCTCTTTCTTCTATCCCTACCCTTCTGAGCTACAGGGCCGTCCTCTGTGCCGGAGGCCCGGCCACTGTCAGTTCCACCAGGAAGGCTGTCCCCCCCAACAGTACTCAAACATGGGGTACAGCCACTGGGGTACTTTCTAGTACCTGCCTCTTCCCCTTCCTGACTGTGACCCACCTATCTGCCTCCCGTGGCCCTGGTGTGACCACCTGCCTGTAACTCCTCTCTATCACCTCCTCACTCTCCCTGACCAGACGAAGGTCATCGAGCTGCAGCTCCAGTTCCCTAACTAGGTCCCTCAGGAGCTGCAGTTCGGCACACCTGGCGCAGATGTGGACGTCCAGGAGGCTCGGAGACTCCAGGACCTCCCACATCCGACACCGAGAACAACAAGCTGCCCTCACACTCATAGTTCCCAAAATACTGAAAAATAACAAGAACTAAAAGATAAGCCTACTGTACCCTCTTCCGCCTAAGCCCCCTGAGCCCAAGCCCTACACTCTGCGCCCGGCGCACTCCGCTGCCCGCAAACGAAGCTGCCCTCTTCTTAAGGCTGCGTTCTTTTTATATCTTCCCTCCTTCCCAGGCCTCCTCACGTGCCTGTGCAGCCCTGCCTCTCAGAACTCCGATCTGAGACGCAATTGGACAATTTGAAAATGGCCGCCGCCACACTTCCTCTCAAAGCCTCGCTGTCCTCTTCCAAAAGAGGTTTCTATGAAATTCTATAGTGTTTCTTCGTATTTACTGTTAATGCCCACTAAAAAGAGAATCTCAGAGTTATAATCATAACATATGTATACTGCTGGTACTTTGATATAAAAATACTTTGAACTTTGAACTTTTATAATAAACTTGAGTCTGATGCATCAGATCGCCTTTCTGTGTCCAGGGAGAACCTGCTTGAGTTCTCCTGTCTAAGCTGCGTTCCCGTCAATCTTTTCCAAACATTTCCAAAGGTTAAGTGACCAAAATCTAATGCCATACTTCAGCTACATTAAGGAGGCAAATATTTTGTGCTTGTCCAAATAAGTATGCCTTACCTCACAAACATTAGCCTTGCCTACCCCCTAGGAAAACAAACCCTGGACAGGAAGAATGTGAAGGCTTTGGAGAAGGTGCGGAAAAGGTTTACCAGGATAAAGATAAAGATTAGCTTTATTTGTCACATAAACATTGGAACATCAAAGTAAACAGTAAATGCATACTTTGCATCAATGACCAGCACAGTCTGATTCTGGGAATTCAAAGATCCAACGGTTCATTCATTATCAATGTACGTCACTCTGAAATTCTTTATTTCTCCAGGCAGCCATGAAACCAAGAAAGAAAAGAAAGACAGCACGATCATCAACCCCAAATCTATCCTCCCAAAACTGAGCAAAACAGATTAGGCTCATCGATCCGTGGAATGGGCTGCAGAGGTGCTGGTAGAAGCAGATATTAGTTAAAATTTCAAGGTAAACTTTATTATCCAAATATGTATATGTCACCAAATACTATTCTGAGATTAATTTCAAGGATGGTGTGAGAGAAACGGTTAGGTAGACACACAGATATAAAAGAATGAAGAGAGGGGATGTGGATCAAGTACAGGCAGGAGAGGTATGATTTAATTTGACATTGTGGTCAGTGCACACACCACAGGCAGAACAGCCTGTTCCTTTGTTCCTGTTCTACATTCTACATTCTTTGTTCGATGATCTGCATTCTAGATAAACATGATAAGTGTTACACTTGCTCCCACAACTCCTTCTTCATTCAGGGCCCACAACAGTCCAGGTCAGGCAACACCATTGGCGAGCCGGTCTGGGTCATCTGCTCTAACTGGTGCTTCCATTGTGGCCTCTCCTACATCAGTGAGACCTGAAGCAGATTAGCAGATCGCTTTATCGATGAAACCTGAAGCAGATTAAGAGATCACTTTATCAAGTACCTTCAATTTATTGCCTGAAAATGTAGGATCTCTGGTGGCATTTCAGTTTGACTCCTATTCCCATTCCAACATGCTCTCCATGGCTGTCTCTACTGAACACATGCTCCTCTCTACAAGTAAGAAGTTGAAAGGGTCTAGAGCTTCAAGTTCCCAGGATTGAACAATATGAATAAACTATACTTCCGCCAGAGAAAGCAGGATCTCCCAATGGACACACATTTTAATTCCACGTCCCATTCCCATTCTGATATGTCAATCCATGGCCTCCTCTACTGTCAAGATGAAGCCACACTCAGGTTGAAGGAACAACACCTTTTATTCTGTCTGGGTAGCCTCCAACCTGATGGCATGAACATTGCTTTCTCTAACTTCCGTTAATGCCCCCCTCCCCTTCTTACCCTACTCCTTATTTATTTATTGTTCCACCTTCGTTTTCTTCTTTTTTCTGTCTCTTTTCTCTCTCTGTCCCTCTCACAATCACTCCTTGCCTGTTCTCCATCTCTCTCTCATGCTCCTCTCTCCCTTTCTTTCTCCCTAGGCCTCCAGTCCCATGATCCTTTCCCTTCTCCAGCTGTGTATTCCTTTTGCCAATCAACTTTCCAGCTCTTAGCTTCATCCCTCCCCCTCCTGTCTTCTCCTATCATTTCAGATCTCCCCCACCCCCTCCCACTTTCAAATCTCTTAATGTCTCTTCTTTCAGTTAGTCCTGATGAAGGGTCTTGGCCCGGAACGTCAACTGTACTTCTTCCTATAGATGCTGCCTGGCCTGCTGTGTTCCACCAGCATTTCATGTGTGTTTCATGAATAACCTATCTTATTCCAGTTCCATGTTAAAATTGTAGAATTTCCTGGTGGTCAACCATTTCAATTCCTATCGCCATTCCTGTTCCAACATGTTGACCCATGGCATCCTTTTCTGTCATGATGAGGCTACCCTCAGGTTGGAGGAGGAACACCTCATATTCTGTCTGGTTGGCCTCCAACCTGATGACATGTACATTGATTTCTCCAACTTTCAGTAATTTTTCGTCCTTCTCTTCTTCACTTCTTACCACTTTTTCTTCCTTTTCTCCCCTTCCTTTCCTATTCTGATGAAGTGTCTTGGCCTGAATTGTCAACCGTTCATTCACTTCCATAGATGCTGCTTGACCAGATGAGTTCTTCCAGTATTTTATAGGTGTTGCTCTGGATCACATGTGTTTATATTCCTTCATTGCTTTCTTTCTCTGATGCACTGTGTCAATGCCTTTCTTTCTTTCTTGCATGGTCCACTTTCTACTCATTCTTATTCAACCTTTTCCACCTATCACCTTCCAGCTTTTCACTTCATCCTCCCTCCCCCACCCACCTGGTTTCACCAATAATCTTCTAGCTTGTACTCATTTCTCTCTCTCCACCTGTTTCTTCTTCCTTCTTCCCCCTTCAATTACAGTCCTTACAAAGGGTTTTGGCCTGAAACATCGACTATTTGGCATAGTTAAGATGGCGTCAAGTGGCTGCCTCTTCGAGGTCATCTGCAGAAACAGCTAAAATCCCTCTTTTTAATGTCTAATTTTTTTTTTCCTTTTCATTGAAACATAGAAAACCTACAGCAGAATACAGGCCCTTCGGCCCACAAGGTTGTGCCGAACATTCCCCTACCTTAGAAATTACTAGGCTTACCTATAGCCCTCTATTTAACTAAGCTCCATGTACCTATCTAAAAATCTCTTAAAAGACCCTATCATATCCACCTCCACCACCGCTGCTGGCAGCCCATTCCACACACTCACCACTCTCTGAGTAAAAAACTTACCCCTGACATCTCCTCTGTACCTACTCCCCAGCACCTTAAACCTGTGTCCTCTTGTGGCAACCATTTTCAGCCCTGGGAAAAAGCCTCTGACTATATATATATATATTTTTTTTTCAAGGTGGCTGTGGTTCTATCAAGGTCTTGATTTGCAAGTCGCACTTAAGCTGCGTTTTTTTTTAACAACAGATGAGTTCTTGTCCTGCAGTTCGTTGGGCGAACATTTTCCAACGTTCTCCAGGCACAAATTGGAAGATGGCACCTTCTAGTTGTGGCCCTATGGACGACCGATTCCAGGCCAATGTTGCCGACTGAGACATTGCAGGACATAAAACATCAGAATATCCCTGCGGCGGATGTATGGATGGAGATCTCTCTAGTCAAGCAATCGCATGCTCTCTCACTCTTTCTTTTGATGCGGGGAGAGTTTGCTGCCAATGGTCAGGTCGGGAATTTTGGAATAAAATTCCAATGCAGCAGACTGTAACACAGTAACAGCAACTGTTAGTTTCCCCTTTTGCTGTGAAAATTAGTGATGTCTCTCTGTGCCTTGTTAGTGAGAGATCCTGTGGCATGTCGATGGTCAGGCAAACAACTGTTTTTGTTGAACGCAGGTCATGGTCTCTCTCTGAGTGTTTGGCTGTTGCTTGGTGGGTGATGGATGTTGATGCTTTTTGCTGAAACAGGCAGGGGGTGGCTTTGGGATTCTAATATTTTTCTGTTCATCCATTTAGGGTTCTTTTGTTTTTCGTGGATGTCTGCGAAGGCAAGTATTTCAGGATGTATACTATATACATCCTCTGGCAATGAACAGAGCCATTTGAACCATTGTTTATTTCTCTCCGTAGTTTTTGCGTGACCTGCTGAGTTCCTCCAGTATTTTTTGTGCGTTGCTCTAGATTTTCAGCATTTGTGATACCTTGTGTCTATGCACTATGTTCTGTGTTCTATGTTCTATATTCTGTGTCCCATGTTCTATGTTCTTTATTCTGTTTCATGCTCTGTATTCTATGTTCTGCGTTAACAGTGTTGTGTCCTATCTTCCTGCTCTTTCTTCACAGCCCTGTCATAGAAATCTAGTGCTATTCTCCCCCCTGTCACAGCGTAGAATTGAATAGGCCTAGACACATTTGCAGGAACACAGCACTGTTTTAATTATATAGTTTTATCACTGAACAATGAATTACAGATATGAGGACCAGAGGAAAGATGGATCCTCACACAGACCTATTGGTTCCTTTCTTACTCACTTACATTGCTAACTGCTGTCACCCCGATGATACTTAATTACGGTCATGCTGCAATTAACAATATGTTTGGCGTAAGCATTATACAAAAAGCCACCCTTAAAATAGGAATCAGAAAAGACAATTATTGACTCAGACCATTATGCAAAGCCTTGACTGCAACATTCTCATTGTTATTTTCAGATACTTCTGTGAAATCACTCTCCTTATCAAGTTTCAAAGTTCAAAGTACACTTAGTACCAAAGTATGTATGCTCTATACAACTTAATATTCATCTCCTTTCAGGCAGCCACAATACAAAGAAACCCAGTAGAACCCATTAAAAAAAGAAATCTGTCAACCACAGAAAAAAAATACAAATTATGAAAACACAAAAACAAGCAAATAACATTTAGAGCTGAAGTTCACGTAAGTGACTTCATTGCCATGGAACGAGTCAGCACTGCAGTTGGTTCAAGAGTCCATTATTTGCAGCCCACAGACTCAATTCAGCACAGAGATGAATGAGCAGTAAGCTGAATGGGCCTGTCCTTTAACCGTGGCCTCGACATCCCATCTTTTCAGTCTGGTCCAGCGATTAAATTATCCAACCCTCAGGTTGTTCCTCACTCTCAGACCCAGGCCCTGGTGTAAAAATATTGCACTAATTGAACTGATCTATAGAAATTCAACATTAAGTCAAATGGGTAAAAGATTCTTTTGTAGCTGTTGTGTAACTCTAAATCCATTGAATCCTTAATGTCACAGACTTCTGGTCAAAACCCTGCACCTGGGCCAATGGCTGCAATATCAGCAGTCTTTTGAGTCTTGTTCTCTCTCTTTATCTCGACTCTCTTACTCTTTACTTTGACCACTTTGCACTGAACTTGGTATTGTACTTTTGTTCTAATTCTGTTTTCCTGTAAAACTGGAAGATAATTTATGTTAAATTTGCGCTTAGTTTGTGAGAGCTGTTTATATGACACCGTGTATTCTCTTTCACACACATGCACGCACACATACCCACACACACATAAATTCCATCTAATCTGTTCCCTTACTCTTTTTACACTTTAAGCTTTGTTTCATCAGTCACTTGTGAGATATTTTAGGATGTTGCTGTAACATTAACGGTTTAGTGAATTCAGCTACAAACTGAATCGTTTGGCCAATCAACTCAATGTTGAATTTCCATAGATCTGTTCACACTGAGGTTGCAGAAGCGAGTAGCTGAGCGACTGTCAGGGGAAATGGAAATGTTAATAGGCAGTTAGGGCAGAGCACCCCTGTGGCCATCGTACACTGTTTTAGATACTGTTATGAGGGATGACCTCTCAGTGGAATGCCACGGAGACCGAGTTATTGGCACTGAGCATGGGTCCATGGTGCAGAAGGTAAAGAGGGAGAAGAGGAGAGCGATTGTGATAGTCAGAGGAACAGACAGGAGATTCTGTTGACATGAATGGGGCATCCAGATGGTATGTTGCCTCCCAGGTGCCAGGGTCAGGGATATCTCAGATCTCATCCACAGCATTTTAGAGAGGGAGGGAGAGCAGCCAGATGTCTTGGTACATATTAGTACCAATGATATAGGAAAGAAAAGCAATGGGGTTCTGAAGAGAGAATTTAGAGAGCTAGGTAGAAAGCTGAGAAGGTGGGCCTCAAGGATAGTAATTTCTGGATTGCAACCTGTGCCACGTACCAGAGAGACAGGATGATTTGGCAGATAAATGTGTGGCTGAAAAGCTGGTACAGGGGGCAGGACTTCTGGTTCTTGGATCATTGTAGTATCTTCTGGGGGATGAATGACCTGTACAAAGGGGATGGTTTGCACATGAACCTGAGGAGGCCAATATTAGAACTGTTTGGGAAGGTTTCAACTGAATTGGCAAGAGGGTGGAAACTGGAGTGTTGAGGCTCAGGATAGGATGGTAAAAAAGCAAAGATAACATGCAATCAGACTGTCAGGAAAGCAGGCAAATACAGTGCCCAAGGTGTTCTATCTCAGTGCAGGGAGTTTAAGAAATAAGGTGGTTGATCTTGTTGCATTACTACAGATTGTTAAGTACGATGTTGTGGCCATCACTGAATCATGGCTGAAGGATGGTTGTAGTTGGGAGCTGAAAGTCCAAGGTTACGCATTGTATCAAAGGGGTAGGAAGGTAGGCAGAGAGAGGCGTGGCTCTATTGGTAAAGAATGGCATCCAATCAGTAGAAAAATGTGACATAGGATCGAAAAATGTTGAATCCTTGTGTGTTGAATTAAGAAACTGCAAGGGTAAAAAGCAGTTATATTCAGGCCTCCAAACAGTAGCTGGGATGTAGACCACCGACTAAAACAGGACATAGAAAAAGTATGTCAAAAGGAAAATGTTATTATAGTCATGGGAGATTTTAACATGCAGGTTGATTGGAAAATTCAAGTTGGGCAAAATGGCTTAATTCTGCTCCTAAGTCTTATGATCTTAAGGGCACGTGAGGCCAGCCCCCGACATATCTTTAGATGCAGGCCAGTGGATTTCACTGTATATTTTGATGTTTCAATAAACATGTGAAGAAATAAGGTCTCATGAGCCCTACGGGCCTCTGCACGGAGCTATAGAGTGTTTGGAGTCTAGGTTTCTCGAGCACCTGTTGTTGTCTTACTAATTGTTGTCGTAACAAGCAACGTTGAGCCCTTGTGTTATTTGTGATGGACATGGGTTTTCTGCTTTCTCTGGTTATTTCATACTGTCTCCAGTTTAGCATTGAGGGGGGAGTCCTTGCTTTGACAATGAGTCATCTTGCAGTGTTGCCCAGTCATGCCACCAACACTCTGTTAGTATCAGTGAGTATAACCTCTTGTTTCTGTCTCTACAAGGGAGCAGCCATTCCTTAACACCTGGGTTCAGCCGTTGCCAGTGCTCATGGTAACATACATCTTTAATAAAACATTTTCAATTCCAATCTGTGGAGGTGGAGTGATTCTCAACATTTTGGATTGAGACCTGTGTTCACCAAACTGCATTAGTACTGAGCAATACATACAAAATACTGTATGAACTCAGGAGGTCAGGCAGCATCTATGGGAAGGAGAAAATGGTCGCCGTTTCAGGCTGAGACCCTTCAGCAGGACTTCCAGCAACTCCCCCATCTATAGATTTTCTCTTGCTTGTGCATTAGTACTGATGAAAGATCCTGTTGCAAAATGTTGACTATACCTTTGCCTCCTCAAATACTGCTTTATCCGCTGAGTCCCTCCAATGCCTTAAACACAAGAGATTCTGCAGATAGTGAAATCCAGAGTAACACACACAAAATGCTGGGGAAGCTCAGCAGGTCAGGCAGAAAAGAATAAAGAGTCAACGTTTTAGGCTGTGACCCAAATTCTGATAAAGCTCCTCGGCCTGTAATGTCAACTTCCATAGATGCTGTCTGAGTGCCTCCAGCATTTTACGTCTGTTCCACCAACATCATGTTTTCTTGCTCCATATTAAGGCATCTGCAGTCTTTTGTGCTTCCAAACCTCAAATCTATTTAGGAATATGACACAGATCTATTAGAACCATGTCAACATCTATGTTTCGAAGACCAATTTTACCATTTTAATTACTCATTTATATTTCAGCCAGAGTGTTTTGCTATTGAAAAGGCTTAATAAATGTTCCCTGTGAGTCTCCTATTGTTCCACTGAAGCCAATTAACATTGTTCAGGATGTGACTGTTTATTACTGTCTGTGACTTTACATGTTCTGAAAGCATTAACTTCAATATTTGGAAGTGTTTCAGAGCATTCTACCTTTCTCACTAAATTCCCTATTCTTCAAAACTGAAGAATGCGGAAGCCATTAGACTTGGCATAACAATAAACAGGTCACTGATACATGTATTACCCATGTTTAGAATTCTGCACAGGGTTGCGGGGTGGAGGTATCTCTCTACCAAAGGAGGTGTAAAGCGCTCCTGCTCTCCGCTAGCCTGCAGGTCACCTTGGGCAAGGTGTAGCATCTGCTTGGCCTCCTGATCAGGATCAGGTAAAGCCATGGGAGCAGATGGTGGATGGTCGTATGAGCAGCTGGTACATATCACAAGTCCTGGTTATGCAACAACTCACACCAGGGAGATAATCACTGAGAAGTATTGCTATTTGCTAGGGTCACCCATTTTGTAAAGACACTGCCTAGAAGAAGGCAATGGAAAACAGCTTCCATAGAAAAATTTGCCAAGAACAATGATGGTCATGTGAAGACCATGATTGCCTACATGAAACACAGCACATAACTAATGAACAAGTTTACTGCAATGCTATTTTTACTGGCCTTCCAAAGCAATCTGTTGACTCACTTTAAATCATTCAGAGCACTGTTACTAGACTACTAACTAAAACCAAGATGGGGGAATGTATCTCTCCTGTACTAAGTACTCTGTGTTGTCTTCTTGTATCTGTTAGAATTGATTTTAAAGTTCTCTTAAAAGTTCTCTTGTTTTCAAAACTCTAAATGGTCTGGGACTGGAGTATATCACATAATCGTTTTGGTTTTATTATCCTGCTCAAGCTCTCAGGTCTTCTGCCATTGGTCTCTTAAATTTAAACAATCTCCCTTGACAGATAACTGGCAGGTCATCTTTTTTTAACTATCCCATTGTAAAGCACTTTGAACTACATCATCTGAATGGTAAGTGCTCCATAAATAAGTTATTATTATTGCATTTGTTCAGCTCAAGCTGATAAAGCCTGAGGTATAGGCAAAGCCAAGCACTCTCATTTCTCCATTGCTAGCGACTTTCAGACTTTTCCAGTGGTGTTTAGCATTATGGCTTTCTGGAGATTTACATAAGTATTGCTGTTTAACCCAAATAGTTTAATGCTATTGTGTAGTCTCTTTGGGATGATACCTGCTGTAGATATTACTATAGGGACAATGTATACACTATTCATGTTCCATAGTCTTTCAATTTCCTCTTTTAATTCTGCATATTTCTGGTGTTTTTCACTTAATGCTTTCGGTAAGTTATGCGTGCTTGAAATGGCTATATCTATTAAACAAGTTGTTTTTGCTTGTCTATTCTGTAATACTGTATTATATTGGGACATTTATTATGGATTGTCCTACCTGTAATCATGGATCAGTCATAATATAACTTGCAGGGCTCTGACTCTAAAACTGGCCTAGGCTTGTATTTGCAGTAAGGTATGTTGTCTTTTATGGGCTTGCGTTTTAAAGCAGGATTTTGGTGAGCGATGTTTGCTACTTGATTGTGCTTGTGTAATGAGTCAGACTGAGCTAAACTGCTGCAGGATCCTGTAATGTGTTGGGTTGTTTCTGGTTTCTCAGCATTTTCTGCATTTATTGTCTTGAATTTGTCAGTCTTTTATGGTGTATTTTTAATATATTTTTGTGTTAACCGCCTAGTACTGTATTGCCACAAGGAACCCCTCTGTTTTTGGGAAGAGGTCTCCAACTGTGAGCCAGGCATTCAATGCTTCCTTCTTATTTTTTATTTCGTCACTGCTCAAGCTGGTAAAACCTGAGGTACAGGCATTCCCAAGCCTGCTCATTTGTCAATTTCTAGGAACTTTCAGACTATTCCAGTGTTGTTTAGTATTGAGGCTTTCTGAAGATTTACATAGATATTACTGTGTAGCCCTAATTATTTAATGCTATTGTGTAGTGTCTTTGGGATGACACTAGTTGTATATCTTGTTCATGTTCCAAAGTCTTTCAGTTTCCTCTTTTAACTCAGTGTATTTGTGGTGTTTTTGTAAGTTGCGTGTGTCCTTTTCACTGTTTGCCAGCTACATTTTTTTAGTTGTTTTTGGATTTGCTATATTTAATAAATAAGTTGTTCTTGCTTGTTTATCCTGTATTATTATGTCTGTACAGTTATTATGGATTGTCCTATCTGTAATAACTGATTGATCATAACAAAATAATAATAATTATTATTTTTATCATATATTCAGTACATGTGATCCATGTATAAGGGTAGCAGAGCAGTGTAGTGGTTAGTGTGAAACTTTACTGCACCAGTGAACAGAAGACTGGGATTTAATTGCTGTCCCTATAAGGAGCTTGTATGTTCCTTTCATAACTATGTGGGTTTCTTCCTGTTGCTCCAGTTTCCTCCCACATTCCAAAAATATGTGCAGGTCGTGGTTAGTGAGTTGTGAACGTGCTATGTTGGTACTGAAATCATGGCAATGATGCAGGTTGCTCCTAGCACTTCCCTTCTGGTATAGGGGGTTAGGGGCAGGGTGCGATTGCACAGGGTTAAAGTAACTGCAGAGAGTTCTAAACTTAATCAGCTCCGTTGTCCAGGACATCTTCAACAACCTCAAGGAGTGATGCCTCAATAAGGTGGCATCCATCATTAAGGACACACATCACTTAAGTCATGCCTTCTTCTCATTGCAACCATTAGGGAGGAGGTACAGAAGCCTAAAATAATACACTTCAAGATTTAGGCACAGCCTTTTCCCCTCTGCCATCCGATTTCTGAATGGACTTTGAACCCATGAACACTACCTCACTATTTTTTTTTAATTTTTCCACTATTTATTTAATTTTATACTTTTATTCACAGGCTTTTCTATTTTTTGTGTATTGCATTGTACTGCTGCTTCAAAGACAACAAATTTTACAACATGTACCAATGATGTTAAACCCGATTCTGATTCTGATTCCTCAGACTGTGTTGGTTGTTGATGCAAATTATGCATTTCACTATATGCTTCAATGTATAGTAGATGTGACAAATAAAGCTAATCTTTAATCGCTATCATCAGGCAAGATGTACTGTCGCATTAGGACAAAAATTGTTAAGATGGAAAACAGCTTCTTCCTTCAGCTTGTAAGACTACTGAACTCCCTGCCTCCACACAGGTCTCATCACATATGAAGTACCAGTTACGCTTTACTATTACTTTTTAAATTGTATCATATATGCACCTTATTATTTGCACCAGGATCGAAAGAAACTGCAGAAGGTTGTAAATCAAGTCAGCTCCATCCTGTGTACTAGCCTACAACGTACCCAGGATATCTTCAGGGAGCGGAGTCTCAGAAATGCAGTGTCCATTATTAAGGACCTCCAGTACCCAGAGTGTGTCCTTTTCTCACTGTTACCATTGGGTAAGAGGTACAGAGGCCTGAAGGCAAACACTCAGCAATTCAGGGACAGTTTCTTCCCCTCTGCCATCTGGTTCCTAAATGGACATTGAATCTTTGGACACTACCTCACTTTTTTTTAATATACAGTATTTCTGCTTTGTACATTTTTAACCTATTCAATATATGTAATTGATTTACTTGTTTATTTATTGTTATTTTTTTAAATTTTATTTATTATTGTTATTATTTTTTCTCTGCTAGAATATGAATTGCATTAACTTGCTGCTGCTAAGTTGATAAATTTCACGTCACAAGCCAGTGATAATAAACGTGATTCTGATTCTGATTATTTGTTCACTTATTTGTGGTAATATTACTTCATGTGCTATGTGTCTGAGTTCCAAGCACTGTGTTGTGCACCTTGTTACTAAGAAACATTGTCTCATTTGCTAGATTATGTAATAAACTTAAATTTGATATTGAACTCTATCTTTAGTGAGATCAGCATCATTTCAAGTGGAAGAGCTGAAGTCTGAAGAATATCTATTTCTCAACGAGGTTTCTACCAAGCCTCAAGGGGCTGAGTTATTGAGGGAGGTTGAGCGAGCTTGGGATTTATTTATCAGAGCATAGGAGACTGAGAAGTGATCTTACAGAGACGTGTAAAATCATGAGCAGCAAAGACGGGGTGAATGCAGCCTTTTTCCCAGGTATTGTGATCAATAACTGGACTGCATAGGTTAAAAGTGAGAAGAATCTATAAGGGACAACTTTTTCATCCAGAGTGTGATTCAGATGTGGAATGAGCTGACAAGGGAATTGGTTGAGGCAGGTATATTAACAACAGTTAAAAGGTAGTTAGAGAGTTATATGGATTGCAAAGGCTTAGAGTTCTGGTTGGTGACCAGAACTGTACACAATACTCCAAATTTGGCCTCACCAATGCCTTGTACAATTTTAACAATACAAAGCCAACGCCTATACTCAATGCTCTGATTTATAAAGGCCAGCATACCAAAAGCTTTCTTTACCATCCTATCCACATGAGATTCCACCTTCAGGGAACTATGCACCATTATTCCTAGATCACTCTGTTCTACTGCATTCCTCAATGCCCTACCATTTACCATGTATGTCCTATTTGGATTATTCCTACCAAAATGTAGCACCTCGCACTTATCAGCATTAAACTCCATCTGCCATCTTTCAGCCCACTCTTCTAACTGGCCTAAATCTTTCTGCAAGCTTTGAAAACCTACTTCATTATCCACAACGCCACCTACCTTAGTATCATCTGCATACTTACAAATCCAATTTACCACCCCATCATCCAAATCATTAATATAAATGACAAACAACATTGGACCCAGTACAGATCCCTGAGGCACACGGCTAGTCTCCAACCTGACAAACAGTTATCCACCATTACTCTCTGGCATCTCCCATCCAGCCACTGTTGAATCCATTTTACTACTTCAATATTAATACTAAACGATTAAACCTTCCTAACTAACCTTCCGTGTGGAACCTTGTCAAAGGCCTTACTGAAATCCATATAGACAGCATCCACTGTTTTACCCTCGTCAACCTTCCTAGTAACCTCTTCAAAAAAATCAGTAAGATTTGTCAAACATAACCTTCCACGCACAAATCCATGTTGACTGTTCCTAATCAGACCCTGTCTATCCAGATAATTATATATACCATCTCTAAGAATACTTTCCATTAATTTACCCACCACTGATGTCAAACTTATAAGCCTATAATTGCTAGCCTTACTCTTAGAACCCTTTTTAAACAACGGAACAACATGAGCAAATTGCCAATCCTCAGGCATCATCCCCCTTTCTAATGACATTTGAATTATTTCTGTCAGAGCTCCTGCTATTTCTACACTAACTTCCCTCAAGGTCCTAGTGAATATCCTGTCAGGACCTGGAGACTTATATACTTCTATATTCTTTAAAAGCGCCAGTACTTCCTCTTCTTTAACCATCATAGTTTCCATAACTACCCTACTTTTTTCCCTTACCTTACACAATTCAATATCCTTCTCCTTAGTGAATACCAAAGAAAAGAAATTGTGCAAAATCTCCCACACATAGCTGTCCACTCTGATTCTCTAAGGGACCAATTTTATCCCTCACTATCCTTTTGCTATTAATATAACTGTAGAAATCCTTTGGATTTATTTTCACCTTACTTGCCAAAGCAACCTCATATCTTCTTTTAGCTTTTCTAATTTCTTTCTTCCTCATCTTTCCCAGAAACTCATGCCATTGGTGCTCTGCTGTCATCCCTGCCAGCATGTTCCTTCCAATTTACTATGGCGAACTCCTTCCCCATACCACTGTAATTTCCTTTACTCCACAGAAATATTGCTATGTCAGACTTTTCTACCTCAACTTAATCCCTATTCTTTACTCTTTTCTCTCTGTCGCCACACTTCTTGTGCTAACATCGCACACCCATGACTTATTAACCCAAACCTACTCTTCTTTGCAATGTGGGAGGAAGCCAGAGCACTCAGAGGAAACTTATGGTCACAGGAAGAACAAACAGACTCCTTACAGACTGCAATGAAAACTGCAGATGACTTAATATGGTACAAGAAACAAGATATTGGATGAACTTATTTAGTCAAGCAGTATCTGGAGGCAAAAGATTAGTCTGCACTTTGTGATGAGACCCTGTATGAGGGTTGCTAGTCTTGGTCAACCCAAAACTTTGATTAACCCTTTTCCTCCACAGATTGGAACTGGAATTGGAATTGTCAAATGTTCAGAGATACAGTCAAAAGCTTGTCTTGTATATTGTTCACACAGATCAAATCATGGTTGCCTTTTATACTGTTCATCCAAATCAATTCATTACACAGTGCATAAATGAAGTACAAGGTATAACAACAATACAGAATAATGTGTTACAGTTACAGAGAAAGTGCAGTGCAGCTAGACAGTAAGGTGAAAGATCATATTGAAGTACATACATTGTGAGGTCCAATTTATCATATTAGGGAACCATTTAATGGTCTTTTAAGTGTAGGGTAGAAATTGTCCATGAGCCACTGGATTTCTATGTCACCATATACGATGTGGAGCAAAAGCCTCACAAGTGTAAAACCATCCTTGTTCTGAGATACAGCACAGTTACAGACACTTCCTGCCCAATGAGCCCAATTACTCCCATGTAGCCAATTAACCTATTAACCATTCCTCATCATCATTATCTGCCATGTCATATGACATAGGTGATCATGGTATTTTGACCATGATTGTTCCTGGCAAATTTTTCTGCAGCAGTTGTTTGCAAGTGCCTTCCTCCAGACACTGTCTTTAGAAAATAGGTGATCCCAGCCATTATCAGTACTCTTCAGAGATTGTCTGCCTGGCGTCAGTGGTGGCACAGCCAGGACTTGTGATATGCACCAGCTGCTCATACGAACATCCACCACCAGCTCCCATGGCTTTACATGACCCAGACTGGGGTGGAAGGGCTAAACAGGTGCTACACCATGTCACCTTGTGCAAGACCTGCAGGTTAGCAGAAGGGAAGGAGCACCTCCTTTGGTAGAGACACATCTCCACACTGTCACTGCACTAGCCATCTAGCCAGTAAGTCTTTGGAATGTGTAAGGAGACTGAAGCACACAGAGAAAGCCCACACGGTCACAGGGAGATGGTATTAACTCCATACTGAGAGCAGAAAAATTGAACCCAGGTCGCTGCTAACCACTATGGAACCGTGCCACCGTCCCATCTAATCTTTATAAATACAATGCCAGAAAGCTTACCAGATATTTTCCTGCTATCTTTTCACAATCGACTCTGTCATCTAGACAGCTCTTCATTGGACCACTGAATGGTGGAGGAAACAGGGGAGACCAAAGGCAACTTGGTGCCGTAACACAGAGACAGAATTGAAGACCCTGAACCACACCTGGGGCACAATAGAACTGATGGCCAAGGTCAGACATGGAGGACCTACATTGCTGCCTAAACACAGGGCAGTAACGGGCAGTAAGTAATTAAGTTTTCAACTCTCGATATGAACATGCTGCACAGTGGAGGAGGGGATTTAATAGGAGATGCCTTCATGGTTTGTGATGCCAAAAACAGAATCAGCATTGGGTTTATTCTCACTGATACATGAGATGAAATTTGTTGTTTTGCAGCAGCAGTGCAGTACAATGACATAAAATGATTATATATTACCAAACTAAATAAATAATGCAAAAAAAAAAACAATGAGGTGGTATTCATGGGATTATTGACTGTTTAGAAATCTGATGACAGAGAGTAGAAACTGTTCCTGAATCACTGTGTGGGTTTTAAGACTCCTATACCTCCTACTGATGTTATCAATATCTCATCCTTAATTCATTATTTGCCCTCTTTAATTGATGTGAACTCTTTAATTCAAGCTGCAAAATCATACTAATGAGCAGCTTTATTAATTTTGTTGGTATACTTGTGTTTAAGTAATGGTGATAAAAAAACATTCTGCTTATAACATTTAATCTGTCACCATTACTTCCAGCTGTTAGAATATTGGGCATATTTAATGAACCCTAAAATTTTATGAACTGACTAGGAATTTCATTATTCTTGATTGAATCAAACTAATTTCAATACAGTACAATTGCCATTCAGTGAAATGGATGAAGTGGTTAGCAAATTATATCCTGGGAAGTGGACTGCATTTGAGTCTCTAACATATGTTTAGAATATCTTGCTTCAAAGATGCTTCAAGCTCTGTGTATGAAACTTCTAAGTAACTGCATTATTAAAGTACTTATATGTCACTATATCCAATCACGAGGTTTATTTCTTCTGAATATTCACAGTAAATATAAAAAAATACAATAGAATCAATGGAAGACCACCCCAACAGGACAGACAGACAGACAATTAATCTGCAAAAGACAACATACTGCAATTATAAAAAAAAGAATAATAATAAATAAATAAGCAATAAATATTGAGGACATGAGAGGAAGAGTCCTTGAAAATGAGTCCATAGGTTATAGAATCAGCTTAGTGTTCAGGTAAGTGAAGTCATCCAGTCTGGTTCAGGAGCCTGATGGGTGAAGAGGAATAACTGTTCCTGAACTCAGAGGTGTGGGACCTAAGTCTCCTGTACCTCCTCCCTGATGGTAGTAGCGAGAAGAGGACATGACCTAGATGGTGGAAACTGCTTTCTTCTGGCAGAGCTCCTGGTGTGATCAGTGACAAAAGGACTTTGTCTGTGATGGATTAGCCTATATCTATCACTTTTTGTAGTGTCAAACTGGGACCCTCTCTGCTGGGTGTAAAACATTGCTTTACATCATCTTGCACAATCCTCCTCAGTCACAACCTAATCTTCAATCCACAGAATTAAATCAGAGTGACTATCATTATCAAATTGTTATTTGTGGATGCTTGGTATGCACAGAATGGCTGCCACATTTCAAACAATACAACATTAACTACACCAGTAAGGTATATTCTTATCTGAAACATGCTGAGACTGGACAGTTCCTTCTGTGCAGATATTAAACAGGATGTAGGATTAGACTTTTCATTTGAGATGACACGGGATGAATTCACAATTGGATTGTCCTCTACCCAACAACAATGTGTTGGCATCTCTGTCAATAGGCCTAAACCCTTCATTCTCCTTCTTCAAATAATCTGTACTTCCAATAGATCGATATCTGACATAGAAGCACAGTGGAGAGTATCTTGTCTGGTTGAATCACTCTTTAGGATGGAAAAGGTTAGGTACAACCAGGTTCATCACAGAAAAAACTGTCCCTGCAGTTGAGCACATCTACCAAGAGCACTGATCCTAGAAAACAAAATCCATCATCAAGGACCCCCACCATCCAGGCCTTACTCTCAACTTGCTGGTACCATCCACAAGGAGGTACAGGAGCTTTAGGTCCCACATCACCCGGTACGGGAACAGTTGTTACCCTTCAACCATCAGACTCCGGAACTAACGTGGACATCTTCACTCACCACAACACTGTAATGTCATTGAGCACAGCCTGAGGTCTCACATTCAAGAATTTCACAACTGTCATTTATTTATTTATTTATTAGTTTAAGTATGTATGTATTTATTATTTGTTTGTGTGTTTACCTATCTATTTATCTATTATTACTTGTTTCCTTTTGTATTCACACAATTTGTCTTCATGTGTAGTTTTTCATTGATTCTGCTGTACTCTTGTTCTACTGTGAATGCCAGAAAGAAAAAGAATCTCAGGATAGTAGTTGGTGACGTATACATACTTCAATAATAAATTTACTTTGAAATTTGAACTTCGAACAGAATATCAGCAGTAATCATCCCCCAACACTACACTGATGATGTTGATATCATCCAGCAGAATGAAGTGACGTTCTTCAGAAACTCAATGACTCAGGCAGCACTTGTGGAGGCAGAGGAACAGTCATTGTTTTCAGTCAAGGGGAGATATTTAATCTAAAGAGGGAAGGGTGAGTCAGGGGCCAACAGATGACGGTGCAACCAGCTGAGGAAGGGTTGAGGGGCTGATGAAATTGAATGAAGGAAAAGAAGGCTGGAGGTGGAGATGGAGACTAGAAGATGATGTGGATGCACTTATGAATTACTTTTCAGCCTGTCATTTCTACCCATCACACACCAGCTATTACCAAATCCACATCTCCCTCTCCCCCACCAGAAGATCATAAGATATAGGAGCAGAATTAGGCAATTTGGTCCATTAGGAATGCTGCACCATTTCACAGAAACATAGAAAACATAGAAAATCTATGGCATAATACAAGCCCTTTGGCCCACAAACCTGTGCTGAACATGTCCCTACCTTAAATATTACCTAGGGTTATCCATAGTCCTTTATTTATTTAAGCTCTATGTACCTATCCACAAGTCTCTTAAAAGACCCTATCGTATCTGTCTCCACTACCATCGCTGGCAGCCCATTCCATGCACTCACCACTCTCTGCATAAAAAACTTACCCTGACATCTCCTCTACAACTACTTCTAAGCACCTTAAATCTGTGCCCTCTCTTGCTAGCCATTTCAGCCCTGGGAAAAAGCCTCTGACTCTCCACACGATCAATGCCTCTCATCATCTTATACACCTCTATCGGGTCACTTCTCATCCTCCGTCACTCCAAGGAAAAAAAGGCCAAGTTCACTCAACCTATTCTCATAAGGATTGCTTCCCAATCCAGGCAACATTCTTGTAAATCTCCTCTGCACCCTCTCTTTGGTTTCCACGTCCTTCTTGTAGTGAGGAAACCAGAACTGAGCACAGAAATCCAAGTGGTGTCTGACCAGGGTCCTATATAGCTACAACATTACCTCTGGGGTCCTAAACTCAATCACCTGATTGATGAAGGCCAATGCCCTTGTATGCCTTCTTAACCATAGAGTCAACCTGCATAGCAGCTTTGAGTGTCCTATCGACTTGGACCCCAAGATCCCTCTGATACTCCACACTGTGAAGAGTCTTACCATTAATATTATTTTCTGCCATCGTACTTGACCTACCAAAATGAACCACCTCACACTGATCTGGTTTGAACCCCATCTGCCACTTCTCAGTCCAGTTTTGCATCATATCAATGTCTCAGTGTAACCTCTGACAGCCCTGCACACAATTCACAACACCTTCAACCTTTGTGTCATCAGCAAATTTACTAACCCATCCCTCCACTTCCTCATCCAGGTCAATTATAAAACTCACAAAGAGTAGGAGTCCCAGAACTGATCCCTGAGGCACACCACTGGTCACTGGCCTCCATGCAGAATATGTCCCATCTACAACCACACTCTGCCTTCTGTGGGCAAGCCAATTCTGGATCCACAAAGCAATGTCCCCTTGGATCCTATGCCTCCTTACTTTCTCAATAAGCCTTGCATGGGGTACTTTATCAAATGCCTTGCTGAAATCCTAATACACTGTATCTATTGCTCTACCTTCACCAATGTGTTTAGTCACATCCTCAAAAATTTCAGTCAGGCTTGGAAGGCACAACCAGCCTTTGACAAAGCCATGCTGACTCTTCCTAACCATATTATGCCTCTCCAAATGGTCATAAATCCTGCCTCTCAGGATCTTCCCCATCAACTTACCAACCACTGAAGTAGGATTCACTGGTCTATAATTTCATAGACTATCTCTACTCCCTTTTTTGAATAAGGGAACAACATCTGCAACCCTCCAATTCCCCAGAACCTCTCCCATCCTCATTGATGATGCAAAGATCATTGCCAGATCAGCAAACTCCTCCCTTGCCTCCCACAGTAGCCTGGGGTATATCTCATCCATTCCCGGTGATTATCCAACTTGATGCTTTCTAAAAGCTTCAGCACATTCTCTTTCTTAATATCTACATGCTCAAGCTTTTCAGTCCGTTGTAAGTCATCCATACATTCGCTATGATCCTTTTCCGTAGTGAATACTGAAGCAAAGTATTCATTAAGTACCTCATGTATTTTTCCTCTCAGCAACAATATCAGGCCATCCAGCACCCAATTCCCTGCCTAGCATATCCCTTCATGCCCTAAACAATAAAGAATCTATCAACCTTCTACTTTAAATCTATATAAAGACTTGGTCTCAACATCTGCCTGTGACAAAGAATTCCACTATCACCACACTCTGGCTAAAGAAATAACTGCCTATCTCAGTTCTAAAAGCCTTCCCTCTAATCTGCATGTCTCTTATCTCTCTAGCTCTAGCAAATGTTGCTCCATTCTTTAAGAAGAGAGGAAGGCAACATAAAGGAAATCATAGGCCAGTTAGCCTAACAATTAGTGGCTGGGAAAATATTGGAGTCTATTATTTAAGGTGAGCTTTCAGGGTACTTAAAATAGGTACCCTGAAAATATAAAATACTTTCCCTGAAAAAATACTTTCCCTATAAAATACCCTGAAAAATAAAATATGTAAAATAAGTCAAATTCAGCATGCTTTCTGTAAAGGGAAATCTTGCCTGACAGATCTGTTATCCGAGGAAGTAACAAGCCGTGTAGACAAAGGAGAGGTAGTGGATGTCATTTATTTGGATTTTCAAAAGGCATTTGATAAGGTGCCACACATGAGGCTACTGAATTAGATAAAATCCTATGGCGTTACAGGAAGGATACTGGCACGGGTAGAGGAATGGCTGACAGACGGGAGGCAGTGAGTGGGAATAAAGCAGGCCTTTTCTACTTGACTGCCAGTGACTATTGGTGTGCCTCAGGGGAACTGGGACCACTACTTTCAACAATTTTCATCAATGTCTTAGCTAGTGGAACTGATGGCTTTGTGACAAAGTTTGCAGATGATTTGAAGATGGGTGGAGGGGTGGGTAGTGATGAGGAAGCAATGGGATTGCAGCAGGTTTTAGACAAATTGGAAGAATGAGCAAAAACTGGCAGCTGGAATGCAGTATTGGGAAGTGTACAATAATGCATTTTGGTAAAAGGTACAATAGTGCGGGCCATAGTCTAAATGGGGAGCGAGTTCAAACACCCAATTTCCCTCGGGATCAATAAAGTATGTCTATCTGTCTGTCCGCCAAAGGTGCAGAGGGACTTAGTAGTCCTCGTACAAGACTCCCAGAAGGTTACAGCTTGAGTATATAGTAATGAAGTAATGTTGGCAGTTATTCAGGAGGAATAGAATATAAATGCAAGGAGATAATGCTGAGAGTTTATAAGAACTCGTAGAGTATTGTCAGCAGGGTTGGGCCCATATCTCAGAAAGGATGTGCTGGCATTGGAGACAGTCCAGAAGAAATTCATGAGAATGATTCTGGGAAGGATATGAGGAGCATTCAGCAGCTTTGGGCCTGTACTCACTGGAATTTAGAAGAATGCATGGAAATCTCATTGAAACCTACTGGAATTAGAAAGGACTAGATAGGGTGGATGTGGAGAGGATATTTCTTGTGGTGGGATTATCCAGAACTAGAGGGCATAGCCTCAAAATTGAGGGGTGACCATTTACAACAGAGATAAGCAGGATTTTTTTTTTAGCCAGAGAGCAGTGAATCTGTGGAATGCTCTGCCATGCACTGCGATAGAGGCCAAGTTTGTAGGTATATTTAAACGGAAGTTGATTGTTTCCTGATTAATTAGGGCATCAAAGGATAGCAAGAATGTAGGTGTATGGGTTTGAGTGGGATCCAGGATCAGCCATGATGGAATGCCAAAGCAGACTTGATGAACTGAATGGCTTAATTCTGCTCCTATGTCATATAAGAGCAGAATTAGACCAACTGGCCCATCAAGTCTGCTCCACCATTTAATCTTGGCTGATTCTTTTTTCCTGTTCAGCCCCATTAACCATATAACAATTACAGCTTGGAAACAGGCCATCTCGGCCCTTCTAGTCCGTGCCAACACTTACTCTCACCTAGTCCCACTGGTCCGCACTCAGTCCATAACCCTCCATTCTTTTCCTGGCCAAATACCTATCCAGTTTTACTTTAAATAACAATACCGAACCTGCCTCTACCACTTCTACTGGAAGCTTGTTCTACACAGCTACTACTCTCTGAGTAAAGAAATTCCCCCTTGTGAACCCTTAAACGTTTGCCTCCTAACTCTCAACTCATGACCTCTTGTTTGAATCTCCCCTAATCTCAATGGAAAAAGCCTATCCACGTCAACTCTATCTATCCCCCTCATATTTTAAATACCTTTATCAAGTCCCCCCTCAACCTTCTATGCTCCAAAGAATAAAGGCCATCTCCAGCCACCTCCCCATAACCTTTGATGCCATGTCCAATCAAGAATCTATTAAGCTCTGCCTTAAGTGCATCCAATGAACTAATCTCTGCAGCGGTACATTCACCACCCCCCGGCTAATGAAATCTAGCTGCATCTCTGTTTTAAATTGTCACCTCTCTATCCAGCGGTTGTGCCCTCTTGTCCTAGGCCTCCCCCACCATGGGAAACATCCTTTCCACATCTACTCTGTCTAAGAATTTCAATATTCAAAAAGTTTCAATGAGATCCCTCCTCATCTTTCAAAATTCCAGCAAGTACAGACCCAGAGCCATCAAATATTCCTCGTACGATAAAACTTTCATTCCTGAAATCTTCCTTGCGAACCGCCTTTGAACTCTCTCCAATGCCAGCACATTTTTTCCTAGATGAGGAGCCCAAAGCTGTTCAGAGTACTCAAGGTGAGGCCTCACCAGTGTGTTGTAAAGCCTCAGCATCACGGTCCTGCTCTTGTATTCTAGACTTCTTGAAATGAATGCAAATATTGTATTTGCCTTCCTCCCCTCTGACTCAAACTGCAAGATAGCCTTTAGGGTGTTCTGCATAAAGACTCCCAAGTACTTTTGCATCTCAGATTTTTGGATTTTTCCCTGATTAGAAAATAGTCTACACATTTATTTCTTTTACTAAAGTGCATGACCATGCATTTTCCAACATTGTATTTCATTTGCCACTTTCTTTCCCTAATCTCCCAATCTGCCTAAGTCCTTCTGCAGCATCCATGTTACCTCAATACTACCTACTCCTCCACCAGTCTTCGTATCATCTGCAAACTTGGCAATAAAGACATCTATTCCATCATCTAAATCATTGATATGCAGCATAAAAAGAAACGGTCCCAACACTGATCCTTGCGGAACACCACTATTCACTGGCATCCAACCAGAAAAAGGATCCTTTTATTCTCACTCACTGCCTCCTACCAATCAGCCAATGCTCTAATAATGTTAGTCGCTTTCCTCATACCATGGGCTCTTAACTTGGTAAGCAGCCTCATGTGTAGCACCTTGTCAAAGGCCTTCTGACAGTTCCAATATACAGCATTCACTGACTCCCTGTTATCCATCCTACTTGTAACCTACTCAAAAAAATTCCAACAGGTTTTTCATGCAAGATTTTCCATTCAGGAAACCGTGATGACTTTGCCCTATCTTGTCCTTTGTCACCAAGTACTCCATAACCTAATAATGAACCTCAACATCTTCTCAACCTCTGCAGTCAGGATAACAGATCTAAAATTTCCATTCTGCTGCCTTCCTCTTAAAGAGTGCTGAGACATTTGCAATAGCCCAGTCTTCTGAAACCATCCCAGAGTTCAATATTTTTTTAAAGATTACTTCTAATGCCTCCACAACCTCTACCGCTACCTCTTTCAGAACCCTGGGGTGCAGTTCATCTGGTCAAGGTGTCTTATGTACCCTTAGGTCTTTTAGTTTTTAGAGCGTCTTCTCCCTTGAAACAGTAACTGCACTCACTTCTCTTCCATCACACCCTTCGACATCTAGCATACCGCTAGTGTCTTTCACTGTGAAGACTAATGTAATATACACATTTAGTTCATTTGCCACCTTCTTGACCCTATTTTCACTTCTCCAGCCTCATTTTCTGATGGCCCTATATCTACTCTCATCTCTCATTTATTTTTTAATACTTGAAAATGCTTTTACAATCCACTTTGATTTAGTTTGCTAGCTTGCTTTCATATTTCACCTGTTCGCTCCTAATGATTCTTTTAGTTGCTCTCTGTCAGTTTTTAAAAACTTCTCAGTCCTCTGTCTTCTGACTAATTTTTGCTTTGTTATATGCGCTCTCTTTTGCAAATGCATTAGCTTTGACTTTCCTTGTCAGCCACGGTTGTACTATTTTGCTATTTGAGTATTTCTTTCATTTTATCTATCCTGCACCTTCCTCATTTTCCCCAGAAACTGAAGCCATTGCTGCTCTGCTGGTATCCCTGCCAGTATCTCCTTCCAATTTACTCCAGCCAGCTCCTCTCTGATACCACGGTTATTTTCTTTACTTCATTGAAATACTGCTACATCAGACTTTACTTTCTCCCTATCAAGTTTCAAGTTGAACTCAATCATATTGTGATTAATGCTAAAATTAGTCCTAAGGGTTCTTTTACCTAACACTCCCTAATCACCTCCAGTTGATTACATAACACTCAATACAGTATAGCTAATCCTCTAGTAGGCTCAATGACAAACTGCTCTAAAAATTCTCCACATAGACATTCAGCAAACTCACTCTCTTGAGTCTATTACTGACCTGATTTTCCCAATAGACCTACATGTTGAAATCTCCCGTGCCTATTGTAACATTGCTCTTTTGACACGCCTTTTCTCTCTCCCATTGAATTCTGTGGTCCATATTGCAGCTACTGTTGGGAGGCCTGTATATAATTGATATCAGGGTCCTTTTACCTTTGCAGTTTCTTAACTCAACCCACAAGTATTCAACATCTTCTGATCCTATATCACATCTTTCTACTGATTTGATGTCATTCTTTAACAGTAGAATCACGCCACCCCCTTTGCCTATCTTCCTATCCCTCCAATACAATGTGCAACCTTGGATATTCAGCTCCCAACTACAACCACTCTTCAGCCACAATTCAGTGATGGCCACAACATCATACTTGATCATTTGTAATAGTGCAACAATATTACTCACCTTATTTCTTATATGCTGTGCGTTGAGATATAACATTTTGAATGCTGTATTTGCTGCCCTTTTTGGTTCTGCATTGCTAATGCACTAATAATCACCCTGCTGGTTGCAATTTTGTCCTATCATCTGCCTGCCCTACCTGACAGTCTGACTGCACACTATCTTTTCTTTTTTACCATCTGTCTTACCTTGACTCTTTTAACTCAGGTTCCCACCACTCTGCAAAATTAGTTTAAACCCTCTCCAACAGCTCTAACAAGCCTCCCCTTGGTCTAATGTTCACATGGTCTTATTCTGAGTCTATGTCCCCTTGTCTTAGACCTTCCCATCATAGGATATATCCTGCCCACATCCACCCTATCAAGGCCTTTCACCATTCGATAGGTTTCAATGATGTCACACTTCATTCTTCTGAATTCTAGTGAATACAAGCCCTGAGCCATCAACCATTCTTCATACGACATGCCGTTCAATCCTGGAACTATTTTTATGAACCTCCTTTGAAACTTGTTCAGCACCTCCTTTCTACGATAAGGTGCCCAGCACCACTCGCAATACTCCGTGCGGCCTCACCAGTGGTATATAAAGTCTCAACATTACCTTCTTGCTTTTATATTCTAGTCCTCTTGAAATAAATGCTAATACCGCATTTGCCTTCCACACCACAGACTCAATCTGCAAATTAATTAGGGAATCTTGTACAAGGACTCCCAATTCCCATGCACCTCAGTTTTTTTTGTATCTTCTCTCCATTTGGAAAGTTGTCAACACTTTCATTTCTTCTCCCACCTGGCTCCATCTGCCATCATCTCCTTTCTCACCTGGTTCTAACTGTCATTCCTACCTCGCCCTCCCTATTACCCCTTCATGCTGGTTATCTCCCCTCTACACTCGCAGACCTGATATCATCACATCTCAAAGCCTCAACCCACCCTCCACCTCCACTGAGATCCTCCAGTACTTTGATGTGTGCTCCAAATTTCAGTATCTGCAATCTCTGGTGACTTCATCAGATCCACTTTTAGGCTGTGCACTTTAGACAAGATGTGAAGACTGTGGTGAGAATGCAGACGAGCTTCCTGAAGAACCTAAGACATAGAATTAGCCCATTTGCTCTATCAAGTCTGCTTCACTATTCAACTATTGTTGAATTATTTTCCCTTTCAATCCCATTCTTCTGCCTTCCCTCCCATAAATTTAGATGTTCTTAAAAATCAAAGACCTGTCTAGAGGCCCTCCGTTGGTCGGGGTTGACTACAGATGTTGCATCTATTTGATATGCAACCTAATATGTAGGACAGGGCAGTATGATATGAACAGCAAGCTGTTGCCCATGCAACTAATGTGGTGAAGGTCCTTAATGATGGCCTTAATTTTTCGGAGGTATCGCTCCTTGAAGATGACCTATACATTACAAAGACTAGTGCCCATAATGGACCTGACTAATTTTACAACTCTCTACATCTTACTTTGATCCTGTGCAGTAGCATCCCCACTCCCCCAATACTAGATGGTATTGCAGCCTCAAACTCCTAAGGAAATATAGCCACTGTCTTGCCTTCTGTATGACTGAATCAATATGTTGGGTCCAGGTTAGGTCTTCAGATATTTTGACAAAATCTATTTTCAGGAAAAGTTTGAAAGGACGATGGGGCCATAGTCACATTGTGTCCATTAACTAGAATAGACAAGGAGAAGATTTGGTGGAGAAAATTAAGAGGCATTTGGGTTTAACTAGAATAAGGAGACACATCTTAATGAACGAAAAGGTACCCCAGAACTTTATCAGTTTAAGGGGTATATAACCAAAAACAGAGGACAGAAGGGTGTTGGAAACAGAGATCAGTGATTTAAAAAAAATAAATTATATTTAGACTTCCATGGGAAAAAATTGGAAGAGATAATGAGACTGGTGCAGTGAGTTGACAAGGGAGTAATGGGCCAAGAGGCCTCTTTCCATGCAGTAACAACTCACTGATTTGGGAAGGACTGTCAAAAGGTCAATGAATACTGATTCAATTGCTGTTGTAAAGAATATATGAATACGTGCTTGGCAGAGGAAAATGCTGCAAAAATATTTCAGAGAGCAGGGTGGGAAATTAAATGGATTGCTCTTTGATGGAGCCAGACTGACACTGTGAATGAAAGATCCAATTGCAAGAAGCCTTCATGAAAATGTTCCAGGAATCAGAAAACTAAATAAAATGCTGGCAGCAATAAATAAAAAAGACAACACACATGGATCTGTAAGACTGGCATAGAAAACATTTGGTTCAGTGTTGCTCCTCACTAAGGAATATCTGCAACTCTCACCCATCTGGTCAATATTGGTTTGTTTTTAAAGACCTTCCAAAATGGCTAAATGGATCAATTGATCTTTTGTCAAAAACTGCCAGCTGTATCTACATCCAGAGAATTTAAAAAATATTTGCTGTTTATTATTAGCTGTTATTGTTTCCTTTCTGACTAGTTCTAAAACACATCTTGTGGTGCTGACATTTTGTACTGGCCTCCTGTGGAGCAGACTCCTTCTTCTCATCCAACATGTTCAAACCTCCCTCAACAATCTAGAAGACTCTTCTATCTCTTGCCACAAATAGGACTAACGTTAAGGTAAAATCGGGACAATTTAGATTTGGACGTGTGTGCCCTATGTACAACCTTAAACTGTAAAAGGCAGCAGCAAGCGCAAAGAGAGGTTGAATTAACTGACTTGAGAATTGAGTCCCAAACCGCATCAGATAAATTAATATTTAAATCATGCTCCCAAGCCTTTCTAATTTTATCAGAGGGGGCATGCCTTAGTGCCACTACTTTATCATGAATAAAAAATATTAAGTCTTAGCCCAATGGATTAGTAGAAAGAAACAGGTTCACGACATTTTTCTCAGACATCGCAGGAAAATTGGATAATAAAGGATTAATGAAATGTCTAATTTGAAGGTATCTAAAGAAGTGGGCATTAGGTAGATTGAACTTTGCAGAAAGTTGTTGGAAAGTTGGCTTGGGATTATCAATGAAAAGATCTTCAAAGTGCCTAATGCCTATTCTATACCAATCATGAAATATTGAATCTTGCTTAGAAGGTAAGAAAAGATGATTGTGCAAGATAGGACTAGAAAGAGAGAAACCATGAAGACCATTAAATTTTCTAAACTGGGCCTATATTCTCAGAGTATGTCAGAGGATTAACAATTAGTCTAGGCAAGTGACAAGGGAGTGCAGATCCAAAAAGAGCAGAAATAGAGAGACCCTTAGTGGAGTTAACTCCATTGCCACCCATTTAGGACAATCAGGCTAGTTATGAAAAAAGGACCAAAAAGTAAGACAGCGAATATTAGCTGCCCAATAGTATAAATGGAAGTTAGGTAAAGCCATACTGCCTTTTTTTATAGATTTTTGGAGCTAACTTTATTAAGTCTAGAAAGATTACCCTTCCATAGATAAGACAAAATAAAATAACCTAAGGAGTCAAAAAAAAAGCTTTAGAAATAAAAATTGGAATAGATTGAAATAAGTATAAAAATTTAGGAAGGATATACATATTAATAAGATTAACATGACCTACCAGAGACATAGATAAGGGTGACCATTGTGACAAGTGTAAAGGTGGCAATGCTTCCCTTTTCATATGTACTGGGCCTTTTCTAGTCCAGAGAAATTTTGGAAAGAAGTTTTCTTAACCTTATCCCATATTCTTAATTGCCACTTAGAACCTAATCCTCTGATTGCTCTTTTTGGTTCCTTGGGTGAGGTAAATATACATTTAAGTCTGACTAAACATCGAACATTATCTTTTGCCTTTCTTTTGGCTAGACACTTAATTCTTCTTAGGTGGAGAGATGTTGCCCCACCCACCCATGCTCAATGGCTTAATGATTTATGTCCTGTTTAGACCTTGAAAAATTTCACTACTTACTTCTCCACTCAGACGTAAGGTTTCATAAGGTGTGGGGACCTTTTCTTGAATATTTTCATAGCACCTCTTTAGATTAAGTCTATTTTTTTTAATCTCTTACTTTCAGCTTTTTTTTCTTTTTTTGGTAGTAGGCATTGTTATTCTTTGCTTTTATTTACATTTACAGTTTTGGGGGTGTGAATGCTCTGATTAGTATTTTTTTTACATCTTACAATCATTAGCCTGGAGTTTTTTTCAGTGGGGATGTGGATACTAAATTTATATGATTTTATTTTGGGTGCTCTTTCATCACTATTTTGAACCATATAATTGTAATGTTTATTTTGCACTGTATTAACCTTCATTTTGCTGTAGGGTTTTTGCAGTGGTAATTGTAGAAACGCATAAAGAAATCAGTAAAAAAAAAGACTCTTGTATCTCAACTTGGTTCAGGAGCCTTAAGAGCCTTAACCATCAGGCTCCTGAACTAACATGGATAACTTCACTCTCCTAAACATTGAACTAATTCCACAATCTATGGACTCACTTTCAAGGATTCTATATCTCACGGTACACTGTATTATTTATTTATATATTTATATTTATTATTGTTGTTGTCGTTGTTATTATTATTTTGTTTTTCTTGCACAACTTGTCTTTTGGACTTCAGATGTTTCTGTGTTGTTTTTCATTGACTTCATTGTGTTTCTTTGTAGCTACTGTGAATGTCTGAAAGAAATGCACCTCAGCATAATATATTTTGACATAGAAAGTATTTTGCTATTAAATTTACTTTTGAACTGTAAACTTTGAATCACTGAACATTGAACTTTGAGTCTTGCTCCAACACTCTTGCATTTACTGTCTTTCAGAAGCATTCTCAATCTGACACCCCACCTCCCTCAAGTGGACATGAATAATCCATATGGAAATATATGGATGTTTTCCTTGATATGCTGACATGATAGTTACCTGTGACCACCGTTCTCTCTCTAATGGCTTTTCAAGCAATACATAATTTCTAATAAAACATCTTAGATATGTGGATAATTACAGTGTAGGAGTATAGTAGAAAGGACGTGGAAGCTTCAGAAAGTATGCAGAGCTGGTTTACCATGATGCTGCTTAGAGTGGAGAGCATGCATCATGTCGATAGGTTGAACGGGCTAGGGCTTTTCTCTTTCGCGCAAAGGAGAATGGGAGGTGACTTGATAGAGGTGTACAAGATGATAAGAGGCATAGATAGAGTGAACAGTCAGTGACATTTTCCCAGTGTGGAAATGGCTAATACAAGGGGGCACAGATCAAACCAGAGGGATGCCTATTTGGAACAGAAATGAAGATGAATTTCTTCAGCCAGAAGGTGCTGAATATGTGGAATTCATTGCCACAGGCGGTTGTAAAGGTCCGATCACTAAGTGCACCAAAGACAGAGGTTGATATCTTCTTGATTAGTCAGGGCATGAAGGACTGTGGGGAGAAGGCAGAAGAATGGGGTTGAGAAGGAATTGGATCAACCGTGATGAAATGGCACGGCTCAATGGTTCAAGTGGCCTAATTCTGCTGTAATGTGTTACGGTCTTATGGTTTTAAATTTTAAGGTGATTAGAGGAAAATATAGTAAGATTTTTTTCAGAGTGGTGGTTGGGTGGAACACACTGCCAGGGGTGGTGGCAGAGGCAGATACCCTTTCTCAGCCTTGCAGCTGAACGTAAAGTGAACAATAAAGGGTTTTAGAAAAAAACATAGTGGGGAATGGGAAGGGGAAGTATTGTTTCAATGGACCAAATGGTTTCTTTCTACAGTATGTTTTGAGGAAATATGGAAATACCCTTTGATTTTCATTAGCATTGATATGCTGGCTTACAGGAGCAATGTCAAAAACTGCATCACTGACTATAGATGTGATGCATCAAAATGATCAGTTGGGATAAAATAATGAACTGAGAAATCTCAAACCTGTTCTGCAGTGTTGGCCAGAAAGATCTACAGTGTACAGATCAGTGAATTAGAATGAATCAAAGACAGTAGAAGTAGACAAACCAATTGACTTTGTTCTTTCCAGGAGGATGAAAGAAATAGAGGGTGCTATTTTATGAAGCTGCTTTGTATCCTCCATTTTGTGAACTGGCTTTGTTTGGCCGAATTGGTAAATAGGCAATGATGCTCTAGGAGATCTGCTGGGCTAGAGATAATTTCCAAATAAGAAATTATTTGTGAGGTGTTCTTTGGTATGATGTAACATATAGGTTTGTGAATGATGGGGTCTGTGTTTGCCATGAGTGAGTCAAGCTGGTTACTGATTTGGTAACTGATTTAGAACAAAGAGCCATAAATTACCAGTTGTCACTTGTGATAGGGGGCAATAAATGAATGATGGCTTGGACCAGAGCCAATAAAAAGTTGATACAGGTCAGTTAGATGGCCTCTAACCAATGAGATTGAAATACAACATTTGAACTGGTGTGAAAGTGGGTAAAGATGAGGGGCATTGAATGTGAGTGCAGTGACAACTCTAGAAAATAACCATTGCAGATACAAGTGTGAGTGACCCCACATCACTTGGGACTATGAGAAATGCCTGACTAGTGTAGACTACTCTCCCAGGTATTATCTTTTTTATTCTTTGATTATTCGGGAGAGCCAGAGAAGCCTATTGGATGAGCACACAAGTATTTAGTTTATGAATTCATGAGTTTGCTAGTTAAGGCAATAAGGGTACTTGTCAGTAAATATATATCCTCTCTGTGACCAATTGGTTATTATTACTAATGAATCACCTTTGTTGACAGCAGTCTACAACAGTACCTTAATGAGACTGTTGAGAGGATCGCTTGTCTCTCTACCAACCATCCGAGATAGTTATCAGTATGTGTGGCCCTTAGCATTGTCAATAGTTCCTCCCATCCAACTTACAAGCCATTAGGCAGGAGGTACTGTAGCATTAGACAAGAACTGTCAGGATAGGAAACAGCTTCTTCCCCCAGGCTGTGAGATTACTGAACTCCCTGCCACCACCCAGGTCTCATCATGTGTGAAGCACCAGTAGTGTCATACTGTTTACGTTTCGGCTTGTGTCATAAATGCACCTTATTCATTGTTAATTTATTCATAATAATACTACTTTATGTGCTATGTGTGTGAATTATATGTACTGTGTTGTGTACCTTGGTCTGAAGGAATGTTGTTTCATTTGGCAGTATACATTTATACAGTTGAATAGCAATAACATTGAACTTGGATGTGAATTTGCACATGGCTTGCTTCAGCCCAATGAGAGATAGCTACTTTAATCTTGTGAAGTAATGTGACATTGCTTTGACTCATTCAATTTGCAAAGAGTTAAGTATCTGTATTCAGTGAGCACAATCCATACCTCACATGTGCCAGAACAGTTGGGGCTCACGGAGAATTGAATCCTGAATGTTTCTGCAGCTCCAGAGTTGCAGATCTGACAACATAATTTCATCGATGTTCTCTAATCAAACAATTCCCAAAAGGATGTTCTGTTGCTCATGAAGTTTCACAGAAGGGTCTCAGAATATTAATTTAAAATCAAATACAACTTCCTACCCCTTCCTGGGTAAGTCCCTTTTACTGTGAGCTGAATTCTTGCAATAAGTGAAGTAACATTTTTAGAACGAGATTGAAATTCCATGTACCAAGAAACTTCTTTATGTAAGGCATTTCTATGTTTGGATTATATGATGGAAACTTCACTCACATGTTTTATGAAGATAAGTTGAGTGAGTTAGGGCTTTTGTCTTTGAAGTGAAGGAGGATGAGAGGTGACTTGATAGAGGTGTACAAGATTAGAATAAGCATGGATTGAATGCACAGCCAGAGACTTTTTCCCCAAGACAGAAATGGCAAATACAAGAGGGTATAATTTTAAGGTGATTGGAAGAAAATATAGGGGGGATGTCAGAAGTAAGTTCTTTACACAGAGAGTGGTGGGTGCATAGAATGTGCTGCCGGGGTGGTGGTTGAGGAAGATACATTAGGAATATTTAAAGGACTCTTCAATAGGCACATGGATGAAAGAAAAGTGGACAGCTGTGCATCAGGGAAGTGTTAGAGCTTAGAGTAGGTTAAAAGGTAAGTAGAACAGCATAGACTGAAGGGCCTGCACTGTGCTATAGTGTTCTGTTTTCCATGTATACTGGTGAAAGTGCAGCTTACCACACAGTACTATACTGTAGATAAAATCTCATACTAGAAACATTCATCACCATTCTTAAATTTCAGTTAGTGTATGAAATTGCATGAAGAAACTCATTTCCATTCTTTCCTCTGATTCAACAACTCATCTAACATTTTAGACTTGCTGCGTACTCTCTCCAACCCTCAAAGCTTACTTGAACCCCAGCATTTTCTAACTCTAGTCATTGTTGCTTTATGAAAAAAGTATAACAGATTACTTGTATGTAGTAAGATCTCACAAATAATGCAATCATCAGATTAACTCCTTCAATGTCATGGACTCACTGGGTCATACAATATCCATATAGACCATAAGACATAGGAGCAGAATTAGACCATTTGGCCCATTGAGTCTGCTCTGTCATTACATCTGGGCTGATGCATTATCCCTTTCAGCCCCATTCTCCTGCCTTCTACCTCTAACCACTAATGCCCTGACTAATCACTAACCTTTCAACCTCCACTTTAAATATGCCCAGTGACATCTCCATTGCTGTCTGTGTTATGAATTCCACAAATTCACCACCCTCTGGCTAAAGAAATTCCTCCTCAGCTCTGTTCTAAATGGGCATCCCTCTATTCTGAGGCTGTGACCTCTGAAGAAAAAAACTCTGAGTAACACATGCAAAATGCTGGAGGAACTCTGCAAGCCAGGTAGCATCTATGGAGGGGAATAAACAGTCAGCATTTCAGGCTCAGAGCTTTCACCTGATTGATTGGTGCTGCCTGACCTACTGAGTTTCTCCAGCATTTTGTGTGTACCACTTCAATTTTCCAACATCTGTAGGATCTCCTATGTCTTGAAAAAAAAACACCCTGATTTTCATTTGCCTTGAGAAGCTCATTGGTTACTTCATGCACTGGAACGAGTCCATATCTGCACCATTAACTGTCGGCATGATCCATCAAAGTGATTTGTTTGGTTACAATAATAAACTGATTTGAAATCTCAAACCATTCTTCAGTCTACAACAGTACCTTGTAAGCTTCTTTGCTCAACCAGATAAGTGGCAATTACATTAATCTTCTCAAATAATGTGTCGTTCTTTCAATTTGGTGGTGACGGTTTTGAGACATTGTGATCAAAATGTTTCAGAGGAATGATGAGAAAACATGAAATTGTGAAAACTCTCTGCATGTCAAGAAGAACACCGAGTGGCCACTATATTGGGTTCCTCTTGTACCTATTAAAGTGGGCACTGATTATATGTATGGTCTTCTGCTGCTGTAGCCTATCTACTTCAAGGTTCACACACAAACTGCTGGTGGAATGCAGCAAGCCAGGCTGCATCAATAGGGAGAAGCACTATCGATGTTTCAGGCCGAGACCCTTCACCAGGACTTATAGTGCTTCTCCCTATAGATGCTGCCTGGCCTGCAGTATTCCACCAGCATTTTGTGCGTGTTGCTTGAACTTACAGCCGATTTCTTTTGTGTTTACTTTGAGGTTCAATGTGTTGGGTGTTGAGATGCTCTTCTGGTCACCACTGTTGTAACACGTTATTATCTGAGTTACTCTCGCCTTCTTGTTAGCTTGAACCAGTGAGGTACTTAGACAGAACCAAGCAGTTCCCTTTAAAACCTATGCCCTCTAACTTTAATTTCCCTTTCTTGGGAAAAAGACTTAATGCATTCATTAATTCAGCACCACTAATGATTTTCTACGCCTCTATAAAATCAATCCTTATTCTCCTGTGTTCCAAGAAATGTTGTGCTAGCCTTCTCAGCCTTTCTCTTCTGCAACATTAGTTGGAAACTTATCTGTCAGTTAAAAATTCACTACACGTAAGCTTGAAATATTTGCCTTTTAATATAAATATTTCCTTCATTAAAATTTTCCTTCATTCCAGTTGTAAGAGAAAGTTGGATTTATATTAGAAGCTATGAACGGTTGTCTTGAGCCCTGTAGGCCTTTGTGGCTTGCCATATCTTGTCAAGTTAATTGTGACTAACACGAGTTTCCCGCATTCTATGATTATTTAAAGGGGATTCTCGTTGTGCTCTGTCAGCAGAGTCTGACTGTTTGTAGAGAATGATTTGTCACTCAGTCATGCCTCCAATGCTCTGTTGGTATTCCAAGGTGTAACCTCTGTAACCTCCTATTTCGGTCTCTTCATGGAGAGTCCACTGCTCCTCCGGTCCAGGGTTGAGTCATCACCAGAGATCAATGTGACACCTGCAGCTCCTTGGCTGAGCCGGTTCCAGTGACCACTATAACAGAGTGTCTGCCATTCCTCTGCACTTGGGTCCAGTCCTGTGTGCATGAACCGTGGCCGATGGTGCCCCCCAAGAGGTCTATAACCTTGCTTGCCTCGGTGAGCTATGCTGGCTGGAGTCAGGGTTCACGTTTTGGCTCTTGGTAGGGTCACCCATACCAAACAGGTCAAAGGGTACAGACCAGACTAAGGGTAGTCCACAGGTCCTCCAGGTTTGGGAGTTCGGCTCAGGCCTAACAACTCTGACTGATAAAACAAAATTGTCACAGAAACAGTAATGAAGAATCCTTCTATACCTGAGTGGACAAAGATAGACAGAGATGAAGGACCTTCATTACTGCACTGAAGACTAATCACATTACAGGCAAAAAGGTAAGATATGGATGGTGTAAAGCTCAATCTGAATTCTTTGTGATTGCTTTGTCTAATGCTGAACAAATCATTCAAAAGCTACAGTGCTAAGTACACCTACTGTGAGGCATCCTCAAGTAAGATATAAATGTAGCCACATCATTGATTACCTTCAGACCTGGTTTAATGCGATGTTCAATCTGCCTTCTTCAGCTCACAGCTTTGAAATGAAGAGCAAGGTATTGAATGGATCGGGGAGGTGGGGGAACAGAGAATTCCAGCAGTTGTTCCAATCCTCTAAGTTTACAAAATAGCACAGAATTAGATGAACATTCATGCCGACCAAGGAGCCTCCGTGAACCGGTCCCATTCACCTGCATTTGGCCCATGTCTCTCCAACACAGGAGTTCCAAACCAGGGGTCCACGGACCCCTTGCTTAACGGTATTGGTCCATGGCATAAAAAAGGTTGGAAACCCTTGCTCCAGCCCTTTCCTGTCTGTGTACCAAACCCAATGTCATTTTAAATTTGGTAATCCTACCCACCTCAATCATTTCCTTGACATCTTATTCCTGATACTCACCACCCATGTTCTGAAAATGTCACCCCAGATCCTTTCAAATCTTTCCCTTCTCACTTTAAATCTATGCCTTTGAGCATTAGATTCCCCATCCCTGAAAAAAAAGACTGCGACTATGCTACCATAAGGCCATAAGGCATAGGAGCAGAATTAGACCATTTTCCCATTGAGTCTGCTCAATCTGATCATGGCTGATTTATTATCCCTTTCAACAGCAGTCCACTGCCTTCTCCCCATAACTCCACCCTTTGACTAAAACATTTTATCTTCATCTCCTTTCTAAGACGACATCCTTGTATTCTGAGGACATGCCCTCTGGTCCTAGACTCCCCTACTGCACCCTCTGCACATCCAATTTATCTATGCCTATTAATGCCCCATCTGATTTTATAAACTTCTATAATGTCACCCTCTCAGCCTCCTTTAAAGAGAGAAAACAGATGCAGCCTATCCAGCATAACCCAAGCCATCCAGCTCTGGTAACATCATTGTGAATAGTTGCTGCATCATTTCCTGCTTAATCATACACTTCCTATAGCACAGCAACCTGAGCTGTGGATGATATTGTAAGTGAGCTTTTACCAATGTCTTGTACAGAAGCATATACGAATATATGCAGCTGCATATCCAAATCTCATTAAGTCCACTAGACAAGTTGACGGCCCAAGGTCTGTGACTCTAAAGCCCGAGTCTGCTGGAGGCTGGAGGCTGACGATAGCCTGTCCTGGGTTTGGAGTATCGTAATGCATGGCTATTTGAGTTACTGTCAGCTTGAGGCACTCTGGCCGTTCTCCTCTGACCTCTCTCTTTAGCAAAGCGTTGTTGATGCACCATCAATAACTCACTCTGAGACGTAAGGCGAGATATCGGCTTTTATTGACTGAAGAAGGAACCAGCAGTGAGTGACCATCATACTGCATCCTGGAGAATGAGGCAGAGGATCAGACCTCGATCGCCTTTATACAGGGGCCTGAGGGAGGAGCCACAGGAGCAGTCAGAAGGGGGCATGTCCAGACAGGCACATAGTTCACCACATTCACACCCCTTTGTTTAAAAGAGTCCCCATGTGGCAATGTTTCTTACAGGTCAAGTCTATCTGGTGGTCGAATCTGTCGCTGTGATCTACGTAGCACCGGCTGTGATTGCACCGATGCCGGCAACATTGGTGATTGCACAGGAGACGGAGGTTGTGCTGGTTCCAGCTCATGCATGTGCGAGGCACCTGGTATATAAGTGTCATGAGGAGTCCATGTAGGGCCTGGTGAGTGCGGTGTCACCCCGGGTACAAGGTTCAGTTACCAGTGAGTGTTCAGGGTAGTGGTCTGCTGCACCTGCGGGCGCCAGGTCGCGGATGGAGACCATGTCCTCCCGCCCATCAGGTAAGACCACGTAAGCATACTGGAGGTTTGCATGCAGAAGGTGAACCCTCTCGACCAGCGGGGAGTATTTATTGCTCCTCACATGTTTCCGGAGCAGCACTGGCCCCGGAGACATCAGCCAAACTGGTAGAGCGGTCCCAGTGACAGACTTCCTGGGAAAAGAGAATAGGAGTTCGTGAGGGGGGGGGGAGGGGCCGCCATCCGACGACCTGGGCCCTCCATCCCCTCCCTGAGCAGCCGCTGCACCTCCGACTGAATGAAGGCCCTGTCCCCCGCACTGTACCTCCTGCCTTTAGTCGCCACAGGTTTACAGTCAGGGTCAGGTTGGCGAACCGCGGCGGGGGAGGGACCTTGAGAGTGGAGAGACTGCAAGTGGTGTCGGTAGCGCAGCTGTCGTGCTGGATCTGATGTGTGGGTCCGTGTGTGTGTGTGTGTGTGTGTGTGTGTGTGTGGTCAGTAGTGATGAAGTCCCACAGAACTGAGGATTCCTGACAGTGAGTGGTGGGAGGGGCCCGTCATATACCATAGTCACACCTTTGAGATGGCTCTGGAAGTCCAGCCCCAAGAGCACAGGTGCGCACAGATTAGGCGTGACCAGTAGCTCAAAGTTCCGATACTCTGTGCCTTGCACCACCAATGTCGCTACACAACCCGCCCGGATGTCTGTGGAATGTGACCCAGAAACCAAATGGATCTTCTGACTTACTGGCCGTGTTGCGAGTCCACAGCGTTGCACCGTGTCCAGGTGAATAAAACTCTTAGTGCTGCCCGTGACAAACAGGCATCTAGTCCTGTGCCCCTCCACCAGGATGTCCATCATGGACCTTGCAAGCTGGTGTGGGGCGCTTTGGTCGAGGGTTACAGTGGCCAGAATTGAATCGCCGTCGGGGTACCCGGTAAGCATCGGAGGGTCGGGGGCGGGGCGTGCTGACGCCGACAAAGATGGCCGCCCACATCCGGGCATGCAAGATGGCGGCCCCCACGTCTCACCCGCAGCGCTGCACTCCACTCGCAGTTTAGACTTACAGACCACAGCGAAATGGCCCTGCTTTCCGCAGCTGGAGCAGGTCGCTTCTCGCGCTGGACAGCGTTTTTGGGGGTGCTTTTTGAGGCCGCAGAAATAACAAAGCACAGGCTTCTGACGGGCCACCGCCGTGGTCGGGTTCGGGGAGCTCGTGGAATCACGACTGGCAGTGGCGATTTCGCTCGCGGGAGCCGGCGGTGGCGGGGTCTGAGGCGTCCACGGAACCGGCGGGGAATCACGCGACTGGACAGCTTCGGCGTAGTGCAGAGCAGCTTCCAGAGCGTTGGCCGTCTCGATCGCCGAGCGTAAGGTAAGATCGGAGTGTTCCAGCAGCCGCTGGCGCATGTACACTGACCTCAGTCCCGTCACAAAGGCGTCTCGTACTAGCAGCTCCGTATGTTGTTCTGTCGTGAGCGTCTTGCAGTCACAAGCTCGGACGAGTGTCTGTAGTGCTTGGAGAAACTTGGCGCTCGATTCTCCAGGCCGCTGTCACCGGGTAGCTAAACGATGTCTTGCGCAGACGGTGTTCACCGGCCGCAGGTACTGTCTTTTGAGGGCGTCCAGTGCCCCTTCGTAGGTCGGCAGGTCCCGGATAATGGAGTAAACTTTGGGGGTGACCCTCGAGAGTAGAATTCTGTACATAACGGCAGGGTCAGTCGCACGAAGCTCCGCCAAGTACGATTGGAAGCATGTAAGCCAGTGTTCAAAAGCAAGAGCTGCGTCAGGGTCTTGAGGGTCTAAATCCAACCTTTCCGGGCGTAAAACGGTTTCCATGTTTTAAAACTTTCAGTCAATAAAATTGATGCACCATCAGTAACTCACTCTGAGACGTAAGGCGAGATATTGGCTTTTGTTGACTGAAGAAGGAACCAGCAGTGAGTGACCATCATACTACATCCTGGAGAATGAGGCAGAGGATTAGACCTCGATCGCCTTTATACAGGGGCCTGTGGGAGGAGCCACAGGAGCAGTCAGAAGGGGGCGTGTCCAGACAAGCACGTAGTTCACCACATTTGTCACCCACAGAACTGGTTTATTATTGTCACACGTTCTGAGGTACAATGAAAGACTTTGTTCATACAGATCAATTTGCTACTCAGTGCTTCGAGATAGTACAAGGTAAAGCAATAACAGAATCATTAAGCTTACGTTAAAAGATTAACTTTTACTTGTCTCTCTGTAAAAATAAACTTTTAGAAGTCCAATAATAAAAGTAATTTTCAGATAAAAGGTTAGACTAGCCTTGTTTGTCACATATACATTGTAACATCAAACATACAAAGGAATGTGTAGCTTGCGTCAATGACCAACACAGCCTGAGGCTGTGCTGGGTACAGCCCACAAGTGTGGCTATGCTGTGGTGCCAAAATAGCAAGCAACAACTTACTAACCCTAACCCGTACATTGATTTTGCAATGTGGGATGAAACTGGAGCACCTAGAGGGAACCCAAGCAGTCACTCCTTATAGACAGCAGCAAGAATTGAACCCATAATTCTCCAGTTGCCAGCATTGTAAAGCATTACACTAATGACTAATCTATTGTGTGTACCCCTCCCCCCCTCCCCCGTCGTGTTGTGTGGAATGAAGTGCAAACTACTACAGAGAAGGTGTAGTGTAGGTAGACATTGTTAGCCTGTACGTTCAAAACCTCATTGATGATGTCCCAGTCTCAGCATCAGAGAAGGCAGAGAATGGCAGTCATTGGAGAGGTGATGCGCGGGTGTGACTGCAATGTGTGCCTCTTACAGCCATCACCATTCTTTTGCTGATACTAGTGAGACTGTGGTATGTGACACAGGAAGTTATGGTCACAGGGCTGCACATCCCGGAAAACAATCTCCTCTCCATGGAATCTATCTACACTTTGTGCTGCTTCAGCCAACAGAATCAAAGACTCCACTCAACCCGGACATTATCTCTTCTTCCGTCTCTGAATGGGCAGAAGATACAAAAGCCTGGAAAGCCATATCACCAGGTGCTGTTTTATCACTTCAAAACACTGAACTAATTCAAAAGAAGACACGGGAATCCAAAAATGCAGGTCTAACTTCGAGTTTACTTCAAACGAGGGACACACATATCATATGGTAGCGTGATGATGCATGAAATTAACATATTTTTACATGTAACCATAATTTATTATTTAAATGAACAAGAAAACTTAATTAGATAATAAATATACAAGATTACTCAAATATTATTGAATTATAATATACAGAACACTAAGTTCAAGAAAAAACTTCAACCCCACTGACTACTGAATGGTCCCCGAATACAATGAGATGAATTCTTGACCTTTCAGTCTACCTCATTTTGATCTTAACGCTTATTGTTTACCTGCACTGCACTTTCTCCATAGCTGTTACAACTTATTTTGCTTTGTTGCTGTTTTATCTTGCTCAGTTGCACAGCTCAAAGCTCTGTATGATGGAACAGAATTGTATAGAATTGAACTTCATTGGCCCCCAAACAGCAGTCTGGATGTAGGGTGTAAGTTGAATGAATAGTTAAAATTTGCATGTCGCAAAGGTAATGATACAGTTGTCATGGGGGATTTCAACATGCAGGTAGACTGGGAGAATCAGAATGGTACTAGACCCCAAGAAAGGGAGTTTGTGGAGTGCCTCCGAGATGGATTCTTAGAGCAGCTTGTACTGGAGCCTACCAGGGAGAAGGCAATTCTAGATTTAGTGTTGTGCAATGAACCAGATTTGATCAGGAACCTTGAGGTAAAGGAACCATTAGGAGATAGTGACCATAATATGATATGTTTTAACCTACAATTTGAAAAGGAGAAGGGAAAATCAGATGTGTCAATATTACAGTTGAACAAAGGGAATGATGGAACTATGAGGGAGGAGCTGGCCAAAGTTCAATGGAACAATACCCTAGCAGGGAAGACAGTGGAAAAAAAATGGCAGGTATTTCTGGGAATCGGTTCATTCCACAGAGGAAGAAGGATCCTAAGGGGAGTAAGGGGCGGCCGTGGCTGACAAGGGAAGTAAAGGGCAGTATAAAAATAAAAGAGAAGAAGTATAACATAGCAAGGATGAGTGGGAAACCGGAGGACTGGGAAGCTCTTAAAGAACAACAGAAGATAACAAAAAAGACAATACTCCAAGAAAAAATGAGATACAAAGGTAAACTAGCCAAGAATATAAAGGAGGATAGTAAAAGCTTCTTTAGGTATGTGAATAGCAAAAAAAGGTTAAGACCAAAATTGGGCCATTGAAGAAGGAAACGGGTGAATTTATTATGGGGAACAAGGAAATGGCAGATGAGTTGAACAGGTACTTTGGATCTGTCTTCACTAGGGAAGACACAAACAATCTCCCAGATGTAATAGTGGCCAAAGGCACTAGGGTAAAGGATGAACTGAAGGAAATTTATATTAGGCAAGAAACGGTGTTGGATAAACTGTTGAGTCTGAAGGCTGATAAGTCCCCGGGACCTGATGGGCTGCATCCCAGGGTACTTAAAGAGGTGGCTCTAGAAATTGTGGACACATTGATAATTATTTTCCAATGTTCTATAGATTCAGGAACAGTTCCTGCTGATTGGAGGGTGGCTAATGTTGTCCCACTTTTCAAGAAAGGAAGGAGAGAGAAAACAGGGAATTATAGACCGGTTAGCCTGTCGTCAGTGGTAGGAAAGATGCTGGAGTCAATTATAAAAGAGGAAATTATGACACATTTGGATAGCAGTAGAAGGATCAGTCCAAGTCAGCATTGATTTATGAAGGGAAAATTATGCTTGACTAATCTTCTGGAGTTTTTTTGAGGATATAACTATGAAAATGGACAAGGGAGAGCCAGTGGATGTAGTGTACCTGGACTTCCAGAAAGCTTTTGATAAAGTCCCACATAGGAGATTAGTGGGCAAAATTAGGGCACATGGTATTGGGGGCAGAGTACTGACATGGATTGAAAATTGGCTGGCTGACAGGAAACAAAGAGTAACGATTAACGGGTCCCTTTGGGAATGGCAGGCTGTGACCAGTGGGGTACCGCAACGTTTGGTGCTGGAACAGCAGCTGTTTACAATATACATTAACGAAGGGATTAAAAGTAACATTAGCAAATTTGCTGATGACACAAAGCTGGGTGGCAGTGTGAAATGTCAGGAGGATGTTATGAGAATACAGGGTGACTTGGACAGGTTGGGTGAGTGGGCAAATGTATGGCAGATGCAGTTTAATGTGGATAAATGTGAGGCTATCCACTTTGGTGGCAAGAACAGGAATACAGATTACTATCTAAATGGAGTCAAGTTAGGAAAAGGGGAAGTACAATGAGATCTAGGTGTTCTTGTACATCAGTCAATGAATGCAAGCATGCAGGTACAGCAGGCAGTGAAGAAAGCTAATGGCATACTGGCTTTTATAACAAGAGGAATTGAGTATAGGAGTAAAGAGTTCCATCTGCAGCTGTACAGGGCCCTCGTGAGACCCCACCTGGAGTATAGTGTGCAGTTTTGGTCTCCAAATTTGAGAAATAACATTCTTGCTATTGAGGGAGTGCAGCGTAGATTCACAAGGTTAATTCCTGGAATGGCGGGACTGTCATATGTTGAAAGATTGGAGCGACTGGGCTTGTATACACTGCAATTTAGAAGGATGAGAGGGGATCTGATTTAAACATATAAGATTATTAAGGGATTGGACACACTGGAGGCAGGAGACATGTTCCCGCTGGTGGGTGAGTCCAGAACTAGAGGCCACAGTTTAAGAATAAGGGGTAGGCCATTTAGAACAGAGATGCAGAAAAACTTTTTCACCCAGAGAGTGGTGGATATGTGGAATGCTCTGCCCCAGAAGGCAGTGGAGGCCAAGTCTCTAGATGCATTCAAGAGAGAGTTAGATAGAGCTCTTACAGATAGCGGGGTCAAGGGATATGGGGAGAGGGCAGGAACAGGGTACTGATTGTGTATGATCAGCCATGATCACAGTGAATGGCGGTGCTGACTAGAAGGGCCGAATGCCCTACTCCTGCACCTACTGTCTATTGTCTATTCATTGATGTTGGTCAAGACAATGAGATAGTGGTGATACAACAGTCCATGCAAAACATGTATCTACAGTGCATGCAGTACAGGTCAATTTTTAAAAATCACATATTTACATGCAACAGGTGACTTTGATAGTCCATAACACTCAATGGCCATTGGCAAGTTGGGATGTTGCAATATTCAGCTGCACCATAGCTTTGACCTCCATGCAATATAATTTTTTACTCTATCTCCTGCACATTTTCACGATGATTTTTTTTCTTCCGCTCTCTATATTTCTCCATTAAACACACGTTTGATTGCTTTCCTCTGAAATTTCCACTCTTAATTGCTGTAAATATCGCTGGGAGAATTCTAAATCGAGACTTTCATAGTTACTGACACTAATTCTTCCTGAGGATAACGTCGAAAATAGAAATGAGAAAGTGGATATAGTTCTGAGTACTACCATGGCAACAATTAGACAGTATTCATTTTGAAAGTCTTGTACATGCCTGTAAACTCACTAATGAGCCGCAGCTTGCTTGCAAAGCAACAGTTTACAAAATTATGTGTCAGCTGTTCTGTTGGTGTCCGATTTCTAAGTGAAACTTTTATTCTTAAAGAGAAATTAGGTACAGATGAAGATGGAGTCCAGACCTTGCTGGAATTTCCGTCACACATAGATGACTTTGCCTGAATTTCAGAGGCTGATAATTATCATCCTAAGTACATGGAACATCAACGAGGCCAGGGTTCGAGACCTGGAGTATGAGGTCCCATTATCAATGAGTACACTATTTGAGGCCTGAATTCAGGGCCCTGTCATTGGTGAGTCCTGGGGTCAATACTGAAGATCAATCAATCAAAAAGCTGAACCCTGGTATGGTGACTCCACTGTGGAAGTTGGAGGCTCAATGTCTGTGAGTCTATGAGTCCACTGGAGGCTGGAGGTGTGAAGGTCATCTGTCATGATGTACGAGGACTGTCTGTGTATGAGTGGGTAGGTGGATGGGAGGGAGGAAAGGAGTTTCTTTTGCTGTTGTTGTACTGTTGCTGTTCTGTTGAACATTGTGGGTATTTTATGTTGGCACTGGAATATGTGCTGACTCTTGTGGGCTGCCCCCTGCACATCCTCAGGTGTTGGCTGTTAGTGCAAACAATAATTTTCACCATATGTTTCGATGTGCATGAGGTAAATTAATCTGAATATGAATCTTGTAAGAGACGGACGCATTTGAAAAACACATAACCCTGTAAACTTTGAGCCTTCATTTCCACACCATTTTCAGACAGGTGACCATGGTTTCAAGTTGCTCACTGAGCACAGGGTGAAAATATTCTCACTGAGCTGCCAAACATTGCAGCAGAGATCTACCAGGATCTTGAGAGAGCATGTCTTATGAGGACAGGGATGAGTCAGTTCAGGATTTTTTCTTTGGGGCGAAGAAGAATGAGCTGACTTTATAGAGGTGTACATGATAATAACAGGTACAGAGAGAGTGGACTGTCAGACTCTTTCACATGGTATTAATAGCTAATACAAAGGGCATAATTTTAAGGTTTTTGAAGGAAAGTGTAGGGGGGATGTTAGAGATATGTTTCTTTACACAAAGAGTGGTGGGTGCATTGAATGCACTGCAGGGACGGTGGTAGAGGCAAATAAATTAGGGAGTACATTTAAAAATATTCATTCAGCAGATAGATGAAAGAAAAATAAAGGACTATGTGGGAGGGAAGGGTCAGATTGAGCTTAGAGTACAAAGAAGGTCAGCACAACATTGAGAGCTTAAGTAGTTAGATTGTGCTGTATGTTCTATGCACAGTGACTGCATTGCTGAGAAACCAGCTCTGGAGAAAACCACAGCAGACAGCAGACCCCTGTGGAATGAGTAATTATGATATGACTCTCACAAGTAGAAAACAATGTAACAAAAAAACAAGCTACAGTTCTGGAAATCTGAAGTAAACAAAAGGAAATTGTTGGAAGCATGCAATGAGTTAGGCAAAAGCTCAGGGAAGAGAAACAGTTAGTATTTCAGGTTTAAGAATTCTGCTGAACTGAAATTGCCATAATGAGGTAAATTAGAATTACAGAGTCATAAAAAAAACAGAAGTAGACCCTTTGGCCCATCTAGTCTATACAAATCCATTTAAACTGTCTACTCCCATCAACCTGCAGGCTATTGACTATGTTCATTCCTATGAACTTGACACTCATAACCCTCTCAACCTCGGCTCCATTGTGCTAAACAGGATTGACTTCAACACCGATTCCCCCTTTCCTGAAGTCAATGAACAGCCCTTTTGATTAGCTGACACATAGGAAATAGGAAGGAACTGTCATCATTGAGAGAAAGGTGAGGGAACAGAAGATAGTAATTGATGGGAACTCACAGAAAAACCAGTAACTCTTTTAAAATGATCGGGAACACTGCCTGAATCAGCATCAGGTTTAATATCCCTGGCATATGTTGTGAAATGTGGTGTTTTGTGGCAATAGTACATTGCAATACATAATAATAAAATTACACATTACAATTATATATTAAAATACATTGAAAGAGTAGTGCAAAAATAGAGCAGCAAAATACTGAGGAGGTGTACATGGGTTCAACTTCCCCAATGGCGGTGGTGAAGAAGTTGTTCCCAAAAAGTTGTGTGTGTCTTTAGGCTCCTGTAGCTCCTCCTTGTTGGTAGCAACTGTGAATGTCTGCAAGAAAATAAACCTCGGGTTGTATTTGGCGATATATGCATACTTTGATAATAAAATCCCTTTGAACTTCAATACAAGAAAGGGGAAAATTGTGGAAATAGATGGGCAAAGAGCAGAGAAGGCAAGTAATAAGCCTATTCTTTTAAAGTAATAGACTTAGAAAAACCTTCTTCTGTGTTGTATTACACAATGATTCTACGACTCAGAAATGCCTTATTTGCCCAGATTTTTGTGTTCTCGAGGTATGCTCCCATCTGATAACCTCCACATAGTTCATTTTGAGATTCTGCAGAACAGAATATGATCCATTTACTTCTGAATGGTCGGTTCTTATCCTCAGCTGCAAACTCACTTGAGAATCTAATCTTCAGCCCAGTGAGAAATCAAACAGGCAAACTCGTTTACATGTTAACTCTGGTCTGATTTCCCCAGTGGAAGACCAGAACTATGCAGTCACGATGGTGCAGTCAAGCGCAGAGAGTGGCTTTGGTGAAAATCTCCAACCCTTACCCCAGCAAGGACCGGTGTATCAAACCATATTTACATTAGAAGTGTGTTTGATTGGAAAAGCATCATAAAACTTATATTAAGCCTTGGGTAAGCCATATTTGAGGACAAGGGGCACAGAGCTGCCTACTATACAATATACAGGATGTAAATGTGGCATAAATGAAAGTGCAAGATATGGCTCTCAGCATAGAATTCAATCTGAACAGGATTATCTTCATCAGGAAAAAGTAAACGAGGAATAAAAAGCTGAAAATGAACAAAATGTGTAAATATGAGAAGATCTTCAGATGCTGGAAATCTAAAGCGACACATAAAAAATGCTGGAGGAACTCAGCAGATCAGACAGCATCTATGGAAATGAATAAACAATCAACATTTTGGGCCGGGACCCTTCTTCAAGACTGAGAAAGAAGGTGGGAAGATATCAGAATAAAAAGGTGGAGGAGAAGAAATAGGCAAACTGGAATGTGATAAATGAAATTAGGTGGGTGGGCAAGGTCGAGGGCTGTAGTAAAAATAATCTGATATGAGAGGGCAATGGACGATTTGAGAAAGGGAAGGTGGAGGGGAACCAGGAGGAAGTAATAGGCAAGTGAGAAGAGGTAAAATCTCAGACTGGGGAATAGAGGAAGAGGGAAGGGATAAGGGAATTTGATTACTGGAAGGAGAAAATTAATATTCAGGCTATCAGATTGGAGGCTTCCTAGACAGAATATAATGTGCAGCTCTTCCATCCCTTGGGAGGCCTCATCTTGGCACAGCAGGAGGCCATGGACTGACACGTCAGAACGGGAATGGAAATGAGAATTAAAATGTTTGGTCACCAGGAAGTCCTGCTTGTGGCAGATTGAGCGGAGGTGCTCAATGAGGTGGTCCCCCAACTTACAAAGGGTATCACCAATGTAGAGGAGCCACTTAGGGGGTACCAGCTACAATACACAACCCCAGCAGATTCTTTAAAATCTAAAAACATAAATAAATGTGGCACACAACATGGTAACACACACAAAATCCAGAGGAACTCAGCAGGTATATAGCATCCATGGAAATGAATGAACAGTCATCGCTTCATGCTGAGATCCTTCTTCAGTTCTGGATAGACAATAGACAATAGGTGCAGAAGTAGACCATTCAGCCCTTCGAGCCTGCACCACCATTCTGAGATCAGGGCTGATCATCTATTATCAATACCCGGTTCCTGCCTTGTCCCCATGTCCCTTGATTCCCCTATCCATAAGATACCTATCTAGCTCCTTCTTGAAAGCATCTAGAGAATTGGCCTCCACTGCCTTCTGAGGCAGTGCATTCCAGACCCCCACAAGAAGAAGTTTTTCCTTAACTCTGTCCTAAATGACCTACCCCTTATTCTCAAACCATGCCCTCTGGTACTGGACTCTCCCAGCATCTGGAACATATTTCCTGCCTCTATCTTGTCCAATCCCTTAATAATCTTATATGTTGTAATCAGATCCCCTCTCAATCTCCTTAATTCCAGCGTGTACAAGCCCAGTCTCTCTAACCTCTCTGCGTAAGACAGTCCGGACATCCCAGGAATTAACCTTGTGAATCTACACTGCCCTTCCTCTACAGCCAGGATGTCCTTCCTTAACCCTGGAGACCAAAACTGTACACAATACTCCAGGTGTGGTCTCTCCAGGGCCCTGTACAAATGCAAAAGGATTTCCTTGCTCTTGTACTCAATTCCCTTTGTAATAAAGGCCAACATTCCATTAGCCTTCTTCACTGCCTGCTGCACTTGCTCATTCACCTTCAGTGACTGATGAACAAGGACTCCTAGATCTCTTTGTATTTCTCCCTTACCTAACTCTACACCGTTCAGATAATAATCTGCCTTCCTGTTCTTACTCCCAGTGGATAACCTCACACTTATTCACATTAAACATCATCTGCCAAGTATCTGCCCACTCACCCAGCCTATCCAAGTCACCCTGAATTCTCCTAACATCCTCATCACATGTCACACTGCCACCCAGCTTAGTATCATCAGCAAACTTGCTGATGTTATTCTCAATGCCTTCATCTAAATCATTGATGTAAATCGTAAACAGCTGTGGTCCCAATACCGAGCCCTGTGGCACCCCACTAGTCACCACCTGCCATTCCAAGAAACACCAATTCACCGTTACCCTTTGCTTTCTGTCTGCCAACCAGTTTTCTATCCATGTCAATATCTTCCCCCCAATGCCATGAGCTCTGATTTTACCCACCAATCCCCTATGTGGGACCTTATTAAGTGCCTTCTGAAAATCGAAGTACACTACATCCACTGGATCTCCCTTGTCTAGCTTCCTGGTTACATCCTCGAAAAACTCCAGTAGATTAGTCAAGGAAGGAAGGGGGAAAGAACCCAAAATAAGGTGAGAGGAGGGGAAAGAGTACAAGCTAGAAGGTGATAGATGAAGTGAAGAGTCAGAGAGCAGCAGAGAGGGAGCAGTGAGAGAGGGCTTCAGTGAATTCCCGTTGAAGTGAAGATTTAAACTTCTTCGGGGAGGCATTCCTCGAAGAGACTTCACAGTGGAGCAGTAAATCATAAACACAAGAGATTCTGCAGACACTAGAAAACTAGAGCAACAGACACAATTTGTTGAAAAAATTCAGCAGGCCAGGAAATGAGTAAAGAGTCGACAAAATAAAAGAGTTAAATATTTTGGATGGTCTGTCCTGGGCCCAACACATTGATGCAATCATGAAGGAGGCATGTTGGTGGCTCTACTTTGCACAGAGTTTGAGGAGATTGGGAGTGACACCAAAGAGCATTCCGATTGGTTGCAGCACGGTATGGAAACTTTATGGTTCCAAGAGGCTGCAGACTCATCATGGGGGAGCCATCCCTCCCCACCATCCAAGACATCTTCAAAAGGTGGCATCTCAAGAAGGCGGCGTCCATTCCAAAAAAGTCTGCCCCAAGCCTTATAGACTCATCAGGCCTGAGCTTATGCCAGTTTCCATGAAGCAACTGAGAGTACAAGACAACTCCCCCAGGCTATTGTGAGGTTAATTCCCAGCATATTGCTGGTATCCATTTTCAGCTGGGTGGACTGGAGCAGTGTGTGTTTAAGTGCCTTGCTCAAGGACACAACATGCTGCCTCGGCTGGGGTTCAAATTAACGACCTCAGATCGCTAGTCCAATGCCTTAACCACTTGGCCACGTGCCACACATCCATTCCAAAGGACTCTCACCATTTAGGACATGCCCTCATTTTGTCATTGACCATTGGGAAGGAGGAGCAGAAGCCTGAAAACTTACACTCAATGATGTAGGAAGAGCTTCTTTCCCTCTGTCACCGTACTTCTGAAAGTTCACAAACCCATGAGTGCCGCATCATTATTCCTTTGACTCTTTATTTATTTTGTACTTTATAGTAATTTTATATATTTGCACTGTACTGCTACTACAAAACAAACTTCATGTCATACAATATATCAACGATAATTAATCTGATTCTGATTCTGCCCATAATAGATCTGGGTAGGGACACAAGTGGAACTCTTACCCATGTGTGAGTGGAAGGTTATGCCAGGTAGCGAGGGAGTTGTGATAGAGCAGGGCAAAGGTGGCATATGAGTGATAGATGGAGACAGACAAAGAGAAGTAAAATGGAACAAGAGGGTGGTAGGGTTGAAGAAGACCACAATGCCGTAGGATATAGAAGCAGAATTAGCCTATTCAGCCCACTTAGTCTATTCTGTCGTTACATCATGGCTGATTTATTATCCCTCTCAATTATTTTTTCCTGCCTTCTCCCCTTAAACTTTGATGCCCTAACTAATCAAGAAGCTATCAACTTCTGTTTTTAATATACCCAATGAATTGGCCTTGACCGCCATCTGTGCTAATGAATTCCACAGATTCACTACTCTCTGGCTAAAGAAATTCCTCCTCATTTCTATTCTAAATGGATGTCCCTCTATTCTGAGGCTGTACCCTCTGGTCCAAGACTCCCACACGACAGGAAGCATCCTCTCGACATCCACTCTATCTGATTACTTTCTGAACCTTATGGTACTTGAGTTTGGGTCAGCCATGAAGGCACTCCATCTCTGCTTGTCCTTGGCCATCTTCTCAATTGTGTCCCAGAGGTGGTTTAGGGTTCTCCTTTCCACCTCTCTGGTACAGCGCCAAATTGTCTTTGATTCTTCACTTTTCCTCTGTCCTTCAGGTACCTAGGCATTTCTATATTCAATAGGTCGTCTCCACATAGCCTTTGACCACCCTTTCTGATCAAGAACCTATCAACCTCACCTTTAAATAACTATATGGTGATTTGGCCTCCAAAGCATATGGATACATCCACAGGTCAATCTATTATCATGTTAAACACAGGATACTCTGCAGATGCTGGAAATTCAGAGCGACCCATGCAAAATGCAGGAGGAACTCTCAGGTCAGGCAACGTCTATGGAAATAAATAAGCAGCTGATGTTTCAGGCCGAGACCCTTCTACAGCATTGGAAAGGAAGGGGGAAGAAGCCAGAATAAGGAGGAGGGGAAATGGGAGGGAGTACAAGCTAACATTCCCCACTCTGGTCCCTCTCTTACCACCTCTCATCCTCTCCTGCCTATCTTCAGATACCTAACAAAGCAAATGGACTTAATTTAAACCTTTTTTAATTTAGGTCTTTATTCTTTGGAGCATAGAAGGTTGAGAGGGGACTTGATCGAGGTATTTAAAATAATGAGGGGGATAGATCGAGTTGACCTGGATAGGCTTTTTCCATTGAGAGTAGGGGAGATTCAAACAAGAGGACATGATTTAAGAGTTAGGGGGCAAAAGTTTAAGGGTAACGCGAGGGGGAATTTCTTTACTCAGAGAGTGGTAGCTGTGTGGAATGAGCTTCCAGTAGAAGTGGTAGAGGCAGGTTCTGTATTGTCATTTAAAATAAAATTGGATAGGTGTATGGACAGGAGAGGAATGGAGGGTTATAGGCTGAGTGCGGGCCAGTGGGACTAGGTGAGAGTGAGCATCGGCATGGACTAGAAGGGCCAAGATGGCCTGTTTCCATGCTGTAGTTGTTAAATGGTTATATGGTTAATCACTTTATTAACAGAAACAGTGAATAAGAACAACCTGCGATTGGCATTTTCTGCTACTGGAAAATACTATCAGCTGTTTTCTGCTTTTATCTCAGATTTGCAGCATCAAAAATAGCAAAAAAAAATCCAGAAACACATGCAACAAGAACCACAAAGGCGCCCAAACAAGTCCACAGCCACGAGCCTCACCAATCAATACCCGCAGCATGAAACCCAAGACTCCTGCACTTTCCTCCAATAGCAACTAGTGAGAGGGAGATCTGCTGAGGTCCTTCAGAATCTTATGTATATTAATCTGGATTTCCAACATCTGCAGAATCTCTTGTTTTTAAGTTTCAAATCTCTCAGGTTATGCGGTAGTTCAGAATGCAGAGGAATCTTACAAAGAATATAAACTGCTTGTCTATTTTGTAATGAAATCTTTAACCGTGCCAACGTTTCATGATATGAAAACAGCTGCCTGGATGAATGTTGTTGGTAGACTTATGTGTTTATGGAAAAGCGACTATTTGTTTTCGCGGTTAAAGATAACTTGCAAGCTGAGCCTTTTCATGCAACAATTGCTCATTCTCTGCTCTTGCTAGCAGTCTGAAAATAACTACATAGCACCTGAAGTGCAAAAAAACCCCAAAAAGTGTCTTTTTTTGTTTCTAAATACAAGTTGGCATTTTAAAATTCATTATCTGAAGCCCAATCTACCTACACTCAGTGGCCACTTTATAAGGTACACCCATACACCTGCTCATTAGTACCAATATCAAATCAGCCAATTGTGTGACAGCAACTTAATGCATAAAAGCATGCAAACATGGTCAGCAGGTTCAGTTGTTGTTTAAACCAAACATCAGAATGCAGAAGAGATGTGACCTAAGTGATGTTGAACCTGGAATTATCGTTGTTGCCAGACGGGGTGGTTTGATTATCTCAGAAATTGTTGATCTCCTGGGGTTTTCATGCACAACAGTGTCTAGAGCTTACCCTGTGTGAAAAACAAAAATAAACATCTAGTGAGCAGCAGTTCTGTGGGCAAAGGTGCTTGTTAATGAGAGAGGTCAGAGGAAAATCGCCATGTTGGTTCAAACTGATTGGAAGGTGTTCAGTAACTCAAATAACTGCACATTATAACAGTGGTGTGCAAAGGAGCATCTCTGAATGCACAATATTTTGAACCTTGAAGTAGATGAGCTACAGCAGCAGAAGACTACAAACGTACGCTCAGTGGCCACTTACCTCCTGTGCCTAATAAAGTGGCCATTGGGTGCATTTTATATTAGGGTGAGCAGTTTACAAAGATTTTTTAATCAGGTTACACTATCCCTTATTGACTTTTTCACGACTACTCTCTCTGAACCTTTTAGGTTTATCATTATTTCAAAGCCATTTGTTAGTCAGTAGATAATGTTTGTGCAGGGAAGTGTTCTTCAGTAAATCTTTTTTTTATGTCTTCTCATTGGGTTAGGCTGCCAATTTCAAAATTAAAGCCTGGCTTTATTTGCCGCATGAACATCGAAACATACAGTGAAATGCTTCGCCCACAGCAACAACCAACATAATCAGAGACAAGCTGGGGACAACCTGCTTTAACCCATGCATTTTTCCTCTGTGAAAACCTCTCGATGCCTTTTAGGACAACAATGAATTGTTTTCTTCCTGATATGACCAGTAATCCAGATTACTTCTGTTCCCATTCTCACTTCATTTCCCCCAAAGTCCTCCCATGAACCAAACTTTTGAAAACCAGTCTAAAACTTTCATAATGGGCTCTGGATCATTTTAGGTCTCATAATTCATGGTAGTGGTTAGCAAAATGCTATTACTGCTCAGGGCATTGGAGTTCAGAGTTCAATCCCAGCATCCTCTAATAGGAGTTTGTACGTTCTTCCCCGTGGAATGCATGAGTTTTCCCCCCGTGCACTGGTTTTCTCCCACTGTCCAAATACATACCAGGTATATTAGCTGGTCATTACATCTGTAAACTCTGGAGAATTTGGAGATGTTAGGAATGAAAGGGTTACCGTATGAGGAACGTCTGTCAACACTCGGGCTGTATTCCCTGGAGTTCAGGAGAATAAGAGGGGATATCATAGAAACATTCCGAACGTTAAAAGGCCTGAACAGATTAGATATGGCAAAGTTATTTCCCATGGTAGGGGAGTCTAGAACAAGAGGGTACAGTGGTACAACTTCAGGATTGAAGGACATCCATTTAGAACAGAGATGTGGAGCAATTACTTTAGTCAGAGGGTGGTAAATCTGTTGGATTTGTTGCCACAAGCGGCTGTGGAGTCCAAGTCATTGGGTGTATTTAAGGCAGAGATACATAGGTTTTTGATTAGCCAGGGCATCAGGGTATGTGGAAAAACCAGAGGACTGGGGTTGATTGGAAGAATTGGATCAGCCCCATGATTGAATGGTGGAGCAGACCCGATGGGCCAAATGGCCCCCTTCTGCCCCTATATTTTATGGTCTTATGATTTTTGGAGGTGTTTTTCTACTTTGAAGCTGCTTCTTAAATGGAAATCATTCTTGCTTAAGTATAAGCCTTGAAAAGACTTCAACATTAGCAGATAATTGCATTAAAGTAAGCCCAAACTCCCACCATTAATTTTGAAGTGGAAAGATATAACGCGCAAACTTAGTAGCAGTTCATCAGGATAATTATAATTATGACACTGAACTTTCTTTTACTATTATATCTGCATTTGCAAATGATACCACAGAGATTATTCTCAGCTAATGTATTACTGTTGGGGTTAATTGTCTCTGTGGGTTCAGTTTGTCGAAGTTCAAAGAAAGGAAACTGACTGAATTGCCATACAAAGAGCCAAGTTGGACTTGATGGACTGAACAGCCTCCTTCTGTCCTCAGGAACTGTCAGGATTAGAAACACAATGGGCTAGAGATGAGGTATTGAAATTCCACTTCTGAGCTGAGTTGAAACTCAAAAATACTTTTAAGTGTTAACTTCATTTGAAAACTGCTGGTGGAAGAATGGCCTCATTGTTACAAAGCAATAAAACACAGAAATTGACCTTTCAGCCTGACTAAGATCCCATAAAAGTGGGCCTTGTTTGCCTACATTTGGCCCATACCTCTCTAGAGCAGGGGTTCCCAACCTGGGGTCCATAGACTCCTTGCTTAATGGCATTAGTCCATGGCATATAAAAGATTGGGAAACCCTGCTCTAAACCTTTTCTACCATTGTTGTCATCATCATTATGTGCTGTATCGTATGATGTAGCCAGTCATGGTTTTCTGATCATTATTCTTGGCAAGTTTTTCTACAAAAGTAGTTCACCATTGCCTTCTTCCAGGCAGTGTCTTTACAAGACAGGTGACCCCAGCCGTTATCGATACTCATCAGAGATTGTCTACCTAGCATCAGTTGTCACATGATCAAGACTCGTGATATGCACCAACTGTTCATATGACCATCCACCACATGCTCCCATGTCTTCACGTGACACTGACTGGGGGCTAAGCAGCTCTTACACTTTGCTTAAGGATCACCTTCAGGCCAGTGGAGGGAAGGAGTGCTTTGGTAAAGACATATCTCTACCCCACCACCCTCCCCCCCGCCCCCATCCATGTACCTGTAGAATTTTCTTTTAAATGTCATATTGTACCTGCTTCCTCCACTTCCTCTGTCAGCTTATTCCCTATCACCAGGTGAAAACATATTGCTTCTCAGACTCCAATAAAAAATATCTCGCTCCTCTCACCTTAGACCAATGCCCTCTAGCTCCCGAGTCTCCAATCCAGGGAAAAAGACTGTAAGCAATCACGTTACCTATTGTATGCTCCTCATGATTTTACATACATCTGTAAGCTCACCCTTCAACCCCTAAGCTCCAATAGAAAAGTCCCAACCTGCTCAATCTCTCTCCATGACAGTGCCTTGTGTACCGGCACTTTTCTCATGAATCTCCTCTGTACTTTTTCCAGTTTAGTGGTAGCTTTTCTACAGCTGTGTGAGAGATCTGACCATTCTTCCTAAAACATGTGAGCAACATTGAACCTGATACTTCAAATGTGGCCTCACCGTTGTCTTGTTAGAACATAGAACAGTAAGGTGCGGTGCAGGCTCTTCAGCCAATGATGTTGGGTCAATCTTTTAATCCAGTCTAAGATCAAACTATCCCTTTCCTCATATTAGCCCTCCATTTTTCTTTCATCCCTGTGCCTTAGACTCTCTTATTCTCACTAATGTAGCTCTCTCTACCACCACCCCAGTAGCTTGTTCCACACACCACCACTCTGTATAAAAAACTTACTTCTGACATCCCCCCCCCCCCCTCACTGATCTTTCCTCCAAACACCTTAAAATTATACCTCCTTGTCTTAACCGTTTCTGCCCTGGGAAAAAGTCTCTGGCTATCCATTCTCTCTATGCCTCTTCTCATCTTGTACGCCTCTATGAAGTCACCTCTGATCCTCCTTTGCTCCAAAGAGAAAACCCAGCTCGCTCAGCCTAGACGCATAAGACAAGCTCTCTAATCCAGGTAAACTCCTGCTAAATCTTTGCACCCACTCTGAAACTTCCACTTCATTCCTATAAGGAGGTGGCCAGAAATAAACACCATATTTTAAGTGTGAATATCTCTCCTGTAAGAGCAGACTTCCAATAATGTTGCACTCCTATATTTGTGAAGTCAGGCAAGTGCTTCAGACTCCATTCTCTGCACGGACATATATGATTCAGACAGGAGAGGAATTAGGATTCCATAAAGGTTAACTTGCAGGTTGAGAGAGTGGTAAAGAAGGCAAATACAGTGATATCATTCATTATGAAAGGACTAGAATACAAAAGCGAGGATATAATACTGAGGCTTTATAAGGTGCTGGTCAGACCACACTTTGAGTATTGTGGGCAATTTTGAGCCCATTACTTAAGAAAGGGTGTGCTGGCATTAAAAAGGGTCCAGAGGAGGTTCATGAGAATGATTCTGGGAATGAAAAAGTTAACATATGAGGAGCTTTTGATGGCTCTGGGTCTGTACTCGCTGGAGTTTAGAAGAATGAGGGAAGATCTCATTTAGTGGGGAAGTGTAGGATCAGAGAACACTGCTTCAGAATAGAAAGACATCCCTTTTGAACAGATGAGGAAGAATTGCGTCAGTCCAGTGGGTGATGAATCTGTGGAATTTATTACCACAGATGGCTGTGGAGGCCAAGTCATTGGGTACATTTAAAGTGGAGGTTGATAAGTTGTTGATTATTAAGGGCATCAGAGATTACGGGAAGAAGTCAGGAGAATGTATTTGAGAGGGATAATAAATCAGCCATGATGGAATGACAGAGCAATCTCGATGGACCTAATGGTCTAATTCTACTCCTACGTCTTGTGGTCATGTGGACTGCTGGTTCAATCACTGCCAATGGACATTCAGCTATGGAAACATTGCAGTGAAACTCAATTCTTTCCCCATATCAGCTTTTGAAAAAACTTGTCTGATAAATATTTCAGAACAGCCACCTGGGAAAGCAAGCAAAGCTTAAATAACTGTCTGCTGAATTCATTGTAAAAACAAGTACAAGTTGCAATCAGATACTCGCTAGCCAAAGGGTGATGGTTAATGAAGTAGGAGCCGTCACTGGCTCATTTCCCCCGAGATATCAAAGCAATCCTTTAAGTTCCATCAGAGCTCGGAATATCTAGCTCGTTACAGGTCAGGGTTCAAAGTACTACAATTCTTATCATAGTGACTTAGATTTATACTTGATTTATCCAGTATATCAGGGACAAGGGTGTTTGACAGAAGCTTAAGGATAGTTAAAGTTAAAAATAATTATCATCCAAAAAGTAATTATTATTTTGGAACAGTTGTTACCCCTCCACTATCAGGCTCTTGAACCAGAGTGGTAACTTCAATTACCCCAACACTGAACTGTTCCCACAACCTATGGACTAACTTTCAAAGACTCTTCATCTCATGTTCTCCATATCTACTGCTTATTTTTAACATATATGCACAGTTTGTTGTCATTTACACATTGGTTGTTTGTCCATCTTGTTATGTTATTTTTTTAATTGATTTGATTGTGTTTCTTTGTAACTACTGTGAATGCCTGCAAGAAAATGTATCTCAGGGTTGTTCGTGGTGACATGTTATGTACTTTGATAATAAATTTGCTTTGAACTTTTAATGATCAAACAATGGAAATGTTTATGGATAAACCTCGTAATTGCTGACGCCTGTGGGGTTTCGGAGACCATATTATCAATCCAACTGGGATTGATAGACTGCAACGGATGGAGCTTAACCCTGCATATTTAGAACAGATGATCAATGTCAAATTTCTCCCAACTTAAGGCAGGCCTTAAAGATAGCAGTTCTAAATTATACCGTACTTTTATCAGCGGGAATCTTCTCTTCAGTGTCAGAGACAGCTTTCTCTGGAGCATTGGAGGCTGAGGTGAGACATAATAGAAATCCATAAAATTATGAGAAAGTAGGTAGTCAGTATCTTCTTCCCTGGCCAAAATGATCAAACATAGGGAACATACATTTGAACTGGGCGGGGGAAAGTTTAATGGAGATGTGTGCTGTTAGGTTTTACACAGAGAGTAGTGGGTGTCTGATACAGGCTGCTGGGGGAGTGATCGCAAATATGATAATTGTGTTTAAGAAAATGCAGGCAATGGATTATATTCAGGCAGAAGGCGTTTAGTAAAACTTGGCATTGCATTTGGTCCTGATATTGTGGGTTAAAGAGCTTGTACCTGTGTTGCACTGATCTATGTTCAATGAAATCATACCACTCAGTAAAAGAAACTGCAATGACATAGTGTATTCAGCCTTCAAAATATAAATACACTCAAGTTAAAGGATCAAGGCAGCTCCTGGCTCTGTTATCATAGAATATCTGGTTTGAGCATTTGGAAAGTTATCAGCTTGGGATATCAGTTTAGGAAAAGTTTCTTTCTGGCATCATATTTCTGAATAGCCCGAGAACCCATGAACATTATCTTGTTATTCCATTTTTGTGATAATTATTTATTTGGTAATTCATAATTACAGGGTGCCACGGTAGTGACACAATTACAGATCAGGGTGTTATGGAGTTTGGAGTTCAATTCCAACAGCGTCTGTAAGGAGTTTGTAGAGTCTGCCTGTGTACTGTATGGGTTTCCTCCTACATTCTAAAGATGCATTGGTTAGCAGATTAATTACTCATTGTAAATTGTCCTGTGATTAGACTAATGTTTAAGAGGTGGATTGCTAGCTGGTGAGTCTCGTTGGGCTGGAAGGGCCTGTTCTGTACTGTATCTCTAAAATAAAAGCTTTCACCTGAGCCAAGCAATTATCCCTTACCAGTTCTTTCCCTGCCAATGTAATAAATGAAACGGTCGATCATTTTGCAACGTTAGTGAAGGTGAAGAACATTCTGACTGGTTGCATCACTGCCTGGTGTGGAGAAGCCTTTGGACAGGATTGGAAAAAGCTGTCGGAAGTTGTAAACTCAGTAAAGCCCACCCATCATAGGCACTAAACTCCCCAAGGATTGAGGACATCTTCAAAAGCCAGAGTCTCAAGAAGGCGGTATGTATCATTAAGGACCTCCAACCATCAGGACATGTTCTCTTCTCATTGCTTCCACCAGGGAGGAGGTTCAAGAGCTTGAAGACGCACACTCTTTTAGGAACAGCTTCTTAAGCCACCAGATTTCTGAATGAACAATGGACCTAAAAACAATAGGTCACTAATTTTTGTTCTCTTTTTGCATTATTTATTGATCTATATATATTTCTTATTGGAATTTATAGCATTTATATATATTGCACTGTGGTGATTGTCCATCCAGCAATGACATGAAATCTGTATGGGAGAGCTTTTAAAGTGAAAAGCCATCAGATCAGTGCAGATCCATTCTCCTGACCGCAGAGGTCCGGGTCCTGTGGTACAAGTAGTCGTCACTACCAAGGTCTTTCGTCGTTGCAGTGGATAACCGTAACTTTTCTGTGCTTTGTTATGCCTTTCACTCTCCATAAAGCTTTGCAATACTGCCTTCCCGGCTCATTGTAGATCTCATCCACCCGGTCTGCTGGAGCTGACTGTGCATGATAGGATAGGTTTGTTCCTATCTCACCGAGGTACAAGCCTGCTGGCTACCCTCCCTGGATTTAGCCTACCCGTCAAAGCAATGTACCCTAGTTTGCTCACTGTTTCAGGCAAACAGATATTTGGAACCACTGATGGCAGTTGAGTGTCCAGTGGGGACCAAAGCTGAATGAGCTGCCCATTGCTTCACCAGAGGTGCTACCCCTCCATGGACACCCCATACGTTGTACTGCTCTTGCAAAACAACAAACTTCATGACATACAGAATGCAGTAATAATAAACCTGATTCTGTTTCTGAAACAGCAGATATGTGAATATATAACGTCTGGATTTTTTTTTTTTTAATTATGGGTCGACGTTGTTGGGCAGGACAGTTAAGAGGGAGGAAAGCATACAATACACATGAGATTTCAAATCCAGAGGATTGGTTAGCTGATGAATTGCATTTTGAGTGCAGATGATGTACAACCAAGTCCATTGAATGAGCAAACATTGCCTGATTAAAGGTTCTTATCCCTACACCTGCACTTTCACCTTGTCCCTCACCTCCATTCAGGGCCTTAAACAGACTTTCCATGTGAGGCAACTCTTCACCTGCAAATCTCCAGATGTGGCCACCTCTGCATTGATGAGAACCAACATAGATTAGGAACCATTTTGTCAAGAATTTTCACTCCATCTGCGACAAGCAGAATTTCCCAGTGGACAACCATTTTAATTCCAATCCCCAATGCCATTCCAACATGCCAATCTATGGCTTCATCTACTGCAATAATGAAATCACTCTCAGGTTGGAGGAGCAACACCTCATATTCCACCTGGGTAGCTGTAACTAGAGAGCTGTGCCTGTCCCATGACAGCACTGCACTCACCTGGTCAGAGGTCACACCACCTGCCAGTCAACATTTCACCCCTCCCAACTAATCAGTGCACACCTAACCATTGGCCACCTTAATTGGATTAACCTGTTTAGCACCAAGCCGTTGGCCCCCTGACCTATAAAAGGTGCTACATGTGCTTAGCTTACTCTCTTTTGCCATCCTCGAGGGACAACCCTGCTTCACTCCAGGTAAGTGTGCATTAAATAGGGTTGTGGGAGCATTTATTGTTATCCCTTTAGCAAAGAGCCATGCTTGCCCATAGCCAAAGGGGGGGGGGAAGTATTGTAGTTACTTTTCCCCTGCTTGTATGTGTACCTGTACTCCGTCCCCACACTGTTTTCCCATGTATTGTACTGAAAACCCGACTTTTCCCATGCTCCTCTATTCTAAGTGCGTTTGTATAAATACTGTAGCCATCTGTGTTCCCAAGCTTTTTCTCCCCTTGTAAATAAACTCCATATTGTTAAAACTGTGTGTCCAGAGCTCTTGCCTTGAGACCCAAAGAACCTTTCTCATTTCCATCACCACAGTAGCCTCCAATCTGATAACATCAACATCAATTTCTCTAGCTTCCAGTATTTTCCCCTCCCTCTCCTTCCCAATCTTCCACTTTCCATTCTGGCTCACCTCTTATCTCTTCATTTCTCCTCAGCTGCCTATCATTTTCCCCTGATGCCCCCTCCTTCCCTTTCTCCCATGTTCCACTCTCCCTTCCTATCAGACTCCTTCATTAGTCCTTCATTTCTTCCACCTATCACCTCCTACCTTTAGCCCCATGTGGCTTCACCTATCATCTTCCAGCTTCTATTCCATCTCCTCTCCTACCTTTTTATTCTGGCTTCTTCCCCCTTCTTTTCTAGACCTAATGAAGGGTCATCACCTGAAACATTGACTATTTATCCTACCCCAGAGAGTTTAGTTGAGTTCCTCCGGTATTTTATTTGTTATTTATTTATTGAAATACAGTGCAGAATAGGCCCTTTGGGGCCAATCTGCAGTCCTCAGATTTAATCCTAGCCTAATAATAGGATAATTTACAGTTTATTTATCAACTGGTATGACATTGGACCTGTGGGAGGAAATTGGAACATCTGGAGGAAACAAATGTGGTCACAAAGAGAACATACAAGCTCCTTACAGACATTGACAGGAATTGAGTCCGGGTCACCTGTACTCTGAAGTATTGTGCTAACCTCAATGCTACTGTGCTGCTCTGTGTGTGTGTGTGTGTGTGAGTCTCTCTCTCTCTCTCTTTGGATTTCCAGAATCTGCAGACTCTCTTATGATCTGCTTAAACAGCCAAGGGTTACGCCTAAAAGCAAAAACAATCTCTTCCAATAAATGCAAGGTGTTCTTGCCAGATGAATGCAGTGAGCGAAGGTTAGTTACATTTAAATTAAGTGCATCAGCCTCTGTCAACAGCACTATTACCATTGAGCTTGATCAACGAGGGAATTACTTATTACTTCTGCTCTGGCAGGCTACTCTGTTATTACTCCATGAAGCCTTTTATAAGCACTTGCCAAGATGTTCCATGAACGATTATTGCACATAATTAAGGCTGATAGGATTGGGGACCATGTTTATCATGAATTACAGATCAGATAATCGACAGAAACGAAGAGTGCTGACATTTAGTTAAATATGAAATTGAGTTGTGTGAGGATGCAAGGTGCTTGTACACAAGAACATAAAGTGGTTAAATATTTGGGGAAGAACATGACTGTTGTGTATTTGATATTTCAATAATATTTGAGTAATTTTGTACAATATATATCTTGTTTGATTAAGTATTCTTGTTTGTTTAAATAGATCTTAATGGATTATATGTAAAAATATGTTAATTGCATACATCATCACGCAACCATGAGATAAATGCGTGCCTCACTAAGAGTAAAGACAAAACCAGACCCACCATCGGAGCCCTCTTTGAATTAGTTCAGTGTTTTGAAGTTACAAAACATAACACTGACGATCAGTGTCTATTGTGAAGAAATGCTAACTCCGCCACGGACGGTGAAAGGAGGAGATTGGGCGTGGGGCTAGCAACCACATCTGATAACGATCCAGAGCTACAGAAATACCGGCAGAAGCTCCACAGACTTCATCCCTGGGAGAGGAAGGATCTTCGCCTGGAGACGTATGAAGTCATGTGGTGAAAGCAGAAACCCCAGGGCCCATCAACCTTCTGTCGGCCCGCAACAGAGGACTGTGGAGAGCTGACGTTGGCAGCCTATGCATCACCAGGGGTTTTAAGCTTAAGAAGAAAATATGCTGTTGTAGGAAAGCCAACAAAGGCATGGGTCTAGTGGGCAGCCTGAGATTTTTTTCTCCCCAGGGTGAAAATGGTTAATACAAGGAGCTATAATTTTCAAAGAATTCAATGTACATTTATTATCAAAGTATGTATGCTGTATACATTCCTGAGATTCTTCTTCACCACAGACAGCCACGGAGCAAAGAAAACATGGAACCTGTTCAAAGAAAACCATCAACACTCCCCCCCACCCACCCACCCACGCAAATGTCATCAAGAAAGAATGAGGGAAAACACAGAATATAAAAGACAAAATCAAAAGAGCCTACATTCAGTTCAGCTCAGTGTTCATTACCTGCAGTCAGGCCTGATTCAAAGTCAACCAAATTAGCAAACTAGCAAAAGGAAAAGGAACAATAGTCCAATCCACAAACCATAGACCCAGAACTTTGGTACCATCCTCCGACAGCATCGAGGGAGAGAAGCCATTCGAATGCAGTGGCCTTCCCTCAGGAGTAGCAAATGAGAGGGAGGGAGAAAGATCGCCATACACAAACACCATACTCTAGCAGTAATGAGCGAGAGGCTGGTAGACCGACCTGAACACTCACTTGCGTTCCGCACTCACTTGAATGTTTTCAATCTTCCTCACTGCTTTAATCGGTAAAATCTGAGAAATGAGGTCAATGAGCTCATGCCCTATCTCTAAGCTTCTTGGCCTCAAGGTTACACTTCCCAAAACCTTCTCAGAGACAGCAATGTGCCAGATCACTCAAACAGCCTGAAAATACACCATCAAACTGTAGGTCACAGGCTCTGACGGTACCAGGATGACACTTAAAAGGAAAAGAAAATGTATATGAAGTAAAAGAAACATTTTCATGGACCAACTGGAAAATATCACACATGGTAGCATTGTTTGCTGGCGCCAGCTTCTTCCAGCCTGGTGATTGGAGGAAAATATGGGGTGGATGGAAAATATGGGAGGCTTTTTACACAGAGTGATGGGTGCAAGGAACACCCTGTCGGGAGGTTGAGGGAACAAATTCAGTAGGAACATTTCAAAGTTCAAGATTGTTCCATGTCATCTCCTGTACATAAGTGTAAAGGAGAACAAAATAATTGTTATTCAGGATCTGATGCAGCAGGAAAAAAAACATTAAGATAAAAAAACACAATAATAAAAAAACCTAATAAATATAAATATATGGTAGTGTAGTGGTTAGCACAATGTGTTACAATACCAATGACCCGGGTTCAATTCTCACCGCTGTCTGTGAGGAGTTTGTACGTTCTCTCCAAGACTGCGTGGGATTCCTCTGGCTGCTCCAGTTTCCTCCCACAGTCCAAAGACTTACGGATTGGTAGGTGACTTGGTGATGGTAAATCGTCCTGTGATTAGGCTCAGGTTAAATCAGGGGTTACTAGGAAGTGCTTCTCAAAGGGCTGGAAGTGTCAGTTTTGGGCTGCAACTCAATAAACAAATATGTAAACAAGCAAATAAGATAGCTTATGTACGTAGATTGATTGCATCTCCATAAAGTTACGTGAGGCGCAGGAGTATCTGCACAAAAGTAGTGATAAAGTAGTGGTAGTTGGGGATGTGGAGGGGTGGATTAGTGGGTGGAGATGTTGATCAACCTTACTGATTGGAGAAAGTAATTGTTGTTGAGGTTGGTGGTCCTGGTGTGGATGCTGCATTAACTCCTCCTAGATGGGAGGGGGACAAATAGTCCAGGCACTCTCAGGCACAAGGAGGGTAGAGTTAGACCATAAGACATAGGAACGGAATTGGGCTATTCAGCCCATTGAGTCCACTCTGACATTTCATTATGGCTGATTCCGGATCCCAATCAACCCCATACACCTGCCCTCTCACCATATCTTGTGATACCCTGACCAATCAGGAACATGGGAGAGGTTGACTCTCAGAAGGCTCATGAGGTGCTGGCTAGTTGTAAACAAATTGGACATGATTCAATAACTAAGGGATCACGAGACACAGGGATATGGTGGTTAGATAAGATCTTATCATAAAACAGTGCAGGCTTGTGACCAATTGCCCATCTCAGCATACTAGGGAACCAATCAATAATTTTATAATAGTGGTGTAGAAGCTATCCTTGAGCCTGGTGTTATGGGCTTTCAAGCTGTTAAATTTTGCCTGATAAGAGAAGGGGAGAAGAGAATGGCCAGGGTGGGTTGGGTCTTTGATTATGTTGGCTGCTTTACTGAGTTAGCTGAAAGTGTAAACAGAGTCCATGGAGGGGAGGCTGCTGTGAGTTTTTTGATTTCTGGAGTAGAGACAGTGGTATTAGCTATGGTCTAAATCTCCTGTGTATCTGTGAACTTCTTCTCAGCAATTACCTGATACATCTATCTCTGTCAAGTCTATCTTATATCTGAATCCTAAGGATTACAACTATTTTGTTTAAATATCAAGAAGCAGAGTTTGAATGCCCAAACATAGGGAATTTAGACAGTGAATTTAAACAGTTTGAATGCCCAAACATAGGGAATTTAGACAGTGAATTTAAACAGAGTTTGAATGATCAAAAGGTCAGCACAGTAGAGTAATGCATCAACAATCGCTGACAATTCCTGCTTCTCTCTGTAAGGAGTTTATACATTGTCCCCGTGAGCTGCGTGTGGTTCCTTCAGCTGTTCTGGTTTCATCTTGTGTTCCAAAGACGTATGGTGAGTTGTGGGCCTACTATGTAACACCAAAAGTATGGCAAACAAGTCAGCACATTCATCGCTGATTTGTTTTGACACAAATGATGCATTTAACAGTATATGTGACATATAATGCTAATCTTTAATCTTCATAAAGTTTATCACATGAAGAGTTAAATTATGAATCTAATATATCCAAACATATATTTAAATTAAAAGATCAACATTTAAATGCCCAACAGTCAATCTGAATATAGTCCCCCCTGTTACATAAAACAATCTGAGGAGACTTTGCTTTCCTGTAGTTGGAGTTTTTTGACATTCACAAAATGCTCCAGTATTGGTTTGTGTGTCTTCAGCCCTAAGGAACAAGATTCTAGAGAGCCCTTTGCTACGTCTTCTCATCTCTTTGCTTCTCCTTCTCTCTCTTCACCTCTCCATTTCCTCTTTTCTCCACCACTCCATGCCTCCCTGCTTCTTCTCCACTTCTTCCACAGCTGCATCTTTCCACCTCTTTATTTCTGTGTCTCCCTTTCAACCTCTTTATCCTCTTGTCATCTCTCCTGAACCAGTGTGGATAACCTCACTCACCTCAACACTGACTTCATTGCAGAACCTATGGACTCACTTTCAAGTACCCCACAGCTCCTGTTCTCCATATTATTTTTTATTATTATTAGATGTTTTCATATTTTCAGTTTGTCGTCTTTTGCATATTGATTGTTCGTCTCTTTGTTTTTGTGTATTTTTTCATTCTATTCTGTTTTTTATCTTTTGTGAATAGTCACAAAAATGAATCTCATGGGAAAGGGTTCATTGCTGATGTAATACTTTCTCTGTTGTTGCAGTATTTCGGTTATGACTTGAGTTAAAGGGGGCTTGGGAATGTGTGCTGGCCAATGGGGAGAGGTGTTTTTCTTTCTTGTGTGCCCGAAAGAAGGGAATTCTTGGGCTTTTGGTTCGGGCGAAGATGGAGAGAGAAGATGCCAGAACGGGGAAGTTGTAGACTGCAGGTCTGAGTGGACTTGGAATGGGGCCGGGAGTTACTGTGGCCGGGGGAAATTGATGGAGAATGAACAGACGGGAGAAGGGTGAGCTCTAACATGCACATTAGACTGTTTCATTAAAATGGGTCCTTTTTCTTTTTGTTTTCTTTACTAACCCTGTAGTCAGTTTAAGATTTATAAAGTTCAATCATCTGATGGCATATTGTGTACTGTTATTTCATGATACTGATTTGTAACGGGAACACATCATGCAGCATCCACCCAAACAAGATTTCTCAAGTTTGGCCGGGCCAGAGGCTGTCTCCCCCTAGATTAACACAGCTGGCCGAACCCGAGGATTACACTCAAAATGGTGACATGTATGTATTTTGATAATAAATTTACTTTTAACTTTGAACTGTCCATTTGTAAGGATGACCTTTGAAGCTTAGAGGGCCAGCATTCTAAAAAGAGATTAGATTCATTGCAATGCAGGATGACAAAGGGTGACTTCAAAGAAGTTTGTAAAATTATAAGGGCAGTTATCACTTCTCCCCAAGGTTAGGAAATCCAGAACTAGAGGGCACAGATCAAAATTGGAGAAGAGAGATTTGAAAGAGACCTGGTAACGTCAGAAGGTAATGAGTACCTGGAATGAGCTTCCATTAGAAGTGTTTGAGGTGGGTACAATTGCTAACTTTAAGAGGAATTTGGATAGGTACATGGAGGGGAGGAACTGAGACTAGCAGGAAGGATGCTGCGGGTGACATGGACTAGATGTGCAGATGAGCCTGTTTTGTTGCTGCATTACTCCGGGATCCTATAGAATCATAGAAAATCTACAGCATAATACAGGTCCTTTAGCCAACAAAGCTGTGTCAAGCATGTCCTTACCCTAGAAATTACCTAGGATTACCCATAGCTCTCTATTTTTCTGAGCTCCATAAACCTTTCCAGGATTCTCTTAAAAGACCCTATCGTATCTGCCTCCACTGTTGCCGGCAGCCGATTCTACGCACTCACCACTCTCTGAGTTAAAAAAACCTTACCCTTGACATCTTCTCTGTACCTACTTCCAAGCAACTTAAACTGTGCCCTCTCATACTAGCCATTTCAGCCCTGACAAAAAGCCCCTGACTATCGACATGACCAATGCTTCTCATCATCTTATACACCTCTGTCAGGTCACATCTCATCCTTTGTCGCTCAAAGCAAAAAAGGCTGAGTTCCTTCAACCTATTCCCATAAGGCATGCTCCCCAATCCAGGCAACATCCTTGTAAATCTCTTCTGCACTCTTTATGTTTTCCACATACTTCCTATAGTGACACAACCAGAACTGAGCACAGTACTCCAAGTGGGGTCTGACCAGGGTCCTATATAGCTGCAACATTACCTCTTGGCTCTTAAACTCAATCCCACGATTGATGAAGGCCAATACACTGTATGCTTTCTTAACCACGGAGTAACCTGCACTGCAGCTTTGAGTGTCCTATGGACTCAGACCCCAAGATCCCTCTGATCCTCCACACTGCCAAGAGTCTTACCATTAATATTATATTCTGCCATCATATTTGACCTACCAAAATGAACCAGCTCACACTTATCTGGGTCGAACTCCATCTTCCACTTCTCAGCCCAGTTTTGCATCCTATCAATGTCCCACTGTAGCCTCTGATAGCCCTCTACACTGTCTACAACACATCCAACCTTTGTCATCAGCAAATTTAATAACCCATACCTCCACTCCTTCATCCAGGCTTTTTATAAAAAATCACGAAGAGTAGGGGTCTGAGACCAGATCCCTGAGGCACACCACTAGTCACCAACCTCCATGCAGATTATGACCCATCTACAATAACTCTTTGCTTTTTGTGGGCAAGCCAGTTGTGGATCCACAACGCAATGTCTCCTTGGATCCCATGCCTCCTTACTTTCTCAATAAGCCTTGCATGGGTTTCCTGATCAAATCCCTTGCTGAAATCCATGGATACTACATCTACTGCTCTACCTTCATTAATTTGTTTAGTCACATCCTCAAAAAAATTCAATCAAGCTCATAAGGCACAACTTGCCTTTCACAAAGCCATGCTGATTAATCCTAATTATATTATGCCTCTCCAAATGTTTATAAATCCTGCCCCTCAGGATCTTCTCCATCAACTTACCAACCAAATATTAAGCTATCTTTAAGGTTTCTTACAGTAGGCCAAGACCAGATTGTATTTGATAGTGACCCAACAATTTACCTTGCAGAATAGTCAGTATGAATGTTGATAATCTCAAGATTAATTTGACAGGTTCAAACTACAAGCCACTATTGACGTATTTAGTCTCTGGGCAAAGGCTTTGAACCAAATAAAGAAAAGCAGTTTCCTGCTGTCTTCTCCCATTGAACCCATTGTCAATGTCTAGTTATGTAATGAGTTATATTCATTGATTAATACCATCACAGAGTCACAGGAAAGATCTGCTGAAACCAATTGCTTGATGGAAATTATTCTAAACATTTTCTACTACATGATGTATGAGGGGTGATCGATAAGTTCATAGCCTAAGGTAGAAGGAATCAATTTTAGAAAACCTAGCGCATTTAATTTTCCTACATTTACACACTTAGTCCAGCAGTCGTGGAGCATACGGATCCCTTCTTTATAGAAGTCAGCATCTTGGACTTCCAGAAGTGGTCCTCAACATGGGGTGATTGATAAGTTATTGGCTTAAGGTAGAAGGAGTTGAGTTATTAACTTCAAACTTTTTGCATTTTCACTCAGAGTTGAACTGCACGTGCAGGTAATGAGAGCTGTATAACTCATCTCCTTCTACCTTAGGCCACAAACTTATCAATCACCCCTAGTATATCGAAGAGTTGCATGACTAGTCAGAATCAGATTTATAGTCACTTATTTATCACAGGTACTGTGCTTTGAAATATACAATGAAATGCATTGTTTTGTGTTAATAACCAATGTGAGCAGCCCACAAGTGTCACCACACACTCCGGTGCCAACCGCATGGAAAAACTTGAATGTGATTCCTCTTTGGTACATGCCAAAATAAAATAGATGTCTGTACGACAAACTGGTGTTAGCTTGGAATGCAATTGTCTTGAAAAAGCACAAGAAAACCAATTCACAGCAACGTGGTGAGAAAGTTAAGGGAGTACAGGTCTGCAGCCATAACAGTGGAAAATGAGGAAAAACATGCTTTCATGGGAAGGCGAGGTCATTGTGTAGCGGCTGGTACCAGATGTATGGAAAAACACAAGTGTAAGGAGTCATGAAGGGTATAAAAGGAGGACACTCTTGGTTCAAGGGAAGAGAGCTTTGTCCTAGGATAGGCCATGGCTGGTGGCTGGTGCTAAGGTCAAGGAGACTCAGAGCATGTTGAGTCGGAGCTCGTCGTAGACTTAGAGAGAGAGGAGCGGCTGTGTGAAAGTCTGTTGGCATTCTGTAGATCAGCTCACTTAGAGGATGATAAGTACGATTTTGATTTCTGTACTGTCACTGCACACTGCTGTGGTGATTTATTTTTCCTTTAGTTTTGGATTTCTGCTAGTTCTAATTAAGTGTTTACCTTTGACATTGAACACGTGTATTGTCTTTTTTTTGCGAATACATATGCAAATACCCTGACCTGAATCAGCAAAGAACACAAGTGAATTTTAAAATAACATCTCCACAATGTTCAACAGAAACAACAAAGCAACAAAAGCAAAAAAAGCTCCCACCCACCCACCTACGCACCTAATGCACCCCCTGCATACACAACCTCTCCCCCTCTCCGCCCTGAAAAGACTTTCTCTTGGTATGGCCAGTGATGTTCAATTCATCCACGTGTAAGTAGGAAGGAGACTTGTCGTTGTACAGATTCTCCCATCTCACAAACTGGGAGCAACAAATTTGAACCAACGTGAAAACATTGATCATAGAACATAGAACAGTACAGCACAGTACGGGCTATTTAGTCCACAGTGTTATATTAATGTTATGTAAGATCAATCTAACCCTTCTCTCCCCCTTAGCCCTCTATTTTACTTTCATCATGTTCCCATCTCTGAGTTTGGGGGAGAGTTTGTTGTGATTCTTGTGTCAGAGAATTCAGGAAAAAAAAGTGACATGACGGACTTTTACACCATAATCATTGAGTTGTTTGTCTTTGTTGGTCTCTCTGCTCACTGAGAAATGGGGACACCTCCCTGTTCCTTCATTCGGGAGAGAGACAGAGCTTGTGTATGTTGAATTATCGGGGTGAATAATTAGTTTTTGTTGTAGTGCAGACATGGTCCTTCTCAGTGGCTTTGCTTGGTGGGTGGAGGTTGCTGCTACTTTGCGTAAGTAAATGGAAGGGGGAGGTCATTACTTTGCTGATGTTTGTGCATGGGAGAGGATAAGTAGAGGAGCCTTGGGGTTCTAATGTTTTTAATTCCTCATTCTCTGGGGATGCTTGGTGGATGTCTGCAAAGAAAGAGGAATTTCAGATTGTATATTGGATATATTCTCTGATTTTCAATGGAACTATTGAACTGCACTTTCCTCCAATCACCTTAGAATGATGCCCACTCATATTAACAATCTGCTTCCTGGGAAAAAGTCTCTAGCTGTCCACTCTTTCGAAGCCTCAAAACTTCTAAATATTGAGAAACACTCTAAATATGAGGATAAGTCAAGTGGTGCTCAGTTGGAACTCGTAACGGTTGAGTTGTCACACTTAGTGTGAGGTGTTGCACTTTGGGAGGACGAACCAGTGTAACACTTACACAATAGATGGTAACACACTGAAGTGTGTGGTAGAACAAAGGGATCTAGGTATACAGATCCATAATTCCTTGAACGTGGCATCACAGGGAAATAGAGTCATAAAGTCAACTTTGGCCTTCTTAAATAGTCATTGAGTACAGGTGTTGGGAGGTTACGCTGAAATTGTCTAAGATGTTGCTCAAGCCGAATTTGGAAAACTTTGTGCTGTTCTGGTGACCTACCTACAGAAAAGACTTAGAAAAACTTCAAAGATTACAGAGAAAATTTATAATAATGTTGCCAGGACAATGACCTGAGCTACAAGGGAAGATTGAATAGGTTGGGACTTATTCCCTGGAGTGTAGGAGAATGAGGGGAGATCCTGTAGACGTGTATTGCCCTGGTTAAGATTTGGCACCTTTCTTTATAATTTCATGTTGGTATGTGATGTCATTTTTGAGCGACTGATAACAGTACTTACACAGCATTCACTATGCTGGAATATCCTAACTTTCCTATTTGATTGAACACCAAATTATTACCAACCCTAGATGTTTATTGTTTATGAAAGGTGGCCTTCTCATCACTGAGTCGCATGGCTGTTAGCAGAGTTAGTGACCGAGCCAGGTTTGCATAAAAGCCCTGGTGAGGGGGTTGCAGAGGTATACAAAATTATGAGGGGTAGAGATTGTGCGAATATATGTGGGCTATTCCACCTGAGGCTGGGTGAGATGAGTGGTCATAGTTTTAGGTGAAATATTCAAAGGGAATCTAAGGGGGATATTTTTCACACAGAAGGTGGTGTTAATGTGGAATGAGCTGTCAGAGAAGTGGTAGATCTGAATTCAATTGTGATACTTAAGAAAAGTTTGCATAGGTACATGGATGAGAGGGATATGGAGGGCTATGGTCTGGGTTTAGGTAGATGGCATTAGGCAGAATACCAATTCAGCGCAACCAGGTGAACTAAATGGATCTGTTTCTGTATAACTCTGATAGAGGATCCTCTGTCATTTTGGTGTTTGTGTATGGTAATTCAAATTCAGCTTTATTTATTACATATTGGAACATACAGTGAAATATGAAAGTATTACCACACAATCTGAACTTCTTGCTCTGCAATCCACAAAATTGAGAAGTGTCCACATCTTTTTGACCTTCAAGGCAGGATGCACTTCAAATCAAAGCCCTCAGCTGCATCTGAATTTACGAATGAAGAGACCTTGCACAGATCACCTACTTTCATTCAAATAATGAACTGCGGGTTGGAATATTTGCATATATTTTCCTTCATTTCACTTTGCATTTATGCTTTTTAATTACTGCAGCAATTGCTTTTACCAGAACGTGCATTTTTTTTCTTAATTATTTGTAGATACAATGTATTTTTATTGCTTATATTCAATCACTATGTTTTGAAACTGGTGTTGGGGTGGAGATATGTCTCTAGCAAAGGTGGTGTATGGTGTCTTTCCATCTGCTAGTCTGCAGGTCACCCTTGGTGAAGGTGTAGCACCTGTCTAGCCCCCTGAACGGGGTCATGTGAAGCCATAGGAGCCGGTAGTGAATGGTCGTATGAGCAGCTGGTGCATATCACAAGTCCTGGTTTTGGGATCACTGATGCCAGACAGACAATCTCTGAAGAGTATTGATAATGGCTGGGGTCACCCGTCTTGCAAAGACACTGCCCAGAAGAAGGCAATAACAAACCATTTTTGTAGTAAAATTTGCCAAGAACAACAATGGTTATGGAAAGACCATTATCACCCACGTCATTCAAAATGGCACATAACAAACAAATGATGTTTTTAAATGCTCTTTTTCATTATTGGAGGTATCTAATGCAAAAATAAAATGCCTCTTTTTGATTGGTTGAGGAGATGGGTTATGGGACAGGATGCTTATGAGGACAGATGTCTGAAGAATCAGATGTGTTTTTGTCCTCAAGGCTTTGCTATCAGAGCTCGTTTTTGATTCTAATTGCTGAGAACTCCCCTCCAGACAGATACAGCTGAGTTTTATTTATGTCGTCCCTAGGTGATGAACCAATAGATTACAAACACTGCTCTTCCCCTGCTAGAATGATGACACCTCGCTTTTCTCACAAACAGCTGGCTAGATTATTAAAGAACAATATCATGATGTATAAAGTACTCACTGCTCCAGATGTTTCCATCTAAACTATCAATCTGACTGGTTTCTACAGCTGAAAAAGTACAAAAACAATAAAACTACAAAGCTAGCTATTCCCTTTTACAGGGAATTACATGGCATTTCAAGCAAATCAACAGGCCATTTGGCCCATAGAGCGCTGCTGGCACTTACTTTTCAACACATTGCCTTCCTTGGATATTCCTCCTTTCTTTCTGTCATTGTTGCTTGACTGAGCTAAAGCCCACCTGTGCTTGTAGCTGGAGCACATTCTGACACAAAAACCAGCCTCCCCTTCAAGAACTCTCACTACTTCCCTCTGTATTAGGAAAGCAGACAACACTCCTTTACCCCTGGTCATTCTCTTTAGGAGTTTAGGAGACCTAGGCCTCATATGGAGCCAGTGATCATTAATGGAGAATGTGTGGAGCAGGTTAAGACCTACAAGTATCTGGGAGTGCAGTTAGACGAGAAGCTGGACTGGACTGCCAACACAGGTGCCCTGTGCAGGAAAGCACAGAGTCAACTGTCCTTCCTCAGAAGGCTGACGTCGTTCAATGTTTGTAGTGAGATGCTGAAGATATTCTATTGGTCAGTTGTGGAGAGCGCCCTAGGAAGGCAGACTCTGTCGTGGACACAGAACTGGAGAGTAAGACATCAGTGGCAGAGCGGAGGGCGCTGAGTAGGCTACGGTCAATCATGGAAAACCCTGAACATCCTCTGCACAGCACCATCCAGAGACAGAGAAGCAGCTTCAGCGGCAGGTTGCTGTCAATGCAATGCTCCTCAGACAGGATGAAGAGATCATTACTCCCCAACGCCATTCGGCTCTACAATTCAACCACCAGGGGCAAGACATGTTATAGTGCCGGGGTTAGGACTGAGCTTAAGTTACCACTCAATGCACTTTAGTAAACTATTTAAGAACTTTTTAAAAGCTATTTATTAATGTTTTTTGGGAGGGTGATTTTAGATGCATATCATATTTATACTGAGTTAAATACTGTATGTGATTAGTTTTGCTACAATAAATGTATGGGACACTGGAAAAATGTTGAATTTCCCCTTGGGGATGAATAAAGTATCTATCTATCTATCTTCTCAGTCCACCTCCCACCGGACAGAAGTAACAAGAACTTTAATGGCCAAGCTCAACAAGAGCTTTTAGAACACAAGACCATAAGATTTGGGAGCAGAATTAGGCCACTTAGCCCATTGAGTCTGCTCCACTATTTCCTCATGTCTGATCCCATTTCCCTCTCAGCCCCAATCCCCTGCCTTCCCCCCCGTATCCCTTCATGACCTGACCAATCAAGAATCTATCAATCTCTTCCTCAACTATACCCATTGACTTGGCCTCCACAGCCTCCTGTGGCAATGAATTCCACAAATTCACCATTCTCTGGCTAAAGATATTCACCCGCATTTCCATTCTAAAAGGACGCCCCTCTATTTCTGAGGCAGTGTCATATTAAGAGCCTTGAGTGGACCTCATGCCAACAAAGATGAACTCTTGATCTCCCAATCAGATTCTATGAATTGTGACAAGTGTCATACTCATCCTAGCAGTATGTGTCGATGGGTATGTAATTAATACATAAATGCGTTCCAATACAATACATTCTGTCATTTGTTTATTCATTAGTATTAATATTGGTTTATTATTGTCACATGTATCAACAAATGGTGAAAAGCTTTTCTTGCATATTGTTCATACAAATCAGATTATTACACAAAAAACAATAAGCTAAAATAAGGTAACAATAAAGTAAGGTAAGGCAAGGTAAAAAAACAATAACAATGCAGAATAAAATGTAAAAGTTACCAAAAAGTTACAGTGCAGGTAAATGATAAAGTGCAAGATCATAACAAGGTAGACTGTGAGAACAAGATTTGATTTTACTGCACAAGAGGTTCATTCAAGAGTCTGAAAAGAGGGGTATAATTTGCACTTGAGTTTACATCCCTCTTTTATCAGACTCTTGAAAGGTTCAGGTTTTAAAGCTTTTGTGTTTTCTTCCCAATGTGAGAGGGGAGAAGAAAGAATTTACTGGGTGAGTCGGTCTTCACAAGTGGAACAAATGCCATACCTGCCCTTACACCACCTCCCTCACTGCCATTCAAGGCCGAAGCAGTCCTTACAGCTGAGGTGACACTTCACCTCTGAGTCTGTTGGGGTCACCTATTGTATCCAGTGCTCCCGTTGTGGCCTCCTGTACAGTGGTGAGACCCAATGTAGATTGAGAGACTGCTTGGCTGTACAGCTACCCACCATCCGGCAGGAAAAGTGGGATCTCCCAATGACCACCCTGTTCAATTCCACTTCCCCTTCCCATTCCGACATTTCAGTCCCTGGCCTTCTTTATTGTCATTATGTGGCCCAAGTCACATTGGAGGATCAACTCCTCACCATATATTCTATCCGGGTAGCCTCCAAACTAATGGCATGAGTATTGATTTCTCGAACAGCCGGTAAAATCCCCTTCACCATTCCTCATTCCCTAGTGCTTTCCCCTTCCCTTTCTTCCATGGTCTTCTATCCTGTCCTGTCAGATTCCCTCTCCCTCAACCCTTAATCTCCTTTACCAATTAAGTTCCCAGATCTTTACTTCATCCTACACCCCCCACCTCTCAGTTTCATTTATCATCTACCAACTTGTACTTCTTCCTCCCCACTCCTGACCTTCCTACTTTGAATTCTCATCTTTGTCTCCAGTCCTCATAAAGGGTCTCAGCCCGAAATGTTGACTATTTACTCCACGGAGTCCATAGAGAGGAGTTGATTTCAGTGATGTGAAGCTTCTTGCCACCACATGCAGAGTAGTTGCCATACCAACTTGTGATGCATCCAGGCAGAATGCTTTCTATGAAGCATTGGTAAAAATAGGTAAGAGCTCATGGTGTCAGGCCAAGTTTCTTTAACTTGCTGAGGAAACAGAACACATTGGTAGCTTTCTTGCCAATGACATTAATGTGGTTAGGCCAGGACAGACCACTGGATATGTTTACACCTACCTGAGGCTCTTAACCCTGTCAACTTCACCACCACTGATGTAGACAGAAACATGTGAACTGTCCCCCTTTCTGAAGTCTATGACCAGCCTTTTTTTGTTTTGTTGATCCTTGCCTTTGAATTACCCATGAAATGAAGTAAAAGGTATCTGGATAGGTACGTGGAAGGGAAAGATTTAGAATGACATGGGCCAAACATGGGCAATTGAGACTCAATTGGATGGACAACTTGGTTGTCATGGACCATTTAGGCTGAGGAACCATTTTCCATGTTGTATGGCTCTATAACACCTGCTCTCAATATATTTATTATAGGTATGGATCTGGCCACTCAGTTTTACCCCAGTCACAACTGGTCAGCCAGGCTGGCAGTAAAATGACAGTCACACCAATCCCAGAAGCACATCAAGATGACCTGCCTTGCCCCCAACTTCTCAGTTCACAGTGAGGTAATGAAATCTGTGTTATTGATCCAGAGGACTCAGAAAAGATAAAATAGTTCCCCGTTGAATCTTTGCTTATTACCGCTGACCTGAGCTCAATTCAGATAACTTTACCTAAGAGTGAAGCGGAATTCATAGATATCTTCAACACAGAGAGAGACCATCTTTAATCCTCATCTGACTTTCCAAAGGAGCCCCTGTATAATCATATTTTCTCAGAGCTTACCAAGTTTTATGTTGGAAGAATAGATGTGGAAAATTGTATAGCACAGAAGTGGGCCATTCAACCCAGCTTTCCCATGTTGGTATGAATAAGTCTCCTGGACTAGATAGACTACATCCCATGGTGAATGAGTCACTTGAATCAGATAGACTACATTCCATGGTGGATTAGACATCTGGACCAGATGGACTACATTCCAGAGTCCTGAGAGAAGTTGCTGAAGAGATAATGGATGCATCAGTTATGATCTTTCAAGAATAATTTGATTTTGGCTTTGCTCTAGAGGACTGGAAAACTGCAAATGACACTCCACTCTTCAAAATGGAAGAAAGGTAAAAGAAAGTAAATTATAGGCCAGTTAGCCTAACCTCTGTGGTTGGGAAAGTGTTGGAGTCTATTATTAAGAATGAGATTTCAGAGTATTTGCAGACTAATGATAAATTAAGTCAAAGTCAGCATGGTTTCTACAAAGAGAAACCTTGCCTGACAAATCTGTTAGATTTCTTCCAGGAAGTAACAAGCAGGGTGGACAAAGGAGAGGCAGTGGATGTCACTTATTTGGATTTTCAAAAGTCGTTTTACAAGATGCTACCCACGAGGCTTCAGGGATCGGTATTGGAACCACTACTTTTCACATTGTATGTCAATTATTTAGATAATGGAATTGATGGCTTTGAGGTAAAGTTTGTGGATGATATGAAGAAATAGTGAAAGAGTAGGTAGTGTTGAAGCAATGTGATTGCAACAAGACTTAGACAAATTGAAAGAATGGACATAAAGTGACCGATGGAATACAGCATTGGAAAAAGTATGATATTGCATTTTGGTGAAAGAAACAATAGTGCAGACTATTATCTAAATGGGAAAAGAATCAAACATCAGAGGTGCGGAGGGACATAGGAGTCCTTGTGCAAGACTCCAGAAGTTTATCTTACAGGTTGAGTCTGTAGCAAAGAAAAGTGCAATGTTGGCATTTATTTCAAGGGGAATAGAATATAAAAGCAAGAGATAGAATATAATTTATTTAAATATTACAGACAATCCTGAGCCTTTATAAGATACTAGTCTGGCTGTGCTTGAAGTATGGTCAACAGTTTTGGGACATATTTCAGAAAGGCTGTGTTGTCCAGAGGAGGTTCACAAGAATGATTCTGGGAATGGAGGGGTTAAACATACGAGGAGTATTTTGGAGGATTTTGGTTTGTACTCACTGGAATTTAGAATAATGTGGGTAATCTCTTTGAAGTCTACTGAATGTTGAAAGGACTAGATAAGGTGGGTGTGGAGAGGATGTTTCCTATGGTGGACGTATCCAGAACTGGAGGATACTGCTTTAAAATTGAGGGGCAACCTTTAGAACATAGGTAAAAGATTTTTTTTTTAGCCAGAGTGTAGTAAGTCTGTGGAATGCTCTGCCACTGATTGCATGGGGAACCAAGTCCAATGGTATATTTAAGGTGGAAGCTGATTGTTATCTGATTGGTCGGGGCATCAAAGGATATGGTGAGAAGGCAGGTGTATGGTGTTGAGTGGGATTCAACATCAACCATAGTGGACTGGTAAAGCAGACTCGATGGGATCGGTGGTCTAATTCTGCTCCTATGTCTTAAGGTCTTATGCTGACCAAGGAGCCAATCCACTAATCCCACCTATCCACAGTACCCTCCTTAGCAATTCCAACTCAAGTACCTATCCAAGTATCTTTTAAATGCTCTAATTGTACTTGTATGCACCATTTTCTCCAGCTATGTATTCAATATAGCCACCACACTCTGTGTGACAACTTATCCCTTCATATCTCCTTCAAAGCTTTTCCCCTCTCACCATAAGCCCAGGCTCTCTAGTTTTTAAACTTCCCTACTCTGGGATGCAAACTGATCTCTCTACCCTATCTCATCATCATTATGTACCATGTTGTAGTTACTTGAGCAATCATGGCTTTATCCATTTCTATAGAAATGATTTGCCTTTGCCTTCTCCTGTGCAGCGTCTTTCCCAAACAGGTTATCCCAGCCAATACCAAGACTCTTCAGAGATTGTCTGCCTGACATCAGTGGCGGCATAACCAGGACTTGTGATATATACCTGCTGCTCATACGACCATCCATCACCTGCTCCCATGGCTTTACGTGATCCTGCACAGGGTCTAAGCAGGTGCTACACGTTTTGCAGGGATGACTTGTAGGTTAGCACTGGGAAGGAGCACCTTTCACCTGCTTTGGTAGAGACATATATCCACCCTGACACCTTCTAACTTATCCATACTGCCCATAATTTTATAATGTTCTTTAATGTTACCCCTCAATCACCCATATACAAATGAATGTAAACTCAGCCTGTTCAACCTTCCTTTAGAAGTAAGCCCACCAATTCAACATCCTGAGAAAATGAGATATTCACCAGGACATAGAACTGAGAACTGCAGAGCAAAGGAACAGACACGAGTAAATCTAAAGATGCTTTAAATACAAGCAACACACACAATGCTGGAGGAACTCAGCAGGACAGGCAGCTTCTGTGGAAGAGTGTACAGTTGACGTTTTGGGCCAAGACCCTTTAGCAGCACAGGAATAGGTGCTTTGGCCCACAGTGTTGTGCCAAATTAATTAAGCTAGAAATTTGAAGCCTTACTATTCTAATTCCATCTTCTTACACAATGTCCAGTTCTCTCTATTTTTGCATGTCCATATTGCTGTTGAAGAAACTTGTAAACACAAATATTGTATTCGCCTCATACCCCTGGTGGAACATTCCAGGGATCCCCCACTATCTGTGTTGAAGTGTCACCGGCACATCTCCTTTAAATTTACATTTTAGAATATCTCATTTTAAATACATGCCCATTTTCACCCTGGGGAAAATAGCTACCAGCACTTCGCTCTATCTATGCCCTTCATAATCTTATGAATTTCTATCAGATGTCCCCTGGCAATTCAGGATTTGCAGTAGAATCTGGTGTTCCTGAAATCCTGGGATAATTGTAAATGAATAAACAAATTAACTACACATCTCCTTTCTCGGATTTGCAGTTTTTTTTATCATTAGTACAATTCAACTCGGTGTCTTTGTCCAGACGAAGGGCTTTAACTTGTAAAATTGACTGGCAATTTCCATCCATTGATGCCACCTGACCTATTGAGTTCCTGCTGTATTTTGTGAGCATTGCTCCAGATTTCCAACATCTGCAGAATCTCTTGTGTTTTTTTGTTCTGTCTGGTCTGGATTACATCAACACCATGATCTACAGGCAATCTGGTGAAAACAGATTAAAAATTAGATTTATTAGTCATGTATACTTTGAATCATACAGTCAAATACATTGATTGTGACTATGACCAACACAGTCCTAGGATTGTGCTGGGGGAAACCAGCAAGTGATACAGCACTCCCAGTGGGAATAGAGCATGCCCACAATTTACTCACCCTAATCCGTTCGTTTTTGGAATGTGGGAGGAAAGCAGAGCACTTGGAGAAAACCCACAAGGTCATAGGGAGAACATACAAACTCCTTACAGAGTGCAGTTGGAATTGATCCTTGAAGAGTGACTGCTGGAACTGTAAGTGGTTTTTTTAACCACTAACTTACCATGCCACCCTTAAACATAAACTGTTGCTTTGATTATAAAGGTTCAACAACCATTTCTTCAAGGTAACTCATGGACTATTAAGGGAACTTTGCCAAACCTACCCCTGAGTCTCAAATCAAATATGAAGAAAGCTGTCTCCTTCGGTCTCCTTGCTTGTCTTCACTTTACTGAAGGTAGTCTTCCTTGCTGGATAACCTTCACCACACAAGAAGGTATAATCCCATTATTGAATAAGTTAGATCAAAGATGACTTTGCCTTTTTCAAGAAATCTATGCATTTTAGATTGGTAAATCAAGGTAGACATGTAATGAACGTGGACAGCATTCCTGATTAATATTGAACCCTTTTAATAAATTAGCATTTTTCAAGGTCAAACTGGATTCTTGTGGTGCTGTGATTGTTTTTAAAGAAGTCTCATTCTTTGTCAAACTCTAGTAATTTTTCAAACTGTAACATCTATGCCATCAACAATTTTATAATGGATATTACTTACTACTTCCCAATAATCAAAGGTGATTTATGCTTGTAGAGTAGTTCAGTTAGAAAACTCCCAGTTAAAATGGAATTAATATATTGCAGAAAGGAACTTAGTTTAATTTCTGAAATTCACTGAAGAAAGGCATATTTCTATAGGATGCTAGTTACTTATGTATTTATGTACCTTTTATTCTGTAACTGTACTTTAATCTCTATCTTTAATTTTCAAATAATCATTCGTTTATTTGGTGATACAGTGCAGGTGCCTCCCTAACAACCCCTAACATACCCGATTAACTCTAATCTAATTATGGTACTGTTTGCAATAACCTATTATCCTACCTGATGCGACTTTGGACTGTGAAAGACCCGGAGAAATCCATACGTTCCACAGGGAGAATGTACAGAGACTCCTTACAAGACAGCTCCAGAATTGAACTCCAAGCTCTGATACGCTCTAAGCTGTAATAGCATCATACTAACCACTATGCCAACTATAATTATAAACTTTTATTAATATACTAACAATTATATTTCTTTATAATCATTGGATGTTATTTTGTTGTTGCATCTTATGCTAAGATAACACAGTAAATTTCTAATTCATGTAAATATATATGGTGAATAATGTCGATCCCTGATCCATGATAACATTTACATTTGCCTATGTGAGGAAATTACAACTATGCTTTCATGTTTCATTTATAGCTTCATATAACAAGATGCCACACGAGCATAGCTGTTAGTCAGGTGCTATTCCAGCTTGGCGTATTCCAGAGTTCAGAGTTCAAGTCCACCGCTATCTGTTTGGAGATTATATATTCTCCCTGTGACCATGTCTTCTGTAATGAGTTTGTACATTCTCCCCTTGGAATGCATGGATTTCCTCCAGGTGCTCCCACAGTTTCCTCCCACAGCCCAAAGACTTATCTGTTAGTAGGTTAATTGGTCATGCAAATTATACTGTGATTAGGCTGTGGTTAAATCAGAATCAAGTTTATTATCACCAACATGTGATGTGAAATTTGTTAATTCAGTGTCAGTTCAATGCAATGCACTATCTAGCAGAGAGAAAATAAATAATAGTAATAAATAAAAGAAAACATAATAATAATAAACAAGTAAATCAATTACATATATTAAACAGGCCAAAAAAAAATAACATGCAAAAACAGAAACACTATACATTTTAAAAAATAAAGTGAAGTAGTGTCCAAAGCTTCAAAGTCCATCTAGGAACCAAATGGCAGAGGGGAAGAAGCTGCTCCTGAATCGCTGAGTGTGCGCCCCCAGCCATCTGCACTTCCCCTCTGAAGGTGGGAAGAAAAGGACAAGTGCTGGTGGTGGAGGTCTTCAATAATGGGTTGCTTGGTGGAGCAGGTCGTAGGTCTGGGAGGGGCTGTTCTATACTGTATCTCTAAATAAAATAAATGAAATATATATAGAATGAAAAGAAAACAAGAAGGTGCAAAACTTTTTCAGTACTGTCACACCAACAATGCAGCAGCCTCTCAGTATTTCTCCAAAGACAATGCAAAGAGGTGTTTCCGTAACCAATGGACTCACTTTCAAAGACTCTTCAACTGATTTTCTCGATATTTATTGTTTATTTATTTTTTATTATTATCTCTTTTGTGTATAGATTTGTTTACTTGTTTGTTTGTTTCTTTGTTTATTTCTGTTTGCATTCTGGTTGAACACCCAAGTTGAGTGTCTTCATTCATTCTATTATGTTTATTATTCTATAGATTTATTAAGTATGCCCTGAGTTGTATATGATGACATATATGTACTTTGATAATATATTTACTTTGAACTTTGAACATTTGAAATTTCATTGAATATTTTGGCTTATGGAGTATTATTTAATTCTTATGTTTTATAACCACACAAGTGCGTGGAGGTCGGCCAGTGAGAACAGCGGGAAGAGCTTAAAAGGAAGACAGATTTACAGAGCGGGTGTTGAAGGAGCTGGCGATGGAGTAATGGGAGACGGAAGGAAGGCTTTGGCTCAATGGGCTTCTGCAATAGAGGCCAGGTTAGGTTATCTGTTTAAAATAAAGACAGAGTATGTGTATGAGCCCGGATTTCTGTGCTCAGTGTCAGGTGTGGGAGGTCCTGGAGACTCCCAGCCTTCCAGACAACCACATCTGCACCAGGTGTGTCAAGCTGCAGCTCCTTACCACCGTGTTAGGGAACTGGGGTTACAACTCGATGACCTTTGTCTGGTCAGGGAGAGTGAGGAGGTGATCAAGAGGAGCTACAGGCAGGTGGTCACCCTGGGACCACAGGAGACAGAAGTGAGTAACAGTCAGGAGAGGGAAGGGCAAGAAGCAGGTGCTAGAAGCACTCCAGTGGCTGTCCCCCTTAATGATAAGTACTCCTGTTAGAGTACTGTTGAGGGGGGGGTGGCCTACCTGGGGGAAGCAACAGTGATTGCACCTCTGGTACAGTCTGCCCCTGTGGCTCAGATGGGTAGGGAAAGGAAAAGGATGGCAGCAGTGATAGGGGAATCTATAGTTCACAATGTCTTGAAGTGGGAGGGAGAACAGCCAGATGTTGTGGTACATATTGGTACCAATGACATAGGTATGAGAAAGGGGGAGATCCTGAAAATGGACTACAGGGAGTTAGGAAAGAAGTTGAGAAGCAGGACTGCAAAGGTAGTCATCACGGGATTACTGCCTGTGTCACGTGACAGTGAGTATAAGAATAGAATGAGGTAGAGGATAAATGTGTGGCTGAGGGATTGGAGCAGGGGGCAGGGATTCAGATTTCTGGATCAATGGGACCTCTTTTAGGGCAGGTGCGACCTGTACAAAAAGGACGGGTTACACTTGAATCCAAGGGGGACCAATATCCTGGTGAGAAGGTTTGCTGAGGCAGTAAGGGAGAGTTAAAACTAGAATTGCTGGGGAATGAGAACTGAACTGAAGTGAAGGCGGAAAGAGAGGTTGGCTCACAAATAGAAAAAACTTGGCGGAGTCAGCTGGAGACGCTTATGGAGTGAGTACTGTTTTGGATTCGCTCCATAACCTTTACTTTTTTTTAACCTTTGATCACCCTTATTCAGCTTATTTTTACCTATACCGAAAGTTTCTTTGTTAATTTTTTTTTTGAACTTACTGCCAAGAGTTTGTTGTGAACTTTTGAAGATATGTAAACAGAAATGTCTCTCAGGTCTAAGGGACGGGATCCCGGATGCAATCAGAACGGTAACGGAAAGAAACAGGCTCTGCCACGACAAACTCAATTAACTTATGAATTGTTTATGGATGTTTTGGATAAAAAATTTGATGAACTACAACAATTTTTTAAAGAAGATATAAAGGCTTTTCAAGAGTACATGGTTAAGACGGATTCAGTAATTAAACAGCAACAAGCTCTTATTGCGTCTCTGCAAGAAGATGCTCGGAAGCGAGATTTGACTATTGAAAAACTGCAACAGGATTTAATTTCGACCATTAAGCTGATGGAAGCCCTTAAAGCCAAGAGTGACGATTTTGAGAATCGGTCCAGAAGACAGAACTTACGTATACTTGGTCTTCCAGACGGCATAGAAAAAGATGACCCTTCGAAATATTTTGCTCAACTTTTAAAAGAAGCGTTTCCGACGATTTTCCCGAATAACCCTCCTTTATTGGATCGGGCACATAGAATTCGGGGTCGATCACCGAGTGCTACAGACAAACCTTCGGTGGTAATTGTCCGGTTCCATTATGTACATGACAAAGAAGAACTTATACGAGCAGCTCATCGGGCAGGAATGATTAAATTCAAAGAATTTTGCTTCCGCCTGGTCGAAGACTTTAGCCCTGACCTTTTAAAAAGAAGGCTTCTTTTTAAACTGTTGATGGCTGAATGTTATGATAAAAATCTGAAACCTGCGCTCCTATACCCTGCGAAGCTTCGAATATCTCCGTCGAATGCTCCACGACAGGTTTTTCTTTCAACTTCAGAAGTGAGAAAATATCTGGAGGAGAACTTCCCTACTGCTACAGACACCGGTCTCTAATAAATGAACGATTCTGATCGTGTCAGATGGTTCTCGATCTCTTAAACCAGAATTAAAATCTGGTTATTGGTGTAGGTTCATCCTATACTTTATACTTAAGTTAAAGTGTGTTTTCGTCATATTAATTGTTCTGCCTTATACACTTTAACCATTATACTACATACTTGTCCATTAACTTTGTTCCTTCGAAGGTATATTTTTAATTCTTTGAAGGTGAATTTTTCTTTGATTAAGATGGTGGTTTTTTGAAAAAGATTTTTGGTTTTGCTTAAGATGGCGTTATTTTTTTTCTTTCTTTCGTCTTCTTCCTACAATGCATCGCTTATCATAGCTTTAATATTTTTTGTTTTGTCTGGGCTCGAGCCCGATTTATAATTTTTTTTTAGTGACTATATATTATTTTTTACAACTAACTATACTTAGAAATATGGTTTTTATTATAGCGACCTGTACAAAAAGGACGGGTTACACTTGAATCCAAGGGGGACCAATATCCTGGTGAGAAGGTTTGCTGAGGCAATTATGGAGAGTTAAAACTAGAATTGCTGGGGAGTGAGAACTGAACTGAAGTGAAGGCAGAAAGAGAGGTTGGCTCACAAATAGAAAAAACTTGGAGACAGTGCAAAAGGGAGGATAGAGATGTTATAGAGAAGAGACGCGCTCAGACCGATGGTTTCAGATGTGTCTATTTTAATGTGAGGAGTATTATAAACAAAGTGAATGAGCTTAGAGCATGGATCCGCACTTGGAGGTATGATGTTGTGGCCATTACAGAGACTTGGATGGCTCAGGGGCAGGAATGGTTACTTAGAGTGCCAGGCTTTAGATGTTTTAGAAAGGACAGGGAGGGAGGCAAAGGAGGTGAGTGCAGGTCAGTGGGACTAGGTGAGAGTCAGCGTTTGGCACAGACTAGAAGTGCCGAGATGACCTGTTTCTGTGCTGTAATTGTTATATGGTTATAAGGGCCCAGCGAGTGAGTGACAGAGAAGCTCAAGATGAGCTCCAACTCGTGCACATTTGACTGTTTAGTTAGAATGGGTTTTTATGTTTTGTTATTCTTTACCAACCCTTTAGTTAAGATTCATAAATGTAATTCCTCTAATTGTATGCTGTTTACTGTCTGTTATTTAGTGGCATTAATTTGTAACAGGGTAGCAAATGACACAGCATCCACACCAACTGGAGTTTGGGGTGGGATCGAGTGCACCTCAATCTCATGAGTTCAGCGTCTTCCCTAGACTTACACAATCAAGGAAACCAGGGTGTTTCATAATGAAATATGAATGAAATAACATATATTTAACGCATGAGGTGTATTTGATGGCTCTGGGCTTGTACTCGCTCAATTTAGAAGAATGAGGGAGGATCCCATTGAAATGTTTCAAATATTGAAAAGTTTAGATAGATTGGACATGGTAAGGATTTATTCTATAGTGGGAGATTCTGAGACTAGCTTCATAATACAAGGATGTCCCTTTAGAACAGAGATGAGGAGGAACTTCTTGAGCCAGAGGGTGGTGAATCTGTGAAATTCATTGCCACGTTTGTTTTAGGAGGTCAAGTCACTGAATATATTTAAAATGGAGGTTTGATAGTTTCTTGATTAATCAAAGCATCAAAGAGTAACGGAAGAAGGCTGGAGAATGTGGTTGAGATAGATAATATCAGTCATAATGAAATGGTGGAACAGACTCGATGGGCCAAAAGACATAATTATGCTCCTAATTATGGCCTCTCAGAAGTGATCAGAAAAATTCAGTTTGTTCTTTGAGAAAATGAGCTACCAGCTGTCAGTAAAAACTATTTGTTTTATCTCAATTTCTATTAAGAATTTTTCAACTCATGTCTCATCCAACTGCTATCCAGATGATCATTTGAGAATTGGCTTCAAGCTTCAAACAAGAAGATTATTAGCCTCACAGTCATAAGCATAAAGCAAGTAAAACAGGGTGCTGAGCACACATCATTCACCCTTGTGGTGCACCTGTGTTGATGCTTATTGTGGAGGAGATGTTGCCAATCTGAACTGACTGGGTCTGCAAGTGAGGAGATTGAGGATCCAATTACACAAGGAGTTATTGAGGCCAAGGTCTTTAAGCTTATTGATTAGTTTTTAAGTGATTATGGAGCTGAATGCAGAGCTGTTGTGTATGATGATCATCCTGATGTCTACCTCTTCACTGTCTAAATGTTCCAGGGCTGAATGAAGAACCAATGAAATGGCATCTGGTATTGACCTGTTGTGACAGTAGGGAAATTGGAGCAGATCCAAGTCATTCCTCAGTCATCACCAACCTCTCAAAGCACTTCATCACTGTGGATAAGTGCTACCGGACAATAGTCATTAAGGCAGGTTACCACATTCTTCTCAGGCCCGGTATAAATGAAGCCTGATTGAAGCCTCACTCCAGCCAGTTGATCAGCACTTTAGTACTCTGTTAGGTACCCCATCTTGGTCAGATGCTTTCTATGGTTTCACACTCTGTCTTTAACCTCTTCCACTGCCAGGGTGTGACCAAGTACAAATCAGAGGAACTACACTTCTTATAAATTAGATATTCTGTTTCATTGATTCAACAGTGTGAGTATTGAATTCAATGCCTGTCCCTCTTGTCTCTCCTTTGATTTACCCAGGTCTTCTAGCATACAACCTTCTTGCCAATAGCTACCCATCCACACACCCCATCATCCCATTTCTTTTACCTGATACATTATATGATGGTCTAATAGATCAGTATTATAAATATGCAGTATATTAATAATACAGGTTGAGTACCACTTATCCAAAATGCTTGGGGCCAGAAATGTTTTGGATTTTGGAATATATAATAAGATCACTTGAGATTGCCGGCATTTCCCATTCTGAATTTATGTTCTACCACTAAGCTGTCTTTGTCTTACACCTGTTTATCACACGTGTACTTAACAGTCAAAGTTTTACATTCCTTTAATATAAAGAAAGTTTAATGTGTGCAGGGTAACAAAAGCACCACGACAGCATTGGGAGAATACCTGAATCAGTTTTTGAATAAAGGTAGACTTTCAGTCTTTATTTGATTAAAAAGTTACAGTACACTGTATTTCTGTTTTAATTTTTATTGGGTTTTATGTAAGGTATAAAAACAACCCACATTGTACATTTGTTCTGCTGTTGGATTTTCATCAGTGATATTCTTAGCAAACTCATCAATGCTTCTCTCTGCTGCTTCGTGATCAGCAAATGCTTTAAAAATTTAAAACTGTGTCTTAAATGTCTGCAAACAACCTACTGAATATCTTCAATTTTCAGTTCATTGTAATAGATCTTTACTTGTTTCATGATCATTACACTGTTAAGCAGCATAAGTTTGCTCCAATGATTTCGAATCCACTCTTTCAATACACGAACTAGATCTTCATCTTTCATTTTGTGCAGTGTTTTTCTGTTTTTCATTAACTTCTGTTCATTATATATGGTTGTAGGATAATGTAATTTGAAGGAAAGTAAATAATTCACAACCACCGACATTGAGTTGGTGATTCATTTTAGGAGGCTGTTCAGATGTGATGATGTTATTACATAAAGAGTTTTGTCATGCTTTTGTGTATAGATTTTGGAGTTCAATAAAATGTGTTACAGGTTTCATTAAACAGAAAATGCCCCATTTCATTTTATCTGCAACAATCTCCATTGGTGACCCTGATGCTGTCAGACGATTTCAGAGTTATTCAATATGGTGACCAACACAGTCGTTTTGAAACTGTCAGGTCTTTGGGAACAAAATGCAGTCACTTGGTTTGTACAAGATGAGGCCCAGTTCACTTTACAAGAACAATGCCTCTGGCAACACAACATGACCATGAAAATGTCAGCGCACATCTGGAAGAGCCTGAGGCAACTATTGTTCCTCCACCAATGGAACACAGGACCTGAGTCAGGCACTTATCCAAGCTCCAGACAGATTCAAGATGCCAGTTTTAGTGAATTCTGGGGGACTGGGGGTGGTGTAGGGTAATGTAATTCACAGCCACCAACATTGAATAGGGGTTTCAGTTTAAGAGGCTGTTTTGATGTAATGACATTGTTACGTAAAAATGTTGTGTGCGCTTTAGTGTTGATGTTTTGGAGCTCAATAAAATGTGTTATGGGCTTAATTAAAGATAAATGCCTCACCTTGTTTTATTTCTTCTCAGAACCCTCTATGATGCACAGAAACCTGCGAACCTTCCCAGCACATTGTGGAATTTTCCATTTGTGACGTCATGTCAGGCTCAAAAAAATTACATCTTTCTGAGGTTTTCGGATATCAGATTTTTAGATAAGGGGCACGCAACCTGTATATTATACTATAATACTATACATTATAAAATTATTATAATCTACAATAAAAATAAGTAGTGTGAAAAGAAAGCAAAATAGTGAGCTAGTGTTCATGAGTTCATGCATAGTTCAGGAATCTGATGAAGAGGGGAAGAAGCTGTTTGAATATGCATTTTCAGTGTTCTGTACCTCTTCCCTTATAGGCACAACGAGAGGAGGGCTATCTCTCAGGTCTCCCTCATAACTCGATACCCAGAGTCATGGCAACATCCTTGTAAAGCCTACAAAGAAGAGAAAATCTGGAGATGCTGGAAATTTGAGCAACACACATAAAATGCTGGAGGAACTCAGCAGGCTAGGCAGCATCTATGGAATAAAGTACAGTTGATGTTTTGGGCCTGCTGAGCTCCTCCAGCATTTTGTGTTTTTTCCTTGTAAAACTCTTCTGCACTCTATCCCAGTCCAATTATATATTTTCTGTAATAGTATGATTCAAACAGTAGATAGTCCTCAAGCTTGATCATTTAATCAGATCTAGTGAAACTACCAGTCCTGAATATTCAAAAGACTATAAGTCCATATCCACTCTATCTCAGCCTTTCAATGTTTGATGATAGGCTTCAATGAGATCCCCCTCATTCATTATTCTAAACTGCAGTGAATACTGACCCAGAGCCATCAGACAATATGTTAACCTTTTCATTCCCATGATCTTCTGGTGAAACTCATCTGGACCCTCTCCAATACAAGCATGTCTATTTTTAGATATGGACTCTTTTGGAAAAATTCCACACACATCAAAGTCTCTTTCATCTTGCGACTTAACATTTCCTTTCACAGAGCCTGGTTTTTGCAGCGGAGAAGAATCTATTCTTTTATTTCAGCATCATGGGTTTATTGGTGTCAGTGAGGGCAGCTGAGATGCTACCTAATTAACATTACCTATCACTGTTTTGATGTGGTGATGCTCCTTACTCACAATTCAATCACTTGGCTACCTATTAACATAACATCATAGAATCATAGAACACTAGAGCACTGAAACAGCCCCTTTGACACATCTTGTCATAACAACTATTATTCTGCCTAGTCCTATCGATCTGCTTCTGGACTATAGCCCCCCATTCTCCTCCTATCTATGTACCTATCCAAATTTCTTTAAAATATTCAAATACAACCTGTATTCACCACTTGAGCCGACAGCTCGTTCCCCACTTTCACCATTCTCTGAATGAAGAAGTTTTCCCTCATGTATACTTATTTAATTATTTGGAGATACAGTGTGGAACAGACCCTTCTGGCCCAATAAGATGCAGCCCACCGATTTTACCCTAGCCTAATCACAGGATCATTTACAATGACTATTCAACCTACCTACCGGTACGTGTTTGGACTTTAAAAGGAAACAAACGCATGGAGGAAACCCACATCTTCATGGGGAGGAAGTACAAACTCCTTACAGACAACATCGGAATTGAACTCCGAACTCCAATGCCTTGAGCTGTAATTGTACCGTACTAACTGCTACACTACCATTGTGCTATATTCCTCTTAATCAGTTCACCTTTCACCTTTACCCATGACCTCTAGTCCTAGTCTCACCCATCCTCAGCGAACAAAGCCTGTTTGCATTTACCCTTTCTGTTCTTTGCTTTCCTAAGCCCATTACCACCACTGTGTCAGAGGCCACAGACAGCAGTTTGCAAGAGTCCACTATACTTGGCCAGGCTTTCAAGTTGTCCCCAGGTGTAGCCCATCCTCTTAGGGTATCCCTCCTCTCCAAGGGGTGAGGTCTTTGAAGGTTCTGTTGGCATTTTTGGAGCACTGGGATTTTATTGTATGGGGTTGCTAATCCCTGGAAACATCCTTGTGAATTTTCTCTAACAATGACTACAGCATAGGCCAAATGCATTTGGAGAACCTTATTGCCATTCTGTGTATAATCCCGTATCCCTGACAAACTTCTTTGATGTACAATGGAGAGAATCCTAACTAGATGCATGGCCTGGTATGGAAAGTCCAGTACCCAGGAATGGAAAAAGTTGGATGCAGCCCAGTACATCACAGGCAAAGCCTTCCCCACCACTGAGCACATTTGCATAACGCATTCCATAAAGCAGCATCAATCATCAAGGACCCCCACCATGTTCTCCTTTTGATGCTGTCATTGGAAAGGAGGTACGGGAGCTTGAGGTTCAACACCACCAGGTTCAGACACTGTTACTACCCTTCAACCGTCAGTCTCCTGGGCTGGCGTGCATAACTCTGAACTGATTCTGATGCTTCAGCTGACTTTCACTTTCCAATTCATTAACATCTTCATTGTTGCTGGTCTGCTTTTCCTTCAGTACAGTTTTCACAAATTCTGTTATACTTTGTTTTCCTGTAAATGCCTGCAAAAAATGGACCAGAGGGCAGTATATGGTGATATAAACCATAGGGCATAGGAGCAGAATTAGGCCATTCAACCTATTGAGTCTGCTCCGCCATTCCATCATGGCTGATCCCAGATCCCACTCAATCCCATGCACCTGCCTTCTTGCCATATACTCGAATGCCCTGACCGATCAGGAAACGATCAACTTCCACCTTAAGTACATGCACAGACAGCCTCCACCACCGTCGGTGGCAGAACATTCCACAGATTTATGGCTCTCTAACTAAAAAAAAACCTCCTCCTTATCTCTTAAGGGGTCACTCCTCAAAGAGGAAAAAAAATGGTTTCCCAATCTCTCCCCTCTCGCTGTGAAACAGGGACACTTCTTTTTCCCTTATTAGGGAGAGAGGGAGAGCCTGCAGTATGTCGAATTACTGGGTGAACGAGTAGCCTTTGGGGTACTGCAATTCTGTGTCTTTATTGAAGCTTTGCTGCAAGCTCGAGTGCTCCATGGGTGTGTGCCGATACTTTTTGCTGGTTGGAGAGGGGGGTCGTTGTTTTGCTGCTGATGTGTGGAAGGGGGGAGTTGGGGGGTGGTTTGGGGGTCTAACATTTAACTTTTAGTTATTCTTTGGGGCACTATTGAACTTTGAGGCTGTTTCCTCTAGTTCTGGATACCCCCAGCATGGGAAACATCCTCTCCTCATCCACCCTATCCAGTTCTTTCAACATTCAGAAGGTTTCAATGAGAAACCCCGTATTAGATGCATCCTTTGATAATAGATTTTAGACCATAAGGCCAGCAAACATAGGAGTAGAACTATGCCATTCGGCCCATTGAATCTGCTCCACGATTCCATCATGGCTGATTTATTATCCCTCTCAACCTCCATTCTTATGCCTTCTCTCCGTAGGCTTTGGTGCCCTGACTAACCAAGAACTTATCAATCACCACTTTCATTGTATACTCAAGGACATGTCGTCCACAGCTATCCATGCCAATGAATTCCACAGATTCACCACCACTGGCTAAAGAAATTCCTCATCATCATTTTTTTTTAAAATGGATGCCACTCAATTATGAGGCTGTGTCCTCTGGTCCTATATTCACTCACTACAAGAAACATCTCCTCCACATCCACTCTGTCAAGGTCTTTCACTATTCGATAGTTTTCAATGTGATCCCCCTCATTCTTCTAAACTTCAGCCAGCACTGGCCCAAAGCCATCAAACACACTTCAAATGTTAAATCATTTGTTCCTGGAGTCATTCTCGTGAACCTCCTCTGGACCATCTCCAACGCCAGCACACCTCATCATAGATAAGCATGCCAAAACTGCTCATTATACCCCAAGTACAGTCTGTCTAATGCCTTGTAAACCTTCAGCATTATATCCCTGCTCTTATATTCCAGTCCTCTTGAAATAAATGCTATTATTACATTTCCCTTCCTTACCACTGACTCAACCTGCAAGCTAAACTTTATGGAATCTTGCACTAGGACTCCCAAGTCCCTTTGTACCTCTGATTTTTGAATATTTTCCCCATTTAGAAAATAATCCATGCCGTTATCCCTTCAAAGTACATAACTATGCACTTGCCCATATTTCCAGAAAAGCCACCCCCACTTTATTCCCATCCTTTGCCTCTTGTCAGTCAGCCAATTTTTATACATGTTAATATATTTTCTGTTATACTATGGCTCATAGCTTGTTAATCAGCCTCATATGCAGCACCTTGTTAAAGGCCTTCTGTAAATCCAAGTACACAACATCCACTAACCCACTCACCTATGTCTATTCTGTCTGTTATTTCCTCAAATAATTCCAACAAATTATTGAGGCAAGTTTTCCCCTTAAGGAAACCATGCTGACTTTGGACCTCTTTATCATTTGCTCCAAGTCCCCTGAAACATCATCCTTAATAATGTCCTCCAGCATCTTCCCAACCACTGAAGTCCCTTTACTCCTTTTTAAAACCATAAGACCATCAGACATGGGAAAATTTGGCCATCACATCTACTCCACCGTTCCATCACGGTTGATTTATTATCCCACTCAATACCATTCTCCTGCCTTCTCCAAGTAACCTTTGACGTCTTGATTAATCAAAAACCTATCAACCTCTGCCTTAAATATATCCAATGACTTGGCCTGCACAGCCATCTGTGGCAATAAATTCCACAGATTCACCACCCTCTGGCCAAAGAGGGATTTCCTCAACTCTGTCCTAAATGGATGTCACTCTCTTCTGAGGCTATGCCCTCTGGTCCTAGACTCCCCCACGATAAGAAATGTCCTCTCTATATCCATTCTCTATAGGCCTTTCAGTATTTGATAGGTATCAATGAGATCCTTCCTCGTTCTTCTAAACTCCATTGAGTACAAGCCCAGAGCCATCAAACACTCCTTATATGTTAATCCTTTCATTCCTGGGATCATTCTTGTGAACCTGCGTTGGACCATCTCTGTTTGAAAGCACATCTGTTCTGAAATAAGGGGCCCAAATTTGTTCATAATACTCCAAGTGCCATTTGACCAATGCCTCATAAAGCTTCAGCATTACATCTTTGTGCTTGTATCCTAGTCCTCTTGAAATGCTAAGATTTCATTTGCCTTCCTTACCTCCTAATCAACCTTCAAGTTAACTGACTTGTCTTTGTCTGTGCTGTTTGTTATCTCCTCAAAAAATTCCAACAGATTTGTCAGGCAAGGTTTCCCCTTTAGGAAACCATGCTGAATTTGGCCTATTTTGTCATGTGCCTCCAAATATCCCGAAACCCCATCCTTAATAATGGACTCCAACATCTCTCAAACCACTAAAGTTAGGTTAACAGGCCTATAATTTATTTTTTTTAATTGTGGAGTGACATTTTCAATTTTCCAGTCCTATAACATCATCCCTGCCAATCTTTAACTTTGCTGCAAGATCATCTACCTTATACTACATGCATTCAAATATAATACCTTCAGTCCTGTATTCATCACCTTTTTTTGATTTTGCTCCAATGTTACATTTTAATTCATCCCACTGACTGCAATTTTCTCCTATCATCATCCTGTCCTTCCGCACAGTCTCACAATGTGCTGCATCGACTTGTATACCAACTGCCTATCTGCAGTCCTATCATTCTGGTTCCGATCCCCCTGCTTAAATCCTCCCCAACAACTCTGGCAAACCTGCTATCTTAGATATCCTTGATCATATGAACATTACAAAGGAGGCACTAGATATTTTGAAGAACACAAATACTGTATAGATATATCACCCAAGCCTGGCTACGTGTCGTAGGATGTTATGGGACATTGCTCAGGCCTTGGCAGATAGTTTTTGATCTTCATTTGCTATAGCGGATATACTGGAGCCTATGTTCCTTCTAAGCTGTGCGCGTATGCATGTGCACACACGTTTTTCAATCAGCGGACAAAGAAAATTAATGTGTACACAAAAGGTTACCTAAAATAATGTAGTAATTAATAATCATACTTATTGAAAATAATCTTTTAGCTAAATGTTTCTGTTAACTAGTTAGTCGGTTTTTCAAATACCACAATGCACATCACTAATTTATGTCACCTCACCTTTCCTGTTCCGGTTTGTACAGCTGCATCACAGCGGCAGCCATCTTTGACGGACAGTGTTCATATCGTAAAGTTAAAGTTTTGCTGAGCCAACAACGTGAAGAAAAACCACAATAGATACAAGTTCGCTGTTGACTTTTATTAATACTCTTTGTGTTCATTTAGAAGAAAGGTTTCCTGAAGATGAGGTACAAGAATGGTCAGCTTTTGATTTCTCTGCAATTGCAGATTGTGACTTCACATTTGACGATGAACAAGTTAATGCCTTATGTCTAAAATATCATGATTTTCTAGCTGAAAATACTGTAATAGTTAGTTTAATGATTTCAAATTTTCTGTGCAAGAACAAATTAAATCCAAGCCAATTTCAAACTTTGCTCAAATGGTGGCATTTGTACTTATAAATGAACATTTGGGGGAACCTTTCTTGTGTCTAGTGTGGACTGTAAGCGAGGTTTTAGCCTAATGAATCAAATCAAAAACAAGCTGAGAAACCGTTTAGGTGAAAGTCATTTGGATATGTTAATAAGAATCAAAACTATCAATTGGATGGAATTTCTATTAGTCTAGATAGAGTTTACAATGAATGGATAAATGCCAAAGACAGAAGAGAGAAAAGATAACTGAGTGACTTAAATATGTATGTTATTTTGTTGTTACTCTGTGCAGTTACGTCAAATATTTTGTAAACCTACATAACCTGTGCCATGTGTGCATTCAGTGCGCACATACTTTAGTCACAGGAAAAATATTTGCACAACATAAGATTTTTGTGCACACTGACTACTAAAAATTAGAGGGAACATCTACTGGAACTGGAGGGGGAAGAGTGGCTAACTTGCATTTATTTGAAAAGGGCACCAAGGATAATTGTGTGATGTGATGGAGACTCACCTCTACCACAGGAGGTGTAAGATGCTCCTTCCCTCCAGTAGACTGCAAGGTTCAAAAAAGTTCACAAAAATTATTCCCGGATTTAATGAGCCAGGCAGCATCTATAGGGAGAAGCACTGTCGACGTTTCGGGCCGAGACCCTTCATCAGGACTAACCAAAATGAGAGATAGTAAGAGATTTGAAAGTAGTGGGGGGAGGGGGAAATGCGAAATGGTAGGAGAAGACCTGCGGGGGTGGGATGAAGCTAAGAGCTGGAAAGGTGATTGGTGAAAGTGATACCGACCTGGAGAAGGGAAAGGATCATGGGATGGGAGGCCTCAGGAGAAAGAAAGTGTGGGGGGGGGAGGGGAGAACCAGAGGGAGATGGAGAACAGGCAAACAACTAAATATGTCAGGGATGGGGTAAGAAGGGGAGGAGGGGCATTAACGGAAGTTAGAGAAGTTCATGCCATCAGGTTGGAGGCTACCCAGCAGGTATATAAGGTGTTGTTCCTCCAACCTGAGTTTGGATTCATTTTGACAATAGAGGAGGCCATGGATAGACATATCAGAATGGGAATGGGACATGGAATTAAAACGTTTGGCCACTGGGAAATCCTGCTTTTTCTGGCGGACCGAGCGTAAGTGTTCAACAAAGCAGTCCCCCAGTCTGTGTTGGGTCTCACCAACATATAAAAGGCCACACCGGGAGCACTGGACGCAGTATACCACACCAGCCGACTGAAAGGTGAAGTGTCGCCTCACCTGGAAGGACTGTCTGGGGCCCTGAATGATGGTGAGGGAGGAATTGTAAGGGCAGGTGTAGCACTTGTTCCGTTTACAAGTATAAGTGCCAGGAGGGAGATCGGTGGGAAGGGAAGGGGGGGACGAGTGGACAAGGGAGTCGCGTAGGGAGCGATCCCTGCGAAAAGCAGAAGGTGGGGGGAGGGAAAGATGTGTTTGGTAGTGGGATCCCGTTGGAGCTGGTGGAAGTTACGGAGAATTAAATGTTGATAAATCTTATCTTGGCACTTATCCTTGTAAACGGAACAAGTGCTACACCTGCCCTTACACTTCCTCCCTCACCAACATTCAGTGGCCCAGTCAGTCCTTCCAGGTGAGGCGACACTTCACCTGTGAGTCAGCTGGTGTGGTATACTGCATCCGGTGCTCCCGGTGTGGCCTTTTATATATTGGTGAGACCCAACGCAGACAAGGAGACCATTTCACTGAACACCTACGCTCGGTCCACCAGAAAAAGCAAGATCTCCCAGTGGCCACACATTTTAATTCCATGTCCCATTCCCATTCTGATATGTCTATCCATGGCCTCCTCTATTGTCAAAATGAATCCAAACTCAGGTTGGAGGAACAACACCTTATATACCGGCTGGGTAGCCTCCAACTTGATGGCATGAACATTGACTTCTCTAACTTCTGTTAATGCCCCTCCTCCCCTTCTTACCCCATCCCTGACATATTTAGTTGTTTGCCTGTTCTCCATCTCCCTCTGGTGCTCCCCCCACTTCTTTCTCCTGAGGCCTCCCGTCCCATGATCCTTTCCCTTCTCCAGCTCTGTATCACTTTCACCAATCTCCTTTCCAGCTCTTAGCTTCATCCCACCCCCTCCGGTCTTCTGTTATTTTGCATTTCCCCCTCACTCCACTACTTTCAAACCTCTTACTATCTTTCTTTTTGGTTAGTCCTGACGAAGGGTCTCGGCCCAAAACGTCAACAGAGCTTCTCCCTATAGATGCTGCCTGGCCTGCTGTGTTCCACCAGCATTTTGTGTGTGTTGTTGTTTGAATTTCCAGCATCTACAGATTTCCTCATGTTTGCTCCAGAATTTAATGGCTTGTCATGAAGACTGGTTGATGGCTCAGGGCCAGTATTCACTAGAATTCAGAAGAATGAGGGGTGATTTCTCTGAAACCTATCGATGGTGAAAGGCCTTGATAGAGTGGATATGGAGAGGATGTTTCCTATGGTGGGAGAGTCTAAGACCAGAAGACACAGCCTCAGAATGGAAGGGCATCTTTTTATTACGGGAGATGAGGAAGAATTTCTTCAGCCAGAGAGTGATGAATCTGTGAAATTCTTTGCCATAAACAGCTGTGGAAGGCAAGTCTTTATGTATACTTAAGGCAGAGGTTGATAGATTCTTAATTGCTCAGGGCATGAAGGTTTATGGGGAAAAGGCAGGAGACTAGGGCTGAGAGGAAAAATGGTTCAGCCATGATGAAATGGTGGAGCAGACTTGATGGGCCAAAATGGCCTAACTCTGCTCTTTATCTTATGGTCTTATGGTGTTTTATTTTGACGTTGACTTGGTGTCTTTCATACACTTTCCTCACCCTACTCCTTAATTACGTCAGCCCCTTCTTACTGAGTATTTGTACTTTGTGAGTTACCTTCACTTTCATATTTTCTCCTGCTTGTGAGTCTGTGCCCATGTCTGTGCCATGACCAGTATGCATCAATGGTGGTGAAGGAGAGATACTTAAGAGCTCAATTCCTTATCTGAAAACGTCAGTAGTAGGCTTTCCTGGTCCAACCATGTGGACTCGATGACAAGGAAAGCCCACCAGCACTTCTACTTCCTCAGAAGGCCAAGGAAATTTGGTATCTCCAAGTGACCCTCACAATTTTTACAGATGCACTTTCCTCATCCCATGCCTTAACTCTATCCTTGAAGATATGCATCACCAGCTTTCTACTTGTGTTTTCATTTCCTTGCAAAGCTCAAACACTATATATAAATTCGCCAATGGCACCATATTGTTGGCTTAATCTCAAATGGTCACGTAACATATGGAAGCAAAACAGATAGACCGATCGAGTGGTATCACAACAAAAACCTTGCACACAACATCAGCAAGACCAAGAAGCTTATTGTGGATTCAGGAAGTGGAAGTTGCAAGAACACATGCCATTCCTCATTGAAGAGTCAGTGATGGAAAGGATGAACAGCTTCATGTTCCTGATGATCTTATCCTGGGCCCTCTATAGGGATGCAGACTTGGTATAGGCACATCACTGCGAGCTTGAGGAGATTGATATACTACCAAAGACTATAGCAAGTTTCTATAGATGAACCAAGGAGAGCATTTTGTCTGGCTGCATCACCATCTGGTATGGAGGCTCCAGTGCAAAGGATCGAAAGAGGCTTTGAAGGGTTGTGAACTCAGCCATCTCCAACATGGGCATAAGCTTTCCCACCATTAAGGTCACCATCAAAAGGTGGTACCTCAAGAGGGCATTATCCATCATTAGGGATTTCTGCCATTCAGGAGATACCATCTTCTCATTTCTACCATCAAAGAGGAGAAATAGAAGCCTATTGTTTTTGGAATAGCTTCTTCCACTCCACCATCAGATCTCCGAATGGTCCATCAACACTACCTACGTATTCCTCTTTTGCTTTATTTATTTATTTACCATTTATCTCTCCGCCTATCTATCCATCATGTTATTTATTTATCTATTGACCTATTTGCATATTGTTTACTTATTTGCATGTTTGTAGTCTAATCAATCTAACCTATAATAATTTATTATGTCTGCACTGTACTACTACAACAAATCTAATGGCATGTATCAATGATATTAAGCCTGATTCAGATTCTGAGCTTCTGCTCTAAGGCTCTTGTAGATTAAAGATGAACTCTTGATCTCTCAGTCTGCATCATTATAACCATATAACCATATAACAATCATGACCAGAACTGCACACAATATTCTAAATTTGGCCTTACCAATGCCTTGTACAATTTTAACATTACATCCCAACTTCTGTACTCAATGCTTTGATTTATAAAGGCCAGCGTTCCAAAAGCCTTCTTCACCACCCTATCTACATGAGACTCCACCTTCAGGGAACTATGCACTGTTATTCCTAGATCTCTCTGTTCCTCTGCATTCCTCAATGCCCTACCATTTACCCTGTATGTTCTATTTGGATTATTCCTGCCAAAATGTAGAACCTCACACTTCTCAGCATTAAACTCCATCTGCCAACGTTCAGCTCATTCTTCTAACTGGCATAAATCTCCCTGCAAGCTTTGAAAACCCACCTCATTATCCACAACACCTCCTACCTTAGTATCATCGGCATACTTACTGATCCAACTTACCACCCCATCATCTAGATCATTTATGTATATTACAAACAACATTGGGCCCAAAACAGATCCCTGAGGCACTCCGCTAGTCACCGGCCTCCATCCCGATAAACAATTATCCACCACTACTCTCTGGCATATCCCATCTAGCTACTGTTGAATCCATTTTCTTACTCCAGCATTAATACCTAACGACTGAACCTTCTTAACTAACCTTTCATGTGGAACTTTGTCAAAGGCTTTGCTGAAGTCCATATAGACTTATGATCCTTGCATTTTATTTATCACCTTGCATGGCACTTTCTCTGTAACTAAATCTCTAAATACAGCTTTCTGTTAATTGTTTTTCCTCTTGAACTATCTTAATGTATTTATAACCATATAACAATCACAGCACGGAAACAGGCCATCTTGGCCCTCCTAGTCTGTGCCGAACTCTTAATCTCACCTAGTTCCACCTACCCACACTCAGCCCATAACCCTCCACTCCTTTCCTGTCCATATACCTATCCAATTTTACCTTAAATGACACAATTGAACTGGCCTCTACTACTTCTACAGGAAGCTCATTCCGCACAGCTATCACTCTCTGAGTAAAGAAATACCCCCTCGTGTTTCCCTTAAACTTCTGCCCCCTAACACTCAAATCATGTCCTCTTGTTTGAATCTCCCTACTCTCAATGGAAACAGCCTATTCACCTCAACTCTATCTATCCCTCTCAAAATTTTAATTACCTTGATCAAATCCCTCCTCAACCTTCTACGCTCCAATGAATAGAGTCCTAACTTGTTCAACCTTTCTCTGTAACTTAAGTGCTGAAACCCAGGTACCATCCTAGTAAATCGTCTCTGCACTCTCTCTAATTTATTGATATCTTTCCTATAATTCGGTGACCAGAACTGTACACAATATTCCAAATTTGGCCTTACCAATGCCTTGTACAATTTTGAATAATTTGGAATAATCTGTCTAAATGCATGCAAAGAAAAATGTCAATATAGCTCAGTACACATGATAATAAAAAGCCAATTCCCATGGCTCTGCCACACAATGACTTGTGAATATTATTTTGTGACTGCATGTGTAAACATAACCATAAGTGCTTTGTGCTGTGTGTGACTGTTGGTACTGTGTTTTGCACTTCGGCCTCGAAGGAACTATGCTTCATTTAGCTGTATACATGTATGTGGTTTTATGAGAATTAAAATTGAACTTCAATAATTCAATAGTTCAATACTTCCTTTCAACATCAGAAAATGTACACAATATACAACCTGGAAGTCTCACTCTCCACAGACATCCTCAAAACAGGGAAAAAAAACCCTACAGAATGAATGACAGAAAAAAGACAGAAGAACCCCAGTGCCTCATGCCCCCTCCCCACACACAGGCAGCATCAACCTTCCCCCTCCCCCTCCCAAATACTATTCAAGCATAAAGCATCAGCTTTCCCTCCACCCAGTGTGCAAGCAACAGCAGAGCCATAGTCTGCCGAACATCAAAAACTAACTGTTCACTCCAACATTTCAACATTCCACAGGCTCTCTCTCTCTCTCTCTAAGAAGGGAGACAGATCTCGCATCTTGCACAACAACAGTTGCTTTTTTGATGTTGCAGTCAGTTTGAAGCATTGCCTTTTTATTTCATGTTCCCCAACTCGAGAATCAGCAAGTCAATTATCAAGTGCAGGGCCCTCTGACAACCACTCTCACTAGTTTCGATGTTTTGGCTGCCGCTCCACTTCAATATGCAACACCAGCGAGAATTTTTGTCCACAGGGCTGTGCAGTCAATCGTTTTCAGGCTCAACCTGGACTGACCAAAACTTGACTAATTGGCGAGCTCCAAAAATGGGAACAGGACGTTTTACAGAACCACAGTTTTTTGAGTGCCACTGTAGATTAAAGATCCTGAAAAGGAAAATAGAGACATTAGAATAGGAAAAGATTCTCTCAACTTATGAGCTGAGAGAAATCACCTTCTGGCACCATCCTTCGCTCTGCCCTTCAACTTGAGGTTAAATTTGAACTTGATACTGTTGAGTCTTTGTCCTGTATCTAGGCGGCCACAGGGTTTCTTTGCTCTGACCCTGTTTCATAGCTTGTCACTTACAGAACCCTGCTCCCCATTACTCTGCTAACAATAATCAGCAATGGAATCAGGTTTAATATTGTCGGCATACGTTGTGAAATTTGTTGTCATGCAGTAGCAGTAGATTGCAATACATAATAGTTGTAACCTTTTGGTTCAACCATCACATGTTTGTCTAGGGGAAGATAGCATCTGGCCCAGCTAAACTGAGAGATCTTGTTTGTGTGGCTGCCGCGTGAAGTGTTGCTCAGTTACAATCTGAACTGCAAAATATCAGACAGTACGACATATGCAATTAAACGAGGGAACTTTAGAAATATATCTGACTATAGGGTTAGTAAAGAAAATAAAAAGAAAAAAGTGACCCATTTTAATGGAACAGTCTAAAGTGAATGTTGGAGCTTAAGATTTCATCCAGTCGTTTCCCATCAGCCTCCGAGTGTCGCTGACCTTTGGACCCTCACTGCTAGTCCACTCCATCCGGCGGTCTACCAACTCTCTGCACTCCCGTCTTCTCTCATCATCTCTCACCAACTAAAAACCGAGAAATCCTTGTTCCCAGGCCCACAGAAAGAATAACATGCCTCTCATTGGTTAACATGCATTCCAAAGGCCCTATTATCTCCAGTTATAACACAAACATTGCTGCTACAGCGAAACCATTACCTTAGCAGTGAAACATTGCAGAGCATTACATAATAAAAATATAAATATAGTATATTTATATACTATATAATATATAGTATATTTATAAATATAAATTATAGTAAGAAGTGTATATATATATATATATATATATATATATATATATATATATATATATATATATATATAGCATTCATGGGTTGAATGTCCTTTCAGAAATAAGCCATGAACACTGATGAAAAAGGAGAGCTCAAACTAATGTAAGTTATTACAAAATTATTTCTTACGATATGGGCATGAAAGGACTTTTCCTTAAACTTAATTGAATGATTCTGCACAGTTTTGTATCAAGAGTGTTGTTCAAGTACAAGTTAGTTTTTAGGCATCAAACACATTGAAGAATAAAAGTTCTGTAATAAAATCAGACATTCTGGTGCCTTGGTGACCAAGCATGTCTTCAGTGTCTGATTTTTGATCATGCTTTATAGTCTTTTCACAAACCGCCCCTCAGTTTGGACTGTCTCTAATTATCTCTTGTAACATGTGAATGGTAAGAGAATATTTGTTTCTTTTCTTGGGATCAAACTACACAAACACTGGATGAACTCAGCAGATCAAGCTGCTCTAATGAAGGGAAATGAATAGGAGACATTTTGGGTTGAGACCCTTTTATTAGTTCTGATGAAGATTTTCAGCCAGAAATGTCAACCACAGTGTACTCACATATGACATGGTCTGTTCAGATGGCATGCAAAGCAAAATCCTATATGGAAACTCTTGATAGAGTGGGCATGGAGAGAATGTTTCCATTTGTAGGAGAGTCTAGGATACAAGCACACAGCCTCAGAACAAAGAGTAGTCCCTTTTGAATTGAGATAAGGAGTAATTTCCTTAGTTGGAGGGTACTAAACCTGAGCAATTCATTGTCACAGATGTCTGTGAAGACCAAATCGTTGTGGATATTTAAAGTAGAGATTGATTGGTTCTTGATTATTAAAGGGGCCAAAGGTTACACAGACAAGGCAGAAGAATGGGATTATAAAAATCAGCCATGATTGAATGGTGGAACAGACTCGATGGACCCAATGGCCTGATTCTACTCTTTCAGATTCATTAACTTATCACAAATACAATGAAACATGCAGCGAAATGGGTCATTTCTGTTAACAAGCAACATACACAAGGATGTGCTTGGGTCAGCCTGCCAGCGTTGCCACATATTACAGCTTTAACATAGGATCAGAAAAATACAGGCAGTAACAACAAAGTCACAAAAACAGCAACTAAACAGAACAACAGCAAGAAAGGCCCCTTTCATCCCTCCCACCCACCCGTTCACTTCTATATGGAGAAATCTTACACCTTACCTTATCTTACATATGACAATAACAAACTAATAACCACACCAATAATAACTTTTTGTACATTCATTGGCTGTTCTTTCCATTGAGAATGAATGTTCTCCAGCTGCTGTTTTTGACTATAACAAAGTGAAAGGCAATTGCTGTTGAATACATTGACTCACAGCTGAGAGCAGTGTTCTAAATGTTGGTCACAGCTTTCTGAGTGCCGAAGAACTATGATGATGGAGGGGTTGCCTACTGGTAACTGAGCATTCCATCACTACGGTGATTAGTAGTGCTCTACAGGGGTCGTTATTGGGCTTGTTACTTTTTATGTTAGATGATGACTGAAAGACAATTTTGGACATTATTAGTGTGGAGTGCTGCAAGTCCAACTCATTGATACATTGGCAGTGGTATATATGATTCATTGATATATGGACAGTGGGAGAACTGCGTGGTCTCGGTCAGTGCGATGATCAGGCCTCAAGCTCCGGTGTTGCCTGTTTAGAGCTGCCAGGTGAGAGGAGTCAAAACCGGTGTGCTTCACTGGGGGTGATGTGGCGCAGCATCCGGGCTGCAGTCAGTGCTGCCCCCCCCCCCCCCAGTGATTACTCAGCAGAAGACAAGTAGTATTGTGGTTGACTTCAGATTTCAGTGTCATTCATTGCCTCCGGGTCTAGACTATTTCTTGCGTGGCTGTAATTTATTGGTATCTCACACGTGCCTGCTATTTTGTATGTGCTGTGTATGATTGTTTGTACCTTGTTTTGCACCTTGGTCCCGGAAAAATGCAGTCTTGCTTGACTGTATTCCTGAGTAAATATGTAAGGTTGAATGACCATTAAACTTGAATTGAATTGAATTATATGTTAATGATCTGGATGATTGCATTGATAGCTTTGTAGTGAACTTTGTGGATGATATAAAGATTGCAGGAGAGGCTGAAAGTCTTGAGGAAGCAGGGAGCTGCAGAGGCCAAGTCATTGGGTACATTTAAAGCAAAGGTTGATAGGTTCTTGATTAGTAAGGGGGTCAAAGGTTATGGGTAGAAGGTAGGAAAATAAATCAACTATGATTGAATGGCAGACCAGACTTGATAGGCAGAATGGGCTAATTCTACTTTTACACCTCTTGCTCTTATCATATTGTTGAACAAACAACTGGAGAGAATTTTGTGGATTGGCTCTAAACCAACACCATCAAAACAGGCTGCCAGCACATTGCTCTTTATTTGACCTTGCTCTGTGTAAATCAACTGGTACATCACAACATTGACAGCACTTCTGGAGAGATTCATTGAGTGTACATTATTTTTGGACATCATGAAGTTATGAAAGGCACTTTGCATCACAGCCTGCACACCATTCTGGTCCAAGGACAAGGACACATAAAAGGAAAGTGCAAGGACTGGAAAGGATACTGCATAATTCAGGAGCCATGGGATCGAGGAAAACTTGGCTGGATGGATTTAGAATTGGCTTACCCACAGAAGGAAGAGGGTGTTGTTGATGGAGCATATTCTGCCTGGAAGTCAGTGATCAGTAATGTTCAGAAGGGATCTGAAGGGACTCCTGTTCTTTGTGATTTTTATAAATGTTTTGGATGAGGAAGTAAAAGAATGGGTTAGTATGCTTCCAGAGGATATGAAGGTTAGTGGTGTTGTAAATAGTGCAGAAGGTTGTTGTAGATTGCAACCAGACATTGATAGGATGCAGAGCTGGGCTGAGAAGTAGCAGATGGAGTTCAGTCCTGAAGTGATACTCTACAGGGTTAATGACACAATTCATGGAAGTGTGGGGGAACAGAGGGATCTGCATCCATTATTCCCTCAAAGTTGCTGCACAAGTTAAAAGGGTTGTTTAAGAAGGTATATGGAGTTTTGTCTTTCATTAGTCAAGGATTGAGTTCAAGGTAATGTTGTAGCTCTAATACACTCTGGTAAGACCACACTTGGAATATTGTGCTCAGTTCCCTTGCCCATGCGATAGGAAGGATGTGAAAGCTTTGGGAGTCATAGAGTCATAGAAATATACAGCGAAGAAACAGGCCCTTCAGCCTAACTTGTCCATGACAAACCATTTAAACTACCTAGACCCATCGAACTGCACCCTGACCACAGCCCTTTATACCGCCCATCAATGTTGGTATCCAAACTTCCCTTAAATGTTGAAATCGAGATCACATCCACGACTTGTGCTGGCAGCTCATTCCACACTCTCACAGCCCTCTGAGTGAAGAAGTTTCCCCCCATGCTCCCCTTAAACTTTTCGCCTTTTTTCCCTTAACCCATGACCTCTAGTTGTAATCCCACCAAACCTCAGTGGAAAAAGTTTGTTTGCATTTACCCTAGTGTTTCCCCTCATAATTTTGTTAATTTCTATCAAATCTCCCCTCAATTCCGAAGAATGAAGTCTTAACCTATTCAACCTTTCCTTATAACTCTGGTCCTCCAGACCTGGCAACATCCTTGCTGGGCCTAGAGGACCTGAGAGGATGGAAAGGGGATTTACTGCCTGGATTAGAGATCATCTCTTACAAGGATAGATAGCCTGAACTAGAGTTTTTCTTTTTGTATCAAAGAAGGATGAGGGATGATTTGATAGAGGTGTACCAGATTATACAGGCATAGATAGAATGAATAGCCAGAGCTTTTATCCAGTGCAAAAATCTGTGTGCATTCCATCAGCACAAATCAATTCATTACAATGTTGACACATGCAAACTGCTGGAGGAACTCAGCAAGCCAGGCAGCATCTATGGACGAGAGTAAACAGTGACATTTCGGGCCAAGACCCTTCTTCAATACAATGGTGCATTTGGATAGTACAAAGTGAAAACAGCAGAAAGAAGTTATCCTTGATCCTGGTGGCCCATACTGTCAGGCTTTTGTATCAGTGCCATAGCAACATAGCATTTAGCGTGACACTATTACAGCTCAGGGCAACAGAGTTCCAAGTTCAATCCCAGCATCATCTGTAAGTAGTTTCTGCATCCTTCCCATGCAGGGGTTTTCTCTGGGCGCTCCAGTTTACTTCCACATTCCAAAAACGTACCAGGTAGGTCAATTGGTCATTGTAAATTGTCTTGTCATTAGGTTAGGATCAAGTCAGCATTCTCAGGTGTTGCTGGGTGGCACGGCTCAAAAGGCAAGAAAGGCCTATTCTGCACTGTACCTCTAAATAAAATACAATTCTGCCCATTTGGACTAGAGAGAAGAGAAAAGGCTGGGGGTGGGGGAGTCTTTGATTGGGCTGGCTGCTTTACTGAGGCAGTGGGGAGTGTAGTCAGAGTCTGTGGAGGGAGACTGATTTTTGTAATGCACTAAGTTTTGTCGACCATTCTACGAAGCTTTTTATGGTCATGTACAGAACACTTGAAACACCAAACCATGATGTATCTAGACAAGATGAAAGCTGGTAAGGGTTAAAGGGGACATGCCAAAGATCTTTAGCTTCCTGAGAAAGTAGAGCTGATAGTGAGCTTTCTTAACTGTGGTGTCAAAATGTTTGGTCCAGGACAGGGTGTTAGTGATGTTCACTCCGAGCAAACTCACTATTATGAATGTACTGGATCTTGGTTTTCTGATTTCCAGCAACCCAAGCTGACCTTCATCTGTCTGAGGGATGACACCGTTCAGAGGGGAGCTGTCCCTCGACAATGGTCGTGGTCGACCGTAGATGTTGCATCCTAGCTGTCATAGGCAAGCCAGGGGTATACGATATGGAGAGCAAGCTGTTGCCCATACAGTAGGCTTCCCCTCTCCATGCAGTTGATGAATCCAAACAAAGAGCTGAGACCAATACAGTTTGGCACCAGCGGTGCCGCAGGACTTGCCAATCACTGTTGAACTCAATGAGGACTGCCTTAGGGGCTTCAGCTCTGATTTTTCGTTGGGTTTACTCCCATGAGGGGGTATAGCTGCAAGGCTTCTGAGGTTTGAGATCAAAGTTTTCCTTTTCCTAGACGAGCTGCCAACTATAGTTGACGAGCCCCATCTGCCCAGATAGTTTTACCAGAGCTCTCCAGTGTCACATTCAGTCATGTAATACTAGTGTCACTCCCACTCAATTCATCTCAGTTCTGTCCATGTTAGGACCAGTACTGTGAAAAGGTCTGGAGTTGATTGGCCCTGGAGGAACACAGTGTGCAGGCTGTTGACATGTTGTGTTTAATGGCACTGTTGACAGCATCTCCTGTCACTGTGGTGATGATAGCAGAGTGAGTCATCGAGTCACTGACTCTCTTCATCATAGATACAGAAATAGGCCCCTAGTATTTAAAGCAGAAGTGAATACTTCTGTGAAAGATCAGGAACTGGGCACAAAGGAGATCAGGTCACAGGATACATCACCCATAAACCTTATTGAATGACAGAGCAGGCTTGAGGTACCAAGAGGCCTACTCACCTACCTATCACCTCCCACTGGATCCCCTCTTTCTCCCCTGATCTACTCTCTTCTCCAGCCTTTTACATTTTCCACCTATCACCTCCCAAATTCTTACTTCATCAACTCTCCCCGACTCACCTGGTTTCACCTATCGCATTCTGGCATGTACTCCCCTCACCCCACCTTCTTATTATGGAATCTTCTCCCTTCCCTTCTAGTCCTAAAGAAAGGTCTTGGCCCGAAACATTCCTGCAGCATTTTCTATGTGTTGCTCTAGATTTCCAGCATCAACAGAGACTCTTGTGTTTATGGTCTATTCATGCTCCTAATTCCATGTTCCTGTCTCCTCGGATTCACCGACCATCAAAGCACAGTTTTACATCAATTCCTAACCAATCATGTTTTACGCGCTCATCAATTCAACATTCAAAATTCAAATTTGAAAGTAAATTTACTATCAAAATACATATATGTCACCATATACAACCTGGGATTCATTTTCTTGTGGCATGCTTAAGAAATCCATAATGGAATAATAACCATAACAGAGTCAATGAAGGACTGCACCAACCTGGGTTTTCAACAGTGTGCAAAAGACAACAGACTTTGCAAACACAAAATGAAAAATATAATAATAATAACAACAACAACAACAACACCAACAACAACAACAACAACAACAAATAAATATCAAGAACATGAGGTGAAGGGTCCTTAAAGGTGAGTTCATAGGGGTGGGAAGATTTCAATGTTAGGATAAGTGAAGTTGTATGGTTATCCTCTTTGGTTCAAGAGCCTGATGGTGGAGGGGTAATAACTTGGTGAATAACTGAACTTGGTGGTGTGGCTCTGAAGGCTCCTGTACCTCCTTCCTAACCGCAGCGGCAAGAAGAGAGCATGACCTGGGTGGGGGGGAGGTGGGTCACTGCATCTCTGTTACAGTGTTTCATATGGATGTTCTCAATGCTGGGGAGGGCTTTAACCAGTTTCAACCACACAGTAACTCACGAAGGGCAATTTACCGTAGCCAATGAATCTGAATATCCCTGGCAAGGGATGGCAATGAACAGAAATTGTACTGACTTTTTGTGCCAAGAGCATGTGTTGACAACTTTGTGGTTGTTGGAGAGTTGACAGTGGTGGACTTGAAATAACTTTAGTAAAGGTCTGATAGATCCAATACTTGCATTGGAGAGAGTCCAGAGGAGGTTCATGAGAATGATCCTGAGATAACAGGGTTATTTGATGAGGTGTATTACAAGCTATACACTCAAGTGTATTTTTTGAGATATAAACTTAGTGGCCAGTTTATTAGGTACCTACTATCCTAATAAAATGGTCATCCGGTGTATGTTTACAGTCTTCTGTGACTGTCATTTATCCACTTCAAACGTTGATGTGTTGTGCATTCAGAGATGCTCTTCTACACACCACTGTGATAATGTGTGGTTATCTGAGTTATGTGGCCTTACTGTCAGCTTGAACCAGTCTGGTCATTCTCCTCCACCTGTCTCATTAACAGGGCATTTTCACCCACAGAACTGCTGTTGACTAGATTTCTTGCACCATTCTCTGTAAATTCTAGAGCAGGAGTTCCCCACCTTTATTATGCCATGGACCCCTACCATTAACCAATGGACCCATGAACTACTGCTTGGGAACCCCAGCTATAGAGACTGTTGTGTGTGAAAATTCCAGGAGATCAGCAGTTTCTGAGATACTCAAACCACCCTCTCTGGCACCAACAATCACTCCATGGTCAAAGTCAATCAGATCAAGTTTCTTCCCATTCTAATGTTTGGTCTGAACAACTGAACCTCTTGACCATGTCTGCATGCTTTTATACATCGAGTTGCTGCCACATGATTGGCTGATTAGATATTTGCATTAATGAGCAGGTGAACAGGTGTACCTAATAAAGTGACCACTGGGTGTGTTTTACAAGGCTGACACTATGATACAACAAAATGAACAGAGCAAGTCTAACTGGCCCCTGTAAATTATCCACAGAGTGATTGGGAAATAATTAATGCTGAAAATTTTGTTTGCATATTGCTTGCGGGCTGTGTTCTCTCACAACTGTCCATCATTATTATTGTTGAAAGGTCAGTTGGGAGTAGCTAACAATGCTGACAACACCATCAGTAAAATTTAGAAGTTAATCTTAGCTAATTATCACTTATTTTTTAATGAAGGTCTTTTGTGCCCAAAACACAGATGCACTCAAGTTTCAACTTCCTCTCAATTTTCTTATGAGGTCTAGCTGGAATACTTGTCACTAAGAAAGATTCTATTTCATTTTATTTTATTTAGAGATACAATGTGGAATAAGACCTTGTGGCCCTTCAAGCTGTGCCATCTAGCAACCCACCGATTTAACCCTAATCACAGAACAATTTACAATGGCCTATGAACAGGTACATCTTTGGACTGTGGGAGGAAACCCACACTGTCATGGGAAGGATGTACTAACTTCTTACAGACAGCCAGCAGAAATGTATTATGAACCCCAATGTTCCAAGCTACAATAACATCACGATAACTGCTACACTATCCTGCTATGTATATGCTTCCATGAGCTCATGGGAAGGACGTACAAACTTCCTACAGACAGCATCAAAATTGAACTCCAAACTCCGACACCCCAGGCTGTAATAGCATTGTGCTAACTGTTATGCTGTGGTTCAGATCCTACTGCTTTTATTTTTCAGTCTAAAGACAGGATTTTTCTTGTATTACATAAAAACAAGAATCTGCAAATGTGCATGTCTGTAGCAAATTAAAAAAATAATGCTGGAGGGACTCATGAGGTCGAGCAGAATCTGTGAGGGGAATCACTGATCTTTCAGCGATGGGCTCACTGAATCTGTTCTGGGTAGGGGGCTGGCCACTGCAGGCTGGATCTCCCCTCAGTGCTGCCCTCCAGTGTTTACTCTGTGGAAGACAAGCTGGTTTACTCTCTCTTACTATCTTTCCTTTTGGTTAGTCCTGATGAAGGGTCTCGGCCCGAAACGTCGACATCGCTTCTCCCTATTGATGCTGCCTAGCCTGCTGCGTTCTACCAGCATTTTGTGTGTGTTGTTTGAATTTCCAGCGTCTGCAGATTTCCTCGTGTTTGGTTTACCTTGATCTGTGCCTGACACAGCATGAGATGAGGAGTCTCCGCAGGCTTGTTCTTGCAGGAATGTGACTACAGGACAAGATCCATCAATCTTTAGGCCGTGCCACTCAGGGACTTGTGCTAATATTATTTTATGTCTGTATGTGCGATCATAACTATATGTGCTGTATGTGATATATGTACTGTGTTTTTCACCTAGGCCGTGGAGGAACACTGTATACATGTGGGGTGTACTGGATGTCCAAAGAGGATTATCACCTTTGGTGAAGGGGCAGTTCACTCAACCTTGGATCCCACCGAGCACTCAGCTATCACCTTTAGCTCCAAGTAGATGTTTGCCTGTGACATCAGCCACAGCCTGGTACACCACACTGACAGGCTGGCTAAATCAGGTGAGGCCTCACCCCCTGGTGAGATACAAACATGCCTGTCATAGCATGTGAAGTCAACCCCAGCAGACGGGTGGATAAGATCTACAGTGAGATTTGACAGCCAGGAAAGCAGTTCTGCACTGCTTCATAGGGAGTGAACGACATGGCGAGGCACAGAGAAGTCATGGTCAACCACTACAACCAAGAGAGAACCTAGATGTGACGATGACTCATATCACTGGACCAGGACTTCTGAGGTCGAGACAGTGGAACTGCCCCAGTGCAGGGCTTTTCCCACTTTAAAAACTCTCCCAGCCAGGTCTCCTGTCCTTGGCAGATACAACAGATAACCACCATACATGTGTATGGTTGAATGACAATTAAACTTGAACTTGAGACCCTGCATCAGGACTTTTGTATTGTGCCATGAAAAGACTCCAAGGTACAGAACAAGTGCCTCCTTCCAAACCTTGAGAATGATTCGCCCAAGGACAGAAGCAAGCTCTGCTGCCTAAGATCATTTCCATCATTAGTCAGTTGGCTGTCTGTAGGTGGACATGGCACATTCACTAATAGATTTAATTGAAGGTCAACTTACATTGCAGAGGCGACTTTCCCATAATATAACCACTTGATACCGTTCAATCTGCGTTGTCAGATTAATCCGATGACACATTGAATTAGAACAGCATTTCAGATGCACAGTACAACATACTCAAGATTCAAGATTGTTTAATGTCATTTCCAGTGCGTATGTATGTGTAAGGGCGAATGAAATAATTGTTACTCTGGATCTAGTGCAACACGAAAAAGAGCTTAATAATAAAAAATAGAATAAATATAATTACGTAAGATAGCTTGTATACACTTTGTACATAGATTGAATGCACATACATAAAGTGACACTAGGCACAGTAGGGTCTGTACATAAGGTGATTGACAAGAAATGATAAAGCAGTGGTGGTGGGGGCATGGAGGGGTGGATTAGCGGGTGGAGGTGTTTGTCAGCTTTACTGCTTGGAGAAAGTAACTGTTTTTGAGCCTGGTGTGGATGCTACGTTGCTTCCTCCTCCTTGGTGTTACTGGCCCTTTTCTGGCACCTTTCTGTCCCTTATGATGTAATACGTCACCCCTAGTGTTATTGACAGGGAGTGAATTTCTGTAACAAGTTGATCATTCAGTCACTCTTATCATGATTTTATGATGGTGCAGTAGAACAGTCGGTAAAGCTACTGTTTGCAGCTCCGGAAAGCCAAGTTCAATCCCAATCTCTAGTGTTACCTATGTGGAGAATTTATATTCCTCCTGTGACTGGATGGGTTTCCTCCTGGTGTCCTTGTATTGTCATCCTGCCTTTACAATATTTTTTTCATGTTTGGTATGTATCTTTTGTGTACCTTCCCAATTGCTCCCAGAGACTCCAGCCATTGTTGTTCTGCAGCTAGTTCTGATAGTGTCCTCTTACATCAAATTTGGCCAGCTCCTCTCTCATCTCTTTGTAATTCCCTTTACTCTACTGTTCCATTTTTAGCTTTCCTTCTCAAATTGCAGGCTGAATTCTGTCATATTATGATCTCTGTCTCCTAAGGGTTTCTTTACTTAAGCTCCCTAATCTATGTCATTACATAATACCCAATCCAGAATTGTCTTTCACCTGGTGGTCTCAACCAGAAGTTGCTCTGAAAAGCCATCTCATAAGCATTCTACAAATTCCCTCCTTTAGGATCCAACACCAATCTAATTTTCCCAATCTACCTTCATATTGAGATCCCCTAGGACTATTGCAACATTGTTCTTTTTACACGCCTAGTCTATCTCCTGTTGTAATTTTAGCCCACACCTTGGCTATAGATCAGAACCATGTATATAACTCCCATTAGAGTCTTTATACCCTTGCAGGTTCTTAACTCTACACACACCCTTTTTGATTTTTGCTCCTGTTATACTTTAATTCATCCTACTGACTGCAATCTTGTCCTATCATCTGCCTGATCTTCCTGACAGTCTCACTACATAGTGCATCTAGTTGAATACCAACTGCCTGATCCTCAGCCTTATCACTCCAGTTTCCATCTTGCTGCCAAATTAGATTAAACCCTCCCCCAGTTGCATCTATGGAAATGAACAAAGAGTCAACATTTTGGAGCCGACCATACATCAGGACAATTTATTCATTTCCATAGCTGATGCCTGATTTGCTCAGTTCCTCCAGTATTTAGTGCCTGTTCCACAATGAGAAATATTAAGGTTTCTTGGTTGCTGTAACTCCTAAGACCCAATTAAACATGCGGCCTTAACCTCATTGGCAGTACCCTCTGGAATATCAGGCTGCAGCTTTATATTTCCAGTGTGGGTTATAAACATGAACGTAAATATCTCTGACGTCAGATAACAGAACAGGATTCAGATTTATTTATCACATGCACTTCAAAACATACAGTGAAAGTTGTCATTTGTGTTCACAACCAAGGATGTTCTGGAGGCAGCCCCCCAGAGCTGCTACACATTCCATTGCAAACTGCCATCTGCCACTGCACAGCAGCAAATTTCGTGACACATGCCGGTGATATTAAACCTAACTCCGATTCTAGAAGAAGTTTGTACGTTTCCCCCCATGAAAGCATGGGCTTCTTCTGGGTCCTCTGGTTTAGTTGGTTAGTTAGATACAGTGTGCAAAAGGCCCCTTCTGCCTCTTTGGGCCATATCGTCCAGCAGCCCTCGATTTAGTAAGGCATTGGTCAGACCACAACTGTGAGTAGTTTTGGGCCACACAATGAAGCAGTTTTAGGGCTGTGTATCTAAGAAAGGATGTGGTAAAATTAAAAGGGTCCAGAGGAGGATCCTGGGAATTAAAGGGTTAACATATGAGGAACATTTGATGGCTCTGGGCCTGTACTCACTGGAATTCAGAAGAATGAAGGGAGATCTCATTGAAATATTAAATATTGAAAAGCCTAAACAGAGTGGATGTTTCCTATAATCAGGGACTGTAGGACCAGAGGGCACAAACTCAGAATACAAGGATGTCCCTTGAACACCGAGATGAAGATGACTTTCTTTTTTCAGTGTGTGGTAAATCATTGGAATTCTTTGCCATGGACAGCAGTGGAGGACAGGTCATAGGGAATATTTAAAGCGGAGGTGGATAGTTTTTTGATTAGTAAGGGTATCTAAGTTTGCAAGACAATGAAATGGTGTTGAAATGAAAAATATATCAGCCATGACTGAATGGCAGAGCAGACTTAATGGGATAAATGGCCTAATTGTGCTTCTATATCTGGTCTAAACTAAGAGAGAGAGAGACAGAAAATCAGTCTGAATTCACAGCAATTACAACTCTACTTTCCTGCTTATTAACTTTGTTAATAAACAGTCACTGCAGTGCATCTGCATCTTTTCTGTATTCAATACTAACTTGCTACAAAACACTGCAGCACGGAATATTAAGATTTCTTGGTTGCTGTAATTCCTAAGGCCCAATTGTACATGCAGTCACTGGAGAGTAGTGGATATAATTCTGATTGCAGAGTACTGTGGCAGTTCACTGCTGAAGCAATTAATGGAATGCAAGTGAAACATTTCTATTTACAAAGTGGAAGTAATTTAGAATTTTAACCTTCTACAGTTTATATCTTGTCTTAGTGCTCAGAGTACAATAGTTTCCTTCCCAATTTGATGCCCATGAACGTCACACAAAACTCTTCAAATTTATTTATGATAATCAATGTTATTGCATTAATCTTCACAAAGCAATTCAGATGTTCAGGCTCCATTAGGAAATCTTGGGTTGTGATATTGTTTCCACAGTGTTTAAGAATTGTTGTCACAGCAACCAGGAGGCACAAATGTCTTTTTTTGAGTACCTTGAAATCTCAGACTTAATTCAATTTCCACATTCAATATGCCTGCAACCCATATAACGATAGATACATTCAGTGGCTGTTTTATGAGGGACAGAGGTGGACCCTGGCATGAGCTACAGCTGCAGTAGCCCATGCACTTCAAATTTTGATGTGTTGTGCTTTCAGAGAATCTCTTCTGCACACCACTGTTATTTGAGTTACTGTCACCTTCCTCTCAGTTTGAACTAGTTTGGTTATTCTCCTCTGATCTTTCTCATTAACAACATTTTTCACCCATGAAACTGCTGTTCACTGGATGTTTTTTTGTTTTTGTTTTGTTTACTGGACCATTCTCTGTAAACTCTAGGGACCTGTGTGTGAAAATTATGGGAAATCAGCAGTTTCTAAGACACTCAAACCACCCCATCTGGTACCAGCAATCAAAGTAATTTAGTTCACATTTCTTCTTCATTCTAATGTTTTGTCTGAACAACAGCAGAATCTTTTGACCATACCTACATGTTTTTATGCATTGAGTTGCTGCAACTGCTGCAATTGATTGACAGGTTTTGATATTTGCTTTAACAAGCAGGTGTACCCAATAAAGTGGCCACTAAGTGCATATTATTGAAAGGCATTTGACTTTGAGATTCAGCCTGACAGTATTTGTGTAAGATTGATGCCAAGTAGTATCAAAGGGCTTGACACAGGGTTGGGTTGAGACTTGGCTGTAGGAGTTAATCAGCAGTTCAGTTTATATGTCTTTGATTGTTATTGGCAAAGAAAAATGTGCAATGCAAAGTGAATCAAGAGGGTGTTTTTCTCTCAATGTAGGGCCCCATAAGCAATATTGGTTTATTCATATAGGCTTTGGGAGGAAATTAATATTTTAACTTATTGAATTGGACAGGGACTGGAGACAGTACAATAATATAATGTTGAATGCCAGATTTTACTGTGTGGGGTTTGACTCCCAGAGAAAACACGTGCATTCTCCCCATGGCCATGTGGGTTTCCTCTGGGTGCCTTAACTACTTTTCACATTCAAAAAATGTACAGGTTAGGGTTGTGGGCATGCTATGTTGATGCTGGAAACATGGTGCCCACAACACACCCTCAGACCATGTTGGTCAGTGACACAGATCATGCATTTCCCTGTAGGTTTTTAAGCAAATGTATCAAATAAAGCTAATCATTTCAGACACTCACCTTATAAAATTGTATCTGGATGTGTCTTTGAACAACTATGACCTACAGGGTAAAGGAAGCAGTGCTGGAAGATAAGATTATGCTTGGTATCTTTTTGTGAGCCAAATAGTCTCACTCACTGTTTTATGATTCTATGAATTCTTTGATATACTGAGAGAATTTTTATTCTCTAAGTGGGAGTGCAGAGGCATAACACTAGTTTCATGTTATGTAACCTATCTTAGATTTTAAAATTTGAAAGTAACTTTTATTTTACTTTGTGGATCTTTAGCCATATCATAGTGCAGGCAAGAAAGCAGCAAGGACAGCAGTCTTTAAAACAAGCTCAGAAATCTGACATAGCTTCTAATGAGGCCAACTTCTTAGAGAATGTTTGAAGAGACCCTGACAGCTGGCTCTGTTAGTGTTCTGAAGCTTTACCAATTAGCTGTGGTGTGTGCTATTGTGACCTGCAATAAAGGGAAGAAAACTGGGCAGCACTGATTCCCACATATTGTTTGAATATAGATCATAAACCATGGAACATTACAGCGCAGTCCAGGCCCTTCGATCGATGATGTTTGCCAATCTCTTAACCTACGTTGAGATCAAACCAACCCTTTCCTCCCACATAGCCACCTATTTTTTCATGCATTTGCATATCTATGAGTCTCTTAAATTCCATTTTTGTGCCTGCCTTTACCTAATAGCATGCTCCACACACCCACCACTCTCTGCAAAAAACTTATCTCGGACATCCCCCTTACACTTTTTTCCAATCACTTGAAAATTATGGCTTTTCAGTTTAGCCATTTCCACCCTCAGGAAAAGTTTCTATTTGCAGAGTCTGTTCACTCTTTCATCTTATCTTTCGACGGTCAGTTTTCTTCCACCTTCACTCCACAGAGAAAAGCCATAACTCGCTCAACCTTTCCTCAGAAGACATGCTCTCTAATTCAGACAACATCCTGGTAAATCTCCTGTGCATCCTCTCCAAAGCTTTCACATCTTTCATATAATGAGGCATCCAAAACTGAACACAATACCCGAAATACATTCTAACCAGGATTTTATAGAGCTGCAACATTACATCACAGCTCTTGAACTGAATCCCACAAGCAATGAAGGCCAACAGACCAAGCACCTTCTTAACACCTTCGATGAACTTGTACTGCAGCTTTGAGGTATCCTCAAATCAGGTTTATTATCACCAGCATGTGTTGTAAAGTTTGTTAACTTAGCAGCAGGAGTACCATGCAGTACTTGATAACATAGAAAGAAAAAAATCAATTACACTAAGTATATACGTGTACTTTAAATAAATGTATTATAGATCTATGGATGTAAAATCTGCTGTCCCTCTGCTCCTCACACTGCTGAGAATCCTACCAGTGACCGTGCAAATCTGCCTTTAAGTTTGATCTTCCGAAGAAAATCATTGCACACTTTTTGGGACTGAATTACATCTGACACTTATCAGCTGAGCTCTGCATCCCTTCATTGTCCTTTCAGAAACTAAGACAATCTTCTACATTATCCACAACTCCACCAACCTTTGTGTCATCTGCAAATGAAACCATTCAAAACTTCCCCTCATTATTTAACCTGATATTCAGGATGCACCTTCCCTGTAACTAGTACTTCTATACCTCCTGTACCAAATCAATTGACCACTGAGTGAATGTTCATGATCTTCTGCTGCTGTAGCCCATTCACTTCAAGTTTCAACATGTATGTTCAGAAATTCTTTTCTGTTGTGACTTGGTTATTTGACTTCCTGTTGCCTTCCTTTCAGCTTGAACCAGTCTGGAATTCTCCTCTGACCTCTCTCCTCTCTCAGTAACAAGGCATTTTTACACACAGAACTGCCGCTCACTGGACATTCCCTTTTTATTATTTTTCATGCTGTTCTCTGTAAATTGTACGGAGTGTTGTGCTTGAAAATCCCAGGAAATCAGCAAATTCAGAGATACTCGAAGCACCCCATCTGACACCAACAGTCATTCCATGGTCAAAATCACTTAGATTATATTTCTTCCCCATTTTCATGTTTGCTCTGAATAACCACTGAACCTCATGATCATGTCTGCATACTTTTATGCATAGAGTTGCTGTCACATGATTCTTCTTCTTCTTAGGCCCTTAGCTCCCAGTAGAGCATACGCCATCGATTCTCTCCCACGTCTATCATCCAAAGTCAATAGAATGGTTGGAGTTTGTGTCCACAATGTTTTAGAGGAGGAGGGAGAGCAGCTAGATGTCTTGGTACATATTGGTACCAATGACATAAAAAGGAAAAGCAAAGAGATACTGAAAATAGAATTTAGAGAGTTAGGCAGAAAGCTGAGAAGAAGGACTTCCAGGGCAGTAATTTCTGGATTACTGCCTATGCCATGCACCAGTGAGGGGACAAACAGAATGATTTGGCAGATCAACACGTGGCTGAGAAGCTGGTGCAGGGAGTAGGGATCAGGCTTCTTAGATCATTGGGATTTCCTTTGGGGAAGACATGACCTGTTCAAAAGGGACGCATTGCAACTGATTCCTAGGGGGACCAATATTCTCGTGGGCAGGTTAGAGCTGTTGGGGAGAGTTGAACTAATTTGGCTGTGGGGTAGGAACCGGAGTGAAGGGATTCAGGATAGGATAGATGGCAAGAAAGCAAAGATAGCCTGCAGTCAGGCTGTCAGGAAGGGCAGGCAGATGTTACAACAAAATTGCAGCCAGCAGAGCGAGTATCAGTTCGTTAGGGATGCAGAATCAAAAAGTGTAGAAAATACAGCAATCAAAGTGTTATATTTCAATGCATGGAGTATTAATACATAAGGTGAATGATCTTGTTGCACTATTACAGATTGCCAGGTGTGATGTTGTAACCATCACTAAACCGTGGATGAAGCATGGTTGTTGTTGGGAGCTATATGTCCTAGCTTACATGTTGTATCAGAGGGATAGGAAGGTGGGCAGAGGGGGTGGTGTGGCACCATTGATAAAGAATGGCATCAAGTCACTACAATGATGTGACATAAGATTGGAAGATGTTGAATCCTTTGGGTTGAGTTAAGAAACTACAAGGGTAAAAGGACATTGTTAAATACTGGCCTCCTAACAGTAGCTGGGATATGGACCACAGATTAAAATGGGAAATAGCAAAGGCATGTCAAAAAAGCAAAATTATGATAGTCTTGGAAGATTTCAACTTGTAGGTCAATTGAGAAATCAGGCTGATAATGAATCTCAAGAGTGAGTTTGTTGAATGCCAATAAGATGGCTTTTTAAGGGAAGTTTGTCGTTGAGCCTACTAGGGGATCAGCTATATTGGATTGTGTGCTATGTAATGAACTGGAGGTGACTAGGGAGCTTAAGGTTGAAGAACCTTTAGGAGAAAGTGATCACAATGTGATTGAATTCAACTAGAAATTTGAAAGGGAGAAAGTAAAGGTTGACATAGCAGTATGTTAGTGAAATAAAGGAAATTGCAGTGGTATGAGAGAGGAGTTGGTCAAAGTAAATTGGAAGGAGATGCTGGCAGGGATGACAGCAGAGCAGCAATGGTGTGAATTTCTGGGAAAATGAGGAAGGTACAGAGTAGATGTATTTCAAAAACTAAGAAATACTCAAATGACAAAATAGTGCAATAGGCTGACAAGGGAAGTCAACGCTAATGTAAAAGCAAAAGACAGGGCATACAATAAAGCAAAAATTAGTGGGAAGATAGATGATTGGGAAGCTATTAAATACCTATAGAGAACAACTAAAAGAATCATTAGGAGAGAAAATATCATATAATGCAAGCTAGCAAACATTATCAAGGTGGAAAGTAATAAGGTATTTCAAGTATGTAAAAAATAAAAGAAAGATGAGAGTGGATATAGTAACACTAGAAAATGAGGCCGGAGAAACAAGTAGATGGCAGATGAACTAAATGAGAATTTTGCATCAGCCTTCATTGTGGAAGACACTAGCAGTGTGCCAGATGTTGAAAGGTGTGAGGGAAGAGAACTGTGCAGTTACTATTACAAGAAAGATGGTGCTCAAAGCTGAAAGACCTGAGGGTACGTAAGTCACGTGAACCAGATGAGCTATACCCTACAGTTCTGAAAGAAGTAGTTTTAGAAATTGTGGAGGCATGAGTAATGGTCATTCAAAAATCATTAGTCTCTGGCATGGTGCCAGAGGACCGGAAATTGCAAATGCTACTCCACTGTTTAAGAAAGGAGGAAGGCAGCAGACTGGCAATTATAGGTCAATTAGCCTAACCTCAGTGGTTGGGAAGATAATGGAGTCAATTGTTGCCTGTTATGAATTGTTGAAGTTATGAAGTATTTGGTGACACAGGACAAGACAGGATAAAGTCCTTCAGAGAAAATCTTGCCCAACAAACATTTTTGAATTCTTTGAGGGGATTACAAGTAGGATAGATGAAGGGGATGTAGTTGAAGTTGTATATTTGGACTTTCAGAAAGCCTTTGACAAGGTGCCATACTTGAGGCTGCTTACCAAGCTATGAGACCATGGTATTGCAGGAAAGTTAACTGCATGGTTAGAGCATTGGCAGATTAGTAGGAGGCAGTGGGTGGGAATAGAAGGATCATTTTCTGGTTGGCTGCCAGTGACTAGTGGTGTTCCATAAGGGTTGGTGTTGGAACTGCTTCTTTTAATGCTATCTATAAATTATTTAGATGATAGGAAGAAGGTGCTCAGAAAGCTGAAAGACCTAAGGGTACCTAAGTCACATGAACCAGATAAGCTGCACCCTACGGCTCTGAAAGAAGTAGTTGCAGAAATTGTGGAGGCATGAGTTGATTTAGATGGCTTTGTTGCTAAGTTTGCAGATGATATGAAGATTGTTGGAGGGGCAGGTAGTGTTGAGGAAACAGGTAGAGTGCAGAAGGACTTAGGAGGATGGACAAGAAAATGGCAAATGAAATACAGTGTTGGAAAATGCATGGTCATGCACTTTGGAGTAGAAATAAATGTACAGACTATTTTCTAAGGGGAGAAAATCCAAAAATCTGAGATGCAGAGGGACTTGGGAGTCCTTATGCAGAACACCGTAAAGGTTAATTTTCAGGTTGAGTCAGTGGTGAGGAAGACACATGTAATGCTAGCATTCATTTCAAGAGGCCTAGAATACAAAAGCAGGGATGTGATACTGAGGCTTTACAGGGCACTGGTGAGGTCTCACCTTGAATATTGTGAATAGATCTGGGCCCCTCATCTGACAAAAGCTATGTTGGCATTGGAGAGAGTTCAGAGGAGATTCACAAGGATGATTCCAAGAATGAAAGATTTATCACACGAGGAGCATTTCATAGCTCTGGATCTGTACTTGTTGGAATTTTAGAAGAATGAGGGGGGGATCTCGTTGAAACTTTTTGAATGTTGAAAGGCCTAGACAAATTAGATGTGAAAAGGTTGTTTCACATTTGGGGGGGGCAGTCTAGGACAAGAGGGTACAGCCTCAGACTAAGTTAAGCCCAATTAAAACAAAGACACGGAGAAATTTCCTCAGCCAGTGGGTAGTGGACTTGTGAAATTTGTTACCATAGGCAGCTATGGAGGCCAGGTTGTTTGATGTATTTAAGCCAGAGATTGATAGGTTCTTGATTGGACATGGCGTCAAAGGTTATGGGGAGAAGGCTAGGGAGTGGGATTGAGGAGGGGAAAAGAGGATCAGCTATGATTGAACTGCAGAGTAGACTCGATGGGCTAAACAGTGTCATTCTGCTCCTATGTCTTATGGTCTTATGTAGGGTTGGACTCTGAGAGGCCTCTCACATGATTGGCTGGTTGAGTATTTTCATTAACGATCAGATGTACAGGTGTACCTAATAAAGTGGCACTGAGTGTATTTTCAGCTCTGTGATGTCTTCAATATAATAAAATACCCAAACTCATAATGATCAGATCATTATATACACACATTGTCATTACATTATTGTCAAATCCTCAAATGATACAAGTTTTAAGGTTAGGAGTGAATTTAAGTATTGAATTAAGCAGTTGTTGACTAGCAGAAACCTTTGAGAAATGAGGTTGCCCTCAGCATTAATAACAGAGCTTTAGTATTGCCACTGAGATGGAAGTACTCGTTAGTATCCCCTTCCTGACTGTTAGTACTTTGACTTCAGTAAACTTAGGCAATGGAATGTCATGATTGTATGTGACATAAAGTGTTCTTTAGTCGTAATATTAATTCAATTGCAGTTCCATGTTAATTCAAAACAACTCTAGAAGTAGAAAAATTATAAACACACTTGATTTGTTCGGTGCTGGAGATGCAGGGCATCACACACAAAATACTGAAGGAATTCAGCCATGGCAAGGTGTTCTGATGAAGAATCTCAGCGCAAAACATCAACGTTTTATTCCCCCATGCAGATGCTGCCTGCCATACTGAGATCATCCAGCATTTTATTTATTTATTTTTATTTAGTGACACAGCACTGAATAGGCCCTTTGGCCTTCTGAGCTGTGACTCCCAGAAACACACAACAACTCTTGCTTTAACCCCAACAATTTACAATGACCAATTATCCCAGAAACTAGTACATCTTTGGACTGTGGGATGAAACTGGAGCACCCAGAGGGAACCCAAGCATTCCAAAGGAGAGTCCTCCTTACAGAAAATACCGGGATTGAACTCCGAGCTGTAATGCAAAGGGGCATCTCTCTCTTCCATTCAACAACATGCTGCATTTATCACTGTGTTGCAGTGCACATCTCTCTTTCCACTATACCCAGTCAATTCTCATATTCTGGGGAGGTGCACTGAGTATTAATATATTTTTGATGCGGCATCTGTCCCAGTATGGCTACTAGATTCAGCTCTGTATTCAATTATTTCTTGTGAAGATAGTTCATGCCATGAGATCTCAATTAACTTACCATGAGAGCAGAGTTAGGTCATTTGGCCCATTGAGTCCACTCTGCTAATCCATCATGGTTGATTTAAATCAAATTTTCCTGCCTTTTGATGTCCTTATTAATCAAGCACCCATCAACCTTTGCTTTAAATATACCCAATGACTTTGTCTCTACTGCGGTTTGTGGGAATGAGTTCCACACATTCACCACCCTTATTATTTCTGTTCTAACGGGATGCCTATCCTAGACTCACTCACTGTTAGAAACATCCTTTATATTTCCACTCTATTTAGAACACAAGAGATATTGCAGAATCTGGAAATGCACACAAAATGCTGAAGGAGCTCAACAGGTCAGAGAGCATCTAGGTATGGGAATAAACAGTTGACATTTCAGGCCGAGACCCTTCATCATGACTGGAAAGGAACGAGGAAGAAGGCAGAATAGAAAGCTGGGGAGGCAAGGGGAAGGAGTAAAAGCTGGTGAGAAACTGGAGCATCACACAAAATGCTGAAATGCTGAAGGAGCTCAGCAAGTCAGTCTATGGTGAGAAATTCGGAAATCATTCTGGCTTCAGCCCTCTTCTCTTCTAAACCTAATGAAGTGTATCTGCCCAAAATATTGCCTGTAGTGCTCTTTTTCCTTATTAGGGAGAGAGGGAGAGCCTGTAGTATGTTGACTTATCAGGTGAACGCGTAGTCGTTGGGGTCCTGCAAGTCTGTGTCTTTATTGATGCTTACTGCATGCTTGAGTGCATGGTGGAGGATGCTGATGCTTTTTTCCTGGTGGGGGTGGGGGGGGGTCATTGCCTTGCCACTGCTTGTGCATGGGAGGAGGGAGCTGTGGGGGAGCTTTGGGATTCTAACGTTTAACTGTCATTCATTCTTTGGCGCAATCCTCTGTTTACATGGGTGTTTGTGGAGAAAAAGAATTTCAGGATGTATACTGTATACACTTCTCTGACATTAAATGTACCTATTGAAACCTATTGCTCATTTTCCTCCATAGATACTACAAATTCTCTCCAGCATTATGTGTGTGTTACTCAAATGGGATAATTATCTCTGTAATGAACAGTAATGCATGCACACTATACAATTTTAGGTTTATCTTTCTCCTCAAATATTGCAGAGAAATGGCATGCAATTGGGATTTTGGGTAATTGTGAAATAAGGGTCAAGTTGGTCACCCTTCATTTCAATGATATTATATTGGAGCAGTTGTGGAAATTGGAGCATCTTGGCTTCTTGGGTCATGTTTATTAAATCCACTGTGACAGAGTCTCCAGCTCCTGGAAGTCTCAATGAGATACACACCATACAGAGATAGGGCATGAACTGAGCCGGAGCTGCACCCTGCTCAGAACACAGAAGGATGAAAAATTAGACTGGGAGATGATATCACTGTGCAAGTCTTTGGAAAGCTGATGAATTTGTCTCTGTTTTCACTGGGCTTATTGAACACTCAACTGCCCTCAAGGCTAAAGAATGAAATGGGTGTTAAATCATGAGTACAGGTTCTATAAACTTCGCTTATGTTCTCCAGAGTTTAGGAGATTGAGAAGCAATATGTTTAAAATTGTAGAACTATTTTATAGGGTAGTTACTTTATAGGGCAACTGTTTCCTCTGGCAAGAGAAAGCAAAGGAAAGTAGCACAGCCTGAAAAATGGATTCAGAGTTAAGGCAATAAGTACTTACAGGACCTTGTAGAATTCTGAAGGGATTTCTCCTATTATGTTGGCAGGATCAGCGGAAGTTTTGAAGTGGAGCTGGCAGATCAATGTTATGTTCCCTCTTCCCTGCTCCATTACAGGCACTAGCCTCCCCACCATCGAGGCAATCTTCGAAAGGAGATGTCTCAAAAGACAGCATCCATCATTAAGGACCCCAACCACCCTAGGCGTGGCCTTTTCTCAGAGAGGAGGTACAGGAGCCTGAAGACACCCACTTAATGTTCTAGGAACATCTTCACCCCCTCTGCCATCAGATTTCTGAATGGTCAATTAAAATATAAACATATGTATGGATATTATAAAGTACTCTGAAAAAATGTCTTAGGCACTTATATGTAGCTAAGACTTTTGCACAATACTGTATTTGTCAACATGGAGTCATGAGTGAGTTTGTAAATTTGTCAGGAGCAAAGGAGCGAGGGTGGAGTGCCACGTGAGGGGAGTGAGACAGTTGGCAGAGGAGGAGGAGCAGTGGCAGGAGGTAGTGTGGGTGCAGGCACACCCAGCCCTGAGACACCAGGCAAGGTCAATTGATTCCAAACAATTGGTTTATTGATCATTAAAGAATGTCACTCTAGTGCTTCCTGCTCCTTCTCCTCTCCCTTCCCCTTTTCCCAACCTCTCTCTGCCCCCTTCCCACTCACAGTCCACAATAGAGACCTGTATCAGAATCAGGTTCATCATCATTCACATATGTCATGAAATATGTAGGGACTCTATGTAGGGCTTTCAGTATTCTGTAGGTAAATTGACTCATTTATAAACCTCAACCTCCTTAGAGATAATTTTGTTGTGTCTTTACTTAGTCTGAGGTCATTACATTCATAATTACCTTTTTCAATTAGAGGAAATTGGTTTTGATATTTGTCATTCTGACAAAAGCTTCACTAACAAATTCCTAAAATTTCATTACAGATTCCTGTAAAAAGATAAAGTATAAAATAAATTTTATTCATCTTAGGTGCGCGCACACACACGCACGCACACACACACACACACAGACACACACGCATGTATATATATACACTGTAGCTAGAATATCTGAGACTTTTGCACAGTATTGTGGTAATTTTATCTATTGCATTATACTGCTGCCAAAAAAAAACAAATTTCATGACATGTTTGAGTGATGATAAACCCGATTCTGATATGAGTCTCTATTGTGGATTAAGAGTGGGAAGGTGGAAGGGACAGGAGAAGCATGGTTCGGAAAATGGGAAGACAGAGGGGAGGGAGCACCAGAGAGACATTCTGTAATGATCAATAAACCAATTGTTTGGAATAAAATGACCTTGCCTGGTGTCTCAATGCTGGGTGTGTCTTCACCTGACCCATCTCCCCACCCTAGCAGTTCTTCTCTGTCATCTGTCCCACACCCCTCCCGCAGCACTCCACCCTTGCAATTCTTTGCTCCTGCGAGGTTTACAATCTTGCTCACCATTCCATGTTGCTAAATTCACTACTGTGCAAAAGTCATAGGCATCCTGATTATATATATGTGCCTAAGACTTTTGCACAATATTCTATATCAAACCGTCAAAACATACAGTGTAATTCATTGTTTGCCTCGAATCAAATCAGTAAGGATTGTGCTGGGGGCAGCTTAAATTTGTTACTACATTCTGGTACCAAGTAACTTGCCAACAACCCACTAATCCCAACACATATGTATATCTTTAGAGTTTCGGAGGAACCTAGACAACTCAAAGGAAACCGATACAGCCACGGGTAGAACGTACAAGCTCTTTACATAAAGTGGTATGAGTATCGATTTGTACTTCCAGTGAACAAATTTCATTCCCCCCTTTCCTCTATTCCCCTTTCTGAACTTTTATCTCTTTTCACCCTGCCTATTACTTCCACCTCCTCCCGTTGTCCACTGCCCTCTCCTATCAGATTCCTTCCTCTCCAGCTGTTGATCTTTTCCACTCATATGGCTTCACCTATCACCATCCAGCTAGCCTTCCCCTTCCCCCCCACCTTTTTGTTCTGGTGTAGGTTTCACAAATAAAATGATGTGAGTCATTTTCTTTTAAAGAAAAACCATAACAACTAATTTATTGCACTCAAAAACCTGAACACAAAGCATGGTAACAAAACTTCACATAATTACACCATCACTTCAGACTAGCTTCGTAAAGTGAACTCCAGTTCAATGTCAGTGCTTGTGAATTTTGTACATTTCCACCAATTACATTACCCTACACTGGCATCTTTCCCCTTCCTTCTCATTCCTGAAGAAGGGCTTGGCCCAAAATGACGACCGTTTACTGTTTTCCGTCAATGCTGCCTGACCTACTGAATTCCTCCAGCATTTTTTGTGTGTTGTTTTACAGAGAGTGGCAGGAACTGAACTCTAATTGATGATTTCAGGCATTGTAAAATGATGCACTAACCAGTACCATACCATGCCTTATCAATTCTTTATTAATTCCTTAATAAGGAATTAAGAGAGGGTTCATCTGTCAAAAGTGATTTGTACAGTTGGCCTGCAGACACTCATATTGATCCATTCTCTAAAAAACAGATCTCAGATTCTGTTAGCCTGTTATTTTTTCCATGTCTCTTTATGAGAACAAATAGCAAATGCTGTATTTTACACAGGAAGAGCTAATACTTTCATCCCTCATCAAACAGCATATTTCATGTAAGTTATTATTTTTTCACACATTGCCATAAATCCTGCAATATAAAGAATGTCTGCTGGATTCAGCTGTGGTTGTGATTCTAAAAATATTCAGCACTGTGCAATTATATTAATTATGCTTTTAGATTACATTCTGTTTGAAATATTGCAATCACATTATTTTGCTCCTGTGTAATTCTGGCCTAGGGAAAATCTCAGGAGTCATTGGATTTAGTTAGAAGATAGACAACTCTGAAAATAAGATGCCTCAATAATACAATACCTTGTCAAAAAGCTAGCTTAAATCCAATGAATTAATTCCACGTTATTGTCACTGTGGTTACAAAGCAAACACAAACCCATCAGATGGAAGACATTAATATCCACGGAAGGTAAATGGCCAAATGTTTTTGAACTGAGAAGGAATTGATCAAGGTACACATAAAAAACTTAAACTCAAGGGATTCTGCTGATGTTTCAAAACAAGAACATCACTAACAAAAATCTGGAGCAACTCTGCAGGTCAGGCAGCATCTATGGACAGGAATAAACAGTCAATATTTTAGGCCGTGACCCTTCAACAGAACCAGTCATGAATCCTAATGAAGGGTTTCAGACCAAAACATCATTTATACCTGTGAATAGATGCTGCTTGACCTGCTGAGTTTCTCCAGCATTTCGTGAGTGTTGTTCTAATAAAAAACTTACTTCCTTTCGTAATAGCATGCATTCTTTGTCTGGATGTCATCTGAATACTTAATCTGCATAAAATTTTGGAAGCAAATCAGTCATCATTTTACTGCAAGCTCATTGATCAAAAGTTGTAATTCGTACAGTCGGGGGGGGGGGGGGGTGGTGCTACTAGTCAGGGAAAATGTAATGGCAGTGCTCTATCAGGACAGACTGGAGAACTCATCTAGTGAGTCATTATGGGTGGAACTGAGAAATAAGAAAGATATGGCCACGTTAATGGTTCTATATTACATATCACCCAAAAGACCTAGGAATTTAGGGGAACAACCCTGAAAGGAGATTGTAGACTTTTGCAAGAAACGTAAGATTGTTATAGTAGGTGATTTTAACTTTCCACTCATTGACTGGGTATCCCATACTGTAAAAGGACCTGATGGGATAGAGTTTGTCAAATGTGTTCAGGAAAGTTTCCTTCTTCAGTATGTAGAAATAGAGAGTACAATGCTGGTTCTGCCATTAGGGAATGAGACAGGGCAGGGGACAGGGGACTTTGCATCCAGTGACCACAGTGCCATTAGTTTCAAAGTGAACATGCAAAAAGATAGATCTGGTCTGCGGGTTGAGATTCTCAATTGGAGAAAGGCCAACTTTGATGTTATCAGAAAGGATCTAGCAATTATGGATTGGGACAGGCTACTTTCTGCCAAAGGTGTCCTTGATAAGTAGGAGGTCTTCAAAAGTGAAATTTTGGGAGTATAAAGCTTGTATATGCCTATCAGAATAAAAGGTAAAGATAACAAGTGTAGGGAAACTTGCTTTTCAAAAGATGTTGAGGCCTTGGTCAGGAGAAAAAAGGAGGTGCCTAGCAGGTATAGGCATGTAGGAGAAAATGGAGTATAAGAAATACAAGAGAACACTTAAGAAAGAAATCAGAAGTGTTAAAAGAAGGCATGAAGTTGCTCTAACAGACAAGGAGAAGGAGAATCCTAAGGGATTCTACAGATATGATGAAAGCAAAAGGATTGCAAGGACAAAATTTGTCCTCTGAAAGAATAGAATGGTAATTCATACATGGAGCCAAAACAGATGGGGGAGATAAGATCATAAGACATAGGCAGAATTAAGCCATTCAGCTCATCAAGTCTACTCTGCCATTCCATCATGGATGATCCTGGATCCCATTCAACCTCATACATCTGCCTTCTCTCTATATCCTTTGATGCATTGACCAATCAAGGAATTATCAACTTCAGCTTTGAATGTACTCATGGACGGCCTCCACCGCAGTCTGTGGCAGAGCATTCCAGAGATTCACTACTCTTTAGCTAAAAAAAATCCTCCTTACCTCTGTTCTAAAAGGGCAACACATCAATTTTGAGGCTGTGCCCTCTAGTTCAGGATATCCCCTCCACAGGAAATATTCCTTTCACATCCACCCTCTCTAGTCCTTCCTACATTTGGTAGGTTTCAATGAGGTCTGCCTGCATTCTTCTGAATTCCATTGTGTACAGACACAAAGGCATTAAATACTATTGATATGTTAATCCCTTCATTCCAGAATCATACTCGTGAACCTCCTCTGGATTCTCACCAATGATAACACATCCTTTCTGAGAAATGGGCACCAAAACTGTTGACAATACTCCAGGGGTGGCCTGATCAGTGTCTTATAAAGCTTCAGCATTATCTCCTTGCTTTTATATTCTTTTCCCCTTGATATAAATGACAACATTGTATTTGCCTTCTTTACCAAAGATGCAACCTGTAAATTAACCTTCTGGGACACTTGCACGAGGACTCCTAAATCCCTCTGCACCTCTGATGTTTGAATTTTTTCCCCAGTTAGATCATAGTCTGCACTATTGTTCCTTTTACCAAAATGCATTAGCATACATTTCCCAAAACTGTATTCCATCTTAAATAATATTTTTGCATCTACATTTACTCAGGAGACAGACTCAGAGCCTATGGAAGTGAGGCAAAGTCGCATCAACTTCATGGACCCTGTACAGATTACAGAGGAGGAGGTGTTTGCTATCCTGAGGCAAATCAGTGTGGGTAAACCCAAGGGTCTGACAAGTTGCTCCCTTGGACCCAAATGCAGAAATTACCAGGGCCGTAACAGAGAAATTTAAATCATTTTTAGTGACAGGAGGGGAACCAAAGGATTCAAGGAGAGCCAATGTTGTTCCACTGGTTTAAAAAAGTCTCTGAACATAAACCAGGAAATTAGAGACCAGTGAGTCGACAACAGTTGCAGGAAAGTTTTTGTAAGGTATTCTAAAAGACTGGATATATAAGTATTTCAATAGACATGGACTGATTATGGATAGTAAGTATGGTATTTTTGTGTGGCTGATCATGTCTAACCAAACTTAAAAGAGTTTTTCAAGGAAGTTACCGGGAAAGTGGATGAAAGCAAAGCCGTGAATGTTGTCCGCATAGATTTTAGCAAGGTTTTTGACAAGGTCTCGCATGGGAAGTTTATCAAGAAGGTTCTGTCGCTCAGTAGTCAAGATGAGGTAGTAAATTGGATTACACATTAGCTTTGGAGGAGAAGCCAAAGTGTGGTAGTAGATGGTTGCCTCTCTGACTGGAGGTCTGTGACTAGTGGGGTGCTGCAGCTATGTTAAAGTTGCGTAAGATGTTGCTGAGGCCTAATATAGCGTATTGTGTGCAGTTTTAGCCACCTACCTACAGAAAGGATGTAAACAACTTTGAAATACTACATACAGAGAAAAGTTACAAGGATGTAGCCAGGTCCAATGGACATGAGACATAAGGAGAAATTGAATATGTTAGGATTGGCTTCCTTAGAACATAGAAGATCGAGAGGAGATTTGATAGAGGTGTACAAAATTATGAGAGGTATAGATAGGATCAATGTAAGCAGGCTTTTTCCACTGAGGTCGATTGGGACAACAACCAGAAGTCATGGGTTAAGGGTGAATGTTTAAGGGGAACATGAGGGAAAGCATGTTCACTCAGAAGGTCGTGAGCATGTGGAATGAACTGCCAGCACAAGTGGTGCATGCCATTTCGATGTTAACATTTCTGCGAAGTTTGGATAGGTACATGGATGGTATAAATATGGAGTTCTATGATCCTGGAGCAGGTCATGTCAAGTCAAGTCACTTTTTTTGTCATTTCGACCAGGTCGATGGGAGTACGTAGTTTAAATGTTTTTGATATGGACTAGATGGGCTGAAGGGCCTATTTCTGTGCTATATTTCTCTACGACTTTATAGCCTTAAATCCTATAAAAAGTAGTGGATATGGCCCAGTCCATCACGCGTAAAGCCCTCCCCACTACTGAGCGCATCTACACAGAGCATTGTCACATGAAAGCAGCATCCAGCATAAAGGACCTCCACAACCCGGATCCTGCTGTCTTCTTGCTGGTAACATCAGGAAGAAGGTACAGTAGCCTCAGGACTCAAACCACCATGTTTAGGAACAGATACTCTCCCTCAACTGTCAGGCACTTGAACCAAAGATGATAAGAGATTAAGTTGGTGGCACAACCAGTCACAGTGGCTTTTATGCGTTTAACAAAATGTGCTACTGTTCTACTTAAACATACTTCTAATGATCACAAGATCCTGCTATACACAAAGAATTTAAAGTTCTGCAGGTCAACATGGGAGTTGTTCGCTGGCTGAGATAGTGAAGAAGCTTCACAACGTGCTGCTGCCTGAATCAATGGTGAGTACAATCAAACTACAATCAAATAGCGAGTACTGTCGTGATCTCTTTTCTTGTGATTGCAAGACCCCTTTGGACATTGTTAATCTGGTATGCTGCAAGTTCAATTTGCTGATTTATTTGATGAGAGCAGGGGCAGATGGAGGAGGCCTAGTTTTCAGTTGTGGCAATGACTAGGCCTGAAGCCTCGGTGTTGTCTGCTTGCAGCCGCTCTGAATGAGGGGACGAAGCCGTTGTGTTTCATTGGGGGTGGTTTCTGAAATGGAGTTGGAGCTGCCTTCCCAGGTTTTTGTTCAGCAGAAGACAATCTCTGCTGTTGCTGACTGAAGATTTTTCTTTTTTGGCTGCACTCAATAGACTTGCGGCCTCAAGCTGCGGGGTCACTTGCTTTTCAGCCACTGGAGGAAGAGGTGTCTGAGCTGTCGCATTCTACCGGGGGCAGCGTGGCCCATCTGTGGCGACTAAAGATTTGAAATAGACTGAGGGTTCTGGACTATATACATATATTATATTTGTGATGTCGTAGTTTCTCTAATATTCCATAGGTGCTTGTATATGTGAGGACTGGGTCTCAAAGCCATGGATTTGCCTAGCCAGAGTAGAGCACTGGGGTGAGTACTTGTCCTCAAAGCCGTGGTGTTGCCGAGCAGGCTTGGGGGGCGGGGGGATGTCTGGACTATATATATATATGCATATTCTGTGTTGTTGTATTTTAACTCATGTTCTTTATGGATCTGTTGGCTTGCATGTGCAAGGGCTGGGCATCAAGCCATGGCATTGCAGTGGCGGGGGGGGGGGGGGGGGGTGCAGGGTGTTGGTGGACATTGGGACTCTTATAATGTGATTGTGATCTTGTGTGTGTGCTTACTGTATGTGACTGTTGGTAACGTATCGTTGCACCTTGACCCCACAGTAATGTTGTCTCATTGGGCTGTATTTATGAGTATTCATGCATGATTAAAAGACAATTAAACTTGAATTGAATTGAATTGAACTTCACTCAACTGCAAATACCAGGTGTTTTGCTGATCCCAAAGTAATCTCCACATTTCCATCATGGGGTCATCCACTTCTACAATGGTTGGTCTCGGCAGAGTTGCCATTGTCCATGTTCCTGAAATCCTCCATTCTTATCCTTTTCCTTGTTAGATCAATTGATGATGTTTCACTTTTATTGGCTGAAGGTCACCTGATTGACCTGTGTCATTTTCTCATTGGATGTGGTCCAAGACTACAAGCTGTAACAGTTATTATTCTATACATATGTTGAATATGCCCACAGGAAAATTAATCTCAGGGTGACATATATGTACTTCGATAGTAAATTTACTTTGAACTTTGAGATGGCAGTTTGGCATTCCCATAGCACTCCCTAGGGAATGTCAGCTTGTAGTCATGACTCTTAAAGAGTCTTGAATCTATATCTCTCTTACTGAAGCGTTCTCCCAATTAGACACATCTCACTATCAAAAAAGCATACTCATGTTCATGGTCCTCTGTACATTGGGTGAATGATTGAAAGTTCATCTCATATTCAACCTTGTTCCTTGTGCATTTTCACATTCCATGAATCCTACAAAGCAGCAGCCTTCAGTCCCATTGACTCTCCTGCTCAAAGTGTGATTAAGGATTGATTTCAGATTTCAGATTCAAATTCAGATTTATTTATCGCCAGAGCTTCAAAACAGAGTGAATAGTGTTGCTCATGTGAACAGCCAGTACACACATGGATGTACTTGGGGGGCAGCCCGTAAGTGTCAGCACCAACGTAGCATGCCCAGAATGTTCCACAGAGCAATGCAAGCATCAGCAACAACACACAAGACCATCCCTCCCACCTATCGACCTACTTATATGCCCAGACAGGCCTCCAACACCAGCACAGGCCACTTCCTTAGTCCATTTGAATTTTCATTTGGAACTTATCCTTGGTTCAGCTAGTAGGCTTTTCTTGGAGTTTGGCCCACCCACCCAACCTTTACCTCTCTGACATAGTCTCTTCTATCACCTGCCAGCTTGTACTCCTTCCCCTCCCCTTATCTTTTATTCTGGCTTCTGCCCCTTTACTTTCCAGTCTTGAAGAAGGGTCTCAGCCCAAAATGTCGACAGCTGATTCTCTCCACAGATGGTGCCTGACCTGCTGACTCCCTTTGGCATGTTTTGTGTATTACTCTTCATTTTTCAATTCATTTTCAAATGTATGCAAACGCTTCAGTTCCATGGATAAGTTGCACCTCCATTGATAATTATTGTATACTCAAAGTGATTTATCAACGCCTGCATTTTGTCTAGTGCATGCAATCCCATAAAATCGACTGGCGCTTCACTTATATGCTCTCAAGCAAAGTCAAAAGTCAGGGTATAGAGGTTAGCTACACAGCACCAGCAATTTGGGTTCAATCTGTAAGGAGTTTATACATGCTCTCTCTGAACACCAGGTGCTCTGGATTCCTGCCACATTCTCACATGGGTGTAATTGGGTGGCACAGGCTCGTTGGGATGGTAGGGCCTGTTACTGTGTGGTATCTGTGATTAAATGAAAAATAATGCTATTGAAGATTTGGCCCTATCTGTCCTTTCAGGCAGTAGGTTCCTGACAGGAACAAGTTGCTGGCTTCCTCGTGTCACCCCTGGTTCCTGTGTTAATCAGCTTAGCCTCTGTCCTCAGGTTACAAAAGCTTTTGAGACTGGAAGCGATTTCTCCTTATCTCTAAACTACCTTGCCTTGAATCGCCTCCAAATCTGCTCTGCTGGAAGAATAATCTAGTCTCTCCACATTACTTCGATTCCCTATTCTTGTGACCATCCCCATAGAACAGAAAAAACATAGCAACAGGCCTGTCGGCCAATGATGTCTGTGCCAAGCATGACGCCAAGTTAAACTAAACCTCTTGTGCCTGCACATGATGCTTAACTCTCCATTTTCTGTAGGTTTTCTATGTCTCTATCCTTCTATTTTCTGCATATTCACATGCTATCTAAGAGCACCTTAAACGCACAGAAGATATCTGCTACTATCGCTCTCCCTGACAGCCCATTCCAGGCACCCATGACACTGCGTATAAACCTGCCTGCACATCCCCTTTATACCTTCCTTTCTCAGATTAAATTAATCAAAGCTTTATAGTAATTGCCACTGTTATCCTGGAGAATGGGTGGCAGGACGGAGATACATCTCTACCAAAGGAAGCCTTCCCTTTGCTAGTTTGCATGATACTCATGGGCAAGGTGTAGCATCTGCTTAGCCCCCCCTCCACATACACCCTCACCCCCCGGTCAGGTTCAGATGGTACCGTGGAGCAGGTGGTGGATGGTTGAATGAGCAGCTGGTACATTTCACAAATACTGGTTATGTGACCACTGACACCAGGCAGACACCCTCTGAAGTACTGCAGATGCTGGAAATCTAGAGCAATACACACAATGTGCTGGAGGAGCTCAGCAGGTCAGGCAGCATCGATGGATGGGAATAAACAGTCGACATTTCGAGCCAAAACCCTTCATCAGGCAATCTCTGAAATGTATTAATAATGGGCGCTGGGGCCCCATCTTGCAAATACACTGCCCAGAAGAAGGCAGTGGCAAAAAGCTGTTGTAGAAAAAATTTGACAAGAAAATCTTGGTTTTGGGACCATAATTGCCCTGTCATATGATGTCTCTGGAGAAAAAATTCCAACTGTTTGGCTTATCTGAGGTTCTCATTATTTTACCATCAGCTGAACATTCTTCTTCTGATTTCAGAATCAGAATCAGATTTAATATTACCAGCATATGTCATAGAAGTTGTTTTTTGTGGTAGCAATACATTGCAATACATAGCAATAAAAACTGTAAGTTCCAATAAGAAGTATATATATATGTGTGTGTGTGTGCATTTATATACTAAATAATTAAATAATTAGTGCAAAGCAAGAGGGAAAAATAATACTAAGGAACTGTTCATGGATTCAATGTCCATTCAGGAATCTGGCAGCAGAGAGGAAGAAGCTGTTCCTGAAATATTGAGTTTTTGTTTTCAGGTTTCTGGACCTCTCCCTGATGGAAGCAATGATTTGACTTATTTTCCTGCTTGGTCAGGGCATAAAAGTTTATGGCAAGAAGGCAAGTGATTTGGGATCAGCCATGACTGAATGGTGGAGCAGACTCGATGGGCTGAATGGCCAGACTCTGCTCCTATGTCTTATGGTTTTGTGGTCTAAGAAGGCATATCCTGGGTGATCGGATGCTTAATGATGGATGCCTCCTTTTGAAGATTTCCTTGAGGCTGTGGGGGCTAGCCCCTATGATGGAGCAGGCTAAGTTTACAGCTTTCTGCAGCTCTTGATGATCCTGTGCACTGGACCTTCCATACCAGACAGTGGAAGATGTAATGAGTAAGAAAGCCCTCCATAGTGCATCTGTAGAAATTTGTCGAGTCTCTTTGGTGACATACCAATTCTACTTATGTTCCTAATTAAATATTGTTTTCAAGGTCACAAATCACCAAAATTATTGAAGTTACTATCATAACTAAAACTATTGAAAGCTTCAAGTTTCTAAGAGCAAACATTGCAAATAGCTTGTCCTGATCCATTTGTGTAGAACCCGCAGCCAGGAAAATGCACATGCACCTCTAATTTCTCAGAAGGGTACAGAAATTTGTCCTGACCCCTTTGACCCACAGAAGTGTTTATAGATGCACAATAGATAACATCTTATCCTGGTGTATCTCATGCTTAATGTCAACCTCTTCCTCAATGTCAACAAAACAAAGGAGATGGTTATTGACTTCAGGAGAACTTGCACCACTCACACCCCATTCACGTTGGTGGTAGAAACTGTGTGCAGTTTCAAATGCCTAGAAGTGTAAATCACACACAAACTCTCATAGTTCCAGAACACATTGTACAAAGCTCACCAACACCTCTACTTTTTGAGGAAGCTGAAGAGAGCTGGGCATTGCACATCCATACTCACATCATTCTACAGATGCCCAGTGGTGAGCATCCTAAAAGGCTGCATCACTACTTGATATGGAAACTACGTTGTGGTGGACATGGGGCTCTACAACGGGTCGCCAAAACTGCCCAATGCTTAACTGACACCTGCTATCAAGGACATACAATCCCGTATACAGAAAGGTGCCAGAAACACGCCAGCAACATCATGAAGGATCCCACCCACCCTGCTCATGGACTGTTTATCCCACTCCCATCAGGAAGGAGACTACACAGTCAGGACCACAGAAACAGTTACTTCCCCCAAGCAGTAAGGCTGATCAACACCGCCACCCAGTAATACCACCACTACTTATTATTTCCCATCAGTCACCTTATGGACATACAATCAATCTATGTATATAAGCTATCCTACTTATTTATACTTACTGTGTTTTATTTTTGAATTATTATTGTATTCTTTATCTTTTGTGTTTTTTTGTACTGTGTCGGGTCTGGAGTAATAATTACTTAATTCGCCTTACTAATGTGCATAGGAAATGACATGAAACAATCTTGAATCTTAGTATAGCAACTGCTCTGTCTATGGCTGTAAGAAACTGTAGGGAGTTTATCTGCCTGGATTTAAATTCCACAACTGCCATCTTCAATCACATTTCTATACTGATCTCACTTACCAGTATTTGATCCATAGACTTCAATGCTTTGGCATTCCGCGTGCTTGTCTAGATAACTTTTAAATGCTGTGAGGGTAAACCCATAGACGAAGTATCAAGAGGAAGCGGCCATACACTTAGATAGATTAGAGATTTCTCTTTATCCAGCGATTAGCTTTATTTGTCACATGTACATTGAAACATACAGTGCAATGCACTGTTTGCAGGAACGACCAACACAGTCTGAGGTGCCAACATATCATGGCAACAGTTTAGTAACCTTAACGCATACAATGTGGGATGAAACTGGAGCACTTAGAGGAAACCCACGTGGTCACAGGGAGAATGTAGAAACTCTTTAAAGACAGCGGAGGGATTTGAACCTGGGTCATTGGCGCTAAATGTAATGCTAATCGCCATGCTACCATGCTGCCCTTGGTGAGAGGAAGGAGTATTAAAGGCAATTTGAGGGGAACGTGCTAGCATTGGAGGTTGGAGATTCTGCTGCAATTACTGTGTTCAGGAAACATTTATGCCATTACTTATCTAGGCAAGGCATAGAAGGATACAGTTATAATGCAGATAAGTAGGATTAATGAAGATGGGCATCAAGGCCAGCAGAGCTTCAACTGCCGGTCTTCCATTAAAAAAAAATTTAACAATTGCCCAGGCTTGCAGCTTGGAAACTTTCCAAGGTGCAAATCCATGGTCTATCGAGACTAACGGAGGCCTACTACTGCTATAATGGGCAGAAGGACCTGGCTCTGTGCTATATAACTTTATGATTCAATGCCTCTTATCCCACCACATTTGTCAAATGTGATTTCTCCTTTTCCAAACCTGTAATTATTTTTGAGAAGTCCCACTATGATTTCATAGTTTTACACAACTGATGATGAGAACAGACAGGGATTCAGAAGCACTACCTGCAGTAGAATATTTGGAAATTGGCCTTGGACCTTAGATACTGACATTTTGGACCATAATACAATATGCTATAGGAGCTGGATTAAGCCACTTGGCCCATCGAGTTTGTTCGGCCATTTCACCATTGCTGATCCACTTCCCGCTCAGCCCTGATCTCCCGCCTTCACCCCATATCTCTTCATGACCTGACTAGTTAAGAAACTATCAACCTCTGACTTAAACATACCCAATGACTTGTCTTCCACAGCCACCTGTGGCAATGAATTCCATAAGTTCACCACTCTTCCAAAAGAAATTCCTCCTAAATGGACATGCCTCTTTTCTAAGGCTGTGTCCTCTGCTCATAGACTCCCCCATCATAGGAAATATCCTCTCCACATCACTCTATCAAGGCATTTCAACAATGAGGTTCCCCCTCATTCTTCTAAATGCCAGTGAGTACAGGCTGAGAGCTATCAAATGTTTCTCATATCAAGACTTTCAATTCTGGAATAATTTTTGTGAACTTCCTTTGAACCATCTCCACATCCTTTCTAAGATAAGGGGCCCAAAACTGCTCACAATACTGCAAGTGAGGCCTCTTAGTGCCTAATTCAACATTACATCCTTGCTTTTATCTCTTTGCAATTCTACTAATTTGTCCTGTAGTCTCTCTGCTTCCTCAGCACTACATGCCCCTTTACCTATGTTCATATCATCTGCAAACTTGGCCACAAAGTCATCAATTTCGTTATACAAATTATATCATGTTATGTTTTATTTTCTATCAAACTACCATTTGTATTAAATCACAACTTCACACGAGAAAGACTCAGATGTTTGAAACCTGGTGCAACATCGACAAAGTGCTGGAGGAGCTCAGCAGGTCAGAGAGCACCTATGGAGCTTAACAAAGGGCCTAGGCCCATAATGTCATTTTCACATTTCCTTTCATAGTCAATGCCTGACCTGTTGAGTTCCTTTGGAATTTCATGTTAATTCTTGAGATGTTCAGTTCTTTGCAGAACATAGGTAGATAATTAGCTTGGCTATCTGAAAGTCTCGCCTCGATGAGATGCAATAGCAAAGGGCTGAAAGGAAGTATCCTCATTCATAATAAGCAATGAAATACCAATCAGAAGTCAGGATCTGGAGACAAACTGCAGACTCCCTGCAGATAAAAGATGAAAGATCAGTTTTATTTTTTTCAGATGTACATCAAAACTCATTGTGAAATGGATTGTTTGCATCAATAACCAACACAGTCCAAGGAGGTGCTGGGTGCAGCCAACAAGTGTTGTCATGCTTCCAGTACCAACATAGCATGTCCATAACTCACTAAACCTCACTTACACATTTTTGGAATGTGACCAGAAACTGGATTACCTGCAGGAAAACTATGTGGTCATGGGGAGAACGTACAGTGAGAATCAGAACCCATACGTGTTTGCTGGTGCTGTAAAGTGATGGCACTACTCACTCCTCTATTTGATGTGTGACAAAATGTAAAGGACAAAGTTTGAATAACTTCAGTTTTATTGGTGATGACAAAAAAAAAGAATTAAAAAAGTGGTAAATCAGTTTAGTTTTCTTCCATCTGCCAAGATTTGCTGAACATGGGATGAAACCGGACAACCCGGAGGAAACCCACAAGTCATGGGGAGAGTGTACAGACTCCTTATAGACAACAGTGGGAATTGAACCGAATCACTGATTGCTGGCTCAGTAATGCATGGTGCTAACCACTACACCACTGTGCTGTTATTCAAAAGTTCAAAGTACATTTATTATCAAATGACGTATACAGTATATAACCTTGAGATTAATCTTCTTGCAGTCACAAAACAAAGAAAGACAATAGAACCTGTGTAAGGAAAACCCCACACAACAAAATCATCAGACAAGCAAAAAAAAGAATCAATCATGCAAACAACAAAAAACAAACACATAACACACAGAACATTAAACATCAAACCACACAATCACCAAACGTGAGTCCACAGCCATGAGTTGCCAAGGTGAGGGAAGCCAGTCTGGAAGCTGATGACCACCGCCACAGCTACCGAGTCAGTAAGTTGTGCGCTGTGCCAGTGAAATGCCTGAATGAAATTAGGCAAATAAGAAAGCACGTTCAGTGCTGAAGATATTAAAATCCAACCACAGCTGAAAGCAAGTTCACAGCCACAAGCCACGAGTCACGGAGGTGATCAAACCCTGCAGTCAGGGACCCACGACCCCTGCACCTTCTGCTGGCAGCCGCAAGAGGGAGGCCAGTCAAACTCATATGCCAAAGGCACTGAAAACCCATTCATTTTTCACTCTCGTCCTTGTCAATTTTAATCTTGCTCGATGCTTCAATTGGAGCGGAGTAGCAGAGACAATCACGGGTTCGCCTTCCACCACAGTCACCTCCAGCAAGGCCATAGTGCGCTCAGCATATCAGCAAACAATTTTCTAAACTCTTTCAAATCATTTTCCTCCAAGAGCAGTGCCCACTAAAGCTTTGAACTCTCTTCATTATCATTGTCCATCAGGCCAGTACATTTCAACTTACAAATGAACTCACAGATATATGACTTGAAATGTACAATTTTACAACAACCCTACCCTTAAGATCAAATCTCTTGATGCTCCATTTAGTTAATTGTGATCATCAATGCTTCAACCTCTCTGTAACCTGATAGAAATGGAAACCTTTCTTAAAAGTAATACATCAGTCAGCAAATATTATTCCAATTTTCCAGAAAATTGAAGTTGGTTTCTGACAGCTACTGTTCTATCAGAGGACTTATGGCAGCAACATTGAAAATCACTTGACAAATTCATGTTTCCAACATCAAAAATAATGTTCAGTTCAATCATGCAGCCTATTCAGTCTTAGATCAAGGGTTTCTGTAGTTTGGGATCACCTTTTTCAGCACATTTCATCAAAAATCACCGAAGACGGCAGAAATGGTTGTAACATTTTAAGCAGTTTGCGCCAATCTAATTTCTATGATTTTTAAAGAGCAGCTCTAAATCTTTTAAGTAATTGCCTAAGCAGGTTTATGCTGATGGCAGCTCTGTGGACGACTTTAAATGTTGTTCACCAGTTTTAAGCAATGTTTGTTAAGTGACTCAAAAAAAAGCATTGAAGTGTACTAAGGCATTGTGGACTCAGCTCAGCCCATCACAGAAACCAGCATTCCCTTCATGTCCTCTGCTTTACTTCTCACTTTCTTAGTAATGTCAGCCAGCATAATCAAAGACCCCATCCATCCCAGACATTCTCTCTTCTCCCCTCTTCCAATGGCATAGGATACAAAAGCCTGACAGAATGTGCCACCATGCTCACAAACAGCTTATATCCCACTCTTATCAAACTCTTGATTGGTCCTCTTGCACAATAGGATGGAATCCTGGCCTCACAATCTACATTGTTGTCATTTTCACTTTATCACTTGTCTGAATTTCACTTTTACTGTCGTTGATTTTACTCTGCTTTGTCTCCCCACTCAAAAAACAAGAACCCTGAAAGATGCGCTGTGGCGACCCACTTTCTGCGCAGGCGAACTGGCTCACAAATAGTCAGCGTGCGGGGGGAGACTTTGGTAATGCACCCCTGACGTCACTTCCGCCCAGAGAGGGCGGGCGCTAGGGATTAAATGCCAGCACCGGCAAGTTTGAATAAACTAGTCTCCAAATGACTTACCGACTGCGTGTCATTATTTCAGCGCTGTGTGTAGCACATCGCTACATTGGTGACCCTGACGGTCCAAATGGGATTTGGCCCAAAGATGACTGACTCTTCATCTGTTCACGCAGTTTCGCTGAAACTGCCGACTTTCTGGACGCTGCGACCACACGTATGGTTTAGCCAAGCAGAAGCCCAGTTCCAGATTCGGCAGATATCCTCTGATTCCACGCGTTACTACCACGTGGTGAGCGCCCTTGACCAGGAGATGGCCGCCAGGTTGCAGATTTCATACAGTCGCCCCCAGAAGAAGGCAAATATGAAGCATTCAAAGCGCTGCTCTTTGGGACCTTTGGCCTCTCACGGCGTGAGCCTGCTTCACCTGGACAGTTTGGGAGACAGACTGCCGTCAGCATTGATGAACGAGATGCTGGCCTGGCTGACGGACACAAGCCCTGCCTCATGTTCGAGCAAGCGTTCCTAGAGCGACTGCCTGAGGACATACATCTGCTGCTGGCCAGCACAGATTTCAGCGACCCCCGGAAGGTGGCGGCCCAGGCAGACGTGCTGTGGAAAGCCAAGAGGAACAGCGTGGTGTCTGTCGGTCAGATTACCAGGCCACGCGCCCAACAGCAGACCAGACCAGGCCTGGCGGGGGGGGCGCACACAACACAGAGGCAGGAGTGAGGAGGCCAGTGAACAGTGGTGTTTCTACCACCAGTGGTGGGGCACAAAAGCCTGCCGCAGTCACCTGCCCTGCAAGGGCCAGGGCCAGCTGCCGCTAATGACTATGGCGGCTGGCCACAAAGACAGCCTCTTGTACGTCTGGGACAAACAGTCAGTACGCTGCTTCTTGGTCGACACTGGAGCAGAAATCAGAGTCCTGCCCCCGACGGGGTATGACACCTGCAACAGGAAGCCAGGACCGACCCTGAGGGCTACAAACGGCAGCATGATACGGACCTACGGCACCCGGACAATGCAGCTGCAGTTCGGCGCCAGCCGGTTCACATGGGACTTCACACTGGCCGCGGTGGCCCAACCACTCCTGGGCGCGGACTTCTTGCGAGCTCACAGCCTGCTGGTCGACTTACAAGGGAAAAGACTGGTACATGCCGAGACTTTCCAGACATTCTCCCTGGATGAAGCCAAGTTGCCGGCCCCACACCTGGACTCCATCACGCTGTCAGACAATGAATTCACCAGAATCCTGGGAGACTTTCCATCAATTCTGGCACCACAGTTCACGGCAGCCATGCCCAGACATGGCGTACAGCACCACTTCCGACCCAGGAACCACCCCTCCACACCCGCGCATGAAGGCTCCCCCTGGAAAAGCTCCGCCTGGCGAAGGAGTTCAAGAGGATGGAGGAATTGGGGATCGTACGGAGGTCCGACAGCCCATGGGCCTTCCCCCTGCACATGGTACCCAAAGCAGCCGGGGGTTGGAGAACATGCGGTGACTACTGCAGACTGAACGAGGCAATCACTCCAGACCGCTACCTCGTGCCGCACATACATGACTTTGCAGCAAACCTACAGGGGGCAAGAAACTTTTCCAAAGTAGACCTCATCCGGGGATACCATCAAATCCCGGTGCACCCTGAAGACATCCCCAAAACAGCACTCATCACTCCATTCAGCCTGTTTGAGTTCCTCCGAATGTTGTTCAGCCTGAAGAATGCCGCAGAGACGTTCCAGTGGCTAATGTACGCAGTGGGACGCGACCTGGACTTTGATTTCATCTATTTGGATGACATCCTCATAACCAGCAGTTGTCATCAGGAGCATCTGTCCCACCTCCGCCAGCTCTACTCCTGCCTGAGTGATTTCGGCCTCACAATCAACTCGGCCAAATGCCAGTTTGGTCTCAATATCATCGACTTCCTCGTCCACAGGATTACCAAAGATGGGGCAACACCTCTACCCGCCAAGGTAGACGCGATCTGCCACTTTGCCGGGCCCAACACGGTCAAAGGCCTGCAGGAGTTTGTTGGTATGGTGAACTTCTACCACCATTTCCTCCCCTCAGCAGCCCATATCATGCGCCCTTTGTACACCCCAAGGCAAGGACATTACTTGGGACGAGGAGGCCACGGCCGCTTTCGTTAAAGCCAAGGAAGCTTTGGCAGATGCCGCGATGCTGGTGCACCCCAGAATGGGCTTTCCGACTGCACTCACGGTGGACGCATCTGACACAGCAGTCGGTGAGGTACTGGAGCAACTCATCGAGGGGCGCTGGCAACCCCTGGCATTCTTCAGCAAGCACCTACAACCACCTGAACTCAAGTACAGTGCTTTCGACCGGGAGCTGTTGGCACTGTATCTGGCAATCCGGCATTTCACATACTTCTTAGAAGGCAGGCCGTTCACCGCGTTAACGGACCACAAACCGTTGACCTTCGTGTTCATGAAGGAGGTGTCCAATCCCTGGTCGGCTCACCAGCGGTGACATCTGTCCTACATAATCCAAGTACACAACAGACATCTAGCATGTCTCGGTAAAGGACAACGTCATGGTGGACGCACTCTCCAGACCAGCTGACCAAGCCCTGTCCCTGGGGGTGGACTATGCAGCACTGGTGGAGGTGCAGCAGGCAGATGACGAGATGCCCAGCTGCAGGACCGTAGTTTCAGGTTTGCGGCTGCAGGACTTTCTCGTAGGCCCAGGTGAGAGGACCCTCCTGTGCTACGTGGCTACCAGCCAACCTCGCCCCATTGTCCCGGCAGCCTGCAGGCGACGAGTTGTTGATTCGATACATGGTTTGGCGCCCCCATCTATCAGGACAACCGTCCAGCTGGTCTCCAGCAAGTTCACATGGCACGGACTTTGCAAGCAGGTCAGTGAATGGGCCAGAACATGCGCACAGTGCCAAACAGCCAAGGTGCAGCGGCACACTAAAGCCCCGCCGCAGCAGTTCGAACCCACCCACCAGAGGTTTGACCACATTCACGTGGATATCGTGGGCCCCCTACCAGTGTCCCGAGGAGTGCGGTACCTCCTAACTATGGTAGACCGGTTCACGAGGCGGCCAGAGGCGGTCCCGTTCACTGACACATCTGCTGATTCCTGCGCCCGAGCACTGAGTGCAACCTGGGTAGCACTTTTTGGGGTACCGGCCCACATTACCTCCGACAGAGGCGCCCAGTTTACCTCCAGCCTGTGGTCAGCTGTGGCCAGCCTGTTGGGAACGCAGCTACACCACACAACTGCCTACCACCCACAGTCGAACGGACTAGTGGAACGCTTCCACCGTCACTTGAAGTCGGCTCTCATGGCCCGTCTGAGAGGACCTAACTGGGTGGACGAGCTTCCCTGGGTCCTGCTTGGAATTCGTACAGCACTCAAAGAGAATCTGCACGCCTCGTTGGCCGAGTTGGGGTACAGCGTGCCACTGGCCATCCCGGGAGAGTTCATACCAGCCCCAAGGGGGCAAGAGGAAGAACCTGCAGCAGTCCTGGACAGGCTACGCGAAAGGTTCGGCAACCTGGCCCCCGTACCGACTTCACAGCATGGACGGACCCCGACCCATCTACCCAAAGATCTGCAGAACTGTAAGTTTGTGTTTGTACGAAGGGGCGGACATCGGGCACCACTACAGTGACCGTACGAGGGGCCATTCAAGGTGATCAACAACAACGGGTCCACGTACGTTCTGGACATTGGGGGGAGAGAGGGAGAGAGGAGGTTTTCACCCAGTGGACCGACTCAAACCAGCCCATGTGGACTTGGCACAGCCGGTCGAGGTTCAGGCACTGTGGCGCAGAGGCAGACCTCCCAAACAGAAGCTGATCCAGACTCTGGACATTGGTGGGGGGGGGGGTTATGTGGCGACCCACTTTCTGAGTAGGCTAACCGGCTCACAAATAGCCAGCGTGCGGGGGGAGACTTTGGGAATGCACCTCTGATGTCATTTCCGCCCGGAGAGGGCGGGCACTAGGGATTAAATGCCAGTGCCGCGAAGTTTGAATAAACTAGTCTCCAAACGACTTACCGACTGTGTGTTGTTATTTCAGCGCTGTGTGTAGCACATCGCTACAGTACCACCTGGCTGAAGGACAGCTTCTAGCCCACTGTTATACAGCCACTGAATGGTTCCCTAGTATGATAAAAAGGACTCTTGATCTCATAATCTACCTCATTATTAACTCTGCCTCCCTGCACTTTCCCTGTAACGGTGACACTTCATTCTGTATTTTCTTATTGCTTTCCCTTTTACTACCTCAATGCACTGTTGTAATGAAATGATCTGTGTGGATGGCATGCAGTTTTCACTGTACCTTCTTACATGTGATGGCACTTGGGTCCTGAGCTCCCAGTGAATGACCTCCCGTCTCCCTCATCCTCTAAAGTTGATGGTATGTTTGGAGTTCATAAATGCTTCTGTAATCTATTGCATCTACTGTACAGGCGATTAGCCTGCACAACTTCACCAGAGCCCTGTAGGCCATTTCCATCTCCCATAATGGGAATGTAGGGTTGGTCTTTGAGAGTCCAACCCTACATCTTTATTATTTGTGACAGTAAGAAGCTAGTTTACCGATGTACTAATTCAGTTTAACAACTGTGGTTATGCTGGCACAGGAGACTGCTGTTGCCGGAATACAGAGGGACCAACAAAATGCTGGAGGAACTCAGCGAGTCAGGCAGCATCTGTGGAGGGAAATGGTCTGTTTGTGCTGTGGGGTGAGATTGAACAAGGTGGGCATGTTATACTGGAAGCTGAATGTGTGGCAACTCTTGCAGATGACCCCTAGAATGCCCTTGGGTGTGTTGATCCTTAATGCAATTGACACATTTCAATATATGTTTTACTGTAAGTACAAAAGATAAATTTGAATCTGAATTGTATCATTCTAACATTCTGGTAATCATGAAAGCAGACATCCATATCCATTTTCATCTCAGAGCTCTGTAATCCCTCAATCTCTGCATAAGATATTTAAAAATTACAATGGGATAGAGAAAATGGATGCTAAAAAAGGAAATATTACAATAGTCATGGGGGATTTCAGTATAATGATTGGAAAAATCAGGTTGGGGCTTGATACAAGGAGAGGGAATTCCTAGAATGCCTGTGAGTTGGCTTTTTAGAGCAGCTCACGGTTGAGCCCACCGGGGGATCAGCTGTTCTGGATTGGGTGTTGTGCAATGAACCAGAATTGATTAGAGAGCTTAAGGTAAAAGAACCTTTAGGGGAGTAAGTGATCATAAGATGATTGAATTCAGCCTGAAATTTCTGAAGGAGAAGTTAAAGTCAGATGTATCAGTGTTACAATGGAGGAAAGGGAATTTCAGAGGCACAAGAGAGGAGTTGGCCAAGGGTGTTTGATGACACCAGAGCAGCAATGGCTGGAATTTCTGGAAGCAATTTGGAAAGCACAGGAAATATACATACATCCTAAAGAGGAAGAAGCATACTAAAGACAAGATGATACAACCATGGCTAAAAAGAAAAGTCAAACCCAACATCAAAACCAAAAGGAGGGAATATAAGAGCAGAAATTAGTAGGAAATTAGAAGATTGGGAAGCTTTTAAAAACCAACAGAAAGCAACTAAAAAGTCATTAAAGAGGAAAAAATGGAATACAAAAGTAAGCTAGCCAATAATATTTTGCAGGGGATACCAAAAGTTTCTTCAGGTACATGAAGTGTAAAAGAGAGCTGAGAGTGAAACCAGACCACTGGGAAACTATTCCAGAGAGGTAGTAATAGGGAGCAATGAAATGATAGATGAACTGAATAAGTATTTTCCTCCATTCTTCACTGTGGATGACATTTATGATATGGTGGATGTTCCAGTGTGTCAGGGGTCAGAACTGAATGGAGTTGCCATTACGAGGGAGAAGGTTCTTGGGAAATTGTAAGGTCTGAAAGAAAGTAAGTCATGCGGACTAGATGGTATACACCCCAGTGTCTGAAAGAGGTGGCTGAAGTGATTGTGGGGGCATTAGTCATGATCTTTCAAGAATCAGTTGATTTTGGCAAGGTTCTGGACAAATAAAAAATTGCAAATGTCACTTCACACTTCAAGATGGGAAGAGGCAGAAGGCCAGTTAGTCAGACTTCAGTGATATAACCAGATAACCATATAACAATTACAGCACAGAAACAGGCCATCTCGGCCCTTCTAGTCCATGCCGAACGCTTACTCTCACCTAGTCCCTCTGACCTGCACTCAGCCCATAACCCTCCATTCCTTTCCTGTCCATATACCTATCCAATTTTTTTTAAATGACAAAATCGAACCTGACTCTACCACTTCTACTGGAAGCTCATTCCACACAGCTACCACTCTCTGAGTAAAGAAGTTCCCCCTCGTGTTACCCCTAAACTTTTGCCCCTTAACTCTCAACTCACAACAATTATTGGGAAGATATTGGAGTCAATTCTTAATGATGTAGCTTCAGGATACTTGGAGGTACATGATACAATAAGCAATAGTCAGTATGACTTCCTCATGGAAAAATCTTTCCTGGCAAATCTGTTGGAATTCTTTGAAGAAATAACAAGTAGGATAGACAATGGAAGATTGTTGGATATTGTCTACTTGGATTTAGAGAAGGCCTTTGACAAGGAGTCACACATGAGGCTATTTAACAAGTTAAGAGCTTATAGTATTACAAGAGAGATACTAACATGGATAAAGCAGTGGCTGATTGGCAGCAGGCGAACAGTTGGGAATAAAGAGAGCCTTTTCTGGTTGGCTGCCAGTGAGCTATGGTGTTCCAAAGGCGTCTGTTTTGAGACAGATTCTTTTTATGTTATATGTTAATGACTTTGATGATGGAATTGATGACTTTGTTGCAAAATTAGTGGATGATATGAAGATAGGTAGAGGGGCAGGTAGTTCTGATAAATAAAGATGCTACAGAAGGACTTAGATCAGGAGAACGGACAAGGATGGAATACAGTTCTTGGGCTCTGTATGGTCATGCACATTGGTAGAAGACATAAAACGGTATGTTATTTTATAAATGGAAAGAAAATTCAAAACTCTGAGGTGCAAACGGAATAGGGAGTTTTTGTGCAGGATTCCCTAAAGGTTAATTTGCAGGTTGAGCCTGTGGTGAGGAAGGCAAATACAATGTTAGCATTCATTTCAAGAGGGCTAGAATATAAAAGCAAGGATGTAATTTTGAGGCTTTGTAAAGCAATGGTGAGGCCTCATTTGGAGTATTGTGAGTAGATTGGGTCTCTTACCTTAGAAAGGATGTGCTGAAACTGGGGAGGGTTCAAAGAAGGATCACAAAAATGGATCCAGGATTGAACGGCTTGTCATATGAAGAGCATTTGATGGCTCTGCGCCTGCACTCACTAGAATCCAGAAGAATGAGGAGAGACCACATTGAAACTTATCAGATGTTGAAGGGCCTCGATAGTGGATATGGAGAAGACATTTCCAATGGTGGGATAGTGTGGGACCGGAAGACACAGCTTCACAATAGAGGAGCATCCTTTCAGAATGGAGATGAGGAAGAGTTTCTTTAGCCAGGGAGTGGTGAATCTGTGAGATTTGTAGCTATAAGCTGCTGTGGAATCCAAGTCTTTGGATGCTTTTAAGGAAGAAGTTGATGGATTCTTGAGTAGTCAGAGCATGAAGCAATACAGGGAGGAGGCAGGAGAATAAGCCTGACAGGGAAATGGATCAGCCCTGATGAAATGGCAGAGCATACTCAATGGGTCAAGAGGACTAATTCTGCTCCTATGTCTTATGGTCTTATGTTTCTTGATTTGCAATATTTTCCTGCTGATATAAATTGTCCCATGCTATATTACTTTTTCCTGACAGAGAAAGCAGTCATGGCAAATACAACAACACATTTAAAAGCCATTTGGATTAAGAATAGTGATAGGAAAGGATTAGAGCAGGGGTTCCCAACCTTGGATCCATGGGCACTTTCAGTTAATGGTACAGGTCTATGGCATAAAAAGAGCTGGGAACCCCTGGTTTAGAGGGATATGGTTAAACACAGGCCAATGGGAATCTTAAACAAAATTGGCCTAAGGATCTGAACTTGCTAGTGTTTAGAAGAATAAGGGGGGGGGGGGGGGGCGTGGGGATCTCATTGAAACCTATCAAATATTGAAAGGCCTCAATAGAATAGACTTGAAGGAGATTTTTGCAATAGTGGGAGAGTCCAGGACCAGAGGGCACAGACTGACTACAGAGACATCCATTTAGAGCAGAGATAAGGAGGAATTTCTTTAGCCAGAGGTAGTAAATCTTTGGAATGAATTGTCACAGGCAGACATGGAAGCCAAATTCTTGCACATGTTTAAAATGAAGGTTATGTTCTTGACTAGTAAGGGCATCAATAGTTACATGGAGAAGGCAGGATAATGGGGTTGTAAGAGACAATAAATCAGCCATGATAGAATGACAGATCACACTCGATGCCTAAAAAGCCTAATTCTACTCCTATGCCTTATGGTCTTATGGTGCCATACTTTATTTACATTTCATGCTTATTTATATTTTGAGATGCAGTGTAGAAACCGTTCAACTCAGCAATCCACTGATTTAATTCTAGCCTAATCACAGGAAAATTTACAAGAATCAAATAAACTACTGACTAGTACGACTTTGGATTGTGGGAGGGAACTAGATCACCCAGAAGCAATCCACATGCACAGAATTCCCCAAAATGTCCCCAAGTCTGAACTTTGACGTGCTGAGCTGTGATTGCATCATGCTAATCACTATGTTACTGTGGCGCCCAAATGTTGTAATACCCAAAGACTCAATAATCTTTTTGCTATTTACCCATCTTATCTCTATACTTTTGACCACTCCTTATAACCTCTTCACAATTAATAGTTAAGAAACTATACTGAAGTTCAGATTTCTACCAAGATACAGACCAGTGTGTACAAATGAAACTAATATACTGTATGTGATTTAAAATCAGGACAAGTGCAGTTTTACTAAAATGTACTAATTTTGTGACAACCTTCATTAAAAAGGAGTTTCAGCCTGAAATGTCCACTGTTCATTCCATGGGTGCTGCATCACCTGCTGAGTTCCTCCAGCATTTGGCGTGTGATTAGAAGAAATACCACGTATTCACTCAGCAATGGATTTTTAATAAACTGTGAAGATTCTACATGGATAGTTATGGAACAAAGTTTAAGTTCAAAAATTGTTCCATGACTTTTACATTATTTGGAAGATCAGATCTTTTTTGTACATCAACAATGTCAAAACCATCAGTTGTGTCCAAGCAGAAAATCTGCCCTTCACGTGTCAATCCTTTGAACTGTAGCCCAAGTATTTGCATAATTGGCAGTTTTGAACAGTAGCTACCAGCTTTTTTTTCTGCCTGAGCTGAGATTGGCTGATTGGATGAAAAGTCTTCACAGCGTCTGTGAAAATCAGCTTGGCTCCATCCTGTCAGACACGATGCTCCCAAAGCCTTTATAAGGTAAATTGTGTGTCTCTCATACCTTGCTATCTGGCAGGGCGGTGCTGTGACCAAATGGCTTATTTCTGGCTTCATTTAATTTTTAAATAATCAGTCAAAGGGTGAGTGCAATGCAGGAAAGGCAAAGATACATTACTAATCCCAGGTGTCCCTGAGTGGATGATATTAAAACTTCATATTGTATAAGACTGTAATACATAAGAACAGAATTAGACCACTTAGCCCATTGAGCCAGCTTTATTATCCTTCTCAACCCCATTTTTCCTGCCTTCTCCCTATAACCTTTGATGCCTTGACTAATCAAGAACCTATCAACCTCCGCTTTAACGAGAAACAATAACTTAATCTCCACAGCTGCTTATGGCAATTAGTCCACAGATTCATTACCCTCTGACGAAAGAAATTCCTCCATACCTCTGCTTTAAATGGATGTCCCTCTTGTCTCAAGCTGTGCCATCTGGTCCTAGAGTCCTTTACTATAGGGAATAGCCTGAAGGCATACACTCAACAATTCAGGAACAGCTTTTTCCCCAGTGCCATCAAATATCTGAATGGAAATTAAACCTATGAATGCTACCTCTCTATTTTTACCCTTTTTTGCATTACTTACTTACTTAAACTTATATATACATTCTTAATACGGTAATCCAGAGTTTATATTATTATGCATTGCAATGTCTTACTGTTGCATAACAAGAAGGTTCATGACATATGCCGGTGATATTAAACCTGGTTCTGATTCTGAAGAAACACACTCAACATTTCAGCAACAGCTTCTTCCTCAGATTTCTGTGTGAGCAATGAACCCATGAACACCACTCACCATATTTTTCTCTCTTTTTGCACTACTTACAAAATTTTATTTTATTTATATTTGTTATTGTAATTTATATACTTTTATTATTATGGATTGCAATGTACCATTGCCGCAAAGTAAAAAAAATTTGTGACATATGTTGGTGATGAGGAGCTGTGGAACTCAAAATAAAAAGCAATGCTTCAGACTGACAGTAACATCAAAATAGCTCCTGCTGTCTCTCCTGTTACTGTGGAAGGAGAGAGAGAGGGCTATGGGATTTCAAAAATATTGCAGTGAACGGTTAGTTTTTGATGTACTGTAGACTGTGGTCTCTCTTTGGGGGTTTGCTGTTGCAGGAATGGTGGGTGGTGGGTTTGCTGATGCTTTATGCTAGAATAAGTGGAGGGTGTGGGAGGGGAAGTGTCGATGCTGCTTGCTGTTGCTTCTGTGTGGGAGGGGCACTAGGGGACTTTTGGGTTCTGTCTTTTTCTGTCATTCATTCTTTGTTTTTTTTTCTGTTTTGAGGGTGTTTGCAGAGAGTAAGAATGTCAGGTTGTATATTGTATCCATTCTCTGATATTAAATGGAACTATTGAACTATTAAACCTGGTCGGTCTGCTTCTGTTTTATGTCCACACTATCAAGGCACTTCAATATTTGATAGGTTTTAATGAGATTTGGTACATGTGCATAATTAGTATCTTGGTACATGTGACATTAATAAACCAATACTTGGTACCAATAGTTTTATTATAAATAAAGTTTTGTTTTTTGGAAAGACTCAGTCCAACAATAACTTCTACCAATGTTTGCATGCTTGATGAGTCCAAATGGCAGATCATTTGATTTGCCAGGTTGCTTATCCTTTTCACAGAGTGTTTATTGCAATTGGGTTAAACAACAGGGAGTGAAGCTGTGGCTGTTGACAGTAAGGCTGACATAAGGAAGTTAGGTCGCCAGCTTTATGCAGCCAATTGTCTTCTACCCTGCTGGTGAAATATTTATTGAAGCTGCAACCTATGCTGACTGCTGTAAAAGGGGCTGTACACTTACACATCCTGTTGTAAACCAATTGGATTTGCAATATCACTTAGATCCATATTAAAATTGCTTATAAAGCTCTTGAAATTAGCTTTCACTGGATTATTTTGCTTGAACAAATATTGTAAGTTACACTCTAAGCGCTGAGTTGTAAGTAGAACTGAGTTTTAACAAGGATGTTTCCGGGGCATGAGGACCCGAGTTACAGGGAAATGTTAAATAGATTAAGACTTTATTGCCTGGAGCATAGAAGATTAAGAAGAGATATGTTAGAGGTTTACAAAATTATGAGGGCTATAGATAGGGTAAATGCAACAAGATGTTTTCCACTAGGTTGGGAGAGTCTATAACTAGAGTTGAAATATGTAAGGGGTATATGAGGAGGATCTAGGGCAGAAGTTTTGATATCAAGTCAAGTCAAGTCAAGTTTTATTGTCATTTCAGCCATAATTGCTGGGACAGTACATAGTAAAAATGAGACAACGTTTTTCAGGACCATGGTGTTACATGACACAGTACAAAAACTAGACTGAACTATGTAATTAAAAAAACAAAACAGAGAAAGCTACACTAGACTACAGACCTACACAGGAGTGCATAAAGTGCACAAAACAGTGCAGCCAATACAATAAATAATAAACAGGACAGTAGGACAAGGTGTTCAGTCCAGACTTTGGGTATTGAGGAGTCTGATAGTTTGGGGGAAGAAACTGTTATATAGTCTGGTCATGAGAGCCCGAATGCTTTGCAGCCTTTTCCCAGATGCCAGGGGGGAGAAGAGATTGTATGGGAGGTGCATTGGGTCCTTAATAATGCTGGTTCCTTTAGCAGATGCAGCGTGTAGTATAAATGTCCATGATGGTGGGAAGAGAGACCCCAATGATCTTCTCAGCTGACCTCACTATCTGCTGCAGGGTCTTGCGATCCGAGATGGTGCAATTTCCGAACCAGGGAGTGATGCAGCTTCTCAGGATGCTCTCAATACAACTCCTGTAGAATGTGATGAAGAAGGGGGGGGGGGGGTGGGATATGGACTTTCCTCAGCCTTCACAGAAAGTAGAGATGCTGCTGGGCTTTCTTTGCTATGGAGCTGGTGTTGAGGGACCAGGTGAGATTCTCCGTCAGGTGAACACCAAGAAATTTATATGGGTTCCATTTCAACATTTAAAAGAAATTTGGGTATGTACATGGATGGGGGTATGGAGGGCTATGGTCCAGGAGCAGGTTGGTGGGACTAGGCAGATTAATAGTTTGTCTAGGTCTAGATGTACTACAGGGCCTGTTCTTGTGATGTACTTCTCTTTAATCCTATGATGAAGCAACGCATAAATTTATAGCCTCATCACCCACAAGGGAATTTAATCCCCCAAGGTGCTATGTATATCTATATATCCCAAGTTATATATCAGGTTGATTCAAACTCGTCTGGGTGCCGCTGGATGTCCCGGGTATCTGAGAAGCCAGAATTCAGAAATGGCTTGAGCAGCAATTCCCAATCATTTTTTGGCCATAGACCAGTACCATTAAGCAAGGTAGGGAACCCCTGATCTTGAGGATCCTAAGCAGCTATTTTAGAAATTCAGCTAAAGGATGAATGCTGTGAAAGGACATGCCTGATGCCCTTCTCACCCGGCCCCTTGGCACTGTGACAGTGTGATCATGGGACCATCTCAGCAGGAGGAGGAGCGAGGGGTTCAGGAGAGAGCTGAGTGCCGGGAAGCAGCTGAGGAGTCGAGGTGAGTGTGCTTTAAAAGGAATGAGGAGGGTAACAAGGGTTAAACAGGGTGTTGATTAGTTGATTAAAGAGAGTGTGTACTTGAGATAATTGACAGGGACAAATAAAAGGAGAGGTAACTGAAGAGGAGCAGCCAGTGTGTGAGTGGAGCTTTGAGGCTTTGGCTCAAGAGGCTTTGGCGAGCAGAGGCTGAGGATGAACTTGCTCCCAGTGAGGTAAGGCTGGGTAAGTTACATTAATTAATCTAATTACTTAGGAGTAGTTAATGGAGGCATCAGTTAGGGCAGTTGAGTGCTCCGTTTGCAGTATGTGTGAAGTCAGGGGCAGCACAATTGTCCCTGATGACTACACCTGTGAAAGGTGCATCCAGCTGCAGCTCCTGACAAACCGAGTTAGGGAGCTGGAGCTGGATGAACTTCGGATCATTCGGGAGGCAGAGGCAGAAATAGACAGGAGTTTCAGGGAGACAGTCACCTCTAAAAGTCAGGAATCAGGTAGCTGGGTGACTGTTAGGAGAGGGAAGGGGAATAGACAGAATGAGCAGAGCACACCTGTGGCTGTTCCCATTCATAAGTGTACTGTTTTGGATACTGTTGGTGGGGATGACCTACCAGGGACAAGTTGTACTGGTTGTACTGGCACCGAGACTGAACCCTCACCTCAGAAAGGAAGGAGGGAAAAGAGGAGAGCAGTAGTGATAAGGGATTCTATAGTTAGGGGGACAGATAAGAGGTTCTGTGTTAGAGATTGAGAATCACGGATAGTCTGTTGCCTCCCTGGTGCCAGGGTCCACGATATCTCAGATCGAGTTCTTGGTATTCGCAGGAGTGAGGGTGAGCAGCCAGATGTTGTGGTCCATGTAGGGACCAATGATGTGTATAGGAAGGAGGAGGAGGTCCTCCAAAGAGAGTTTAGGGAGTTAGGTGCAACGTTAAAGGAAAGGACCTCCAGGGTTGCAATCTCCAGATTGCTACCCATGCTGTGTGCTAGTGAGGCTAGAAATAGGAAGATAATGCAGCTAAATAAGTGGCTAAGGAGATGGTGCAAGAGGGAGGGCTACATGTATCTGGACAATTGGGCTTTGCTCCAGGGAAGGTGGGGCCTGTTCCGATGGGATGGTTTGCACCTGAACTGGAGGGGGACTAACATCCTTGCGGGTAGATTTGCAAGTCCTGCTCCGGGGGGTTTAAAATACATCTGCAGTGGGAGGGGAACCAGGGTGTTAGAGCAGATAGTGAGGTGGCGGAGGATAAAGGTCATGCGAGGACAGCATGTATAGACAGAAATCAAATGTTTGTACATGATAGAAATGTTCTCAGGTGCATTTATTTCAATGCAAGGAGTATAGCAGGTAAGGCAGATGAGCTTAGGGCGTAGATTGGCACATGGGATTACGACATTACTGCTATTAGTGAGACTTGGTTGCAGGAGGGGCAGGACTAGCAACTTAATGTTCCGGGGTTCCGTTGTTTCAGACATGAGGAGGAGTGGCATTACTAGTCAGGGAAAATATCACAGCTGTGCATAGACAGGACAGCCTGGAGGGCTTGTCTACAGAGGCCATATGGGTGGAGCTGAGGAATGGGAAAGGTGTGACTACACTAATAAGGTTGTATTATAGACCGCCCAATAGTCAGAGAAAATTGGAGGAGCAAATCTGTAGGGAGATAGCAGATCAATCTAAGAAACAGAAATTTGTAATAGTAGGGGATTTTAACAAAATAAAAGAAGGGTTATGGACTGGGTGCAGGTCAATGGGACAAGCAGAATAATGTTTCGGCAGAGACTAGAAGGGCCAAATGGCCTGCTTTCTGTGCTGTAGTGTTCTATCGGTCTAGAGAAGGGAGATACTGGAAGATGATAAATATGGTAATTAAACTTGTGTTAAAAAAGCAAGTAAAGGAAAAGACTTAAATCATGTTAGTTTTTTTATTATTTGGTACTTAACGTGGTTTAATTATATTTATATGATTTTTGAATTATTTATGCCCAAAGGCCCCAGACAGCCGCTGAGCATAAAGACTGTCAAGTTGCTCTTGTAGCCTGCTCACTCGAGTCTCTTCTCCCCCTTAAAACAACTCCCACTTGCCCAAATTCCCACATCTCAACAGGAAAGTCCAGGCATTTGGGCTGGATTTTGGATATTCTGTCCATTATTAATTTTGTATGTGAAGTAAATGCTTGGGAGATTACAGGAGAAGAAAAAATTAAAAATTTTAGTATTGGGATAATATTTTGCACGCACACATGTAGTATGGTTAGGTGGAAAGTGATGGGGTAAAATCCATAGAATTTTCAGTAGTTAATCTGATGTTTGAGGTATACAGGATGTCCAGGGAGGGTAGAATCTCTAGTCAATGTATTTATCATGTCCATTCTGGGGAAGCTTAGCTAGCTTTGGTCCCCACTGGACACTCAGTTCTCGCCTGTATCTCCGAGTAGCAGTTTGCTACACTTTATTACACTGCACCAACAGGCTGGCATCAGGCGAGTGTAGCTGATGGGCCTCAAACCCCAGTGAGGTAGGGATAGGCACATACTGGCATGCAAAGTCAGCTCTGGAGGACTGGGTGGAGCAAAAGGTCAGGAAGGCAGTTCTGCAATGTGGAGTGAAGGGCATGATGAGTGGCGGTTATCCACTGCAATCTAAGGAAAACCCCAGATCTGACCCTTATTCGTACCACTGGACCTGGACTTCCGTGCTAAGAGAATGGAACTTCCCCTGTGCAATGGCTTTTCCTCTTTAAATCTCTCCTACACAAGTTTCCAGTCATCGTCAGGCATGGTGGACAAACACTACAAATTGATATTTGCACAGAGATTTGGAGAGTCAACAACTAAGGATGGAAAGATTGACATTTGAAAATGTTCTGCTGAGAAGAGAGGCCAGGGTTGATCTGTAAAGACCAGATCTCTGCTGATACAGAGAAAATTAGCACCATACTGTGAAATGCATCATTTGAGTCCAATCAAAACAGTGAGCATTGTGCTGAGGGCAGCCTGCAAGTTTGCCAGCTTCTGGTGCCAACGTAGCATGTCCACTACTAACCAACCGTAAATGTATGTCTTTTCGAATGTGTGAAGGTACCGGAGCACCCCAAGGAAACTCGTATGACCATGGGGAAAACAACTCCTTACAGACAGAGGTGAGATCTCTGAGAGAAGACAGGAGGGGGAGGGGTGAAGCTAAAAGCTGGAAAGATGATTGGCAAAAGGGATACACAGCTGGAGAAGGGAAAGGATCATGGGACGGGAGGCCTAGGGAGAAAGAAAGGGAGAGGGGAGAACCAGAGGGAGATGGAGAACAGGCAAGGAGTGATTGTGAGGGGCAGAGAGAGAAAAAAGGTGAGAGGTAAAGAAAGGAGGGGAATAATAAATAACTAAGGGATAGGGTAAGAAGGGGAGGAGGGGCATTAACGGAAGTTAGAGAAATCAATGTTCATGCCATCAGGTTGGAGGCTACCCAGACGGAATATCAGGTGTTGTTCCTCTAACCTGAGTGTGGCTTCATCTTGACAATAGAGGAGGCCATGGATAGACGTATCAGAATGGGAATGGGGCGTGGAATTAAAATGTGTGGCCACTGGGAGATCCTGCTTTCTTGGGCGGACAGAGCATAGGTGTTCAGCAAAACGGTCTCCCAGTCTGCGTCGGGTCTCACCAATATATAGAAGGCCACACCGGGAGCACCGGACGCAGTATACCACACCAGCTGACTCACAGGTGAAGTGTCACCTCACCTGGAAGGACTGCCTGGGGCTCTGAATGGTGATGAGGGTGGAAGTGTAAGGGCAGGTGTAGCACTAGTTCTGCTTACAAGGAAAAGTGCCAGGAGGGAGATCCGTGGGAAGGGATGGGGGGACGAATGGACAAGTGAGTCAAGTAGGGAGTGATGCCTGCCGGAAGCAGAAAGAGGGGGGGGGAGGGAAAGATGCGGTTGGTGGTGGGATCCCATTGGAGGTGGCAGAAGTTACAGAGAACTATGTGTTGGACACGGAAGCTGGTGGGGTGGTAGGTGAGGACAGGGGGAACCCAATACTGAGTGGGGTGGCAGGAGGATGGGGTGAGGGCAGATGTGCGTGAAATGGGAGAGATGTGTTTGAGAGCAGTGTTGATGGTGGAGGAAGGGAAGCCCCTTTCTTTAAAAAAGGAAGACATCTCCTTCATCCTGGAATGAAAAGCCTCATCCTGAGAGCGAAGACTGAGGAATTTCTCTAACTTCCGTTAATGCACCCACCCCCACTTACAACAGCATTTATTTATTTATTTATTATTCCCCCTTTTCTTTTTTTTCTCTGCCCCTCTCACAATCACTCCTTGCCTGTTCTCCATCTCCCTCTGGTGCTCCCCTCTCTCTTTCTTTCTCCTTAGGTCTCCTGTCCCATGATCCTTTCCCTTCTCCAGCTGAGTATCCCTTTTGCCAATCACCTTTCCAGCTCTGAGCTTTATCCCTCGCCCTCCTGTCTTCTCCTATCATTTTGGATTTCCCCTTCCCTCTCTCACTTTCATATCTCTTACTACCTTTTCCTTCAGTTAGTCCTGACGAAGGGTCTCGGCCCGAAACGTCAACTGTACTTCCTATTGATGCTGCCTGGCCTGCTGCATTCCACCAGCATTTTGTGTGTGTTGCAGTGGATGTTGTATATTTGGACATTCAGAAGGCCTTTGACAATGTGCCACACTTGAGGCTGCTTACCAAGTTAAGAACCCATGGTATTACAGGAAAGTTACTAATGTGGTTAGAACATTGGCTGATTGGTAGGAGGCAGCGAGTGGGAATAAAATTATCCTTTTCTGGTTGGCTGCCAGTGACTACTGGTGTTCCACAGGGGTCAGTGTTGGGACCACTTCTTTTTATGCTGTGTATAAATAATGTAGATGACAGATGGCTTTGTTGCCAAGTTTGCAGATGATCCAAAGATTGGTGGAGGGGCAGGTAGTGTTGAGGAAACAGGTAGGATGCAGAAGGACTTAGACAGATTAGGAGAATGGGCAAGGAAATGGCAAATGAAATGTAATGTTAGAAAATGCATTGTCACGCACTTTGGTAGTAGAAATAAATGTGCAGACTATTTTCTAAACGGGGAGAAAATCCAGGAATCTGAGATGCTGACAGACTTGGAAGTCCTTACCTTGAGTATTGTGAACAGTTTTGGGCCCCTCATCTTAGCAAAGATGTGCTGGCATTAGAGAGGGTCTAGAGGAGGTTCACAAGGACCTGGATGATTCCAGGAATTAAAGGGTTATCACACGAAGAAACTTTGATGGCTCTGGGTCTGTACTCACTGGAATTCAGAAGGATGAGGAGGAATCTCATTGAAACCTTTCGAATATTGAAAGGCTGAGACAGAGTAGATGTGGAAAGGATGTTTCCCATGGTGCGAGATTCTAGGACACGAGGGCATAGCCTCATGATAGAGCGGCACCCTTTCAAAGCAGAGATGCAGAGAAATTTCTTTAGCCAAAGGGTAGTGAATTTGTGGAATTTGTTGCCATATGCAGCTGTGCAGTCCAGGTCATTGGGTGTATTTAAGGCAGAGATTGTTAGGTTCTAGATTGGACATGGCATCAAAGGTTACGGGGAGAAGGCCGGAATCTAGGGTTGAGGGAGAGATAGAAAAGACGGATCAGCCATGATTGAATGGTAGAGTAGGATCGATGGGCCAGATGGCCTAATTCTGCTCCCATGTCTTATAGTCTTGTGGCTTCGAGGTCTCTCTGAAGAAATGGTGAGTTAAAATTGACAATCACAGAAATTGTTTGCCCAGTTAGGGAACACCATTAATGGATTCAGTCATAGGGTCAGAAAATTAGAGCAGGAACAGGCTCTTCTGCCCATCCAGTCTTTGCTGAACCATTTAAATTGCCTAGTCCCATTGACTAAATCCTCCCTTCAATGTACGTAGCTAAACTGCATCCACCACTTGTGCTGGCAGCTGGTTCCACACTTGCACTACTCTGTGTGGAAAAAGTTTCCCCTCATGTTCCCCTTAAACATTTCACCTTTTAAAATCTAAAGCTTCAATTACTATTGTACATTGAACTTTATAATAGAAGAGTTTAATTTCAAAGTTCAAATTACAGTATTGTGCTAAAGTCTTAGGCAAAACATGATATGTATACATAGGTGCCTAAGGCTTTTGCACAGTACAGTAACTTCAATTTACTGCTTGCAATTCACATTAAGAGCTGAAGACTGGTTCTTGCTGAATTAAAATCTGTTCTATTCACGTAACTCCAGAATATTCCCTAACAGCATGCATAAAAGGCATGGAATTGATCAGAGAGTGAACCTCATTGCCATATACAGTATGGTGCACAAATCTTGGGCAACTCATCTCTCCCCCTCCCCCTCCCCCTCCCAACTTTTGTACAGTACTGTATGTTTATTGTCAAAATATGTATACTATATACAACCTTGAGATTCATCTTCTGCAGGCAGCCACAAAACAAACACAACACATTAAAAAACCCACGTGACAAAGACTGCCAAACACCTGAAAAAAACAACTTGTGCAAACAATAAAACAGTTAAGAAATAACACAAAGAACACAAACGACTGATTTCCTGAAAATGAGCCTACAGCCACGCAGCCGTTCAGTGCTGCGGCTGGTCCAGGAGCCTGATGGCTGCAGGCCGCAGCCACCGAGCCAGTTCAGGACTGAAGTGAGTGTCGATGATGGCAGGCTACATCGCAGAGTCAGTTCAGATCTGAGGTGAGTAAACCTCACAAGTTGGTGGTTCGTCCTTTGCCCTCGGGCTCGACACATTAATCTTTTTAATCTGGTCAGGGCTTAAATCGGCAAAGCATCAGTTAGTTTTTTGCTCTTGGGTCTGGGCCCCATAGCTTCAATCCAGTTTCAGGTCTGCTCTAGTACTGGCCGCTGCAGAGTCACACAACTTGCATACAGGTCCCTCAGCCCAGTTTGTCCAGGCTGACAAAGTTTCTGTGAGTTACTCCCATTTGCCTAAATTTGGCTTATGGACAAAGGACCACTTTACTAGGTGCACCTCTATACCTGCTCGTTAACGCAAACATCTAATGAGCTAATCATGTGTCAGCAACGCAATGCATAAAAGCACATGAACATGGTCAAGAAGTTCAGCTGTTTCTCAGACCAAACGTCAGAATGAGGAAGAAATGCAATCTAGGTGACTTTGACTGTGGAATGTTTGTTGGTGCCAAACATTAACCTGATGATCTGAACACCACAGAAACCGCCAATCTTCAGGGATTTTCACACACTAGTCTCCAGAGTTTACACAGAATAGTGTGAAAAACAAAAAAAAAAGGACAACCAGTGAATGGCAGTTCTATGGGGCAGAAAAGGCCTTGTTAGTGAGAGAGGTTAGAGAAGCATAGGCAGACTGGTTCAAGCTGACAGGATGGTGACTGTAATGCAAATAACCATGCATTACAACAACGGTGTGTGTGCACAAGAGCCTCACTGAATGCACAACACATCGAACCTTGAAGTGGATGGGCTATGGCAGTAGAAAGTGGGTGTTTAGGGTGTGGAAGGGTGGGTTTGTGGGTGGAGGTGTTCATCAGCCTTTTCTAAGGAAAAGTAGCTGTTTTTGAGTTTGGTGGTCCTGGTGTGGATGCTATGTAGCCTCCTTCCTGATGGGAGTGGGATCCAACCATCCATGAGCAGAGTGGGTTGGAACTTACGTGATGTTACTGGACCTTTTCTATATATATATATATAGATTTTGATGGGTAGGCTGGTGCAGGTGATGTGTTGGGAAGCTTTGACTACCCATTGTAGAGCCTTGCTGTGTGTGCACTGCAGTGCAGTTTATGTACTGATCAGTAATGCATCTTGTTAGGATGGTTTCATCAGTAGAATGACATGAGTATAGATGTGCAAAGTCCAGCTCTCTATCTCCAAACACTTGGCCTTCACAGCTATCTTTGGCAACAAGGTTACCACATTTACCACGTTCTGGCCAAAGGAATTCCTCCTCATCACTGTTCTAGATCAGCCAAGAGGACCATAACCATATGTTGTGGTTTGGACGACTGCGTGCCTCAATGACTCGGAGAGCTGTGCCGGCTGGAGTCAGACATTATGGCTTGGATCTCGGTCAGTTACACATACCAAAGAGGAAAAGGGATACAAGCCAGACTAAAAGTGGTCCACTGGTCCTCCTGGTTTGGGGTTCAGCTCAGAGTTAACAACACTGCCCCTTGAGTCTGTTCAGAGACACAAGAGATTCTGCAGGTGCTGGAAATCTTGAGCAACACACACAAATAGCTTCAGGAACTCCGCAGGCCAGGAAGGATCTTTGGAGGGAAGTAATTCTGCCTTTTGTTTGCTTTTGCACTTCACTGGATCTTTATTGATGTAGGAAAAAGCCATTCAGCCCCTTAAGACTAGTCTTCAGTCCCATTAAACCTGCTGCTGTATCTGACTTTCATTGTTAGCAGAAGTCTATTCAACACCAAAGGAACCTCTAAAAACGGCAGCTAAAACCCTGCTGAATGTACTGTGATGTATTTACGTCAACAGAACAATTCTGGTCTGCCCTCTGGGAGGACTCACTTGATTTGATGGCCTGGAACTGTAATCTTCCTAACCTACAGCAAAGGACTCAATCTGTGGTAGATAGGCTCTTAATATTTCAGACAAGACAAATTTATGGCTGTGTATTTTTGAAAGTCATGTGCCAGTCCAAAGTAGGCCAGTCAAAGAAGCAGTATTCTATTTTTAAACTCTATTGCAGTGTCATATACTACAGCTAGATGTATTGTAGGGTCAGATAGAATATCAATGTCTTTGCTGAATTTGGCAGAATGTGTGAGGCTGTTAATTTTATTTTCCTCAGTTTTGTGACCAGATCCTTTGTGCGATATTCAAAAATATTGTCCATTTGACCACTTCATCTCAACAGGAACAGTCCCAGCAACACACACACAATGTTGGATGAACTTGACAGATCAGGCAGCATTTATGTTGGGGGCAGGTGGAATGTTTCATGCTGAGACCCTTTATCAAGATTAGAAAGAGATGGGGAATAATTCAGAATTAAAAGGGTTAGGAGTAAAAGCTGGCAGGTGATAAGCGAGGCAGTTACAGAGAAAGATGGAATGGGAAAGGTGGAAGAAGTAAAGAGCTGAAGAAAAGGAATCTGATTGGAGGGGAGGGGGGAACCAAAGGGAGGTGATGGGTTGTACATGTGTTGGTACACCGTCGCAGGAAAGCAGCATCCATCTTTAAGGACCACACCATCCATACACTGCCTGGTTTACGTTACCTGCAGCACTGATCATTGCAGAGGTACATGGGCTGGGTAGAGACAGCAAGGCAATAGATGAATTATTGTCTGCAATCAGGGTGACTGAAGGGACAAAGGAGTCTGCAGACTTATTGAGTTCCTCCAGCACTTTGTGCGTGTTGCTTTGATTTCCAGCATCTGCAGATTTTTTTCTTGTTTGTGATTGGACACTCTCATGGTGCTCCTGTAGAAAGTTGTTGGAGTGGAGTGGGGGAGCATTGCATCCCTTGATCTCCTCAAAGTATAGATATTACTATGCCTTCTTGACTAGTAAAGGGGTGTTTTGTATCCAGGTTAGATCATCCATTATGTGCACACCCTGGAACTTTGTGCTTTTCACTCTTTACATGGTAGAGCCATGGATGTGCAATGGAGAGTGGTTGACTTGTGCCTTTCTGAAGTCCACAATCATCTCTATTGTCTGGTCCACATTGAGACTCAGATTGCTGTTCTTGCACCATTTGACATGCTTCTCTACCTCCTCTCTATATACCGACTCATCATTGCTGCTGATGAAGCCAACCATTGCAATATCAACAGTGACCCTAATGATACGGTTTGAGCCGAATCAGGCCGTGCCGTCATGAGTCAGTAGCGGACTGAACACAACCCTTGAGGCACCACACTCAGTGTGATGGAGCTTGAGGTGTTGCAGTTAATTCGGACTGAATTATCTGTCTCTCCCCTCGAAGGGGAAAGGTGTACAACAGGCTGTTAATGTGCTACTCTAAATTTTGCGCAATCATAGAATCAAGATCCAACCCAACACTGGAAGGTATGTACAAATTTCCTCAGTGTTGTTATTTTGGAGGAACTGTCATGGGCCCAGCATGTAAGTGAAATTATGAAAAAGCACAGCACCATCTCTATTTCCTTAAGAGTTTGCAGAGATTCAGAATGACATCTATAATTTCGACAAACTTCCATAGATGTGTAGTGGAGGATGTATCACAGCCTGGTATGGACACATCAATGCCCTTGAATGGAACATCCCACAAAGGTGGTGGATACAGCCCAGTCCATCATGGTAAAGCCCTCCCCACCATTGAGCATATCTACATGCAAATGTCGCAGGAAAGCAACGTTCATCAACAGGACTCTCACCATACAGGACATGCTCACTTCTCACTATTGTCATCAGGAAGAAGGTACGGGAGCCTCAAGACTCTCACCACCAGGCTCAGGATTAGTTATTATCCCTCAACTATCAGGATCTTGGACCAAAGGGAATAACTTCACTCAATTTCACTCGCCCCATCATTGAAGTGTTTCCACAACTAATAGACTGATGTACAAGGACGCTTCAATTCTTGTACTCAATATTTATTGTGTGTGTGTGAGTGTGTGTGAGTATATATATAATGGTTGGGAATACATGTGGCTGTACACCAATATGTGAGCTTATTTTATTCATTTTATACTTTATTTTAGAGATCCAATATGATAACAGGATCTTTGAACCCAACAAGCCTTGCACCCAATTACCTCCATGTCATCAATTAAGCTATTAATCCTGTACATATTTGGAATGTGGGAGGAAACCGGAACACCTGGAGGAAACCGTGCAGTCATAGGGAGAATATACAAACTCCTTACCCACAGTGGCAGGAACTGTGGATCATGGTGGCTTATTGTTATGTTTTGTTTTGTAACTTCAAAAACTAATCAAAAGAAAAACATGGTGAGTAAGCAGGTCTACCTACTTTTCTTTAGTGGGTCATGCACATATGATGCAGGGGCCTAATAACGTATGCCCTTCATATACTTGAGACATATAACATAAATTTAATTATCTAAACAACAAAGAATGCTTAAACAAACAATATATGCACAGTATTACTCAAATATTAAATGCACTATCTTCTGAGTGTATGTGTATGATTTTCTGGACCGTATGGTTTATAAGAGTGTCTATGTTTTTGTCAGTGTGCAGGTACTGTATATTGCACATAGATTCATAAAAAAGTACAGTACATAACAGGTCCTTCAGCCCATCAAGTCCATGCCAAACTACTTAAGCTGCCTACTTACATTGACCTGCACCGGGACCATAGCCCTCCATACCCCTACCTATCCCAACCTCTTAAAGGTTGAAGTCGAGCTCACATGCAACTCTTGTGCTGGCAGTTCATTCCACACTTTCACGAGCCTCTGAGTGCAGAAATTTTCCCTCATGTTCTCCTTAAACTTTTTACCTTTCACGCTTAAAAAGATCGCTGGTTGTAGTCCCACCCTACCTCAGTGGAAAAAGACTGCTTGCATTTATCCCTCATAATTTTGTATACCAAATTTCCACTCAATCTTTTATATTCTAAGAAATAGAGTCTTAACCTATTTAATACTTCCTTATATCTGAGGTCCTTATCAATTTTCTCTGTACTCATGAAGACTACACGTGTTCTCATACTCATATTCATTAATGACTCATACATGCCTGTTAGATTGGCTTTTGCACTTGGGTATTTTGCATGTGCAAGACTGCGTGTATGTGATTACAAATGAATGTAGAGTGTGTGCATGGCTCTGAGAGAGGGAACTGTGAGAACAGATGCAAGAGAAAGAGAGATGATTGAACTCTGAGTCATAGAGAGCAATGCAAAGATGGTTACACAGAACCTGGACCAGTACAGCACAGGAATAAGCTCTTCAGCCCAAAATGTTATGTAAACCAAATAAATTAATAATCAAATGGCCACTTTAACTAATCCTTCATGTCTCCCCAGTCCAGGTCCCTGATAAACACCACTAATCAGAATCAGGTTTAACATGACTGGCATATTTCATGAGATTTGTTGACTTTGCAGCAGCAGTAAAATGCAATAAATAATAATGTAGAAAATAAACTATGAATTACAGAAAATATATATACAATAGTTAAATAAGAAGTGCAAAAATAGAAACTTAAAAATGTAGTAAGAAGGTGTTCATGGTTTCAAAAATTGGATGGCAGAGTGGAAAAATGTTCCTGAATCTTTGAGCGTGTGTCTTCAGACCTCTGTACCTCCTTCCTGATGGTAACATTGAGTATAAGGTGTGGCCTGGGTAAACACAGACCACCCAACTAAAATAACTCACTTTGACCCTCTGTTTTCCATAACAAGTCAGCTCTGAATCCAAATGACCAATTCATTGTGGATCCCATGCATATTACCCTTTTGAATAAGCCTCCCATGATGGACCTTCTCAAATATGTTACTAAAATTCATGTAGACAACATCTACAGCTCTATCTTCATCAATCACCTTTATCATCTTGTCAAAAATCTCAATCGACGTAGTAAGACACAATTTCTGTGCACAAAGCCATGCTGCCTCTCGCTAATTAGATCATGATAGGACTAATTAAATCTGGCCAGCGATAGATCAATTTTGTCCTATGTTTCAATGAACAAAGGACCTTTTCTGAAAATACAATATAATCCAAACTCAACCAGTCAGCCAATAATCATAACATTCCAAATCTCTATTTATTCACTGTTGTTTATTATCTTGTAGGTTTGGGGATTTTAGCTTTCTAGTTTAATTAAGCATCAGAATTTCATTCTCAATGTTTGATGAAGAAGGCTGCTCACAGGAAAAATTCTACAAAACACTTTGTAGTTCCAGAAGGCTTAGCTGGAGCTTTTTGTGTGAATAAGCATTTTATGAATTTCAAAGGTTCAAACTAAAGACACTAAAGGGCATAATTCAACAGCAGAATTATTGTTTCATCAGCAGACATAATCATCCAGTAACAAAACAATCTCTAAGTGGATAAAATCAAGTTTACAAACACAAGGCATTCTGCAGATGCTGTGAATCTCAAGTAACACACACAAAATGTCAGACGATCTTAGCAGATAAGGGAGCATCAATGGAGGGAAATTAACCAAGACAGAGACTCCTGATGAAGGGTTTCAGCTTGAAATATTAACTGTTTGCATGGCTTTGTGGCCAAGTTTGCAGATAATGAAAAGATGGGAGGGGCAGATAATCTTGAAGAAGCAGGGAGGCTGCAGAAGGACTTAAACAGATTAGGAAAAAGGGCAAAGAAGTGGCAAATGGAATAGTGTAGGAAGTGTATGGTCATGCATTTTAGTAAGAGGAATAAAGGCATAGACTATTTTCTAAATGATGTAAAAATTCAGAAAGTAGTGGTGCAAATAGGCTTGGGAGTCAGGATTTCTGTAAATTTAACCTGCAGATTGAGTTGGTGGAAAGGCAAATGCAATGTAGGCATTCATTTTGAGAGGACTAAAATATAAAAGCAAACATGTGTTGCTGAGGCTTTATAAGGCATTGGTCAGACTGCACTTGGAGTATTGTGAACAGTAATGAGCCTTTATCTAAGAAAAGATGTGCTGGCATTGCAGAGGTTCCAGAGGGATTCATAAGAATGATCCAAGGAATGCTGCCTGTGCCTTATGAGCCTGATTGAATTCTTTGAGGAAGTAAAACACATCAATGAAGCCAGAGCAGTGGATGTGATGTATATGGATTTCAGTAACGCATTTGATAATGGAAGGCTCATTCAGAAAGTAAGGAGACATGGGATCCAAGGACAGCTTACTTTGTGGATTCAGAATTGGCTTGGCCACAGAAGGCAAAGGGTGGTTGTAGATGGTTCATATTCTGCATGGAGGACAGTGACCAGTGGTGTTCTGCAGGGATCTGTTCTGCGATTTTTATAAATGACTTGGATGAGGAAGAAGTAGGGTTGGTTGTAAGTTTGCTGATGATGCAAAAAATAGGAGTGCTGTGGATAGTCTGGAGGGTTGTCTGAGATTACAGTGGGACATTGATATGATGCAGAACTGGGCAGAGAAATGGCAGATGGAGTTCAAACAAGATAAGTGGGAAGATTTAAACCTCCCCAGGGTAGGTATCCCTGGAAGAGACTTTGCAGTTTAGTAATCCAATCACAAACAAGAGAAAGTCTGCTGATGCTAGAAATCTGAGCAACAGACACAAAATGCTGGAGGAACTCAGCAGGCCAGGCAGCATCTATGGAAAAGAGTACAATCTACATTTTGTGGCAAAACCCTTCACTGAGCAAGCTCTTCTCTCATGCCTCTGTAATTCCCTTTATTCCATTGCAAAACTGATACATGTGCCTTACGCTTCTCCCTCTTCTATTGCAATATTTTATTATTGCATTATTATCCTAAGGGCTTGTTATGTTAAGCTCCCTAATAAGATCAGGATTATTACACAACACCCAGTCTAAGCTAATCTTTTCCCTAGTAGGGTCAAGCACAAGCTGCTCTAAAAAGCCATCTTGTAGGCATTCAACAAACTCCCTCTCTTGCATTCCGATGCCAACCTGATTTCCCAAACCCCTTGCATATCGAAGACCCCCATTACAATTATGATATTACCCTTATTACAGGCTGTTTCCAGCTCCCTTTACAGTCTTAAACGGAAATCATGGCTACTATTTGGAGGCCTAAATATGATTCCTATAATGTTTTCTTTATTTGCAATTTCTTAACTCACCCACAAAAATTTTACATTATTTGACCCTGTGTCACCTCTTTCTAAAGATGTAATTCCATCTCTTACTGACAGAGCCACACCAACACCTGTGCCTTCCTGCCTATCCTTTCAATACAAAGTATATCCTTTGATGTTAAGCTCCCAACTATGACCTTCTTCCAGCCATGACCCAGTGATGCCCACAACGCCATAGCGACCAATCTCTAATTGTGTCATGAGTTCATTCACTTTATTCCAAATACTATGTGCATTTAAATACAGCTCTTTCAGTCCTGGATTCTTTGCCCTTTTGAATTTTGCCTCTGTGGTACAACTTAACTTTTGCACTGTCTGCAGTTCTAAACTACTTGTGAACTTATTGGCTCATCCTCAGCTCTATCATACTGGTTCCATCCTTCTGCCATATTAGTTTTAACCACTCTCAACAGCTCTCGCAAACCTGCCCACAAAGATATTAGTCCTCTTGGATTCAAATACAACCCATCCCTTTTGTACAGGTCGCACCTGCCCCCAGAAAAGGTCCCAATGATCCAGAAATCTGAATCCCTGCCCACTGCTCCAATTCTTCAGCCACACATTTAGCTGCCACCTCATTCTATTCCTATCCTCACTGTTGCATGGCACAGGCAGCAACCCCAAAATTAATATACTTGAGGTCCTGCTTCTCAACTTCCTCCCTAACTCCCTGCATTCTGTTTTCAGGACCTCCTCCGTTTGTCTACTTATGTCATTGGTACCAATATGTACCGTGACTTCTGACTGCTCACCCTCCCTTTCCAGGATATTGCAGTCACATTCAGAAACGTTGCAGATCCTGGCTCTTGGGAGGCAAACGACCATCTGTGTTTCTTTTTTTCATCCAGAGAATCATCTATCTATTTCCCTAACTATGAAGTCCCCTATTACTGCTCCCATCCTCTTCAGTTCCCTACTCTGCTGAGCCACAGGGCAGACGTGCCAAAGGGACAGCCACTATTGCTTCCCCCAGGTAGGTCATTCCCACAACAGTACTTAAAATGGAGCACTTATGGTTGAGGGAGGAGGCCATATGTGTGCTCTCCATTATCTGATATTTTCCCTTCCCCTCTCTTGACAGTCACCCATTTATTTGTCTCCTATAGCCTTGAGGTGACTATTTCCTTGTAGCTCCTGTCTATCACTGCCTCACTTTCCCTGAAAACCCAAAGGTCATTGAGCTGCAGCTCCAGTTCCCTAACATGGACTCTAAGCACTTGGTGCAGATGTAGCCATCAGGGAGCCTGGGAGTCTTCTGGAAATCCCACATCCGACATCCAAAACAGAATACTGGTCCTGCAGAAAAACCTTGATTCTTTAAAGAGTTAAAGAAGAAATAGATTTGCCTGCTTACCTTGCCTCCACTTGTTCTTGCTGAAGCCTGTTGAGCCAAAGCCTAAGCACTCTGACTCAGACCACTCCTACGATAAATGCCTTGATAGACGGTACCTCTCCTTTATGGAGTCTGGGTTTTATAGCTCCGCTCCAGTCCTGTGTCGGACTGCTTCTACTGCACCTGCACCACTGTCTAATCATAAAACAAGGGTCAAATAGATAAATAGATAGGTAGATAGATTGATTGATACATATATGCTGAGTAGCTATTTTATTAGGTTTAGGAGTGGTTTTCTGTTGCTAGAGACAGAAAACTTCAGGGTTTGATGTGCATTCGGAGATGTACACCATTGCGACACAGTTAGTGCAGTTACACGAGAACCTGAGCTGTAAGATGGTAGTCCAAAACTTTTTGTTACTTGCAGGAACTTTGTACGTTCTCCCTGTAACAATGTGAGTTTCCTCCAGATGTTCCCTTTTCTCCCACATTCCAAAGGCATACAAAACTGGCTAGGGTTAATAAATTGTATGCATGCTATATTGGAGCCAGAATCCTGTTTCCACTGCAAAGTTGTTGCTTATTTCATTTAATACAAGCGACACATTTCACTCTATGTTTCAGTGCTTTAACATCCGTGAGACAAAGAAAGTGAATCTTTAATCCTGTGAAAGGCCAGACAAGTGGCCAAATGGTCTCCTGTTGCAGATACTTGAAATCTGAAACGTCTCGATTCTGAACAATTAACTCTGGTTCTCTTCGTACAGGATTTCCAGCTCTTTTGTTCTATCATTCAACTGAATTATGTTTAAAAGAAATAATCTGATTAGTGAATAGCAAAAGCACACCTTGCAAATTTAGTTGTTAAAAAGATACTCATTTCGTAGATTTTTATTCTTTTATATTTTTGAAATAAGCACAGTAGCAGGCCCTACTAACCCAATGAGCCCATGCCTCTCAATTGCACCCAAATGAACCAATAACCTAATAATCCGTACATCTTTGGAAAGTGAGAGGACACCGGACCACCTTGTACTCACAGGGATATGGATACAAACTCCTTACAGACAGCAGCCAGAATTGAACTTGAAGGACTTGCCCTGTAGTAACTTTATACTAACCACCATGTTACAATGCCATCACACAGATTCCATATCTATTTTAATAGATACAGAAAATACAAATATGGACAATAATTTTTAAGTTTTACAAAATCTACACAGGAAACGAGGTTGAAAGGCTCAAAGATTCAAAGGTTCATTTATTATCAAAGCTTGTATCCTTATACAACTCTGGAAAGAGAGAACATGAATGTCATTCAGAGAGAAACATCAAATCGACCCTCCCCTGCATAAAAAAGAACAGCATCCCAATTATCAACCCCAAACACCCCCTTCTCCTGCACAAAATGATTCAAGAACATTGCCCCAAAACAACATCTCCCCCACACAAATAACTAGCAGAACACAACAGAATATCAATCCTCAAACACCCTCTCCTCATACAACAAAATGGAAAAGGAACAGGTGATAAAAAAAACAGAATATAAAAACCAGAAATCTGAAAAAGTCCACAGTCTATAACAGCAATATTTCAATCCATAAATGCAGAACCATGGTACCATCCAATGATATCACTGACATTCATCAAAAAGGAAGGTCACTACATAAGACGGAGAGGCCTACCAGCCTGCCACTGTGAGCCACACAGTGATAGGCTGCTTACAGATTCTTTCTCTGGCAGTAATCAAAAGGATGGCAATTGGCACTGAACTCTCCAACGTCTTCCACATTTGTCTCGATGTCTCAATCTTCCTTGGCACTTTAATTGGTGATTAATGGAAACTTTAACCAATGAAATGGAGTCAAACATCAGCTTGAAACTCCACTCAAAGTGTCATCAGATCGAGACTGTCCGAGTACACACTCACTTTCCAGAATCTTCTCGGAGACAGCAAAGCACTAGATCACTCAGTCGATCTCCAAATTATAAATCACAGGCTCTAACAGTACCAAAAACACACATAAGGTGAAAAAGTGGATGTAAAAGAAGTAAATAGACATTTTTGTGAGCCATCTAAAGAGGTCAACCACAGAAGCATCTTACCATGGCGCCTATATATTCAAATGGATAATAAAACTATGAAGTTTTTAATTTGTTTTGACTTGAATTAAATCCAGGTGTGATTCAGAAAAATGAGCATTTGCAGAGCATCAGTTATGGGAATCTACATGCTGAGATTTAATTGTTGATGCATTAAAGTATGTCAGCCAGGCAGTTTCTGTGGGAGAGTGTTTTATTTGGTTAAAACTCATTGCGAGCTCTTCAAGCACCACCAGCACTGCTTTCAGCAAATGCATTGGGAGAACAGATTAAGATTAGTTTTGTTTGTAGTAAACCTAAATGGCCACTTTGTTAGGTACACCTGTTCACCTGCTCGTTAATGCAAATATCTAACACCAATCATGTGGCAGCAACTCAAGGCATAAAAACATGTCTACATGGTCACAAAATTCAGTTGTTGTTTAGACCAAACATCAGAATGGGAAAGAAATGTGCTTAAGTGACTTTGACAGTGGAAAGATTGTTGGTGCCAGATGGGGTGGTTTGAGTATCTCAGAAACTGCTGATCTCCTGGGATTTTCACACTCAACGGGCTCTAGAGTTTACAAAAAATGGTGTGAAAAACAAAACAAAATTCTGGTTCAAGCTGACAGGAAGATGACAGTAACTAGAATACACATGGGTTACAATGATGGTGTGCCGAAGAGCATCTCTGAATGCACATGTTGAACCTTGAAATGGATGAGCTACAGCAGCAGAAAATCAGAAGCATACACTGAGTGGCCATTTTATTAGGCACAAGAGATATTAACAAAGTGGCCACTGAGTGTATAAATTGTGTGTTTGTGTCAAATCAAATTAGCAAGGATTGTGCTGGGCAGATCACAAGTATCACCACACTGCTGGCACTTTATGCCCACAACATACTAAAGCTAACCCATAGTCTTTAGAATGTTGGAGGAGCCAAAAGCATCCAGAGTAAATCCACCTGGTCACAGGGAGGAAGTACAAACAACACAGGGAATTGAACCCCAATCTTATACCTAGCCTTGCAAAGTATTGTTCTAACCCCTATACTACCGTGCTGCTCATAGAATCATGTTAAAGATGAATGTTGATGCTGGGCTGTCCTCAGATGCAGCGTGTGGTTTACAAGGCCTGTGGTGAACTATGTGCCTGTCTGGACATGCCCCCTGCTGACTGCTCCTGTGGCTCCTCCCACAGGCCCCTGTATAAAGGCAATTGAGGCCTGATGCTCGGCCTCAGTCTCCAGAACATAGTATGATGGTCACTCACTCCTGGTTCCTTCTTCCAGTCAATAAAAGCCGATATCTCGCTTTACGTCTCAGTGTGAGTTATTGATGGTGCATCAATTTTATTGACTGGAAGTTTTAAAACATGGAAACCGTTTTACGTCCGGAAAGGTTGGATTTGGACCCTCAAGACCCTGACGCAGCTCTCACTTTTGAACACTGGCTTGCATGCTTCCAATCGTACTTGGAGGAGGTTTGTGCAACTGAACCTGCCATTATGCACAGAATCCTACTCTCGAGGGTCACCCCAAAAGTTTACTCCATTATCCGGGACCTGCCAACCTACGAAGGGGCACTGGACGCCCTCAAAAGACAGTACCTGCGGCCGGTGAACACCGTCTACGCAAGACATCGTTTAGCTACCCGGCGACAGCGGCCTGGAGAATCGAGCGCCGAGTTTCTCCGAGCACTACAGACACTCGTCCGAGCTTGAGACTGCAAGACGCTCACGGCAGAACAGCATGCGGAGCTGCTAATGCGAGACGCCTTTGTGACGGGACTGAGGTCAGTGTGCATGCACCAGCGGCTGCTGGAAAATGCCGATCTGACCTTACGCTCGGCGATCGAGACAGCCAACGCTCTGGAAGCTGCTTTGCATAATGCTGACGCTGTCCAGTCGCGCGATTCCCCGCCGGTTCCATGGACGACTCAGACCCCGCCACCAGCGGCTCCCGCGAGCGAATTTGCCAACGCCGCTGCCAGTCGCGATTCCACGAGCTCCCCGAACCTGACCACGGCTGCGGCCCGTCAGAAGCCCGTGCTTTGTTATTTTTGTGGCCACAAAAGGCACTCTCGACAACGCTGCCCAGCGCGAGAAGCGACCTGCTCCAGCTGCGGAAAGCAGGGCCATTTCACCAAGGTCTGTAAGTCTAAACTACGAGCGGAGTGCAGCACTGCGGGTGAGACGTGGCGGCTGCCATCTTGCATGCCCGGATGTGGGTGGCCATCTTTGTCGGCATCAGCATGCCCCGCCCCCGACCCTCCGATGCTTACCGGGTACCCCGACGGCGATTCAACTCTGGCCACTGTAACCCTCGACCAAAGCGCCCCACACCAGCTTGCAAGGTCAATGATGGACATCCGGGTGGAGGGGCACAGGACTAGATGCCTGTTTGACACGGGCAGCACTGAGAGTTTTATTCACAGTGCAACGCTGCGGACTCGCAACACGGCCGGTAAGTCAGAGGATCAATTTGGCTTCTGAGTCGCATTCCACAGACATCCGGGTGGGTTGTTTAGCGACATTGGTGGTGCAAGGCACAGAATATCGGAACTTTGAGCTACTGGTCATGCCTAATCTGTGCGCACCTGTGCTATTGGGGCTGGACTTCCAGAGCCATCTCGAAAGTGTGACTATGGTATACGATGGGCCCCTCCCACCACTCACTGTCAGGAATCCTCAGTTTTGTGGGACTTCTTCACATACCCCGCTACTGACCACACACACACACGGACACACACATCCCATCCAGAACCAGGCCGACAGCTGCGCTACCGACACCACTTGCAGCCTCTCCACTCTCAAGGTCCCTCCCCCACCGCTGCTCGTCAACCTGACCCCTGACTGTAAGCCTATGGCAACTAAAAGCAGGAGGTACAGCGCAGGGGACAGGGCCTTCATTCAGTCGGAGGTGCAGCGGCTGCTCAGGGAGGGGATCATTGAGCCGAGCACAAGCCCTTGGAGGGCCCAGGTGGTTGTTGTTCGGACTGGGCAGAAAAATAGGATGGTGGTGGACTATAGTCAAACCATCAATAGGTTCACGCAGCTTGACGCGTAACCCCTACCCCGCATCGCGGATATGGTCAAGCAGATAGCTCAGTACAAGGTGTACTCGACAATAGATCTGAAATCTGCTTATCACCAGCTCCCCATCTGCCCAGAGGACCGCCCCTACACTGCCTTCGAGGCGGGCGGCAGGCTCTATCACTTCCTGCGCGTCCCTTTCGGTGTCACGAATGGTGTCTCTGTCTTCCAGAGGGAAATGGACCGGATAGTGGACCAGTACCAACTGCAGGCCACATTTCCCTATCTGGATAACATCACCATCTGTGGTCACGACTGGCCAGATCACGACGCCAACCTCCAACAATTTTTCCAAGTGGCCGCAGCTCTGAACCTTACTTATAACAGGGACAAGTGTGTGTTCGGAACCACCCACCTTGCTATACTTGGGTATGTCGTGGAAAACGGGGTTATTGGCCCTGATCCCGACCGTATGCGCCCCCTGTTAGAACTCCCTCTTCCCACCACTCTCAAAGCCCTCAGACGGTGCCTGGGTTTTTTTCCCTATTACGCCCAATGGGTCCCCCATTACGCAGACAAGGCACGCCCCTTGGTCAAGTCTACCTCGTTTCCCCTCTCTGCTGAGGCCCGCGCGGCCTTCAGCTGTATTAAAGAGGACATTGCCAAAGCTACGATGCATGCGGTGGACGAGACCGCTCCCTTCCAAGTGGAGTGTGACGCCTCCAATTCTGCTCTGGCTGCTACCCTCAATCAGGCAGGCAGGCCAGTAGCATTCTTTTCTCGCACCCTCCAAGGCTCCGAAATTCGGCACTCTGCGGTGGAGGAAGAAGCCCAGGCCATAGTGGAGGCTGTTAGGCACTGGAGGCACTATCTTGCTGGCAAAAGGTTCACCTTGCTGACCGACCAGCGCTCGGTTGCGTTCCTGTTCAGCAACCAACAGCGGGGCAAAATCAAAAATGATAAGATTTTGCGGTGGAGAATAGAACTCTCCACCTACAACTATGATATCCTGTACCGGCCTGGCAGACTCAATGAGCCCCCTGATGCCCTATCCCAGGGAACATGTGCTAGCACACAGCTCGACCAGCTGTACACCCTTCATGCACAACTTTGCCATCCGGGGGTCACCCGATTTTACCATTTTGTGAAAGCTCGGAACCTGCCATACTCCCTGGAGGACATCAGGACGATGACCAGGGACTGCCAAATTTGCGCTGAGTGCAAACCGCACTTCTACCGTCCTGACACGGTGCAACTTGTCAAGGCCACCCGCCCTTTTGAACGACTGAGTGTTGATGTTAAGGGCCCCCTTCCCTCCACTGACCGCAATGTCTATTTTCTCAGTGTTATCGACGAGTACTCACGGTTCCCCTTGGCCATCCCCTGCCCCGACACCACTGCCACGTCCGTCATAAAAGCCCTGCGCCAGCTCTTCACTCTGTTCGGGTATCCCTGCTATATCCACAGCGATAGAGGGTCCTCCTTTATGAGTGACAAGCTGTGCCAGTACCTGCTAGCTAGGGGCATTGCTACTAGTCGGACCACGAGTTATAATCCCCGGGGTAATGGCCAGGTGGAGCGGGAGAATGCCACAGTGTGGAAGACCACACTTTTAGCCCTTAAGTCAAAAGGGTTGCCGGTCTCTCAATGGCAGGAGGTCCTCCTTGAGGCACTGCACTCTATCCGCTCTCTGTTATGTACGTCCACCAATGCCACCCCTCACGAATGCCTATTCTCTTTTCCCAGGAAGTCTGTCACTGGGACCACCCTACCAGTTTGGCTGGCGTCCCCGGGGCCAGTGCTGCTCCGGAAACATGTGAGGAGCAATAAATACTCCCCGCTGGTCGAGAGGGTTCACCTTCTAAATGCGAGCCCCCAGTATGCCTACGTGGTCTTACCTGATGGGCGGAAGGACACGGTCTCCATCCGCGACCTGGCACCCGCAAGTGCAGCAGACCACAACCCTGAAGGCTCTCCGGTAACTATGAACCCTGCACCTGAGGTGACACCGTGCTCACCAGGCCCTACACAGACTCCTCACGACACTTATATACCGGGCGTTTCGTACGCATTTATACCAGGCGCCTCGCACATGCATGAGGCATCACCGGCGCCTAGTGGGCTGGAACAAGCGCAACCTCCGTCCCCTGTGCAATCACCAATGTCGCCGGCATCCGTGCGATCACAGCCGGTGCTACGTAGATCGCAGCGACAGATTCGACCACCTGATAGACTTGACTTGTAAGAAACTTCGCCACATGGGGACTCTTTTCAACAAAGGGGGGGTGAATGTGGTGAACTATGTGCCTGTCTGGACACGCCCCCTGCTAACTGCTCCTGTGGCTCCTCCCACAGGCCCCTGTATAAAGGCAATCTGAGGCCTGACGCTCGGCCTCAGTCTCCAGAACATAGTATGATGGTCACTCACTCCTGGTTCCTTCTTCCAGTCAATAAAAGCCGATATCTCGCCTACGTCTCAGTGTGAGTTATTGATGGTGCATCAAGGCCGGAAGAGGTTACAGTTTAAGATGTGGACAGAATGGGAATAGTGGACAAGGATTTTAAAATTCATTGCGTTGGTTTATAAAGGAAGGAACATTCTACACATCTTGAGAAACACATACAAAATGCTGAAAGGATCTCAGCAGATCAGGCAGAATTTATGGGAATGAATAAACAGTCGACATTTCCGGCCAAGATTGTGTTGATCTGGATTTCCCGTTGATGCAGAATCTCGAAAGCACAAGGAAGTCTGCAGATGCTGGAAATTCAAAGCAACACACAAAATGCGTGAGGAACTCAGGAGGGCTGGCAGCATCTATGAAGAAGAATAAACATACAGCAATTCAGGCCAAGCCCTTCTTCAGGACTCAAAAGGAAGGCCGAAGACGCCAGAGTGAAAAATGTGGATGGAGGGGAAGGAGGGGAGCTAGAAGGCGACAGAAGCCAGTTGCGTGGAAAGAGTAAGGGGCTGGAGAGGAAGGAATCTGGCAGAAGAGGACAGTGAACCACAGGAGAAAGGGAAGGAAGAGGGGACACAACTGGAGGTGATAGGCAGGTAACACAAGGTAAGAGACATCAGGTTGGAGGTTATCCAGACAGAATATAAACTGTTGTTTCTCCAACTTGAGGGTGGCCTTAAGAGGAGGCCATGGTCTGACAGACTAGAATGGGAATCCAGAATGTCTCAGGTTTATGATTCCACCCATCTTATCCACTGATGTTCATATAAACATCAGCACATTACAGTCCATCCAACTGACTAATTCAAGTCAAATTCTGGATTCTTTTCCACATTAAAGCCAAAATTGTTTCTATTGTGTTGTTTCTTCTATCTATTTCTCTGCAGAGTCAAATGGAAGGTCAGAACTCTCCATTGTCAAACAATAAGATCTCATGGATCTGTATGAATGCAGCATCATTATCTATTATCTCTGCAGTGAGCATTAGGGAGAATTTCCCTTGACGTGAGCTTATGCAGTGTGGCTTATCTCCAGGAACTATTCTCTCTTTGTCTTCCTACCAGCACAATGCACCGATGATACAGTTGAGATTGTTGTTGCAGCCCAAATTAAATACTGTAACTGTGGTTGCAATGGTTGATGTGCTGATTTACCACGTTATTAAGGAAGGAAATCGGGTGACAAAAGATCTTGCGTGATCTTTTCATGTTTCCTTATGATGTAAGACGGCTCTCAGCCCATCCAGACTGTGCTAGTTCACCAAGAATCCCAGCCACTCACTAATTTTATGGTAACCTTTTTTTCTCGATATTCCCAATAATACCTGGCATGGCAGCATAGTGGTTAGTGTAATGCTGTTACAGTGCCAGTGAAGACCAATTGGGATTCAGTTTTGCCACTGTCTGTAAGGAGTATGTATATTCTTCCTGTGACTGCAAAGGTAATTTCCAGGTGCTCCAAATTCCTCCTACATTCCAAAGATAGGCTAATTGGATAATTAGTAGGTTAATTGGTCACATGGCTATAATTGGGCAGTGCAGGCTTAATGGTCCAGAAGGGCCTGTTATTGTGCTAATTCAAAAAGAAAATCTAAATTTTGCTTAACCTTCTTATTCTGGCTTCTTCTCCTTTTCTTTTGGAAAGGGTCTTGATGAAAAACATTGACGGTTTATTCCCCTCCTTAGATGCTACCTGACCTGCTGAGTTCTTCTTGCATTTTGTATGTATTGCTCTGGATTTTCAGCATTGGCAGAATGTCTTGTGCTTTAAATTTTGTCCCCACCTCCATGTCAAACATAGAACAGAAGAGATACAGGCCCCTCAGCCCACAATGTCTGTATTGAGTATGATACCATTTAAACTGCATATCTACTGGTACAAGGTCTATGCTCCTCCATTATCTGACTGTTCCTGTCTTACTGTCTCCAGGAGGAGTTATACAGTGGCCAGCCAACACCCCAACCCATAGGAAGAAACTTGAACTTTGGGAGAAAACTCATATGGTCAAACATGCAAACTCCACACAGACAGCGCCAAAGGACATCTGAACTTGGGTCACTGGGGACTGTACTTGCTGGCGTTGAGAAGGATGAGGGGGGAATCTCACTGAAACCTATCAAATATTGAAAGTGAATATGGGGAGGATGTTTTGTATACTGGGGGAGTCTAGGACCAGAGGGCATGGTCTCAGAATAGAAGGAATTCCCTTTAGAACAAACATGAGGAAGAATTTATTTTGCCAGAAGGTGGTGAATCTCTGGAATTCATTTCCAAAGATGGCTGTGGAGTCCAGGTCTTTGAAGTGGAGGTTGATAGGTTCTTGATTTGAAAGGCCATCAAAGGTTATAGGGAGAAGATAGAAGAATGGGGTGGAGAGAGATAATAAATCAGCCAAGAGGGAATTGCAGAACTGTCTTGATGGGCCAAATGGCTTAATTCTGCTGCAATGTTTAATGGTCTTATGGAGATAGTGACTCTTCGAGCAGCCCCACAATGTCATGTCATGCTTAAACAGACCCTGCTGAACAAACCTCAGATTTTAAATCTGGTAGGTGGGAAAACTGACCACCATCAGAAAACAGGGTTCAGGGTTTTAGGAAAATTGCCCTTGATAATTGTGTTCTAACTGTAGGGGATGGACCTATTGAGATCCACCATGTTGATAGTGGGACCCAGTAACCCTCCCCTTATTTTGCTGTGTCTCTGCAACTGGTTTTCCGCCAGTAGTCCTGATCTCCTGTTTTTGTTATCCTGGTCATTAACCTACACTATGACATAAATTACAGCAACCAATTAACCACCCAGTGTTCATTTCAGATGTGGAAGGAAACTGGAGCACTGCAAGTAAATTCAGTCACATTGAGAACGTGAAAACTCTACACCAACAGTTGAATCAGAGTCTCTGGACAGTGACCTCCAAGATGACCACAACCTTTGTCATAGGCTTTGGCAGCGTGTATGTCTCAATGGCCTGGAGAGCTGTGTTGGCTGGAGTCAGCGGCTTGTGCTTTGACTCTTTGCAGAGTTACCCTTGGTAGGGTTACCCATGCCACAAACAGGTCAAGAGGTAGAGGCCAGATTAAGAGTGGTACACCAGCCCTCCAAGTTTGGGGGTTCAACTCAAGGCTAACAGCTCTTGCTGTCAAACAATTTTTTTTTACAGAAACAACAATGAAAATTCCTTCTATATCTGTGTGTGTCAGAATTCCTGAATCTCCACCTAGGACTTGCAAGACTGACAGTAGTGAAAACCGAGAGGAAGCTACTGACATGATGAAGGAAGCCTTGAACACCACGAAGAGCAACAATAAAATTGCCTTCTGAAAAGCATGAACCATGTCAACACTGACAAGCTTGCACAAACAACTGCTGAGACAGAGATGGAGAACCTTCCTTGCTGCTCTAAATGCGAAGCAGCAACAATCTAATGCATCAAGATGCCACAGATGCTGCAGCGGGAATGCCTCTGGTGAAGGAGATTCTCCTGTCCATTCCATGACAGCTCACTCACCTTTGGTCCCCACCCGACACGTAGTTCTCTCCTGTGCCTCCAAGTAGCTGTTTGTATGGGAGAACAGCCATCTGCTGGTCCACCGCTTTGGTAGCCAGGCTAAACCAGGGGAGGCTTTATACCCCGGTGAGGTAAGAACATGTTTGTCCTACATGCAAAGTCAGTTACAGTAGACTGGGTGATGAGAAGCTGGGAGCTGATAGGTGGAAAAGGTAAAGGACTGAAAAAGAAAGAATCTGATAGGAGAAGAGAGTAAACCATGGGAGAAAGGGAAGGAGAAAGAACATCAGAAGGAGATGATTGACAGATGAGGAGAAGAAGTGTGAGGGTAACCAAAATGGGGAATGGAAAATGGTGGGGTGCAGGGGAAGAAGGGATTGATGACCAGAAGTTAGAAAAAATGATGTTCATGCCATCAAGTTGGAGACTACCCAGGCAAAATATGAGTTGTTAATCCTCCAACCTGATTTTGGCCTCATGGCAGTAGAGGAGTCCATGGACTGGCATGTCAGAATAGGAATGAGAAGTCGAACAAGGCAGACAACACAAACAAACAACACATTATTTTATAGCACCTCCCAAAACTGGATATCTACATCAGTGAAAATGAAAGGGCAGGATTTACCTAGAGTCAATACTCTATTTGCTCCATCACATCATCCTAAATCTGAAAAATGTTAGTATGGAGCATGCACAGAGCATTACCACACAGGAACAAGCCCTTCAGCTGGTGATGTTGTGCCAATCCAATGAACCTAATTTGTAGATGTACACTGAATCTAAATCTCCGAACCTCGGCTGGAGTGCTGGAAAGTGCTATCCTTTTCAGTGATCCTTGTGTTTCCAAAAAGTCTGAGAAAATATCAAAACATAAGGAAAATAAATCATTGAGAAGGAAGTACAGAAGCCTGAGTTCCCATACTCAATGTTTTAGGAGGAGCTTCTTCTCCTCTCCTGTCAGATTTCTGAATGGGACATGAAGTTCAAGTTCAGATTTATTGTCACCTGACTGTACATGTATATGAGCAAACAAAACCATGTTCCTCCAGAGCATGGTGCAGCCACACAACATTTATCACACACAGCACATAAGCCAAAATATTATACCGTAAGTAAGTTAATAAAACATAATTGAAAGTGAACATACTAAAGCACAGCACATTTGAACTGCAATGAGTACAATAAACAGCTTACTGTCCTAGTAATGAGACCTTGGTGGTGGCAGATGAGACTCATTAGTCTCACAGACTGAAGGGAAAAAACTGTTACTCAGTCTGGCAGTCCTAGTCCTGATGCTTCTGTAACCCCTTCCTGATGGTAATGGGTCAAAGATGGGTGGTAGGGATCCTCAATAATGCTTTGGGGGGACCCTTCATCTGCAACACTCCCAGTAAGTGTCATAAATGGGGAGGGAGCAAGACCCTGAAGATCAAGGCACAACTGCACAAGCGCATGGACGTCAATGAGTTAGACCGGTGGGAAGTATTTAAAAGAAGACAGCTTTACAGAGAGAGCGTTTCAGGAATGGATGGTAGAGTAGAGGGAGACAGAGTAGAAGGGCTTTGGCTCAACGTGGCTTCGTCGATAATAGTTTGAGGTGAGGTAAGCTCCTTGTGAGGAATAGGAAGTATGCCTGTCAAGCTGGTGTTCTGTACTGGGTGTCGGATGTGGGATGTCTGGGAGATCCCCAGCCTCCCGGACTGCCACATCTGCACCAGGTGCGTCAAGCTGCAACTCCTTAGAGACCGGGTTAGGGTTGTGGTGGTGGGAAATTTTAATTTCCAAATATTGATTGGCATCTTCATAGAGAAAGGGGTTTAGCTGGGTTTGTTAGGTGTGTTCAGGAAGGTTTCCTGTCAAAATATGTAGATAAGCCTACAAGAGGAGAGGCTGCACTTGACCTGGTATTGGGAAATGAATCTGATCAGATATCAGGTCTTTCACTGGGAGAACATTTTGGAGACCGTGATCATAATTCTATCTCCTTCTCCATAGCATTGGAGAAGGATAAGAACAGGCAAGTTAGGAAGGGGTTAATTGGAGTAAGGGTAAATATGAAGCTATTAGACAAAAACTTGGAAGTATAAATTGGGAACAGATGTTCTCAGGGAAATGTACAGCCAAAATGTGGCAAATGCTCAGAGGATATTTGCGTGGCGTTCTGCATAGGTACATTCCAATGAGACAGGGAAAGGATGGTAGGGTACAGGAACCATGTTGTACAAAGGCAGTTGAAAATCTGGTCAAGAAAAGAAAAGCTTATGAAAGGTTCAAAAAGCTAAGTAATGATAGAGATCTAGAAAATTATAAGGCTAGCAGAAAGGAGTTTAAGAATGAAATTAGGAGAGCCAGGAGGGGCCAGGAGAAGGTCTTTACGATTAAGGAAAACCCCAAGGCATTCTACAAGTATGTGAACAGCAAGAGGATAATACATAAGAGAATAGAACCAATCAAGTGTGACAGTCGAAAAGTGTGTTTGGAACCAGAGGTGGTAGCGGAGGCACTTAATGAATATTTTGTGTCAGTATTCACTACAGAAAAGGACCTTGGTGATTCTAGAGATAACTTACAGTGGACTGAAAAGCTTGAGCATATAGACATTAAGAAAGAAGATGTACTGGAGTTTTTGAAAGCATCAAGTTGGGACCAGATAAGGTATACCCCAGTCCACTATGGAAGGTGAGGGAGGAGATTGCTGAGCATCTGGCAATAATCTTTGCATTTTCAATGGGGACAGGAGAGGTTCCGGAGGGTTGGAGGGTTGCAGGTGTTGTTCCCTTATTCAAGAAAGTGACCAGAGATAGCCCAGGAAATTATAGACCAGTGAGTCTTATTTCAATGGTTGGTAAGTTGATGGAGAAGATCCCGAGAGGCAGGATTTATGAACATTTGGAGAGCCATAATATGATTAGAAATAGTCAGCATGACTTTGTCAAAGGCAAGTCTTTTTAGGAGCCTGATTGAATTTTTTGAAGATGTGACTAAGCACATTGATGACGGTAGAGAAACAGATTAGTATATCTGGATTTCAGCAAGGTAAGGTACCCCATAAGGTACCTTTGATAAGGTACCCCATGCAAGGCTTATTGAGAATGTAAGGAGGCATGGGATCCAGGAGAAATTGCTTTGTGGATGCAGAATCGGCTTGCCCAAAGAAGGCAAAGAGTGAATGTAGACAGGCCGTATTCTGCATGGAGGCCGATGGCCAGTGGTGTGCCTCAGGGAACTGTTCAGGGACCTCTTCTCTTCATGATTTTTATAAATGACCTGGATGAGGAAGTGGAGGGGTGGTTTAGTAAATTTGCTGATGACACAAAGATTGAGGGTGTTGTGGATAGTTTGGAAGGCTGACAGATGTTTCAGCGGGACCTTGATAGGATGCATAACTGGGCTGAGAAGTGGAAGATGGCGTTCAACCCAGATAAATGTGAGGTGGTTCATTTTGGTAGGTCAAATATGATGGCAGAATATAGCATTAATGGTAAGACTCTTGACAGTGTGGAGGATCAGAGGGATCTTGAGATCCGAGTCCGTAGGTCTGTAGGGCACTCAAAGCTGCTATGCAGGTTGACTCTTTGGTCAAGAAAGCATACGGTGCATTGGCCTTCATCAATCATAGGATTGAGTTTAAGAGCCAAGAGGTAATGTTACAGCTAATTAAGACCCTGGTCAGACTCCACTTGGAGTACTGTGCTCATTTCTGGTCGCCTCACTACAGGAATGATGTGGAAACTATAGAAAGGGTGCAGAGGAGATTTACTAGGATGTTCCCTGAATAGTGAACATATCCTAAGGGATAAGGTGCCTTTTCTCCTTGGAGCGACAAAGGATGAGAGGTGACCTGATAGAGGTGAAGATGATGAAAGGCATTGTTCATGTGGATAGTCAGAGGCCTTTTCCCAGGGCTGAAATGGCTAGCATGAGAGGGCACAGGTGCTTGGAAGAAGGTACAGAGGAGATGTCAGGGGCAAGTTTTTAATGCAGGAGTAGGTGAATGCATGGAATGGGCTGCTGACGACAGTGGTGGAGGCAACTTCGATAGGGTCTTTTAAGAGACTCCTGGATAGGTTAGCAAAATAGAGGGCTTTGGGTAACCCTGGTTAATTTCTAAAATAAGTACATGTTCAGCACAGCCTCGTGGGCTGAAGGGCCTATACTGTGCTGCGGGTTTTTCTATGTTTCTATCCTTTCATCAGTTCACTGTAGGGTGTTGAGGTCTGATGCCTTGCTGCTGCGATACTACAGAATGATGGTGTTCCTGTAGAAAGCTGTTAGAATGGGGGCAGGGAGAATTGCGTACCTTAATCTCCTCAGAAAGTGAAAATGCTGCTGTGCCTTCTTGACTAGTGAGAAGCTGTTGTGGATCCAGGTTAGTCTGTCAGTCATGTGCACACCAGGGAACTTAGTGTTCTTCACAGCAGAGCTACTGATGTGCAATGAAGAGTGGTCAAGATGTTCTTCTTGATGTCCACTATTGTCTGTTTTTTTTTTCTTGTCCATGTTGAGATCTAGGTTGTTGTTCTCACACCATTTGATAACGCTACTTCAACACTATTTCATGGTGCCTATTTTGGACTATTCGTTTATTTTGTAACTTATAGTAAATTTAATTAATTGCATTATACAGCTGCCACAAAACAATAAATTTCACGACGTACGTCAATGAGAATAAACCTGATTCTGATTCTGGAACTAGGAAAGCAATCGTATTTGCCCTAATTCAGAAATAGATCACATTGAGAATGATTCCAGGAATGAAAGGGTTACCATTTGAGGAACATCAGGTAGCTCTTGGGCTGTATTCCCTGGAGTTCAGCAGAATGAGGGGAGGATCTCATAGAAGCATTCTGAATATTAAAAGGCCTGAACAGATTAGATGTGGCAAAGTTCTTTTCCATGGTAGGGGAGTCTAGGACAAGAGGGCACAACTTCAGGATTGAAGGATGTCCATTTAGGTGCAGAGAAATACTTTAGTTAGAGGGTGGTAAATCTATGGAATTTATTGCCACGAGCGGCTGTGGAGGCCAAGTTATCTAAAGCAGAGATAGATAGGTTCTTGATTAGCCAGGGCATCAAAGGGTATGGGAGAGAAGGCAGGGGAATGGGGATGACTGGAAGAATTGGATCAGCCCATTAATGAATGGTGGAGAAGACTTGACGGGCCAAATGGCCTACTTTTGCTCCTGATCTTATGGTCTTAAGATAGGAAAGTTGGAATTAGTCAGGATTAAAGGACTGCTAATAAGGAAGAACTTGGCATCACATATCTAGAATGGAACTTGAATGGTCTGCCCTCAACCTCAAAAGAGCAGTACTAACATTCAACATAAACTGCTGAATGCTGAAGGAACTCAGCAGGTCAGGCAACACCTGTGGAAGGAAATGGGTCGCTGATATTCTTATTGGCGTGCCTTCATCTAGCCCAGTCCTGATGCGAGGTCTCAACGCAAAACATCAACTGTCCACGGATGGTGTCTGATCTTACAACTTCTTCCTGCAGACAACACACACAAAATGCTGGTGGAACACAGCAGGCCAGGCAGCATCTATAAGGAGAAGTACTGTTGACGTTTCGGGCTGAGACCCTTTGAGACCCAAAATAAAATTTCAGTGCAAATTGATAAAACTAATCATATTTTATTTTCATTTATTTATTTAGAGATACAGCATGGAAAACGGCCTTCAGGCCTTTAAAACTGTGCTGCCCAGCAACCCCTGACATACCCAATTAACCCCAAGCTAATCATGGGACAATTTACAATGAGCAATTAACCTACCTGGTATGTGGGAGCAAACCGGGGCAACCAGAGCAAACCCACACATCCCACAGCTCCTTCGAGAGAATGCCAGGATTAAACTCTGAACTCCGACACCCTGAGCTGTAATAGTATCACACTAATTTCTACGCCTCTGTGGTGCCCAATTTTGCTCTAATTGTGTTTTTTTCTTGTAAAAAATGTGTATAATTTTTGTCAACTTTGTGTTTTTCTTGTGTATGTTGTGTCTCTGATGTTATCTGCCTGTGATACTGTTGCAAGTAAGCTTTTCATTGCACCTGTGCAGACATGTACTTGCACGGATTACAATACACTCTAATTTGTCTTTGATAAACTCGACTTTGAGAATCTTCCAGCAGTTTGATTTTGTTCCAGATTCCAGTATCTGCAGTCTTTAGTGTCCCCACAGTCCTTCAGCTTCTGTTCACTCTCCAACTAGCTTCTTGGTTCCTCTAAGGAGATTAATTTCTTTATGCACTAAAGGAATTTGCTTAATTTACTGTTAATTTGTGCTCTTTTAAGTACATTATCACTTGCTACACCTCTGCACTCTTCCCATAAGACTGGGCATATGACAAATAGCTACAACGAAGACAATAATTAGATTGTACCTGAGACACCAATCAATGCATTGGCTGAGCTTAACAAGCTTCAGTCCTGCACAGATGGCTTGTTCTCCATGGATTCCTCAGAACCAAAAGCCTTCTCTTCACTTTAGTTGAAGGTTGATTCTTACAGGTTCTACGTGAGGTTAAAAATGTCAGGCATACATGCATGCCAAAACAGAGGATTTTGTGAAAGTGAGAATACTTTTAATTGATCTTTAACAAGTTCTTAACAAGCAGTGAAGGATGAAGGGAAACATTTGATATTTTCAGCAATGTGCCAAGGCAGATAGTGCATTATGAGTATGTTGCTTATGAATACAGACTCTCCACATTCTGTCTGTTCGGTACTCTCTTCCAATGAAGCAGAGAAAAATCCAGAAATCAGAGATGCAAAGTGATTTGGGAGTGCCTGTGCAGGATTCCCTAAAAGTTAACTTGTAGATTGAGTCGGTGGTGAGGAAGGCAAATACATTGTTAGTATTCATTTTGAGAGCACTGTTGTATAAAAGCAATGATGTAATGCTGAGGCTTTGTAAAGCATTGGTTAGACTGATCTTGGAGTATTCACAGCAGTGTTTGACCCCTTATCTCAGAAAAGATGTCTGGTATTGCAGATAGTTCAGAGGAAGTTAAACTTAGAAACATAGAAAATCTACAGCACAATACATGCCCTTTGGCCCACAGTGTGTGCCGAAGATGTAATTACTATAGAAATTACCTCAGGTTACCCATTGCCCTCTATTTTTCTAAGCTCCATGTACCTATTCAGGAGCCTCTTAAAAGACCCTATTGAATCCACGTACATCGCCATCACTGGCAGTCCATTCCACGCACTCAGCAGTCTCTGTGTAAAAAAAGCTTACCCCTAACTTCTCCTCTGTACCTACTTCCAAGCACCTTAAAACTGTGCCCTCTCACATTAGCCATTTCAGCCCCAGGGAAAAGCCTCTCATTATCCACACGATCAATGACTCTCATCATCTTATACACCTCTGTCAGGTCCTCTCATTCTACATCACTCCAAGGAGAAAAGGCCAAGTTCACTCAACCTATTACTTAATAAATACTTTACTTCAGTATTCACTACGGAAAAGGATCTTGGTGATTGTAGCGATGACTTGCAGCAGACTGAAAAGCTTGAGCATGTAGATATTAAGAAAGAGGATGTGCTGGAGCTTTTGGAAAGCATCAAGTTGGATAAGTCAACACAAAGTGCACTGCAGATGCTGTGGTCAAATCAAGATCTACAAAAAAGCTGGATGATAGGCACCTAGAAGAGGAGACAGAGTGAAGGTGGGATGAGGGAAGGGAGAGGGAGGTGAATTACTGGAAGTTGGAGAATTCGATGTTCATACCAAGGGGCTGGAGACTACCCAGACGGTTTTTGAGATGTTGTTCCTCCATCCGGAGTTTGGCCTCATCTTGGCAGTAGAGGAGGCCATGTATGGACATATTCGAATGGGAATGTGAAGGAGAGTTGAAATGAGTGGAAACCGGGAGATCCTGTCTGTTGTGGCAGATGGTGCTTTGGTGCTGGACGAAGCGGTCCCCCAATCTGCCTCGGGTCTCACCGATGTAGAGGAGGCCGCACCGGGAGCACCGGATGCAATAAATGACCCCAACAGACTCACAAGTGAAGTGTTGCCTCACCTGGAAGGACTGTTTGGGCCCTGAATGGTGGTAAGAGATGAGGAGTAGGGACAGGTGTAGCACTTACGCTTGCAGGGATAAGTGCCAGGTGGGAGATCTATGGGTAGGGACGCGTGGACCAGGCAGTTGCAGAGGAAACGATCCCTGCGAAAAGCAGAGAGGGGTAGAGATGGAAAGATGTCCATAGTGGTGGGGTCCTGTTGAAGGTAGTGGAAGTTGCAGAGGATAATATGCTGGATCCGGAGGCTGGTGGGGTGATAGGTGAGGACAAGGGGGACACGGTCCCTGTTGTGGTGACGGGAGGATGGGGTGAGGGCTGAGGTGCGGGAAATGGAGATTTCTCGATCTCTCAGTCTCCATCTCTGGAGATAGACTGTCCACTGACATCTTCTACAAACCCACTGACTCCCATAACTACCTTGATTATACCTCTTCCCACCCTGCCAAATGCAAAAACTCTATTCTCTATTCCCAGTTCCTCCGTCTCTGCCGCATCTGCTCCAAGGATGAGGCTTTCCATTCCAGCACATCCCAAATGTCCTCTTTCTTTAAGAATCGTGGTTTCCCTTCTGCCGTCATCAATGATGCCCTCACCCGCATATCCTCCATTTCCCGCAATTCAGCCCTCACCCCATCCTCCTGTCCCCACAACAGGGACTGTGTCCCCCTTGTCCTCACCTATCACCCCACCAGCCTCCGGATCCAGCATTATCCTCCGCAACTTCCACCACCTTCAACAGGACTCCACCACTAAGGACATCTTTCCCTCTCTACCCCTCTCTGCTTTTCGCAGGGATCATTCCCTCTGCAGAGTAACTTCCACCCACAGAGACTCAGTCGACAATCCCTCTGTGACTTCCTCATTTTCTGCAGCCATGATACTGTCTCTGATCAGCAGTGCCATGCCCCCAACTCTCTTGCCTATTTCCCTGTCCTTTTTGAAATATCTAAAGCCATCTAAAATTCTTCAGAAAGATGTTGGGAATGAAGATGTGAACATATGAGGAGCATTTGATGGCTCTGGATATGAATGCGTTGGAGTTTAAAAGAACGAGGAGTGATCTCACTGAAGCCTACCAACATTAAAGATGTGGAACACTTGGACACAGCTGCCTTTACAGGACAAACCAGTGGTGTTGGCTTTTTTAAATGTCATTTTTTACAATTGCAAGATACTGCTGGATATTTGGAGCTTCAATCACTGCAGGTTTGCCCCGTCAGCAAGTTGTTTGATAGCAGAGAAGCTGCAGGAGCTGGAGCCACTGCTAGAGAAGGGCATCAGAGTCGATGTGGGAAGATGGTGTGCAGTCTGATAATGAGTGTTTAGCTTGGATATTTTTCTTGTGATCACAAGACCCTGGTAGACGTTGATAACATAGAATATTGCAAATCTGGTTCACTGATTTATTGGCGAGACTGATGGCAGGGGAACTGTGTGTCCTCGACTGTAGCTGAGACTAGGCATTGTGCCGCAGAGTCACCTCGTGAAGCTGCCCAGGAGGCAGTGTGGTGCCGGTTCCATGTAGAATTGGGGGCTGCCCCCTCCAGTCAGTGCTGCTCTCCAGTGTTCTCTAGTGGTAACAAGGCCGGATTGTGTTCATCTGCAGACTGCAGAGAGCATCCATGGACTCCAGGACTTGGGCCATGTTATATATTTTTTTGTATGACTGAATGTTTACTGATATCTTATATGTACTATAAGTACATTGTGCTGTGTATGACTGTTGGTACTGTGTTTTGCACCTTGACTCCAGAGGAACACTGCCTTGTTTGGCTGTATTCATGGGCATTCAGGTATGGTTAAATAGTAATTAAACTTGATTAAATATTGAGAAGTCTAGGTAGAGTGGATGTGGAGAGCATGTCCTATAGTGAGGGACTTTTTAACCAGAGGGAAGAGTCTCACAATACAAGGACATCCCTTTGGAACAGAGATGAGGAGGATTTATTTAACAAGAGAGTGGTGAATCTATGGAATTCATTGGCACAGATGGCTGTGGAGACCATGCCATTGGTTTTAAAGCAGAGGTTGCTAGGTTCTTGATTAGTGATAGCCAGATAGAGCATTATGAGGGCATTGTAACGTGTAAATGAACAGAAATTCCCTCTGTACTCGGCTCAAAACATTAACAGTTTATTCCTCTCCATAGATGCTACCAGACCTGCTGAGTTCTTCCAGCATTTTGTATATTTTGCTCTGACTGCCTATTACTCTCTTCCTATGACAAAACTTGGTAAAGAAGACCTCTCACAAGAGATTTGGCAAATGCTGGAAACCCAGAGCAATGTAAGTGAAATGCTATAAGAGCACAGTAGATCAGGCAGCACCTATGGAGAGGAAAGAACATTCGATGTTTTGGGCCAAGACCTTTGATCAGGAGAGGAGAGAAATGGGGAAGATAACAGAATAAGAAGGTGGAAGGGGAAGGAATTTTGGGACAGCAGGTGATAGGTGGGTGGGAGAGGGAGGGAGAAATGATGTGAGAAACTGGAGGGATAGGTGGAAGAGGTAAAGGGCTGAAGAAGAGGGAATCTGATAGGAGAGTAGAGTAGCCATGGGAGAAAGGGAAGAAGTAGGGGCACTGGAGGGAGATGACAGGCAAGTGAGGAGAAGAGAAGGGGTGAGTGGAAAACCAGAATGGAGAATGGAAAATATGAAAAGGGGGCGGGGAGGAATTACTGGAAGTTAGGGAGAATCAATGTTCATGTCAACAGGTTGGAGGCTACACAAACGGAACATGAGGTGCTGCTCCTGCAACCTGAGAGCCGACTTATCTTGGCGGTAAAATAGGCCGTGGACCTACATGCTGGAATGGGAATACGACATAGAAATGCAATATTCCTGCTGTTTTTTTCCCAGAATATCTGTCCAATAGCTACACAAAATTGAAACAAAGCATTTGGGATGGTTTCAATTGGGATGTTGGGGGCCTGCTGAGTAAGTGGTCATTTATTAAGTGCTCAACTGTAGCAGTGTGTTCCATTCCTTCAATGGCTTCATCAACCACCTGAATATCACAAAAATGGAGCGGGAGCAAGCCTTGTGTTGACAGACTGTCCAAGAAGATGAAAAAGCTTCATGATTTGCTTGGGAAAAGAGAAAGGGAAAACATTTACAACGATGCTCATGGAACATGAGGACATGAGTTATAGGGGATGGTTAAATTGGTTAGGACATTATTCGCTGGAGTGTAGGAAAATGAAGAGAGATTGGAAAGAGATATACAAGGTTATGAGAAGTATAGATGGGATAAATGCACTTTGGTTTTTCCACTGAGGTTGTGTGAGACTAGAACTCAAGGTCATGGGTTAAGGGTGAAAGGTGAAATATTGAAGGAGGATCTGAGAAGGAACTTCTTTACTCAGAATGTGGAAGAAGCTGCCAGCAGAAATGGTGTATGTGGCGTTCAATTGCAACATTTAAGTCAACTTTCATTAACTACGTGGATGGGAGGGGTGTGGTGGGCTATGGTCCAGCTGCAAGTCACTGGGATTAGGCAAAATAACAGCTTGGCATGGACTAGTTGCGCTCGTTTCTGTGCTCTTATGCTTGTTGGCTCTATGATATCTCATTGGTTCATTAGAGACTGCAGATGGTGAAACTTGGAGCAAAAGAAACCGCTGGCGGAATTCAATGGTTGAGCAACATCTGTAGGGGAGAGGAATTACTGATATTTCAGTTCAAAACCCTGCACCAGGACAAATTAATATTTTTCGCAACTGTTATAATGCAATTGTCATTTTACATTAATGACTACACTCCAGTCTTAAGTAGACCATAAACAAGAAGACATAGGAGCAAAATTAGGCCATTCAGCCCTTCGAGTCTGCTCCCATTCCATAACATTTGATTTATTATCCCTCTCCATCCTATTCTCCTGCCTTCTCAAAACTTTTCTCGTAACGTTTGTTGTCCTTACTAATCAATAGGATTCAATAGGTACATTTAATGTCAGAGAAAAGTATACAATATACATCCTGAAATTCTTCCACGTAAACATCCACGAAAACAGAGGAGTGCTCCAAAGAATGAATGACAATTAAATGTTAGAACCCCAAAGCTCCCCCAGCTCCCCAACACAAAAGCAGCAGCAAAGCAATGAAACCACCATCCCCCATCAGCAAAAAGCAACACCACCCTTTGACTAAAGCAGAGGTTTCCCAACTTTTTTATGCCATGGACCAACACCATTAAGCTAGGGGTTTGTGGATCACAGGTTGGGAACCCCTAGAGTAAAGAAATTTCTCCTCATCTCCATTCTAAAGAGATATATTATAGAAGTGTGCTCTCTGGTCCTAGACTCACTAGTGAAAGGAAACATCCTCTCCACATCCACTCTATCTGGGCCTTTCATTATTCACTACATTTTAATGATATCCCCACTTATTCTTCCAAACTCCAGCGAGTACATGTCTAATCATCTTGAAGTAGTTTGGGATACCCTGAAACATTTGTGAAAAGTTCTGCAAAAATTCAATAATTATTAATCCTACTATTCTAAAGGAGACTTTGACAAGGCATCAATACAAGCTGATTATAACAAGGTCTGACAAATGCTGACAAGCTCCATTGTCTCAGAGATTGTGAAGATCATGTGAAGGGAAGAGGTATGTAGGAGGCCATTGTTAAATGATTTTTTGTGAACTGAGAGACTGACAGGCGGGATGTGGTAAAGGAGGATTTGAACTTGGTGATATGATTTAGTTGTGAATTAAGAACAACATTTTAGAGTCATTTTGTCCTATCAGGCACTATTTTCAAGCTCTTCAATGGATCTCTTGAAAAATAAGATGGATTCTTTGTGTCACAATCCACTGTACCTTGTTATGATATTCCACTTTAACGTTTACCTGCACTTTTCTGCATTTTTTACACTTTATTTTGCATTGTTATGATTTTATCTTGTTTTACTTCAATGTGCTGTGTAATAATTTGATCTGTATAACCAATATGCAAGACAAGCTTTTCACTATATCTTGCTACATGTAACAATAATAAATCAATAACACCATAACATATAAGAAAAGAATTAGGGTTTTGGATAATCATGTCTGCTCTGCCATTTCATCATGGCTGATCCAATTTCCTCTCAGCCCCAGTCTCCTCTCTTTTCCCCATATCCCTTCATTCCCTGGCCAATCAAGAATCTATCGACCTCTGCCTTAAACATACATAAAGACTTGGTCTCCACAGCCGTCCATAATAAAGAATTCCACAGATTCACCACTCTCTGGCTAAAGAAATTCCTCCTCATCTCCATTCTAAAAGGATGTCCCTCTATTTAGAGGCTGTGTCCAATACCAGCATCTGAGCAAGTCCCATTTGCCTTCACAAAGCAATGCCCAAAAAGGTAGCATCCATCATTAAAGAACCCCCATCACTCAGAACATGCCGTCTTTTCATTGCTAACATCAAGGAGGAGGTACAGGATCCTGAAGACACATAGTCATTGTTTCAGAAACAGCTTCTTCTCCTTTGCCATCAGATTTCTGAATGGATAATGAGAGGGGATCTTATGGAAACATACAAAATTTTGAAAGGGATAGATAAGATAGAAGTAGGAAAGTCATTTCCATTGGTAAGTGAGGCTAGAACTTGGAGACATTGTGTCAAGGTTCAGGGGAGAAGATTTAGGATGGACATGAGGAAAAACTGTTTATCCCAGAGAGTGGTGAATCTGTGGAATTCTCTGCTCAGGGAAGCAGTTGAGGCTTCTTCACTAAATATAATTAACATACAGTTAGATAGATTTTTACATAGTTGGGGAATTAAGGGTTATGGGGAAAAGGCAGGTAGATGGAGCTAAGTTTACAGAGATATCAGCCATGATCTTATTGAATGGCGGGGCAGACTTGATGAGCCAGATGGCCTACTCCTGCTCCTATTTCTTATGTTCTTATGAACCCAACCTCACTATCTATTTCTTTGCTTTCTTTCGCACTGCTTATTGCAATGTATTGCTGCTAAACACAACAAATTTCACAACATATGCCAGTGATATTAAACTTGATTCTAATTCTGAGTAAGTTCCATTTGCTCTCAAGTTGCCCACAATTCCTTTAAGCCTTTTCTATCACATGCCTGTTCAATTATCTTTTAAGCATCGTATTTGTACCCACCTCTACCACTTCCTCTGATGGCTTCTTTCACATACACACATCCTCAATGTAGAAGAAGTTGTCTCTCAGGTCCCTTTTTAAATCTTTCCCTTCTCACTTGAAATCTATGCCCTCAAGTTTTGTACTTCTCTACCCTAGGGAGAAGACTGACATTCTCATTATCTACACCCTTCATGATTTTATAAACCTCGGTATGGTCATCCCACTAGCCTCTGGGGAAATATTCCTAGCCAATTCAATGAAGCACACACAAAATACTAGAGGAACTCAGCAAGTCAGGAACCATCTATGGAAATGAACAAACTGTTGATGTTTTTGGGCCAGAACTCTTCTTCAAGATGAAAGGAAGGGGGAGGAAACTAGAATAAAAAGATACAGGGAAAAAGGAATTAGGATAGCTCGAAGGTGACAGGTGAAGACAGGTTGGTAGGAAAGATGAAAGGCTGGAGAGGAAGGAATCTGTTAGGAGGGAAGAGTGGACCATAGGAGAAAGGGAAGGAGGAGGTGATAGACATGTGACAAGAGATAAGAGGCCAGAATAGGGAATAGAAGAAGAGGTGGGGGATGGAAAAAAATTTTCCAGAAGAAATTGATGTTCAAGCCATCGGTTTGGAGGATACTCAGGCAGAATATAAGGTGTTGTTCCTCCACACTGAGAGTGGCCTCATTGATGCACCATCAATAACTCTCTGAGACGTGAGGCGAAATATCGGCTTTTATTGACTAGAAGAAAGAACAAGCAGTGGTTGACCACCATACTACATCCTGGAGACTGAGGGCAGGGCTCAGGCCTCAATCACCTTTATACCGGGGTGTGTGGGAGGAGCCACGGTCAGTGGTCAGCGGGGGGGGGGGGGGGGGGCGTGTCTAGACAGGTATATGTAGTTCACCGCACTCATTACGGAACAAGAGGAGGCCATGGACCGACATGTCAGAATGGGAATTAAAATGTTTGGCTACAGGAAAGTTCCGCTTTTGGCGGATGAGCGGAGGTGCTTGACGAAGTGGATCCCCAACTGAGACTAGCCAACTTAGGCCTAGCAAATGCAGACTCTTTTAAAACTCAAAGCCGATGTCTGAGAATCCAAGGCCTGGATTCTGGAGGCCTGAAAGTGTGAGGGTGTGTGTGATAGGGAGGGTGGGAAAGGGGCCAGTTTTCCCTGCTGTTGTCCTGTTTTGTTATATTGTTATTTGTGTTGCTCTGCAGAATATGGTAGGCATGCTATGTTGGTAGCAGAATGTGTCGCAACACTTGTTCGCTGCCCCCAGCATATCCTTATGAGGCGTTAGTTAGTAACACAAACGGCACATTTCACTGACTGTTCAATGTCCATGTGGTAAACAAATGTGAAATTTTACAATTAAATACTGGTGTCTGTTTAAATATTCCACAGCATTATCAGAAAGTCTTCAGTACTTACAGAGTTTCCAACACACAGGAAGATTTGAAAACCATGGGCTAAAGGAGAATAAATCACACCAAACTTGGCATGAAAAAAAAATGTGCTTGATTTTAAACATGCTTGACTTAATTCCAGTTTCAAGCCATTCATCCGGAACAAGCTATTAATGGATTCTATTATGAAAAGTATGAGGTAACGTGCTGCAGTTTGTCCTTTGGAAGCTGTTAACTTTATAATTGCACAGATGACAAATGGGTTTTGGCATTGTGTCTATGTGGTGAAGATTGAGGGAAAGGCAATCTCCACCATTGCCTCTGTCTAAGCATCATTACAGCACACTGATATCCAGAGGCAGCAAATCAGTGTCGCTCTTGTATCTCACAGATTCATTAAGTCATACAGCACAGAAACAGGCCCTTTGGCCCAGCTCATATATGTTGATTATGTTGCTTAGTGTGCTAGTCCCATCGGCCCACATTTGGCTCATAGCTTTCCAATCCTATCCTATCTGTGTACTTGTCTAGATGGCTTTTAAATTTTGCTAATGTACCTGCCTCAACCACTGTTTCTGGCAGCTCATTCTAGATACACACCATCGTTTTACATGAAGATCCTGGCCCTTTTAAATCTCATGCCTCTGTTTTTAAACATATGCTGTCCTGTTTTACTGGAGATAAAAAAGCTAGTGAAGAGAAATGGTACCATAGAGCCATAGAACATTACAGCACAGAAACAGGCCTTTTGGCCCTTCTTGGCTGTGCCGAACCATTTTTCTGCCTAGTACAACTGAAACAAGCTCACACATTCCACTGAATTCAAAAGCAGGTTTAATATCACTGGCATATGTCATGAAATTTCTAGTTTTGTGGCAGCAGTACATTGCAATACATAATAATAATAAAAAACTATAAATTACAATAAGAAGTATATTTAAAAATTAAACTAAGTTGTGCAAAAAGAGAGCAAAAAAAAAAATTGAGGTAATGTACATCGGTTCATTGTTTGTTCAAATGAGAGGAAGAGGCTGTTCCCAAAATGTTGAGTGTGTGACTTCAGGCTCCTGTACCTCCTTTTTTGCGATAACCGTGAGAAGAGGGCATGTCCTGGGTGATCAGGGTCTTTACTGATGGATGCTGCCTTTTTGAGGCATCACCTTTTGAAGCTGGCCTCAATGCTGAGGAGGCTGGTGTGCATGATGGAACTGACTGTGGCTTTATCCAATCCTGTGTGGTTGTCCCTCCATACCAGACAGTGATGCAGTCAGTTAGAATGCTCTCCATGGCACAACTGTAGAAAGTTTCTCATATGCTAGAGAAAGTTCAGAGGAAAGAGATTTAATAAGAACACAAAGACAACCTATTCACCCAGAAGGTGGTCAATATATGGAACAAGATATCAGAGGAAGTGGTTGGTGCAGGTACATGGATAGAAAGGATTTAGAGCAGGTTTCCTAACCTGCAATATCTTGCTTAATGGTATTGGTCGATGGCATAAAAAAGGTTGGTAACCCCTGGTTTAGTGGGATAAATAACGTGTAGAAAACAAAATGAGTTCATTGGCACAGGTACAATGAAAAACTTACAGCAGCTTCACAGGCATATATCATCCAATGAGCAGCATTCACAAGGCACAATGGAACTACTGTAGCTTACATGGGAACCTTAGTCAACATGGACCACTTGAATCATAGAGCCAATGTCTGTGCTATGTGACATTGTGGATCTACCATACACAAGCATAGAACCAAACAGGAATCAAATGTCATGGGAACCAAGGGCAAAAAGAAACCAAGGTAAGAACCAAGGTAAGAAACCAAGGTCAAATATCAAATATCAGAATAAATTTTTATCGAAGTACACACCATATATTGTACAACCTTGAGTTTCATTTTCTTGTAGCCATACTCAGTAAATTCTGTAACCATAATAGAGACAATGAAAGACCCTCCACTCTGTCGTGTCCCACATGGAAAACAGGATCTCAGGTGCCAGTACTTTTAATACACTTCTGTTTGGTGCTCAACAACGTCATACACCAGAAAATGAAGAGGAACGATCCTTGCTGGGTCTGTACACCTCCCTCTGCAACTGGATACTGGACTTCTTAACAGAAAGGCCACAGTCAGTCCATGTGGGCAGCAACATCTCCAGTTCCATTACACTGAGCACCGGCACTCCCCGAGGCTACATGTTCAGCCCGCTGCAGTACACACTGCTGATTTGAGACTGGATCTCAGGTTTCTGCTCAAACCATGTCATCGAGTTTGCGGACGACACAACAGTGGTTGGCCTCATCAACGACTATGACAAGACACAGTACAAGGGAGGAAGTGGAACAGTTGGTGGATTGGTGTGAGAACAACCTAACCCTGAATATGGAGAAGACCAAGGAAATTATTGTGGACTTCAGGAAGGTTCAGACGAACCATGGCCATCTGTGAATACATGGCTCCTCCGTGGAGAGAGTTAACTGCACCAATGTCTTGGGAGTTCACTTCATGCATGACCTCACCTAGTTGCTTAATATCTCCTTCCTGAACAAGAGGGCACAGGAGCGCACATACATCCTACGAAGATTAAGGCCCTCCCTCAGCCACCCCATCATCTTAACTGTGTTTTACAGAAGCACCGCTAGCAGCATCCTGACAAACATCCATCTGGTTTGGGCGCAGCTGAGCGTCAAATCAAATTCCCTACAAAGGACTTTGAGAACAGCTGAGAAGAACATAGGGACCTCCCTACCATTCATCGGGAACATTTATCAGGAGCGTTGCATACGCAGGGCCCTTCATATTATCAAGGATCTCACCCATCCATCCAGCATCCACATTGACTTTCTAGCATCAGGCAGGAGGCTCCAATGCATAAAAGCAAGAACGGTCAGGATGGAAAACAGTTTCTTCCTTCAGGCCATTAGGCTTCTGAACTCCCCACTGCATCATATTCAAAGTGTCACTGGTTAATCTGTACTGTACCATAGAATATTTAATTTATTCATTTAGCTTGTTACTTATGTGTGATTCTTCTGTAGATTTTAGCCTTACCTTCATTAGATATTGTGTGCTATGTATACTACAGTGCTTAGCTTGACTTGACTTAACAACAGGGCAGAAAACCAGTGTGTCAAAGACAACAAACTGCAAAAGCAAAAGAAAAAAAAGAATAAATAAATAGATAGATAGATAGATAAATAAATAAATAAGGATAAATTATCGAGAACATGAGATGAAGAGTCCTTGAAAGTGAATCCGTAGGTTGTGGGAACAATTCAGTAATGGGCATGTGAAGTTGAGTGAAATTATCCTCTCTGGTTGAGGAGTCTGATGGTTGAGGGATAATAACTGTTCCTGAGCCTGGAGGTGTGAGTCCTGATGGCAGCAACAAGAAGAGAGCATGATCTGGATGGTGAGGCTTCCTGATGATGGATGATGCTTTCCTGTGACAGCGTTTCATGTAGATATGCTCAATGGTTAGGAGGGTTTTACCAGTGATGGACTGGACCATGTTCACATGATTTTGCAGGGTTCTTGTTTAAGGGCATTCGTGTTTCCACACCAGGCCATGGTATAACCAGTCGATATACTCTCCACCACACATCTATCGAGATTTGTCAAAATTTTAGATGTAATACCAAATCTTTGCAAACTCCAAAGAAAGCAGAGGTGCTGTTGTGCTTTCTTATTAATTCCACTTATGTGCTGGGTCCAGAACAGGTCCTCCAAAATTATAAAATCAAGGAATTTAAAGTTGCTGACCCTCTCCGTCTTTCTTATTAATTCCACTTATGTGCTGGGTCCAGAACAGGTCCTCCGAAATTATAAAATCAAGGAATTTAAAGTTGCTGACCCTCTCCGTCTTTGATCCCCTAACAACGGCTCATAGACCTCCAGTTTTCTAGTTGTGAATTCCTAAATAAAAACTAGAATTTTATTTATCCAAACCTTCAAGCGATTTCTCGAGCTCTGACACACAAACAAGGTAGATAAACTGCCGGGAGTTGCACTGAACAGTGTAAAAATAAAGTTCTTGGCAGTGTCAAGCGACTATTCTGATTTGGACAATTTTTTGAGCCAAATTTTTTCTCCAGCAATCTTCTAATGTATGGAGGTTCTGAACACCCTCCTATTTTGAAATCTATTAATGGCCCAACCAAAAATAAACTAAAAATTATTAACTGAAAAATCAAGATTGCAATCCACTTAATGTAATTGGGCACCCAGTCCAGTGCCAATAGAATTATTGACAATTTTTGATATTCTACTTTGTCATTTGAGATATAGAGCACTATTATCAATCTGCAGTTGAGTGACTTAACCAAAGTATAAACTAATCTTCAAGCACCATTATTCATTCCAGCTCACTGACAGTCAACACTAGTATACCTCAAGGATGTGTGCTTAGTCTGTTGTTCATGACAGTGTGGCTAGGTACAGATAATAATCCATCTATAAATTTGCAGATGACTCAACTGTTGGCAGAATCTCAGATAGTGAAGAGGAGGCATACAAGAGTGAGGTAGATCAACTGGTTGAGTGGTGTCACAACAATAATCTTGCAGTCAACGTCAGTAAATCCAAGGACTTGATTGTGGATTTCAGGAAAGGGAAGCCAAGGGAATACACTCCAGTTCTCATCGAAGGGCCAGCAGTGGAAATGGTGAGCAGTTTTAGGTTCCTGGCTGTCAACAACTCTGAAGATCTATCTTGAAGCCAACATTGATACAATTACAAAGAGGGAATGCCAGTGGCCAGGTTTCTTTAAGAGTTTGAAGAGAATTCGTATGTCACCAAAGACTCTAACAAATTTCTGCGGATGTTCCAAGGTGAGGTGGTAGCCTAGCAGTTAGTATAAAGCTTTACAGCTCCAGTGAACCAGGTTCAATTCCTGCCACTGTCTATAAGGAGTTTGTATGTTTTCCCCATGACTGTTTGGGTTTCCTCCCACATCCCTAAGACGTACAGGTTGCTCGGTTACTTTGTCACATGGGTGTCATTGGGTGACGGGGGTGTTATTAGACCAAAAAGGCCTGTTACCGTGCTATATCTCTAAATTTAAAAACATGAAATATCAATGAAAAATGAATCAAAATGGAATATCAAAAATAAAATACCATGGAGAGAATTCTGACTCTTTGCATCATCATCTGGTATGGAGGGGTCACTGCACAGGATTGCAAAAAGCTTTAGAAAATTGTAAACTTAGCCAGCTCCATCGTGAACACAGCCCTTTCACATTTGAGGACATCTTCAAAATTTGCATCCATCATTAAGGAACCCCTTCTCCCAGGACATACCCTTATATTATTTTTATTATAATGATATTTAGTGATACAGTGCAGAATAGGTTACATCACCCCAGCAACTCCTAACAAACCTGATTAACCCAAACCTAATCACAGTAAAATTTACAATGCACTCCACAGCAAAGATGTACAGAGACTCCTTACAGTACGGCACTGGAATTGAACTTTGATCTCTAGTACGCTCTGAGCATCATGCTAACTGTTACGTTACCAAGGCATCCCATTTCCACCATCTTCGCATTGCTACATCAGAAAGAAAGTATAGATGTAATACTCAACATTTCAGAAGCAGCTTTTACCCATCTGCCATCATATTTCTGAAAGGACATTGAACCCATGTACACTAACTCACTATTGTTTTTGCTTCCTTGATATGAACACAGCATCCATATTAAGGACTCTTACCATCCTCTTTTCATTGCTACTATCAGGGAGAAAGATACAGGAGACTGAAGACACACACTCACAAGATTAGGGAACAGCTTCTCCCACACTCCATCAGATTTCTGAACCACCTCCCTCACTATGTTGCACTCTTTTTGTACTAGTTATTTTTATTATATATAGTATATTCCTTATTGTGACTCATGGAACTTTTGTAATGTATGACACTGCACTGTTACCATAAAACAACAAATTTCACAACAGATGTCAGTGATCATAATCTTGATTCTGATTCACCAAAATACAATGGAGCAGTCTTCATGTTACAGAGTATAATACCATGTATAGTGAATTATATTACTAATGTTGCACTTCTTTACAGAATGTACATGTAAGACTATTTTAGGAGAAGGTGATGCATAATTAATCATGTGTAATCGCAGTTGCTTGATTAGATCCTACAGCACACATGTGAAATCTCTTGGTCTTCAATGTTGTCTGTTGATCTATTTTGGAATAGATAGGACACTCAATGGCCATTTCATTAGGTACAACTGTACGTTAATGCAAACATCTAATTAACCAATCATGTGGCAGCAACTCAATGCATTAAAGCATGCAAATGTGGTCAAGAGATTCAATTGTTATTCAGGTCTAACATTAGACTGGGGGAAGAAATATGGGTGGAGTGACTTTGATCATAGAATTATTGTTGGTGCCAGGTGGGGTGGTTTGAGTATCTCAGAAACTACTGATCTCCTGGGATTTTCATACACAATAGTCTCTAGAGCTTACAGAGAATGGGGTGAAAAACAAAAAAAAAAAACCATTTTATAAATGAGAGTGCTGTGGGTGAAATGGTCTTGTTAATGAGAGAGGTCACAGGAGAATGGCCAGACTGGTTCAAGCTGACAGGAAGGCAGCAGTAACTCAAATAATCACTTGGTATAACAGTGGTGTGCAGAAGAGCATTTATGAATGCACAGCATGTCAAACCTTGAAGTGGATGGATAACAATAAAAAAAACATAATAGTAATAAATAAGCAATAGATATCGAGAACTTAAAATAATGAGTCATTGAAAGTGAGGCAATAGGTTGTGGAAACAGTTCAGTGATGAAATGAGTAAAATTGAGTGAAGTTATTCCCTCTGCTTCAAGAGCCTGATGGTGGAGCGGTAATAACCGTTCATGAACCTGGTGGTATCAGTCTTAAGAAGTACCTTCTTCCTGATGGCTGCAGTGAAAAGAGAACGTGGCTTGCACAGACAAAATGTCAGGGCAACTCAGCAAATTAACAGCCTCCTTCATCACTTTAGTCACCCTGACTGCAGTCAATGAATCATCTATTGCCTTGCTATCTCAACCCAGCCTATGTACCTCTACAATGATCAGTGCTACCATTAATGTAAACCAGGCATAACTTTGTACATGCCTATGTTGTCCAGTCCTTCATAAGTCCTGATGAAAGGTCATGGCCCGAAACGTCGACAATTTATTCCCCTCCGTGGATGCTGCCTGACTTGTTGAGTTCCTCCAGCATTTTGTGTGTGTTGCACAAGATGTCTCAGAGCTGCTGCTGAAGATTATTTAGAGGGTGGCTGAGCAACCAGAGGTCATGGTGCACATTGGCACCAATGACATACTGAAGACAGAAAGGGAGCAGAGGTCCCGGATATTGTGTATAGGGAGTTAGGCTAGAGGCTGAAGATCAGGACCTCCAAGGTAGTAATCTCTGGATTACCCCCAGTACCACATGTCTACCACAGGAATACTACAGGAATAGGATTATAATACAGATGAATGAGTGGCTGGGGAATTGTTGAAGGGAACAAGGCTTCAAATTTCTGGTTCATTACAATCTCTTCTGCAGAAAACATGACCTAAATGAAAAGGACTAGATACATATCAGCTAGTCACAAATATCCTTGTAGGCAAGCTTGCTCGAGCATTTGGGGAAAGTTTAAGCTAAGATGGTGGTGGGGTAGGGGAGGATGGGAACCAGAGTAATAGGACTGAGGATGGAGCAGTTGGTATACAAGTTGATGCACTGTGTAATGAGACTGTGAGGAAGGACAGGCAGATGTGAGGGAACCATTGCAGTCAGTGGGATGAGTTGAAGTGTAACATGGAGGCAAAATCAATAATGCTGATGAATACAGGACTGAAGCTGTTATATTTGAAAGCATGCAGCATATGAAATACGGTAGATGACCTTGTAACATAGTTAGAGATTAGCAGGTATGATGTTGCGGGCATCGCTAAGTTGTGGCCGAAGGAAGATCATAGTTGGGAGATTGACATTCAAGGATACACCTTGCATCAAAAGGACAGCAGGTAGGCAGAGGGAGTGAAGTAGTTCTGTTGATGCAAAATGAAATCGAATCTTAAATAAGAGATCAATATAGGATCAGAAGATGTTCAATCCTTGTGGGTAGAGTAAAGAAACTGCAAGGGTAAAAGGACCCGGAAGTTATATACTGTATAGAGTGGAGCACAGTAGCCAAGATGTGGGATATAAATTTCAACGGGAAATAGAAAATGTATGTAATGAGGGTAATATTACAATAGTCACAGGGGATTTCAATATACAAGTAGATTGAGAAAATTAGGTTGGTGTTGGATCCCAAGGGAAGGAATTTGCAGAATGCTTACTGAATGGCTTTTTAGAGAAGCTTGTAGTTGAGCTCATTAGGGGAAAGGCTTTTCTGGATTGTGTGTTATGTACCAGATTTGATTAAGGAGCCTCAGGTAAAGTAACCATTGGGACAGTAATCATAATATGAATAATTGAGAAGGAGCAGAGAAAGGCAGATGCATCAGTATTACAATGGAGTTAAGAGAATTGCAGAGGCATGAGAGAGTTGCTGGCCAAAGATGATTAGAAAGGGACACTAGCAGGGATGGTGGCAGAACAGCAAAGGCTGGAATTTTGGGGAGCAATTCAGAAGCCGCAGGATAAATACATTCCAAAGGTGAAGTATTCTAAAGGGCGGATGAAGCAACAATGAGTGACAAGAGATGTCCAAGGCAGCATAAAAGCAAAAGAAAGAGCATACAATATAGCAAAAATTAGTCAGAAGTTAGAGGATTGGGAAGCAGAAAGCAACTGAAAAACAAATCATAAGGAGAGAAGAACTGAAATATGATAGGAAGCTAACCAATAATATCAAAGAGGATATCAAATATTTTCTCAGATAGATGAAGAGTAAAATAAACGCAAGAGATGATATTAGACCAATGGAAAATGACACTGGAAAGGTAGTATTAGGGGATAAAGAAATGGCAGGAGAACTTCATAACTATTTTGCATCAGCCTTCTCTGTGGAAGACACTCGCAGTATGCCAGATATTCAAAAGTGTCGGTGGTGGGGGGCAGATGTGAATGTATTTACCATTTCTAAGGAGAGGTGCTTGGAAGATGAAAAGTCTGAAGGTAGCTAAGTCACCTGTACCAGATGGACTACACCCCAGGTTGCTAAAAGAGATAGCTGAAGTGTAATGATCGTTCAAGAATCACTAAGTTCTGGAATGGTTCCAGAGGACCGGAAAATTGCAAAATGACACTCTATCCACTCTTCAAGGAGAGAGGGAGGCAAAAGAAAGGAAATTATAGGCCAATTAGCCTCACTTGAATGGTTGGGAAGATGCTGGAATCAATGAGTAAGGATGAGGTTTCAGCGTACTTGGAAGTGCATGATAAAGTAGAGCAAAGTCAGCATTGTTTCAGGACATCATACCTGACAAATCTGTTGGAATTCTTTGAGGAAACAACAGGCAGCATAAACAAAGGAGAGTCAGTGGATGGTGTTCATTTGGATTTTCAGAACACCTTTAACACACATGAGGCTGCTTAACAAGATAAGAGCCCATGGAACTGTAGGAAAGATACTAGCATGGATAGAAAATTGGCTGATTAACAGGAGGCAAAGAATAGGAATAAAAGGATCCATTAATGATTGACGGCTGGTGACTAGTTCTGTTCCACAGGGGTCTATGTTGGGACTACTTCTTTTCATGTTATATGTGAATGATTTGGATGACGGAATTAATGGCTTTATGACCAAGTTTACAGAGGATACAAAGATAAGTGGAGCGGCAAGTAGTATTGAGGGAGCAGGGAGTCTTCAAAAGGATGGACAAATTAGGAGAATGGACAAAGAAGTGGTAGATGGAATATAGTGTAGAGAAGTGTATGGTCATGCACTTTGGTAGAAAGAAAAAAGATGTGAACTATTTTCTAAATGGGAGAAAATTCAAAAATCACAGGTGAAAAGGGGCTTGGGAGTCCTCATGTAAGATTCCTTAAAGGTTAGCTTGCAGGTTGAGTCAATGGTAAGGAAGGCGAATGTAATGTTTACATTAATTTTGAGGGGACTACAATATAAGAACAGGGATGTGATGCTGATGTTTTATAAGACTCTGATTTGATCACACTTGGATTATTGTGATCAGTTTTGGGGACCCTATCTTAGAAAAGTTATGATGTCATTGGAGGGGGCAATAGGAGGTTCATGGGAATGATTCCTGGACTGAAAGGGTTATCCTATCAGGAGCATTTGAAAGCTTTGTGTCTGTACTCAATGGAGCTTAAAAATCTGAAGGAGGATCTCATTGAAACCTAATGAATATTGGAAGGCTGAGACAGACTGGACGTGGAAAATATGTTTCCTGTAGTGTCTGATTCTAGGACCAGAGGGCACAGCTTCAGAAAAGTGGAACATCCATTTAGAACAGAGATGAGAAGGAGTTTCTTTAGCCAGTGGATGACAAATCTGCGTAATTCAGTGCTACAGATGGCTGGGGAGGCCAAGTCAATGGATCTATTTAAAGCAAAATTTGACAGGTTCTTGACTAGTAAGATTATCAAACGTTATGGGGAGAAAGCAGGAGAATTGGGCTGAAGGGAATAATAAATCAGCCAAGATGAAATGGTGGAGCAGAGTCAATGTGCCCTGTAGCCTAATTCTGCTCCTTTGTCAATGTTCTTCTGGTCCTACCTGTGGCATCTGCAGAAACTCTTGCGCTTAGAATCAGAACCAGTTTTATTATCACTGGCATGTGATGTGAAATAGATAGATAGATAGATAGATAGATAGATAGATAGATAGATAGATACTTTATTCATCCCCAAGGGGAAATTCAACATTTTTCCAGTGTCCCATACACTTATTGTAGCAAAACTAATTACATACAGTATTTAACTCAGTATAAATGATATACATCTAAAATCACCCTCCCAAAAAGCATTAATAAATAGCTTTTAAAAAGTTCTTAAGTAGTTTACGATTTAAGTTTGTTAACTTGTAACATGGCTACCTTGACTGTAACCTCAATGTTGTATTTCTGTCTACAAAAAGTGTTTTTGCACTCACTTATCAAATATCCAACTGTCTCTGTCTTGAAAATATTCAAGGATTTTTTTTCCTACCATATTTTAAGGGAGGAGATTTGTAAGGAGAAATGAATTAACTTCCTGTAATGTGCAAAACCTTAATTTAAGCCGTGATACCTAGTTTTATGAGGAAATACACCCTCTCTCTGCATATACACCCTGTCAAGATACAAGTTTATGTATCGTATGTACTTTGAAACATACAGTGAAATGCATTGTCTGTGTGAACAAACAGCACAGCTGAAGGACTGCTGGGGGCAAGTGTCATTATACGTTCTGGCACCAACGTAAGATGCCACATGCTTGGCAGAACTACACAGAACACAACAAGCACCAAAACAACAGTGGTAAAGCAGGCCCCTATGCTCCCTCCCACCCACATACTCATATAGCCCTTTAAACCTAGGACAGGCCACCTTCTCCAGCCTCTAACCTCCGGCAGACTCATCTCGGGGTTGCTCTTTGATCTCCTCAGTCACAAAGATTTGCAGATTGCATCTGCCAACTGTCCTCGACTTCCAGACTTTTGATTCAACCCTCAGGCTTCGATCCTCGACATTAACCCCAGGACATGTCAATTACACAAACACTTGGTCCAGAGTTCCGGAGTCACTGATGACGGGGCTCTGAACACTAGGCCTCCAACTCCTCTCTCACCGATTCGTGAACCCAGGAGGTGATTGGAATTCATTCCTCCTTCAGAAATCCCCTGGATATCATCATTATCAATTGAGACCCTCTCAATCTCAAAGATACATGTTTATCCTGTCCAATCTTTCATCATAAAGAAACTTGGCCATTCCGGGTATCAACATGACCTAAAGGTGCTGATGAATTTTGTGACAGGTAGGTCAGTGCAACTAGTAGACAAGGCAATGCTGGCATGTACCATACAGTGCCTGGTTCACATTATCTGTAGCACTGATCATTGTGCACACAAGTTGGACAGAGACAGGAAAGGAATCGATGATTCATCATCTGCACTCAAGATGACTCGAGCAACAAAAGAGGCTGCTGGCGAAAGATGAGCTTTGTCTCTTTGAAAGCTGCAATGGATGGCTCTGATACAGACAAAGATTGATGTTTTGTGGCAAACCTCTTTTAATTGTTTGAGAATCCGGTAAGGTTTGGCTCGAGAGCCAGAGCAGCCTTTTGCTCACTTGAGTGCAATCCAATAGCCTGTTGTCTCGATCCTGCAGAGAACAATCGAGTACTTGGCCACTAATGAAAGAGATGCTTCACTGGCTGTGTTCCATCCACAGTGGGAGTTGCTCATGGCCCCGCATTAAGTAACCCACAAGAGGCTTAGTCGTGCTGGGAGACTGAGTTTGATACAGAGATTCACAGACTTTCTCACTGTTGTGCAGCTCAGTGGATGTGCATGGGCCTGCCCAGCAGTACAGGAACGAGGATGCTGCTTGTTAAGATGAACACATCTGTTCCATACCTCTCACTGCGTAGGACAGAGAAAGCGCCAGTCCATCCATCAGGCTCCCAAACCACCATGCATAATCAGGAAGAGGTAGCGGGGCCTTAGGTCCCACACCAACAGCTTCAGGAACAGTTATTGCCCTTCAGCCACCAGGCTTCTGAACCGGTGTGGATAACTTCACCCACCTCAACACTGAGCTGATTCCACAACCTACAGACTCACTCTCAAAGACTCTATTACAGCTCACGTTCTCAGTATTCTGTATTTTTATTTGCACAATTTGTCTTCTGTTGCACATTGTTTGGTTATCAATCTTTGTTTATCTAGATTTTTCATATATTTTATTATATTTCTTTATTTTCCTGTAAATGCCTGCAAGAAAATGAATCTCAGAATAGTATATAGCAACATACACTGTCTGTACTTTGAGAATGAATTTGCTTTGACTTTGAGCATTTGTCCAGGAGCAGCCAGTCACAATGATGACAGGCGTAGTCGATCAGCTCCAGGGATAGACAGCTCTCTTTGCCAGACAGCACACTGGATCAGCTCTTGGCTGAGAGGTTCAAACCACACGATGCTCTTGCTGAGTGGGAGAGGACCCTGCGGTCAAAATCCCAACTCTGAGCCAGTTTGAAGAACCAGGAATCGGGGACAGGTGGAGATTTGCCTACCCCCTAAGTTTGCTCTGCTATTCAATTAAAACACAGCTGATCGACAGCTCAAATCCGATTACTCATTGTTGCCTCTCAAAAACAAAAATCTGTCAACGCCTGTCAGCAAAGGTTCAACAGACTTACAGCCTTTGCAGGTGGGGGTTTTACCACCAATTGTTTCCTGATCTAATCGAGTAATTCTGATGTTACTATTGTATCTGCAAGAACAATTATTGCCCTACAACCATCGGTCTCCTGAATGAGCATGGAATAGTAGACTTAACACAATGCTGAACTGACTCCGCTACCTATGGACTCATTTTCAAGGACTCTACAACTCGTGTTCTTAGTTTTACATGTTTACTTTTTAATTTGTCTCAAGACCATAAGACAAAAGAGCAGAAGTCCGCCATTCGGCCCATCGAGTCTGCTCCGCCATTTTATCATGAGCCAATCCATTCTCCCATTTAGTCCCACTCCCCTGCCTTCTTGGTCTTGTTTGTTGATCTTTGTTATGCATAGATCTGCTCAAAAATTCCTTTGCATTTCCTTATTTACCAGTAAATGTCTGCAAGAAAATGAATATCAAGATATTGAATGGTGACATCTACATACTTTGTTAATAAATTTACTTTGACTTTGGCACACCCTGCAATCCACACTGCTGATAGTAGCTGCAAAACTTGCCCTCAGTAGATCCTGTGGTCCAGCAATGCAGCAACAAGCTGGAAGTTGATAATCTTCACAAAATGTAAGGGAAGTGTATACTGTCAAATGCATAAGTATGCCCAGGTACAATGAGAAACTCATGACCACAGACCATCAGAACATAGAACATTACAGCACAGTACATGACTTTTGGCCCACGATATTGTGCCATCTTTTTAACCTATTCGAAGATGAATCTAACTCTTCTCTTCCACATCAGATTAAATCAGTTAGGACTTTATTCCTTGGAACATTGAGGAGAGATCTTCAAAATTCTGAGGAGTATAGATAGGGTATATACAAGCAGGATTTTCTCCACTGAGGTGGAGTGGGACTACAACTAGAGGCTATGGGCTAAGGGTGAAAGTTGCATAGTTTAAAGGGGACATGAGCAGAAATTAATTCACCCAAATGGTCATGAGAACGTGGAATGAGCGGCCCGCACATGTGGTGTATGTGAGCTCGATTTCAACATTTAAGAGAAGTTTGTGTAGGTATATGGATAGTAGGGGTATGGAAGGATATAGTCTGGGTGCAGGTTGATGGGACTAGGCAGTTTAAATGGTTTGGCACAGAGTAGATGGGATGAAGGGCCTGTTTCTGTGCTGTGCTTTTCTATGACTATGACTCATATCTATTTTTCTATCATCCATGTATCTAAGAGTCTATTAAAAGTCCCCAAAATACCTGATTCAATTATTCAATTACCACCCTTGGCAACATATCCCATGAACCCACCAACATCTGTGTAAAAAACTTATATCAGACATCCCCCCCCCCCAACACTTTTCTCCAATCTCCTAAATTATGCCCCGCATTTTAGCATCATATCCACCCTGGGAAAAATCCCTCTGGCTGTTCACTCTGTCTAAGTCTTTTATCATCATATACTGTACAGCCCTATCAAATCGTATCTTTTCCTTCTCTGCTTCCTCTTAAGACATGCTCTCTAATTCAGGCAGCATCCTGGTAAACCCCCTCTGTACCATTTCTAAAGCTTCCACATCTTTCTTATAATGAGGCAACAAGAACTGAACACAATACTCTGAGAGTGGTAAGTGTTTAATCGAGCTGCAACATTATTTCCCAGCTTTTAGAACACAGTCCCCTGACTAATGTAGGCCAACATGCCATACCTTCTTAACCACCCTATCAATTTGCACAGCAACTTTGAGATGTTTATGGAAATGGTCCCCAAGATCCCTCTATTCCTCTATACTGCTAAGAATCTTACTGCTTTGAAAGTTTGATCTTCCAAAATGTATCACTTCACATTTTTCCGGATTGTTCTCCAACTTTCACCTCTCAGCCCAGCTCTGCATCCCGTCATTGTCCCTTTGTAATGTTTGACAACCTTCTACTCTTTCAGCCAGTCTGCAAAAGACAAAAAAACATTGTAAATACAATAATACAAAATAAATAAGTAAGCAATAAGTATGATGAAGAGTCCTTAAAAGTGACTTCATAGGTTGTGGGAATATTTTCATGCTGGGGCAAGTGATGTTGAGTGAAGTTATCCCCTTTGGTTCAAGAGCCTGATGGTTCAAGGGTAATAACTGTTCCTGAACCTGCTGTTGTGGATCCTGAAGCTCTTGTATCTTCTTCCTCATGGCAGCAGTGTGAAGAGAAAAAGAAATGAAATGTAGAAGTGCTACAGTTACAGAGAAAACCAGTGCAGAGAAACAGCAGTCTTTATAATGATGCTTTGAGTTTGGCAGTGGTCCCTGTTTTAGAAAGTCCAAAGTGCAGCCTAACCTTCAGCATCATTTACCACAATCACAAGAGATTTTTCAGATGCCAGAAATCTTCAGCAACTCACAGAAAATGGTGGAGGTACGCAGCAGGTCAGGCAGCACCTATGTAGAGGAATGGACGTTCAATGTATTGGGCCAAGACCTTTCATCGGGACTGGAAAGGAAGTGGGAGGAAGCTGCGGGGAGGTGAAAGGGTATATGCTGGCAGCTGATAAGTGAAGCCAGGTGAGAGGGAAGGTGGGTGGATGGAGGAGAGGGGATGAAGTGAGAAGCTGGAAGGTGATAGTTGGAAAAGGTACTGAAGAAGAAGAAATCTGATAGGTGAGGGGAGTGGACCATGGGAAAAAGAGAAAGAACATCAGAGCAGGTGATAGGCTGGTGAGGAGAAGAGAAGGTGGGAGAGGGGTTCCAGAATGGGGAGTAGAAAATGAGAAAAGGTGGAGGGGGGAAGATTGTAGGAAAATGAAGAAATTTACCATTTTTAACTTCTTGATACAAAATATAAATGAGCTTCTTGTATGAGAAATTAATATAATGGCTTATTGGAAAAAGAAATGGGAAGAATGATAGAACTGCTAGGACAGGCATGATTGGATGAATAGCCTCTTTCTGTGCTCCATAGATCTGTTCACATGGACTTTAATTTGTAACAACACCTGCAAAGTTTCATAACTTCTCCGTTAACTCATACTTCAGTCACTGTTGAATATTCTAATGTGAATCAACAGCATTAGACAAAAATAACTGAATAACAGAAGTTGCATTTTTTTCCTTGATGAAAAGTCACAATTTCACTAATCTAAAATAAGGTAACCTTTTCAAATTTTGTTCCTGCATCAATAGACAAACTGTTAGAGGAATCTGTGCTGATTAATTCACAGACATTGTCACGAAGTGGAACGAAATCTGTCGTCTTCTGCAGTATTCTGAAAAGATCTGACAGTTAATATCTTGCATCCTGTTCTGCCCTGTGTGTGTGTGGGCTGTGAGGATGAACACTCTGGCTTACCAGAGAGATTTTGAGAAGAGTACCTGGATAGATAGGTGCATGGTTGCCACGACTAAACTATTACACTTGTGTAACTGTGTTCACATAAATATAACCATAAGCCATTATAAGAACCATCCAGGCTATGCCATCTTCTCACAGCTACCATTTGGCAGAAGCTACAGATCCCTGAAATCCTATACCACCAGGTTCAAAATAGCTATCATACTGTGCAAAAATCTCAGACACACAAACACACACATATATATTATATAGATAGAGAGCTATGGAGCCTAGGACTTTTGACCAGAACTGCTGCAATTTTATGTATTTCACTGTACTACTGCAAAAAAAAGTTTCATAACATACGTGAGTGATGATAAACCCCATTCTGACGTGGCTCTCTATTGTGGACAGAGTGGGAAAGGGTTAAGGAGATGGGAAACATGTTTGGGAAAAGGGAAAAGGAGAGGGGTGGGAGCAGGAAGCACCAGAAAGACATTCTGCAATGATCAATAAATCAATTGTTTTGAATCAAATGATCTTGCCTGGTGCCTCAGGGCTGGGTGTGTCTGTACTTATGCCACCCTTCACCTTTCCCCTGGCACCAGTCTCACACCCTTCCTGCGGCACTCCACCACTTTGCCATTCCCAAAATCCTTTGCTGCTGCCAGATATACAGACTCACTCTCTGCTCCATGTTGACAAATACAGTACTGTGCAAAACTCTTAGGCACCGAAATTATATACATGTGCTGAAAACTTTTGCATAGTATTGAACTTTCCTTCAACAATTTGGTTCTTAAACCAACTGGTACGGTCCTACTCACTGGGGTTTAGCATTATGTTGACCAACCACTTTGATCACTTCTCACTAAAATTGACATTTTTTTCTCTTATTGTGTTATTTTCTGTAAAAATTGAGTGTGATTCATGTTTAATTTATATTTTTCTTGTGAATTCTATTTATCTGATGCTACTTGTCTATGATACTGCAAGTGGTTGTACATTACACCGTGCATGCATCTGCTGCATAAACCTAACTTTGACTATCTAAGGGCATTTTAAATGCCATTATGGAATCTGCTTCCACTACTGCCTCTGATAGTTCTCTCCAGGCACCTACCATATTCTGTATGAGAACTTGCACATCTGCTTTAACATTCCCTTCTCTGTGTGTTCTGTAGTAAAGAGTAATATACACAAAATGTTGGAGGAACTGAATAGGTCAGACAGCTTCGATGGAACAGAGCAAACAGTGTAAATCTTTCATCTCACATTGGTGCCATGGTCAACGTAGCTGACTCACAAGTTGTGTGGAGATTTCATGTTCTTCCTGTCTGTTTGCTCGGGTGCTCTAATTTTTCTCCACATCCAAAAGTTGAACTGTCTAGTGGGTTTCCTTCAATCATTTGTGTCTTCAGCAAACCAGCACAACCCCTGTCACTGCAGTTTAACAACACCAGGCACATGGAAGAAACACATATGGTCACAAGGGGAATGTACAAACTCTCTACAGGTAGCAGTGGGAGATGAACCTGAGTTGCTGGTACTGTAAGCATTGTGCTAACCACTACAACACTGTGCCATGACAATACACATTGCCATGGAAGTGTTTGGAGTTAAATTCTGTTAGGACTTTGTATAAAGTCCTCAATAAGCAAACTTGCATGTCCCTTCCTGTGAGTGCATGATTTCCTCCGGGTGCTCCGGTTTCCTCCCACGGACCAAAGATGTACTGGTTAGTTGGTTAATTGTTCATTGCAAATTGTGCCGTGATTAAGCTAGGGGGTTAAATGAGTGGGTTGCTGGGCCAGAGTGGCCTGTTCCATGTTGTACCTCAATAAATAAATGAACACAAGTTTGACTTGGAAAACTGTACCCTCCCTACCAAACAATGGCAGGAATCGATCCTTGGACTTTATTTAATTGCTGCACTTCATATACTGCAAACTGAACTGGAACCATTGGAAAATTGTGTCAAATCCCAAATGGATTACACCACATATAGAACACAGAATATTACAACATATTACAGGCCTTTCAGCCCATGTTGCTATGCTGACTTTTTAACATAGGCTAGAATTTTCTAACCGTTCCCTTCTACATAGCCCTCCGTTTTTCCATCATATACTGTTTGTGCTTGTCTAAAACCTTCTTAAATTCCATGATGTATCTGCCTCTATCCCCTCCCTTGGCAGGGCACTCTACAGACACGACACTCTTTGTATAAAGAACTGACCTTCAACATGGCTCCTGTACTTTACTCCAATCACCTTAACATCATGACCCTCTTTTCAGCCGGGGTGGTGGGGTGGAGATGCATCTCTACCAAAGGAGGTGTAAAGCGCTCCTTCCCTCCGCTAGACTGCAGGTCACCCTTAGACCTGCTTTCCCCTCCCATGCAGGGTCACGTAAAGCCGAGGGGGCAGGTGGTAGATGGTCACATGCATATCACAAGTCCTGGTTATGTGACCACTGACACAAGGAAGACAAACTCTGAAGAGTATTGATAATGGCTGGGGTCACCGGTCTTGGAAAAACACTGCCCAGAGGAAGGCAATGGCAAACCTCTTCTGTAGACAAGTTTGCCAAGAACAAACATGGTCATAATCGTCTAGGTCATACGACACAGCACATAACAAATGAATATCACTGCATCGCTGTCTGGTATGGAGGGGCTACTGCACAAGGCCAAAATAAGCTGCAGAGGGTTGTAAATTTAGTCGACTCCATCTTGGGTACTAGCCTACAAAGTGTCCAGGACATCTTCAAGGATTGGAGTCTCAGAAAGGCAGTGTCCATTATTAAAGACCTCCAGCACCCAGGGCATGCCCTTTTCTCACTGTTACCATCAAGTAGGAGGTACAGAAACCTGAAGGCATACACTCAGTGATTCAGGAACAGCTTCTTCCCCTCTGACATCTGATTCCTAAATGGACATTGAACCCTTGGACACTATCCTCCTTTTTTAATATATATTATTTCAGTTTTTGCATGATTTTTAATCAATTCAATATATGTATACTGTGATTTCAGGACAGATGCCAATGACAATAAACATGATTCTGATTCTAATTCTGCATATTTTAGCCATTTCTGCCCTGGAAAAAGTCTCCAGGTATCCACTCGATCTATAGCTCTTATCATCTTGTTCACCTCTAACAGGTCACTTCTCATCCTCCTTCCTCCTAAATTTGGAACAGTTTGTATTTCTAGGATTAAGGATAAAAGGGTCTGGAATACTTAGCTGATCAGGCAGCACCTGTGGAGGATTGTTGTAACCTTCTCAACTTAATGGCCTTTCATGCAGCCTGAACTGCTAAACTTTACTCACCCTTGGATTTCCACTATGCTGAGGCATTTGATGTGGTGGGGGGGTTGTTATTCTGAAACTCAGAATCAGAATTAGGACATGTCACAAAATCTATTATGTTCTCGTTCTAACTGGTGGCAAGTCCTTGACATTATTGCCATCCTTTGTATTATTTATTTATTCATTTACTTACCTAATATTTTTATTTGATTTTTGCTTGTATTTGCACAATTTTTCTTCTTTTGCACATTGGTTGCTTGTCAATCTTTGTGAGCAGTTTTTCATTGATTCTATGGTATTTCTTTGTTCTACTGTGTTACCTGCAAGAAAGTGAATATCAGGATAATATTTGGAGAAATATGCATACTTTGGTAATACATTGACTATGAACTTTGATCCTTTGTGATCAGGTGTTGGAATGGAAATATGAGGGAAGGAGAAACTGGTGAGGAGGAAAGACTTCTCTTTAATTTCACCTCATTATCTCCTCAGAAAATGCCAAAACATTTCTCAGAGAATTAGTGCACATCTGTTGAAGGGTTTTTATTAATAATTGGAAATAGTTGTGGCTATGATTTTCCATTGCCAGCAAGGATCAAAGGTTCCACAATACATTTTAAACTAGACCGTCCTTTATGCTGATGGTTTCATAATTGGCACCAGGTAGGTGCTTAAATATTATTTTATGACACCACTTATATGACACTTGTTTCAACTAATTGGAAGTGGAATTGGTAACACCTTCAACACTCATGAGACAAACATTATCTTAATTGTTTTTGTTTTTATTTAGAGATGCAGCAAGGCACAGACCTTTCTGTCCCAATGAGCCGTGCTGCCTCGCAATCCACCTATTTGACACTAGCTGAATTTAAAATGACCAATTATATTTCAGTATGCAGCCAGGTGCTCCAATACAACTTTAATCTCAGGCTACATCTCAAGTCAACTCATGTCTCCTGATTCTTGAGAGGATAGTGCCGTGTCACTTTCAAGAATTATCACTGCCCGTGTGTGGTGAACATAGAACATAGAAGTCTATAATACATTGCAGGCCCTTTGGCCCACGATGTTGTGCCTACTCGAGAAACTGCCTAGTGTTTCCCTTGCACAATAGCCCTCAATTTTTCTGATCTCCATGTGCCTATATAGGCTCTTAAAAGACCCTATTGTATCCACAAGTGAAAGCACTCCAGTGATAGGGTTAGGGAGGCAGGTCTATAGCTAATCATTCAAATTCAATAAGGATTGAATTTAAGAGCTGGGAGATTATATTGCAACTGTACAGGGCATAGATGAGGCTGCAACTCGGTTACCATTTGCATTTTTGGTCTCTTTAGACAATAACACCATAAGACATAGGAGCAGAATGGACTTGGCTTCCACCAAGTAGCAATCCCAATACTGACCCCCTGAGGAACACCACTAACCTTTGGCAGCCAACAAGAAAAGGTCCCCTTTATTCTCACACTACCTCCTGCCTGTCAGCCATTCTGTTTTCCATGCCAGTATCTTTCCTGCAATACCACAGGATTTTATCTTGTTTATCAGCTTCATGTCTGGTACCTTATCAGATGCCTTCTGAAAATCCAAGTAAGTGGCATCCACTGCCTCTCCTTTGTCCACCCTGCTTGTCACATGGTCAACAAATTCTAACAGATTTGTCAGGCAAGAGTTCCCTTTACAGAAACCATGCTGACTTTAAATTATTTTATCATTATTCTCCAAATACTCTAAAACCTCATCCTTAGTAATAGACATTTTCCCAGCCACTGAGGTTAGGCTATTTAACCTGTCATTTCCTTTCTTTTGCTTTTCTACCTTCTTAAAGAGTGGAGTGACATTTGTAATCTTCCAGTCCTACAGGACCATGCCAGAATCGAGTGGTTCTTGAAAGATCATGACCAATGCATCTCTTCAGCAACATCTCTCAGGACTCTGGGATGTAGTCCATCTGGTCCAGGTGACTTATCCATCTTAAGACCTTTGAGTTTGCCGAGCACGTTTTCATTTGTAATAGCAATATCACTGCTCCATGACATTCATGGGCCTCCGGCACACTGCTAGTGTGTTCCGCAGTGAAAAAGTACCCACTAAGTTCATCTACCATTTTTTGTCCCCCATTACTACCTCACTAGCATCATTTTCCAGTGGTCCAATATCAACTCTCACCTCCCTTTTACGCTTTATATAACAAAATACTTTTGGTATCCCGCTTTATATTACTGGCTAGTTTGCTCTCATATTTCATCTTTTCTCTTTTTATAGCTTTTTTAGTTGCCTTTTGTTGGATTTTAAAATCTTCCCAATCATTCAACTTCCCACTCACTTTTGCTACCTTATATGCCCTTTCTTTGGCTTTTATGCAGTCCTTAACTTCACTTATCAGCCACAGTTGCCTAGCCCTGCCATGTGAGAACTAGCACCTTGTGCACTACTCCTGGAGACCTTAGCTCTGTCATCGTCCCTGCCAGTATCCTCCTACAATCCATATGGGCAAGCTCCTCTCTCATGCCTCTGTAATTCACTTTGTTCCTTTGTGTACTGATACATTGAGTTATGCTTCTCCATCTCAAACTAGAGTATGAATTCAAGACTGAAGAAGGAGGGGGCAGGGGACCCATAAAGAAAGTGGGGGGAGGATCTCCCGGTTGCCACCCACTTCAACTCTCCTTCACATTCCCATTTGGATATGTCCATACATGGCCTCCTCTACTGCCATGATGAGGCCATACTCTGGTTGGAGGAGCAACATCTCATATACAGTCTGGGTAGCCTCCAGCCCCTTGGTATGAACATTGAATTCTCCAACTTCCGGTAATTCCCTCCCTTTCCCTTCCACTATCCCACTTTCACTCTGCCTCCTCTTCTAGCTGCCTATCACCTCTCTCATGATTCTGCCTTCTTCTACTACCCATAGTGCTTTCCCCTTAGATTCCTTCTTCACCTCTCCTGCCTATCCCCTCCCTGCTTCCCCTCCCCCACCCCTTGATCTTTCCTCTTACTGGATTTTCACCTGGCACCTACCAGCCTTCTCCTTCCCACCCTCCCCCCACCTTCTTTATAGGGCCCCTGCCCCTCCCTCTTCAGTCCTGACGAAGGGTCTCAGCCCAAAACGTTGACTGCTCATTTCAACGGATGCTGTCTGACCTGCTGTTCATCCAGCTTGTTTAACCCACTCTAAGACAACCTCTCCCTGAACAGGCTCAACAACAAGCTGTTTGAAAAAGTCATCTCATAGGGATACAATAAATTCCCTCGTTTGCAATCCGACACCAACCTGATTTTCTCAATCCTCTTCCCACATGAAACTGAGGGTGACCAATATTCTTGTGGGCAGATTTATGAGAACTGTTGGGAGTGATTTAAAGTAATATGGCAGGAAGGTGGAACCAATATGTAAGAGCTGTTGCTGAGTCAGCAGCTTTCAAGTAGATGATGGGTGTAACATGAATATAAGGACAAACAACCCAGGGACTGGGTACAAATGTAGACAGAGCAAAGGGTTAAATTCTTTGAAAAAGCATGTGAAGGCTTTGGCGACGGTGCAGAGGCGGTTTACCAGGATACACATGAGTACCAACATAACTAAATGCCATTTGTGGGACCTGTGTAAGGATGATCCTTCAGAGAGATAACAAGAAGACTCCACCTCTAAAAGCCCTCAGAAGAGTTGGCAAGGCCCAATGCCACCAGCTTCAGCTTCTCCATCTGCCTTGTGCCAAATGAGGCTGGGACTTTGTTTCAACAATCTTTCCATCATCTTCACGGCAGACTCATTCAGGAGCAGCAACAATGGCACAGCTAATAGAGCCACTGAGTTATTTGATGCATTAATTCTTCACTCTTATTGGAGGAGTAGCACCTCATATTCTGGCTGACGGCATGAACATTGATTCCTCTAACTTCCAATATTTTCCCTCACCTCCCTTCTCTCTTTTATGATTACCCTCTCCTCACCTGCCCATCACCTCCCTCTGGTGCTATTCTTCCTTCCCTTTCTTCCAGATCTACACTCCTCTCCTGTCACATTCCTTCTCCTTCAACCCTTTATCTCTTCTACCTATCACCTTCCAGCTTCTCACCTTATCAGCCTAACCCCACCTACCCATGACCCCCCCTTCATTTGGCTTCACTTATCACCAGTCATATCTTGTACTCTTCTCCCCACCTCTCCACTCCCTTCTTTCTTTGGCTTCATTCCTCTTGCTTTCCAGTGCCGATGAAGGGTCTCAGCCTGAAATATCAACAGCTTATTCCCCTCCATAAATGCAACCAAGCCCTGCCATGGGCAGTCCCCATCCTGGATGCGAAAGAAGAAGGGTTGGACATGGGGTACCCTATCCCGTAAATCCCAAAGCTGCAGAAATGCCAACAGAAGCTCTACAGACCTCATCCTTGGGAGAGGAAGGATATTAGCCTGAAAGATTTCTGAAGATGTGATGAAAGAGAAGGCGCAGGACCAATCAACCTTCGGAGCATGGCCAGGTAGTCTGACGAGCTGCTGCCAGTGGCCTGTGCCCCGGTAGGGGCGAAGGGCTTGAGAAGAGGAAGGAGACCTGCTTGACCTGCTGAGTTCCTCCGGCACTTTGTGTGTGTGTGTGTGTGTGTGTATGTGTGTGCGTGTGTAGCTTGATACATTGAAGAATGACTATTATTACACTAAAATGACATGTATATGACATTGACACAGTGAGAAGCCACTGGTTCTTCACAGTGGCATCACCAACACTGTTACCAGTCCATGCCAAGCATATGGATCTTATGGATCCCTTCCAAAGTCACTTCAACTAAAGTGAAGTAGGCTGCAAAGCATTGAGATTTAATTAATGAAGAGCTGTTTAAATTCACCAGCAGTGTGTATGTGGAGCTCTTCACGCCATTTTCAAAAGGTTGGTCAGTGCTGTTTATTTGAACAGATTAATTTAACTCTATGTAGCGAAGTGCTTCAAAAGTACCATCTGTTTGCCTTTTGATATGTGTAAGTGCACTGTCATCAAATCCATCTGCCTTACAAAATTAGCACTCAAATTAGAAAATATTCTAAATTGCTTGTGAATAATTGAATGTATATTCAAATATCTCCTGTTTTTTTGGCATTTTATACCAGTACTCTCCATTATTATTTTTAGAAGTTAAAGATATTCCTTTTTTTCCAAGAAATCAAGATTCAAATTTACATCGAAACATACAGCAAAATGTGGCGCTTGCTTATCAACATTCACACCTGAGGGTGTGCAACACGGCATGCCCACACTTTGCTAACCCACATATCTTTGAAAAGAGGGAGGGAACTGGAGCACGCAGAGGAAACCCCCACAGTCAACCAAGGATTCAGTGGGAGAACCAGTAAGTGTCACCACAGAACATACAAGCAACAAAACCACAGCAGCACAATCTGCCCCCATCCCTCTCTCCCACCTACACACATAGACAGTCTTCTAACCCCAGGACAGTCTGGGCCTTGGCCTCCAGCCTTCAGCAGACCCGGGTTCTGACTCAGATTTGGAGTTGGACAGACAGAGATTGGGCCTTCGATACCCCAGCGGACTTGCATAGAAACATAGAGTTTGTGCTTTGGTCAACAGTAATTCAACTTCCAGACTTCAGATCTGACCCTCGGGACTTGATTCTCTGCATTGACCACAGGACCTAGCAATCACCATACAAAAGGCCTCAAACTCCAGACCCACTGATGACAGGCCTCAAACTCTTAACAATTCACGAACCCAGAGCAGCCATCAGACTTCTCTCCTCCTGTTCGTAAGGAACTCCAACTCCAGAACCCACTGACAGCTGAGAGTTTCATCAGCCTTCATCCTTACTGGTTTGCCAGTCTAATAGAATCAGTGTGGTATAAACCTTTGAGCTGTTTCAACAGTTAATGTCTTTACATTTTATACTTTAAATTCATACTTTCTGAAAATGTTAAAAATGGAATTATAATCAGAAACCGCCATTCACTATATTCTTTCAATTCTTCTGATCCGGCCAGGTGTTTTTCTCTATATTTGGCATAGTTTGATCCAGACATCCATTCTCCTGTCAATTACTTTCATGTTGATTAATAATCTGCTGCATTCTTTCCTGTTCTGACCAAAAATATCAACATGAGAAGGTTCTTCCCAACAAGAACATTTTGTTTTATTCTCTTGTGTTTATTCGTATCTTTTCACCGCTTTGGAATCAATGAAATCTGAAGGCAGCCTGGATCTTTCAGTGAGATTTGAGCACAGTGTGGTGGGTTTCAGTTGGATCCTTGATTAATTACAGTGTTACTGCTGTGATACAGCACTGTGCCTTGGTTGGTGACATTCTTGTTCCCAAGTTGATGAGTTCCAGTTTCATTACCACTCAATTCTGGCTCAACAGATTGTTGTATTATGAAAAGGGCATGCCAGTGGCTAGAGTTCATTAGGAGTTTGAGGAGATTTTGTATGTCACCAAAGCCTTAACAAATTTCTATAGATGCCTATGTAGGGGCGGCATGGTAGCATAGTGGTTAGCACAACACTTTACAGTACAGGTAACGTAGGTTCAACTCCTGTATCTGCATGTAAAGCATTTGTACTTTTTCCCTGTGACAACGTGGGTTTCCTGCAGGTGATCCGGTTTCTGCCTGCGGTCCAAAGGCATACTGGTTGATAGGTTAATCGGTCATTTCAAACTGTCCCACGGTTAGGCTCATATAAAATCGGGGGATTGCTGGGTGACATGGCTCAAAGGGCCAGAAGGACCTATTGCATGCTGTATCTCAATGAATAACTGTTCCGTGGAGAGCACTCCGACTAGTTGTGTCGCCACCTGGGATGGAGGCACCAATCCACAGAATCAAACAAGGCTGCAGAGGGTTGTAAACTCAGTGAGCTCCATCACGGGCACTTGCCTCCCCAGCATCCAGGACATCTACAAAAGGCGATGCCTCAAGAACGTGGCATCCATCATTATAAATTCCTATCACCCAGAACATGAACTCTTCTCATTGCTATCATCTGAGAGGAGATACAGGAACCTGAAGACACACAATCAGTAATTTAACAACAGCCTTTTCCCCTCCACTGCCAGATTTCTGAATGTACACAACCTCAATTCTTGCTCTCTTTTTGCACTATATCTTTCCTGTGTACATTTCTTATTATAACTTACAGTAACATATATCTATTGCAATGATCTGCTGCCACAAAGCAACAAATTTCACAATATATGCCAGTGATAATGAACCTGATTCTGTTTCTGACTTTACCGAGCCTGAGTACTAGAACACAAACTCTGAGAATAGGGAATTTGGTACCACATAGCAGAATTTCCAGACTATTCAATGTTCCAAATTACACATTGTTAACAGAACTATAATTTTAAGGGTCATAGGGAAGTACAGCACTGAAACAGGCCGTCCCCATGCCAAGGCATTGAAGCTGCCTATTCCCTTCAACCTGAATCTAGACCATAGTCTTCTTTACCTCCACCATCCATGTACCCATGCAAACTTCACTTAAACATTGAAATCAAGCTGACATGGAACACCTGTGCTGGCAGCTTCCTCCACACTCTCGCAACTCACACATGACCTCTGGTTGCAGTCCTACTCAAGCTCAGTGGGAAAAGTCTTCTTGCATTTACCCTAACTATACCGCTCATAATTCTGTATACCTCTATCAAATATCCCAGTGTATAGGTAAGTATATGGGTGAGATTTGTGGGTCTGAAAATGGATACAGCAAGGAAATGGTTAACAAGTAGGAATTTGAGGGTCTGTCCTGTTTTGAAGGTCTACCTGAGTGTTTGACCCTTTATACTAGATAAGTGAAGAACAATATATGACTCTGGTCTACCAGATAATATGCCTGAGAGCAACTAAAAGTGCTGATTTGTGTAAGAATAATTAATCACCTTGTCTCTAAAGAATGTTGTTTTCATATTGTTTGGTTGTAGACTTGATAGGATGTATTGTCCCTGGGGAGGCAAAAGCCGATTGTTGAAGGTCACCCAACTAAGAGGTTAGGGTGGTGTAAACGTCGGATTGGATGCCTAGCCCCTTCCAGCTGGACTGGGAGTTGGCGATAGGGCTATAAAGGTGGGCAAGGTCTTTCTTGGGCAGACCACTCGCCTGGGTCCCACCTTTGGGCTGAGCAGCTGAACTGGCACTAAGGACCGCCACCCTAGCCAGTCCACGGTCGATTGCCTGCTTCAGGGACGACGCAGATGTTGCCAAGTATACTCGGCGGTGTGGACCACTAGGGGTTGCTTAAGTTATCCCTACCTATTAGTGGTGTAGGTAGTGTACAATATAAAGCATTTCTCACAACTCTCTATTTCTTCTCTGTATTAACAGTAAAGTGGGTTTTGAAGGAACTACCGAGTCTGGGTCCATTTGTTCAAGAAAAAGCAAATAGCTGCAGCATCCACACATCACAGTTATTCTTATTGGGTATCAGTTTTGAGGAACACCTAACTATACCCCTCATAATTTTGTATTACTCTATCAAATATCCCCACAATCTTCAAAGTTAAAGAATAATGTCCTAACCTAGTCAATCTATACTTATAACTCAGGATATATACTAACACCTCCAGATCTGTCAATATCATTGTAAATTTTTGCTGTATTTTTTCAATCTTGTTTACATCTTTTCTGTAGGTAGGTGACCAAAACTGCAAGTTTAAGGGAAGTGTGGGTAACAGAACCTTGGTCAGCTTGAAAAGAGTGGGAAAAATGGGGTCTCGATGAGTAGGAATAGTCACAGGAAACAGAGCCCAGTGAGTGGGAAAACTCACAGGAACTAGAGTCCCAGTGAGTGGAAAGGAAACACAGGAACTGAGCCCCTGTCTCTGGAAAGGAAACAGAAACTGAGCCCCTGTCTCTGGAAAGGAAACAGAAACTGAGCCCCTGTCTCTGGAAAGGAAACAGAAACTGAGCCCCTGTCTCTGGAAAGGAAACAGGAACTGGAGCCTCTGTCTGTGGAGACGAAAGAGGAACCTGAACCCTTGTCTGTGGGAAAGAAACAGGAACCAAATTCTTAGTGAGTGGGAAGGAAACACAGGAACTGGAGCCCAGTGAGTGGGAAGGTATCAGGAATTGGAGCCCCTGTCTGTGGGGAGGGAATCTGAGAAACTCTACCTGATGAGTCAAATGCCAAAACAATTAATATTTCCCAATAACAGGGTTGTGCGTTAGTAAGGTTTTCCTGCATCATGAGGATTCCACACTGCCACAGACTTTTTCCTTCAAATTTAGTTTTAGATATCTCAATATGAATTCCATGACATAATCTTGAAGAAAAGCGGCGAATTATCTGATGTGCTTGATCTACTATTTGCTCCTTATCCAACATTGCTAATAATATATTGCTTGTTCTTCAACAAATCACCGTGTATGTGACCTTGTTGTGGAAAATGTTTTGACAATGGTTACATTCCAAAGATTCATTAGTTGTTAAAGTGATATGAAAGTTTAAATATTAATACAGGCTTTCACTTTGTTTAATCAATAAGCCTTAAAGCTACATCATTACAAAGAGATGATTCACATATTTGGTGCAGGATAGGTACCACCAATTGTTGATGATCTTACTGGTGGCTTCATCACTTGAACTCAGAGAGCAGAACACCACAGCTACAGGCTGTTAGGCCCAATCAGTCTATGCTAGCCACAGCGCTCACCCAGCTAGTCATAATATCCTGCATTTGGTCCGTATTGCTTTGAGACCCACCCTCTATGTACCTATTCCATTTCTTTGTGAATGATGCTATTGCGCCTGACTGAACCACTTCCTCTGGCAGTTCATTCCATATACTCACTAGCCACTGCTTGAAAATGTTGCCCCCCCCCCCACCAGGACATTTTTAAATGTTTTGCCTCACGTTGCAAAGATGTATAGGTTAGTGTCAGTGAGTGATGGTATGCTATATTGGCCTCCGAAATATAGTGACACTTGCTGGCTGCTTGTCACAATCATCACTGATTCGATTTGAGGCAAATGACACATTTCATTGTATATTTTGATGTACACATGACAAATGAAGCTCATCTGTTTTTAAATCTGTCTGTTAATTAGCCATTGTAAATTATCCCAGTGGGTAGGCAAGTTGTAGGTTTTCAGGGGACATGATAGGAATATGGGGAGAATATTCAAGATTCAAGGTTCAAAGTCTAGAGTTCTAAGTACATTTATTATCAAGATACATATATATCATCATATAAAACCCTGAGAATCATTTTCTTGTGGGAATTCTCAGTATATCCAATAACCATGAAATACTGTACCCAGCAGGGCAGACAACACATGTGCAAAAGACAACAAACTGTGCAAATACAAGAAGAAAGAAATAGTAATAACAAACAAGCAATAAATATTGAGAACATGAGATAAAGAGTCCTTGAAAGTGAGTCGATAGATTATGGGAGCAGTCCAGCAATGGGGCAAAAGTGAAGTTGAGTGAAGTTATTCCCTTTGATTCAAGAACCTGATGGTCGAAGGGTAATAACTGTTCCTGATCCAGGTGATGTGACTCTTGAGGCTCCTGTGCCTTCTTCCTGATGGCAGCAGTGAGAAGAGAGCATGGCCTGAATGGTGAGCAGTCCTTAACAATGGATGGCCACAATGGAAGATTTTCTTCTCTATGTGATATCGGTAAGCCACCTGAGTTTTATTCGTGAAATCCACTAGTCTGTGGTCATTACTAATGGACAGCTGTTTTTTCTTCAATGTAATTTCAGATTACTGACAGAATTTAAATTCCATAGCTGCTACAGTGGGATTTAAATTCACATCTCTGGATTATTCCTGGGTTACCAATGTGTGACCCTAGTACATAGGCAGTCAGTTTCAATTATCTGGAGCACATAAAGCTGAGGCTGCCAGGTGCTGCGTCCAAGGTACTTAAAAGAAAAGCCATTGCACACCTTGGAGCGATGTGATTGGTTTATTATTGTCACATGTACCAAGATACAGTGAAAAGCTTGTCTTGCATTCTCTTCATACCGATCAATTCTTTATACAGTGCGCTGAGACGAAACAAGATAAAAGAGTTACAATGCAGAACAAAGTGCAAAAGTCACAGAGAACATACGGTGCAAGACAATAATGGCCAAGCTTGTAACAAACTCAATTGTGAGTCAAGATGTAGGTTTTTGCAAATAAAACGAAGTGAGGTGTTTTATCTTTAATTAAACCTGTAACACAGTTTATTGAACTTCAAAACCTAAACACAAAAGCACAGTAAAACTCTCTAAGTAATAACATCATCTTGCCAGACCAGGCCGCTTAAAGTGAAATCCCAGCTCAAAGTTGGTGGTTGTGAATTATGTACATTTCTCCCAATTATGTTACTCTACAAGCCCCCTCTACCCACAACCCCACCGCAAAATTCACTAAAACTGATATTGTGAGCCTTTCTGGAACTTGGACGAGCTGCCTGACTCAAGTCCTGTGTTCCAAGGGTGGAGGAACAGCAGGTTCCTCTGGCTCATCCGGAGGTGTGTTGCCACGCTCATGGTCATGATGTGACGGCAAGGACAAGGCAGCGGATATTCCAATTTTGATGGGCCAGTTTAAGGCGATCTACCAAAATACGTTTAGGTTTATCCCTCTTTATCTATGACAAAAGTTTTTTCTCCCTGTTCCAAAATACTGAAAGGGCCATTGTAAGGGGGCCTAAGGAGATGTTTGTGTACCTCATGATGGATGAAAACAATGAGGCAGAATGTAGGTCAACAGGAACCTATGAGTGCGGTGTGCCATGATGGGAGGTAGGAATGAGTGAAAAGGAATTGAATTTACTGAGGAGGGTGGAATGCTGGTGAGAGGATGACCAGGTGGTCATGGCATCAGGAACGAAATCCCCTGGTTGTAGCGGATTGTAACGGCTGCACGTATACTAGCTCAGCCGAGGACAATTGCAGGTCCTCTTTCGGATCAGTTCTAAACCCCAGCAGGACTCAGGGGAGATAATCGTGCCAACACTTGTCTGTCAGGGAATCCCTCAGAGCAGTTATTAAAGAGCAGTGAAGTCACTCGCATAAGTCATTGGACTGCGGGTGTTTCCCCATGGTTTGATGTAGCCTAATGCCGAGGTCCTAAGCTATCGCAAACCAGAGGTCTTATTTGAATTGGGGACCGTGGTCAGAGAAAATATCAGATGGGGTGCCAACCTGAGTAATGCGGGTGCTGATGAACGCCCGAGCCACGTCTGTGACTGTTGTTGATGCTGGAGGGTTGACCTCTGGCTGTCTGGTGATATGGTCCACCAAGGTAAGAATATGTGTGAAACCATGGGAAGGGGGAAGAGGAGCAACACGGACCACATTGACATTGTCAATCCATCACTCAGAGACCTCAAAAGGTGCCAATGGCACCTGGACATGACAGTTAATTTTTACCTGCTGGCTCTCCACGCAGGCTGTAGTCCAATCAGATACGTCCTTTCTGAGGCCATGCCAAACAAACTTTAGTGCAGCCAGCTTCTGTGAGGCCTTCCGGCCTGGATGCAAAAGGCCATGTATGGAGCTGAAAACAATCCGTGTCCAGTTTGCAGACACGATTGGGCAAGGGTGAATGCTTAAGAAATCGCACTGGAGGGAAACCTCAGCTTTCCTGAGTTTAATGTCAGCCAACTGCAGGTCAGTGACTGCTGCTTGGTAAGGCTGGATCTCTAAGTCAGTAACTTGGATGGCTGCCAAGCTGGCATAGTCAACCCCTATGTGTACAGCCTCAACAGATGTCATTTAACAGCATTAATTTTACCCTTGATATGTTGTATATGTAGGTTGACATGTTGTACATGTAGATGTACATATGTTGAGATGTTGTGTATCTCTGATATGTAGGCCAGGTGGCATTACTGCCGTGTGGACTAAAGGTCTGATACTTCGGCATCATGACGTGCATGAAGGGTTTGTGGTCAACGAACACTGTGAAATGGTGACCCTCTAGAAGAAAACTAAAATAGAGGACAGCCAGAAAGAGACCAAGAGGCTTACAAATGTGCCATACTTCCTTTCGGGGGGTTGGAGCTGCTGGCTAAAGAAAGAGAGCAGCTGCCATGTGCCTCCGACCAGCAGCTAGTGTGTAACACCCTCGTCACAGTCTGAGGCATCAGTAGTTGTGGCTATGGGTGCACGGGAAAGCAGGAGTGCCAGTAGGCTGTGTGTTAGAAAGAGCTGGTTTGGTATCATCAAGAGCCTTGATCAAGTCCACTGACCAGTCACCAAATTAGGGTATTAACTTTAAGCACAATGTACAGGGAAGCATACGTTCGGCAGCTCATGGAATGAACCAGTGACAGAAATTTAGCACACCTAAAACCTCCTGTGGATTTTTGTAGTGTGGAGTGGTAGGAAATCCATAATAGTGGCTACTTATGATGGGAGGGGTTTCATGCTTACTGTGGTGATGCGACGGCCGAGAACGTCAATGGTCGACAACCCAAAATGGCATTTAACAGGGTTAATAATCAACCCGTGTTGACTTTAGCACTTGAAAGGTGTGTGAAGATGAGATACCTGTTTGGATTTGGATGCACTGGCAACAAGCATGGCATCACATAAACAAAAAGAAAAAAAAACTTAGTACGGAGTCTGTCAGCCATCGGAAAGTCTGTGCTGTGAGGTTTCATTGCTCTTTGCCTTCTCGTTAATAGGCGATGCTAGCAACACCCTCACTTAAGCACCTGTGTCTCACAGGAAACTTTGCCCTGAAAGGGCACAATGAACACTAGATGACCCTGGCAGCTGGAGCCCACAGTGTTCATAGACCTCTGATATCCTGATGCACTGGCACTGTCAAAGCTGCAAGGCAGTTGGCACTTCCTAGTGTTTCTTACAAATTACGTGTGATAAAAACACAGACCCGGTGTCATCTGTTTTGCAGCCATGGTTGTCCTTATGCTGGGGGGCTTTGCTTACTGGGCTTATTGAGGTAGACAAAAGAGGAGGAAAGATCCACAGCACCCTGGCTGAATGTAGACTATAGCCATTTTAGCAAGCTTCCTAAAGTCCTTCACGGGTGCTTTACTGAGGGTTATCCAAACTCGATCAAGTATTTGCTGCATAAAGAGTTCTTTAAAAATAAAACACGGATGGTAATTTCCCAGGACACACAGCATGTGGTCCATTAGCTCCGAAGGCCCAGCATCACCGTGACTGGGTAAGGAGAATAATTGTTTGCCACACTCAGACTCCAATATTCCAGAAGTCTGTAAAAGGTGAGTTTTCAGCGATCAGTATTTATCGTGTTCAAGCAGATTCACCACTCTCACTGCCATGGATTTGTTGAGTGACCCTAGCACATAGTAGAATTTGGTGCTGTTGGCAGAGATATCTTGAAGCTCAAACTGTGCCTCAGCTTGTACAAACCAAACAATGACATTTTACTCCCAAAACTCCAGCATCTTCAAAGCGACTGCATTAGACGACATGTTGAATAACTCTGGAATTGTTCAAAAACATCAAAGTCACCAATGCAGGTTTCACAAATAAAATGAAGTGAGATTTTTTTTTGTTTAATGGAACCCGTAACATATTTCACGAACTCCGAAACCTAAACACAAAATCGCGCTAAAAATCTTTATATAATAACCTCATCATGTCAGACCATCCACTGAAAGTGCAAGCCCATCTCAATATTGGTGGTTGTGAAATATGTACATTTCTCCCAAGTTATTGTACAAGAGGTCCAATCAGGAGTCGAACACCACCAGGAGGGTTAGCTGTCTTTGAGCCTGGTGGTGTTTGATCTCAGACTTCTGTATCTTCTACCCGATGGGAGAGTGGAGAAGAGAGAAAAAGTATTGGGTGGGGGGGGGGGGGGGGGAGATGTATAGGTAGAATCCATAAAGGGAAGGGTTGCTTCTGTGATGTGCTGAACTGTGTCCACAACTCTCTGCAGCTTCTTGCAGTGACAGGGAGATTAGTTGCTATACCAATCTGTTATACATCCAAATAGGATGTTTCTATATTGTGTTGAATAAAATCTCATTAATTCATTCTTTAGCATGCAAGAAGTCCATTCAAGATTCTGATCAAAGTGGCATAGAAGCTGTCTCTGAGCCTAGTGATATATGCTGTCCAGCTTCTGCACGATGACCTGGAGCAGACGGGAGGATATCCAGGCTGGGTAGGGTCTTTGATTAACTTGGCTGCTTTGCTGAGGCAGTGGGAAGTGTAGACAGAATCAAAGAAAGGAGACAAGTTTCCAGGATGGGCTTTGGTGCAATTTCTTGCAGTCTTGGACAGAGCAAACCGAGCTATGTTGTATCTGGATACAATGTTTTCTATGGTCTTAATCAAAACTGGCATGCTAAACTTCCCGAGCCTTCTGAGGAAGTAAAGGTGACTATCGCATGTGCATGGTTGGACCAGGGAAGAAACCACTGGTTATATTTACTCCTATGAACTTGAATTAGGGTGCCATGGTGTCATAGCAGCTTGTGTATCACTTTACAGCTTGCTGCTGTCCATAAGGAGTTTGTCTGTTTTCCCTGTGACTGCACGGTTTCCTCCCACATTCCAAAGACTTACAGGTTACTAAGTTGTGAGCTATGTTGGCTCGAGAGTCACCACGACATTTGTGGGTTGCCCCCAGCAAAATTCTCTGACTGTGATGGTTGTTCACATAAACGCTGCATTTCACTGGATGATGATGTCTTCATCATCATCATCATCATTATGTGCTACGTTGTACGACATAGACGATCATAGACTTGTGACCATGACTGCTCTTGGCAAATTTTTCTACAGAAGTGGTTTGCCATTGCCTTCTTCTGGGCAGTGTGTTTACAAGACAAATGACCCCGGCCATTATCAATACTCTTTAGAGATTGCCTGCCTGGCGTCAGTGGTCACATAAGTAGGACCTGTGATAGACACTAGCTGCTCATGTGACCACCTGCTGCTTCATCTGACCCTCATCGGGGGGTGGGGGCGTAAGCAGGTACTATACCTTGCCCAAGGGTGACTTACAGGTTAGTGAAGGGAAGGAGCACCCTACGCCTCCTTTGGTAGAGGTGTATCATCACCCAGTCACCCATATGTCAACATACATGTGACAAATAAAGCTAATCTTTATTTTTATTTTTATCAATTGTTGCCTTAAATCTATCAAATTCATAAAACTACAATTTTTTATGTAGCTGCAAGAATTTAAGGATTTTAATATCATTTATTTATTTATTGAGAAACAGCTGAATAGGCCCTTCCAGCACTTCGAGCTGAGCCGCCCAGCATCCCTGATTTAATCCTAGCCTAATCACAGAACAATTTACAAAGACCAATTAACCTACCAAATACAGGACTGAGTGCAGTCCGGGACTGGTGGAACTGTGTTTATTTGCCTTTTGAGGGCACTAACTTTGGAAACTACCAACTCAATTTACTTTTGCTCTCACTCAATCTATCACTTGGTTCATAATCTAAAGTGGTTCTGCTTCAGAAGCTAATAGTCTGAGGTTCACAAGTTCTCAGGACACTGCATCATCCTGGCTATTAAATGCATCATCAGCTTTAATCTCTTTATTAAAAAGTAAGTCATGTGGGGCAACAGGTTGATATACAAATGACTAAAATTAATTAAAAACATAAACAGAATATGTAGCAATTTTGCTGAGAATTTATTCTCCCAGTGGCCACTTTATTAGGTATAGAAGGTTCACTAAAGGTAAAGGAAATAAACACAGGAGATGCCTCATAAAGTGGTCACTGAGCGTGTTTCTGTATGTTTGTGGTCTTTGGCTGCTGTAGCCCACCCACTTCAAGGTTCGACGTGTTGTGCATTCAGAGATGCTCTGCTGCACACCACTGTTGCAACTCGTGATTATTTGAGTTACTGTCACCTTCCTGGCAACTTGAAACAATCTGTCCATTCCCCTCTGACCACTCTCATTGGCCCACAGAACTGCTGCTCACTGGATTTCTCTTCTATTTTTCACACCATTCTCTATGAACTCCAGAGATTGTTGTGCGTGAAAATCCCGGGAGATTGCTGAGATATTCAAACCATCCTGTGTCGGACCAACAATCATTCCAGAGTCAAAGCCACTTAGATCACATCACTTCCCCATTCTGCTGTTTGCGCTGAACAACAACTGAACCTCCCAACCATGTTTGCATGTTGTCATTGAGTTGCGGCCACATGATTGGCTGATCAGATATTTGCATTAACGAGCAGGTCTACAAGTGCAGCTAATGAACAGTCTGCTGAGTGCAGTTCCCCTGCTGTCCTAATATGTTTGGGCTTCAGTGGTAATCCTACTAACTCTGAGTAAGAAGCTGCTGGATTCAATTCTCCCTACTCGAAGGTCATCTACCCCTAATGCTGACCAGAGTGAGTAGTGTGGTACACCATGCTGTATCAATGCACTGCAAGTGGAGCCATTGACTCCCAGAACCAAAGCTCCAGGTTCAATGCTGAGCACAGGTACTGTCTGTGTGCAGTTTGCATGTAGGCACTTCCTCCCTGCGATCCCATGGTTTTCCCCCAGATTCTTTGGTTTCCCATCACAGTAGCATAGCAGTTAGCTTAACGTTATTACAGCACTAGCAAACTAGGTTCAATTCCACCCCTGCTTGTAGGTCTTCGTACGTTCTCCCCATGAATGTGTGGGTTTCCTTCAGTGCTGCAGTACCCTCCCACACCCCAAAGACTAATATGTTAAAAGGCTTAAGAGAAATTAGTTTTATTTATCATATATATATTTAATCACTATGAATATGAGGGGAAACTTTTTCATTCAGAGGGTCGTGAGACTATGGAATGAGCTGCCAACGTAAGTCACGCATGCCAGCTCGATTTCAAAGTTTAAGAGAAGTTTAGGTATATAAATGGATGGTAGAGATATGGAGGGCTATAGTTCCAGTGAATGTGATGGGAGTAGGCAGTTTAAATGGCTTAGCACAAACCAATCTTGCTTCCATCCCCAAGCCCTGCTTCTGTGCTGTACTTTTCTATGATCCTATGACACTAGAACAATGAATTGCATCATTTGCATCACCGATCACCAACACAGTCTGAGTATGTGTTGGGAACAGCTTGCAAGTGTCGCTGTGCTTCCAGCACCAACATAGCATGCCCACTACTTACGAACCCTGACCCATATGTCTTTGATCAGGGTTAGTAAGTTGTCTAGAGAATGTGCATGTTAATTGGGCTTCATTAAACCCTTACATTAAAACGCTGTGGAGGCGTCTATACCTCACTGAGCGATATTGTGTATTTTCTGACTTATGGACATTGGACTTACTTTTAGAGGACTCTGCTGTTCATATCTTATGTGGTTGTGGTTTCTGGGAACTCCTTTTTTTAATTGCTATTTTGATCGGGGCAGCCTGCAGTCAACAAACGACACAGCACTAAACTGAACTAAACTGAACAAAACTGAACATTTCTAGACTGTTTCAAGGACTCCGTGGTTTAATGTTTAATATTCTGTGTGTTATGCATTCTTTTTTTTTGCTGCTTGCGTGATTTGTTCTTTTTTTGAGCACTGGGTGTTTAATGTTTTCTTTGTATGGGTTCTAGGGTCATTTCTTTCTTTTGTGGTTGTCCATGGGAAGACAAATCTCAGGGTTATATTCTGCATACATACTTAGATAATAAATGGACTCTGAGTCTTTGAATCCATCCAGTTAATATTAGGATAATTTATCTCCCACTTTCATGGCCCTAGTGCTGCAGTAGAATGAATGAATTCTCATGGTAGAGTTAAACAATTTTTTTCTTATTTTATCAGCAACCCTGATCTATCTTGGAATCAGCATTCATTTTAATCATTTTTTCAGGATGACAGTCCTTTAAGAAAACCCCTCAACCATCACCATGCACATTAACTTAAGATAAAAAAAAGCAGGAAATAATTTGCCCTTCAATAGAAGCTCAAAGAAAAGTTTACTTATCAGGTTTGAATTGTATCTTCAATATAGTCATACTCATTTCACAGAACAAATCAAATAAATGACAAAAGGCATAAATCAAGTGCATAGCCAGAGACATTGGCCAAGGGCAGAAATACAGGTGGCATAACTAAAAGGGAATACACACAAAATGCTAGCAGAATTCAGCAGGTCAGGCCGCATGCTTTGAAATGAATAAATAGTCGACGTTTTGAACTGAGGCCCTTCTTTAGGATTGGAAAGGAAGGGGGAAGAGGACAGAATTAAAATGAGGGTGAAGGGGGAAGGAGGATCGCTAGAAGGTGATAGGTGAATGCCGGTGGGTGAGAAAGATAAAGGGCAGGGGAAGATGGAATCTGATGGAAGAGGAGAGTGGACCATGGGAGAAAAGAAGGCAAGATGGGCACTAGGCGGGTGTGCGGTAATAGACAGCTAAGGGGAAGAAGTGTGGGGAATTAAAGAAGAGGGGAGAAAGAATTTAATTTAAATTTGATTGGAGGAAAGCTGGTGGTAGAGGCAAATACAAAGGTTCAAAGGTCAAATTGTATGTCAGAGAAATGTGCATTAGGGATACTTAAGAATGGTTAGGCACATAGATCATTTATAAAAATGGAGAACTTTATAGGAAGGAAGCATTTGAATGATATTGGAGTAGGTAACAGTATTGTGGGCCGAAGGGCCTACATTGTGCTGTACTGTTCTATGTTCTTTGTTCTTTAAATCAATGTCATTTCCCTGGCAATAAAATGGATTGTTTGGTCTATTTATTTGTATTATCAACCAGAAATCATTAATCAATGTGCTTGGCCAAGTGCCAATTGGCTTAATAGTTAAATTAACTGTGATGCTATTTTTTTCAAATGTAATCTGTATGAAAGAGTGCAGTTGGTAATACTTTAATAGTTGATTTACACCCCGGGTAAAATAATAATCAGAACTTGTTTATTGTTGATTTATTATGACTAATATCTATTATAATTTAATATTTGCACTTGAAGAAGCTCAGAATTAAATTACTTTCCAAAGGACACTTATTACTTGAGTTAATGCCTGGTATAACTTGGAATCGTAAATCTGGGGAGATATTTGAAATCTTTCCTCCTCTGTACTAGAATGAACTAATTTTGACTTTGGACAACAGTCTGAAGTGAGCAATATGAGACTGATTAACTACCTCACTATTTTCATTTCTGTTTCTGCACTACTTTTAACTATTTAATGTACATTTTAACTCTGAATTTAACTACTTAATGTACATTTATATATACTTACTGTAACTCCATTTTTAAAAAAAATTATCATGTATTGCATGGTACTGCTGCTACAAAGTTAATAAATTTCATGAGATATCAGAATTAGAATCTGATTTATTATCACCAATGTGTCATAAAATTTGTTAACTTAGTAGCAGCAGTTCAATGCAATACAGAATTTAGAAGAAAAAAGTAAAACTAAATAAATAAGTAAATCAATTACAGTATATGTATATTAAATAGATTAAAAGTCATGCAAATGCAGAAATAATATATATTAAAAAATGAGGTAGGGTTAACAGGCTCTATTGCCATTTAGGAATCAGATTGCAGAGAGGAAGAAGTTGTTCCTGAATCGCTTAGTGTGTGCCTTCAGGCTTCTATACCTCCTACCTGATGATAAAAATGAGGTAACATGCCCTGGGTGCTGGTGTTCCTTAATATGCCGGTGATACCAAATCCAATCCAGATTCTGATTGGAAACACAAGAGATTCTATAGGTGTTGTAAATCCAGAAAACACATACAGAATTCTGGAGAAACTAAGCAAGTCAGGCAGCATCTATGGAGAGAAAATGTAGTTGACATTTACCATGAAGTTGTCTAGGCTGAAAACTTCGACTATTTATTCATCTCCATAGATGCTGCCTGACCTGCTGAGTTCCTCTAGCATTTTGTTCCTCTAGTCTGTTGCATGAGACTGGTTGGCTATTATACAGCTTGTACAGTATAACCTCCAAGAAGACGACAACCATGTCATGGCTTGGAGGCTTACATGCGTCAATGACCTGGAGAGCTATGTTGGCTGCAGTCAGGGCTTTAAGCTTTGGTTCTTGATAGGGTCACCCATGCCAAACAGGTCAAAGGTAGAAGCCCGACTAAGAGTGGTCCTCTGATCCTCCAGGTGATGTGGTTGATCTCAGGGCTTACGTCACTAACTGGTAAAACAAAACTGCTACAGAAACAGCAATGAAGAATACTTCTACATCTGGGTGTGACAGAATTCCTGAGCCTCCACCTGGGACTTAGAGGGCTGACAGTAGTGAAAATCGAGAGGAAGCTACTGACATGATGACGGAAGCCCTGAACACCGCCAGAGATGGAGGATCTTCATGGCATCACAGGCAGTAAGTAAGTACAGTATATATTTTAAGGAATATAACTATAATAGTTGAGCACTCATTTAGGAAACTTTAATTTTCATGATGCGTGCATTTCTGGTTTCTGATTACTCTTTTTTTGCTGTTTTTGAGCATTTAATCAGGGCGATTGATACAGACTGGAACACTTCAGCAAAAAATTCCTTTGCATAGACCATAAGACATAGGAGTAGAATTAGGCCATTTGGCCTATTGAATCTTCTCCACTGTTCAATCATAGCTGATTCTTTTCTCCCTTCCTCAGAAACTACTCCACGGCTTTCTCCCCATAACCTTTGATGCCATGTCCAATCCAGAACTTATCAATCTCTGCCAACGAGCTGGCCTCCACAACTGCCTGTGGTAATAAATTTCACAAATTCACCTTCCCAGCTAAAGAAATTTCTCTGCATTGCTGCTTCAAATGGATGCCTCTCTATCCTGAGGCTGTGCCCTCTTGTGCTAGACTCCCCCACCATGGGAAACAGTGGGCTATCGGCATGACATTGAACTAAAATAAACTGAATACTACTGAACTGATGTTTGATGTTCTATCTGTTGTTCCCTCACTTTTTACCTTTTACACAATTTGTTCTTTTTCCACATGTTGCGTAGGCTGATGGTTTATTGGACGGGTTCCAGGGGGTTTCGTTGTTTTGTGGCTGCCTGTGAGAGGATGAATTCCGAGCTGTATTCTGTATACATGCCTTGATAATAAATGTACTTTGACTTTGAATATTTGATATATTATGAGAAACAAAGATATTTCAGTGAAGATAAGAAGATACTAGGTAAATTAATTTATTATTGTCACATGTGCTGAGGTCTAATGAAAAAACTTGTCTTGCATACCAGTCATGACAGCAGTGTATTGATGTAGTACAGGGTAAGCAATAACAGAATAAAGTGTAACACAGTATTTACTGAGAAAGTACATCAACGATAGACAATGAGGTGCAAGGCCAAAAGGAGACTGCGCACAGTAGAGATTACAGAGATGGGGACATGTGACACAAAAAATGAGTTGAAAACAAGAAAATTCTTCCTTCAGGACATCATGAGTAGATGGAATTCCCCACCAGAGAGAGGCAGGGTGGTGAAGTCATTTAATATACTCCAGACCAAAGCAGGACTGTAGGAGGTACGATACTTACGGGGTTAAGACGGAAAAGCAAAGGCCAAGAAAAGATTTGCAACATTTGATTGGAAGGGTCACTAATGGGATTAGCATATGTTACAGAGAAGCAGATTCAGCAAGTGGGACAGAAGGCACTGACTGGGAGTAAGTACGTTGATGCTGAAATACTGTACATCCTAGGATGCGCTGGGACACATCATGTAAACTGGGCTCTCCTCTGTTTCTGGTCTTTCAACATTAGACACAACCACCCAGACAATCAACCCAGAGCTGATCAGGCCCTGACTTGTGTCCCAGCAGCATTGGTCTGCAGGTCAAACCTTCAGATCCATAAACCTCTGAAGGCTGGCTCAGCATCTTCTGTGACTGTCCTGATGCCTCTTTCTTTGCAGGCCCTATAATGCCAAGGAGAGAGTATGTTCTGCACAGTGAGAAGCCAGCAAGTCCTCCACACCCCTGGTCTATAGGCTCACAACTTGCCCTCCACCCCTGTCTCTGGCATTGCTCTACCTGGTATTTACCTGGAAAGCCTGGTATTTGGCTTTCTTATGCTCAAACACCTCAATCCCCAAGGAGCTGTCAGTCATAACATTAACTATTACTTTACAAGACAAACAGTGAAACACTCAACCAAGCATCTAAATCAAAAAAGTCCTTACCAAAACAGTTCTAAGTTCTAAGAAGACTTTCAGAAAACCTTTCAAGCTAAACTCAGTTACGGACAAAATAGTCACTAAACACACACGCAGTGGCAAATATTAATTTAAAATGTGCATCCGGTCTCTCTGCACTACAGCACACACCCCGCTGTCATCCGTTTCTGAGGCATCCTCATCAATGAGGTACACGGCGACCGGACAGGAAAAGAGACCGCATAGTTAGCACGTGCTAGATTTAGCTGCTGTCGCCATCATGATGTCAGGAGCTAATGGAAGCCAGTGGGTGGGGCTGCCGTGATCTTTGCTTGGTTTAGTCCCCACCTCCTATGGGGGAGTGGCTTTCACTGAGCAGAAAAGTCTAGACACTTACTGCAGCTCATCACCCCTCGACAGCCACATACCATAACAGGCTAGTATTACTCCCACAAATGCCCCACTATACTACACACCAAAAATAACACCCAGTGTATTACAGTAGTCCACCAGCCTCCCAATGCTCCAAAAGACCACTATGATCCCCCCTCCCTGTGGTATAGTAGTTATGGAGCTGGCCCACTCCTTTACTGACTGCTGGATATGATCAGTCAGGTGAGTGAAGCTTGTAGACTCATCAGCAACGTAGGTGCTGCACCCCTCACCAATCGCAGCAGCACAAGTGCCCTCTTTCTAAGTGAGTGGCTAGTCCAAAGCCGTCCTATCTTGCACGGTCATCATTTCTACAGACACCTGGGTCTGCACGTCACATCCACTGTGTGCTTCAGCACTGCGGCTGTCTCATTGACAGCATCTCCAACACCAAGGCCTCGTGCATCAGTTTTTGCAACTGCTTGGCCGCACCACACAAGGAAAGCTATCAGCTGGAACATTTTTGCCTCTGTGAAATGCCTCTTACTGCACTGACCCTGGTGGGTAATGTTCTCGTCCAGGATTTCAGGGTGGTGCGAGTACAGCACATCGTACCCCAGATAACAGCAGCTGCACCATCTTGTAGGCAGCCTCGGGTAGGCCTAGGAACCACATGTCCATTTAGCATCCACAGAGTGCCCACCTTCACAGTACCATTTGCTGTCGACTTTTTGAACCTGTGTTCATTGTACTGCCTGCACCAACACTCTGCCCTTGGCCTTTTGGCAGAGGGATTACTCTCAGAGTCAGGACCTAAGGATTAGACAAATCATATGTAGGGAAGTACCAGCCCTAAAAACACTTACTCCACTGGGAGTTACTGACACTCGAGATCTGTAAAGCCATTCCACATTTTGGGACGAGGTTGAGTGGAGTGGATGACTCCCTCTCAACTTCCCAAATAACAAAATGCCAAAGCCAGAGGAGCTGGGCAAGTTCCACCTGCAGCCTTGTTTTCATTAAAGGGGACTGGTGTCAGCGGCACCCCTTCAGCAGCAGGGGATGGCATCCTCATGCAGATCCAATACTCCAAAGTGTTGTTGTTGTCCACTTACTTGTATAACATCTGTAGGAATGTGGGGAAGGGTCTCACACTAACCACCATCATCGCCACCTTCGTCAGCGTCCGCCACAGTTCCATTCTGTAATGTAGGGAGACAAACTCACTCCATTCTGGTTAGTCTCCAGGTACTTAGGCAGACTAGCCCCTGTTCCTCAGGTAATACTACCCATTGTGTATTCCATGGTCCGTTTGCCACAATCTCCCCTCTCCCCAGTGGCCCCTGTGGTTGCTGCACCCAAACTTTTCCTGATACCTCCTCCAACTCCACGTCCTCTAGCTTCGGAGGTTCTGACACTGACAAATGTCAGGACATTGAGGACCCACCCAGACTCACTGACCGGGAGTTCAGATGGTCCACCACTTGCTGAGCACACACAGCCACCCCTGGGGGTCAATATCTTAATCTGTTGCTTCCATGGCCCATTCATGTGCTTGATCAGCCCTGTCACCTGTGGGTAGTAGGGGATGTAGCACACCCACAGAATGCTAGGCTCATCTCTTTCCAGAAACAGATTTACACTTTCCTCCCTTCAGATTAACTGCAAAACAGAAAATGAACAGTTAATTTTCACAGTGGAAAATGCATTTTCCGAAGAACAATGCGGAAGAAAAGTTGATTACGTGGGCTACCCAACGCATTAAGGTACTCACACAGTTGCTTAAAGGCACAGCCCTCTTAAAATATAAGAACTCCTGCAATTTTACTTTAGTAGCAAAATATTTCAATCGGTTATCGTTTCTGCTGAAGCATAAGGTTAATTCAAACACGCTTCCAATACGGATTTAACGAGCATTTGACAGACACACACACAGTCAAGTGAACTCACCTGTGGTGTCACCTCACACAGCAGTTTTGGAAGTCAAACCATTGAAACTTTATTACGGGGGAGTGGGCGCAGGGCAGATAATGCCCCCCCTCCCACCTCGACCTCTGTTGTTGCTGAAGATCTACCATTGCCTCTTGCAAAGCCTCCATCAAGAGGTGTAAGGAACCTTGAGTGGAACGTGAGAAATCCTGCAGAGGATGGAAGGAGCCCCTATCGGGAGAGAGGTTGAAGAATGGCCCGTCTCCCTTAACAGCCTCCTGATCTCTTTTCCCCTGGCAATGCTCCTTCCATATGGCATAGAGTGTTGGAGTGGGGACCCCACTTGCCTGCTCCTTCGGGACCCCAATTCCGAGTAACACTAGAAACACAGCCAGTAGTTGTTGCACCATCACTAGCCAATAATCTATCTCCATAGCTCTATAGCTTGGGCCTGTGCCAACTGGGCAGCTTTGGCGATGGTCGTACATCTCCACCTCATTTTTGAGACTATCTCCTGCTCTGTCTGTTGTTATTTTTATGCGTTACAATGCCTGTCAGCAGCAAGAGAGCATCTTTCTCTATCCATTTCCCTCTTAGGAACGCTGTCTTATTAAATAAGGTGCCCAATGTCTTATGTCTGTGGTGTCTGATTTTCACCCTGCAGGAGTCCAACTAGTCGGACCAGTCTAAGGGCATCCTGCAGTCCACCAGTAGGTTGGCAAGACTTCCAAATCCCACACTGTTGTTGGTCCACCCCAGAATTGGGCAATGCTCACACAGGGGCTTCTCTCTCTTAATAAGTGATGTGATGTCTGATTTTCACCCTGCAAGGTCTAACTCAATTGACCAGTTTATGGGCATCCCATAGTTCAGCAGCAGGTTGGCAAGACTCCCACATTGTTATCAGTCTGCACCGGGACTTGGCACTGCTCACTAAAGGGTATGTTTTTATGCTTTCTTCTAAAGATCTTCATCTTCTGTTCAGACACTGAACCCTGCTGACTACACCAAATGTCACAGGGAAGCAGATTCACTGATTTGGTAAGTGGAACAGAAGACTTTAATTCTGAATAAGCACATTAACTACTTATTTACAAGACAAACACTCAACCAAGCTTCTAAGTTAAACAAATACAGCTAAGCCTCCTAAGTTACAAGCCTATGACACTAAATTTGGTTACAGATTCTTACCTAAACTGAGCACCCAAAGTGACAGAACAGATATAAACATACACACAGTGGCAAATACTTATTCAAGGTGTGTACCTGAGCCTTCTGCAATGCAGCACACCCCACCACTGTCAACCATTTCCGCTACATGTATCTAAATACTCAGAGAAATATACAGTGGATTGGCACAACCTGGTCCATGGTGACCCTAGAGAAAATAACCTTGCATGGCTGCCACACACTAGATTTAAACCCTACCGGTGTGGGGACATAATCAGCTGCACAAATACTAATGGGTTGGCATGGCAGTACAGTGTTTAACACAACGCTTCACTATAAGATGAACTAGGTTCAATTCCTGCCGCCGCCTGAAAGGAGTTTGCACGCTTAACCCGTGACGGTGTGGGTTTTCTGTGGGTGCTCCAGTTTCCTCCCACAATACAAAAACGTATCAATCAGTAGGTTAATTATTTGTTGTAAATTGTACTGTGATTAGGCTGGGGTTAAACCGGGGATTACCGTGTGGTGCGGCTTAAAGGACCTGTTCCACACTGTATCTCAATAAAGGAGCTAGTTCCAGCCTCACATGGGGGAATGGCTTTCAATGAGCAACTAAGTCAAGACACCTACGGCAACTGTATATACAGGCAAAAAGCGTGTTCACAGTCTTTTCTCACTCGGGGAATGAAGAACTATAGGGCAAAGTTTTATGGGAAGTTGATTTAATAGAAACCAGAGAGCAAACATTTTCACCTTGCATGTTGCATGTGTATGGATGAGCCAGAGCAAATATTGAGGCAAGTCCATTAATGATATTTAAAAGACATTTAGGCAGGTACATGGACAGGTATAGTTGAGAAGAATGTGGAGCAAATATGGGCAAATGGGGCTGTCTTAGGCATTCTCCCCTTCTTACCCCATCCCCGATATATTTAGTTTTTTCCCCCTCCCCTTTTCTTCTCTCTCTCTGCCCATCACTCTGCCTGTTATCCATCTCCGTCTGTTGCTCCCCTCCCCCTTCCTTTCTCCCTAGGCCTCCTGTCCCATGATCCTTTCCCTTCTCCAGCTCTGTACCCCTTTTGCCAAACACCTTTCCACCTCTCAGCTTCACCCCACCCCCTCCAGTCTTCTCCTATCATTTTTCTTTTCCCCCTCCCTCTCCTACTTTCAAATCTCTTCCTATCTTTCCTTTCAGTTAGCCCTGACGAAGGGTCTCAGCCCAAACCGTTGACAGCGCTTCTCCCTATAGTTGCTGCCTGGCCTGCTGAATTCTACCAGCATTTTGTGTGTGTTAACTGGTCTATAATTTCCTTTCCGCTGTCTTCATCCTTTCTGAAAGAGTGGAGTGACATTTGCAATTTTCCAGTCTTCTGACACCATGCCCAAGTCCAATGATTTTTGAAAGATCATTACTCATGCCTCCACAATCTCATCTGCTACTTCTTTCAGAATCCTAGGGTACAGTTCATCTGGTCCAGGTGACTTATGTTCTCTTAGGTCTTTCAGCTTTTTGAGCACTTTCTCCTTTGTAATAGTAACTACACTCACTTAATTTCCCTCACACCGTTCAACATCTGGCACAGTGCTAGTGTCTTCACAGTGAAGACTGATGCAAAAATACTCATTTAGATTATCTGCTATTTCCATGTCCCCCAGTATTATTTCTCCAGTCTCTTTTCCTATCAGTCCTATATCCATTCTCATCTCTGTCTTCATTCTTTTATTTTTTACATCGTGTCCCAAATAAAGGAAGGAAATCCCTGGAATCCCAGAAAACTTCTCAATTAGTTTTTGTTCATTAAGAGTTGTTCTAAACAGGCAGCAGCCCCAATATGTGTGTACCCCACCCCAATATGTGAGTACCCCCTCCCCCAACTATGTGTATCCCCACCCCTAAATATGTGTCTCCCCACCCCCGAGTGTGCTCTTATACAAACTTGGTCATTAGCTGATTCAGCTATCAGCTACTGGAGTCAGAGTTGAGAAGGCCACCTTGCTTAATCAATATACATCCACCATCGGTATGATTTGGGTCAAAGCTCACCAGTGTCTGTCATGAATCTTGCTCTGCACATCTTTCTCTAGAACTTTCTCCCAATTCCACCATACTGATTGGCTGACACAACAATCCAAAGCACCATAGTCCTTTATCTTTAGCCAAAACCCAAATATTCTATCAACATAGTGCTTCGACAGAAAGCTAATGAGTGAAATACCCTACAGCATTAGCAGTGAAATTGTAACCAGGACAGTACATACACAATACCTATAAAAAGATTTCACAACCCACCCCCTGGAAGTTTTCATGTTTTATTGTTTTATGAAATTGAATGATAGTGGATTTACTTTGGCTTTTTTGACGCTGATCAACAGAAAAAGACTCTTTCGTGTCAAAGTGAAAACAGATCTCTACAAAGTGAACTAACTTAATTACAAATATAAAACACAAAATATTTGATTGCTTAAGTATTCACCCCCTTCAAGTCAGTATGTAGTAGATGCACCTTTGGCAGCAATTACAGCCTTGAGCCTGTGTGAATAGGTCTCTATCGGCTTTGCAAATCTGGACAGTGCAATTTTTACACATTATTCTGTACAAAACTGCTCAAGCTCTGTGAGATTGCATGGGGATTGTGAGTGAACAGCCCTTTTCAACTCTAGCGACACGTTCTCAATTGGATCGATGTCTGGACTCTGACTTGGCCACTCCAGGACATGAACTTTCTTGTTTTTAAGCCATTCCTGTGTAGCTTTGGCTTTATGCTTGGGGTCATTGTCTTGCTGAAGAACAGACCTTCTACTAAGTTGCAGATCTCTTGCAGACTGCATCAAGATCTCCTCCACGATTCGCATGTGTTCATTTTGCCCTCTACCTTCACAAGCCTTCAAGGGCCTGTTATAGTGAATCATCCCCATAGCATGATGCAGCCACCACCATGCTTCATGGTTGGGGTAGTATGTTTTTTGATGACGTGCTGTGTTTGGCTTATGCCGAACATAGCATTTAGTCTGATGGTCAAAAAGCTCAATTTTGGTTTCATCAGAACCTTCTTCTAGCTGACTTCAGTCTCCCACATGCCTTCTGGCAAAGTCTAACCGAGATTCCATGTGAGTTTTTCTTCAACAATGGCTTTCTCTTTTCCTCTCTCCCATAAAGCAGCAACTGGTGAAGCACCCGGGCAACAGTTGTATGCACAGTCTCTCGGAAGCTTGTATGTCCTCCAAAGTTGTCATCGGACTCTTGGTGGCCTCATTAGTCCCTTTTGTGCACAGTGGCTCAATTTTTGAGGTTGGCCTAGTCGAGGCAGATATACAGCTGTGCCATATTATTTCCATTTCTTCATGATTGACTTAATTGTACTCCAAGGGATATTCAGTGACATGGAAATTTTTGTGTATCCATCTCCTGACTTGTTCTTTTCAACAACCTTTTCACGAAATTTCTTGGAATATTGTTTTGTTGTCATGGTGTAATTTTTTGCCAGAGTACTGACTCACCAACAGTTGGACCTTCCGGATACAAGTGTATTTTACTATAGTCAATTGAAACATGTTGACAGCACATAGGTTTATATATAGCTAGGACTCCTTATCTAATTATGTGACTTCTAAAACCAGTTGGCTGTACCAGTGATGATTTGGTGTGTCACATTAAAGGAGGTAAATACTGATGCAATCAATTATTTAGTGTTTTATATTTGTAATTAATTTAGATCGCTTTGTAGAGAGCTGCTTCGCTTTGACATGAAAGGGTCTTTTTCTGTTGATCAGTGTCATAAAAAGCCAAAAAAATCTACTATGATTCAACGTTGTTAACCAAATTAAACATGAAAACTTCCAAGTGGGATTGGATACTTTTTACAGGCACAGTGAGGCACAGGCACAGGCACAGATAAAGCAAATTCATGACAAATGCCAGTGATATGAAACCAAATTCTAATTTATTTATTTAGAGATACAGCGTGGAATAGGCCCTTACCGCCTAGTGAGCTGCACCACCTAGCAAACCACCTATTTAATCCTAGCCTATTCACAGGACAATTTACAATGACTTTGGATTGTGGGGGAAACTGGAACACCAGGAATAAACTCACACAGTCACAGGGAGTACATACAGTCTCAAGTAAAATTATAGTTCAAATTTATTTGCTTTATCACACTAATTAAATCAACAATGAACAACAAATAGGCAGTTTAATAACATCTATTTTTGCCTGTTATTAAAGGATCCAATGATTTATTGAGTGATAACCTACTGCAGTTTTAATTATAAATATGAAAAGGTGTTTGTCATAAAAATAACAATTTTGAAGAGGAATATTTAATTCATCTTTTGAGTAACCTCATTTCAAGTCACTGAAAATGACTTAGGAAACCATTATTGAGTACTACAGTACTGTGCAAAAGGCTTAGGCTCAGGTATATATTCAGTATGTGTCTAAGACTTGCACAGGGCTGTAGGGCAGGAATTGGTTATTCAACCCCTTGATCTAGCTTTGCCATTTAACTATATTGCAACTGTTTTGTGCTTGACCTCAGTTCTACTTTCCTGCCTGATTGTCTGTGTCATCCCCCTTCCTTTTCAATCCTGACGAAGGACCTCAGGTTGAAAGGTGGATTCATTTCCATAGCTGCTGCCTGACCTCCTGAGCTCCTCCAGCATTTTATGTCTGTTGATTTGGGTGATAAATTGTTTCATTCTGTAATCAAAACTTAGTTTTAGTGTTAAGTAATTTTTCTGTTTAATCATGTATAAAGGAATTTGTATAATTTAGTTATTTCCCCTTGCACTGCTGACATTTAGAGTAGCAATGAAGGTCCACCATTTCTGGAGCCGTTCAGTGCTTCCTTCATTATGTCAGTAGTTTCAGATGTGTATAAACCTGTCCTGAAACAATGTTCAAGTAGGGCAGCTTTGTCTAGTCATAGAGACATGGAAAACCACAACAAAGGACCAGGAGCATCAACTCCATGCTGAAATGGTCTTCTGCCCTAGTCCAATCTCTACCTGCACCTGGACCATAGGACTCCACAACTTCCTCATTGATGTACCTACCTGAACTTCTCTTCAATGTTACAATTGAACCTGCATCCGTCAGTTCCGTTGGCAGATTGTTCCACACTCTCACCACTCTCTGAGTCAATAAAGGTTGGGTTAGATCACATTTGGTCATACATTTCTGGTCACTCCATTATAGGAAGAATGTGAAGGCTTTGAAGATACTACCTGGACTAGGGGGCATGCTCTTATGAGGAGAGATTGGACAAACTTGACTTGTTTTCTCGGGACAGGCAGAGGCTGAAGGGAGATTTTATAAAAGTTTATAAAATTATGAGAGCTCTTAAGTAAACAACCAAAATCTTTCCCAAGCATCAAAATATCTGATACTAGAGGGCATACATTCAAAACAAGAAAAAAAATATCAAAGCAGATGTGCAGGGCAAATGTTTACACAGGAAGTCTTGGGTGCCTGGAATGAGCTGTTAGCAGTGGTGGCTGAAGCAGATACAATAGAGAAGTTTGAGAGGCTCTTAGATAAGCATTTGAAACATTTACCGATCAGGGGCACATGAAGCCAGGGGAGCAGGTGGTTAATGGTCAGATGAGCAGCTGGTGCATATCACCAGTCCTGGTTGTGATATCAGGCAGGGGTTACGATGTCAGGCAGACAAACTCTGAAGGGTATTGATAATGACTGGAGTCACCCATTTTGTAAAGACACTGCCCAGAAGAAGGCAATGGCAAACCACATCTGCAGAAAAATTTGGCAAAAACTATCATGGTCATGGAAAGACCGTGATCTCCCACGTCACACAATACAGCACATAAGGAATGAACATAAAAAAACAGAGAATGGGTTATTGACTTGAGTCAACAGTAGGGACTAGTTTAGTTAACAATTTAATTACTAGTTTAATCAGTACAACGATGTAGGCTGAAAGGTCGGTTCCTGTGTTGTACTGTTCTGTGTTCTATGCCTCGTCATGGACAATGGCCTCCCCACCATCAAGGACATCTTCAAAAGACGATGCCTCAGGAAGGCAATATCCATTGTGAAGGATCTCACCATCTAGGACATACCCTCCTCACATTACTACCATCAAGCAGGAGGCACAGGAGAATAAAGACACACGCTCAACTTCTTAGGAGCAGCTTCTTCCCCTCTGCCACCAAGTTTCTAAACTATTCATGAACTCATGAACACTATTTTCTCCCATTTTTGGCACTATATAACTATGCTATATATATTTTTATTGCAATTTATTATAATTTTTATGCATTGCATGGGGTGCCATGGTAGTTTATCAGTTAGTGTGATGCTATTAGAGCTCAAAGTGTCAGAGTTCAGAGATCAATTCTGACCCATCTGTAAGGCGTTTGTACATCCTCACTGTGAACACATAGGTTTCCTCTGGATGCTTATTGGTCATTATAAATTGTCCAGTGACTAGGCTAGGGTGAAATCGGTGGATTGCTGGGTGGTGTGGCTCGTTGGTCTGGAAGAGCTAGTTCAGTGCTGTATCTGTAAATAAAAAGAAAATAAAAATATAATAAATAAATTACTGCTACCACAAAACAACAAATGCCCTGATAACAAACCTGACTCCAAATCTGTGTTCTTTGTTTCTATGTATACAAAAATCCAACTACAGCAGTAACTGGAGGATGTACCTAATGATTCCAGGACTGTGGCCTTTGTTGGTTGGGTTTGACCATGGTTGGTGCTTCCTAGTTGCCTAGATATGCAAGCCAATAAGCCAGGGCTGTATGATATGGAGACTAATCTGTTGCCCATGCAGCTGTAGAAGCCAAAAGAACAGCAGAGATCGATACAGTTTGGTATCAATGACATGACAGGAGTTGCCAGTCAGTGCTGAACACAGCATTGGACAGTATTAGGATCCCAGCACTGGCTACTGTGGGTGGAGGGGGTGGGGGGTGGGGGTAGTTTCACGGTAACATGGTGCTATTAAAGCTCAGAGCATTGGAATTCGGAATTCCATTGTTCTCTGTAAGGAGTCTCTGTATGTTCTTGCTGTGAAATATGTGGATTTTCTTCAGGTTCTTTGATTTCCTCCCACAGACCAAAGAAGTACCAGATAGATTAATTGGTAATTGTTAATTGTCCTGTGGTTTGGTTAGGGTTAAAGCAGGGTTGTTGGGGGATGCTGGCTGATGAGGCTCGAAGGGCCTATTCCCTTCTCTATCTCTAAATAAATAATATAAATTTTTCCACAGGGTTTATTCCCGAAACCTTCCCCATGAGTGTGTATAGCTGCAAGGCAGCAGAGGTTTGAGATCTAGGAGAGCCTTTCTTCTCCTAGGTGTTGCCAGCCACAGCTGATGAGACCCCATCTGCCCGAAGCAATTGGTTTTAAGGTGTCTGCAACCAGCCTTTGCCCCTCCTCCTCTCAGCAGAAGCAGTTCTGCCGGGCTTATTAGCTAAGAAGGCAGGAGTGGGCCGTTGTGTCTGCACAACTACATACTAATTAAATTAAAGCACAAGCGCAGAGGTGAGGTTAACAGGTATGTTCACTTTGCAGAGAGAGAGCAACAGATCAGTGTGCATGGGCAAGATATCAGTCAATAAGTAGTGCTATGGGGAGTCATTGCGCTAAGAGAAATAGATCCATACATTACACTTCCTGGCCCTTTAGACTAACGTAACATACAATTGTATATGTAACAAAACATTAATGTCCCTTCAAGAAACCATATTCAAATAAAAATCTTTTCACACTAACAGTCCATAACTAATTTCACTACACTAAAGATTCAATCTTTTGGATTGTACGCTGTTCCGTTCACAATCTCGCCTCTGGATCTGTGGAGTGACTTCAGGTTTGTCAGGTGTCTTGTCAATGACAGCTTTCTCTGTTGCAGTGTTGCAATGCTTTTGGTAACATGGTCATCACTGAGAGGTAAATCCAGTGGACTTGTTGGATGCAGTCAACTAAGTTGAGTTATTGGGCTGAGCATCCAGTATCTGATCCACCTGACGTCTCCATGTCTGATCGCTGACATCCACCGTGCACGTCAGTGGTCCGGTTCTCATGGTTACACTACTGGGTCTCCACTTGACTTCTTGTTAATCTTATCCAACCTCCAAGCTCCATGCTGATTTACTTAGCAACTGGCTGCGCTGTTTATTCTGTACTCCTCTCCATAGGTCTGGTTTCAAGAAGCTCACACAAAATCTCAGGTCTCTGCTTATGAACTGTATTGCAGGTGTTTGATTTGTCATCACAGGAACAGAGTTCTGTTACACGGAAAGGAAGTTGTCCACCTTGTGCTGTAGCTAGTCTGTTGCTTTAACAGATTTCTTCAAGGTATGGACAAACCTTTCAGCTAACCCATTCATTTCTGGATGGCGAGGAGCTGACTTGAAATGTACAATGCCGTTTTCTCTTCATGAATAGTCTGAACTCTTCTGATGTGTATTGTCATCTGTTTTCACTCACAGTTTGATCTCTGGAGAGGATAGCCCTCAGAACAGAAACACTTTCCTGAGGTGGTTGACTTCATTGGTGTGACCACATGGAACTTCGAATGAGCATCCACAGCAGTCAGAAATATGGAGTCCATGAATGTCAATAGGTACTCTTTGCCACGGTGAAGACAGACACTCCCACAGGTTTAACGGTACCTGTGGGGGTAGATTTTGATCTTTGTAGCATCTCGAACAGTTTTTCGTCAAATCTTCAATCTGTCTATCTATTCCTGGCCACCACACATAGCTCCAGGTGACAGTCTTCATCTTGACAGTACCCAGGTGTCCTTCATGCAAATTTGCCCACACTCAGGTGCTCAGATTATGGGAGCCATTACAAGAGATCCACACATTAGCCGTCTTTGACATACAGACAGTTGGTCTCGTCCCACTGAGAACTCTGACACATAGGATCACCATGAGGTGGCTGTCCTTGCATGATGATGTTATATACTTTTGAGTATGTCAGATCATTCCTTGTTTCTCTTTATTTATCAGAACTTGTTACTGGCAACTGGACCACTAATGCAATGTGGAACACCTCTGCTGGGCCACAGAATGAAGACTTTTCTTTTCCAGTTTTACAGTGGAAGACGGGACAAACCATCAGCATAGCTGTGTTGTCTGTTACCCTTGAACTCTATGTCATCAGAATGGGCTCCTAGAAACAGTGACAACATTGTAAATGGGTAGCAGATATCACTGGAATTCCATTCCTGGGACTGAAAATGGACACAAGGGACTAGCAATCAGTCACTAGAATAAACATTTGTCCATAGAGGTAGTGGTGTAACTTCTTTATTCCCCATACTAGACTAAGGGCATCTCAGTTGATCTGTGTATAGTTGCATTCTGTGCTCATCAGTGATCTGCAATCAGGTGTTCAGATCCATCTTTCATAATGTGTGACAAAATGGCTCCAATGCCATAGGGAGTTGCAGTGCACACCAGTCTGATGGGCAGAGATGGGACATAATGGGTGAGCAGTTCATCTGATGTTATTTGTCTATTTCTTTCCTTGAATGCTCTTTCACATCTTTATGACCATTCCCACTTTGCTCCTGTCTGTAACAGTGCATTCAATGGGTGTAGCGCTGTCGCTATGTTTTGGAGAAACTGACAGTAGTAGTTTACAAGGCCCAAGTATGACCTGAGTTGTGACATACTTTTTGGTTTCAAACTTTTTTTGTGACTTTTGTAAGGCATACTTGTCAATGACATGTCTACAATATGAGATTTCATTCTTGAAAAGCTCTCATTTCTCTCTCTTTGCATGCAGACCATACTCACTCAGCCTGGTAAGTACTTTACCAGTATTCTGGAGGTGCTTTTCATGATTCTTACTAGTCACAATAATGTCATCAAAGTAACATTGTGCTCCTGGGATATCTTGGAGCACTTGGTCCATTGCTCTTTGTTAAATTGCTGGAGCTGATGTGACACCAAAGCTGAGATGATTATACTAGAACAGTCCTTTGTGAGTGTTGATTGTGAGGAACTTCCTGCTTGACTCCTCAATCTCCTTTTGCAGATAGTCTTGTGACAAGTCAATCTTTGAAAACCCACTTACCAAAGATGCAAAAATATCTTCTATTCGTGGTAAGGGATACCACACAGTATGCAGCAACAGGTTGATGCTCATTTTGAAATCCCAACATATGTGAATGCCTCCAACCTTCCACTGGGACAATGGATGTGGCCCAATTGCTCCATTCCACCTTGGAAAGTGTGCCTGATTCTTCCAAGCTCTAAAGTTTAACACCCACTTTAGGACATAGTGAATAAGGCACCGGACATGCTTTATGGACACTTAATGTTGTTGCTTCATGCAGTTCAATTCTGGTCTTCATGCCTTGGAGTTTGCCAGTACCCTTCTCAAACATCTTCTCATTAGCTTTAAGCAGCTGTGAGAGTCTCTGGTTAGTGCTACCATTTGGGCTGCAGTTACCTGTTGATGACACATTGAGAGCTTTGATTGTATGCCGGTCTGCTTGGACTTTCCTCAAACATTCACGTCGGAGAAGTGCTGACTCTCCACTTTTCAACACAAAAAGCTCTGACTGCTGTACTTTACCTCTGCACTTCACATTTACTTTCAGTTTTCTTTTGGGAGACACTTTTTTGCCTGTGTAGGTCTTTAGCATCACTGAGGACATTCCTAATGATAGCTTAGAAAACAAACTGTTGTCATTTTTCTGTTTTACACCAAACACATCTGTTGTGATCCATATGATTTCACGATCTGCTTCAGTAATGCAATGTGGTTCTAGGCATTACATCTCATCTTTGTCAGACTCTGTGTTGTCTCATCCATTTTCACATTCAGCCATTTTGTGCATTTGTCTAGTTTTGCTTTTGAAACTTTTCACTCTTTATGCTTTTTTTCTCTTTGGTTCTGCTTCTTATCTGACTTGTCTAGTCTCTCTGTGTGACCTTGTCTGAGACACTGCAATTTTTTTCTTTGAACTGTCATTTGCATGGGAGGAATTGCCATATTGATAAAATGTTTGGCTTTTTGCACCTTTCGGGTATATTTTGCATTTTCATGTTGTAAACTCTCTGTAGTTCCGGTGCATCTTTTTCTGCTGTCTCTAATGATATTGCAATGGACAATGCTTGTTCTAAGCTGAGGTCTCTTTCTGTTAGTAGACTCTTTTGAGTTCTTTGACTACGCATACCACATACAAGCCTATCCCTTAATGCATCAGAAAATCAATCTTCAAAGTCACAGTATTGGGAGAATTTGCACAGTTCTGTAATGTATTCAGAACTGTTTTCATCCTTTGACTTGCTCCTTCTGTGAACTCTAAACCTCTCAGCTATTTCTAGCAGCTTAGTGCTCAACTGATTCTGTAAAGTCACAACAATTTCATTGAATGACTTATTTTCTGGCTTTTCAGGAGTTACTAAGTTGCAAAAGAGCCTGTACATTTTAGCATTCATTAAGCTAAGAAGTATGGAAAGAGACTTGCTTTTCCTCCTCTATATTATTTACATTATAATACAGTTCAAACCTTTCGATATATTATTCCCAGTCCTCATGAGTATGATCAAATTCTATCCTGAGTAAGACCATTGTCACATCATCTTCACTTTAACTTTGCTGTGGTGCATCTCTCACAGTGTACCGTATACTATTACCCATGAATCCCTTTGTAAGCACCCACAATGGCCTTTTCTGTACTGATTCACTCTTCCTTCCCACCATTTCTCTCACTTCCTCAGAATTCTGACATATCGTAGCTGTCGGTGCAGTTGGTGATATTCACTGACACTCAGGTTCGTACTCATTGCCAATTTGTTGTGCCTGTACAACTGCATATCAATGAAATGAAAGCATGCATGCAGCGGTGAGGTTAACTGGTGCATTCACTCTGCAGAGAGAGAGAGAGAGAGATAACAGATCAATATGCATGGGAAAGGTATCAGACAATAAGTAATGCCAAGGGGAGTCCCTGCATTAAAAAATAGGTCCTTTCATTCCATGGCCATTGGTTGTCAGATGTTCTTTGAGACACTCAATAGGAGCATTCGAGAGGTAGCCGAAGCTTATCTCCACCTCCCATGGCTGTGACAATTTTCAGGTACCATTCTAAGTCTAGTCAGTGCCAAAACTAAAGCAAACATGAAAACTAATTAAATCCATTGGATAAAATCATGAAAGAAGCTCCCGGTAAAATTACCCTTCAAAAAAATCATGGAAAGGGATAAGAAGAAAGTTGTGGCCAAACATTTTAATTCCCATCTGCATTCCCACTCCACATGTTGGTCCATGGTCTACTCTTCCACTCTGAGGGTGAAGGAACCACACCTCACATTCTGTCCAGGTAGCCTCTAATCTGATGGAATGAAAACCAATTTCACTTTCTGATAATTAAAAAAATCCACTCCCCTTCCATCTTCTTCTGTTTCTCACTTTAGCCTATTCTTGCTTGCCTATCAACTACCCTGGTGTCCTCCTTTTTCCTTTTCTCCCATGGTCCACTCTACTATTCTATCCAATTCCTACTTCAACAACCCTTTAATTTTTCCACCTATCACCTCTCGGCTTTTTACTTCATCCCCCCCCCCCCCACTCACTCCCCCATCCACCTTGCTTCACCTATCACACCCTAGCTTGTACTCCTCCCCCCTTAACCCCTCTCATTTGGATGTCTACCCCTTCCTTTCCAGTCTTGAGGAAGTGTCTCAGCCCGTAACATTGACTGTTTATTCATTTCCATAGATGCTGCCTGACCTGCTGAGTTCCTCCAGGAAACTGAGTGTGTGAGGCTGAAGAAGAAAGTTGAGTTTGCTCTTTCATTTGCAGTGTGGTACTGTCAAACACACAATTACATAAGTAATTAAACTCAAGTGTGTCTTAAGTAGCTTACTAATCAATGTGATAAATGGAATTTGTGCATCAATCGCATCGTCCAAATTCACTGGTTTAAAATTAGCTGTTAATTAACTTCAAGGATTTGTTAAATGAGGCCTCTAACTTAATTGTTCCTTTGTCCAAGCAATTAGATTAACGAGTAAGAACACATGATAGAAAAAATCAAAATGATGCATGTTAAAATTAAAAACCTAAAGTTACTGTAGGTTAGTCTGCATCTCTAAACAAAATGAGCTATAACATTTCAAACACAAAGTACTGGAGGAACTGAGCAGGTCAAGCAGCATCTAAGGAGAGGATTAAAGAATTGACATTTCAGGCTGAGACGCTTCATTAGGACAAACTATTACTGATTACAAGTCCACCCTGAGCATCAATGACAGGGATGCCTCAATTCCTGATAGGCTGAATTCTTTCTATACATGATTTGCCCATTTGAATGGTGCGACATTGAGGAAAGCCTCCTCTCTTTCTAAAGAACAGGCACTCTGTTTGGCTGTAGACAAGGTGAGGAGGAACCTAGCCAGGATAAACCTGTGCAAAGCTGAAACATAATTGGTCAGGTGCTTAGGGACTGTGTGGCCCAGCGAAAAGAGCTATTAAAGGCCATCTTCAAATCTCTCTGAAACAATTCACTATTACTGCAGGCTTCAAAGTAGCTACATCATTCATATGCCCAAGAGAGCAATGTTAACAGGGGTAAATGTTTACCACCCAGTGGCACTGACTTCAATAATCATGAAGTGCTTTGAGTGGCTGGTAATGGATCCTATAAAATCCCACCTTCCAGCTACATTGGACCCTTTCCAGTTCATCAAATGCTCAAACTGGACAACTGATGATGCCATAGTCTTTGCCCGCTATTCTGACCCGTCCAACCTAGAAAACAATGCCTTGTACGCCAGGGGTTATAGAGCCATTGAAAACTACAGCATATAAACAAACCCTTCAGCCCATCCACTCCATGTTGAACCATTTAAATTGCACACATCGACCTGAACCCGGACCATAGCCCTCTATACCCCTTCCATCCGTGTACTTATCCAAATTTATTTTAAATGTTAAAATCCTGCCCGGATCCACTGGCAGCTCATTCCACACTCTAACCCCTCTCTGAATGAAGATGTTTCCCCTCATGTTCCCCTCAAACATTTCACCTTTCGTCCTTAAACCAAGACCTCTAATTGTAGTCCCACCCAACCTCAGTATGAAAATACTGCTTGCCTTTACCCTATCTATACCCTTCATAATTTTGCATCGAATCTCCCCTCTGTCCTCTGTGTTCTTTCAATATAATGTTTCATGTAACTCAGGTCCTCCAGACAGACCCGTAACGTAAATTTTCTCAGTACTTTTTCAACCTTATTTAAATCTTCCTTGTAGATGGGTGACCAAAACTGCACACAATACTCCAGATTAAGCTTCACTAATGTCTTATACAATTTCAACATAACATCTCAAATCCTGTACTCAATATTCCCTCAAGGTTAATGTTTAATGCAATTTACTACCTCATCTTCTTTGCTAAGTGACTGAACCTTCTTGAATAACCTCCCATGAGGGATCTTATCAATTGCCTTGCTGAAGTTTTTAAGACAACATCCACTGCCTTGCCTTCATCAACTTTCCTGGTAACATCCTCAAAACACTCTATAAGATTGGTTAGACATGACTTATCATGCACAAAGGCATGCTGACTATCTCTGATCAATCTATGTCTATCCACATACTTATATATCCAGTCTCTTAGAAGACATTCCAATAAATTTCCCACTATTGATCTTAGGCTTACCGGCCTATAATTATAGAAGTTTGTTCATTGACTTCAGCTTGGTGTTTAACAGGATCATCCCTCAGATTATTTCTTGATTACTATTCCATTGTCACCTTAGATAAGTTGGGCTGAAGGGCTTATTTCCTTGTGGTATTACTTGATGACTATGACTTTATGACTATGAGTTCAATTCTGTTAGGTAATGTTGTATCTTTATAAAGTTGTGGTTAGACACTAGGGATATTGTCTTTAGTTCTGGTCAGCTCATTACAGGAAGGATGTGGAAGCTTTAAAAAGAGTGCAGAGGAGATTTACCAGGATGCACCCCAAATTAAAAATACATCTTTTGAGGAGATGTTGACCAAACTGAGCTTTTTTTTTCTTTTAGTAGACAAGTAGGATGAGACCTGACTTGATAGAGCTGTACAAGATAACAACAGGCAGAGTTAGAGTGGATAGTCAGTGCCTTTTTCCCACAACAGAATGGCTAATATGTGGAGGTATAATTTGAAGGCGATTGACAGCATGTATGAGGGGATATCAAAGGTAGTTTATTACACAGAGAGAGGTGGGTGCATGTAACACATTGGCTTGAGTGGTGGTAGAGGCAACTACATTATCGGCACTTAGGTGACTCTTAGGCAGGCACATGGATGATAGAAGAATGGAGGGCAATGTGGGAGGGAAGGGTTTGATTGTGCTTGGAGTACATTATAAGGTTGGCACAATATTGTGGAGTGAAGTGCCTGTACTGTGCTGTAACACTTTCTGTTCTATGTTCTAAACTCAGCATTGAAGAGTCAAACTGAAGGGCCTCTTTCTGTGCTATGTAACTCTGTGACTCTCAGGCCTTTTGGTTAATGAGCTCCCTTGATGTATATTCTTGGCTCAGTTGTCACTGTCCTACTGCTAGAGTTCAGCCCCTTCTCTCATTTTGCTTTTATGCATATTGCTTTTTTAGAGCTTAGCCTCATGGAACTTAACCAGCAGTAGGAGATTCATTATCAACACTGGAGGAACTCTACATTAATTTGCTGTTTGTGTGAGGAGCTAAGGACAAAAAGATCAGAAACATAAGAACAAAAACATATGAAGTGACTTGATTATATTCAGAAATTTGGAGATATTGGTCATGTCTGATAGTATTTATCACAATGTAGATAGTGGTTAGCACAATGCTTTACAATACAAGTGACATGGGTTCATTTCCTGCCACGCCTGTAACGAGTTTGTCTGTTCTCCCCATGATCCCATGGGTTTCCTCCGGGTGCTCTGGGTCCTCCCATAGTCCAAAGGTGTACCAGTTGGTAAGTTAATTGTCCATTGTGAATTGTGATTAGGCTCGGGTCAAATCTGGGCATTGATGGAAGCCGTGGCACAAAGGGCTGGAAGGGCATGTTCTCTGCTGCATAAATAATTCGGAAGAATGAACTGATTCCATAACCTATGAACTTGCTTTCAAGGACTCTACAACTCATGTCCTTAGTATTATTTAGAAACATAGAAACATAGAAAACCTACAGCACATTGCAGGCCCTTGGGCCCACATGTCCTTACTTTAGAAATTATCCAGGGTTACCCATAGCCCTCAATTTTTCTAAGCTCCATGTACCTATCCAGGGGTCTCTTAAAAGACCTTATTGTATCCGCCTCCACCACCATCGCCGGCAGCCCATTCCATGCACTTACCACTGTCTGCATAAAAAATTACCCCTCACATCTCCTCTGTACCAGCTTCCAAGCACCTTAACACTGTGCTCTCTTTTGATAGCCATTTCAGCCCAGGGAAAAAGCCTCTGACTATCCACATGATAAATGCCTCTCATCATCTTATACACCTTTAACAGGTCACTTCTCATCCTCCGTCTCTCCAAGGTGAAAAGGCCGAGTTCACTCAGCCAATTCATATAAGGTATGCTCACCAATCCAGACAACATCCTTGTAAATCTCCTCTGCACCTGTTTATAGTTTCCACCTTCTTTCTGTAGTGAAGCAAGCAGAACTGAGCACAGTACTCTATGTGGGGTCTGACCAGGGTCCCATGTAGCTGCAACATTACCTCGCGGCTCTTGAACTCAATCCTACGATTGATAAAGGCCAGTGCACCGTATGCATTCTTAACCACAGAATGAACCTGCGTAGCAGCTTTGAGTGTCCTATAGACTCGGACCCCAGGATCCCTCTGATCCTCCACACTGCCAAGGGTCTTACCATTAATACTATACTTTGCCATCATAGTTGACTTACCAAAATGAACCACCTCACACTTAAACACTAGAAGATCTGCAGATGCTGGAAATTCAAGCAACACATGCAAAATGCTGGTGAAACGCAGCAGGCCAGGCAACATCTACAGGAAGAAGTACAGTCGACGTTTCAGGCCGAGACCCTTCATCATCACTAATGGAAAAAAGAGAGAGAAAGAGATTTGAAAGTGGGAGGGGGAGGGGGAGACCTGAAATGATAGAAGAAGACAGGAGGGCGAGGGATGTAGATAAGAGCTGGGAAGTTGATTGACAAAAGGGATACACGGCTGGAGAAGGGTGAGTATAATAGGATGGGAGGCCTTGGAAGAAAGAAAGGGGGAGGGGAACACCAGAGGAAGATGGAGAATAGGCAAGGAATTATTGTGAGAGGGAAAGAGAGAAAGAAAAAATAAAAATTAAGAATAGGGTAAGAAGCGGAGTAGGGGCATTAATGGAAGTTAGAGAAATCAATGTTCATGCCATTAGGTTGGAAGCTACCCAGACTACACCTCACACTTCTCTAGGTTGAACTCCATCTGCCACTTCTCAGCCCAGTTTTGCATCCTATCAATGTCCTGTTATAACCTCTGACAACCCTCCACACTATCCACAACACCCCTAACCTTTGAGGCATTAGCAAATTTACTAACCCATCCCTCCATTTCCTCATCCAGGTCATTTATAAAAATCACGAAGAGAAGGGGTCCCAGAGCAGATCCCTGAGGCCATTACCGGTCACCGACTTCCATGCAAAATATGACCCGTCTGCAACCACTCTTTGCCTTCTGTGGGAAAGCTAATTCTGAATCCACAAAGCAAGGTCCTGTTGAATCCCATGCCTCCTTACTTTCTCAATAAGCCTTGCATGGGGTGACTTATCAAATGCCTTGCTGAAATCCATATACACTACATCTACTGCTCTACCTTCATCAATGTGTTTAGTCACATCCTCAAAAAATTCAATCAGGCTTGTAAGGCACGACCTGCCTTTGACAAAACCATGCTGACTATTCCTAATCATATCATGCCTCTCCAAATGTTCATATGGAGACCCCACCTCTCAGGATCTCTTCCATCAGCTTACCAACCACTGAAGTACGACTCAGTGGTCTATAATTTCCTGGGCTATCTCTTGAATAAGGGAACAACATCCACAACCCTCCAATTCCCTGGAACCTCTTCCATCCCCATTGATAATGCAAAGACCATTGCCAGAGGATCAGCGATCTCCTCCCTCACCTCCCACAGTAACCTGGAGAACTTCTCATCCAGTCCCAGTGACTTATCCAACTTGACGCTTTCCAAAAGCTCTAGCACATCCTCTTTCTTAATATCTACAGTCTACTGTAAGTGATCCCTCCAATCACCAATATCCTTTTCCGTTTTGAATTCTGAAGCAAAGTATTCATTAATTCCACTGCTATCTCCTCCGGTTCCATACACACTTTTCCACGGTCACACTTGACTGGTCCTATTCTCTCATGTCTTATCCTCTTGCTCTTCACATACTTGTAGAATGCCTTGGGGTTTTCCTTAATCCTGTCCACCAAGGCCTTCTCATGGCCCCTTCTGACTCTCCTAATTTCATTCTCAAGCTCCTTCCTGCTATCGTTATATTCTTTTAGATCTCTATTATTATCTAGTTTTTGAACCTTTTAGAAGTTTTTCTTTTCTGCTTGACTGGATCCGCAACAGACTTTGTACACCATGGTTCCTGTACCCTACATCCTTTCCCTGTTTCATTGGAATATACCTCTGCAAAACTCCATGCAAGTATCCCCTGAACATTTCCCACACTCTTCTTTTGCCCTTTGGTTGTGTGTCTGTGTTTGTCACTGTTTAGTTATTCATCAATTCTGATGATGTATTTCTTTGTTCTACTGTCAATGCCCACAAGAAAATGAATTACAGGGTTGTATTACAGTGACCAACAGTCAGTGGCAACTTTATTATTTCGAGGTTCAGCATGTTGTGCTATCAGAGATGCTCTTCTGCACGCCACCATTGTAACATGTGGTTATTTGATTTACTTTTGCCTTCCTGTCGGCTTGAACCAGTCTTGCCATTCTCCTCTGACCTCTCTTATTAACTTGGCACCTTTGTCCACAGAACTGCCACTCATTGAATGTTTTATTTCATCAGTATCACCATTTCACCATTATCACCATTCTCTGTAAATTCTGGAGATTGCTGTGTGTGAAAATCCCAGGAGATCAGCAGTTCCTGAGATTCTCAAACCACTCCATCTGCCACCAACAATTATTCCATGGTCAAAGTCACTTAGATCACATTTCTTTCCTATTTTGATGTTTGGTGTGAACAACAACTGAACCTCTTGCCCATGTCCGTATACTTTTATGCATTGAGTTGCTGCCACATTATTGGCTGATTAGATACTTGCAGTAACAAGCAGGTAAATAGATGTACATAATAAAATTGCCACTGAGTGTATACATACTTTGATGATAAATTTACTTTGAACGTTGGAAGAGTGAACAAAAACTGTGTTTAATTATGCTAACAATACATGGTTACACAAAGTCAAGGACAAATATGGGCTGGGTTCCTAAGGCTTGCAAATGACATAGAACCACTTATTCTTCAAGAGTTACTGATGGATAATGAAGTACTTCAGAACTGTTGAGATGTAAGAAACACGACAGCCAATTTCCACTTATTACCTTTGACTGCATTTTTTTGTTTAGGTTCAGCATTTTCTAGTTATAGCAGTCAGCATTCTGAGGAAGGCCATGCAGAAGTGATTTGTAATATCACAAAGCAAAATTTCAGGAAAAACCTGTTGTCACACATGTGCTGCAGAGAGCAATAATTTATTCATAAATCAAAACTTCTCCTTAGTTCAGTAACATTGACTGGGTCAATGCCTGAGGGAAGACAGGATTTCAGTTTCTCTTTTGTTCATTTCCTTTACTTGACTTTCCCAGAGGGTGTCCACAGAACACAATTTTGCTCTAAACCATCTTGCTTCATTTGGTTTCCTCACCCCCAGCATCAACATCGGTAATAGTGCTCAGCTGCTGGAGGGGGAACGAATTGCCATGGGTACAGTGTCATTCACAGCCTCAGGACATCCCAAACCTTTCACAGACACTGAGAACTTCTGAAATTTTCCATTATAAAGCAGGCAGAGGAAGAAGATAAAGTTTGCACCACAAGATTTTAAAAAATGGCCAGCCATTTTGATTCCACTCCCCATTCCCATTCTGACATGTTGATCCATGGCCTGCTTAACTGCCATGTTGAGGCCAACCTCAGATTGGAGGAGTAACATCTCATACTCCATCTGGCTAGCCTTCAAGATGGTGGCATAAATATTGATTTGTCTAATTTCTGGTTATTTCAACCCCCTCTCTCTCTTTTCCATTCACCATTCTGCCTCTCCTTTCACCCCTTCTCCTCAGCTGCCCATCACCTCCCTCTGGTTCCCCTCCTCCTTCTTTCTTCCATGGTTCACTTTCCTCTCCTATTACTTTCCTTCTTCAGCCATTTACCTCCTCCACCTATCACCTGCCAGCCTTTCTCTTCATACCCTTTCCCCACTCACTCACCTTCCTCCCTCACCTGGTTTCACTTATCAACTGCCACCTTGTGCTCCCTCCCTCCCCCACCTTCTTATTCTGGCTACTTCCCCCTTCCTTTCCTATCCTGACGGAGAGTCTCGGCCCAAAACATAAACTGTTCATTCCTTTTGAAAGGTCAGAATCAGTATCAGGTTTATTATGTGATGTAAAATTGGTTAACTTAGCAGCAGCAGTTCAATGCAATGCATAATCTAGCAGAGAGAAAAAAGTAATAACAAATAAAATAAAAATAATAAATAAACAAGTAAATCAATTACAGATGTTGATTAGATTTTTAAAAACATGCAAAAGTAGAAATACTATATATTGCAAAGAAGTGAGGCAGTGTCCAAAGATTCAATGTCCATTTAGGAATTGGATGGAAGAATCGCTGAGTGTGTGACTTCAGGCTTCTGTACCTCCTACCTGATGGTAACAGTGAGAAAAGATGCTACCTAACCTGCTGAGTACCTCCAGCATTTTGTGTGTGCTCCTCTGCATTTCCACCACCTTATGTTTTAAATGTGATGGTGCTCTGGCAGCTCATTCCATAATAGGATTGAAGACAGACTGAAGTTTGGTTGGACAGAATTGAGTGACTGTGGTTCAATAGTTTTCTGGCAGCTTCCTTAGGTTACAACTTTTGCATTTCTCAAAAAAAAACTGTGAGCATTGTACATGCAAAGTGCTGGAGTGCAGGTAAGCACTAAGCATTTTTGGACTGATAACCTCCCAAGAGGAAATGGTGAAGAATGATCATTATTTGCCAAGTTTTCTTTCAGCAATAGCTCCTAACCTTCTGACCTCCACTCTAGAGAGGGACAGAAGCTGCAATGTAATGGGAGCTCCCTAGATGTGCCTGCTACTGCTTAGAGTTGAACTGCTGCTTTGTGATACATCGTGTAGAAATTCCCAGCAGATCATACACTTTATTCATTTTAGCTCTGACCGAGATCCTTGCAGCATAAAGCAGACCTGAGAGCAGTATCTCATTTACTGTGAGTAGAATCCAAAGCCTCCGTTTAAAACTCCACATTTGATTCAATTCCCACAGTAACACTGGGGAATTTAAATCCGGTTATCAAATCAATCTAAAAATAAAAATGATCATTAAAATTACTGATATCACTGGACGACAAAGATTTTGCTTCCTGAATAGATTTGGGTGCATCTTATGGATTTTGGGCTGCTGTTCATGAAAATCGACATGAACTTTCCCTTTCCCTCACCATTTTTTGAAATTGTCTATACTGTACTTGTTATTTCAGTTCACAATTTAAGTCAGAATATATGATGCCAAGATTAAAGAAGGTATTTTTTTTGGTCCACAAATCTAACAGGTAATCACTGACAAGTATTTCAAAGAACTTCTAGTGATTGGGGAACTTCTAGGGATTGAGAAAATGACATGGAAGGCATTCAAGAATGTCGTCGGTAATTTTCTTGGCAACCACAGAGCACCAAATTATGTGCAGCTGGTTGACAACATGCCTCAAGCATGTAAAACCATGAAGTGCAACATGTCACTGAAGATTCATTTTCTGCATTCCCATTTAGACATCTTCCCTGCAAATCCTGGTGTTGTCAGTGATGAGCAAGGTGGAAGATTTCACAGGAACATAAAGAAATGGTATTGGAGCAACTGGAATCCATCAGTGCTAGCTGATTATTGTTGGACAGTTATGGGAAAAGCCACAGACATTGAATACAACGAAAATTATCAACAAAACATTTTTAGATTAGTTGAACTATTGAGAAGTGTCAGCATTGTTATGCAATTAAACGCAATCTATTCAATAAAAGTTAATTTCTTGTTTCTCAAGACTCCTATGTAATATAAGTAGACTAAAATTAAATGTGTGTTCAGCTTCAAGCAGTCTATCATAAACAAAAAAAATTCTGTGCAAACACTTTTGAAAAAACTGTCTAGTGTAACAGTTGCATTCCACAGTACAGATTTATGCTGTTTTCAATTTTCTTATTTTCTCATTTTTGATGCACTCATTTTCTCAATATTCATTGCTTATTTAGTTACTATTATTATTTTGTTTCTTCATCTCATTTTATATTTGTGCAGTTTGTTGTCTTTTGTACATTGGTTGTTCGTCTTGTTGTGGGGCGGTCTGTCATTGATACTATGGCGTTGTATTAACTGTGAATGCTTACAACAAAATGAATCTCAGGACTTACATGGTAACAGTGCCTATAAAAAGTATTCTCCTGCCCTTGGAAGTTTTCATGTTTTATTGTTTAACAATATTGAATCACAGTGGATTTAATTTGGCTTTTTTGACACTGAAGAAGACTCTTTCATTTCAAAAGTGAAAATAGATCTCTACAAAATGACCTAAATTAATTCCAAATATGAAACACAAAATAATTGATTGAACAAGTACTGTGTTCATCCCTTTTAATATGACACAGCAAACCTTCACTGGTGCAGCCAATAAGTGATAAAAGGCACAGAATTAGTTAAATGGAGATCTGTTTTTGGGGATCTTTGTGCAGTCAAGGAGTTTCATTTGATTGCAGTAAAAATACAGTTGTATCTGGAAGGTACAAATGAGTCAGTATCCCAGCAAAAACTACATCATGAAGACAAAACAACACTCCAAGCAACTCTGTGTATAAGATGTGGAGAGGGGTTGATCATGTGGATAGTCAGCAGCTTTTTCCCAGGGCTGAAATGGTTGCCACAAGAGGACACAGGTTTGAGGTGCTGGGGAGTAGGTATAGAGATGTGAGGGGTAAGTTTTTTACTCAGAGAGTGGTGAGTGCGTGGAATGGGCTGCCGGCAAAGGTAGTGGAGGCGGATACGATAGGGTCTTTTAAGAGACTTTTAGATAGGGAAATGGAGCTTAGAAAAATAGAGGTTTATAGGTAAGCCTAGTAATTTATAGGGTAGGGACCTGTTCTGCACAACCTTGTGGGCCGAAGGGCCTGTTTTGTGCTGTAGGTTTTCTATGTTATTGAAAAGCACTAGTCAGGAAATGGATACAAGAAAATTTCCAGGTCACTGAATATTCCCTGGAGTAAAGTTAAGTCAGCCATCAAGAAATGGAAAGAATATGACAAAGCAGTAAATCTGCCTTGAGCAGGCTGGCATCAAAAGCTGAGGGACCATGCAAGAAGGGGACAAGTAAGGGAGGTCACAGGATGACAACTCTGGAGGGGTTGCAAGCTTCAGTGGTTGAAATAGGAGAGACTGTGTATACAACAACTGTTGCCCGGGTGCTTCACCAGTCACTGCTAGACGGGAGACAGGCAAAGAGGAATCCACCATTGGAAAAAAAACTCATGAAATCTCAGCTAGAGTTTGTCAGAAGGCGTGTGGGAGACTCTGAAGTCAACTAGAAGTAGGTTCTATAGTCTGATGAAAACAAAATTGAGGCTTTTTGGCCATCAGAGTTAACACTATGTTGGGGGTAACGCAAACACTGCACATCATCAAAACACCAGATGCCGTCTGTAAGAGGACTGTGACTTGGGAGATTTGCTTTCCAGCAAGAAAACGACCCCAAGCATAATGTCAAAGCAACATAGGATTGGCTTAAAAACAACAAGTGGCCAAGTCAGAGTCCAGATCTCAATCCAGTTGAGAATTTATGGCCGGACTTGAAAAGGGCTGTTCACTACTGAACCCATGCAATCTGACAGAGCTTGAGCAGGTTTGCAAAGAAGAAATGGGAAAAATTGCAGTGTCCAGATGTACAAAGCTGATAGAGACCTATCTACTCAGACTCAAGGCCGTAATTGCTGCCAAAAGTGCATCTACTAAATATTGACTGGAAGGGGGTGAATTCTTATGCAATCAATTATTTTGTGTTTAATAATTGCAATAAATTTAGACCAATTTGTAGAAACTTGTTTTCACTTTGACATTAAAGAGTCTTTTCTGTTGATCAGTGTCAAATTAAATCCACTGTGATTCGAAGTTGTAGAATAATAAAACATGAAACCTTCTGTGGGGGGTGGTTGAATGCATTTTTATAAACTCTGTATATGTACTTTGATAATAAATTTACTTTGAACTTTGTCATAACTTAGCCAGTACCATTGAGCAATGTAGCACCAATACAGGCCCTTCAGCCTAAATGATCTATGCTGACCACATAGATAGTCCCAATATCCTGTGAATCTATAATTCGTAAGAAGGAGGGGAGATCTCATTGAAACATATCAAATGTTGAAAGGCTTTGAAAGAGTGTATGTGGAAAGGAGGTGTCTTACAGTGGGGGAGTCTTGGACCAGATGGCACAGCTCCATCTGCCAGAAGAAGTGGGATCTTAGAGTAGCTACCTATTCCATTTCTACTTCCCATTCTTGTTCAGACATGTCGGTTGATGTCGTCCCCTACTGTGGTGATAAGGCCACACTCAGATTGGATGAGCAGTACCTTGTATTCCATCTAGGTACCCTCCAATGGCATGAACATTGATTTCTCTAAATTCTGGCAGTTCTCTTCCCATCTCGTTTACTGTTACACATTCCTGTTACCCTTGCTTACCTTTTCTCCTTACCTGCTCCTCAACTCCCTCTGGTGCTCCTCACCCTTCCCTTTCATCCAAGGTCTCCTATCCTCACCTATTAGATTCTCACTTCTCCAAACCTTTATCTCTTTCACCAATCAGTTCCCACTTCTCAGCACTTTACTTCACCCTCCTCCCTTCCCAGATTCACTTAACACCTACCATCTTGTATTTCTTCTCCCCTCCACCTACCTTTTCACTCTCACTTCCCCTCTTTCTTTCCAGTCCTGATTAAGGGTTTCAGCGTGAAACATCAACTGTTTACTCTTTTCCATAGATGATCTGTGCCCTACCAAGTTCCTCCAGCATCTCAAACAACACACACAAAATGCTGGTGGAACACAGCAGGCCAGGCAGCATCTATAAGTAGAAGAACTGTCGACGATTCGGGCCAAGACCTTTCGTCAGGACTAACTGAAAGGAGAGATACTAAAAGATTTGAAAGTAGTGGGGGGGAGGGGGAAATGTGAAATGATAGGAGAAGACCGGAGGGGGAGGGATGAAGCTAAGAGCTGGAAAGGTGATTGGCGAAAGTGATACCGAGCTGGAGAAGGGAAAGGATCATGGGACGGGAGGCCTCGGGAGAAAGAAAGTGGGGGGAAGCACCAGAGGGAGATGGAGAACAGGCAGAGTGATGGGCAGAGAGAGAGAGAGAGAGAGAAAAAAAACAACTAAATATGTCAGGGATGGGGTAAGAAGGGGAGGAGGGGCATTAACGGGCATTTGAACATTGACTTCTCTAATTTCCGTTAATGCCCCTCCTCCCCTTCTTACCCCATCCCTGACATATTTAGTTGTTTTTTTTTCTCTCTCTCGCTCTGCCCATCACTCTGCCTGTTCTCCATCACCCTCTGATGCATCCCCCCCCCTTTCTTTCCCCCGAGGCCTCCCGTCCCATAATCCTTTCCCTTCTCTAGCTCTGTATCACTTTCGCCAATCACCTTTCCATCTCTTAGCTTCATCCCACCCCCTCCGGTCTTCTCCTATCATTTTGCATTTCCCCCTCCCCCACACTACTTTCAAATCTCTTACTACCTTTCCTTTCAGTTAGTCCTGACGAAGAGTCTCGGCCCGAAACGTCGACAGTTCTTCTCCTTATAGATGCTGCCTGGCCTGCTGTGTTCCACCAGCATTTTGTTTGAATTTCCAGCATCTGCAGATTTCCTTGTGTTTCCTCCAGTACCTTGTGTGTTGCTACAGAGAGATGTCCATTTAGAATGGAGATAAGGAGGATTTTCTTTATCTAGAAGGCAGTGAGTAGGTGGAATTCATTGCCACATGGGCTGTGGAAGCCAGGTCATTGGGTATATTTAAAGCAGAAGTTGACAGGTTCTTGATTAGTAAGGGTGTCAAGAGAACCGGGAGAAAGCATATTGAATATCAAAATCCGAAGATACCTGAAGGATGCAGGTAAAGTGGGAGATCAAAGACAATTTGGCACTGTACCATAGAGGCAGAAATGAAGATGTTGAACCACATCTAGGGCACAGAAGAGAAGATGGCTAAGGGCAGACAGAGATGAAGGACCTTCATTGCTGGCCAGAGTGTCAGTGGTGTAATATACAGTAAGTAATTCATCAGAAACAGTGAATGTGGAGAGGATGTTTCCTACATTGGGGGAGACTAGGATCAGAGTGACATCCATTTAGAATGGAGATAGAAGGAATTTCTTTAGCCAGAGGGTGGTGAATCTGTGGAATTCATTGACACAGGTAGCTGAGGAGGCTAAGTCATTGGCAATAGTTGGTAGTTTATCGATTGGTCAGAGCAGAAAGGGAAACAGGAAGCAGGTGGGAGATTGGGGCTGAGAGGAAAATCGATCAGTCATGATGAAATGGCGAAGCAGACTCGATGGGCCAAATGGCTTAATTCTGCTCCTATGTCTTATAGCCTTGTGATTTTATAACACAAGAGATTCTGCAGATGCTGGAAAACCAGAGTATTACACAAAAAGGCTGGAGAAGGTCAGGTCTGGCACCATTTCTGGAACGGAATAAAGAGTTGCTGGCTTGGGATGAGACCCTTCATTGAGACCCCAATACATACAGCGAAGGTGCCTAAAACCTTGGCACAGTACTGTAGTTATTTTATTTATTGCACTGTACTGCTGCAAAATTTAAAAAAAACAATTTCAAGACATACATGAGTGATGATAAACCAATTTCTGATGTGGCCCTCTATTGTGGGCTGAGAGTGGGAAGGGAATAGGGAGAGTGGAATCATGGTTGGGAAAAGGGAAAGGGAGAGGGGAGGGAGCTGGAATCAACACAGAAACATTCTGTAATGATCAATAAATCAATTGTTTGGAATCAAATGACCTTGCCTGGTGTCTCAGGGCTGGGTGTGTCTACACCCACCCTGGCACTCCTCTGCCACCTGTCCCACATGACTCCTATGCATTCCATCCTCACCTTTCCCAATATCCTTTACTCCTGCCAGATTTACAGATTTGCTCTCCACTTCATGTTGGCAATTACAGTACTGTGTATAACTCTTAGGCACCCTAGGGGTATATCTGTGCCTAAGACCTTTGCACGGTACTGTTTGTCAGTGATAAGTCAAGTCAAGTTGCTTTTATTATCATTTCAACCATACCTGTTGGTACTGTACACAGTAAAAACGAAACAACTTTCCTCCAGGACCCTGGTGCTACCTGAAACAACACAAAACTACACTAGACTTCAGACCTACATGGGACTACAAAAAGTGCGGAAAACAGTGCAAGACAGCACAATAATTAATAAGCAAGACAATAGGCACAGGAAAGGGCAAATTACAATATAATAATAAATTATGTAAATGTAAACAATGTTTTAGCAGAAGTTGAGAAAGAAATGAGCAAAGGAAGTGGGGTGGTGTTTGTGTGTGTGCGCGCGCGTGTGTGTGTGTGTGTGTGCATGCGTGTGTGTGTGTGTGTGTGTGTGCATGCGTGTGTGTGTGTGTGTGTGTGCATGCGTGTGTGTGTGTGTGTGTGTGTGTGTGCGCGCGCGTGTGTGTGTGTGTGTGTGCATGCGTGCGTGTGTGTGTGTGTGTGCGCGCGCGAGAGAGATAAACCTGATTCTGCATTTGGCCCGTATCCCTCTAAGCCCCACCCTCAAGTGCTTCGTAAATTATGCTGTTGAACCTGCCTCAACCCCTTCCTCTGGCAGCTCACAAATCTCTACGTGAAAAAGGTTGCCTGATGCAATGTCTCTGCTCAAAATGTCAACTCTTTATTCCTCTCCACAGATACTATGACATTCAGCATTTTTTGTGGGTTACTCTGGACTTCCAGAATCTCCTCTGTTTATGAAGGTCAGACATCATTGCCGACCATAAGTTTTATGTCAGATCTGAGGACCTGATCTTCAAAGGACAGGTTGGATAAATTTGTTATATTTTCTTTGGAACAGTGTAGTCTGAAATATGATCTTTTAGAGTTTTATAAGAGATATAGATAGAGGAGAGTGCCTGTTTTTTATTCCTAAGTACTCAAGGACATGTACTTAAGGTGAGAGTAGCAGATTCGAAGGAGGTGTGTGGAGCAAGTCTTCTACACAGAGTGGTGGGAACTTGAAACACCAGGGGCAGTGGTGGAGGCAGATATGATAGGGGCATTCAAGAGTTTTTTCACTGTTCGTCATCAGAACTGGGTTAGGAAATTCACTACACAATTCACAATAAATGGAAGCTCACACTTTATTGTCTCTGCACAAACAAACAAACTATGTTGATGTGGTGAACTACATAACTACATATACCTGTCTGGACACCCCCCCCCCCCCCCCCGTCTGACTGCTCCTGTGGCTCCTCCCACAGACCCCGGTATAAAGGCGATTGAGGCCTGAGCCCGGCCTCTCAGTCTCCAGGATGTAGTATGGTGGTCAACTACTGCTTGTTCTTTCTTCCAGTCAATAAAAGCCGATATCTCGCCTTCACGTCTCAGAGAGAGTTATTGATGATGCATCAATCCTGGGCCAACATGAAGCTTACTGTTTCCTCTATACCAATACCCACACCACTTGTCCAATTTATAAATTGGTGACCTTCACTGGCCAGATGATTGATCCATTCTTCACCCAGCCCCTGGCATGGGGGTTCTTTTTGAGTGGTGGGTCTCTTGAGAAAGTTATCACTGACAGCACTCTCGAAGTGTCCACTTTTACACTCATTCCTTACCAATTCAAATACTGCATTCCAGTATCATTGGCTGTAGGTCATCTGATTGAACTTTAACACCTTTTTATTGGCTTGCTTCTGGCCAGCTTCCATTTATTGCCCTCTCCCCAGCAAGTGACAGTCAGTAATTTGTGGCTTTTCGTTCTTCTCATTAACTAGCTCAAATCACTCGAGGCAGGCAGCAACCCCAACATTCACAAACCAGGACATTACATTAAATCAAAGATCAGCTCACAAATAACTTTTTATTTGGAAATGATCTCTAGTCCCACAGATTACTTGAAATATCATTGTGTCTACTTTAAAACACAGAAAGCAAAGCATCTCCATTTCACAAAATGGAAGATGTAAAACAGCTCCACAAAATGGCAGCCTCCATCTCCAAGCACATGGCAGGAACAAAGACAATTGATCTGTCTGTTTCCACTATCCTTGACCCATCTGAGTTCAATATTTTCAATCCACCATGGCCAACAGGTTCATAGATTGACACAGAAATGTGTAGGAAATACACTGATATGGACACCGTGTAGGCAGGAGAGCATTTGATTAGTAATGTAATTAGTTTGGTACATCAAGCTAGTTTAAAATAAGTTTGGGGTGCCTTAGCAGCATATTGGTTAGCATAGTGCTATTACAGCTTGGGGCATCAGAGCCTGAAGTTTGATTCCGGTGTCCTCTGTAAAAAGCTTTTAACATTCTTTCCTGTGTGCATGTGGGTTTCCTCTGCTGCTGCAGTTTCCTCCCACAGTCAAAAGATGTACTAGTTAATAGGTTAATTTGTCATTGTAAATTGCCCTGTGATTAGGCTAGGGGTTAAATCGATGGGTTGCTGGGCAGTGCTGCTCAGTGGGCCAGAAGGGTCTGCTCCATGTTGAAGCTCTAAATAAAAAAACATATCATGTGCCAAAGCACCTGTTCCTTTATTGGAAGTACGTTTGACATTAAATATCATTGTCCTCAGCTTACCAATCAACAAATGCACCATATACATGCACACAAGCCAAGCTATGACAAATTCAATGATGTTTAATTGATTAATTGTTATCTCTGAAAAATAAATGGATTCACAAATACAAATGTTGTCATTTTGTGTGTGCTGTGTGTCAGATCAAGAGCTGTAAATAATTGTGGATTAGCCTGCAATTCTCTGTAAACTACAAGCCATGCAAAGTCAGCACAGCAAACTGCCTCTAACCAGGTGGCCACAACACCAGTGCCATATGGGAGATCAGTGACACACTGACAGCATTAACGTCTACATTTGCCATCCCCAGATTAAGACAGAGTGTACAATGACTACTATTAATAAAAAAATAATTGGACTCAAGTTACCAAAACATGTGTAAGTGAATTGAGGAATAAATCGGAATCAGAATCAACTTTATTATCACTGACGTATGTTGTGAAATTTGTTGCTTTGTAGCAGTTGTACGTAAGATATTCTATACATTACAATAAGAAGTGCAAAGATTCAAAATATGTTTACTTCAAAGTGTGTATGCAGTATACAGCCCTGAAATTTATCTTCCTCACAGACAGTCACAAAACAAAGAAAGCCATAGAGTAGTTAAAAAACACATCAAACCTTGCCTCCAATACACAAAAACAAATTGCACAAAGAGCAACAAAAAAATCAAGTGAAAGATACAGAATATAAAACAAAATCAAAAGAAACCAGGCATGAGTATTCAACTGGCGGGAGTAATCAAAGACTTTTTCAAGCTTCACTGCTACAGCTGGAAGTTCCCACTCACTTCAAAAAGGCAAAAATTATACCAGTGCCTAAGAAGAATAAGCTGCCTTAATGCCTATTGCCCAGTAGCACTCACATCGACAGTGATGAAATGCTTTGAGAGGTTGGTCATGACTAGACTGAACTCCTGCCTCAGTAAGGACCTGGACCCACTTCAATTTGCCTATTGCCACAATAGGTCAATGGCAGATGCAATCTCAATGGCTCTTCACATGACTTTAGATCACCTGGACAATACAAACCCTATTTCAGGACATTGTTCATCGACTATAGCTCAGCACTTAACACAATCATTCCCACAATTCTGATTGAGAAGTTACAGGAACTGTGCCTCTGTACCTCTCTCTGCAATTGAATCCATGACTTCCTAACCAGAAGACCACAATCTGTGTGGATTGCTGATAACATCTCCTCCTCGCTGACAATCAACACTGATTCACCTCAGGGGTGTGTGCTTGGCCCACTGCTCTACTCTCTCTATGCCTATGTCTCTGTGGCTATGCATAGCTCAAATACCATCTATAAATTTACTGATGATACAACCTTTGTTGGTAGAATTTTAGATGGAGACAAGAGGGAATATGGGAACAAGATATACCAAACAGTGTAGTGGTGTCACAGCAACAACCTTGCACTCAACTTCAGTAAGATGAAAGAGCTGATTGTGGACTTCAGGAAGGGTAAGACGAAGGAACATATACCAATCCTCAAAGAGGGATCAGAAGTGGAGAGAGTGAGCAGTTTCAAGTTCCTGGATGTCAAGATCTCTGATGACTTAATTTAGTCCCAATATATCGATGTAGTTATAAAGAAGGCAAGACAGCATCTATACTTCATTAGGAGTTTGCAGAGATTTGGAATGACAATGAATACACACAAAAACTTCCATAGATGTACCATGGAGAGTATTTCTGTCAGACTGCATCACTGACTGGTATGGGGGTGGGGGTGCTACTGCTCAGGACCAAAAGAAGCTTCAGAGGGTTGGGAATTTAGTCAGCTCCATCTTGGGTACTAGCCTACAAAGTGCCTAGGACATCTTCAACGAGCAGTATCTCAGAAAGGCAGCGTCCATTATTAAGAACCTCCAGCACCCAGGGCATGTTCTTTTCTCACTGTTACTATCAGGTAGGAGGTATAGGAGCCTGAAGGCACACACTCAGCGATTCAGGAACAGCTTCTTCCCCTCTACCATCTGATTCCTAAATGGACATTGACCACATTAACACTACCTCAGTTTTTTAATATATATGATTTCTGGTTTTTGCATGATTTTTAATTCATTCAATATATACATACTGTTAATTATTTATTTACTTATTTATTTTTAGTATTATAATTTTTTTCTTCTATATTATGTATTGCATTGAACTTCTACTGCTAAGTTTACAAATTTCGTGACACATGCCAGTGATAATAAACCTGATTCTGATTTTGACATATTCAGTTCAGCTCAGTGTTCATTATCTGTGGGCCGTCCCGATTCAAAATCGCCCAAAATACCAACAATAGTAGGAGGAACCATGTGGTGAACTATGTGCCTGTCTGGACACGCCCCCTGCTGACTGCTCCTGTGGCTCCTCCCACGGGCCCCTGTAAAAAGGCGATTGAGGCCTATGCTCTCTCTCAGTCTCCAGGATGTAGTATGATGGTCACTCACTTCTGGTTCCTTCTTCCAGTCAATAAAAGCCGATATCTCGCCTTACGTCTCAGAGTGAGTTATTGATGATGCATCAAACCAGAAGTCTGAATCACATCATAATATGAATTGCAGAGTCCAATTAAACCTTGCCTAAGACCCATAAATCTGGCACCATCCTCCAGCCGCACTGAGGGAGAGAGAGAGTCCACTGGAAAGCAGAGATCTTCCTTTGTTAGCAGAGAGAGAGAGACCATCACCAGGATACACCTTTCTCTGGCAGCATCGAGTGAGAAACTGATAAAAAAGAATGTCATGCAAAAAGAATGTAAAGATAGTGAGGTAGTGTCTTTTTTTGTAATGTATTTTTTATTGAATTTCTTCATTAAACAACCATTTACATAAGATTTATTTCAGATACTGTACATATATTCATTTTTGCTGCAAATCTCCACATAGTATTTATCTGAGGTATACACTTGCAGAAAAGAGAGTTATGGATTTATAGAGCATTGGATGGTGGGGTGGAGAACACCTCTAGCAAAGGAGGTGTAAAGCACTCGCCCTTTGTGCACAATGTAGCCCCCCACCACCCCCGACATTGTCATCTGAAGCTTTGGCAATTGGTGGTGGATAGTTGTACAAGCAGCTGGTGCATATCACAAGTCTTGGTTATGCGACCACTGGCGCCAGGCAAACAATCTGAATACTATTGATAATGGCTAGGGTCACCTGTCTTGTATAGACACTGCCCAGAGGAGGCAATGGTAAACCACTTCTGTAGAAAAATTTGCCAAGAACAATCATGGTCAAAGACCATGATTGCCCACATCTTACGATATAGCATATAATGATGATGATCAGAGCGTTCAAAAATCTCATGGTGAAGAGGAAGAAGCTGCTCAGAACAGGGTGAGGGCGTGCCCTCATGCTCCTGCATCCCCTTTTTGCTGGTAGTAATGAGAAAAGAGCATGCCCTGCATGGTGGAGGTCCTTAATGATGAACACTGCCTTCACAATACAACCCGGTAAATAGGCCTTTCTGCACCAACAAGCGCTCACTGCCCAACTATTGCCCAATTTTTTTTACATTATTTGTCAATGTTTGGATGGTGGAATTGATGGCTTTGTTGAAAAGTTTGCAAACAATATGAAGATAGGTTGCATAGCAGGTAGTTGTGAGGAAGCAGAGAGGCTACAGGGGGACTAAGACAGATTAGGAGAATGGGCAAAGAAATGGCAAATGGAATATAGTCTCAGAAAGTGCATGGTCATGCACGTTGGTAGAAGATATAAAAGGGTAAAATATTTTCTAAATCGAGATAAATGCAAAAAACAGAGGTGCAGAGGGATTTGGGAGTCCTTGTGCAGGAGGGAATCCCTGTGCAGGATTCCCTAGAAGTTAATTTGCAGATTAAGTCTGTGGTGAGGAAGGCAATTCATTTTCAGAGGACTAGACAATTTATAAAGTGTGGGCCGTCTCAGTTGGAGCATTGTGAGCAGGTAAGAGCAGGCTTTATCTTAGAAAGGTTGTGCTGAAACTGGATAAGATTCAAAGAAGCTTCACAAAAGTAATTTCAGACTGAATGGCTTGTCACATGACGATGGCTCTGGGCCTGTATTCACTAGAATTCAGAAGAATGAGAGTTGACCAAATTGAAACCTATCAGCTGTTGAATGGCCTTGATAGAGTGGATGTACAGTGCATGTTTCCTTTGGTGGCAGAGACTAAGACAAGAGGACACAGCCAAAGAATGGATAATTGGGATCTCTTCTGGGGAAGGTATGACCTGGTCAAAAGTGATGAGTTGCACCTGAACCCGAGGGAGACCAATATTCTTGTTGGCAGGGAGTACAAACACAATGCTGGAGGAACTTCATCAGGAAGGGTCTCGGCCCGCAACGTTGGCTACTCTTTTCTCACGGATGCTGCCCGACCTGCTGAGTTGTGTACATATTCCTTGATCCACAGCATCTGCAGTTGTATTTTTGTGTTCTTGTGGGCAGGTTTGTTAGAGCTGTTGGGGGACGGTTAAAACTAACTTGGCAGGTGATGCACCATCAATAACTCTCTCTGAGATGTGAAGGCGAGATATCGACTTTTATTGACTGGAAGAAAGAACAAGCAGTGGTTGACCACCATACTACAACTTGGAGACTGAGAGGCTGGGCTCAATTGTCTTTATACCGGGGTCTATGGGAGGAGCCACAAGAGCAGTCAGCAGGGGGCGTGTCCAGACAGGTATATGTAGTTCACCACAGCAGGGGAATGGGAACTGGAGTAAAGAGATTCAGGATAGGATGGATGGTTAAAAAAAAGTAAGATAGCTTGCGATCAGACTATCAGGAGGGGCAGGCAGATGATGGGAATTAGTTGCAGCCAACATACTGAGTATCAAATCATTAGGGATACAGAATCAGAAAGGAGAGCAAATACGGTACTCAAGGTGCTGTATCTAGATATGCATAGTATAAGGAATAATGTGGATGATCTCATTCCAATATTACAGATTGCCAGGTTTGATGTTGTGGCCATCACTGAATCGTGGCTGAAGGATGGTTGTAGTTGGGAGCTGAAAGTCCAAGGTTACACATTATATTGGAGGGATAGGAAGGTAGGCAGAGGGGGTGCTGTGGTTCTGCTGGTGAAGAATGGCATCAAATCAGTAGAAAGATGTGACATAGGACTGGAAGATGTTGAATCCTTGTGGGTTATGTTAACGAATTGCAAGGGTAAAAGGACATTGATGGCAGTTATTCAGGCCTCCCAACAGTGGCTGCAAAGTGGACCACAGGTTACAAGAAGAAAGAGAAAAGGCAAATCAAAAGCACAATTTTATGGTAGTCATGGGAGATTTTAACATGCAGGTTGATTCAGAAAATCAGCTTTGTAATGTATCTCAAGAGAGTTAGTTTATTGAATGCCTAACAGATAGCTTTTTAGAGCAGTTTGTCTTTGAGCCTACTAAGGGATCAGCTATACTGGATTGGGTGTTATGGAATGAACCGGAGGCAATTGAACTGCACCTGAACTGGAAGGGGACTAACGTCCTTGCGGGAAGGTTTGCTAGTGCTGCTCCGGGGGGTTTAAACTAGATTTGCAGCGGGAGGGGAACCAGATTGTTAGAGTAGATAGTGAGATGGAGGAGGATAAAAGTCATGCGAGAGCTGCAAGTATAGTGCATGGAGTAAAGTCAGATCTAGCATATAAAGAGGCTTTGGGGAAAAAGAAACAGAATAAAGGGTGTAAAGATAGTAAGGTAGAAGGGCTAAAGTGCAAGAAGCATCAGGAACAAAGGTGATGAACTGAGAGTTTGGATACATATATGGAATTATGATGCAGTGGCTATTACGGAGACTTGGCTGGCACCAGGGCAGGAATGGATTCTCAATATTCCTGGATTTCAGTGCTTTAAAAGGGATAGAGAGGGGGAAAAGGGGAGGAGGGATGGCATTACTTGTCAGGGATACTTTTACAGCTACAGAAAGGGTGGGTAATGTAGCAGGATCCTCTTTTGAGTCAGTATGGGTGGAAGTCAGGAACAGGAAGGGAGCAGTTACTCTACCGGGGGTATTCTATAGGCCCCCTGGTAGCAGCAGAGATACCAAGGAGCAGATTCGGAGGCAGATTTTGGAAAGGTGCTAAAATAACAGGGTTGTTATCATGGGTGACGTTAGCTTCCCTAATATTGATTGGCACCCGATTAGTTCCAAGGGTTTAGATGGGGCAGAGTTTGTCAAGTGTGTCCAGGATGGATTCCTGTCACAGTATGTTGACAGGCTGACTGGGGGAAAGCCATACTAGATCTAGTATTAGGTCAAGTCAAGTCAAGTCACTTTTTATTGTCATTTTGACCATAACTGCTGGTACAGTACATAGTAAAAAATGAGACAACATTTTTCAGGACCATGTTGTTACATGACACAGTACAAAAACTTGACTGAACTATGTAAAAAACAACACAGAAAAAAACTACACTAGACTACATACCTACCCAGGACTGCATAAAGTGCACTAAAACAGTGCAGGCATTACAATAAATAATAAACAAGACAATAGGGCAATAAGGTGTCAGTATTGAGGATGAAGATAAAGAATGGTAGGGTGAAGGAACCATGAGGGACAAGTGAGGTGGAAAATCTAGTCAGATAGAAGAAGGCACATACATGAGGTTTAGGAAGCAAGGATCAGATGAATCTATTAAGGAATATAGGGTAGAAAGAAAGGAGCTTAAGAAAGGGCTGAGGAGAGCAAGAAGGGGGCATGAGAAAGCCTTGGCAAGTAGGGAAAAGGAAAACCCCTAGATATTCTTCAATGATGTGAAGAACAAAAGGTTGACAGGAGTGAAGATAGAACTGATTAAAGATAAAGGTGGGAAGATGTACCTGGAGGCTATGGAAGCAAGCGAGGTCCTCAACAAATGCTTCTCTTCGGTATTCACCACTGAGAGGGAACTTGATGTCGGTGAGGACAACTTGTGTGAGGTTGATGTTCTGGTGCATGTTGATATTAAGGGAGAAGAGGTGTTGGAGTTGTTAAAATACATTAGGATGGATAAGTCCCTGGGGCCTGATGGAATATTCCCCAGGATGCTCCACGGGATGAGGGAAGAAATTGCTGAGTCTCTGGCTAGGATCTTTATGTCCTCGTTGTCCACAGGTATGGTACCGGAGGGTTGGAGGGAAGCAAATGTTGTCCCTTTGTTCAAAAAAGGTAGTAGAGATAGTCCAGGTAATTATAGACCAGTGAGCCTTACGTCTGTGGTAGGAAAGCTCCTGGAAAAATTCTTAGAGATAGGATCTATGGGCATTTAGAGAATCATGGTCTGATCAGGGACAGTTAGCATGGCTTTGTGAAGGGCAGATCGTGCCTAACAAGCCTGATAGAGTTCTTTGAGGAGGTGACCAGGCATATAGATGAGGGTAGTGCAGTGGATGTGATCTACATGGATCTTAGTAAGTCATTTGACAAGGTTCCACATGGTAGGCTTATTCAGAAAGTCAGAAGGCATGGGATCCAGGGAAGCTTGGCCAGGTGGATTCAGAATTGGCTTGCCTGCAGAAAACAGAGGGTCGTGGTGGAGGGAATACATTCAGATAGGAGGGTTGTGACTAGTGGTGTCCCACGAGGATCAGTTCTGGCACCTCTACTTTTCATGATTTTATTAACAACCTGGGTGTGGGGGTAGAATGGTCGGTTGGCAAGTTTGCAGATGAGACAAAAGTTGGTGGTGTTGTGGATAGTGTTGAGGATTGTCGACGATTGCAGAGAGACATTGATAGGATGCAGAAGTGGGCTGAGAAGTGGCAGATGGAGTTCAACCCGGAGAAGTGTGAGGTGGTACACTTTGGAAGGACAAACACCATGGCAGAGTACACAGTAAATGGCAGGATACTTGGGAGTGTGGAGGAGCAGAGTGATCTGGGGGGTACATGTCCACAGATCCCTGAAAGTTGCCTCACGGGTAGATAGGTTAGTTAAAAATCTTATGGAATGTTAGTTTTCATAAGTTAAGGGATAGAGTTTAAGAGTCACAAGGTAATGATGCAGCTCTATAAAACTCTGGTTAGGCCACACTTGGAGTACTGTGTCCAGTTCTGGTCGCCTCACTATAGGAAGGATGTTGAAGCATTGGAAAGGGTACAGAGGAGATTTACCAGGATGCTGCCTGGTTTAGAGAGTATGCATTATGATCAGAGATTACGGGAGCTAGGGCTTTACTCTCTGGAGAGAAGGAGGATGAGAAGAGACAAGATATTAAGAGGAATATATATAGTGGACAGCCAGAACCTCTTCCCCAGGGCAGCACTGCTCAGTACAAGAGGATATGGTCTTAAGGTAATGAGTGGAAAGTTCAAGGGGGAAATTAGAGGAAGTTTTTTGCTCAGAGAGTGGTTGGTGCGTGAAATGCACTGCTAGAGTCAGTGGTGGAGGCAGATACACTAGTGAAATTTAACAGACTACTAGACAGGTATATGGAGGAATTTAAGGTGGAGGTTTATATGGGAGGCAGTGTTTAAGGGTCGGCACAACATTGTGGACTGAAGGGCCTGTACTGTGTTGTATTATTCTATGTTCTATGTATTCAAATGCTTATATTTCCGATCCCTTAGAATACCTTCCAATAATTTCCTACCACTGATGTCAGGTTCACTGAACTATAACTTCCTGGCTGATTTATATAGCCTTTCAGAAAAAAAAATGGAACAACAGTAACTATCCTCCAAAGCTCCAACGCACCACCTGTGGCTAAGGATATTCTAAATATCTCTGCTGGGGCCCCTGCTCTTCCTGTACTAGCCTCTCACAGGATCCGAGGGAACAGGTTGTCAGGATGTGGACATTTATCTACTCTAGTTTGCCTCAAGACAACAAAACCTCCCTCTGTAATCTCTATAGGGTCCATGATCTTACTGCTGCATTGCTTCACATCTGTTGACTCTGTGTCTATCTCCTGAGTAAATATAGATGTAAAACATCCAGTTAATGTCTCTTCCATCTCTTACAGTGCCTTGCATAGATTATCAGTCTGATCTTCCAGAGGACCAATTTTGTCCCTTGCTCTTCATTTTCTGTAGAAACCCTTAGAGTTTTCTTTCACTTGTCTGCTAGAGCAACATCGTCTTCTTTTACCACTCCTAATTACTTCTCTTGCATTACTTGCACTCCATAAGTACATCATTTGTAACTGCTATACACCTTTTTTCTCTTATCCAGTCTCAATATCCTCAAAAAACAAGTTTTTCTAAACATGTTGTTGTAGTCTTTTATTGCACCCGGAGCATACAAACTCTGTACTCACAAAATTTCACTTTTGATGGCCTCCCACTAACCAAGTACACCTTTGCCAGAAAACAGCCTGTCCCAATCCACACTTGCCAGATCCTTTCTGATACCATCTAATCTTGCCTTTCTCCAATTCAGAATCTAAACCTAAAAACTAGACCTTTTTATATCTTCTGGCCAATGAGAGAGTGTAAAGGAAAGAGAGGCAGGAGTAGAAGAGGAGCTTTGAGTATATTGGCTAATTTATTGAGACAGAGATAATGAAGGGACCTGGTAGTGGTGTGTACATTTGAGTTTAATATCGAGTGAGTCCTTTTCTCTGAATATTGACATTAAGTAGATATTCCACAATTCCTCAACTGCATTTTCAATTATTATCTGCATCTGTTTTCACAGCTGTGATGCTACCCATAATGAACATGTTGCATTTCACCTAATTATTAATGTGAAAGCTTTCATATAAGCCAGGAAAGATTTTGTGATGGGCTGAGCTGTGTCCTCACATCCCTCATGAATTCTCAGCTGTATATTTTCTCATCCTCCAATGATATGAATTAGGGGCAACATCTCTCTACTTACCTAGAGAAAAGGGACAGGGTGGAAAAACCTTGTCCATCCAGTTGCTGAAAGTAAAGAAAAAAAAAAATATATATATATTTTAAATTTAGAGATCCAGCCTGCTATCAGGCCCTTCTGGCCTAATGATCCCTCACTGCCTGATTACACTCATGTCACCAATTAAGCGACTAACCGGCACACCTTTGGATGGAAGGAAACCGGAGCACCCAGAACAAACATACACGTCATGGGGGAGCGTACAAATTCCGTACAGACAGTGGAGGAATTGAATCCAGATTCTTGGCATTGTAATAATGTCACTCTAACCACTACATAACCACGCTGGCCTGAATTCAGGTACAGCAAGCTGCCAGGAATAGTATGTTGACCTATGTTTCAAAAGTGAGTACACAATAGAAGATAAAGGGGTAGCACGGTAGAGTAGCAGTCTTGTAACACTGTTGCAGTGCCAGTAAATCGGGTTCATTTCACGTTGCTCTCTGCAAGGAGCTTGTATGGTCTGCCCATGACCTCGGTGGTTTTCACCAGGTGCTCGCTCCAGTTTCCTCCCACATACCAAAGATAACAGGTTACTGGGTTAATTGATTACATGAATGTAATAAGACTGTGAGACCATAAAATATAGGAGCAGAATTAGGCCGTTTCATCATGGCTGATCCAATTTTCCTCTCAACCCCAATCTCCTTTCTTCTCCCCATATCCCTTCATGCCCTGACCAATCAAGAATCTATCAACCGAGGCCTTAAATAAACATAAAGACTTGGCATCCGAAGAGGCCTGCGGCAAAGAATTTTGCAGATTCAGCACTCTGGCTAAAGAAATTCCTCCACATCTCCGTTCTAAAACGACACCCCTCTATTATTAGACCATAAAATATTGGAGCAGAATTAGGCCATCTGGCCCAACAAGTCTGATCCGCCATTTAATTATAGCCAATCCTTTTTTTAATCTCCTCCTCAGCCCTAGTTCCCGGCATTCTCCCCGCAACCTTTCATGCCATGTCCAATCAAGAACCTATCAACCTCTGCATTAACTACACCCAACAACCTGGCCTCCACAGCTTCATACGGCAGCAAATTCCACAAATTCACCACCCTTTGGCTAAAGAAGTTTCTCCACATTTCTGTTTTGAAAGGGTGCGCCTCTATCCTGAGGCTGTGTCCTCTTGTCCTAGACTCTCCCACCTTGGGAAACATCCTTTCAGCATCTACGCTGTCCAGGTCTTTCAACATTCAAAAGGTTTCAATGAGATCACCCCTCATTCTTCTGAATTCCAGCAAGGACAGACCCAGAGCCATCAAAAGTTCCTCGTATAATAATCCTTTCATTCCTGTAATCATCTTTGTGAAACTCCACTGGACCCTCTCCAATGCCAGCCCATTTTTTTAAGATGAGGGACCCAAAACTGTTCACAATTCTCAAGGTGAGGCCTCACCAGTGCCTTATAAAGCTTCAACATCAAATCCTTGCTCTTGAATTCTACACCTCTTGAAATGAATGCTAACATGGCATTTGACTTTCTCACCACTGACTCACTCTGCAAGTTAACCTTCAGGCTGTTCTGCACAAGGACTCCCAAGTCCATCTGTATCTCAGATTCCTGGATTTTCTCCCCATTTAGAAAACAGTCTGCACATTTATTTCTACTATCAAAGTGCATGACCATGTATTTTCCAATATTGTATTTCATTTGCCACTTCCTTGCCCATTCTCATAATTTGTCTGAGTCCTTCTGCATCCTACCTGTTTCCTCAACACTACCTGCACTTACACCAATCTATGTATCATCTGCAAACTTGGCAACAAAGTCATCTATTCCATCATCTAAATCATTTAAATACAGCGTAAAAAGAAGTGGTCCCAACACCGACCCTATGGAAAACCATTAGTCATTGGCAGCCAACCAGAAAAGGATCCTTTTATTCCCACTCACTGCCTCCTACCAATCAGCCAATGCTCTAACTGTGTCAGTAACTTTCCTGTAATATCATGGACTCTTAAATTGGTAAGTAGCCTCATGTGTGGCACCTTATCAAAGACCTTCTGAAAGTACAAGTATACAACATTCACTGTATCCCCATTATCTTGCCTACTTGTAATCTCCTCAAAGAATTCCAACAGGTTTGTCAGGCAGGATTTTCCCTGAAGGAAACCATGTTGAATTTGTATCGCCTTGTCCCGTATCACCAAGTACTCCATCACCTCATCATTAATACTTGGTTCTAACATCTTCCCAATTACATAGGTTGAGCTAACTGGTCTATAATTTCCTTTCTGCTGCCTTCCTTCTTTCTTGGAGTAACCTTTGAAATTTTCCAGTCCTCTGGCACCATGCCAGAGTCCAATAACTTTTGAAAGATCACTTCTAATGCTACCACAATCTCTAATGCTATCTCTTTCAGAACCCTAGGGCGTAGTTCGTCTGGTCCAGGACACTTATGTACCATTAGGTCTTTCAGCTTTACGAGCACCTTCTATTTTGTAACAGTAACTGCACCCACTTCTCTTCCTTCACACACTACAACATCAGGCACCCTGCTAGTGTCTTCCACAGTGAAGACTGATGAAAAATCCTTATTTAGTTCATCAGTCATCTCCTTGTCCCCTGTTATTATTTCCACTGCATCATTTTCTAGCTGTCCTATATCCACTCTCACTTCTTTTATTTTTAACATGAAAAAAACTTTTACTATCCACTTTGATATTATTTGCTAGCTTGCTTTCATATTTCATCTTTCCCGTCTTGTGATTTTTTTTAGTTGCTCGCTGTAGGTTTTAAAAACTTCCCAATTCTTTGTCTTCCCACTAATTTTTGCTTTGTTGATTGCCCTCTCTTTTGCATATGCATTAATTTTACTTCCCTTGTCAGCCACAGATATACTATTTTATCATTTGAATATTTCTTAATCTTTGGAAAACATATGTCCTGCACTTTCCTCATTTTTCCCAGAAACACTTGCCATTGCTACTCTGTTGAGCCAGCAACTCTTTCCAATTTACTTTGGCCAATTCCTCCTTCACACCGCTGTAATTTCCCTTACTCCACGGAATACTGCTACATCAGACTTTACTTTCCCACTATCAAATTTCAAGTTGAACACAATCAGGTTGTGGTCACTGTTTCCTAAGGGTTCATTTACCTTAAGTTCCCTAATCAAAAGAGCAAAGAACAATACAGCACAGTACAGGCCATTCGGCCCACACTGTTGAGCCGACCCATAAACCCTGCCTCCCATATATCCCCCCCCCTTAAATTCCTCCATATACCTGTCTAGTAGTCTTTTAAATTTCCCTAGTGTTTCTGCCTCCAACACTGACTCAGGCAGTGCATTCCATGCACCAACCACTCCCGATTAAAAAACCTTCCTCTAATACATAATATTGGTATCTAATATACCAATCCTTGTGGGACACCACTAGTCACAACTCTCCAATCCGAATGTACTCCCTCCACCACGACACTCTGTTTTCTGCAGGCAAGCCAATTCTGAATCCACCTAGCTAAACTTCCCTGGATCCCATGCCTTCTGACTTTCTGAATAAGCCTACCATGTGGAACCTTGTCAAATGCCTTACTAAAATCCAGGTAGATCACTTCCACTGCCCTACCCTCATCTATATGCCTGGTCACCTCCTCAAAGAACTCTATCAGGCTTGTTAAGCATGATCTGCCCTTCACAAAGCCATGCTGACTGTTCCTGATCAGACAATGATTCTCTAAATGCCCATAGATCTATCTCTAAGAATTTTTCCAGGAGCTTTCTTACCACAGACGTAAGGCTCACTGGTCTATAATTACCTGGACTATCCCTACCACCAGTTTTGAACAAGGGGACACCATTTGCATCCCTCCAATCCTCCAGTACCATTCCTGTGGACAACGAGGACACACAGATCATAGCCAGAGGTTCAGCAATCTCTTCCCTTGCCTCATGGAGCAGCCTGGGGAATATTCCATCAGGCCCCGGGGACTTATCCATCCTAATGTATTTTAACAACTCCAACACCTCCTCTCCCTTAATATCAACATGCTCCAGAACATCAACCTCACTCACATTGTCCTCACTGTCATCAAGTTCCCTCTCATTGTTGAATACCGAAGAGAATTCATTAAGGACCTCGCTCACTTCCACAGCCTCCAGGCACATCTTCTCACCTTTATATCTAATTGGTCCTATCTTCACTCCTGTCAACCTTTTGTTCTTCACATAATTGAAGAATGTCTTGGGGTTTTCCTTTACCCTACTCGCCAAGGCTTTCTCATGTCCCCTTCTTGCTCTCCTCAGCCCTTACTTAAGCTCCTTTCTTGCTACCCTATATTCCTTAATAGATTCATCTGATCCTTGCTTCCTAAACCTCATGTATGTGCCTTCTTCTATCTGACTAGATTTTCCACCTCACTTGTCCCTCATGGTTCCTTCACCCTACCATTCTTTATCTTCCTCACTGGGACTGATTAGGGATAGTCAACATAGTTTTGTGAGGTAGGTCATGTCTAACCAATCTTATAGAGTTTTTCAAGGAAGTTACCAAGAAAGTTGATGGGTAAGGTTGAAAGTTAAGGCAATGGGTATTGTCTACCTAGACTTTAGCAAGGCATTTGACAAGGCCCCACATAGGAGGTTGGTAAAGAAGGTTCACTTGCTTGATATTCAAGATTAAGTAGTAAACTGGATTGATATTGGCTTTGTGGAAGAAGCCAGTGAGTGATTGCAGTTGGTTGCCCTCTCTGACTGGAGCCCTGTGGCTAGAAGAGTGGGCAGGAATCAGTGTTGGTTCCTGTCACCAAACTGGTCTGAGCCGTATGAACGTCTGAACAAAGAAATGCCATTTTTATCCTGAAATTGACTAGTTAGAGACAGATACTGACTGATTTATAACCTTGTGTATGTATAAATTCCTTAATTGCACAATCAATCACCAAGCACACTACTGGCTCTATAAGGGGTAAAAGAGAGTCGAGGGTAGATATAGGGCCAGTAGAAAATGATGCTGGAGATATTGTAATGAGAGACACAGCGATGACAGAGGAATTGAATGCATATTTTGCATCAGTCTTCACAGTGGAAGACATCTGCAATATACCGGACAATCAAAAGTGTCAGGGAAGTGAAGTATGTGCAGTGAAAATTACAAATGAGAAGGTATTCAGGAAGCTTAATGGTCTTAGTGGATAAATCTCCTGGACCTGATTGAATGCACCTTTGGGTTCTGAAGGAAGTAGCTAGAGAGATTATGGAAGAATTAACAATGATCTTTCAAGAATCGATAGATTCTGGCATTGTACCAGATGACTGGAAAATTGCAAATGTTACTCTGCTATTTAAGAAGGGTGGGAGGCAGCAGAAATGAAACTATAGACCTGTTAGCCTGATATCAGTGGTTCAGAAATTAATAGAATTGATTGTTAGGGATGAGAATACGGAGTACCTGGAGGCACATGACAAGATAGGCCAAAGCCAGCAAGGAAAAGCCAGCCTGAGAAACCTACCGCAAATTTTTGAGGAAATTAGAAGCAGGGTAGACAAGGAAGATGCAGTAGGTGTGGTGTACTTGGATTTTCATAAGGCTTTTGACGACCTGCCACACGTGAGGCTGCTTAGCAGGATAAGAGCCCATGGAATTACAGGGAAGTTATTAGCATGGGTGGAGCATTGGCTGATCGGCAGAATACGGAGAGAGAAATAATGGGATCCTATTCTGGCTGGGTGCCAGTTACCAGTGGAGTTCCAAAGGGGTCAGTGCTGGGACAGCTGAGTTTTAGGATGTATGTCAACGATTTGGACTATGGGATTAATGGATTTGTGCTTAATTTGCTGATGTCAGCATGGCTTTGTCAAAGGCAGGTCGTGCCTTACGAGCCTAATTGAATTTTTTGAGGATCTGACTAAGCACATTGGTGAAGGTAGATGTAGAGTATAGGGATTTTAGCAAGGCATTTGATAAGGTACCTCATGCAAGGCTTACTGAGAAAGTAAAGAGGCATGGGACCCAAGGGGATATTGCTTTGAGGATCCAGAACTGGCTTGCCCACAGTAGGCAAAGAGTGTTTGTAGATGGGTCATATTCTGCATGGAGGTCAATGACCAGTGGTGTGCCTCAGGGATCTGTTCTGGGACCCCTACTCTTTGTGATTTTTATAAATGACCTGGATGAGGAAGTGGGAGGGATGGGTTAGTAAATTTCCTGATGATACAAAGGTTGGGAGTGTTGTGGATAGTGTGGAGGGCTGTCAGAGGTTACAACGGGATGGAGATAGGATGCAAAACTGGGCTAAGAAGTGGCAGATGGACTTAACCCAGATAAGTGTGAGGTGGTTCATTTTGGTAGGTCAAATATGATGGCAGAATATAGCATTAATGATAAGACTCTTGCCAGTCCGAGTCCATAGGACACTCAAAGCTGCCACGCAGGTTGACTCTGTGGTTAAGAAGGCATATGGTGCACTGGCCTTCATCAATCGTGGGATTGAGTTTAAGAGCCAAGAGGTAATGTTGCAGCTATATAGGACCGTGGTCAGACCCCACTTGGAGTACTGTGCTCAATTCTGGTCGCCTCACTACAGGAATGATGTGTAAACCATAGAAAGTGTGCAGAGGAGATTTACAAGGATGTTGCCTGGATTGGGGAGCATGCCTTATGAGAATAGGTTGAGTGAACTCAGCTTTTTCCCCTTGACGCGACAGAGGATGAGAGGTGACTTGATAGAGGTGTACAAGATAATGAGAGGCATTGATCATGTGGATAGTCAGAGGCTTTTTCCCAGGGCTGAAATGGCTAGCATGAGAGGGCATAGTTTTAAGGTGCTTGGAATTAGGTATAGTGGAGATGTCAGGGCTAAGTTTTTTACGTAGAGAGTGGTGAATGCATGGAATGGACTGCGGGAGGCGGTGGTTGGGGCAGAAACTATAGGGTCTTTTAAGAGACTCCTGGATGGGTACATGGAGCTTAGAAAAATAGAGGACTATGGATAAGCCTAGGTAGTTCTTAGGTAGGGACATGTTCGGCACAGCGATGTGGGCTGAGGGACCTGTATTGTGCTGTAGGTTTCCTATGTTTCTGTGATACAAAGTTAGGTGGAGGAATAGGTAGTGTTCAGGTTGATAAGACCAATCTGAGCTTGAAAATCCCTTTTGAGACAAAGGTGTATGGATGCAGTGATACTTCATTTTCGAGATTCTCCTTCAATCTTTGCATCTTTCGTTACATTTCCTCACTTGATCGAGCATCACCTTTATGCAGGTTCACCAAACTGCATGATCTGAAGCTTGTTATTCCCAGTGGTACGTGTCACTGTCAAAACCCTTCGGGGATGTTCTATTAGAAAGTAAACCAGGAGAGTTTTTCAAATGGACTGTTTTTCCCCTGAAGACACACTATAAAGCAAAAGATTACCTGGTAAATTGTCTTTGTGCTCACCATAAAGATTTGATATGTGCATGTTTAGCTGTGTTAGATCAGTAACTTCAGGGCTCCCACACTAATACTGGGCTTGGGCTTAGAGCCAGAACACAGAAAATGACGAAAGTACACCTTGAAGGCCTTGTAAATACAAATGTTCATTTTACAGTTTCAATGCAGATTGTTTATTGTATATCATACTCAGTTGTCTTCATGGTTTTGAAAATGCACAAGATGCACTGAGCTGAAAAAATATTATTTTTTTTTCTCACTTCTTATGGATGGTGTGTATGAGTATTTTCCCTTCAATCTCAGGTCCTCTACCAGAGGCCTGGGAGCTTGAGGGTTTGGCGCAGTATCCTTGCTGTTCCTAGTAGTACGTTCTTCTGGACCAAGATCTCAGCCGCTGTTTCTGGAATTTGTTGCAGCCACTCTCCCAGTCCAAGGCTTTAACCTTCCACATCCTTTCTATCTGCCCCTTCTGGCCCTGGCAATTCTCCAGCTTCTCATAGTCTTTCTTCCTCATATTACTGTCATTCAGGATTGCCACATCTATTATATATATATTCACAATAGTTACTGTATATTCTTGCTGCTGTCTGTAAAGTGTTTGTACATTCTGCATGGGTTTCCTCTGGTGGTATCAGTTTCCTCCCACATTTCCAAGATGTTTGATTCACTAAGTTAGTTTATTATAGGAGTGTAATTGAGCATTGTGGCCTTGTTGGGCAGGAAATACCAGTTACTGTGCTGTATCTCAAAATAAATAATTAATTAGCTCTATTTTTGGGAAGGAGCAATGTATGAATTTCACAAAAAGCATTGCAAATATTTGGGTTGTTCACAAACAATTTGAGATAATGATGGTTGCCTTCCCATCACCCTCCAGGCCACGCAAGGTAAATCCTCTTTCAGAGTGATAAAGCTTTGGCTCAATAGGGATTCGACGAGTACAGGCGGAGGTAAGGTAAGTAAGTAAGTTCATTCCTTATTTCTGATTTCTTTTTTTCTTATTGAACTCTTTGGGAGAATGGGGGTATGTCTGGAGAGGCGGTGTTTTGCTCTGGGTGGCAGATGTGAGATTTCCGGGAGACTACCGACCTCCCCGAAGGCCACACCTGCTCCAGTTGTATTGAGCTACAGCTCCTTAGAGACCATATTAAGGAACTGGAGCTGCAGCAGGATGGCTTGTTAGGGAAAGTGAGGAGGTAATAGATGGGAACTATAGGGAGGTAGTCACCCCAAGGCTACAGGAGACAGATAAATGGGTGACTGTCAGGAGGGCGAAGGGAGAACGTCAGATAGTGGAGAGCACCCTGTGGGCATCCCCCTCAACAATAAGTACCCATTTTGAGAACTATTGGGTGTGACAACCTAGCTAGGGGAAGCAACAGCTGCCGTGTCTCTGGCACTGAGTCTGGCCCTGTGGCTCAGAGGAGTAGGGAGCTGAAGAGGATGGCAGCAGTAATAAGGAACTCTATAGTCAAGGGACAGATAGGTGATTCTGTGGACACAAAAAAGAAACACAGATGGTAGTTTGCATCCCTGGTGCCAGGATCCTCGTCATTTCTTAACATGTCCACAATACCCTGAAAATGGAGGGTGAGCAGTCAGAAGGTGTGGCACATATTGGTACCAACGACATAAGTAGACAAAGCGAGGAGGGCCTGAAACTAGAATACAGGGAGTAGGAAGGAAGCTGAGAAGTAGGGACCTCAGTAATCTCAGGATTGCTGCCTGTGCCATGCTACAGAGAGGATAGGCATTGAATAAGGTGAAAGATAAATGTGTGGCTGAAAAATTGGAGCAGGTGGCAGGGATTCAGATTTCTGAATAATTGGGGTCTCTTCTGGGGCTGATGTGACCTGTACAAAATGGATGGGTTGCACTTGAATCCGAGGGGGACCAATATTCTTGCGGGCAGGTTGACTGGAGCTGTTGGGAGTGGTTTAAACTAATATGGCAGGGGGGTGGGAATCACTTTGGTGGAACTGAGGATGAGCCAGCAGGTTTGCAAGTAGATGATGGGTGTAACATGAAAATTAGGAAGAGCAACCCAATGACTGGGTACAAAGGTAGACAGAGCAAAGTGTTAAATTGTACCACACAGGCGAAATTTGAAAGGGTGAAGAATGCAGGACTGAAGATGTTGTATTTAACAGTGTGTAGCACTTGGAATAAGGTGGATGCACTTGTCATGCAATTAGAGTTTGGTCAGTATGACGTTGTGGGCATCACTGAATCGCGGCTGAAAGAAGGTCGTAGTTTGGAGCCTAACATCAAAGAATATACTTTGTATTGAAATGAGAAGCAGAAAGGCATAGTTGGTGGTGTGGTTCTGTTGGTAGGAGATAGAATTACATCTTTAGAAAGAGGTGACGTAGGTTCCGAGAACATTGAATCTTTGTGAGTGGAGTTAAGAAACTGCAAGGGTGAAACAAAAATATGGGAAGCATATATATGCCTCCAAATAGTAGCCAAGATATGGGATTGAGATTGCAAAGTGAGCTGGAAAAGTCATGTAATAATGGTAATGTCACAATTGTAATGGGGAACTTCAATATGTAAGGGATTGGGAAATCAGGTTGGTGTCGGATCGCAAGGGAGGTAATTTGTTGAATGCCTATGAGATAGCTTTTTGGAGCAGCTTGTGCTTGAGGCTTTAAGGGACAGGTTATTGTAGATTGGTGTTGTGCTATAACCCAGATCTTATTAGGATGCTTAACATAAAGGAACCCTTTGGAGGTAGTGATTATAATATGATTGAATTCACACTACAGTTTGAGAGGGAGAAGCACAAGTCACATGTATCAGTATTGCAATGGAATAAAGGGAATTACAGATGGATGAGCGAAGAGCTAGCCCAGGTTGATTGGAGGAGGATACTGGTAGGGATGATGACAGAACAAAGGTGGTTGAAGTTTTTGGGAATAGTTCACTAGGTTCAGGATTGATATGTCCCACAGAAGATATGCTCAAATGGCAGGGCAAGGCAACTTTGGCTGACAAGTGAAGTTAAGTACTGCATAAAAGCCAGGGAAAGGACATATAAGGTAGGAAAAGAGAGTGGGAAGTTGAATAATTGGCAAGTGTTTAAAATCCAACAACAGGTAACTAAAAAGCTTTAAGAAGGGAAAAGAGGAAATATGAGGGCAAATAGCCAATAATATAAAGCAGGATTTGGAAAGATTTTTCAGTTATACGAAGAGTAAAAGGGAGGTGAGAGTTGATATTGGGTCACTGGAAAATGATGCTAGTGAGGTAGTAATGGGTGACAAAGAAATGACTGATGAACGTAATAAGTACTTCCCATCAATCTTCACTATGGAAGACACTAGCAGCGTGCTAGATGTCCATGAGTGTCGGGGAGCAGATGTGAGTGCCTTTGCTATTATAAAGGAAAAATGCTAGGGAGACTGAAAGGTTTTAAGGTGGATAAGTCACAAAGAAGAGAAAATCTGTAGATGCTGGAAATCCGAGCATGCACACAAAGTTCTGGATAAGCTCAGCAGGCCAGGCAGCAACTATGGAACAATTGACATTTCAGGCTGATATCCTTCATCAGGACTGGACAAAAGAAAAGCTGAGGAATAGGTTTGAAAGGTCGGGAGAGGGGAGAGAGAAACACAAGGTGATAGGTGAAACTTAGAGGAGGAGGGCTGAAGCAAAGAGCTAGGAAGTTGATTGGTGAAAAAACAGAAGGCCATGGAAGAAGGGAAAAAGTGGAGTTGGGGAGAGGATCACCAGAGGGAGGCGATGGGTGGGCAAAGAGATAACATGAGAAGGGAAAAAGGGGATGGGAAGTGGTGAAGGGGGAGGCATTACTGGAAACTTGAGAAATTAATGTTCATGCCATCAGGTTAGAAGCTACCCAAACCCAAACGGAATATAAGGTGTTGTTCCTCCAACCTAAGTGTGACCTTATTATGACAACGGAGGAGGCCATGGATGGACATATCAGAATGGGAATGGGAAGTGGAATTAAAATGGGTGGCCACTGGGAGATTCTGCTTGTTCTGCTGGATGGAATGTAGATGTTCAGCAAAGCGTTCTCCCAATTTACATCAGGCAGGTGCATGTGGTTGACTGGGGTCCAAGATCAGCCATGATGCAATGGTGGAGCAGACTCGATGGGCTGAATGGCCTAATTCTGCTCCTATGTCGTATGGCCTTATGATCTGATGGGTCACCTATTTGTCATGAATATATTTGGCCACAATTTAATACTGTATGCCCAAGTTAGCATGCTTCAGCACATTATATTACATTCGACTTGAATTAATTCTGACAGGTTAAATAAATTTAATGCGTCTACAAATGTGTCTGTCGAGTCAAGCTATAAGAACTGAATTGTGCAGAATTAGGCCATTCAGCCTATTGGGTCTACTCTGCTATTCCATTGTGGTTGGTTGATAATCCCTCTCAACCCAATTCTCCTGTCTTCACCCAGTAACCTTTGTCACCCTTACTTTTCAAGAACATATCAACCTTCACATTAAATATGCCTAATGACTTGGCCTCCACAGCCATTTATGGCAGTGAATTCGACAGATTCACTATTTTCTGACTGAAGAAATTCCTCCTCATCTATTTTCTAAAGGGGTGTCCTTCTTTTCTGAGTCTGTGCCCTCTGGGTCCTAGATTCCCCCAAGTCAATATATCCTCTCCATATACACTCAAAGTAGGTCTTTCAATATTCACTAAGGTTCAATTAGATAATCTCTCATTCTTCTAAACTCTAGTGATTACAGACCCAGAGCCATCAAACATTCTTCAAATGCTAACTCTTTCATTCCCAGAATCATTCTCAGGAACTTCCTCTGGACTCTCTCCGACGTCAGCCCATCTTTTCTTAAATAAGAGGCCCAAAACTGCTCAAGGTACTCCATATGCAGTCTGACCAATGCTTTATAAATCCTTACCATTATATCTTGTCTTCTTTTATTCTAGACCTCTCAAAATGAATGCAAACATTTCATTTGCCTTCCTTCCCACCAGTTCAACCTGCACGTTACCCTTTAGGGGACAAGTCCTTTTGCACCTCCAATCTCTGAATTTGATCCCCATTTAGAAAATAGTCTATGCCTTTATTCCTTCTATCAAAGTGCCATACACTTCCCTACACTCTTGTTATGGAACTTCTGTAGGGAAAAATGATAGCCAGGGTAGCCGATGTGTACACGGCAAACTTTCAGAAACAAAATTGGACTGGGAATTAGTGATCTGTAATGAGCACAGCCTACATTTCCACAAAGTCAGAGTTTACCTTTGGCAATCCACCTAGAAAAAGTTCAATTTTTCATGTTTTCATGTTTTTTTTTGTTTTCTCAGTTGTACAGTTAGGGTTAGAGTTAGGGAGTTGTGGGTAAGCTACATTGGAGCCAGAGGCATGCTGACATGTGCACAACCCTCGCTGACTGATTTGATGCAAACGACACATTTCACTGTATGCTTTGATGTTAATGTAACAGATAAAGCTAATCTTTATTTTTCATTGTACCTGTGCATACAGTATAGTGCAAAGATGTTGAGCACATATGTATAGAGAAGATACCTAAAACTTTTCCACAGTACTGTAGTAATGGTTGTCTCCAGCAGATCTGCTCTCAGGATGAGGCTTTTCATTCTAAAATGAAGATGATGTTCTCCTTTTTCAAAGAAAGGGACGTCTCTTCCTCCACCATCAACACTGCCCTCAGTTACATCTCTTCCATTTCACGCACGTCTGTTCTTACCCCATCCTCCCATCACCCTACCAGGAATAAGGTTCCTCTTGACCCCACCAGCCTCAGCGTCCAGTACATAATTCTCCCAAACTTCTGCCATCTCCTACGGGATTCCACCACCAAGCACGTCTTTCCCTCCTCCTCACCACTTTCTGCTTTCTGCAGGGATCTCTCCCTAAGTGACTCCCTTGTCCATTCCCCTCTCCCCACCTCTGCTCTCACTACCATTCAGGTCCCTAAACAGCCCATCCAGCTGAGGCGACAATTCACTTGTGAGTCTGTTAGGTTCATATACTGAGTCCGGAGCTCCTGGTGTGGCCTCTTGTATATCGGTGAGACCTAACATTGATTGGGAGACAGCTTTAGTGAGCACCTAAACTCCATCTGCCAGAAGGAGTGGGATCTCCCTGTGGACACAAATTTTAATTCCTTTTCCCATTCCCATTTTGATATATCTATCCATAGCCTCTTTCACGGTCATAATGTAGCCACGCTTAGGTTGGAGGAACAACAGCTTAAATTCCATTTGGGTAGCTTCCAACTTGATGGCAGAAACGTCAATTTTTCAAGTTTCCTGTAATGTCCCCACTCCCTCCCCTCCCTTTACCATTCTGACCCCCTTTTCCCTCTCTCACCTTATCTCCTTGCTCGTCAATTGCCTCCCTCAGGTGCTCCACTCCCTTTTTCTTTCTTCCATGGTCTTCTATCTCTTTCACCAATCAACTTCCCAACTATTTACTTCATCCCTTCCTCTTCATGTTTCACTATTACCTGGCATTTCTCTATCCTCTGCCCACCTCTTAAGTCTACTCCTCAGCTTTTTTTCTCTACTCCCGCTGAAGAGTTTCAGCCTGAAACCTCGATTGCACACTTTTCCATAGATGCTGCCTAGCCTGTTGAGTTCCTCCAAAGTTTTATGTGTGTTGCTCAGATTTCCTGCAGATTTCCTCTTGTTAATAATTTTTGTTTTGCCCCGTACTGTATTGACAAATAAAGCTGATAAAGCTAATCTTTCAACTTTAAATGCCCATTCTAACCATATGTTTTTACCTTAAAGTCTTTGAGATAAATTTCTCTCTCACACTCAGTTTGTTCAATATATCAGCAGCAAATGTTCCTATATTATCACTATACCAATAACAGAGTCAATAGAAATTAACTTGCACATGCAGTTGATTGTATATGAAGTGAACAAATAATTGCAATTGCTGCTGTCAATAGTAACAGAGCCCAGTCACAGATTTCAGACTTAAGCAGAGATATTAGCACATCTAAACTGGTTGGTGTTGAGTTGGAGATATGGGTCTACCTAAGAAGATGTAAGATGTTCCTTCCCCCTGCTAGCATGCAGTTCACCCTTGAGCAAGGTGTAGCATCTGCTTGGCCTCCCCAGTCAGGGTCACGCGAAGCTGTGGGAGCAGGTGGTGGATGGTCATGTGAGTAGCTGGTGCATATCACAAATCCTGGTTATGGGACCACTGATGCCAGGCAGACACTCTCTAATGAGTATTGATAATGACTGTGGTCACAAGTCTTGTAAAAATGCTGTCCAGAGGAAGACAATGGCAAATCACTTCTGTAGAAAAACTTACCAAGAACAATCATGGTCTTGGAAAGATTACTGAACAGTCCATTAACAGTATCTCATTATTCTTTTTTTTTACATTATGTGTTTATCTTTATAGTTGATATGATTTTATGTCTCTGCACTGTACTGCTGCCACAAAACCAAATTTCACAAGATATACATGACTCAGTGAAAATAAACCTGATTCTAATTCTGATTGTGAATTTTGCAGATTTGGTAGTCACAGTATTTGGTCAAATCATTTATGACAGAGGAATTGATAGGATATTTTGTTCATTACATGTCATGTCATATGCCATGGGAAGTTATGGTCTTTCTATGATCATGATGATTTTTGGAAAAATTTTCTACAGATACTTGCCATTACCTTTCTCTGGGCAGTGTCTTTACAAGTGACCCCAGCTGTTGTGTCAGCACAACTACATATTAAATAAAAGCATGCACACAGAGGTGAGGTTAACTGCTATATTCACATTGCAGAAAGAGAGAACAACTAGATCAGTGTGCATGGGCAAGATATCAGTCAATAAGTAGTGCTATGGGGAGTCATTGCGCTAAGAGAAATAGATCCATGCATTACACTCTCACCCTTTAGATTAATGTAACATAAAGCTGTATATGTAACAAAACATTCAATTTCCCTTCAACAAGCCAATTTCAAGCCAATATGCTTTCACAATAACAGTCCATTACTAACTTCACTAAAGATTCAGTCTTCTTTCAGAACAGTTTCTTTAGACCTATGGAGTGGCAATTGGTTTGTTAGGTTTCTTGTCAAAGGCAAATTTCTCTGTTGCAGGAGTCATGTTGCTGATGGTGACACAATCATCACTGAGAGAAAAGCCCAGTGGATTTGATGTGTCTGTATTGTTGGATGCAGTTGACTCAGGTGTGTTCTTCAACAGAGCTTCTAGTGTCTGGGCCACATGATATCTCCATGTATGAACTCCAACATCCACTGTGCATATCAGTGATCCAGTTCTCGTAGCTATCTTACCAGGTATCCACTTGTCTTCTGGTAATCATGCACTCAGACTCCCTGTGCAATCTTGACGCTCCTGCTGATTTACTTGGCAACTGGCTGAACTATTTATTCTACACTTCCCTCTGTAGATCTGGATTCAGGAGTCTGTGCAAGATCTCTTGAATAGCATTGCAGGTGTTTGATTTGACATCACATGAAGATTTCCAATACACAAAAAAGAAGTTGGCACCTTGTGCTGTAGAGAAATTTCCTCCCTGTCCATTGCTTCAATGGACTTCTTGAAGTTTTGGATAAACCTTTTAGCTAACCTATTCTTTGCTGAGTGGTGAGGAGGTGACTTGAAATGTTTTAATGCCATTTTTCATCATGAAAAGTCTGAACTCTTCTGAAGTGTATTGTGGTCCATTGTCACTCACAATTTGTTCAGGCAAGCCATTTTTGGAGAAGGTAGTCCTCAGAGCAGAAACAGGCTTTGCTGAGGTGGTTGACTTTATTTGTAGAACCTCAGGCCACTTCGAATGAGCATCTACAGCAATCAGAAACAGTGAGTCCATAAATGCCCCAGAAAAGTCAATATGGAGATGGACACTTCCACAGGTTTAACGGTACCTATGGGGGCAGATGTTGATCTTTGTGGCATCTGAACAGCGTTTGGTCAAGTCTTCAAGCTGTCTATCTATACCCAGCCATCATATATAGCTCTGGGCAAGACTCTTCATTTTGTCTGTACCCAGGTGTCCGTCATGCAGATTCTTTAACACACTGGTGCCCAGTTTAGAGGGAAACACAGCATGAGATCCACTCATCAGCGTTCTTGATGTACGGATAGCTAGTCTCGTCTCACAAAGAACTCTGAAAATATAGGGTTACCATTACCTGGCCATCTTGTAGGATGTTGTCATAGACTTTTGACAATGTCAAGTCAGGTTATTCCTTGTTTTTCCTTGTATTTCAGAATTTGTTACCGGTAACTGATCAATCTATATGGTGTGGAACACCTCTGCTGGGTCACAAAACAAAGACTTTTTTTCACTCTGGTGATCTGTCACTAGAGTTACCCTTGGTCTGCAGAGGTAGTGGTGGAACTCCCTTATTCCCCAGACTAAACTAAGGCTACATCCACACTATGCCAGATAAATCCATAACCAAAGATATTTCTCTTGGTTTTTACCCTCTGTCCACACTAAAAAGGCATTTTTGTCTCCTGAAACCAGAGCTTTTTAGAAACGCTTTCCAAGGTGGATATTTTTGAAAATGCTGCTCAGGACGATCAGTGTGGACGGGGTAACCAGAGACTTTTGAAAATGCTATCAGACGGCAGCATGTTATTTTATTGTTTTCTTGAACACAACCTAACAATTTCAGAAGACAGCAACAAGACTGAAGCCAGAAGAGCTAGAAATGTACTCACTAAATACTTTGAGCGATAACTTACTGAATAAATAAGTATACTCACTTTGCCCTGTTTTCTGTCCTTGCTCATATAAAGGTGGTTTACCTATTTATGCAAGTACTTCTCTGACAATAGATGTGTAACAGCCTAATGTAACATTGTATGGAAATACAAGATAACACTGATGCAGACATGCTTTATACATTTAACAAGGTGCTTTATTAATGCAACAGAGTTAGTCAGTTTTTCAATGTTTGTCGTCAGCCGGGTCAATCTGTCCATGAACTCCCTGTCGGTTGCCGCCGTACGCTCCAGTATTTGTTTTTTTTTAAGTTTTAAGTTCTCCTGCGCGAGAGCCAACAGCTGTCCATCATTTTATGTTTTTCTAGTCTGTAACTACACAAACGTGCACTTCTACGGCGAGGTTCGACACCAAACATGTCGCTTGTTTTCGGCAGATGCGTCCTGCGCATCGGAAGAGGAGGAGATTCGCCGAAATCTCCATTTCAGTGTGGATAGAGATATTTTCAAAAATGCATAGTGTGGACGCCTATCGTTTTTACGCGAAGCCTGCGTTTTCAATATTATCCGGTCTAGTGTGTATGTAGCCAAAGGGCATCTCAGTCAATCTGTGTGTAGTTGCATTCTGCGCTCATCAGTGATCTTGCAGCAAATGCAATCATATGTTCAGATCCATCTTTCATACTGTGTGACTAAATGGCACCTATGACATAAGGGGGCACTTCACATGCCATTCTGATGGGCAGAGATAACTCATAATGGGTGAGCAATTCATCTGATGGTATTAGTGTCTTTGTTTCCTTGAAAGCTTTTTCACATCTTTCACAAAGGTAATGATACAGTTGTCATGGGGGATTTCAACGTGCGGGTAGACTGTGAGAATCAGAATGGTACTGGACCCCAAGAAAGGGAGTTTGTGGAGTGCCTCCGAGATGGATTCTTAGAACAGCTTGTTCTGGAGCCTACCAGGAAGAAGGCAATTCTAGATTTAGTGTTGTGCAATGAACCAGATTTGATCAGGGACCTCAAGGTAAAGGAACCATTAGGAGGTAGTGACCATAATATGATATGTTTTGACCTACAATTTGAGAAGGAGAAGGGAAAATCGGATGAGTCAGTATTACAGTTGAACAAAGGGAACTATGGAGCTATGAGGGAGGAGCTGGCCAAAGTTCAATGGAACAATACCCTAGCAGGGAAGACAGTGGAACAAAAATGGCAGGTATTTCTGGGAATAATGCAGAAGGTGCAGGATAGGTTCATTCCAAAGAGGAAGAAAGATCCTAAGGGGAATAAGGGGCGGCCTTGGCTGACGAGGGAAGTAAAGGGCAGTATAAAATAAAAGAGAAGTAAAACATAGCAAAGATGAGTGGGAAACCGGAGGACTGGGAAGCTTTTAAAGAGCAACAGAAGATAACAAAAAAGATAACGAAGAAAAAATGAGGTACGACGGTAAACTAGCCAAGAACATAAAGGAGGATAGTAAAAGCTTCTTTAGGTACGTAAATAGCAAAAAAATAGTTAAGACCAAAATTGGACCATTGAAGACAGAAACAGGTGAATTTATTATGGGGAACAAGGAAATAGCGGATGAGTTGAACAGGTACTTTGGAAGACGCAAACAATCTCCCAGATGTAATAGTAGCCAAAGGAACTAGGGTAAAGGATGAACTGAAGGAAATTTATATTAGGCAAGAAATGACGTTGGATAGACTGTTGAGTCTGAAGGCTGATAAGTCCCCGGGACCTGATGGTCTGCATCCCAGGGTACTTAAAGAGGTGGCTCTAGAAATCGTGGATGCATTGGTAATCATTTTCCAATGTTCTATAGATTCAGGAACAGTTCCTATTGATTGGCGGGTGGCTAATGTTGTCCCACTTTTCAAGAAAGGAGGGAGAGAGAAAACAGGGAATTATAGACCAGTTAGCCTGACGTCAGTGGTGAAAAAGATGCTGGAGTCAATTATAAAAGAGGAAATTATGACACATTTGGATAGCAGTAGAAGGATCAGTCCGAGTCAGCATGGATTTATGAAGGGAAAATCATGCCTGACTAATTTCTGGAGTTTTTTGAGGATGTAACTATGAAAATGGACAAGGGAGAGCCAGTGGATGTAGAGTACCTGGACTTCCAGAAAGCTTTTGATAAAGTCCCACATAGGAGATTAGTGGGCAAAATTAGGGCACATGGTATTGGGGGCAGAGTACTGACATGGATTGAAAATTGGCTGGCTGACAGGAAACAAAGAGTAGCGATTAACGGGTCCCTTTGGGAATGGCAGGCTGTGACTAGTAGGGTTACACAAGGTTTGGTGCTAGGACCGCAGCTGTTTACAATATACATTAATGATTTAGATGAAGGGATTAAAAGTAACATTAGCAAATTTGCCGATGCTACAAAGCTGGGTGGCAGTGTGAAATGTCAAAAGGATGTTATGAGAATGCAGGGTGACTTGGGCAGGCTAGGTGAGTGGGCGAATGTATGGCAGATGCAGTTTAATGTGGAAAATGTGAGGTTATCCACTTTGGTGGCAAGAACGGGAAGGCAGATTACTATCTAAATGGAGTTAAGTTAGGAAAAGGGGAAGTACAACGAGATCTAGGTGTTCTTGTACATCAGTCAATGAAAGCAAGCATGCAGGTACAGCAGGCAGTGAAGAAAGCTAATGGTATGCTGGCTTTTATAACAAGAGGAATTGAGTATAGGAGTAAAGAGGTCCGTCTGCAGCTGTACAGGGCCCTGGTGAGACACCACCTTGAGTATTGTGTGCAGTTTTGGTCTCCAAATTTGAGAAAGGACATTCTTGCTATTGAGGGAGTGCAGCATAGGTTCACAAAGTTAATTCCCAGAATGGCGTGACTGTCATATGTTAAAAGATTGGAGTGACTGGGCTTGTATACACTGGAATTTAGAAGGATGAGAGGGGATCTGATTGAAACATATAAGATTATTAAGGGATTGGACACACTGGAGGCAGGAAGCATGTTCCCGCTGATGGGTGAGTCCAGAACTAGAGGCCACAGTTTAAGAATAAGGGGCAGGCCATTTAGAACAGAGATGCGGAAAGACGTTTTCACCCAGAGAATGGTGGATATGTGGAATGCTCTGCCCCAGAAAGCAGTGGAGGCCAAGTCTCTGGATGCATTCAAGAGAGAGTTAGATAGAGCTGTTATAGATAGCGGGGTCAAGGGATATGGGGAGAGGACAGGAACTGGGTACTGATTGTGTATGATCAGCCATGATCACAGTGAATGGCGGTGCTGACTAGAAGGGCCGAATGCCCTACTCCTGCACCTACTGTCTATTGTCCATTGACCGTTCCCACTTAGCTCCTGTCTGTAACAGTGCATTCAATGGATGCAGCACTGTAGCAATGTTTGGGAGAAACTAGTCATAGTAGTTTACAAGGCCCAAGTATGACCTGAGTTGTGACAAATTTTCTGGTTTGGATGCCTGCAGCACTGCTTCCGTCTTCTCGTGACTTATGTAAGCCATGCTTGTCAATGACATGTCTACAATATGAGATTTCATTCTTAAAAAAGACTCTCTTTGCACACAGACCATATTCACTCAGACTGGTAAGCACTTTACCAAGGTTCTCGAGGTGCTCTTCATCATTCTTGCCAGTCACAATGGTATCATCCAAGGTAACATTGTACTCCTGGGATATCTTGGAGCACTTAGACCATTGCTGTTTGCCAAATTGCTGGAGCTGATGTGATGCCAAAGATGAAATTATTATACTGGAACAGCCCCTGTGAGTTTTGATTGAGAGGAACTTCCTGCTTGACTCCTCAATCTCCATTTGGAGATAGGCTTGTAAGAAGTCGATCTTTGAAAACCTCTCCCCACCTGCCAAAGATGTAAAAGTGTCTTCTACTCTTGGCAGAGTATACTGCACATTATGTGGTACAGGGTTAATGCTCACTTTGAATTCTACGCTTATGTGAATAGTTCTGGCCTTCCTTTTCAAGATCATCAGGACAATGGGCCTGGCCTAATTGCTCCATTCCACCTTGGAGAGAATGCCAGACACGTCCAGGCTCTGAATTTCTCATTCACTTTAGGACATAGAGCATAAGGCACTGGATGCACTTTATAGAATCTTGTTGTTGCTGCTTCACCCAGTTCAATTCTGGCCTTCATGCCTTTGAGTTTATGATGACTCATCTTAAACACCTTCTCATTAGCATTGAGCAGCTGTGACAGTCTCTGGTAAGTGCTACCATTTGGGCTGCAGTTGCCTGATGATGGCACATTGAGAGTTTACATTGAGTGCCAATCTAGTTGGATTTTTCTCAACCATTCATGCCTGAAAAGTGCTGGCACTCCACCTTTCAACACATAAAGCTCTAACTGCTGTGCTTTACCTCCGTACATCATAATCATTCTCAGTTTGCCTTTGGGACACACACCTTTTTTCATCTGGCCTTTTCTAATGCTAGCTTAGAAAACAGCATCTGAAATTATAGACAAAGCTGTCCTTGTATCCAGCTCCATTTTCAGTTTTACACTAGACACGTCTGTTGTGATCCATATGATTTTGCCATCCGCTTCAGAAATGCTATACAATTCTAAGCACGACAGCTCATGATTCTGTGTTTTCTGACTCAGTTTCACGTTCAATCACTTTGTGCATGTATTCAGTTTTGTGTTTGGAACTTTTCACTCTGTGACGTCTTTCTCTTTGGTCGTGTTTTTTGTCTGACTTGCACTCACTCTGTGTGACCTTGTCTGAAACACTTACTGCCAATTTTTTCTTTGAACCAACAGTCACTTGTGTCATGGGATGATTTGCCACATCAATAATATTTTTGACTTTCCGCACCATTCTGGGACATTTTGTGTATTTCGCATTCTAAGCTATTTTTCTGTAGTTCTGATGCCTCCTTTGCAGCAGTCTCTAATGGGAGGAACAGCTTCTTCCCTTCTGCCATCTGATTCCTAAATGGACATTGAATCCTTGGACACTACCTCATTTTTTTAATATACAGTATTTCTGTTTTTGCACATTTTTAAATCTAGTCAATATACGTATACTATAATTGATTTACGACTTTATTGTTATTTTTCCCTTCTATATTATGTATTGCATTGAACTGCTGCTGCTAAGTTAACAAATTTCATGTCACATGCCAGTGATAATAAACCTGATTCTGATTCTGATTCTGATATTGCAATGATCAATGCCAGTTCTAACATCAGGTCTTTTTCTGACAGTAGCCTCTTTTGAGAGCTTTGACTATGCATGCCACATCCATGTCTGTCCCTTATAGCACAAAGTTAATCTCTAAGGTCACAGTACTGGGAAAGGTTGTGCACTTCAGCAATGTATTCAGAAATGCTTTCATCCTTTGCCTGGTTCCATTTGAGAAATCTCAGCTATTATTAGTGGTTTAGGGCGCAAGTAATTTTGTAAAATTGTAACAATTTTACTGAACGTCTTGGTTGCTGGAATTTCAGGTAAATTGCATAAAGCCTGTATGTTTTAGCATTCATTAAGCTAAGGAGGGTGGAGGCTTTCTTTTCTTCATCCATGTCATTCACATTACAATGCAGTTCAACAGTTTTGATGTACAACTTCAAGTCCTCATTAGCACTATCAAATTTGTCAACATTCCTGACTAAGGCAATCGTCATATTATTTGCACTTTAACTTTGCTTGTTGTGTGTCTCTCATTGTGTTCCATGCACTATTACCGGTGCTCATGCACCTCTTTGATAGCGTCTGTGACCACTTTCTCTGTAATGGTTCAGTTCACTCGTTCCTCTTGCTGACTCTCTCCCTTCCTCCAAATTCTGTCATCTCGTAACTGTCAGTGCAGTTGGTGATAAGGGCTGACATTCAGGTCTGTATTTGTTGACAATTTGTTGTGTCTGTATAACAACATATCAATTAAATATAAGCGTGCATGCAGAGGGGAGGAAAACTGGTATATTCACTTTGCAGACAAAGAATAACAGATCAATGCACATGGGTAAGTTATCAGTTAACAAGTACTGCCAAGGAATGTCATTGCACTAAATGAAATAGATCCATACATTACACCAGCCATTATCAATACCCTTCAGAGATTGTTTGCCTGGTGTCAGAACCAAGAGTTGTGATATGTACCAGTTGCTCATAAGACCATTGACTACCAACTCCAGTGGCTTCACGTGACCTTGATCAGGGGGCTAAGCAGGTGCTAAACCCTGCCCAATGGTGACCTGCAGGCTATCAGAGAGAAGGCTCGTTTTACTCTCCCTTTCCTAGAGGTGTATCTCCACCCTGCAACCCAAATTGGATACATAGAGAGTGGATATTTCTATTAAATGGAGAGTTAATGGAGTGGATGTGGAGAAGATGATTCCCACAGCTGGGGATTCTAGGATCAGAGGGCATTGTCTCAAAATAGAAGAATGTCCCTTTAAAACAGAGGTGAGGAAGAATTTCTTTAGCTGAAGCAGTGAGTCCCAACAGGAGCATTTATAAGTCCTAAGGAGAACTAGGGGAAACAGAAGTCATCTGGATCATTCAAGATTCTTGAGGTGAGGGCAATAAGCGGCACCCTAATTTGAGTCAAGAGACCTGGCTGACTGTCAACTCATTGCCATCATTGACATCTGATAGGCATTTCCAGTTTGTGTTAATTTTTAATTTAGCTCCATTAATGATGGATAAGTACATATGGCATGTTCTCTATGAGTCTGAAGGCATAGAAACGTTGAATTCTAATCCTGGTAAGAACAGAAACTACAGGAAGTGTGTCAATACAATGTTACATACCTGGAGTATGGCTTTATTCTGTTCCCACAGTTCAGCAATGGCCCATGTGTCTTATTTTTAATACTATACAGTCCAATGAAGCCATAAAACCATCAAGATTGCAGGAACACTTCTATAAAAGACACCCTGAAAAGGCTACTTATAATACTAATCTGTTCCTGAAGATGAAAGAAGCATTTGAAAATGCTTTGCACACACGAGTCGCATGCCAATAAAGCTAAAAATGACCTTGATAGTGGTCTCATTGCTTCTTACAACACTCCCAAAATGATTACACACTGAGGAACATCTCATGCAATTAGTGAAAGATGATTAATGGCTGCTGTGTCAGAAGTGCTCACCACTGTTCTCGAAGTGGATACCAATATTTTAAAATCAATAAAACATTGTAACTCATCATAATGATGAAATGAGTGAAGATATTGAGTATCATCTATGCACAGAGCCACAAAAAATAGAATTTAGGATAGCACTGAATGAGTCAATGAGGCCTTGTACAGTTTATCAAAATTAGAACATTTTATGAAGATGTTTTCTTTTGTAACAAGTTTAAAACAAATATCAACAGAGAATCAATCTATTACAATCTCAAAATATATATTGCTGATAAAATTATTCCAATTAGGAACATGATTTCTTGTGCAACATATGCAGCACCACATATGACCAGTCACCTTGCTGGTTTAGTGGCATTTATGACAGAAGATATTCCAAGTCTGTTTGCAATCTATCATGTAATTCATCAGCAACATCTCACACTGAAAGACCTTAGCCAACGACTTTTTTTCAAGCATGACCCATGTAATATCTATCAACAAAATTAAAGTTCATCCATTAAATAGCAATTTATTTCACCAGTTGTGCCAAAGTAATGATGAAGAGTTTGAAAGCTTGCTTCTTCACACTGAAGTGTGTTGTTTGTGAAAAAGGCAGCTGCCTAAAATGTTTCTTTGATCTTTTTTACACTGGTTGAATTTTTGCTCAAAGCCATAAAGAGCTTGGGAAATAAGATCAAACTTTTGCATGGAGATGTGGCACACCCAGCTGATCTGTATGACAAAATGAACATTCTAAGTATGAAACTGCAGGCTGAGAATTGCAATTTAATACAGGCAAAAACTGCAATGTCCACTTTTCTCAGAAAATTGGAAATATTTAAGCAAAACATTATGAGAAAAATGTTCTTGCAGTTTCCCAGCATGAAAAGTATTGCACTCTCTTTCACAGACGGTAATTTGCAAGAGTACTGCTTACACTTACGGTCACTGAAGAAAAATTTATTTATTTATTTAAAGTGGTTTTTGATAGGCTCTTGGTTAATAAGCACATCAAAGGTTAAGGGGAGAAGGCAGAAGAAGGGGGTTGAGAGCAATAGTACATCAGCCATGATGAAATGGTGCAACAAATCAATGGTTCAAAAGGCCTAATTTTGCTCCTATGGATCATTATCTGTAGAGTAAATACGAGAGCTAGGAACATAAGCGTGTAGTGTACTGTATACAGTGGCCCTAATGCAAACTTCGCATTATATATGACAGGGATAATCAACCTGATTCTGATTCTGATTTTGAGGTTTATTTGGAATATGGAAACCCTGATTCTTAAATGGAAAATGATGCCAATTTAATTGTTAATTCCAAAGCAGGAATTGAAACACTTTAGTTCAAGGAACAATGTCTCAAAAAGGCGGCATCAATCATTAAGGAACCCCATCACACAGGCCATGCATTGATTTCATTGCTACCATCAGGAATAAGGTACAAGAGCCTGAAAGGCACACACTCAATGAACCAGAAACAGCTCCTTCTCTTCTGCCATCAGAATTCTAAATGAACATTAAACCCATGAACACTACCTCACTGCTTTTTTATTTCTATTTTTGCACTACTTATTTAACAGTTTATATATATATAGTAGTGATGTGCTACACACAGTGCTGAAATAATGACACGCAGTCGGTAAGTCGTTTCGAGACTAGTTTATTCAATCTTCACGGCGCTGGCATTTAATCCCTAGCGCCTGCCCTCTCCAGGCGGAAATGACGTCAGGGGTGCATTACCAAAGTCTCCCCCCGCGCACTGGCTATTTGTGAGCCGGTTTGCCTGCGCAGAAAGTGGGTATTCACATAACACCACCCCCCCCAGAACCAGCGATACACCCCCCCAATGTCCACAGTCTGGATCAGCCTCTGTTTGGGAGGTCTGCCTCTGCGCCACGGTGCCTGAACCTCGACCGGCTGCGCCAAGTCCACATGGACTGGTTTGAGTCGGTCCACCATGAAAACCTTCATTTCCCCCCAGTGTCCAGAACATACGTGGACCCATTGTTGTTGATCACCTTGAACGGCCCCTTGTACAGCCGCTGTAGCGGTGCCCGGTGTCCACCCCTTCGTACTAAAACAAACTTACAGTTCTGCAGGTCTTTGGGTACATGGGTCGTGGTCCATCTGTGCTGTGAAGTCGGTACAGGGGCCAGGTTGCCAAGCCTTTCATGTAGTCTGTCCAGGACTGCTGTGGGTTCCTCCTCTTACCCCCTTGGGGCAGGTATGAACTCTCCTGGGATGGCCAGGAGTGCGCCATACACCAATCGTGCAGATCCTCTTTGGGCGCTGTGCGAATTCCAAGCAGGACCCAGGGAAGCTCATCCACCCAGTTAGGTCCTCTCAGGCGGGCCATGAGAGCCGACTTCAAGTGACGGTGGAAGAGTTCCACCAGTTTGTTTGACTGTGGGTGGTAGGCAGCTGCGTTCCCAACAGGCTGGCCACAACCAACCACAGGCTGGAGGTGAACTGGGCGCCTCTTGCTACCCAGGTTGCAATCAGTGCTCGGGCATAGGAATCGGCAGATGTGTCGGTGAGCGGGACCGTCTCTGGCCACCTCATGAACCGGTTTACCATAGTCAGGAGGTACCGCGCTCCTCAGGACACTGGTAGGGGGCCCACAATATCCACATGAATGTGGTCGAAGCTCTGGTGGGTGGGTTCGAACTGCTGCGGCGGGGCTTTAGTGTGCCGCTGCACCTTGGCTGTTTGGCACTGCGTGCACGTTCTGGCTCATTCGCTGACCTGCTTGCAAAGTCCGTGCCATGCGAACTTGCTGTAGACCAGCCGGACGGTTGTCCTGATAGATGGGTGTGCCAAACTGTGTATGGAGTCAAAAACAGCCGCCTCCAGGCTGCTGGGACAATGGGGCAAAGTTGGCTGGTAGTCACATCGCACAGGAGGGTCCTCTCACCTGGGCCTAAGAGAAAGTCCTGTAGCTGCAAACCCGAGACTGCGGTCCTGTAGCTGGGCATCTCGTCGTCTGCCTGCTGCACCTCCACCAGTGCTGCATAGTCCACCCCCAGGGACAGGGCCTGGTTAGCTGGTCTGGAGATTGCGTCCGCAACGACGTTGTCCTTTCCCAAGACATGCTGGATGACCGTCGTGTACTTAGAGATGTAGGACAGATGTCGTTGCTGGCAAGCCAACCAGGGATCGGACACCTCCTTCATGAACACAAAGATCAACGGTTTGTGGTCCGTTAACGCGGTGAACGGCCAGCCTTCTAAGAAGTACCTGAAATGCCGGATTGCCAGTTACAGTGCCAACAGCTCCCGGTCGAAAGCGCTGTACTTGAGTTCGGGTGGTCGTAGGTGCTTGCTGAAGAATGCCAAGGGTTGCCAGCGCCCCTCGATGAGCTGCTCCAGCACCCCACCGACTGCTGTGTTGGATGCGTCCATCGTGAGGGCGGTCGGAATGTCCATTTTGGGATACACCAACATCGCAGCATCTGCCAAGGCTTCCTTGGCTTTAACGAAAGCGGCCGCGGCCTCCTCGTCCCAAGTAATGTCCTTGCCTTTATCCAACATCAGGGTGTACAAAGGGCGCATGATACGGGCTGCTGAAGGGAGGAAATGGTGGTAGAAGTTCACCGTACCAACAAACTCCTGCAGGCCTTTGACCACATTGGGCCGGGCTAAGTGGCCGGATGGCATCTACCTTGGTGGGCAGAGGTGTTGCCCCATCTTTGGTAATCTTGTGTCCCAGGAAGTCGATGGTATCGAGACCGAACTGGCATTTGGCTGGGTTGATCGTGAGGCTGAAATCACTCAGGCGGGAGTAGAGCTGGCAGAGGTGGGACAGATGCTCCTGGCGACTACTGCTGGCTATAAGGATGTCGTCCAAATAGATGAACGCAAAGTCCAGGTCACGTTCCACCGCATTCATTAGCCACTGGAACATCTGTGCGGCATTCTTCAGGCCAAATGGCATTCGGCGGAACTCGAACAGGCCAAACGAGGTGATGAGTGCTGTTTTGGGGATGTCTTCAGGGTTCACCAGGATTTGATGGTATCTCCATACGAGATCTACTTTGGAAAATATTCTTGCCCATGCAGGTTTGCTGCAAAGTCCTGTATGTGCAGCACGGGGCAATGGTCCGGAGTTGTAGCCTCGTTCAGTCTGTGGTAGTTGCCGCATGGTCTCCAACCCCCGGCTGCTTTGGGCACCATGGGCTGTTGGATCTCCGTACGATCCCCAATTCCTCCATCCTCTTGAACTCCTCCTTCGCCAGGCAGAGCTTTTCCAGGGGGAGCATTTGTGCGCGGGCGTGGAAGGGTGGTCCCTGAGTTGGAATGTGGTGCTGTACCCCAAGTCTGGGCATGGCTGCCGTGAACTGTGGTGCCAGAATCGATGGAAAGTCCACCAGGATTCTGATGAACTTGTTGTCCGACAGCGTGATGGAGTCCAGGTGTGGGGCCGGCAACTTGGCCTCACCCAGGGAGAAACATAGAAACATAGAAAATGGGTGCAGGAGTAGGCCATTCGGCCCTTCAAGCCTGCACCGCCATTCAGTATGATCATGGCTGATCATCCAACTCAGAATCCTGTACCTGCTTTCTCTCCATACCCCCTGATCCCTTTAGCCACAAGGGCCTTATCTAACTCCCTCTTAAATATAACCAATGAACCGGCCTCAACTGTTTCCTGTGGCAGAGAATTCCACAGATTCACCACTCTCTGTGTGAAGAAGTTTTTCCTCATCTCGGTCCTAAAAGGCTTCCCCTTTATCCTTAAACTATGACCCCTCATTCTGGACTTCCCCAACATTGGAAACAATCTTCCTGCATCTAGCCTGTCAAATCCCTTTAGAATCTTATACGTTTCAATAAGATCCCACCTCAATCTTCAACGTCTGGAAAGTCTAGGCATGTACCAGTCTTTTCCCTTGCAAGTTAACCAGCAGGCTGTGAGCTCGCAAGAAGTCTACCCACAGGAGTGGTTGGGCCACGGCGGCCAGTGTGAAGTCCCACGTGAACTGGCTGGCGCCGAACTGCAGCTGCACTGTACGGGTGCCGTAGGTCTGTATCGTGCTGCCATTTTTTAGCCCTCAGGGTGGGTCCTGGCTTCCTGTTGCGGGTGTCGTACCCTGTCGGGGGCAGGACGCTAATTTCCACCCCGGTGTCGACCAAGAAGCTGCGTCCCGACTATTTGTCCCAGACGTACAAGAGGCTGTCCTGGTGGCCAGCCGCCATAGTCATTAGCGGCAGCTGGCCCTGGCCCTTGCAGGGCGGGCAACAACGACGGGCTTTTGTGCCCCACCGCTGGTGGTAGAAACACCACTGTTCATTGGCCTCCTCACTCCTGCCTCTGTGTTGTGTGCACCCCCTTGCCTGGCCTGGTCTGGTCCGCTGTTGGGAGCGTGGCCTGGTAATCTGATCGACGGACGCCACGCTCTCCCTCTTGGCTTTCCACAGCACATCTGCCCGGGCCGCCGCCTTCCGGGGGAGTCGCTGAAATCTGCATCGGCCAGTAGCAGATGTATGTCCTCAGGGCAGTCGCTCTAGGAATGCTTGCTCAAACATGAGGCAGGGCTTGTGTCCGTCAGCCAGGGCCAGCATCTCGTTCATCAATGCTGACGGCAGTCTGTCTCCCAAACCATCCAGGTGAAGCAGGTGGGCACCCCGCTCACGCCGTGAGAGCCCAAAGGTCCCAATGAGCAGCGCTTTGAATGCTTCATATTTGCCTACTTCCGGGGGCAACTGTATGAAATCCACAACCTGGGCGGCCGTCTCCTGGTCAAGGGCACTCACCACATGGTAGTAACGTGTGGAATTAGAAGAGATCTGCCAAATCTGGAACTGAGCTTCTGCTTGGCTAAACCACACGCGTGGTTGCAGCATCCAGAAAGTCGGCAGTTTTAGTGAAACTGCGTGAACAGATGAAGAGTCAGTCATCTTTGGTCCAAATCCCGTTTGGACTGTCGGGGTCACCAATGTAGTGATGTGCTACACACAGCTCTGAAATAACAACACGCAGTCAGTAAGTCATTTGGAGACTAGTTTATTCAAACTTCACGGCGCTGGCATTTAATCCCTAGCGCCCACCCTCTCCGGGCTAAAATGGCGTCAGGGGTGCATTACCAAAGTCTCTCCCCGCGCACTGGCTATTTGTGAGCCGGTTCGCCTGCGCAGAAAGTGGGTCGCCACAATATATATAAATAACTGTTTTATATATACTTAATGTAATTCACTTTTTTTTTCTATTATTATGTGTTACATTGTAATGCTGATGTAAAGACAACAAATTTCATGACATATGCCAGTGATATTAAACCTGATTCTGATTCTAATTATTAAAGAATATTGGAAAAACTGTGGAAATGGTGGTTTAATTCTAGAGATTAACAGTGGTCCTTTTTCCTTCTACATTGTTGTGAACACTGGTAAAAGTAATTAATTTCCAGGGCAACGTGATATGAGAAAGTTCTCCACAATGTTTACCATCATGGATGTAACTGTGCAGAGTGGCTCATGGGCTGGAAGGGCCTGTGCTGCACTGGATCTCTAAATAAATAAGTAAACAATAAGATAAATAATTCCATAGAATCCTCTATATTGCTTAAGTAACATCCCACAATGTTCCAGAATGGCTCCTCTGTCTGCTCTACAGAATTGTTTCTTCCAGCAATGCTTTTACACCTGAGGCGATGCAAACTATGTTGTTTGTGTAATGGTCTATTTTCTCCAGTTTCTGAAACAATGTATTTCTATGTATTCCAACTTGGGAATATGGTTTTAGCAGGTCTCGGGTGTATTGCCAACACACAGATTTGTAATATGGAAATTTACAGCTGGGATCAGTGACAATATCAAGCAACAGACAAGATGCTGAAGCAACTCATTGGGTTAGGCAGATCTCAGGGGTGAAAATGGACAGGTCAAGTCTATTCCTCCGGACTGGACAGTCTCAACCCAAAATATTGACTAGTAATTTCCCATCAGATACTCCCTGACCCCTTTGGCCTGCTACCGTGCCGTATCTCTAAATAAATTCTGTAAATTAAATTAAATTCTAAAAATCAAAGCAGAGTGGACTGTCATCTGCACAAACACATGTAGGCCCAGGTGTTATGAAATACATACTTGGCTTGGCATCACAGGCACATAATATCATATCTACAACATTCACAAGATAAATATAATCATAAATTATACATATCTGGCAAGTAAACATGGTTAGAACAAAAAGAAAGGACCATTTTTATTTAAGGTAGCCAGTGCTGCTGAAAGGTAATGATTAGGGTTATTCTGCTTAGTTCAAGGACTGAATGGTTAAAGGGAGGTAGCTGTTCCAAAGCCTCATAATATGGGACTTTACTATTACTTACTGCCTGAAGCTAGCTGGAAGAAGGTGACATGACTTGATGGTGGGGTTCTTCGATGATGAAGGTTGCACTACGGAGGCAGTATCTCCTCTAAACACTACTGATGCAGAGGTGTGCTCATGATGTATTGGGCTGAGTCCTGGACTCTTGGTACCTTCTTGCACATTCCTGCGCATTCAAGTTTCCTGGGTTGGATCTTCATGTAGAAAGCTAGGTCAGAAATTTGTTGTATGCGTTAAAGATCAAAATACATACTGTATACGTGACCAAATACTACCCTGAGCTTCACTTTCTGGCATGCATTTACAGGAAAAAGGAAGAAATAACAGAATTTACAAAATACTGACAACCAACCAACCTGGCATGGCAGTGTAGCAGTTAGTGCAACACTATTAAAGTGTTAATGCCACAGGTTCACTTCCTGTGGCTGTCTGTAAAAAGATTGTACATTCTCCCTGTGACTGCAAGGGTTTCCTCCCAAATTTCAAAGACATACAGAAGAGTAGGTCAATTGGTCACAGGAGTGTAATTGGGCAGTATGGGCTCCTTGAACTGGAAGGGCCTATTACCTTGCAGTATCTCTAAACTAATTTTAAAAAGTAAGAAAAAAAGTACAAATTTAAAAAATTAATGCTGAGAACATGTGTTCAATGGTGCAGAGGCTCTGACTGATGGACAGAGCTGTATTCACTGCTAATTTAGCCTTTTCCATTCCTGGGCATCGATGTTTCCATACCAGGCCATGATGCAAATACAATGGAATCACATTTCATAAGCAAAAGGTGACACTTACACACTCACTGGCCAGTTTATTAGGTACACCTGCTCATTAATGCAAATATTTAATCAGCCGATCATGTGGCCGCAACTCAATGCAGAAAAACATGCAGACATGGGCAACTCATCAGAATGGGGAAGAAATGTGATCAAAGTGACTTTGACTGTTGGTGTCAGACAGGGTGGTTTGCGTATCTCAAGTACTTCTTGATAGTTTCATGCTCAACTCAATAGCGCAGCATTTAGCAAAACACTATTACAGTTCAGGCCATCAGAGTTCAGAGTTTACTCCCAGCATCCTCTGTAATAAGTTTACCCATCTGCCCTGTGGAATTCGTGGTTTTTCTCCAGATGCTTCAGTCTCCTACCATAGTCCAAAGATATACTGCTGGTGGGGTAATTGGTCATTGTAAATTCTCCCATGATTAGGTCAAGGCTGTCACTGATTGCTGGTCGATGCAGGTCGAAGTGTCAGAAGGGACTATTCTGCACTGTATCTCTCAATAAAATAATTAAATAAATAAACAGTCTCTAGAGAATTGTGTGAGCAGCAGTCCTGTGGTCAAATATGCCTTGTTAATGAGAGAGATCAGAGGAGAGTGGGCAGACTGTTTCAAGCTGACAGGAGGGTAACAGTAACTCAAATTACCACATGTTACAATGGTGGTGTGTAGAGGAGCATCTCTGAACACACGACACATCGAATGTTGAAGTGGGTGGGCTACAGCAGCAGAAGACGACAAACATACACTCAGTATATATTCCCAGATTGTGGGCTCAGTACATAGAGTAGAAGATAACATTTTTATGTTTTACTTCCATAGCGCATGTCAGAATTATTTCCATTTCTGAGTAACTGTCTCCTCAAAAATTTCTCCTTTATATTTGAACTGTTTTAAAACAAGAGGTAAAAATTAGTGCATGCAGATCTGATGCTCATTGTTGAATATATCAATCACTTTACAAGGCTTCAAGCAAAAGAAAAAATAATTAATGAGGCAATTAGCCACCCTTAATATGCACAATCACACCTGGCAAATAAATAACTGCATTTTGCAAAACATGAGGTGGCTTCACACTGTTGCCAAAACATCTCATTATCTGACCAACCAGTCCCCGTGCGATGTCTACGTAAGCTGTGAAATTAATTATCCATTAAGGTTGATTATTCTAAGAGCTGAATATGAACAAGTATTTCCAGAATAATAAGCAGAAAATTTTAATTCTGTGAGAAGACTCTTGAAATGAAACAGAATTTTTCGGAGGGATATTCAACTCTTGAGACGAGGTCCTTCACCACAGGTGTGAAAGTGGTGAGAGTGATTTATTTGTCGGTCTGTACTCAGTACGCCCTGAGGACCACAGTGATGAGGCTTTTTTTATAGCTGTCCAGCGTGCCAGCATGAATTGAATACAGCCCAGTCCATCACAGACAACCCACCCCCCCACCCCACCTTTGAGCACATCTTCAAGGAAAGCTGCCACAAGAAAGCAGCATCTAACATTAGGGACCTCCACCATTCCGGCCATGTTCTCTTATCACTGCTGGAGGTATAGCAACCTTAGGCCTGACACCTTGCAGAACAGTTACCTAGCAACCACAGCCTCCTGAACCAGAGGGGATAACTCCACTCACCTCATCGCTAAAATAACTCCACAGCCTATGGACTCACTGTCAAGGACTCTATAATTTGTGTTCTCAATATTTATTATTTATTAATTATTTTGTTTTTTTTTAAATTCACCTAATTTGTTGTCTTTTGCATGCTGGTTGTCTGCCTATCTTTGTATACAGTTTTACATTTATTTTATTATGCTTCTTTGTATTTACTGTGAATGCCTGCAAGAAACTGAATCTCATGGTGGAATATGGTGATATACATATATACACCTAGATATTAAATTTACTTTGAAATTTGAAGTTTTGTCATGTTGGTTTGAGGATGACTACATTCTCAGCCGAACTTTCGGTCAACAGATCCACTGATTAATTGTCCATCTAATGATTAGCGTGTCAAAGAGGAATTCAGCACAGATTCAGGTCCTTTGGACCAACAAATCTATGTGGACAATGGTGCCCACCCAGATTGTCCCAACGTCAGGCATTTGGCCCATGTCCTCTAAGCCCTGCCCCTAAGGGATTACACTGGACAATTGCTATTTTTCCTGTAGTTTATCTTTTCCAATGCTTGATTATATTCTAACATAACCACTTAAATCTTGCAGTGATTTTTTTAGTAATTACAGTATAGATGATTCTGTACTTTACTAGAAATTTCTCTGCAGCAGGTGTCACAGCACTGAAAATGGCTATTTTGTAGGTTAGTTTTATCAATGGATATCTTGTTATTTTCACTCGTCTCTGCTAGTTTTAAGTAGCAGACAACCATGACTTCCTTTCAATTTGTAAACATGAGAGATCCTGCAGGTGCTGAAATCCAGAGCAATGCACACAGATAGCTAGAGGAAATCAGCAGGCCAGGCAGCAACAATGGAAATGAACAGTCAACGTTTCGGGCTAAGACCCTTCTTCAAAGAAGGAGGAAGCTGCCAGAATGAAAAGGTATGGGGAGAAAAAGGATAGCTTAAAGGTGATAGGTGAAGCTTGGGGGGGGGGGTGGGGAGTGGGAAAGATAATGGGCTGGAGAAGACAGTATCTGATAAGAGATAATTAAGTGGACCATAGGAGAAAGGGAAATAGAAGGGGACCCAAGAGGAGGTGAGAAGAGTGAAGAAGCCAAAATGGGGAGTAGAAGAAGAGTGAAGGAAGAGGGATTTTTTTTAACCAGAAGGAGAAATTGATATTCATACCATCAGATTGGAGGCTACCCAGATGGAATATAAGGTGTTGCTCCTCCACCCTGAAGGTGGCCTCATCGTGGCATGAGGAGGCCATGGACCGATGTGTCGGAATGTGAATCAGAATTGGAATTAAAATGTTTGGCCATCGGGGAGTTTTGCTTTTGATGGATAGAGTGGAGGTGTTCAATGAAGCAGGGCAGGACTTTTCTCTTTGACTTTATTCTTTGCTTATTTTTCACTAATATCATACTTAATAGTTTTATGCCTCATTCTTGACTTCCAAAGAACCTTTGGATCACAAAATCACTAGTGTCCACCATTTTCCAATTGTTTGTTAAATGATACTATTGTATCTACCTCAACCACTTCAATTAGCAACTTATTTGAGATACTCATCACACTTTGGATGAAAATGTTTCCCCTCAGGTCCCTTTTAGTTCTTTCCCGTCAGTCTATATCTATGTCCCCTCGTTTTAGTCTTTCCTACCTTGGGGGAAAAGTCTGTTACTATTCACCTTACCTCTGTCTCTTGTTACCTCCTTTGTGAGAATCGCCAGATCACTGTTGGGTTGAGTCAAACGGGGGGCCCAAGACATGAGGGGGAGACGTGCAGGATGTCACGTTTCTCCCCCCCCCCCACCCCCATAGTGATGTAAAGCTACGGGACATAGCCATTGTCTCTTGGAGACAGATTTGTGGATTGAGATGTTCTGCTACGTGAATGCCCTCGGGCAAAGTGGGCTGGTTGAGGGAGAGATTGTATCACCCCCAACCTGATTGACATCTATGACCCTGTGAGTCAGAATAAAAGAAGGGCTGTAGGAACAAGCCCTCAGACGCACCAGAAGAAACGTTAAGCAACCACATAACAGCAGACGGTCATCAGAAACCAAGCCACTTGCGTTCAATTCCGTGGCTGGAATTGGTGGCTGAAACCACGGAAAACTGCTTTTTAGCTAACAACGGGGAAACCCACTCCCCTGACTCAACGGATTGACATCATAAAAGACTTGGGCAAGTGTAAACCACATCACTTTTAAACCCAACAACGCTGCAGCTTGAATGAACTGATAGTGAATTATCTTTCCATCAGACAATACAGTAACCCCTAGACAACGATAGAGTTATTTCTTATCGGTTATTATTATACCCGTGCTTAGATTTAGTATTGACGACGTATATTATCTGTATGTTTGCATTAATCTTTTTGTGCCCTTTATCAATAAATACTTTTAAAAATAGTACCATCAGACTTCAACGGACCTCTCTATCTTTGCTGGTAAGTGATCCAGTTATGGGAATTTCGTAACACTCTCATAAATTTAAACACTTCTTGAAGGTTGTTCCCTCATTCTAAGCTTCAAGGAATAAAGGCCTAGCTTCAGTCAACCTCTCCCTACAACTCAGGCCATCTAGTCCAGGCAACATCCTCATAAATCTTTTCCACACTCTTTCCAATTTAACCATGTCTTTTCTATAACAGAGTGACTAAAACTGTACACATTACTCCAAGTTTGACCTCACCGACAACTTATACATCTGCATCATAATGTCCCAACTCCTGCACTCAGTACCTTGATAAAGACCAGTGTGCTAAATGCCTCTTCACCACCACAATAACCTATGACATGGCTGTCAGAGAAGGTCAGACAACGAGTTAGGTTCTGTTGACTCAACGTAATATGAAACAATGTTTGTATCCGTCGGTTCCCCATTAACGGGTGTCAATCCGGTTTATTGTCACGTGCACAAGTATGGTGAGGCACTGGTACAATAAAAATGTGTTTGCAACAGCATCACAGATATGCAGGTGTAGGCAAGACACAGAACATAAATTATAAAGACAGTGATGTAAAACAAAAAGACTCAGCAAGAACAAGAAAGAAAGAGACAAGTCCATGGTAGTGCAAGAGATGATCTGTAGTATTCCATTGCTGAGGTAGTGTTATGGTTATGCAATGGTTATAGGAAAGTAATTGTTCCTGAACCCAGTGGTGTGGGATTTCAAACTTCTGTATCTCCTGCCCAACGGCAGCTGTGAAAAGAAGTTCCTGAACTTGGTGATGTAGGACTTCAAGTTTCTGTACTTCAAGTTTCTGTACTTCCTGCCCAATGGTAGCTGCAAGAAGATGTTCCTGAACCTGGTGGTGGAGGGTTTTAGACTTCTGTATCTCCTCCCTGATGGTGGCTGTAAGAAGCTGGCATGGCCTGGTCTGAATGGTGGGGCCACGATGCAGCAAGTGGAGTGTAGCTGACCTCCACTCACTCACAATCACTGATCAACTGACTTGAATCCACTTCTTAAGCTGGTGAGGATAAATAGTGCCTGCTCCTCGTTGGTGTAATTCAGAAGAAGGCATCAGTCCAGAGCAATCCTTTATCAGAGCAGTCCAGTGTGGCATATATCATTAAGAGCCCCCAGGACATGCTCTCTGTTTAATATCACCCTCAGGGAAGAGGTGGAGGAGCTGAAGACCCACACTGAATGTTTTAGGAACAGCTTCTTCCCATCTGCCAGCAGATTTCTGAATAAACTATGAGTCACTCCATAAGCAGTACTGCAGGAGCCATGTATTTGTTCTCAATCTGCCTTGTATTCTGTGTTGTGCATTTGTTATGGTAACAAGGCATGTGAGCGGGGACATGGTAAAAATAAAGGGAAGGTGTTATGTATTCTTGCTTATTTCGGGGCAGTTTGTAGCTTAGGACCTTTTGCTGGCCACAGAGGTAACCATGAGATATTGCCGAATAAAACTCAGCTCAAATTTGGATATGCTTAAGTTCGTCACTTCAAGATTGTATGTTTTCTAACTGCTAATAAAGGGTTGACAAAAGGAGCAATGATTGTAGCTGAGGGCACATCATGTGAGTTTCAGGGTAGCAGCAATTTTGGTTGTGATTTGCTTCTACAACTACCTCCCTAATTTTGCTCTCTTTCTACCATGCTTATTTAATTTATGTTTCTAATATATAATTCTTATTATAATTTATAGAATTTTTATGCATTGCACAGTACTACTGCTGCAAAACAACGTATTTCTTGACATACAGTATGTCAATAATAATAAACCTGACTCTGATTCTGATTCAACACACAAAGTGCTGGAGGAACTCAGCAGGTCAGGCAGCATCTAAGGAAAGGAATGAACAGTCAAAGTTTTGGACCGAGCCCCTTCACCATGACTGGAAAAGAAGGGAGAAGAAGTCTAAAAAAATGAAGGTGGAGTGAGTAGAGGGGTGGGGAAGGAGGGCAAGCTGGCAGGTGGTAGCTGAAGCTAGCTGAGTGGGAATGTGGGCAGGGGGGTCCATGACGTAAAAAGCTGGGAGGTGATAGGTGGAAAAGGTAAAGGGCTGAAGAAGAAGGAATCTGAGAGGAGTGGTCCACTCATCAGCCAACAGTCTGCCTCACCAAAGGGTCTAATTAAGCAGCTGTAAGTGATCAATAAACTCTAGTTCAAAGTTATGGATGACATTTACCCTCCCTTAATGCAATAAATATTTCGGAAATGAATTCCTATTTATTCACACCAAATTTCAATGTAACACTGTAGGGCATTCACCGAATACTTGACTTTCTCTTCCTGTATTCCCTATGTCCATATAGATTATATAGATTAAAAGTCAAAATCCAATTAACAACATCTAGAGGTGCTCTCCAGCTAAGGAAGCAGCTTTGAAGTTGAGTCACTAAATAACATAGGGAATGCAAAGTCTAAAATACACCAAAGAATATTCCAGAAAGCACGATGGGAAGAAGGCCAGATACATATTTTATTGATGTTGACTACATATTGGTTAGGATGCCAATGAGAACTGTGCTTCTCTCTAAACGCATGCTGTACAATATTCTGTTTCATGGAGCTGACCAAGACTAATAGGATGCCACAGTAGTGCAGCAGTTAGCACAATACTATTACAGCTCAGGGCATTGGAGTTCAGAGTTCAGTTCCGCATCAGCCATAAGGAGAATCCGTACATTATTCTCCTAGGAATGCGTGTGTTTTCCCCAGCTGCTTAGGTTTCCTCTCACAGTCCAAAGACATACTAGTAGGATAAATTACCTTTTTTCGGTTGTCCCATGATTAGGTTAGGGTTAAATTGGTGTTGTTGGGGGTTGCTAGGGCGGCACAACTCTAAGGGCCAGAAGGGCCTACTCCATGCTGTATCTCTAAATAAAAATAAATCAAATAAATAAACATTGCAACTTAAACATAGTATTTCAGATAATGCAGGCATAAGAATGATCCTGGGAATGAAAGTGTTAATATATAAGTAGAATTTGATGGCTCTGGGCCTGTACTCACTGGAGTTTGGAAGAATGGGGGTGGGGGAGATCTCACTGAAACTTTTTTAATACTGAAAGGCCTAGATAGAGTGGATGTGGAGAGAATGTTTTCTAGAGTCGGTGAGTCTAGAGTACAAGGATGTTCCTTTAGAACAGAGATGAGAAAGAACTTCTTTAGCCAGAAGGTAGTGAATCTGTGGAATTTGTTGCCACAGATGGCTGTGGAGTCCAAGTCATTGTGTATATTTACAGCAGAAAGTGATAGGTTCTTGATTAGTAAGGGTATCAAGTGTTATGGGGAGAAGGAACAGAATAGGGTTGAAAGGGATAACAAGTCAGCTATCCCTAAAATTGGAATGGCAGAGCTGGTTCGACAGGCTGAATGGCCTAATTTTGCTCCTTTGTCTTATCGTCTTGAATTGCAACAGAGCATTAGCCAGGAATTTTCTGCTTAGATTTCTGAAGGAGGTCTTAAAGTTAAAGTCAAACTAAATTTATTAACAAAGAACATATATGCCACCATACACTACCTTGAGATTCATCTTCCTGCAAGCATTTACAGGAAAATAAATACAATATCATTTATATAAAATGATACATAAACACAGACTGACAAACAACTAATGTGCAAAAGAAGACAAATGGTCCAAATAAAAAAAAATAATTCTTGGAACGTAGATTGTAGGGCCTTGTCTGTAGGTTGTGGAATCCGTTCAGAGGTAAGCGAAACAAAATTACCCACACTCGTTTCAGAAGCCGATGTTTGAACAGAACTAATAATTCAATCTTTCAGTCCCAAAAGCAACCATGCTAACAATCGAACCAATGCTGAACACATTGGGTAAATAAGTTTTTAATGACACCAGCCTATTTTAACAACACCTGCCCTGATATTCTTCTTGTTTAAACTGGGTCAACTGCAATAATCCAGGGATCACGCAACTTGATACTGATGCATTGTTAAATTTTAAGCCCAAGAGATTCTGCGGATACCGGAAGTCCAGAGTAAATCACACAAAATGCCGGAAGAAGTCAGCAGATCAGGCAGCTTCTATGGAGGGGAATAAACAGTCAATGTTTTGGGCCAAGATCCTTTATCAGGACTGCCATAGTTCCATTTCAGTAGTACTGACATCAGTGTTTTATTCTGGTTAATTCAATCTATTGTCCACTAAGTGAATGTGCAAACTCCACACAGACAGCATTGGAGGATGAGATCGAAATGTGGCGCTGGGTGGCAGCAGCTCTACCAGCTGCATGACAATGCCATGCAAGAAAAATAGCCAGGAAACTGCAAGAGAGAGAACGAAAAAGAGATGAAGAGATAATGTGGGAAAAGAAGAAGAAGCCGAGACCATTCGTCATGACTGATGAATGGTCTCATTCCAAAACGCCTACTGCTAGCTCCCCTCCAGAGCTCCTACCTGAGGTGTTGAGTTCCTCCAGCATTTTGTGTGGGTTATATTGCTGAACACAGCTAGAATTGTAACATCAGAACAGCGAGCCGCTATCGTTGTTGCAGGAGTGAATTCTCTCCCTCACTGGAGGGATGGAGATTGTCTGAAATACCCAAGTGATGGGGTATTGACTGTAGTTTTGATGGACTCTGGATCAAGGTCTCTTTGAGGACTTTGCTGTTGCTTGTGGAGTTAGGGTTTGGGGGGGTGGGTAGTGTGATGCTTTAGATGGCGTGGGTGGGAGGGTTGGATGCTAATGCCTTTGCTGCTGCTTCTGTGAAAAATGGGGGGTGGTTTTGGGGCTTTGATGTTCTATCATTCATTCAATGGGGTCTCTTGTTTCATAGGTATCTGTGAAGAGTATGAATTTCAGGTTGCATACTGTATACATTCTCTGATATTAAATGAACTTAAATCTAAATTTAATTTTAATTTATTCTTTCATGAAAGAGATTTTATTAATGAACTAAATCCACTAAATTTATCTTCTACTGAACATGTTATTTGTTTACTGTATGGTTGTCCATTGCTCATTATGAGTTGGAAAAAAATCTGAAAGACTAACAAAGCATTGTAGTGAGATAAAAGAAATACACAATTAAACATTCCGAAGCTCTGAGGTTTTCAGATGCAGTTTTAACACCAGGAAGATGAAACACTTTGAGCAAGTTCCAGATTTGAAAATGAGTCCAATTGTTGGAGATGCATCAAAATGATCCCTTCAGTTCTCATGGTTGGTTGGTTGACCCGTGCCAGGTGTCATGTGCATGTCACAGCTACCACAGTTCCTCTGGCCTTACGCCACGCTGAACATCTGCTTCTTCTTGAGGATCCTGGCTCTCAGCTTCGAATGGACAAACTATCAGATCCCTTGTCCTTTAACTCTCAGAAAAGTCAGTAAATGTTGCCTTGTGCTCTGGCCGCTCTTCTGTTCAAGCAGCACACAAAAACTGCTGGAGGAACTCAGCAGCATCTTTGGACGGAAATAAACAGTTGTCATTTTGAGCAGAGACCCTTCATCATGTCTAGAAAGGAAGGGAGCAGAAGCCAGAATAAAATGGTGGGGTAGTGGCAGGAGGGAGCACGATTTGGTGGTGAAAAGCAAATCCAAGTGAGGTGGAGAAGGTAAGTGAGTGGAGGGAAAAGGGAAGTGGGAATGATAGGAAAAGTTGGGATAGATGGATGAGGCAAAAGGTGGAAGTTGGTGGAATTTGAAAGTAGAGGACAGTGGGCCAAGGAAGAAAGGGAAGAGCAATGAGAAAAGGGGAAGATTGTATGGGTGATAGACAGGTTGGATGGGAAAGAAGAGGAGTATTAGATGAAGCTCTTGGAGGGTGGCATGATAGTATGAATAGTGTAATGCCTTACACTATTCACTTACAGGTTCAAGTCTTGTTGTCTCTAAGGAGATTTTCCCCATGACCGTGTGGGTTTCTGCCAGGTAGTCTGGTTTCCTCCACGCCCCAAAGACATACAGTTAGGATTAGTATGTTATAGGCATACAATGTTGGGAGCACGGTGATGCTTGCTGGCTGTCCCCAGTATATCCTCGGACTGTGTTGGTCTTTGATGCAATTTGTGCATTTCACTGTATGTTTCAAAGTTTAGATACACATGTGACAGATCAAACTAATCTTTATTACGGATTAGATTTCCTAATCTTGAATAAGTCCCATATCATTACTTGCTCATAATCCTTCATTTTCTTACTTTACAGTCTCTGGGTTTTTTTCTGATTTATACAGTTGTTTTTCCTGTTTCATTTCAGCAACCACAACACGCAGAATTCCTTTCTCCCACAGATTCTGCTCGACCCACCAAGTCTCTCCAACAGCACCAGATTTGTTGTTGTCCAGATTACAGCATCTATACTTCCTTAGAACATAAACGCATTGGAGAGGATTAAAGCACGGTACAGGCCCTTCAGCCTCTGATGTTGTGCTAACCTTTTAATCTACACTAAGGTGAAGCGAACCTTTCCCTCCTCATAGCCCTCCATTTTTCGTCCATGTGCCTAAGAGTCTCCTAAATACTTTTATAATATCTGCCTCTATCACCAACCTGACAGCACGTTGCATGCACCTACCACTCGCTGTGTAAAAACCTTCCCTTTGACAAGCCCCCATATTTTCCTCTAGTCACCTTCAAATTATACCCCATTGTATTAGCCATTTCTGTTCTGGGAGGAAGACTCTGGCTGACCACCGTTTCTATGTCTCTTAACATCTTGTGAATTGAGTTACCATTCATCCTCCTTTGCTTCAAAGGGAAAAGCCCCAGCTCACTCAATCTACCCTCATAAGACCTTCTTTCTAATCCAGGCAGCAGCCTGGTAAATCTCCTCTGCATCCTCTCTAAAGCTTTCACATCCTTCCTATGTTAAGACGATCAATACTGAATGCAGTACTCCAAGTGAAGTCTAACCAGAGTTTATAGAGCTGCAACATTAACTTGCAGCTCTTGAGCTTAATCCTCTGACTAATGATGACTAACACACCATATGCCTTCTTAATCTTGTGGCTCTAGACATAGACTGCAAGAACAATTGTTAGATATGGGATATATTTCAAGAGTTACATGGGTATCAGTCAAAAATACAAACAAAAAAGTCTTCTGTCTGAGATGGACAGATGAATGAATAAAAACGAGAGATTCAGCAGATACTGAAAATGCAAAGCGACACACACAAAATGCTAGAGAAACTCTGCAAGTCAGGCAGCCTCCATGACAATGAGTCAACAGACACAGTTTTGGACCAAGTCCCTTCTTCAGTACTGGAAAGGAAGGGGGAAGATGCCAGAATAAAGAGGTGGGGGAGGTGAATGAGGATAGATAGAAGGTGATAGGTGAAGCCAAATGGTAGGGGAGGTCTATCAGCAGGAGGTCATAGGCAGGTGAGAAGAGGTAAAAGGTCCCTGGTGCCCCTTGTTCTAATTGTTTATTCATTGCCATAGATGACTCCGGACCTGCTGAGTTCCTCCAGCATGTTGTGTGTTGAGTTGATTGAATATACACTATTGCCTGGAGAAACAGGGAGAGAGAGAGAGAACCATTTCAGTGCAGTATAAGGGAAGGCTGCTTTGAGTGTCTACATTTCCAACAAAGGCATTTGAATACACAGGAGTGTTCTTACAAATTGATACGTGCTTCCATATGTATGGAGCTATTTGTCCACCCCCAAAATGTTGAAATTGGAACCGTATTGAATCATCTGTTGCTATCTTTGATTTTGAAGTATACATTGTATTTTGAGTGCAGGGAGATTCTCCAAGCAAGATTGTTCAAGAATCAGAATTGGAATCAGTATCAGGTTTATTTCAATTATATGTATTATATAAAGTGGTATCTGTTGTTTTGCAACAGCAGTATAGTGAACAGTTCTAAAATTACAAGAAATTACAAAATAAATAAGACATGCAACAAAAGGTATACTGAGTTAGTGTGCATGGATTAATGGACTGCAGAGAAATCTATTGCCTACTTCTGGTGCTGAAAAAAAGACCCTTTGCCTCTGCGGCTCCAGTCTCCATGTGACTTATTCAAAGTCACGTCAATCATAGACTCATAGAGTCATAGAGCACTGAAGCAGGCCCTTCAGTCCATCTGGCCCACGCTGACCAAGCCTCCCATATAAGCTAATCTCATTTGCCCATATCCTTTGAAATCTTTCCTGTCATGTACCTCCCCAAGTACCTTTTAAACATTGTTAATGTACCTACCTCAACCACTTCCTCTGGCAGCACAGTCCCTATACTGAGCACCCTTTGGATGTCTTTTAGTTCCTTTTAAATCTCTCCCCCTCTCATCTTTGATCTACTTTATTCCATCAAGTTCTTGATCCCTCAACAAAAGTGTGTTACAGTTAATGTAAAAGGTAATGTTACAGTTATATAAAACCTTGGTCAGGTTTCACTTGGAGTTCCGTGTTCAGTTCTAGTCACCTCACTACAGGAAGGATGTGGATATTATAGAGAGAGTTCAGAGGAGATTTACAAAGAAGTTGCCTGGATTGGAGGGCGTGGCTTATGAAAATAGGTTGAGTGAACCTGGCTTTTTATCCCTGGAGGATAACATACTACTAATCTGGTAAAAATGTGTAAGAGATTTACGAGGATGTTGCCAGGATTCAAATTATGGAGGGAGGATGAGCAGAGCGGAACACATTAGACCACAGGAGAATGAGACGTGATCTTACAGAATATATAACATTACAAGAGGTTTAGACAGAGTGAGTGCAGAATACAGAGAACATAGAAATCTACAGCACAGTACAGGCCCTTCGGCCCACAATGTTGTGCCAACCATGTAACCTACTTTAGAAACTGCTTAGAATTTCTCTACTGCATAGCTCTCTATTTTTCTAAACTCCATATACCTATCTAAGAGTCTAATCCCCATTACTAGGGTTCAAAACTGGTGCGGGGTTGCTGAGTTATTTATATATTTAGAGATGCAGCGTGGATCAGGCTCTTCAATCCAACAAGCTGCGCTGGCCAGCAACCCACTTATTTAACAGTAGCCCAATCACAGGGCAATTTACAATGGCCAATTAACCTGCTGACATTTAAAAAAAATATATATATATCTCCATAATATTACACTATTACATTGCTGGAACTTAAAGTTTTTAAAATAATTTTGTATTATGCCATTTAACAACAAATTTCACCTTAATACCAATAATATTAAACCTGTTTCTGAACTGGTATAGAACATAGAACATAGAAATCTACAGCATATTACAGGCCCTTCAGCCCACAATGTTGCACCAACTATGTAACCTACTCTAGAAACTGCCTAGAATAGCCCTCTATTTTTCTAAGCTCCTTGTACCTAACTAAGAGTCTCTTAAAAGATCCTATTGTATCCGACTTCACCACCTTCACTAGCAGTGCATTCCATGCACTCACCACTCTCTGAGTAAAAAACTTACCCCTGACATCTCCTCTGTACCTGCTCCCCAGCACCTTAAACCTGTGTCCTCTTGTGGCAAACATTTCAGCCCAGGGAAAAAGCCTCTGATTATCCACACGATCAATGCCTCTCATCATCTTATACACCTCTGTCAGGTTACATAGAAACATAGAAAATAGGTGCAGGAGTAGGCCATTCAGCCCTTCAAGCCTGCACCACCATTCAGTATGATCATGACTGATCATCCAACGCAAAACCCTGTACCTGCTTTCTCTCCATACCTCCGATCCCTTTAGCCACAAGGGTCATATCTAACATCCTCTTAAATACAGCCAATGAACCGGCCTCAACTGTTTCCTGTGGCAGAGAATTCCACAGATTCACCACTCACTGTGTGAAGAAGTTTTTCCTCATCTCGGTCCTAAAAGGCTTCCCCTTTATCCTTAAACTGTGACCCCTCATTCTGGACTTCCCCAACATCGGAAACAATCTTCCTGCATCTAGCCTGTCCAATCCCTTTAGAATTTTATATGTTTCAATAAGATCCCCCCTCAATCTTCTAAATTCCAGTGAGTATAAGCCTAGTCGATCCAATCTTTCTTCATATGAAAGTCCTGCCATCCCAGGAATCAATCTGGTGAACCTTCTTTGTACTCCCTCTATGGCAAGAATGTCTTTCCTCAAATTAGGGGACCAAAACTGCACACAATATTCTAGGTGCGGTCTCACCAAGGCCTTGTACAACTGCAGTAGAACCTCCCTGCTCCTGTACTCAAATCCTTTTGCTATGAAGGCCAAAATACCATTTGCCTTTTTCACCACCTGCTGTACCTGCATGCCCTCCTTCAATAACTGGTGTACAATGACACCCAGGTCTCGTTGCAGCTCCCCTTTTCCTAATCGGCCACCGTTCAGATAATAATCTGTTTTCCTGTTCTTGCAACCAAAGTGGATAACCTCACATTTATTCACATTAAATTGCATCTGCCATGAATTTGCCCACTCACCTAACCTATCCAATTCACCCTGCATCCTCCTAGCATCCTCCTCACAGCTAACACCGCTGCCCAGTTTGTATCATCTGCAAACTTGGAGATGCTGCATTAAACTCCCTCACCTAAATCATTAATATATATTGTAAACAACTGGGGTCCCAGCACTGAGCCTTGCGGTACCCCACTAGTCACTGCCTGCCATTCTGAAAAGGTCCCGTTTACTCCCACTCTTTGCTTCCTGTCTGCCAACCAATTCTCTATCCACATCAATACCATAACCCAATACCATGTGCTTTAAGTTTGCACATTAATCTCCTGAGTGGGACCTTGTCAAAAGCCTTTTGAAAATCTAAATATACCACATCCACTGGCTCTCCCCTATTCACTCTACTAGTTACATCTTCAAAAAATTCTAAAAGATTCGTCAGACATGATTTTCCTTTCACAAATCCATGCTGACTTTGTCCGATGGTTTCACCTCTTTCCAAGTGTGCTGTTATCACATCTTTGATAACCGACTCTAGCATTTTCCCCAACACCAATGTCAGACTAACCGGTCTATAATTTTCCAGTTTCTCTCTCTCTCCTTTTTTAAAAAGTGGGGTTACATTAGCCACCCTCCAATCCTCAGGAACTAATCCAGAATCTAAGGAGTTTTGAAAAATTATCACTAATGCATCCACTATTTCTTGGGCTACTTCCTTAAGCACTCTGGGATGCAGACCATCTGGCCCTGGGGATTTATCTGCCTTTAATCCCTTCAATTTACCTAACAACACTTCCCTACTAACATGTATTTCCCTCATTTCCTCCATCTCACTAGACCCTCAGTCCCTTACTATTTCCGGAAGATTATTTATGTCCTCCTTAGTGAAGACAGAACCAAAGTAGCTATTCAATTGGTCTGCCATATCTTTGTTCCCTATGATCAATTCACCTGTTTCTGACTGTAAAGGACCTACATTTGTCTTGACCAATCTTTTTCTTTTCACGTATCTATAAAAGCTTTTACAGACAGTTTTTATGTTCCCTGCCAGCTTTCCCTCATAATCTTTTTTCCCTTTCCTAATTAAGCCCTTTGTCCTCCTCTGCTGGTCTCTGAATTTCTCCCAGTCCTCAGGTGTGCCGCTTTTTTTTGCTAATTTATATTACCTCCCATCCTCTGTTGCTCCAAGTAGAAAATGGTGAGTTCACTCAACCTGTTTTCATAAGGCATGCTCCCCAATCCAGGCAACCTCCTTGCAAATCTCCTCCGCACCCTTTCTATGGTTTCTATACCCTTTCTGTAGTGAGGTGACCAGAACTGAGCACAGTACTCCAAGTGGGGTCTGACCAGGGTCCTATATAGCTGCAACATTACCTCTCAGCTCCTAAATTCAATTCCACAATTAATGAAGGCCAATACACCTTATGCTTTCTTAACCACGTAGTCAACCTGTGCTTTGAGCTTTGGACTCGGACCCCAAGATCCCTCTGATCCTGTACACTGCCAAGAGTCTTACCATTAATACAATATTCTGCCATCATATTTGATGTAACAAAATAAGCTACTTCACACTTATCTGGGTGGAACTCCATCTGCCACTTCTCAGCCTAGTTTTCCTTCATATCAATGTTCCGCTTTTACCTCTGACAGCCCTCCACACTATCCACAACACCCCCAACTTTTGTGTCATCAGCAAACTTACTAATCTATCCTTCCACTTCCTCATCAAGATCATTTATAAAAATCACTAAGAGTAAGGGTCCCAGAACAGACCCCTGAGGCACACCACTGGTCACCGACCTCCATGCAGAATATGACCCGTCTACAACCACTCTTTGCCTTCTGTGGGCAAGCCAGTTCTGGATCCACAAATCAATGTCCCCTTGGATCCCATGTCTCCTTACTTTATCAATAAGTCTTGCATGGGGTACCTTATCAAATGCCTTGCTGAAATCTATATACACTACATGTACTGTTCTTCCTTCATCAATGTGTTTAGTCACATCCACAAAAAATTAATTCAGGCTCGTAAGACACGACCTGCCCTTGACAAAGCCATGCTGACTATTCCTAATCATATTATATCTCTCCAAATGTTCATAAATCCTGCCTCTCAGGATCTTCTCCACCAACTTACCGGCCACTGAAGTAAGACTCATTGGTCTATAATTTCCTGGACTATCTCTACTCCCTTTCTTGAATTAAGGATCAACATTTGCAACCCTCCAATCCTCCAGAACCTCTCCCGTCTCCATTGATGATGCAAAGATCATCGCCAGAGGTTCAGCAATCTCCTCCCTTGCCTCCCACAGTAGCCTGGGGTATATTTCATCTGGTTCTGGTGACTTATCCAACTTGATGCTTTCCAAAACCTCCAGCACATCCTTTTTCTTAATACCTACATGCTTAAGCTTTTCAGTCTGCTGCAAGTCAGTACTACTATCACCATGATCTTTTTCCATATTGAACACTGAAGTATAGAATTAGTTAAGTAACTCTGCTATTTTCTCTGGTTCCATACACACTTTCCCACTGTGACATTTCATAGGTCCTATTCTTTCACATCTTATCCTCTTGCTCTTAAAATACTTGTAGAATGCCTTGCGGTTTTCTTTACTCCTGCCTGCCAGGGCCTTCTCAAGGCCCCTTCTAGCTCTCCTAAATTCCTTTGTGAGCTCCTTCCTGTTAGCCTTATAATCTTCTAGATCTCTAACATTACGTAGCTCTCTGAACCTTTTGTAAGCTTTCCTTTTCTTCTTGACTAGATTTATTACAGCCTTTGTACACCACAGTTGCTGTACCATTCCATAACTTCCCTGTCTCATTGGAACGTACCTATGCAGAACTCCACACAAATATCCCCTGAACATTTGCCACATTTCTTCCGTACCTTTTCCTGAGAACATCTGTTCTCAATTTAAGCTTCTAATTTCCTGCCTGATAGCCTCATAATTCCCCTTACTCCAATTAAATGCTTTTCTAACTTGTCTGTTCCTATCTCTCTTCAATGCTATTGTAAAGGAGATAGAATTATGGTCACTATCTCCAAAATGCTCTCCCACTGAGAGATCTGACACCTGACCAGGTTCATTTCCCAATACCAAATCAAATACGGTCTCTCCTCTTGTAGGTTTGTCTACATATTGTGTCAAGAAACCTTCCTGAACACACCTAACAAAATCCACCCCATCTAAACCCTTTGATCTAGGGAATGCCAGTCAATATGGGGAAATTAAAATCTCCCATCATGACAACTGTTATTATTACACCTTTCCAGGACCTGTTTCCCTATCTGCTCCTCGATATCTCTGTTACAATTGGGTGGCCTAGAAAAAAACCCAGTCAAGGTATTGACCCCTTCCTGTTCCTAACCCCCACCCTCAGAGACTCCGTAGACAATCCCTCCATGGCGTCCACCTTTTCTGCAGCAGTGACACTATCTCTGATCAACTGTGCCACGTCCCCACCTCTTTTGGTTCCCTCCCTGTCCTTTTCTAAACATTTGAAAACTGGCACTTGAAGTAACCATTCCAGTCCCTGAGCCATCTAAGTCTCTGTAATGGCCACCACATCATAGCTCCAAGTACTGATCCACTCTAAGCTCATCCGCTTTGTTCACAATACTCCTTGTGCTAAAATAGACACATCTCAAACCTTTGGTTTGAGCGCATCCTTTCTCTATCACCAGCCTATCCTCCCTCACACACTGTCTCCAAGCTTTCTCTATTTGTGAGCCAACCACCTCTTCCCCAGTCTCTTCAGTTCAGTTCCCACCTCCCAGCAATTCTAGTTTAAACTCTTCCCAGTAGTCTTAGCAAACCTCCCAGCCAGAATATAGGTCCCCATGTTATTCAAATGCAAACCGTCCTTTTTGTACATGTCTCGACTACCCCAAAAAAGGTCTCAATGATCCAGAAATCCCTCAGCCATGCATTTATCCTCCACCTCATTCTATTCCTTTACTCACTGTCACGTTGCACAGGCAGTAATCCCGAGATTACTACCTTTGCGGTCCTGCTTCTCAACTTCCTTCCTAACTCGCTGTAGTCTTTTTTCAGGACCTCGTCCATTTACCTACCTATGTCATTGGTACCAATATGTACCACGGCCTCTGGCCGTTGTCCCTCCCACTGCAGGATATCTTGGACGTGATCTGAAACATCGTGGACCCTGGCACCTGGGAGGCAAACTACCATCCGAGTTTCTTTCCTGTGTCCACAGAATCACCTGTCAGAACCCCTGACTATAGGGTCCCCTATCACTACTGCCTTTCTCTTCCTTTCCCTACCCATCTGAGCCTCAGAGCTAGACTCTGTGCCAGAGGCACAGCCACTGTCGCTTCCCCCATATAGGCCATCCCCCAACAGTACTCAAACAGGAGTACTTATTGTCAAGGGGTACTGCCACAGGGGTACCCTCTAGTACCTGACTCTTCCTCTTCCCTCTCCTGACTGTTACCCATTTGTCTATCTCCCGTGGCCTCGGTGTGACACCTGCCTATAACTCCTTTCTATTATCTCCTTGCTCTCCCTGACCAGATGAAGGTAATTGAGCTGAACCTCCAGTTCCCTAACACGGTCCCTTAGGAGCTGCAGCTCGACACACCGGGTGCAGATATGGCCGTCCAGGAGACTGGGAGACTCTAGGACCTCCCATTTCTGACACAGAGCACAGAAAACCGGCCTCACACACATAGTACTCCCTTTCCGCAATTAACACAGGTAAATCTACGTCTTCCCGTTACTGCCTAATTCCGTTGAGCCAAAGCCCTATCACTCGGCTACCCTCTCCACTCTGCTACCCACTCCAAACGCTGCATACTGGATATGGCCACCTTCTTTATAACCTTTTCCCGCTCTACTGACTGACGTCATGCGGCTGCACAGTCTTGCCTTTCTTTTACCCACTTTTTATAAGTTTCTTCATTCTCTCTGAAACTATGAATCATCTTACTAAAAATAAGCTTCATAGCAGATTGACAAGAGGAGACACTTACAAAGCTAAATATAGAAAGCAGAAAGAAAGCAATTTTAATACAGAGAAGATCTGTTAACAGTGCAGGTTCAGATTTGGTCAGATCAGGGGTATGCAGTGACACTTAATAAACAGAGAATTCAAAACAATCATATTTCAAAATGCATTTATTATCAAAGAACGTATACCATACACAACCTTGAGATTCATCTCCCTACAGGGACCTACAAAACCCAATAGAACCCATTAAAAAAAAAGACTGTCAAGTCCTGAACATGCTGGAAGAAAACAAAATGTCCAAACAATCAAAGTAAGCAAATAACATTCAGAACTGGAGTTCACAAAAGGGAGTTCATAGTCACAAAGCCAGTCATCACTGCAGCTGATTCAGGAGTCCATTAGTTATCGGCCACAGCCTCAGATAAACCTTATGGAGCAGCGAGCTGAAAGAGCCCATTTCTCGCCTCCGGCCCTGACACCCTGAACGACAACCAACCACAATCTCCAGGGATAAACTTAAGAAATGGGAGCAGGAGTTAGTCATCTGGTCAATAGAGCCTGCTCCGCCATTCAATAAGATCATAGAGAACTCAACTACCTGCCCTTTCACCATAATCCTTCATCCTCTTTTGTTCAGGAGCCTGATGGGTGAGGGGTTGTAACCGTTCTTGAATCGTTTGTACATTCTCCCGGTGAACCGCATGGATTTCTTCCAGGTGTTCCAGTTTCCTCCCACAGTCCAAAGATCTATTGGTCATTTATTTATTGAGATACAGTGCACAATAGGCCCTTCCAGCCCTTCGAGCCTCGCTGCCCCCCCCCCCTAATTTTTAATCCCAGCCTAATCGTGGGACAATTTTACCAATTAACCTATCAACTTTATAATGTGGGAGGAAACCGGACCACCCCGAGGAAACCCATGCGGTCACAGAGAGAACAAACTCCTTACAGGCATTGGTGGGAAGTGAACCCAGGTCGCCTGTGCATGAAGCGTTGTACGAACCGCTACGCTATTGTGCGGCTTAATTGATCATTGGAAATTGTTCTGGAATTAGGCTGGTAGTTTATTGGGTTGTGCAGCTCATTGGGCTGGAAGGGGTTGTTCCATGCTCTATCTCAATATACAAACAAACAGACAAATAAATAAATAGACAGATAGATAGATGAATGACTAAATAAATAAGGATTTCAAAACTGCACATGGCAACCCAGGAGTGGCCTCACTAGTGCCCTGTACAGTTGTAATATGATCTCACAGCTCTTAAATTCAGTCCCTATTGAATTTATTTTAATACATATTGAATTGGATGGCTCAGCTACAGAACTACCACCCTAACTCTTGTCACTGGAGTTCCTTCATCACACACAGGCAGTGGTAATTCATGTAGGTGACGCATCACTCTGTTATCAAGGGACAGGAGGCAGGAGTTAACCTGAGATGTAGCCTGAGATTAAAGTCACTTCAGAGCACCTGGCAACAGACTGGAATAGGAATTAACATTTCTTGCACACCTCCTGGTGTTAGATTGTGTGTAGAAACAATCCAATTAGTGATTAGTTCTGCGCAGTCCTGCCCTGCGTAATCCTCCACATTTCTCAAGCTCTTGACACTTTGAAAGCTCTGCAGCAATCAGAGTGCAGGTATTATATTCCAGCTCAGATCCCAGAGGGAAAGTCCAGCAATGTTCTCTCTGATTGCCCATCCATCAATAAAGGGATCAAAATAGCCACCAGACTCTGGATTAAATTTAAACAGCACCTGCCAATGGATTTAAGTCGCAACTGTTTACGGTCAGCTACTCTTACTGGGCAAATATATTGAACTTTCTTTTCCACTGTAAAAGTTGAGCTGTCAAAAGGAATTAAGTGCTGTCTTGGTTCATAGGGATATACCTGGTTTCAAGCACAGCTTTGCACAAATACCCAGGGAGAACAAAAATAGTCAACGTTGCAAAGCATGAATGTCTTTAAAATAAAACTAATTAAATTGGCTTTCCAGAAACAATTTAGCTCTTTTTTTTCTTGTTCCAACATAGAACACAGAACACTACAGCATAGTACAGGTCATTCAGCCTACAAAGTTGTGACAACATTTTGATGTAGTCGAAAATCCATTTACCCCTTCTCTTTTACATACTTCCTTGATTTTTTTTTTATCATCTATGTACTTTCAGTACTGTGCAGAAATCTTGGGCACATACAGTATATACAGCCAGACTTTTGCTCACTACTGTAGTAACTTTATGTATTACTGTATTTCTGCAGAAAAGATAAAAAAACATGACATTTGTGAGTGATGATAAGCCAGAGTCTGATTTAGGTTTCCATTGTGGGAAGGGGACGGTTAGAGCAGAATCATGATTGGGAAAAGGGGAAGGGAGAGGAGGAGGAGTGGGAGCACCAGAGAGACATTCTGTAATGGTCAAAAAACTAATTGATTGGAATTAAATGACCTTGCCTGGTATCTCAGGGTTGGGTGTGCCTGCACCATCCCTACTCCTGGCCCTGACACTCCTTCTCTGCTATCTTTCCCACACCCCTCCCATCGTACTCCACCCTCGCCCTTCCAATCATCCTTTGCTCCCACCAGATTTACAAACTCGCTCTCCACTCCACATTGACAAATACAGTACTGTGCAAAAGTCTTAGGCACCTTAGCTATATATATATAGGTGCCTAAGACTTTTGCACTATACTGTATTTAACAGTTTCTTTAAAACCCCTAATATATCTGCCTCTGCCCCCCTCACTCTTACCACTCACCTTCTGGTGGAATAATGAGCCAATATTTTGCGCTGAGACCCATCATTGGGACTGGTAAGGAAGGCGGAAGAAGCCAGAAGAGGAATCAGGCATTCAAGTACTGGCCCTATTAGAGTGGAACAACCTTGTGGGCCAAAGGCATGTTCCTGTGCTGCACTGTTCTAAATTCCATGTTCTACCCACCCTCAGGATCCAGAGAGCAAACAATTAAAAATGTGCGATCTCATCCTTTCAGTTTGTGAATCATACTTGGAGATTTCTGAATTTTACATACAGTAGCTGCTAACAGTTGTGTGTATCCAATGGGACTATTCCCAGCTGTATTTTTATTTTTTAATAAAAGACACCTGCTGTAAGCATTATTCATCTAAGTTAAAGTCAGCACTTGAGCAATCTCTGAGCAGGAAACAGGTTTGAAGGAGGGATTTTTACTTGCCAAACTTAAGAAAACTTACCCTGACCTTTGTTTAGAAACCAACCAGGAATGGTTGTGAAGAAATTATGCATGAAACAGCTTTGCTACTTTCAGACTTTCAAAGAAGCTTTGTTAAGTTTCAACATATGCCTGTTGGATGGTGTGCTCAGAACTAGAATCATGTTTATTGTCGTTGACTTATACAATCTGTGGCCCTTCAGTGGACACCTCCTGTACATAATAAATTTGCCACTGAGCGTATGTCCATGGTCCTCCGTTGCTGTAGCCCATCACTTCAAGATTTGATGTGTTGTTCATTGAGAGATGCTCTTCTGTACACCTCTGTGGTAACACATGGTTATTTGAGTTATTTTCACCTTCCTGTCAGCTTGAACCAGCCTGGTCATTCGTCTGGGACCTTCACATTAACAAGGCATTTTTGCCCAAAGAAACGCCACTCACTGGATGTTTTTTGTTTGTTTTTCACACCACTCTCTGTAAAGTCCAGAGACTGTTCAAAGCATCCTGCATGACACCATCAATCATCCCATGATCAAAGGCACTTACATCACATTCCTTCCCCATTCTGATGTTTGATGTAAACAGCAACTGAACCTCTTGACCGTGTCTGTGTGGTTTTATGCATTGAGTTTCTGCCATGTGATTGAATGATTTAATATTTGCATAAATGTGCAGGTGTATAGGTGTATTTAATAAAGCAGCTACCATTATATAACATAATCTTTGACAGTGGCTGACAAGGGAATTCAAAGACAGCATAAAATCAAAAGAAATGGGATATTTAATAATATAACAGAACTTAGTGGGAAGTTAGAAGATAGGGAAGCTTTTAAAAAACAACAGAAGGCAACTAAAAAAAAAGATAATGTGAGAAGGTAATATGAAATATGAAGGTAAGGTAGCCAATAACATAAGAGAGAATACCAAGAGTTTTCTTTCAGGTATATAAAGAGTAAAAGTGAGTTGAGAGTGGATATCAGACTGTCGAAAAATCAGTTCAGTTCAGTTTCAGTTTTTTGTTATTTAGAAACCACAAGTGCAATACAGTTAAAAGATCAGACAATGTTCCTCCAGAATGATATCACAAAAGCACACGACAAAATAGACTACACTAGAAAATCCACATAATGTTTGGTAATCCCCAAATCCAGAGTCTGGAGAGGCTGCTGCATATTAATATTGTGCTACCATCTTAGCGCGTTTCCCGGAAAGGAGCTCCTAATCCACCAGACAAAACAAGACTACTCAGACACACCAAGTCAGGAGACCAACTCTACTACCCAACAAACAAAAAACTAAAGCTACAAGACCTACACAAAATCACATAGTTAAATATAGTTATAGTTAACATATAGTTACAACAGTGCAGACAATACAATAATTGATAAAAAACTGACCATGGGCACAGCAAAAATAGCCCAAAGATGTAAAAAGACTATAAGTTTGAAAGAAACCACCACACAGTTTCCACAAGTCCTCAGGGTCTCGATAGACTCATTATCCCACCCAGGCGGCAGAAGGGAATACCCCCACTATGGACTTCCAAGGCGCCGTCGGACTCAGCCTCGCAGATGCAGCACACAGTGAAAGCACCGTTGGACCCAGCCTCGTAGACGCAGCACACAGTAAAAGCGCACCAACCGCAGTGGACTCCGAGTCCGTCGAACCTCCGAGCCTCCGACCATCCCCTCCGGCACAGCCTCTCCGAGCACCATCCTCTGCCGAGTGCACTACGACGCCCCCCGCCAACAGCCACTTGCAACACAACCCAGAGGCCTGGGGGCCTGTTCTTCTCAGCAGAGACCCAGACCTCACAACAGCAGCAGTAACGAAGAAGGCCTTCCTGGAGATTTCCAGATGTTCCTCCGTGCTCTCACATCCATTTTTCATCAGATTAGGATTGTGCACAGCACCCCGCTTAACAAATAAAAGATATCAACTCCGGAGAGGCCGCTGCAAACTGCGTCGTGCTGCCAACTTGCATCATGCTGGATGAGAAGAACGGAGGAAAAAGAAATTGCTGAGGAGTGTAATAAATATTTTGCATCATTCTTCACTGTGGAAGACACTAGCCATATGGAGGAAGTTCCAGGTTTCAGGGGTCATAAAGTGTGTGAAGTTACCATTTCTAGAGAGAAGGACCTTGGGAAACTGAAAGATCTGAAGGTAGATAAGCCACCTGGACCAGATGCTGTACACCCAAGGGTTCTAAAAGAGGCATCTGAAGAGATTGTGAAGGTGTTAGTAACGATCTTTAAGAATCACTAGATTCTGGAATGCTTCTGGAAAAATAGAAAATTGCAAATGTCACTCCACTCTTCAAGAAGGATGAGAAGCAGAAGAAAGGAAATTATAGGCCAGTTAGCCTGACGTCAGTGGATCGGAAGATGATGATGTTGATTATTAAGGATGAGGCCTCAGGATACTTGGAAGCACATGATAAAATATGCTGTAGTCAGCAATGTTTCCTCAAGGAAAAATCTTGCCTTACAATTCTGTTGAAATTCTTTGAGGAAATAAGAAGCAGGATTGTGGTAAACTATGTGTATCCCTGTCTGGACACACCCCTCTGCTGACTGCTCCTGTGGCTCCTCCCACAGACTACTGTATAAAGGCGATTGGAGGCACTGCTCCTCCCTCAGTCTCCAGGATGATGTGGTCACGTTTGCAGCTAATAAAAGCCTATCTTTTGCCTCCCGTCTCCGAGAGTTATTGATGGTGCGTCAGGATAGACAAAGGACAATCGATGGATGTTGTGTACTTGAATTTTCAGAAGGCCTTTGACAAGGTGTCACACATGAGGTTGTTTAACAAGCTACAAGCCCGTGGTATTACAGGAAAGATTCTAACATGGATAAATCAGTGGCTGATTGGCAGGAGGCAAAGAGTGCGAATTAAGGGAGCCCTTCCTGGCTGGCTGCCGGTGACTAGTGGTGTTCCACAGGGATCTGTGTTGGGACTCTGATTCTTTTCCTGTTATATGTCAATGATTTGGATGATGACATTTCTGGCTCTTTCGCAAAGACTGCAGATGATATGAAGATAGGTGGAGTACAGGTAGTTTTGAGGAAGTAAAGAATCTGCCAAAGGAGAATGGCAAAGAAGTAGCAAATGGAATATAGTGTCGGGAAGTGTACGAAGATACACTTTGATCACTTTGGTAGAAGGAATGAAAGAGTAGACTATTTTCTAAATAAAGATAAAATACAAAAATCTGAGGTGCAAAGGGACTTGGGATTCCTTGTGCAGGATTCCTTAGAAGTTGGTGAACAAGGCAAATGGGATGTTAGCATTCATTTCAAGAGGACTCGAATATAAAAGCAAGGATGTAATATTGAGACTTTATGAAACACTGGTGAGGCCTCTCTGGAAGATTGTGAGCAGTTTTGGGCCCCTTATCTTAGAAAGGATAAGCTGAAACTGGAGAAAGTCAAAAGAAGGTTCATGAAAATGACTCCGGGATTGAATGTCTTGTCATACGAAGAGCATTTCATAACGTTCTGGGCCTGTATTCACAGGAATTTAGAAGAATGAGGGTGACCTCATTGAAACCTATCAAATTGCGAGAGGCCTTAATAGAGTGGATGTGGAGAAGATGTTTCCTATGATGCAAGAATCTTAGACCAGAGGACATAGCCTCAGAATAGAGGAATGTCCTTTTAGAATGGAAATGAGGAGAAATTTCTTTAGCCAGAGAGTGGTGAATATGTGAAATTCATTGCCACTGGCAGCTGTGGAGCCCAAGTATGTACATACAAGGCAGAGGTTGATAGATTATTAATTGGTCAGGGCATGAAGGAATACGGGGAGTCAGCAGGAAATTGGGACTGAGAGGAAAAATGGATCAGCCATGATCAAATGGCGGAGCAGACTTGATGGGATAAATGCCCTCATTCTGCTGCTATATCATATGGTCTTAAGGTCTTATAACTGCTGATAATGGAAATCTAAATTATAAAAAGAAAATGCCAGAAATCTATCCAGGCAGCAACACTGGAGAGAAAACAGAGTTGATGATGCAGGTGAAACATCCTGTCAGAAAGGAAAAGAGAGCGAAATCAGTTTTACTGGTGGAGGAGCGATGGATAGGATTTAGAAACAAACATTGAGCACCTACAGCACAATACAGGTCCTTTGACACACAAAGCTGTGCTCAACATGTCTTTAACCTAAAAATTACCTTGGGCTACCCATAGCCCTCTATTTTTCTGGGTTCCATGTACCTGTCCAGGAGTCTTTTAAAAGATCCTATCATATCCGCTTCCACCACTGTCGCTGGCAGCCCATTCCACGCACTCCCCACTCTCTGCATTAAAAAATTACCCCTGACATCTCCTCTGTACCTACTTCTAAGCAACTTAAAATTGTGCCCTCTCGTGTTAGCCATCTCAGCCCTGGGAAGAAGTCTCTGACTATCCACACAATCAATGACTCTCATCATCTTATACACATCTATCAGGTCACCTCTCATCCTCTGTTGTTTGAAGGAGAAAAGGCCGAGTTCACTTAACCTATTCTCATAAGGCATGCTCCCCAATCCAGGCAACATCCTTTTAAATCTCCTCTGCACCCTTTCGATTGTTGCCACATCCTTCCTGTAGTGAGGCGACCAGAACTGAGCACAGTACTCCAAGTGGGGTTTGAACAGGGTCTTATATAGCTGCAACATTACTTCTCGGCTCCTAAACTCAATACCACGATTGATGAAGGCCAGTGCACCGTATGCTTTCTTAACCACAGAGTTAACCTGCACACAAGCTTTGAGTGTCCTATAGACTCGGACCCCAAGGTCTCTCTGATCCTCCACACTGCCAAGAGTCTTACAATTAATACTATATTCTTCCATCTTATTTGACCAACCAAAATGAACTACCTCACACTTATTTGGGTTGAACTCCACCTGCCACTTCTCAGCCCAGTTTTGCATCCTATCAATGTCCCGCTGTAACCTTTGACAGCACTCCACACTATCCAGAAGACCCCTAACCTTTGTCTCATCAGCAAATTTACTAACCCATCCCTCCACTTCCTCAGCCAGGTCATTTATAAAAATCACAAGGAGAAGGGGTCCCAGAACAGATCCCTGAGGCACACCACTGGTCACCGACCTCCATGCAGAATGTGACCCATCTACAATTACTTTTGCCTTCTGTGGGTAACCCAGCCCTGGATCCACAAAGCAATGTGCCCTTGGATCCCATTCCTCCTTACTTTCTCAATAAGTCTTGCATGAAGGGTACCTTATCAAATTCCTTGCTGAAATCCATATACACTACATCTACTACTCTACCTTCATCAATGTGTTTAATTCCATCCTCAAAAAATTCAATCAGGCTCGTAAGGCATGACCTGCTTTTGACAAGGCTGCGCCGACTGCTCCTAATCATATTATGCCTCTCCAAATGTACATAAATCCTGCCTCTCAGGATCTTCTCCATCAACTTACCAACCACTGAAATAAAACTCAGTGGTCTATAATTTCCTGGACTATCTCTACTCCCTTTCTTAAATAAGGGAACAACATCCACAACCCTCCAATCCTCTGGAACCTCTCCTGTCCCCATTGATGATGTAAAGGTCACTGCCACAGACTCAGTAATTTCCTCCCTCACCTCCCACAGTAGCCTGGGGTACATCTTATCTGGTCCCAGTGACTTATCCAACTTGATGCTTTCTAAAAGCTCCAGCGCATCCTCTTTCTTAATATCTATATGCTCAAGCCTTTCAGTTGACTGTAAGTCATCTCTACAATCACCAAGATCCTTTTCCTTAATGTACACTGAAGCAAACTTCATTAAGTACCTCTGCTATCTGTTCCAGTTCCATACACATTTTTCCACTGTCACACTTGATTGGCCCTATTCTCTCACATATTATCCTCTTGCTCTTCACATGCTTGTAGAATGCCTTGGGGTTTTCCTTAATCATTTCTGCCAAGGCCTTCTCATGGCCTGTTCTGGCTCTCCTAATTTCATTCTTAAGCTGTTTCCTGCTAGATTTAGGGAAGACCTCTGAAAGGATGAGGCAGGGTTGCCACAAGTGTCTGGACACCTTCCTTGTAAACTTTCACTGTATTCTTTCCAGCTTAACTATACCACTCCTCCAACAGAATGACAATAACTGTGCAATAGCAAAAGAGTACATGGTACTTCCATATACACTCTGTGTCCATTCTATTAGTTACACCTGTACACCTGCTTGTTTTTTTAAAATTTATTTATTTAATTTTTAGAAAATTACAAAGAATACCTGCTTGTTAATACAAATTTCCATCAGCGGATCAGGTGGCAACAACTCAATGCCTACAAGCATGTGGTCTTGGCCATGAGGTGTCAGACCAAACATCATATTGCGGAAGAAATATGATCTAACTGACTTTTACATTAGACTGAATGTTGGTGCCAGACAGTTTCTCAGAAACTGCTAATCGCCTGGGACTTTCACATAATTTTGTACAGTTTACAGAGAATGATAAAAAAGCAAAAAAAAAAAAATCCAGTGCGTGGCAGTTCTGTAGGCATAAATGCTTTGTCAACAAGAAGGGGCAGAGGAGAATGGCCAGACTGGTTGAAGTTGACGGGAAAGCAACAGTAACTCAAATAACCACGCATTACAACACTGGTGTGCAGAAAAGCATCTCTGAATGCACAACACACTGAAACTTGAAGTGGATGGGCTACGGTAGCAGAAGACCATGATCAGTCATGCAGTGGCCACTTTATTAGGTACAGCAGGTATCTAATAAACTGGCCACTGAATGTGTTTTATAGACTGAAAGCAATCGTACAATATCATAAGTGAAGCAAGAACGTTGAGGTTTATATCCACGTTTTGACCCAAGGCTGAACCTTGTGTAATTGCTACTGGCTTTAGTCCAACGGCAGACCGATTACACCTGTCTCAAAATAACAAGAGCTGACCCTGGAACTTAGATGCTAATCCAGCTTAGATACTTCAGTCTCACGTTTGGCAATACCAGTATTAGGATGTGTCCTGTTCTGATCCATGCTGTGACAAGCTTGCTGCTGCTGCTCAGGAGTCTGATCAATGTGCACTTCTCACTCTCATCCTCTCCCACCCCTCACCCAGCAGATTGTCGTAGGTACCCAGAATGGTGTGCTGGGGCAGTGGTGGAAGCAGATACCACTGATTTTAAAAGTGTTTTTAAGACTACCTTTCGATAGTCAAAATCAAAGTTGTTACTATTGTCAAGTGCAGGCGCAATGGAAAGCTTACATGCAGCAGGATCATGGGCGCATGGCATCAGATATGCAGCATTCACAAGAAAAGCATTTTCTCTTTCTTAAGCCATCAGCCCTACTGGGGCATAGATCACCAACAACCACTTGCAGAGTACTCTGTGCTGAGCTGATTGAAGGTTGATTGGCCATGTGGCTCTGCTTTCACCACATGTCTTCATTCATCTTCCAGGTGAAGATACTTCATCTCAGAGGAATGAAATCTTTGGAGCTTCTCTGGGTGATTTTGTAACTCTCAGTTTTTATAGAATGGGTTTGCTAGCCGCCATGCTCAACGTTCCTTCTTTTTACAGCTGGGCTTGGGACCATCCATGGCAGAGTTAAGAAAAACGTACATTAAACATAAATTAGACATTTTTTACAATAAAGAACACAGAACAAAAGTCCATTTTAGTGTGAAGTGATCAAAGTGGTCAACAGAAACAATGCATTTGAGAATGATCTAAGATCAGGCCATATCAAGTTACCTGACATCCCGACTTTCCCACGAGTGACATCTTGTCTTCAATTGCCTTGTAAATTGGTAAATTATTGTCACGTGTATCAAGCTACAGTGAAAATTTGACTTCTTTACTGTTCATACAATTCTTTTCATTCACCAGGATATAGCTGAGATGAAAAGTTTCAGTAACAAGAAGAGATTGGAACAGAGGAGACTGAGTATGGAACTGAGAGAGGTGCACAAAATTATGGTAATCTTGGATAACATGGATACTGAGATAATTTTCCCCACAACAGACACAACTAAAAACTCAGGCATGGCTTTCAGATGACGAGAAAGAGGGTTAGAGGGAATTTGAGGCTTACTTTCACGTAGAATGCAGTTGCAGTCTTGAACATCCTGCCTGAGAATGTGATGGGAGCAGATACACTCACTACATTTTAGGAGCACCTGGATGAACACTTGAATCATTAAAGCTTAAATGTGATGACTACAGAAAGGTGATTGATGATTACATATGAAACATTCTTTTTTCCATTGGCTGTGTAGGTCTAGGGAAGACAATCTCCGGCCCTGCCAAACATGTAAGATCGAGGCATGAGCCCACCCCAAAATCCCCTGTTTGTGTGGATGCTGTGTGATCCGTTACCCTGTTACAAATAAGTGCCACGAGATAACAGACAGTACGCCGCATACACATAAAAGGTTTAGCTTTATAATTCCTAATTTAACTAGAGTATTAGTAAAGAAAGAATAAAAAAGGAAAAGGGCCCATTTTAATGGAACAGTCTAATGCGCACAAGTTGGAGCTCACAGCTTTCCCTTCATCGATCCTCCTTCGATCTCACCCCAGGCTTCATCAATTGATAGCCCCACTCCGAGTCAAATCCTACAACCTCTTCTCTCTTCATCTCCTTAACAAAAGCCCCAAGCCTAACCTTAGTGTCCCTCACCAGAGAAACCCCTTAAACCGGCCATCCTAATTGGGTGGCACACAATTCTCTTATCTCTTATCTTCAACAGTAACCCAAAGAAGCAGCTTGCAGAGTACTGCACAAAAATCAAATACAGAACAAATATCAGTAAAAAAAATTAACCAAGTCATTACACATAAAACAGATAACTACAGAATAGTACAGGTCCTTCAGCCCGTGCCAACCTTTTAACCTACTCTATCAATCTATGAATTCCCTCATACTGAGCCTTCCATCCATGTTCCTACCTGAGAGTTTCTTCAATGCCCCTAATATATCTGCTTCTACCACCAAATCTGGTAGGGTGTTCCATGCACTCACCATTCTGTGTAAAAATCATACCTCTGACTTCCCGCTTTAATTTTTTATATTTAACTTAAAATTAATCACCCCTCATATGAGTCATTTCCATCCTGAGTAGTTGTCTCTGGGTATCCACTTGATCTATGCCTCTTATTATCATATATATCTCTATCCTCCTTTGCACCAGAGAGAAAAGCCCTAGCCAACTCAACATAACCTCATGAGATATGCAAAACAGCATGCAAAAGATGGCCAGAAGGGCCTTTTTCCTTGCTGCATGACTCTGTCCCCTACTCCCCCTATCAGACGGGCTGAGCTCTAAGGTCTTCACTCTCCTCTCTTTGTCTGTTACTTTATTAAAAATCTTCTCCATTGGTACAGTGAACCCATTTCAGAAGTAGGGAAACACTAGGGTTTGTAGATGCCAGAAAATGGAATGTCAATAACCTGCTGGAAAAACTCAGTGGCTCAAGTAGCATCTATGCAGACAAGGGGATGTTCGATATTTCTCCTGATGCTAGTCTTGATTCGAAATAATGAACATCTCTTCGCCTCCAAAGAAGCTTCTTGACCCATTGACTACTGTCAGCAGGTTATTTCCATTCGATACTGGTATCAGGACTGACAGTGTTGAGGAGATTTCCAACATATAGAAGTGAGAGGGAGGGGTTTACACAGAGGCTGGCAGGTGATTGGTGGAACCAGATGAGGCAGAGATGATGGGCAGATAGAACCAGGAGAAATGGAGGGGGGGGGGAAGGGTGTTTAAGGAAAGAAACCCTGGTATACACTTTTCCTAATAGAGGGATAGGAATAGTGAAGCAAGTGAGCAGAAACCTGGTTAGACAGGTACTACTTCACTTCAGAAGCACTTTATTGACTGCAAAGCTGTCAGGAAGTCCTAAGATCAGGAAGGGTGCTACAGAAATTCAGCCTTTTCTTTGTTCAATGAGATACTCAGGAGCTGATTTTAAAGTGTCTGTCATTACTAATCCCCTTCCTCCCTTCTTCTTTAATTGAAGCCTAAACAAAGTATAAAGAATTACATTTGTTGTGATGTAACACGGGTGATTCCATAGTTCCAAAGGTCCTTGTGTTTCACGGTGCTCTGTAAAATGGCAGCAATAGTGAGATGTACACAGAGGAGAAGCACAAAGAGATAGGGAGATAGGGATAGAGACAGAGATAGAGAGAGAGAAATAGAGATAATAGAGATAGAAAGAGAGAGATTGTGAGAGAGAAGTAGAGTTAGAGAGAAATAAAGAGAGTTAAAAAGAGGCAGAGGCAGAAGGAGAGAGAGAAGTAGACAAGTAGACAAAGAGGGGCAGAAGGAATGGGGTAGAGAGAAACAGGGTCAGTCAGATGGGGGACAGAAAAAGACAGGGAGAGATAGGGGGTCAGAGAGAGAGAGAGACCCCTTGAAGAAAGAGAAAGAGAGAGGCATTTAAGAGGCATTTAGATAGGCAATTCAGCATTCAGGGAAAGGAGAGATATAGTATATGTGTAGGCAGATGGGACAAGGTTGTTCCGGTGCCATATTTGGCACATTATGGGCAAAGGACAGGTTCTTAGGCTGTACTGTTCTATGCCCTGTGTCCTAGACAGAGAAATAGATAGACAGGGAGGGAGGCAGATTTATAATGTGTGTGTGTGTGAGTGTGTGTGTGTGTGTGTGTGTGTGTGTGTGTGTGTGTGTGTGTGTGTGTGTGTGTGTGTGTGTGTGTGTGTGTGTGTGTGTGTGAGAGAGAGAGGAGAGATAGAAAGCGAGATAGAGATAGAGGGATAGAGAGAGATACAGATAGAAAGAGAGAAGAGAGAGATAAAGAGAAAGAAAGAGAGACTGAGGGGTGAGAGAGAGAAAAAGAGAGACAGAGACTGAGGGAGAGAGGGGAAATAGGGAAGGAGAGTGAGGGACACACGGCTAGAAAAGACTAGATACGACAGGGGCAGGCTGAGATGCAAAGGGCATTACAGAGAAAGACAGGGAGATAGAAAGTGAGAAGGTTGGCAGGCAAGAACCATATATATTGAACACAACTCAGAAACCTGCAATATGATCCTCTGTGCGTCTTTAAACATTTTAGTAATACTAACTAGTTAACGCATTTCATTTGGAGTAAAACCAGATCAAATTATCTGATGTGGACACATTTTCAAGATGGTGAATCTAAAGTTAAATAACTGTGCAGTCGTTTGTGAAGCCAGCTGACACTCAGTGCCAATTACTGTAAACCCCCAGTTGAAGAACTGTCAGCAGCTGAGAAAATTGGTGCAGGAGACTATGCATCCTTCTGCTACTTAATTAAGCCAACATGCAGACCAATTACAGTGCAATAATACATAAATAATTCAGAGATAACACAAGTTGGTGAAGTCTTTCATTGATTATATTATGGTTATTGGAATTATTGAGTATTCCTGTGAGAAAATGAATTCAGGGTTGTATGCAGTAATGTGACATACATGTATTATGATAATAAATTTACATTGACCTTTGAACTTTGGAAACTGACCTCAGAAATTATTGTATTTAATTATTTAGAGAAACAGTGTGGGACTGGCCCCTCCAAGACTTGCCAATTTAACCCAACCCAATCATGGGACAGTTTACAATGTCAAATTAACGTGCTAATTAGTGTGTCATTGGACTGTGGGAGGAAACTGGAGCATCCGGAGGAAAGCTCCACATTAAAGAGGATGAGCGGACAAACCTGGTTACAGGGGACTCAGAACTGAATGACAAACTCTGATGTCTCGGGCAGTAATGTTGTCATGTTAACCACTACACCACCGTGGTACCTGGATGATTATCTTTCTCTTTGCAACCTCACAAGCTATAAGTTTTGTTCTTATTCAGAGACAGGTTGGCTCTGCACCAGTCCGTTAGCCACTGCACCTTCTCTCTGTAAGCTGACTCGTCGCTCTTGCTGATGAGACCCACCACGGTCGTGTCATTGGTGAACTTGATGATATGGTTCGAGCTGTGTGTTGCAGCACAGTCATGGGTCAGCAGAGTGAACAGAAGTGGACTGAGCACGCAACACTGGGGAGCCCCCATGCTCAGTGTGATGGTGTTGGAGATGCTGCTCCCAATCCAGACTGACTGAGGTCTCCCAGTCATGAAGTCTAGGATCCAGTTGCAGAGGGAGGTGTTCAGGCCTTGTAGGCTCAGCTTTCCAATCAGTTCTATGATCAGCATCCAAACATATGTGTCTTTTTTGTCCAGGTGGGTTAGGGCCAGGTGGAGGGTGGTGGCAATGACGTCATCTGTTGAACGGTTGGGACGGTACGCAACCTGCAGGGGTCCAGTGAGGGGAGCAGCAGGGTCTTGATATGCCTCATGACGAGCCTCTCGAAACACTTCATGATAATGGATGTGAGTGCAACGGGACGGTAGTCAATTAGGCAGGACACTGAAGACTTCTTCAGCACGGGGACAATGGTGGCGGCCTTGAAGCATGTTGGACCGGTGGCGCTGCTCAGGGAGATGTTGAAGATGTCAGTGAGAACATCTGCTAGCTGGTCTGCACATCCTCTGAGCACGCTACCAGGGATGTTGTCTGGTCCAGCAGCCTTCCGTGGGTTGACCCTGTACAGGGTTCTTCTCACATCGGCCATGGTGAGACACAGCACCTGGGCATTTGTAGGAGGGGTGGACTTACTCAGCGCCATGTAATTTTCTGCCTTAAAACAGGCATAGAAGTTATTTAGTGCATCTGGGAAGGAGGCATCACCTGCACAGTCAGGTGATGTTGTCTTGTAATTGGTGATGTCCTAGATGCCCTTCCACATGTTGCCGCTGTCCTGGAAGTGGCTGTGGATTCGCTGGGCGTGTGCACACATTGCCCCTCTGATGGCTTGGGACAGTTTGGCCCTTGCTGTTGTTAGGGCTGCCTTGTCACCTGCTCTGAAGGCGGAGTCGCGGGACCTCAGCAGGGCATGCACCTCCACGGTCCAACACTTGTGAGCTGCTCCTAGCTCATCCTCTAACTGTGTCTACCTCTAGCACTACCCCTGTCAGAGCATTCTACATACCCACCACACTTTGTGTAAAAACCCTACCTCAGAAATCCACCCTCCCATATTTCCCTTGTGTCAGCCATTTCTACACTGGGAAACTGTGTCTGTCTGTCCACTCTGTTCTCTGCCTGTTATCATGTTATACACCTCTATCTAGTCACCTCTCATCCTCTTCTGCTCCAAAGCGAAAAGCCCTAGCTCACTAAGTGTCTCAAAATGTTTCAATGTAAATATGACAATTAAAACTAATCTTTAATAAAGCTAATCATTAGCCTGATGGGGAAGGCAGTCATGAAAGTCAGATACATGTTGCCATGGCAACAAATTTGGAGCAGAATTCCTCTGCTTCATTTTCTTTGCTGGGATGGGGATGGTAGAGATGGGCAAAGCATGAAACTGTGTCAGCAAACTCACATCTTGGTGCAAAGACCTCAGCCAGAATGGAGCTGGACTTCTAGTTCTTGCCCAGCAGATTCAGGTTCAGATCTATTTATCACCTGTTCATTGAAAGATACAGAAAAGCGCATTGTTTGTGTTAACAATCACCACAACCCAAGGATGTGCTAAGGGCAGCCCACAAGTGCCGCTACACTTTCCAGCACCAACATAGCATGCCCACAACGTTCAACAGAATAACACCACCACCATTACAACAACAACAATAACAACAAAACATAAACACAAGATTTTGCAGATGTTGGAAATGTTGAGCAACACACTTAAAGGGTTCGAGGAACTCAGCAGGTCAGTCAGCATCTAAGGTGGGGAATAACCAGTCAACGTTTCAAACCGAGACCCTTCAGCAAACAAGCCCTTTGCCACACACACACACACACACACACACACACACACACACACACACACACACACACACCTCCAACCCCAAGAAAGGTCTCCATCTCTCTTCCAATACATTGAGAACCTCATCTGTGTGCAGGTGACCTTGTCCACAAGACATCCTAGAACCTCAGCTTCTTCCAGTCTCACCTCCTGAAGCTTCCGCTCCTCCTGAGCCCTCTGAAGCTGGTGAAGTAGCTGTCTGTGCAAGTTTCAGATGAGGTAATGATGTGTCTTCATCCTTCTGCTGCGTAGCTAGATCCTGGCCAGGAGAGCGTTGTAACATCTGGGAGAAAAGAACTAGGGAAGAGTCATAGTGAGGGAAAGCGAGAGGTAAATAGCCACGAGCAACAAACAACCTGCTGGAGGAACTCAGCATGTCAAGCTGCATCTCTGGGTTGAGCAGGGTTTTGACCCTTAACATTAATATCTCCCCATATAGATGCTGCTCGATCCATTAAGTTCCTCTGGAGAACTGTTTGTTGCTTCAGATTCCAGCATAGAGCCATAGAACCATAGAAAAGAGCAGGATAGAAAAAGCCCCTTTGGACCAGACAGTCCACGCTAAACCAGTTAATCAGCCTACTCCCATAGACCTGCACCGGGACCATACCTTCGTTTCCCCTCCCATCCATGTATCTATCCAAATATGGCTTTAGCGTTGAAACTGAGCTTGCATGTACCGCTGGTGCTGGCAGCTTGTTTCTCACTCTCACAAACCTCTGAGTTTCCCTTAACATTCCATTTAAAACTTTTACCTTTCGTCCTTAACCCATGGCCTCTTGTTGTAGTCCCACTCAGCATCATGGAACCTCAGCATTGGTAGTTTTTTGTTACCTTGTGTAAACAGTCAATGTTTTTAACATCTGCAGTTATAATGTACACAGAATGAGGGGTTAATAATCTTCCACACATGGTCTAAGTTAATGAAACCGTCAACTATTTCCATTTCTAAACCATCAGATTCAGATTCATTTATTTATCTCATGGATATTGAAATAGTCCTGATAAAGATTCTTAGCCAAAACATTGACTGTTTATTCATTTCTACAGCTGCTGCCTGACCTGCTGAGTTTCTTCAGCATTTTGTTTGTGTTGCTCTTGATTTCCAGCATCTGTAGAATCTCATGTGTTTGTGAATTGTGCCATTTGTGTTACCAACCAACACAACCTAAGAACACAACAAGCAAAAAAACAACAACAGCAAAATAAGCTCCTTTCCTCCCTCCCATCCACAAACTCTCACATATAGAGAGCCCTTCAACACAAGGACTGGTCTCTGGGATTCTAACTTCCAGTGCAACTGCCGCCCCCCCCCCCCCCCCATACACACACTTATCACCATCAAACATCTCACACCGTACCTTAGAAACGTGCACACTGCAAAATATTGCAAAATGCAGGTGAGTAAAATTCTTACCTTCTTGCAAGAGCAGTTGATGCAGCTTCATCACTGGCAATAGTTCGAAGCTGGCAGCTGCTAACGTTTGCATTGTCTTTGACCATGTCATATTCAGATTCAGAATCAGAATCGGAGCCAAAATCAGAAGCAGGATCAGGAACAGAATAAGCATCGGTCAGAATCAGAATCAAAAGAAGAATCAGAGTCAGGTTTATTATTAAACATATGTTAGGAAATCTGTTGTTTTGTGGAAGCACTATGTTGCAATACGTTAACCAATTGCTGTAAGTTACAATACGAAATATAATTAAATAAATAAATAAATAGAACAAAAAGAGAAAAGTAGTGAATGGGTTCATGAACTGTTCAGAAATAGAAAAAGAAACATAGAAAACCTATAGCACAATACAGGCCCTTCGGCCCACAATGCTGTGCTAAACATATACTTCAAAAATTACCTAGAGTTACCCATAGCCCTCTATTTTTATAAGATCCGTGTACCTATCAAGATTCTCTTAAAAGACCCTATTGTATCAGCTTCCACCACTGTTGCTGGCAGCCCATTCCACGCACTCACCACTCTGTGCAAGAAACATATCCCCCACATTTTCTCTGTACCTACTGCCAAGCACCTTAAAACTGTGCCCTCTTGCATTAGCCATTTCAGCCCTGGTACATCTTAGCCTGTCTTGGAGACTTATTCAACTTGATGCTTTCCAAAAGCTCCAGCACATCCTCTTTCTTTATATCTATATGCTCAAGCTTTTCAATCTGCTGTAAGTCATCCCTGCAATCACCAAGATCCTTTTCCATAGTGAATACTTCATTAAGTACCTCAGCTATCTCCTATGGTTCACAACACACTTTTCTACTGTCACACTTGATTGGTCCTATTCTGTTATGACTTATACTCTTGCTTTTTACATACTTGCAGAATACCTTGGGGTTTTCTTTAATCCTGCTTGCCAAGACCTTCTCATGCTCCCTTCTGGCTCTCCTAACTTCATTCTAAAACTCCTTCCTGCTAACCTTATAATTATTACAGATCGCTATTGTATCGTTCGCTTTTTGAACATTTTGTAGGCTTTTCTTTTCGTCTTGACTAGATTTACAACAGTCTTTGTACACCACGGTTCCTGAACCCTACCATCCTTTCCCTGTCTCATTGAAACGTACCTTTGCAGAATGCTACTCAAATATCCCCTGAATGTTTGCCACATTTCTGCCATACATTTCCCTGAGAACAGTTGTTCCCAATTTATGCTTCCAAGTTGCAGTCGATAGCCTCATATTTCCCCTTACTCCAATTAAACACTTTCCTAACTTGTCTGTTCCTATTCCTCTCCAATTCTATGGCAAAGGAGATAGAATTGTAATTTTTATCTCCAAAAGGCTCTCCCACTGAGAGACCTGACATCTGACCAGATTCATTTCCCAATACCAGATCAAGTACAGCCCTGTAGACTTATCTACAGATTGTGTCAGGAAACTTTCCTGAGCACACCTAACAAACTTCACCCCATCTAAACCTCTTGCTCTAGGGAGATGCCAATCAACGTTTGGAAAATTAAAATTTCGACAACTCTGTTATTATCACACCTTTCCAAAATCTGTCTCCCTATCTGCTCCTCGATGTCCCTGTTACTATTGGGTGGTCTGTAAAAAACAGCCAGTTGAGTTATTGACCCCTTCCTGTTCCTAACTTCCATCTAAAGAGACTCAGTAGACAATCCGTCCATGATTTCCTCCTTTTCTGCAGCCGTGACACTGTCTCTGATCAGCAGTGCCATGCCCCCACCTCTTTTATCTCCCTCCCTGTCCTTTCTGAAACATTTAAAGCCTGGGACTCTTCCAAGTGTCTGTAATGGCCATGACATCATTGCTCCAAGTACTGATCCATGTTCTAAACTCACCCGCTTTGTTCATGATGCTTCTTGCATTAAAATAGACACATCTCAAACCATAGGTCTAAGCGCATTCCTTCTCTATCACCTGCCTATCCTCCCTCTCACACTGTCTCCAAGCTTTCTCTATTTGTGAGCCAACCACCCCTTCCTCTGTCTCTTCAGTTCGGTTCCCACCTCCCAGCAATTCTAGTTTAAACTCTCCCCAATAGCCTTAGCAAACCTCCCTGCCAGGATATTGGTCCCCCTTGGATTCAAGTACAACCCGTCCTTTTTGTACAAGTTGTGCCTGCCCCAAAAGAGGTCCCAATGATCCAGAAATCTGAATCCTTGCACCCTGCTCCAATCCCTCAGCCATACATTTATCTTCCACCTCACTCTATTCTTAGACTCACTGTCACATGGCACAGGCAGTAATTCCGAGATTATTGCCTTTGAGGTCCTGCTTCTCGACTTCCTTCCTAACTCCCTGTAGTCTGTTTTCAGGACTTCCTCCCTTTTCCTACTTATGACGTTAGTATCTATATGTAACATGATCTCTGGCTGTTCACCTTCCCACTTCAAGATATCGTGGATGCGATCAGAAGCATGCCAGACTCTGGCACCTGGGTGGCAAACTACTATCCGTGTTTCTTCCCTGTGTCCACAGAATCGCCTGTCTGACTCCCCTATCACTACTACCTTCCTCTTCCCTTCCCTACCCTTCTAAGCCACAGGGCCAGACTCTGTGCCAGAGGTGCAGCCACTGTTGCTTCCCCCAGGTATTAACAGGTGAACATTTGCCATCATATCTCGTAAGTCTCCATGTCCTATTGGAAGTCATTTTTCAATCACTACTTAAGGGTTATTAACATTTATTTAACGATCAGATGATTACTGTCGATCAATAGCTTCAGAGTGAGCCCTAGGGTATATGCAGCCAATGTAACTATAGTTAAATTCACTGAGTTGTAGAACCACAGAACCATAGAACACTACAGCACAGTACAGGCACTTCAGCCCTCCATGTTGTGCTGACCTATATAATGCTTTAAAGAAGTACTGAACCACACTACCCTATAACCCTCAATTTTTTTTTTCATCCATGTGCCTGTCCAAGAGGCTCTTAAATACCTCTAATGTTTTAGACTCCACCACCATGCCTGGCAAGTCATTCCAGGCACTCACAACCCTCTGTGTAAAAAAACTTACCCCCGATGTCTCCCCTAAACTTCCCTCCCTTAATTTTGTACATATGCCCTCTGGTGTTTGCTATTGGTGCCCTGGGAAACAGGTACTGACTATCCACCATATCTATGCCTCTCATAATCTTGTAGACCTCTATCAAGTCCCCTCTCATTCTTTTATGCTCCAAAGAGAAAAGTCCCAGCTCTGCTAACCTTGCTTCATATGACTTGTTCTCCAAACCAGGCAACATCCTGGTAAATCTCCTCTGCACCCTCTCCATAGCTTCCACATCCTTCCTATAATGAGGTGACCAGAATTGAACACAATACTCTAAGTGTAGTCTCACCAGAGATTTGTAGAGTTGCAACATTACCTCTCTACTCTTGAACTCAATCCCCCTGTTAATGAAGCCTAGCATCCCATAGGCCTTCTTAACTACCCTATCAACCTGTGCAGCAACCTTGAGGGATGTATGGATTTGAACCCCAAGTTCCCTTTGTTTATCCACACTCTTAAATAACTGACCATTAATCCTGTACTCAGTCTTCTGGTTTGTCCTTCCAAAATGCATCACTTTACACTTATCTGGATTGAACTCCATCTGCCATTTTTCTGCCCAACTCGGCAGCCTGTCTATATCCTCTTGTAACCTTTGACAACCTACAGCTCCATCCATAACTCCTCCAATCTTCATGTCATCTGCAAACTTACTCACCCATCGTTCCGCCTCTACATCCAGGTCATTTATAAAAATCACAAATAGCAGGAGTCCCAGGACAGATCCCTGTGGCACTCCACTAGTCACCGACCTCCAGGCAGAAAACTTTCCTTCCACAACTACCCTCTGCTTTCTTCCTTTTAGCCAATTTTTTTATCCAAACAACCAAGGTTCCACTTATCCCATGCCTCATGACTTTCTGGATGAGTCTCTCATGAGGGATCTGGTCAAGTGCCTTGCTAAAGTCCATGTAAACCACATCCACTGCCCTACCCTCATCAATTTATTTTGTTACCTCTTCAAAAAACTCAATCAGGCTCGTGAGGCACGATCTTCCCTTCACAAAGCCACGTTGACTATCCATGAGTAGAATGTACTTCTCCAAATGCTCGTAGATTCTATCCTTAAGAATCCATTCCAGTAGTTTGCAGACCACTGACATAAGACTCGTAAGGCTTATGAACATACTTAAGATTTCAAGTCATGTTTAAATTATTTAAAAGATTCAGAAGGATAAATTTAAAATTAGAAATAAAAGCAGAAAATACTGAAAAACCCCAACAGAACAGGGAGCACCTGTGGGAAGAGACATAGAGTTAACTGGGAAAACAGAAGGAGGCAAGGGAACAGGATTGACAGAGATAATAAATCAGCCATTATGAAACGACAGAACAGACTTGATGGGCTGCATGGCCTCTTTCTGTTCTTTTGTCTTAGCTCAAAGTTCAGAGTACATTGATTATCAAAGAATGTATAAATTATACAACTTGAGATTTCTCTGCTTATAGGCAGTCACAAAGCAGGAAACCCAAAAGAACCCAAATTAAAAAAGGAAGACCAGCACCCAATGCGGATAGAAGGAGAAATAAACACAAATCATAGAAATAATACAAGCAATCAACAGCGTTTCAAACCAAATTTGAGTCGATAGATCTGAATCCCTGGAGCATTTGGAGTAGTCCCAAAGCCTTGTTGCAGTTCATCATATTAGTGGGGCAAATCTCACCTGGTCCCTCAACACCAGCTCCATAGCAAAGAAAGCCCAGCAGCGTCTTTACTTTCTGCAAAGGCTGAGAATAGTCCATCTCCCACCCCCCATTCTCATCACATTCTACAGGGGTTGTATTGAGAGCATCCTGAGCAGCTGCATCACTGCCCGGTTTGGAAATTGCACCATCTCGGATCGCAAGACCCTGCAGCGGATAGTGAGGTCAGCTGAAAAGATCATCGGGGTCTCTCTTCCCGCCATCACGGACATTTACACTACACACTGCATCCGCAAAGGAAACAGCACTATGAAGGACCCCATGCACCCATCATACAATCTCTTCTCCCTCCTGCCGCCTGGGAAAAGGCTCTGAAGCATTCGGGCTCTCACGACCAGACTATGTAACAGTTTCTTCCCCCAAGCTATCAGACTCCTCAATACCCAGAGCCTGGTCTGACATCTTGCCCTATTGTCCTGTTTATTATTTATTGTAATGCCTGCACTGTTTTTCTGCACTCTATGCAGTCCAGTGTAGGTCTGTAGTCTAGTGTAGCTTTCTCTGTGTTGTTGTTTGTTTTTTTTTTTTACGTAGTTTAGTCCAGTTTTTGTACTGTGTCATGTAACACCATGGTCCTGAAAAACGTTGTCTCGTTTTTATTATGTACTGTACCAGCAGTTATGGTCAAAATGACAATAAAAGTGACTTGACTTGACTTGAAATCACTGCAAAACTCACAGACATCAAGATTATGTTCTTACGGTCTAATAACTGATAAAGGGTCTTTGAAATAAAACTCTGTTCCTCTTTCTGCAGGTGCCTCTTGATCAGCTGAATAATTTTAAAATCTATCCCTTTCTACATTAACTATATTCAATGACTTTGGAAAAGCATTTAAAAGTGACTTCGACAGTACCTTAGTAATTTTATGCATTGCATTTTACAACTGCTGCAAAATTAAAAAAAACTAATTTCATGACAGATGTGAGTGATGTTAAACCTGATTCTGATATGGGTCTCTATTTTTAACTGAGAGTGGGAAGGGAGCAGGGAGAGGGGAATCATCTAGGGAAAATGGGAAGGGAGTGGAAAGCACCAGAGAGACATTCCGTAATGATCAATAAACTAATCGATTAGAATCAAATGACCTTGCCTAGTGTCTCAGGGCAGGGTGTGTCTGCACCAGCGCCAACCCCTGCCCTGGCACTCCTTCTTTACCACTTGCCCTGCACCTCTCCCACGGGGATCCCCTGTTACCATTCCCGACATCCTTTGCTCCCACCAGATTTACAGACTTGTTCTTCGCTCCATGTTGACAAATATAGGACTGTGCAAAAGTCTTACGTTTGCAGCTAGAGAAGCCGAATGTGGGTAAGTGGAATTAGTATAGATGGACTGATGGGCCTCTTCCCATGCTGTATTATTCTCTGAAAAGATCTCCACAATTCCAAAAATCCATAACATTTTTGGAGAAGAAATTCTTCAAAATTGATTGTAATAACTTAAGGGAACAACTGCTCATTCTGAACATATATAAGATTAAATTATATTGACCCCTAGGGTAACGTGCTCTTAGCATCTACCCTGACAAATACCTTCACAGTCCAAAATTGGGTGGTGTGGTGGAGATACATTTTACCAAAGGTAGCGTAAGATGCTCCTTCCCTCTCCTAGCCTGCAGGTCACTCTTGGGCAAGGTGTAGCACCTGCCTAGACCCTGATCAAGGTCATGTGAAGCCATGGGAGCAGGTAGTGGATGGTCGTACCGGTGCATATCACAAGCCTTGGTCGTGTGACTATTGACATCTAGTAGACATTTTCTGCAGAGCATTGATAATGGCTGGGGTCACCAGCTTTGTAAAGACATTGTCCAGAAGAAGGCAACGGCAAACACTTTTGTAAAAATATTTGCCAAGAGCTATCATGGTTATGGAAAGACAATAATCTCCCATGTCATATGACATGGCATACATTGATGATGATGAGTCTAAAATGTTTCAATAAGATACTCATCATTCTAAACCACGGGTTACCAACCTTTTTTATGCAGTGGAGCCTTACCATTAACCAAAGGGTCCATGAACCCAAGGTTGAGAACACCTGTACACCTTTTCTAAACCAAGGAGTGTATTAATTACTCAGGGTTTGAGTTCAAGAGCTGCAAGGCAATTTTGCAGCTCTACAAACTTCTGTTTCTCACACACTTGGAATATTGTGCTCATTTCTTGTCATCTCATTAAAGGGAGGTTGTGGAATGTTTAGAGAGGGAACAGAGGAGATTTACTAGGGTGCTGCCTCTATTAGAGAGCATGCCCAATGGGCTGAGAAGGAGTATGAAAGGATGCTTACCTCTCATCTTTAGTTTCCACATCATCAGGTTCAGGAACAGTTATTACCTCTCAACCAACAGGCTCTTAAACCAGAATGGATTCCTCAGTCACCCCATTACTGAACTTATTCCACATTTGTACAGTATATATTTCCAATATTTATCTATTGACATATCTATCAATCTATCTTTTTTTTGTTTGTTTGTTTGTTTGCACAGTCTTTTGTCTTTTGTACATTGGTTATTTGTCCATTCTTGTTGTGTACGGGATTTCATTGATTCTACTGTGTTTCTTTGCATTTAGTGTGAGTCACCACAAGGAAATGTATCTCTGGGTTGTGTATCATGACATATATGCCCTTTGATAATAAATTTAATTTGAATTTTGACTTGATACAAGATGATAAGAGGCATAGGTCACGTGGACAACCAGAGACTTTTTTTTCCCAGGGCCGAAATGGCTAACACAAGAGTGTATAATTATAAGGCGATTGGAGGAATGTGTTGGAGGGGATTTCAGAGATAGGTCTTATACACAGAGAGTAGTGGTTTTATGGAACGTGCTGCCAGGGATAGTGGTGAAGGCAGATAAATTACGGACATATAAGAGGCTCTTAGATGGGCATGTGGTGAAGTGAAATACAAGGCTATGTGCAAGGGAAGGCTAAGATTTATCTTGGAATAGATTAAAAGGTCAGCACCATATCATGGGCTGAATGATCTGTACTCTTCTGTGTTCTACACTTAGAAGGACTAGCCTGCTCAATCCTCCACAAAAAAAAAGCCCATTAATGGAGAATGAAGAATCAATGGAATATACCTTGCTTAAACAACCACAGATATAAATATACCATAGATTCCGGACTACAGAGCGCACCTGATTAAAAGCCGCACGCTCTAATTTTAGAAAGAAAATCAATTTTGTACTTGTACAAGCCGCACCGGATTTTAAGCCGCAGGTGTCCCACGTTGTAATATGAGATATTTACAGAAAGATATTACACGTGAGGATTTTTTAACTTTTAATTAAATCCGTATGGTAACATAAACAAATATATATTGCAAATGCTTTTTTTCGAACAGTGCCTGTAACACAGCTACTTTTAAATATACTTACGTATCGGTAACACACAAATTACGTTGCGTATACTTTTTTACTGAACAGTGCACGAACAACATTCCAATATCTCCTAACGACTGGTAAAAAATATATATATACTGCAGCCTACCAGGAAAAGTTATTGATCACCTTCTTCATCTTCCTCCTGCGCACTAAAACCATCAAAGTCCTCTTCTTCAGTGTCCGAATTGAATAACCTCAGGATCTCGTCACTCACTTCAGTCTCTTTGCTGTCGCTCTCACTTGAGCGCATGCGGTCCTCTTCATCACGCAGCAGTCCAGCCTTTCGAAACCCGTTGGTGATGGTGGATGTTGGGACACGGCTCCACGCATTTAGGATCCACTGGCAGACTTGAGTTAAAGATGCTCTTCGCATGCGTCCTGTTTTGGTAAAGGATTTCTCGCCGCTCGTCATCAAGCCTCCCACTCAACGCGCAGCGCCACTTTAAATGCCCGGTTCACGCTGATGTCCACTGGCTGCAAATACTTCGTGGTGCCCCCAGGAATCACAGCTGGAATTGAGTTTGTACTCTTGATAGCAGCTTTCACTGAACTTTCATTGTCAGCGGCTTAAAAAATCACCATCGGTGGAAGCTTTAGTCCAGATGCTGTGCAGCTCAGAACACAAGTAAAATGCATTCTCTCATGGCCACTTGTTTTCAGTGTGTTGGACGAGTCAACTTTTTTATTAACAGTCCGAGTGAGAGGCAGGTCAAACGTCAAAGGTACTTCATCCATATTTATGATTTCATCTGGCCCGATGGAATTCTCCGCTATCTTTGTTTGAGTGAATGTGCGGAAGTTAGCAAGCTTTTCCTCGTGGTCGGGAGGGAGCTGCTGACACAGAGTCGTGCGTACCCTGACGGACAGGCCTTTTCGTCTCATAAATCTAAAACACCACGATGGCCCACCTCTAAAATCTTCGGTTTTCATTTTGGTGGCGATTGCTTTAGCCTTCAGTCTGATCTGCACGGTGGAAACACCGCGGCCGCCTGCTCTCTGTGTGTTAACCCAGTCTTCAAGAAAGTTTTCAAGTTCGGGCCATCTGCTATGATTACCTCTGAAAGCTTTTGTCGTCTTTTTGCATTGACTCAGTTCTTCACGCTGGCGTCTCAACATCGATTCATTTATGCCAAGATTATGTGCAGCAGCTCGGTTTCCTTCTTCAACCGTCAGATTGATCGCCTTTAACTAAAAGCTGCATCATATGCTTTTCTTCGAGTGTTTTCCATGTTGATGAGGGTGAGTACAAATGACTGATTTACAATAATTTAATTGTGAAAGTGCGCTTGATTTATTGTACAATTTCAATGGACCTCTGTGAACTACGCATCAATTTTATTGCTCTACTGTTACGAGGCAAAATGTTTTTGGCGGCATGAAAAAACAAACATGCATTAACCGCACCATAGTATTGGCCGCAGTGTTCAAAGCGTGGAAAAAAAGCAGCGGCTTATAGTCCGGAATTTACCGTACATTCAGTGGCAAGCTCTGTGGATGTGTGCAAGCAAGAACAATGGCTCGGTCCTGCCATTGGCTGATCCCAGGGGATGATACCAAAGATCAATTGGATGTCTGGAAATCAAAGCCTGATGCCCAAAGCCTTGGATCTATGACTGAAGTCTACAGGGGAAGTTGGGAGCCCATTAGTACTGAAACTGCTGGAGGCCTGGCAGGGGTTGGAGAACTGTTTTGCTTTGTTAGTAGGTGGGAGGAATGAACGTGCCTTTGGGTATTTTTAGGCTTGTTTTTGTTGGTGCTGTTTTGTTGCTTGTTGTGCCAAGCATTGTTTGTGTGTTATGTTAGTGCCAGAATGTATGGTGACACTTGCAGGTGTGCTGGTTGTTAGCATAAACAATCCATTTCACTGTATGTTTCAATGTACACCCGATAAATAAATTTCAATCTGTAATGTTACAAACACAAGAGATTCGGTAGATGCTGGAAATTCAGAACAATACACACAATATGCTGAAGGAGCTCAGCAGGTCAGGAAGCATCTAGAAAAAGGAATAAACGGGCTGAGACACTTATTCTGTGATATTACTCCTTATTTCCTCAATTAAAGATTAGTTTCCTTTTGTGATTTTAAGTCCCAACTTCAGCTAAACTGGCTTTTCCTTTCAACTTCCTTCTGTGCTTGAATGGACAGAACAGCTCCCAGAACACTGTGACAATTATTAATGTGCTGCAATTGTAAAGTGCTTCAAAAGATATAAGGATAGGACAGAAAAGAACAGCAGCGTTCAGATTTATCAGCATTGAACAGGTGATATTATCTGCACAAAATTAGGAGCTGACATTTGAAAAGTGATGACAGCCTAACTCCATCAATAAATACAGATAACACCAAATAATGATCAGAAACTCCTACAAGAAGTCCATCACATTGAACGCATCTACCAGGAGCAGTGCGCGGGATGATAGCAACCATCATCAGGGATCCCCCACTGCCCAGGACCTGCTCCCTTGCTGATGCTGTCATCAGGAAGAAGATCCAGGAGTTTCAGGTCTCACACCACCTTGTTCAGAAGCAGTTATTTCCCATCAGGCTCTTGAACCAGAGGGGATAACTTCCCTCAACTTCACTTGTCCCATCGTTGAAATGTTCCCACACTCCATGAACTCACTTGCAAGCACTCTTCACTTCACTTTCTCGATACTTATTACTTATTTATTTATTTTTTACTCTGATTTCTTCTTTGGTATTTGCACAGATTGTTTTCTGCACTCTGGTTGAATGTTCTAGTTGGGGGGGGGGGTCTTTCCTTAATTCTGCAAGTTATTATTTTACAGATTTATTGAGTATGCTCACAAGGAAATGAAGCTCAGGGTTGTATATAGTGATATATTTACTTCACTTTGACTAGGTTCAGGAATAGACATTATCCTTCAATCATTCGGCTCCTGAACCAGTGTGGATAACTTCACTCAGCTCAACCGTAAACTGATTTTATCACTTATGGACTCAGTTTCAAGGACTCTACAACTCATGCTCTCAATATTATTTGTTCCTTGTTTATCAATTATTATTATTTTGTTTTCCTTTTGGTATCTGAACAATTTTTTGTCTTTTGCATGTTGGTTGTTTGTTTGACTTAGTGTGTCATTCGTCATTGATGCTGTTGTGTTTCCTTCGACTTCCTGTGAAAGTCTGCAAGGAATTGAATATCAGGATTGTATATGATGACATATGACATACTTCGATAATGAATTGACTTTGACTTTGAAATAATGAAGCGCCATTCTCTGAGCCAATGCCACATACACAGTGCTAGAACGAAAATGTTAAGGGCACTAGAAGTTCTCACATTACATTAAGTTCAAAATTCAAAGTAAATGTATTATCAAAGTACATATATATCCCCATATACAACACTGAGATTTGTTTTTATGTGGGCATTCACAATTAATATAAAAAAGCACAGTGGAATCAATGAACGACTGCAGACAACAAGATGGACTTACAACCAACATGCGAAAGTCAACAAACTGTGCAAATATAAAGAATTAAATAAATAAGCTATAGATATCAAGGATATGGGATGAGGAGTCCTTGAAACTGAGATCAGAAGTTGAGGGAACAGTTTAGAGTTCCCTCAAACTTGTATTTACAGTTTAGTGTTGGGTTGAGTGAAGAAGAGTGAAGTTATCCCCTGTAGTTTAAGAGCCTGAAGGTTCAGGGGTAATAACTGTTCCTAAATCTGTTGGCGTGGGTCCTGAGGCTCCTGTACCTTCTTCCTGATAATAGCAGCGAGAAGAGAGCATGGCCTGGATGGTTGTGATCTCTGATGATAGAATCTATTTACCTGTGACAACACTTCATATAGATGTGCTCAGTGATAGAAGGGCTTTACAGTGATGGACTGATTAGTTTTTGTGGGATTTCCCATTAAAAGGCATTGGTGTTTTTATACCAGGCTGTGATGCAATCAGTCAATATACTCAGAACTTGTCCTCTTTATATCCATGCTTCTCCCTCAGCGGATGGTTTTGCAATGAAGACCAGACTTGAGAGAGATTAGATTTTTCACCAAGAATGTTAACAAAATTGTGTTACTATCCTTTTCAACATGACATTCTGACACTTCTATCTGATGACATAGGGTTCATACTATAATGCCTTAGATAATGCTGAATTAAACCAAACTTGGAATTAATGAAAATATTTAACAACCATTGTTCTTCGCACACAAAACACTGATGGAAACCTCACCTGAGGCAGGGAAACCGAGCTAGTGATGGGCAATTGTTGCTCCCGGCAATGCAAGGAGGTATCCAGAGGCCCTTTACATCCTGGGAAATTGGGGACGTTTTTTCGCCATGGACACTTGACACTGCCAACTTAAAAGTAACACACACAAAATGGTTGTGGAACTCAGCAGGTCCGGCTGTATCTATGGAGAGAAATAAACAGAATATATTTCGGGTTGAGACACTTCATGAGATCTAGGAAGGAAGGAAACCAGAATAAGGTATGCCTCCCTGTCACATTCCTTTCCAGCCCTGATGCAGTGTCTCAGCCTGAAACATCAACTGTTTATCACATTCCATCTATGCCACTGACCTACTGAATTCCTCCAGCATTCTGTGTGTGTTACAATACTATGGTGTACTTTATCTCATTTACAGCCTTCACCTGCAGTATCCACATTTCCCTGAGCCTCTGCAACAGGGAGTACATTGCAATAATCATTGGGAGATTATGGAAGAATGAAGAGCCCTTACAGATGAAGATTTAACATTACACTCACTTTGCATAATCCTTTCTAATGGGCACAATCATTATGTAATTGTTAATACTGAACCCTGAAATCTCCTCCTGACAGTATAAGCATTTGAAATTAAATGAAATTGCAGAGCTTTTGCAAAAAGATATTACAACTGTAAGCAAAATTAATAGACACCTCCATTCCCAATATATGCAGCTTCTTTGAAAGAATAAATCTGGTTCAAGAAAAGCTTGTGCACAATATAATGGGTTATAATTAATTAATTAATGTTATTTTCATCAAATACAATTGTTCTATTACAATGTGTATTCAGATTTTGCCTTCAGTATGTAAATCCTTAGGTTATGAGGTTTAAACAAGAATTTAGATAATGGTGGATGCATGCTGTTTATAGATTTACCAGCTTTCAAGTACAGTCACACTTTCATACTCAGATTTACTTATCACATTTACATCAAAATACTGGAGTTTAGAAGAATGGGGTGGTTCTCAGTGAAACCTATCAAATATTGAAAGTCCTCGATAGAGTGGACATGGAGAGGACATTTCCTCTAGTGGGGAGTCTACAAATGTACCGTGGAGAGTATTCTGACTGTCTGCATCATCGTATGGGGATTGTGAAGGGGTGGGGTGGCTATTGCATTGGATCTAAGTCAGCTGAAGAGAGTTGTACTATTAGTCAGCTCCATCATGGGTACTAGCTTTCATGGTATCCAAGACATCTTCAAGGAGTGGTGCCTCAGAAAGGTGCCATCCATCACCCAGGTCATCCCTTGTTCTTATTGTTGCCATCAGGAAGGAGGTACAGAACTCTAAAGGCAAACACACACTCAGCAATTCAGGAACAGCTTCTTCCCTTCTGCCTCTGATTTCTGAATGGACATTGAACCCATGAATACCACTTCACTACTTTTTATTTCTGTTGTTACACCACTTATTATACTACATAAAACTACTTAATATACATATGTATATACCGACTGCAATACAATTTTTTACTCCATATTTATCATTTATTGCATTCTGCTGCTCCTGCAAAGTTAACAAATATAACAACATATACCAATGATACTAAATCTGGTTCTGGTTCTGATTACCCTAAAACATGAACCTGAAATGTTTCTTCCTTCACAGACACTGTATGATCTGTTATGCATCAAAATCGGAATCAACATTCGACGTTCAAAGGAAATTTATTATCAAAGGTTCTGTACATCACCACAAAATACACTGAAATTCAATTTTTGCACCATTCACAGTTGAACCAAAAAATACAATTGAATCAGTGAAAAACTACTCACAAACACTGGCACACAACCAATGTGCAAAAGAGGGCAAACGGTGCATGTACAAATAAACAAACAAATAGACAAATAAAAAACTGAAAACATGAGTTGTAAGATCCTTGAAATTGAGTCTGTAGGTTGTGAAATTAGATCTGTAATGGGGCAAGTGAAGTTATGCATGCTGGTTTTGGAACCTGATGTTTGAAAGGTATTAACTGAGTCTGATCCTGGTGGTGTGGACCTCCTTCCAAGATGACAGCAGCAGAAAAGAGCACAGCCTGCATGGTGAGGGACCTTAATAATGAATGCTTTGTCTATTTATGAGCAATTTTTCTGTAAATTTTATTGTATTTCTTTTTTTCCCCCTGGGAATATTAGCAAGAAAGTGAGACTCAATTTAGTTTATATGTTAGGGTATGTCAATTATATTATAAAGGTGAAGAGGACTGCAGTGTTGATCGGAGATTCCTTAGTCAGAGGAACAGGGACGAGGTTCTGTGGGTGTGATAGAGACACTCGGATGGTATGTTGCCCTCCTGGTGCCAGAATCAGGGCGGTCTCGGATTGGGTCCATGGCATTCTCAAGGGCGAGGGTGAGCAGCCAAATGTCTCAGTACATATTGGTACCAATGACATAGGTAGACAGGGTGGGGAGGTCTTTAATAGAGATTTCATGGATCTAGTTAGAAAGCTGAGAAACATGACCTCCAGGTGGGAATCTCTGGATTGCTGCTTATATCACGTAGCAATAAGGGTAAGAACAGGATGATTTGGCAGGTGAATGGAATAGCCCAAATGGACATTGAATCTTTGGATACTTCCTCACTTTCTTTTAATATACAGTATTTCTGTTTTTGCATGTTTTTTTAAATCTATTCAATGTATGTAATTGATTTACTTGTTTATTGTTGTTATTTTTATTTTATTTATCATTATTATTTTTCTTTTTGCTACATTATGTATTGCTTTGAACTACTGCTGCGACGTTAACAAATTTCATGTCACATGCCAGCGATTATACACTTGATTCTGATTCTGAATGCGTGGCTGAGAAACCAGTGCAGTGGGGCAGAAGTTCAGATTTCAGTACCAATTGGAATCCCTTCTCTGGGGAAGGTATGACCTGCACAAAAAGGATGGGTTATACCTGAGCCCGAGGGGGTCCAATATCCTTGCAGACATGATGTCTAAGGTTGTCTGGGTGGTTTAAACTAATCTGACAATGGAGCCAGAACCAGAGTGACAGTGTGGAAGATGAGAGTAGTTTGTTTACAATTGTGCAGTAAGACTCCCAGCAAGGAGAAATTGATGGTAGGGCAAAATTAGAGTCAACAGGATGAGGTCCAATGTAAAAGACGGGCAAAATTGAAAAGGTGAATACAGGACTAAATGTGTTATATTTGAATTACATATTTGATTTATATATTTGGTATATTTGAATTGGGTGTTCTCATTCAGGATTCCCAAAAGGTTACTTTGCAGGTTGAGTCTGTGGTGATAAGGCAAATGTGAGTTAGCATTTGTTTCAAGAGGACTGGAATATAAAAGCGAGGATGTAATGTTGAGACCTTATAAAGCACTGGTAAGGGCTCACTTGGAGTATTGAGAGCAGCTTTGGGCCCCTTATCTTAGAAGAGATGTACTAAAGCTGCAAAAGGTTCAAAGGAGATTCACAAAAATGATTCCAAGATTAAACAGCCTGTCATATGAAGAGCTCTAGGTCTGTATTCACTGGAATTTAGAAAAATGAGGGGTGACCTAATTGAAACCTATCGAATAGTGTGTAGAGAACATTTCCTATGGTGCTTGCGTCTAAGACCAGAGGACACAGTCTCAGAATACAGGGATTAGAATGGACCTGGGGGGCAATTTTTTAGACAAAGAGTGGTGAATTTGTGAAATTTGATGCTTCATGTAGCTGTGGAGGACAAGTTCTTATGTATATTTAAAGCAGAGGTTAATCATTTCTTGATTGGTCAGGGCATGAAGGGATACAGGATCGGGGGTGCGGTGGTGAGGTGGAAGATTGGGGTTTGAGAGGAAAAATGGATTAGCCATTCTGAAATGGTGAAGCTAACTTGATGAGCTAATGGTCTAATTCTGCTCCCATATCTTATGGTCCTACGGTCTTATATGGTAAAATGAGTCTCCTAGTGGTATATAGTAACATATATGTACTTTGATAATAAATATACTTCCAAGTTTTAGATCTTTGATTTGCTGCATTTCACCTCTGTTAGGGGTCCAATTTCTCATTTTTCAAAATTTATAATCCTTAGATACACTCAATGCTACTATATTGGGTACACCTGTACACCTGCCCATTCATGTGAATATCTAACCAGACAATCATGTAACAGCAACTCAATACATAAAAGCATGCAGACATGGACAAGAGGATCAGTTGTTGTTCAGACCAAACATCAGAACGGGGAAGAAATGAGATCAAAGTGATTTTGACTGTAAAATAATTGGACTTCCGGTAAGATTGCGATTGTTTAGTTGCTCCAAACTTTTGCTCCGTTATTCTTCTTACCTTTGCACTATATGTCTCCCTTCTTAAACCTTAGTTAGGTATTTTATTAGTTCTCTTTTACCTGCCTGCAAACACATCTATCTTATAATGGCTACCAAAAGTACTAAAACCGGGAAAAAGGAAACTTCTACGGCTTTGTCAGCTGACATTCTCGCTGTTCTGGAACAACATCAACAAGATACTTTAATGGATTTTAGAACTGAATTTAGAACTTCTTTCAACCAGCTGGATTCCAAATTGGATCAGATTAATGCTAGAGAGGATGAACATGCTGAACATTTATCTCGCATTGACGTAACTTCTGAAGATTTAAAACGCCGTGTTCAATATCTTGAAACTCTCTGCTCCAGCCTAGAGGAGAAGTACAGTAAACTTTTTTCCAAAATGGTGGATCTTGAAAATCGGAGCAGACGTTGCAATCTACGGATTCTTGGTTTGCCAGAGGCCACCGAAAAGGGTTCTCCCATTGAATTTTTTCCTAAGTTTCTCTGTGAGATCTTCGGGAAAGAATTCTTTCTGACTCCACCTGAGCTTGAAAGGGCACACAGGATCTATGTTCCTCGAGCAATTCTGGGTTCCCACCCACGGCCAATTATTTTATGCTTTCATCAATACCAGGTGAAAAACCGTTTGATAATGGAGGCACGCCGCAGAGGTACTTTTGCTTTTCAAAACACGGTCATTCGTTTTGTGGAGGATTTTGCCCCCCAGGTTCTGAAGATGCGTGCTGAGTTTAAAGGTGTAAGGAACGTGCTTTTTGATCGCGGATTCAGACCCTCTCTCCAAAATCCAGCCGATCTTCGAATTACACTTACTACTGGAGATTATAATAGGTTTAAATCAGTGAAGGAGGCTGAGGCGTTTGTTGGAAGTCTTCCAGCCACCTCATCTTCTTCGGAACCGGCCTGACCTTCTAAAATGGTTGATAAGTACTTCCCGGAGTAAAACTATTTTTTCTGAACTCAGACTTTACTTGAATAATTCAGTCATCATTTATTGAAACTCTAAGGGCTGTAGTCAATCTCTCCCTGGACTTGGTACATTTTTTCTAAATAGATAATTTAAGTTTAATATTTCCCTGCGAAATTTTAGATTTTACCTGTGTAATCTATTTTATTTTTGTAAAACCTTATCTATAGAGAACTACAATTGTCTTTAACTTGTTTTGGAGGTTTGGAGTTTTTATTGAAGGCCTCCCTGTTGGTTGATTCATAGTTTAACTTTTGCCTTTTTTTCTGTAAATGGTTGATAAGGACTCTCTTTGAATTTTATAATTTCCCCCTTTTCTCCCTCCCTTTTTTTTTCTCTTTTAATCTTTTATAATTTTTCGCGGGTAGGTTAGTTTTAGTTTCCTTCTGATTTTCTTTGTATTAAGTTTTATACTTCTGTTGAAGTTGTTCCTATTTGTAATTCTGTTTTCTAGTGCATTAATTAGCTATTATTTGCAATATTATTTATACGGAATTTTTGTTAACGACACAGAACTGGAAGTCATACTTGGGTTAATTTTTTTGGTAGAGCTAGCTGCTTTTTTAGGTAGCCGTTTAGTTTTGGGTTGCGAGGGGGGGGGAGTTCTCCAGTTCCAACACTACTCACTGTTTCTTTTGTTTTCCTTTGTTATTCAGGACATGTCTCTGTTTTGATTCTACGGATCTATGTTTACATTTTTGCTCCCATACTGTTATTGTATTGCTTGATTTTTTATATGCCTGCTACCTTATATGCACTAACAATTGATAATGGTTAATTCACTTAAATTTGTGAGCTGGAATGCAAAGGGATTGAATCATCCTGTTAAAAGAAGGAAGGTCTCGTATATTAAACAACTTAAAGCTGACATTGCTTTCCTTCAAGAAACTCATATTCGTAGTTTTAATAATTCTCAGCTTCTGTCAAAGTGGGCGGGTCAGCATTTTCATTCATCCTTTGCTGCCAAAGCTGGGGGGGGGGGGGGGGGGTCTCCATCCTTATTAATTCAAATATTCCTTTTGAACTCCATAATAATATATCTGATACAAATGACTGTTTTAATATTGTTTCTGGTAAATTATATAATACTAAAGTTGTACTAGCAAACCTGTATGCTCCTAATTTTGATGATGTTAATATTTTTGAACGTTTTTCTCCTCACTACCAGATTTAAACTCATACTTTCTTATACTGGGTGGCGATTTCAATTGTTGGTTAAATCCTAATTTGGATTGATCGTCCTCTGTTACTAAACTACCTACTAAATCTGCCTTAGCTATTCACTCTTTTCTCTCTAATTATGGTATCTCTGATGTATGGCATTTCCTTCAACCTACTGAGAGAGATTATTCTTTTGTTTCACATGTTCACCATACCTTTACTAGAATTGACTACTTTTTACTTGACAATCAACTTATTCCATTTGTCTATTCTTGTGACTATCAGAGTACACTGATTTCTGACTATGCCCCAATTTCTTTGTCTTTAAATTTTCCTGGTCTCCCTCAGAGGAATAAACACTGGCGTTTTGACTCGACTTTACTATCTGATGATGATTTTCTAAAATTTATTAAAGAGCAGATAACCTTTTATTTTAACACCAATACATCATCTGAAATGTCATCCCAGATTGTCTGGGATGCCAAGAAAGCATATTTGAGGGGACAAATAATCTCCTATACAGCAAATCTTAATAGAAAGTCCTGTGCAGATTGATTAGACCTCATTAATCAGATTAAAAAATTGGATCAACTGTATGCTCAAACTAAGAATCCTGAATTATACAAGAAGCGTGTAGAACTTCAAACTAAATTTAATCTTCTGTCTACTCAACCTGTCGAACGCCAATTTCTTGAAAGTAAGAGTCGCTTCTATATTCATGGTGACAAATCTGGTAAATTTCTAGCCAATCAGCTGAGGCGTTCCAAAGCCAAACAACATATTACAAAGATCCGGAAGGAGAATGGAGACTTTACATCGGATCACTTAGAAATCAATGACGCATTTAAAAATTTCTATTCTCGACTTTATTCCTCTGAATCCTTGAATGACAATATCTCTGTTGATCATTTTTTAAATAATCTGAATATTCCTTTGCTTTCATCTGATTTTAAAGCCAAACTTAATGCGCCTATATCATCAGAAGAAATTTATTTTGCAATTTCTGCATTGTCTTCAGGGAAATCTCTTGGACCTGATGGGTTTCCCGTAGAATTTTATAAATCATTCTCTTCACTTCTTTCTCCTCAGTTATTCTCAGTATTGTCTGACTCATTTAATTACGGTAAATTGCCACCCTCTTTTAATGAGGCATCTATTATTTTTTTACTAAAAACGGGTAAAGACCCAACAGAGTGTTCCTGGTATAGGCCGATTTCTTTGCTTAATGTTGATGTTAAAATCTTGGCCAAAGCTTTGGCTTATAGATTAGAAACTGTTATTCCCTCTATTATTTCTGATGACCAAACTGGTTTTATTAAAAACCGTCTTCCTTTTTTTAACATTCGGCATTTATTTAACATTTTATATTCACCTCCAACTGGGATTCCAGAATGTGTTATTTCCCTCAATGCGGAGAAAGCATTTGATCGTAGTGGAACTACCTTTTTGCAGTTTTAGAAAAATTTGACTTCGATCAAAGTTTTATCTCTTGGATCAAATTGCTGTATTTGTGTCCTACTGCCTCTGTTTTGACTAATTTTCAGAAATCCCAGTAATTTAACCTCAAACGTGGCACCCATCAGGGATGCCCTTTAAGTCCCTTTCTCTTTGATTTGGCTATAGAACCTTTGGCGATAGAATTTCAAAATTGTCCTGAATTGACTGGGATTTGGAGAGGGGGGGGGGGTTGAGCATAAAGTTTCTCTTTATGCTGATGACTTATTACTTTTTCTTTCAAATCCATCTACATCCTTACCTCCAATGTTTTCACTTCTTGATCATTTTAGCCAGTTCTCTGGCTATAAACTTAATTTACATAAGAGCGAACTTTTCCCAATTAATAAAGAAGCACAAGAATTAACATTTCGTGATCTCCCTTTTAAAGTAGTTCATAATCAATTTACTTATCTTGGGATTACAGTCACAAGGAAGTTTAAGGATCTCTTTCATGAAAATTTTGCCAATCTTTCATATACTATAAAACAGAGTCTGTTATAATGGTCACCTCTATCTATGTCTTTGGTAGGTCGTATTAATGTTGTTAAAATGTATGTTCTTCCTAAACTTTTATATTTATTTCAATCAATCCCAATTTTTATTCCTAAATCTTTTTTTAATTCCTTAGACTCTATTATTTTGTCATATCTGTGGAAGAATAAGCGCTCTAGAATTAATAAAGTTTATCTCCAAAAATCTAAAAAAGAGGGTGGCATGGCTTTTCCTAACTTTCGTTCATATTATTGGGCAGCCAATATACGTTATGCTACATTTTGGTCTTTTTTCCACGGCCAACTCGAGTGCCCTAATTGGGTGGCAATGGAGTTGAGTTCCACTAAAGATTTATCTATCTCTGCACTTCTTGGCTCTGTACTCCTTAGTAGCTTGTCCAGATTAATTGTTAATCCTCTTGGTAGACACACTTTGCGTATATGGGCTCAGTTTAGGAAATTTTATGGTTTCCATGGTTTTTCCTTTTCTAGTCCCATCTTACATAATCACCTTTTTTTACCTGCTACGTATGATTCAGCATTCCATGATTGGTATAGGAAGGGCATTAGACATTTTGAAGATCTTTTTATTGACAATCACTTTGCATCTTTTCAACAGCTCTCTGCTAAGTTCAATCTGCCCAATGCTCATTTTTTCAGTTATCTCCAAATTAGACACTTTATTAATCCTTTAATTCCTAACTTGCCTGAAATGCCTGAGTAAAATGTTATGGATTTCTTTCTTTCTATTAATCCACTAGGTAAAGGTTTAATATCATTTATTTGTGATAAATTAGCATCCTTACGGCGTGCCCCTGTGGATCAAATTAGATTGGCTTGGGAGCATGATTTAAATATCTCCTTATCTGATGAGACTCGATTCTCAAATCGGTTAATTCAACCTCTCTTTGTGCTCACCATTGCCTTTTACAGTTTAAGATTGTTCATAGAGCCCATATGTCTAAATCTAAACTATCTCGATTTTACCCTAATATTAGTCCTCTTTGTGATAAATGCAAAAGGGGTGAGGCCTCTCTTATTCACATGTACTGGTTTTGTCCTAGCTTGGAGAAATTTTGGAAAGATGTCTTCACAACATTATCTTATATTCTGAATCACCATCTAGAACCTAACCCTTTAATTGCTTTGTTCGGTTTTTTGGGTGAGACAGATTTACGTCTGAGTTCGACCAAGTGTCGAATATTATCTTTTGCTTCTCTCCTGGCTCGACATTTAATCCTCCTTAGATGGAGAGATGTTGCCCCGCCCACGCATGCTCAATGGCTTAATGATATTATGTCCTGCTTAGACCTTGAAAAAATTCATTATTCAGTTCTTAATTCGGATACAAAGTTCCATAACGTCTGGGGACCTTTTATTGAGCACTTTCATAACCTTCCTCTTAACTAAGGTTTTTTTTTTCAGACCCTTGCTTTCAGCTCCTTTTTTTTGGTAGTAGGCATCAATATCTTCTGTTGCTAAGTGTATTTACAGTTTTGGGGTTTTGAATGTCCTGATTTATATTCTCTATATTGTGTTGTGGTTGGTCTGGAGTTTTTTTTTTGTTGCGGGGCTTGGGGAGGATACTAATTTTACATATCTTCAATTTGGGTGCTTTCTCAATTATCTTCTTTTGTATTATATTATTATTGCATGTTTATTTTTGCACAGTATTAATGTTCTTCATTTCGATCTGGGTTTTTTTTTATCTGTAGCGATGTAGAAAATGTATAAAAAAACTAAAAAAAAATAAAATAATTGTTGGTGCCAGACAGGGAGGTCTGAATATTTTAGAAAATGCTGAACTCCTGGCATTTTCGCATAATGCAGTCTGTAGAAGTTACAGAGAATGGTGTGTAAATTGAAAAACATTTAATGAGTCGCAGTTCAACAGTCAAAGTGTCTTGTTAATGAAAGCGATCTGAGGTAAATAGATAGAGTGGTTCAAGTTGATTGGAAGGTGACAGTTACTGAAGTGACAGTTACTCTGGGGCACCTGCAGAGGGGTACAATTAAATATTCTGGTTTCATCCTGAAAGAGCTGAGAATCACAAATACTTCCAAGGTTTGTACAGTTAATAAAGATTTTTTAATGTGATTTAATGTAATCTCTGCTTAAAACTGAAGGCAACAATGCTAATTGTGCCTGTACTCCTTGAAGGAAATGTGGCTGATGGGCTGGGCTGGGCTACAAGGGCATTTAAAAAATGGGATTTTCAACTTCCTATACCAACTATAATGCTAGCAAGCGTTCAGTCTCTAGTAAATATAAGTGACAATCTCAGAGTCAGAGCATGTACATACTCTGCTTCATGGAACCCTGGTTAACCCCTTCCATTCTGGATGCACTATGCACTGTCAGGGTAGGTCTGTCGAGTCTGTCAAAAGCAGAATGGAGGTATGCCTCATAATCAATTCTTTTTGATGCACAAATGTGTCAGTGATTTCCCTATTCTGTTCACCAAATCTGGAATATCTTGCAATGAAGTGTTGGCCATTTTATCCGCTGCAGAAGATTTTAGCGATCATTTTGGTAGGGGTGTACATTCCACTTCAGGCCAATGTCAGAGGCTCTAAATGATCTGCGCAATGTGATCAACATGCATGAAAGAGCACATCCTGTCACCTTCCCCACCAATCAGGGAGAATTTAACCAGGCCAGCTTGAAAAAGTCTCTAAATAATTCTCATTAACAAATCACTTGTTGCATCAGAGGAAACAACAAACTGAAGTGCTGTCACACTAATGTCAAGAGTGCCTACCATGCTATTCCAGGCCCACAATTCAGAAAGTCTAATCATCTGGCTGTACTTCTATAGATTATAGGCAGAATCTGAAGATTGCAGCACCAGTAGTGAGGACCAAGAAAGTATGGAGAATGGAAGCACAGGAACACTTATAGGACTGCTCTGAATCAATAGACTGTCTTTAAAGAGAGTGAACTCTCGCAAGGCAGAAGGTCCCAATGTAGTACCTGGTTAGGCTCTGAAAACCTATGCCAACCAACCAGCAGGAGTATTCAAGGACATTTTCAACCTCTCACTGCTCAGAGCAGAAGTTAGCACTTGCTTCAAAAAAATCAACAATCATAACAGTGCCTATGAAGATTAATGTGAGCTGCCTTAATGACTATCACCCAGTAGCAGTCACATCAACAGTGATGAAATGCTTTGAGAGGTTGGGGATGACTAGACTGAACTCCTGCCTCAGCAAGGACCTGGATCCACTGCACAATAGTTCAATGGCAGATGCAATCTCAATGGCTCTCCACACAGCTTTAGACCACCTAGACAACACAAACACCTATGTCAGGATGCTGTTTATCGACTATAGCTCAGCATTTAATACCATCATTCTCACTATCCTGATTGAGAAGTTGACAAACTTAGGCCACTGTATCTCCCTCTGCAACTGGATCCTCGACTTCCTAACTAGAAGACCACAGTCTGAATTCATTGTTGATAATTTATCTTCCTTGCTGACGATCAACACTGGTGCACCTCAGGGGTTTGTGCTTAGCCCACTGCTTTACTCTCTGTATACACATAACTGTGTGGCTAGGTATAGCTCAAATACCATCTATAGATTTGCTGACGATACAACCATTGTTGGTAGATTCTCAGGTGGTGATGAGAGGGCGTAGAGGAGTGAGATACATCAACTAGTCGAGTGGTGCCACAGCAACAACCTGGCGCTCTATGTCAGTAAGACGAAAGAGCTGATTGTGGACTTCAGGAAGGGTAAGACGAAGGAACACATACCAATCCTCATAGAGGGATCAGAAATGGAGAGAGTGAGCAGCTTCAAGTTCCTTGGTGTCAAGATCCTGGTCCCAACAAATTGATTCAGTTATAAAGAAGGCAAGACAGCAGCTATACTTTATTAGGAGTTTGAAAAGATTTGGTATGTCACCAAATACACTCAAAAACTTATATAGTTGTACTGTGGAGAGCATTTTGACAGGTTGCATTACTGCCTTGTATGGAGAGTCTACTGCACAGGACCGAAAGAAGTTGCAGAAGGCTGTAAATTTAGTCAGCTCCATCTTGGGCATCTTTAGGGAGCGGTGTCTCAGAAAGACAGCGTCCATAATTAAGGACCTCCAGCACAGAGGGCATGCCTTTTTTTCACTGTTACCATCAGGTAGAAGATGCAGAAGCCTGAAGGCACACACTCAGTGATTCAGGAACAGCTTGTTCCCCTCTGCCATCCAATTCCTAAATGGGCTTTGAAGCTTTGGACACTACCTCACTTTTTTAAAATATACAGTATTTCTGTTTTTTGCACATTTTCTAAAAATCTATCAATACACGTAATTGATTTACTTGTTTATTTTTTTTTCTCTCGCTCTCTCCTAGATTATGTGTTGCATTGAACTGCTGCTGCTAAGTTAACAAATTTCACATCACATGCTGGTGATAATAAAGCTGATTCTGATTCTGATTCTGACAGGACTGTATTTAGGGATTCAACTTTGAATCTGGATTGTTACCGATTCATCTTGGAATCTGGATTGTGATTTGAATCACAATTGTTACCGAATTCATTTAAGCCTGTGTTGATGAGTGTGTGCCTATGAGAACTTGCTATACATTCCCAAACCAAAAGCCATGGATGAACCAGGAGGATCATTATCTGCTGAGGGCTAGATCAGTGGCATTTAAGTCTGGTGACCCAGCTCTGTTCAAGAAAAACAGGTATGACTTGCGGAAGGCTATTTCAAAAGCAAAGACACAAATTACAGATAAGGTTGGAGGTGACAACGGATGCACATCTACTCTGGTAGGTTTGTAAGACATTACTTCCTACAAAGTAAAGTCCAACATCATGAGTAGCAGTGATGCTTCATCACCAGATGAGCTCAATACCTTCTATGCCTGCTTTGAAAGGGAGCATATAACTACAGCTGTGAAGATTTCTGCAGCACCTGGTTACACGGTGATCTCTGTCTTGGAGGCTGATGTCAGGCTCTTTCAGGAGGGTGAACCCTCGCAAGACGACAGGCCCCGACGGATTACCTGATAAGACTCTGAAAACTTGTGCCAACCAACTGGCGAGGGTATTCAAGGACATTTTCATTCTCTCATTGCTATAGCTGGAAGTTCCTACCCGCTACAAATGGGCATCAATTATACCAACGCCAAAGAAGAGTAATGTGAGTTGCTTTAACGACTATCGCCCAGTGGCACTAACATCTACACTGATGAAATATTTTGAGAGGTTGGTCATGGCTAGAATCAACTCCTACCTCAGCAAGGACCTGGACCCACTGCAATTCACCTCAATTGGTCTACAGCAAATGTAATCTCAATGGCTCTTCATATGACTCCAGATCACTGCACAATACAAACACCTATATTAGGATGCTGTTCATTAACTATAGCTCAATGTTTAACACCATCATTCCCAAAGTCCTGATCGATGAACTACAGAACTTGGGTCTCTGTACCACCCTCTGCAATTGGATTCTCGACTTCCTAACAGGAAGTCCACAGTCTGTGCCAATTGGTAATAATATCTCTTCCTCACTGATGATCAACATTGGCATACCTCGGGGGTGTATGCTTAGACCACTGGTTTACTCACTCTATTCCTATGAATGTCTGGCTAGGTATAGCTCAAACACCATCTATAAATTTGCTGATAACATAACCATTGTTCGTAGAATATCCGATGGAGACAAGAGGGTGTACAGGAGTGAGATATAACAGCTAATTGAGTGGCATCGCACAACAACCTTTCATGCAACGTCATTAAGACCAAACAGCTGAATATGGATTTCGGCAAGGATAAAACGAAATAACACAAATTAAATTCTATGGAGGGTTCAGAAGTGAAGACAGTGAGCAGTTTCTAGTTCTTGAATGTCAAGATCTCTGAGGATCTAACCTGGTCCCAAAATATTGATGCAGCTATAAAGAACACAAGCCAATGGAGTTTGAGGGGGTTTGGTTTGCCACCTAAAGTACTAGAAAACTTCTACAGATGTAACGTGGAAAGCATTCTGACAGGCTGCATCACTATGGTGGACAGCTACTACACAGGATCAAAAGTAGCTACAGACAATTGTATAATTAGTCAGCTCCATCGTGGGTTCTAGCCTCTGAAAAATCCAAGACATCTTCAAGGACTGGTGCCTCAGAAAGGCAGCATCCATCATTAAGGACCCCCATCACTCAGGGCATACCCTCTTCTCATTGCTACCATCAGGAAAGAGGTACAGAAACCTGAAGGCACAAACTCAACATTTCAGGAGCAACTTCTTCCCCTCTGCCATCTGATTTCTGAGTGGACATTGAACCCTTGAACACTACCTCACTTTTTTAAATATTATTTCTGTTTTTTTGTATTATTTAAAATTTAACTATTTGGTCTATATATATACTTATTGTAATTGATTTAAACCATATAACCATATAACAATCACAGCACGGAAACAGGCCATCTCGGCCCTCCTAGTCCGTGCCGAACTCACCTAGTCCCACCTACCCGCACTCAGCCTATAACCCTCCACTCCTTTCCTGTCCATATACCTATCCAATTTTACCTTAAATGACACAACTGAACTGGCCTCTACTACTTCTACAGGAAGCTCATTCCACACAGCCATCACTCTCTGAGTAAAGAAATACCCCGTGTTTCCCTTAAACTTCTGCCCCCTAACTCTCAAATCATGTCCTCTCGTTTGAATCTCCCCTACTCTCAATGGAAACAGCCTGTTCACGTCAACTCTATCTATCCTTCTCAAAATTTTAAATACCTCGATCAAATCCCCCCTCAACCTTCTACGCTCCAATGAATAGAGACCTAACTTGTTCAACCTTTCTCTGTAACTTAAGTGCTGAAACCCAGGTAACATCCTAGTAAATCGTCTCTGCACTCTCTCTAATTTATTGATATCTTTCCTATAATTCAGTGACCAGAACTGCACACAATATTCTAAATTTGGCCTTACCAATGCCTTGTACAATTTTAACATTACATTCCAACTTCTGTACTCAATGCTTTGATTTATAAAGGCCAGCGTTCCAAAAGCCTTCTTCACCACCCTATCTACATGAGGCTCCACCTTCAGGGAACTATGCACTGTTATTCCTAGATCTCTCTGTTCCTCTGCATTCCTCAATGCCCTACCATTTACCCTGTATGTTCTATTTGGATTATTCCGGCCACACTTCTCAGCATTAAACTCCATCTGCCAACATTCAGCCCATTCTTCTAACCGGCATAAATCTCCCTGCAAGCTTTGAAAACCCACCTCATTATCCACAACACCTCCTACCTTAGTATCATTGGCATACTTACTAATCCAATTTACCACCCCATCATCCAGATCATTTATGTATATTACAAACAACACTGGGCCCAAAACAGATCCCTGAGGCACCCCGCTAGTCACCGGCCTCCATCCCGATAAACAATTATCCACCACTACTCTCTGGCATCTCCCATCTAGCCACTGTTGAATCCATTTTATTACTCCAGCATTAATACCTAACGACTGAACCTTCTTAAATAACCTTCCATGTGGAACTTTGTCAAAGGCCTTGCTGAAGTCCATATAGCCTACATCCACTGCCTTACCCTCGTCAACATTCCTCGTAACTTCTTCAAAAAATTCAATAAGGTTTGTCAAACATGACCTTCCACACACAAATCCATGCTGGCTACTCCTAATCAGATCCTGTCTATCCAGATAATTATTAATACTATCTCTAAGAATACTTTCCATTAATTTACCCACCATTGATGTCAAACTGACAGGTCTATAATTGCTAGGCTTACTTCTAGAACCCTTTTTAAACAATGGAACCACATGAGCAATACGCCAATCCTCCGGCACAATCCCCGTTTCTAATGACATCTTAAAGATCTCCGTCAGAGCTCCTGCTATCTCTACACAAACTTCCCTCAAGGTCCTGGGGAATATCCTGTCAGGATCTGGAGATTTATCCACTTTTAAATTTCTTAAAAGCGCCAGTACTTCCACCTCTTTAATTGTCATAGGGACATTTAAATTGTCATTTACTTATATCTTTCTATATTATCATGTATTACATTGTACTGCTGCTGCTAAATTAACAAATTTCACAACATACTCCGGTGATATTAAATCTGCTTCTGAGTCTGACTTAAATAACCAGGCGTTGCAACAGTGGTGTTCAGAAGAGCATCTCTGAATGAACAAAATGTCAAACCTTTAAGTGGATGGGCAACAGTAGCTGAAAACCACACTAGTTTCCGCTCCTGTATCTAGTAAGGTGAGTACTGAGTTTATTTTTACTTAAATACTAAATTTACTTAGAAATTTTTGAACTTTGATTTTCTAAGTTATTTTTAATGGAGGCCAACAACCTCTCTTCACATTCAATGAATTTTACATCCCTTAGGGGTCTAATTTCTTATTTTGCCAACATTTATAACACATATATAATAAGATTTAACAGCAAGCAATACTAAACTTTAGCAATGCAGCTGCTCAATTGCTGGCTCAGTTGCCTCATTCCTGAATGTTTATTGCCCACAGATTCTCGCATCAACTCGATCTGCAGCTTTGAGCCAAGGATATAAATAGACTGCATGAATTGCAGAGATCCCGGGACACATCAACCTGGGTCTTCCTCCTGTCGTCTCCTCGGAAATTTGCTCACTGATAATTACTTTCACTTTCCTGTTATTCAGCTAATTTATTATCCAGCATAAAGTCTTTCACTCTGTCCTCACGGGTCTGTACCTTTGCTGTGAATCTTTTCCAAGAGACCTTCTGAAAGTCAAAATATGTATTATCACTGCTTGGCCTTGTCCCACCAACTCAGTTATACCCTGAAGGAAAGAAATGATTAAAAGTCTCTTTCCTTTCACAGTACCGTGTAGGCTTAATCCTTAACCTGCTCCACCATTCTCAATGCTCCTGGGATATTCCTCCTTTCTTTCTGGTGGTTTGTTGTCTCTCACATCAGCACGATGGCTTATAAATTAATGCACCATGTCACAGTGATAATGGCATTGCAAAACCCCACGTCTCAGGGTAGTGTGGTCATTAACAGAGCGACCAGTGGTGTGTGAAGGTGTCTGAAGTTCTGCTATGTATGCTGTAGGAAGGGAGGGAAGGTTGGGAAGGTTTTCATCCACGTAGCCTTTCCACATGTGAACAATGAGTTCAAAGTTCAAAGTACATTTATTGTCAAAATATGCATACATTACATAGCCTTGAGATTCGTCTCCTTACAGGCAGCTGCAAAACAAAGACTCCCGAAAGAAGCCATTAAAAAAGACCATCAAACACCAAATGCACAGAGAAGAAAAAAGTTTTGCAAACAATAAAAGTGGGAGCAAATACGTTCAAGCTGAAGTTTTATGAAAGTAAGTCTACAGTCACAAAAAGCGAGACATCAGTACAGAGCTGAGTAAACATCGTGGAGCAGCGAATAGAACTGAACTGACCCTTGCCTTCGGTCCCGACACCATGACCTTTTTAAAGATGTTCTTTCATAGTATTGTCACTGTTAAAAGCACAGCAGCCAACGTGCATGTGAAATGATCCAATGGAATGAATCCAGAAAGAAATTTAAACCCCCAATAAGTAACAGAATCTAGAATAAATATTCAAGATCCTAGATTCAAGCTTATTTATGGTATCTACATCAAAACATACAGTGAAGTGTGTAGTTTTTCTTAATCAACAATGGCCAACACACCTAGCGGTGTACTGGAGTACCCACACCTGTTTCCATACGTTATGGCACAAACATAGCATGCCCACAATGCTCAGCAGAGCAACTCAGAACACAGCAAAATAGAAGGCAACAACAGCAAAATAAGCCAAAAGACCATAAAACATAGGAGTAGAATTAGGGTAGGGAATCCACTGAGTCTGCTCAGCTATTCCATCAGGCCTGATTTATTTTCCCTTTCAACCCATTCTCCTGCTTTCTCCCATAAGCTTTGATGCCCTGATTAACAAAGAACCTTATAACCTTTGCTTTAAATTACTTCAAAATTACTGACTTTATTTCCTGCGGAGCATCAAGAAAGCTCACCTCTGTCCAAGGATACCGACGGACTTTTGTACCATTGAGAGCGTACTCACCAACTGCAACTCAATGCGGTATTGTCCCATATCGGACCGCAAAGCACTCCAGCAGGTGGTGAAAACTGCCCATGGGAAATCCCAACAAGTAGCAGAATCTTCATCTCATGTTCTCTATATGTATTAATATTAATTTATTATTGTTTTTTTTTCTCTCAGCTGAAAAAGCCTGAGGTATAGGCATAGCCAATCACACTCATTTCTCACATTCTAGGAACTTTCAGACAATTCTAGTGATGTTTAGTATTGAGGTTTTTTGAAGATTTACATTGATATCACTGTGTAGTCCTAATTTTTTAATGCCATTGCAGAGTGCCTTTGGGATGACACCAGTGTCGATGTTACTATTGGGACAAAATATATCCTACTCAATTTCCTCTTTCAATTCAGCATATTTCCAGTGTTTTTCACTTATTGATTTCTGTAAGTTATGTGTGTTTGGATTGGCTGTATCTATTAAGTAAGTTGTTCTTGCTTGTTTATCCTGTATGATTATATCCGGACAGTTATTAAGGATTGTCCTATCTGTAATAACAATTGGTCGTAATATAACTTGAGGAATTCTGACTCTAGAACTATTTCAGGCTTGTATTTATCATAAGGTCTGGTTTCTTCTATGAGTTTGTACTTTAAACCAAGACATTGGTGAAATATTTTTGCCTGTTGATTGTTCCTATGCAAGTGATCAGATTGAGTTAATTATTATTATTATAAAATTATTTTTATATTTGCACAGTTTGTTATCTTTTACACACTGGTTGTACACAGTTAGTGAGGTCTTTCATTTAACCTATTATGATTATTGGATTTATTGTGTATGCCCGCAAGAAAATGAATCTCGGTGTTGTATATGGTTACATATATATTCGTTGATAATACATTTACATTGAACTTTGAATCTGGAGGGTCAATGGAAAATATGGCAATGTTTACAATCCTTTCACTTTGGTTGTTTGTCATTTTTAGTTTATGCATAGTTTTCTGGTAAATTCTATTGCATTTCCTTATTTTTCCATAAATATCTATGAAAAAATTAATCCTAAAGTAGAGAATGGAAACGTATATGCACTTTGATAATATATTTATGTTGAACTTTTTGAAATTTGATTTACAGAGTTATTCTCAGTGAAGGCAACAATTTCCTCCCATATTTTAATGTATGTGGTTAAGATTAGTAAATCGTGGGTGTGCTATGTTGGTGCCATCTTCCAAGAGGACTACAACCTCATCGTGGTTTGGAGGCTTGCATGCCTCAGTGACACGGGGAGCTATGTTGGCTGGAGTCAGGGCTTTGTGCTTTGGCTCTTAGCAAAGTCATCCACTCGCAACAGGTCAAAGAGTAAAGGCCAGACTAAGAGTGGTTCACCAGTCCTCCAAGTTCAGGAGTTCAGCTCAGAACTACGAACACTGACTAGTCACACAAAACTGTTACAGAAACAACAATGAAGTATCCTTTTACATCTGAACGGTCAAGGACAGACAGAGATGGAGGATGTTTAGGATGTCCTAAACATCAGCAGCAAAATGGGCAGTAAGTAAGGATGTTGGTGTCAGAAGCATGGCAATACTTGTGGTCTTCCCTCCAGCACATCCTTGGACTGTACTGGTCAGTAACACAAGTGACACATTTACTGTGTGTGAAATAAACACTTTTCGACGTTTTGATGTACATGTGAAAAATAACGCTGATCTTCATCTTTAATCTTCAATTTCTTTACAGCAATTCAGGATGGGCAACAAACCAAGAGTCATGGAGTCCTGGGACACTACAGAAAGAAACAGGCCATTCAGCCCATCTAATCCATGCTGAACTATTAACCAGTACCTGGACTGTAGCCCTCTGTACCCCTCCCATCTATCTTAACTTCTTCTCTTAAGTGTTGTAATTGAACCTGTATCCACCACTTCCGCTGGAAGCACAACCCATATTCACACCACCTTTGGAGTGAAGAAGATTCCGTGTCATGTTCCCCTTCTTTTTTCATTTATAGAGATACAGAGAGGAATAGGCCCTTCCAGCCTTTCAAGCTACACCGCCCAGCAATCCTCCAGTTTAATCATCTCAGGACAATTTACAATGACTAATGAACCTACCTACGTAATGAATGTACGTGTCTTTGGACCGTGGGAGGAAAGTGGAGCACCCAGAGGAAACCCACGCGGTCACAGGAGACTGTACAAACTCCTTACAGGCAGTGCCGGGAATTGAACTCATGCTGTTAGTTCTGTAAAGCGTTGTACTAACCACTATGCCGCAATTCAAGGTGAATATTACACCTTTCACCTTAAACTTATGACAGAAAGTTCTAGCCCACCCAATCTCAGTGTTAAAATCCAGCTTGCATTTATCCTATCTATGCCCTTAATAATTTTGTCTACTTCTAACAAATCTTCCCTCATTCTCCTGCGCTCCGGGGAATATAGTCCTAATCTTTTCAAACTTTCTCAAAACCTCAGGTCTTCAAGTCCTGGCAACATCCTTATAAAATGATGTTTAAATAATCTTCAGTTTAGTCTTAATAACATTCATCATACTTCACATACCGACTTCTGCCAGTTATTTTTTATCATGCAAGTAAACGTTCTGTTCTGATTATTAACCACAACTCAGCTCAGAAATACTCCAGTATCCAAATTATTTTTGTCGTGTTTACCCTGACAGTTTTCTTCTATATTTTCCCATTATTCGTGTCCTTCTTCCTCTATTAAACACTCTCCGAAGATGGAACTGCAACTGCTTTTCCACAGGGGATAAGACTCACAGCAATCTCACATTATACTTGTCAGCTCCAGCTACTCTCCTTAATTTATGGGTTCTATCCCTTCAGGAAAACCAAATCCTCAGACCACTGAAATGAATCTTACACCTTTACATTTTGCACATACACATTGGTTCGAAGCTTTCTTATTAAATGTTGGGATTTTTGTATTGTGTGACATGATTCAAGATTGTTCAATGTCATTTCTTCCACACAAGTTAAAGGAGAACAAAATTAATGCAGACCAATGCAGCACAAAAAAAACACAAAAGATAAAGAACACAATAATAATAAAGAATACAAGTCAGTATAAATAGCTTATATATTTGGGTAATATATTGACAAAGGGTCTCGGCCCGAAACGTCGACAGTGCTTCTCCCTGTAGATGCTGGCTGGCCTGCTGTGTTCCACCAGCATTTTGTGTGTGTTGCTTGAATTTCCAGCATCTGCAGATTTCCTCGAGTTTGCTTATATATTTGGGTGGTGGGTTGGAGATACATCTCCACCAAAGGAGATGTAAGGCACTCCTTCCCTCCATTAGCCTGCAGGTCACCCTTGGGCAAGGTGTATCACCTGCTTAGCCCCTGGATCAAGGTTACATGAAGCCAAGGGAGCAGTTGGTAGATGGTTGTATAAGCAGCTGGTGCATGTCACAAGTTCTGGTTATGCAACCATCGACTCCAGGCAGACAGTCTCTAAAGAGTATTGATAATGGCTGGGCTCATCTGTCTAGTAAGGACACTGCACAGAAAAAGGCAATGGCAAATCACTTCTTTAGAAAAATTTGCCAAAATAGTCATGGTCATAGAAAGACCATGATAGCCCATGTCATTTGACATGGCACATGATGATGATGGTGATATGATCTAAAATACCGTGCAAAAGTCTTCAGCACCCTACCTAAGACTTTTCACAGCACTGTATTTGTCAACGTGGAGCAGAGAGCAGGTTTGTAAAACTGGCAGGTGCAAAGAATGTTGGGAATGGCAAGGGAGGAGTGATGTTGGAGGGGTATGGGACAGGTACTAAAGAAGGAATACCAGGAGTAGATTTAGTGGATGGAGATGTTGATCAGTCATACTGCTTGGGGAAAGCAATTGTTTTGAGTCTAGTGGTCTTGGTGTGGGTGTTATGTAGCCTCTTCCCTGATGAGAGTGGGCCAAACAGTCCATGAGCAGAGTGGGTGGAGCTCTTTATGATGTTACTGGCCCTTGTCCAGCACTTTTTTAGACATATGTCCTTGATGGCAGGTAGGCTGGTGCACTGGGCAGTTTTGACTACCCGTTGTAGAGCCTTCCTGTGTGCTTTGAGATACCTTTGAGAAAACAAAACAGTCTTAGAGAAATACAAAGAATTCCTATCTATCAACTTCCAGATTTTTACTTCCCCAACCATCCATGTTCCCTTTCACATCTCACCATTCACTTGTCAGATTGTACGCCTCTCCTCCACCACTTTAGAAACATAAAAAAAACTACAACACAATACAGGACCTTTGGCCCACAATGCTGTGCTGAACATATATTTACTTTAGAAATGACCTAGGGTTACCCATAGCCCTCTATTTTTTTAAGCTTCATGTACCTATCCAGGAGTCTCTTAAAAGAACTTATTGCATTCAACTTAACCACCATTGCTGGCAGCTATTCCATGCACTCATCACTCTCTGTGTAAAAAACTTACCCCTGACATCTCCTCTGTATCTACTTCCAAGCACTTTAAAACTGTGCCCTCTCGTGTTAGCCATTTCTGGCCTGGGCAAAAGCCTTTGACTATCCATGCGATTAATGCCTCTCATCATCTTGTACACCTCTATCAAGTCACCTCTCAACCTCCGTTGATCCAAGGAGAAAAGGCCAAGTTCACTTAACCTATTCTCATAAGGCATTCTCCCCAATCCAGGCAACATCCTTGTAAATCTCCTCTGCACCCTTTCTATGGTTTCTACATTCTTCCTGTAGTGAGGTGACCAGAACAGAGCACAATACTCCACCTTCTTTATGTAGGTTTATCTATTTATTTATTTGTTTGTCTGTTTTGTTATCTATCCATATTTATTCATGGCCAATCGGAGATCTAAAGCCCAAGAAGATGTAGCTCATCTAGTTCACTGATTGAGTACATAATCCGTAGACTTGTGGCAGTTAGTATTTTCAGCAGTGGCCAATTTTGGAGTAGACAGTGTTAGACAGGGGATTTTCAGGCTTCAGCTCTTCAAAGCTTCAGCAAGGAGGGGCTTGAGTGAGAGAAAGTGAAAAGCTGTAGGTAATTTTTTCCCCCATAGTCTTTCCTTCTACATATTTGCTCAATTGGAACAGTGGGGTTACCAGGCACAACAGTTGAATGCTCCTCTTGTGGGATGTGGGAAGGCAAGGAGACATTCAGCGTCCCTGATGACTACTACTAACACTCCGAGTTGGATCTGGAACTGGATGAACGCCAGATCTTTCGGGAGGCTGAGGGGGAAATAGAAAGGACATACAGCGAGGGAGTTACACCCAGAGTGCAGGACACAGGAAGCTTGGTGACAGTCAGGAAGGGGAAAGGAGTTAAGCATCCAGTGTAGAGTACCTCTGTAGTTAACATAATCAACAATAGGTATACCACTTTGCATACTGCTTGTGGGGGGTGGGTTTGGGACGACCTAGGAGAGGAAAAACACAGCAGTCAGGTCTCTAGCACTGAGTCCGCCTCTATGACTCAGAAGGGAAGGAGGAAAAAAAGCAAGCTGTGTTGATAGGGGATTCATTAATGAGGGGAACGAAAAGGAGGCTCTGTGGATCAGAACAAGACCCCTGGATGGTATGCTGTCTCCTGGGTGGCAGTGTCCAGAACATCTTGGATTGAGGCCTCAGCATTCTTAAGTGCGTGTGTGATTAGCCAGCAGCCTATGGTCCACTTAGGTAAGAAGAGTGCTGAGGTTCTGCAAAGTGAGTTCAGGGAGTTGGGTGCTAAGTTGAGAGATGGGGCTTTCCAGGGTGGTGACCTCAGGAATGTTACCCGTGCCGTGTGCTAGTGCATCCAGAAGTAGGGTGATGATGCAGTTTAACACATGCCCCTAAACAGTTGGTGTCGGAGGGAGGGCGTCAGATTTTTTGGATCATTGGGCTCTCTTCCAGGGAAGCTGGGACCTGCACTGAGGAGAGGGTCTGCACCTGAACTGTAGGGAGAAGGTTTGCTAGTGCTGCAGGGTGGTGATTAATCTAGGGATGGAGGGCAATGGGAAGCAGCGTGCCAGAACAGTTAGTGGAGAGGTTATGGACACGGATGTTGTTAAGACCTCAGACAAAGTCAGGAATCAAAAGGTTGACCATTGTGTGACTAGTGTCCTCAGCAGCTTGTATTTCAGTGAAAGGAGTATCGTAGGAAATGAGGATGAGCTCAGAGCATGGATCAACATGTGGAATAATGATATTGACTGGTACCTCAGTATTCTGGAGTTTGTTGTTTTAGATGCAACGGAGTGAGAGGGGCTAAAGGAGGAGAGGTGGCATTACTAGTTAGGGAAAATGTTACAGCAGTGCTCAGTCAGGAAAGATTGAAGAACTCATCTGGTACTGCATTATGGGTAGAACTGAGGAATAAGAAAGTATGATCAGATTAATGGGGCTATACTGCAGATCACCCAACTGTCTGTGGGATTTAGAGGGAATAAACTTGTAAGGAGATCACAGAAAGATGCAAGAAACATAAGATTGTGATGGTCCACACATTGACTGGGACTATCATACTGTAAAAGGACTAGATGGCATAGAGTGTTGTCAAATATTTTCAGGAAAATTTCTTTAATTGGTACATAGAAGTCCCAATGAGAGAATGGGCAAAATATGATCTGCTGTCAGGGAATGAAACAGGGCAGTTGACAAAACTTTGTATAGGAGGACACTTTGCACCTGGTGATCATAATACCATCAGTTTCAAAGTAAATCTGGGAAAATATAGGTCAGGTTCATGGGTTCAGGCCCAAAATTGGAGAAAGGCCAATGTTGATGGTATCAGAAAGGATCAGGTAAGTGGGGACTGGGGCAGGCTGTTTTCTGATGAAGATGTACTTGGTAAGTGGAAGTCCTTCAAAAGTGAAATTTTGAGAGTACAAATCTTGTATGTTCCAGACAGAATAAAAGGAAAAGATAACAAGTGTAGGGAACCTTGGTTTTCAAGAGATGTTGAGCCCCTGGCTACAGACAGGTAGGAACAGGTAGGAACAAATTAAGTGCTAATGGAGTATAAGAAATCAAATCAAACAAAATCAAAAGAAACTAATTTTAATTGTCATTCAAACCATACATAAATACAAGACAGCATTCCTCTAGAGCCAACATGAAAAAACATACATGTGCATCCAAAATAACAAGAAGAGAAAAAAAGAACATTGTCACATAAGAAAACACAATTTTAGTCAAAGACCCTGAGCAATAAGTCCCACAAATTGATGGTTCCCAGCAGTCCAGCCTGTAATTCCAACACTGGAAGGCAGCTCCAAAGGGAGAGGCCACCCTACTCTGCCCCCCAGATGCCACACTACATTGTAAGCCCACAGGTTGAGGTCTAGTCCTCTCCAAAAGTGAGACAACACTGCTACATCACCACCTGTCCCAGTACTGAGCAAGGAAAGCGGATCAAGGACAATGAATGTCCAACACAGGGTTCTGTGACCGCATAATAAGTATTTGAAACAGTCATTCACAGTTTCATTACATGCCACCTTTGCACCAACTCAAATGCCTATGAGTAACAGCATGGTCTGCCCCCAGATTAGCTCCTTCGAAACTGGATCTACCTTCTTCCCAATGGCCCGACTTGAATTCCTTGACCTGATGACCTGACTTGAAACCCTCAGCTTGATCCAACTCTCTCAGGCCAATAAGCCAACTGAAATTCCTCTGCCTGACGGTGTCAGTACCTCCATTTGAACTCTGTCTTTTTGTGTGCTTCCCCCAGCTGTCAGTCTGTGGTTTTGTATTACCATGTGCTCCTGTCCCCACTCCTGCTCTACTCCGACCCCTGTATTACTGAGTACTCCATCTCTCATCTGTTTCTCATTATTACCTGTATTGCTGTCACCTGTGTCTCATTGTGCTCCACCTATCATCTGCCTCTCTGTTTATTGTTTAGTGGATTTCAGTCCGGTATTTTCACCTGTTTGTTTCTAGATTGTGCCAGTGAATTCTCCTGAGCCTTTCCAGCATTCCTATCTGTACTCTGTCTGAATATCGACTCTGCCTGTTTCCTGATTCTGGTTTTTGGGTTTCTCTGGATGTTTTGATCTCTGCATGAACTTTGACACTGACTTTGTTTGCACTTCTGGATTGGTTACTCAATTAATACCTCACCCTATTGTCCTGTTTATTATTTATTGTAATGCCTGCACTGTTTTTGTGCACTTTACGCAGTCCTGTGTAGGTCTGTAGTGTAGCTTTCTTTGTTTTTTTTTGTGTAGTTCAGTCTAGTTTTGGTACTGTGTCATGTAACACCATGGTCCTGAAAAACATAGTCTCATTCTTACTATGTACTGTCCCAGCAGTTATGGTCAAAATGACAATAAAAGTGACTTGACTTGACTCGACCACTGTGCACACAGTACTAGGTTTGTGATTAGATCCCTGCTCCAGCATCCTGACAGATGGCCCGACCCAACTCTCTTGGCCCAATGGACCAGCTCTCCTTTTCTGAACTGTTTGCTGGCTCTCACAAAATCCTGGCCAGCTACTCCAAACAACTCACTAATGTAGGTGGAAGATGGCAGCAGGAACAGGCCTGACACTAAATAGACCATACCTTGCTTTAAATATTCAAAACGCATCATATAGCACTTATCTAAGCTGAAGTCCATTTGCCATTCCTAAGCCCAAATCCTTAAATGGTCTGATTTATTTGTAATTCATTGGAACCTGGTTCCTTAAGGTTATAATAGCCAGGGGATAGGGTTGGTAATGGGGTTTGGCTCTCACTACCTATTAAATGCTCCCAATGGGGTATGCCTCAAATAGCCTCTGACAACCAAGCCCAGCTTCTGGCCTTCATGTGTGACAATTACTAAGCCTGATGGCACCATTTCTACCAATAGGAGAAGGGGCAAAGGTGAGTTACTAGTGGCTTAAAACCAGTTGCTTTGGGAAGATAGGGTTTGTCATTCATGGTTGGCAGCTCATATAGAAGAAGGAAAAATTTGATCTCAAACCTCCACTGCATTGTGGCTATACCCACTTACTTCTTTGGGAATAAACCCATGAGGGAAAAATCCAGAGCTTAGGCAGTCTTAAATTGAATTCAGTGCTGAGGGGCAACTCCAGCAATGCTGCTGGTGTCAAACTGTAACAGTCTCAGCCATTCCTTTGGGTTCAACAGATGTGTGGAGAGAAGGAGCTTGTTATATGGGTAACACCTTGCTCTCCATATTGTGCTGGTTTTGTGGTATCTGGACAGCGAGGACACAACGTTCATTGATGACTCTGACCAACGGATGCCTCATTGTAATGTGCTTCACTACCAATGAGACCTATTTTAGTAGCAACAGCAAACAATTTGATCATAACAAAGTATCCCTTTGATTCATTCAAGCAAACACTGCCACACCCACTTGAAGGTCATATGACCTCAGTTGGTCTTTTACACCATAAGACTATAGACCATTAGACATAGGAGCAGGATTAAACCATTTGGCCCATTGAGTCTGCTCTGCAATTCAATAATGGCTGATCCTTTTTTTCCCCTCTTCAGTCTCACTTCCCCAGCCTTCTCCCCATTACTTTTGATGCCATGTCCAGTTAGGAACCTATCAATCTCTGCCTTAAATACACCCAACAAACTGACCTCCATGGTTGCATGTGGCAATAAATTCCACAAATTCATCACCCCCTCGCTCAAGAAATTCTCTGCATCTCTCTATCCCGAGTCTGTGCCCTTTTGACTAAGACCTCCTCGCTATGGGAAACATCCTTTCCGGATCAACTCTTTCTAGATCTTTTAGCATTCAAAAGGTTTCAAAGAGATTCCCCCTCATCCTTCTAAATTCCAGTGAGTACAGGCCCAGAGCCATCAAACGTTTCTCGTATGATAACCCTTTCATTCCCAGAATCATCCCTGTGAACCTCATCTGTACCCTTTCCAATGTCAACACATCTTTTCTTAGCTGAGGAGCCCAAAACTGCTCTCAGTACTCAAGGTGAGGCCTCACCAGTGCCTTAGAAAGCCTCAGCATCACATCTCTGCTCTTGTATTCTGGACCTCTTGAAATGAATGCGGTCATTGCATTTGCCTTCTTTACCACTGACACAGCCTGCAAGTTAACCTTCAGGGTGTTCTGCACAAGGACTCCCAAGTCCCTTTGCATCTCAGATTTTTGTATTTTTTCCCTGTTTATAAAATAGTCTGCACATTTATTTCATCTACCAAAGTGCATAACCATCCATTTTCCAACATGATATTACATTTATCACTTTCTTGTCCATTCTTCTAGTCTGTCTAAATCCTTCTTCAGCCTGCCTGTTTCCAGAAAACAAATCAGAGTGGACAGCTATGTGTGGAGCCAAAAGAGATGGGTGAGATTTTGAACAATTTCTTTTCTTCGGTATTCACTAAGGAGAAGGATATTGAATTGTGTAAGTTAAGGGAAACAAGTAGGGTAGTTATGGAAACTATGATGATTAAAGAAGAGGAAGTACTGGATCTTTTAAAGAATATAGAAGTGGATAAGTCTCCATGTCCTGACAGGATATTCCCTAGGACCTTGAGAGAAGTTAGTGTAGAAATAGCAGAGGCTCTGACAGAAATATTTCAAATGTCATTAGAAATGGGGATGGTGCCGGAGGACTGGTGTATTGCTCATGTGGTTCCATTGTTTAAAAAGGGTTCTAAGAGTAAACCTAGCAATTATAGGCCTGTAAGTTTGACGTCAGTGGTCGGTAAATTAATGGAAAGTATTTTTAGAGATGGTATATATAATTATCTGGATAGACAGGGTCTGATTAGGAGCAGTCAACATGGATTTGTGCATGGAAGGTCATGTTTGACAAATCTTATTGAATTTTTTGAAGAGTTTACTAGGAAGGTTGACAAGTGGATGTTAGTAACTTAGTAAGCAGCCTCATGTGTGACAGCTTGCCAAAGAACTCCTGAAAATCCAAATACGCAACATCCACTGCATCCCATTTATCTATCCTACTTGTCATCTCCTGAAAAATTCCAACAGGTTAGTCAGGTTTTTCACTTATGAAAACCATGCTGACTTTGTCCTATCTTGTCCTGTGACACCAAGTACTGCATAACTTCATCCTTAATAACTGACTTCAACTGCTTCCCAACCACTGAGTTCAGGCTAACTGCTCTATAATTTCTTTTCTGCTACTTCCCTCCTTTCCTAAAGAGTGAAGAGACATTTGCAGTTTTCTAGTCCTCCAGAACCATGTCAGAGTCCAGTGATTTTTGTAGGATCATTACTAATGCCTCCACAGTGTCTATCACTATCTCTTCCAGAACTCCAGGGTGCATTTCATCTGGTTCCAGTAACCAGATTGGTTGTCATGTTTCCTCTGCCATCCATCATTTTTCACAAACTGATTGCCTGGATTCCTGCAAAGAGCAATTGCTTTGTGAATAACTTATTTTATCTATTTTATGTCCTGTAACTATTCTGTAGCTTCCTAGCTGAAGCCAATAGGTTAATTATGCCTTTGGTTTCTATCTTCATGTGTACTACCACAGGTTAATTGAAAGAGGCTTCTAATCCTGTGATCATATTATCTTGAGTGAACATTCTAGTGGACCGTTTGTTTGCGATTATTTATACTGCCAAATGGTTTGACTTAATTAATAGGAGAGGGTCATTAGTTCTATCACGTGCGCTGTATATCAGATGTGTCAACATCCTGAATACCAATGTACTGTTCTCTGAATTTATTCTATACCTATATTCTGGGGAGTAGTGATTATATTATTGAATGAGATTCTTGGCCAATGGATCAGGAGACTCAAATTCAAATCTTACAATCGCTCTTCATGAACACAAAGCATAGAACACAGAACCTACAACATTACATCACGTTACAGGCACCTTGACCCACAATGTTGAGCCAACCTTATAGCCGACTCTAAAATAAATATAACACTTTCCTCCCACATAACTCTTCATTTCTCTTTGTCATATTATTTTTCAAAGGTTCAAAGGTCTAATTTAATGTCAGAGAAATATAAACAATATACATCATGAAATGCTTTTTCTTCACAAACCATATAACTATATAACAATTACAGCATGGAAATAGGCCATCTCGGCCCTTCTAGTCCATGCCAAACATTTACTCTCACCTAGTCCCACCTATTTGCACTCAGCCCATAACCCTCCATTCCTTTCCTGTCCATATACCTATCCAATTTTTTTTTTAAATGACAAAATTGAACCGGCCTCCACCACCTCTACTGGAAGCTTATTCCAAACAGCTACCACTCTCTGATTAAAGAAGTTCCCCCTCATGTTACCCCTCAACTTTTGCCCATTAACTCTCAACTCATGTCCTGTTGTTTGAATCTCCCCTACTCTCAGTGGAAAAAAGCCTATCCACGTCAACTCTATCTATTCCCCTCATAATTTTAAGTACTTTTATCAAGTCCTCCCTCAACCTTCTACGCTCCAAAGAATAAAGACCTAACTTGTTCAACCTTTCTCTGTAACTTAGGTGCTGAAACCCAGGTAACATTCTAGTAAATCTCTTCTGGACTCTCTCTATTTTTTTGACATCTTTCCTATAATTCAGTGACCAGAATTGTACACAATACTCCAAATCTGGCCTTACCAATGCCTTGTACAATTTTAACATTACATCCCAACTCCTATACTCAGTGCTCTGATTTATAAAGGCCAGCATACCAAAAGCTTTCTTCACCACCCTATCCACATGAGATTCCACCTCCAGGGAACTATGAACCATTATTCCTAGATCATTCTGTTCTACTGCATTCCTCAATGCCCTACCATTTAACATGTATGTCCTATTTTGATTATTCCTACCAAAACGTATCACCTCACACTTATCAGTTTTAAACTCCATCTGCCATCTTTCAGCTCACTCTTCTAACTGGCCTAAATCTCTCTGCAAGCTTTGAAAACCTACTTCATTATCCACAACGCCACCTATCTTAGTATCATCTGCATACTTACAAATCCAATTTACCACCCCATCGTCCAGATTATTAATGTATATAACAAACAACATTGGACCCAGCACAGATCCCTGAGGGATACCACTAGTCACCGGCCTCCAACCTGACAAACAGTTATCCACCACTGCTCTCTGGCATCTCCCATCCAGCCACTGTTGAATCCATTTTACTACTTCAATATTAATACCTAATGATTGAACCTTCCTAACAAACCTTCCATGTGGAACCTTGTCAAAGGCTTTGCTGAAGTCCATATAGACAACTTCCACTGCTTTACCCTTGTCAACTTTCCTAGTAACCTCTTCAAAAAATTCAATAAGATTTGTCAAACATGACCTTCCACACACAAATCCATGTTGACTGCTCCTAATCAGACCCAGTCTATCCCGATAATTATAGATACCATCTCTAAGAATACTTTCCATTAATTTACCTACCACTGACGTCAAACTTACAGGCTGATAGTTGCTAGGTTTACTCTTAGAACCCTTTTTAAACAATGGAACCACATGAGCAAAACGCTGATCCTCCAGCACCATCCCTGTTTCTAATGACATTTGAAATATTTCTGTCAGAGCCCCTACTATTTCTACACTAACTTCCCTCAAGGTCCTAGGGAATATCCTGTCAGGATCTGGAGAATTATCCACTTTATATTATTTAAAAGCTCCAGTACTTCCTCTTCTTTAATCATCATAGTTTCCATAACTACCCTACTTGTTTTGCTTACCTCACATAATTCAATATCCTTCTTCTTAGTGAATACTGAAGAAAAGAAATTATTCAAAATCTCACCCATCTCTTTTGGGTCCACACATAGCTGTTCACTCTGATTCTCTAAGGGACCAATTTTATCCCTCATTATCCTTTTGCTATTAATATAACTGTAGAAACCCTTTAGATTTATTTTCACTTTACTTGCCAAAGCAACCTCATATCTTCTTTTAGCTTTTCTAATTTAAGATTCTTTTCACATTCTTTATATTCCTCAAGCGTCTCACTTACTCTATGCTGCCTATATTTATTGTAGATCTCTCTGTTTTTCCGAATCAAGTTTCCAATATCACTTGAAAACCATGGCTCTCTTAAACTTTTAACCTTTCCTTTCAACCTAATAGGAACATAAAGATACTGTACCCTCAAAATTTCACCTTTAAATGACCTCCATTTCTCCATTACATCCTTCCCATAAAACAAATTGTCCCAATTCACTCCTTCTAAATCCTTTCACATCTTCTCAAAGTTAGCCTTTCTCCAATCAAAAATCTCAACCTTGGGTCCAGTCCTATCCTTCTCCCTAATTATATTGAAACTAATGGTATTGTGATCACTGGACCCAAAGAGCTCCCCAACACATTCCTCCGTCACCTGACCTATCTCATTCCCTAAAAGAAGATCCAACACTGCCCCTTCTCTAGGTTGGTACCTCTGTGTATTGCTGCCAAAAAACTATCCTGCACACATTTTACAAACTCCAAACCATCCAGCCCTTTTAAAGAATGGGCTTCCCAGTCTATGGGTGGAAAATTAAAATCTCCCACAATTACAACCAATTACAATACTACAAATATCTGCTATCTCCTTGCGAACTTGCTCCTCCAATTCTCACTCCAACATCCATGAAAACAGAGAAATGCCCCAAGAATGAATGACAGATAAACGTAAGAGCCCCAAAGTGCCCCCCAGCTCCCCTCCCTCCCGTGCATAAGCAGCTGTGAACAACAATCCCTCCCCTCCCCACCGGGAAAGAAAAGCATCGGTACCACCACCGAGGACTCAGTGTGAGCAAAGCAGTAGCAAAGTCCCAGAGTTGCAGTTACCCCAAAGACTTCGGATTTCATCTGGCATTCGACATACTGCAGATTCTCTCTCTCCCTAATAAGGAAGAAAAAGGTGTCTCCGTTTTTCATCAGCAAACGGGGAGACAAAACACACAACGCACTGGTTTATGATGTTAAAAGTCTGTTCCATTGCTTTTCCTGAGCTCTGTGCATGGAAACCGCAACGATCTCGGGTCTTTTGGGCCACAGCAGATACCGTGACTCCCCTGATGACACACGGGTCTCCTGACATGACACTTACTCTCGATCCACCGGTCTCTTGAGCTTTGAGATTTCAGACTCCCAAATTCGAGCCGGATTCTCAGGCTGAACCCTGAGAGCAGGTTCCATTCCCGCAGAGAACTGAAGTCAGCATGTAACTGCAGGCCAGGGTCTTCAAAAGAACCCTGAAAGAGAAAAATAAAGATGGAAATAAAGCTGTTTCCGAAAATGAAAGCAAAGGAGTGTCTGTTTAGCGCCATCTTAACTTCACCCCGCCTTCAGTTCATCATTATGACTTAAGCCATCTTGGTCGATCCATGACCGTAATTGTTCTTGGCAAATATTTTTGTAGAAGTGTGCCATTACTTCTTCCAGGCAGTGCCTTCACAAGATGGTGACCTCAGCCACTGCCAATACTCTTCAGAGATTGTCTGCCTGGCATCAGTGGTCGCATAACCAGGACTTGTGATATGCCTTAGCTGCCCATGCGACCATCCACCACCTGCTCCCATGGCTTCCAATGACCCTGATCAGGCTCAGCAGGTGCTACACTTTGCCCAAGGGTAACCTGCAGGCTAGCGGAGGGAAAGAATGCCTTTGGTAGAGACGTATCTCCACCCCGCCACTCTCTTAGAGTGTCTTAAATCTAGTCTACATATTTGCCTCTATTTCCCACCACCCTCTAGCAGCGTTTTTCATATTCTGTGTAAAAAAAAGCTTACCCCTGACATCTCCCTGAAGTTTCCTCCAATCACTTTAAAATTGTGCTATGTCATATTGACCATTTCTACCCTGCAAAAAAGGCACTATCTGTACACCGTCATTCTTAGCTCTTTATATATTTTGTACACGTCAATCAAGTCACCTCTCAACCTCCTTCACTCCAAAGAGAAAAGTCAACCCCTTCTCATATGACATGCTCTCTAATCCAAGCAGCATCTTGGTAATCTTCGCTGCACCCTCTCTAATGCTTTCAAATTCCTCCTATACTGGGCAAAGAAATTTATGTTCAAGCAATTAATAAATTCTGGAATGAGAAGCTCTTGCCTTTAATGTTAGCTGTGAAGCAACCTTGGCAGGTAACCAAACGCAAGTGAGCAGTTGTTCTTGGCGTGAGTCACCATGTCTGTTTGGTGTTGCTCACAGGGCATCAAGGCCAAGTAGTGATCCGATGAAGCTAGATCAGAACCTGACACCTAACAGGATTAGGGAGCATAAACACAGTGTGGCATTATAACCACGAGGCTTCCGAATTTTTGCAATTAGATTTTGAGCACAGTATAACATTTTCAGTTGCAATTTACCCTTCATTTATTTCCCAATAATTACTTGGGAAATTAATGGATATAAGATTTAAACTTAGGTCCTCCATAGCAATCAACAAATTTAGCACTGAAATTGAATTTATGAAGTACTTCCTAAGCCTCCCTATAACCACTTTAATGAGACATGACTTCATATTAAGTTGCAGGCAGAAGTTTGCTCTGACACTTCTAGGCTGCTCTAATTTGTTGTTGAGTGCTAGGAGACGGCACAGCAATATTCCTTGCAATTTAACAAACCAGTTTATCATTCGGTGGTAATGTCAAAGAGGCAACAATGAGAAAACCAAGCATATTTTAGTGTTACTCAAATTGAGTTCCTAATTGGCTTCTCTGATAACATGTGCATTGACATTTAAAGGCAGAGATTATACATTTACCTCTGTATGAACAAAGACCTTGGTACATCAAATTATTTGAATTACTCTGATAGGTTCTATACAGTCATAGAGTCATAAAATACTATAACACAGAAGCAGGCCATTTGGCCCATCTAGCTTGTACCAAACTATTTAAACTGCCTACTCCCATCAACCTGCAACCAGACCATAGCCCTCCATACCATTGGCATCCATATATCCATCCAAACGTTGCTTAAAAGTGGAAATCAAGCTTGCATGCACCACTTGCACAAACAGCTTGTTCCATACTCACACAATCCTCTGATTGAAGAAGTTTTCCTTAAAATTTTCACCTTCCACCCTTAATCCATGACCTCTAGTTCTAGTCTCATCCAACCTCAATGGAAAAACCTGTTTACATTCACCCTATCTATATCCATCATCTACTGAAAGCCTGTCAAATTGAGTCTCACAGGGGAATACTGAGGAATGGTGTCACAGTTAGAGGTGCAGTAAACCAGAGGATTTCCTACCCCTTTGGAGAAGGTAAAAGATTCTAAGTCTTTGCTTAGAACAGCAGTTCTGCCCAAATCCTGTTCAATAATCCTCTTTCACTCAATTTAATGTAAGGAAATAAAATTAATCATGATTCTTGGCAGATGGAATTTAATGCAGACAAGTCTGATGTGTTGCACATTGGAAGGACAAACCAGGATAGGACTTACACAGTGAGAGGTAGAACATTGAGAAGCAGGGAAGAATGAAGGGATCTGGAACTGGCATCACAGGCAGAGAGAGTCATAAAGAGACCTATTGACACATTGGCCTTCAGTACTGAGAACAGGAGTTGACATTGGTGAGACAAAATTTGGACTACTGTGTGCATTTCTGGTCACCTACTTACAAGAAATGTATCAATAAGATTGAAAGAGTGCAGAGAAAACTTGCAAGGATGCTGCTGAAACTTATAGGAAAAGGTTGGAAAAGTTCAGGACTTTATTGCCTGGTGCATAGAACGAGGGGAAATTTCAGAGGTATGCAAAATCATGAGGGATATATTTAGTATAAATGCAAGCAGGCTTTTTTCACTGAGGTTATCTGAGACTGCAGCTAGAGGTCATATAGGTGTAAGAAGGCCATTCTATGATTTCAAGTCTCTGAAGAGATTTTACAATCAGGATTTTGATAGAATTCAAAGACATGTAAATAAGAAATAGAATTTATTTGCCAAAGAGTATGTTTGAGATTCAAATGCACAATATTTTAAATCTCATAATAACCTATTAAGTGAATTCGCAGTCATTAAAGTAACAGATAGGTATTATTTATAACTCTTCTGTTACCATCTTAGGAAGCAATTTACAGGTTAGTATCTTGTTAATGATCATTCAGTTTGTGTTCTGTCTCATACTGCATAACAAAACGAGTTCACCTTAATGTCAACATTTGCCTGCTAATATTGCCTACTAATTGCCAACAAACACTGAAATAAAATCTAGAATGTGAAAGTTAGGCACATACTCCTGCTCTCATTAACTGGGAGCACATTCCCTTTCATAAATAATTCTAAAGACCTGATTCAGTGCACTGGGAAATGAAGAAAAAGGGCATTTGGCAGAAAGTTGTCTTAAAAATGTGTTTTCTGACTATCAACTCAAAACATAAAAAACTTTACTAATTGAATTAACACATCGTCAGTGGCCACTTCACTGGGTACTGTGCATCCTGTACTGAACAGGGGCCACTGAGTGTATGCTCGTGATCTTCTGTTGCTACAGCCCATCCACTTCAAGTTTCAACGTGTTGTGCATTCAGAGGTGCTCTTCTGCACACCACAGTTGTAACGCATGGTTATTTGTGTTACTGTCACTGGTAAATAGAACTGAAGCTATTTACAAAAAAGGTTAATAGAAAGAGGTACACACCAACAGTATGCGCAAACATGTACACATACAAATACATTAATAACACAGGCACACCAACATGGAAACACAGACTGCAGAATAATTGCTGGCAGCAGACAGGAGAATTTGAGTGTCTCAGAAACTGCTGACCTCCTGGGATTTTCACACACAACAGTCTCTAGAACGTACAAAAAACGGTGCACAAAAAAAGCAGAGGAAAAGCAAAGTGAGCAGCAGTTCTGTGGGCAATAATTGCCTTGTTAATGAGATTGCTCAGCAAAGAATGGTCAGGCTGGCTCAAGCTGACAGGAAGGCAACAGTAACTTTGCTTTTTGTTGAATCCTGAGACCTGATTGTGAGTGACCAGTGTTTTCTTAACCAGTGCGTCCAAGGCAGGAGCTGAGGCTTCACCAACTATCAGAGCCTTTGTTGAGGGAGAGACCGTGCACTGTCCTTGTTGTAATGTGAGTATTAAAAGTAAGTTAATACGAATTGGGAAGCTGTTGGTAACAAGGTGCTGGTTCCGGGTTGATGGGGTTTTACTCCTGGTATGCATCGTATGTAGTGCCACCACATGCCGCACGAGGTACCCGAAAGCCTCTGTGTTGTAAATATCATTTGCCGTCCCAGATAAAGATGTTCTTTTGGCCATAAAATTGTCGAGTGGTCCTTTTGTAAAGTAGAAGTTACCACACATTGTGTATTGTGTACAGTTCTGGTCACCGAATTATAGGAAAGATGTCAACAGACTAGAGAGAGTACAGAGGAGATTTACTAAAATGTTACCTGGGTTTCAGCACCTAATTTACAGGATAAGGTTGAACAAGTTCGGTCTTTATTCTTTGGAGCGTAGAAGGTTGGGGGGGACTTGATAGAAGTATTTAAAATTATGACGGGGATAGATAGAGTTGATGTGGATAGGCTTTTTCCATTGAGAGTGGGGAAGATTCAAACAAGAGGACATGAGTTGAGAGTTAAGGGACAAAAGTTTAGGGGTAACACGAGGGGGAACGTCTTTACTCAGAGAGTGGTAGCTGTGTGGAACGAGCTTCCAGTAGAAGTGGCAGAGGCAGGTTCGATTTTGTCATTTAAAAAAAATTGGATAGGTTTATGGACAGGAAAGGAATGGAGGGTTATAGGCTGAGTGCAGGTCAGTGGGACTAGTGAGAGTAAGTATTCGGCATGGACTAGAAGGGCCAAGATGTCCTGTTACATGGTTATATTTTTGGTGACAAGGTGAACTGGTTTTGTGGATGTGTCGGCACATTTCCAACAGGAGCTGTGAGCGGACGAGGAGCCTTGCGTTCAGATGGCTACTTTCAGGACTATCAGTGAATTTGTAGAGGGAACCAAGGACTGGTTGGAGTATAAGGAAAGTTTGCGACACTTTCTGTGCTAATGGAATTACTGAGGAGGCTAAGAAGTGCTCTGTGTGAGGGGCAAAGACTTACAAGCTGATAAGGAACTTAGCCGCGCCACAGAAACTGGGAGAAATTCCATATGACGAACTGGTCAAGCTCGTGGGAAACCACCACAATCCAAAGCCTTCAGTGATAGTCCAACAGTTTAAGTTTCACAGCCATGTCCGGAAGCCAGGTCAGTCTGTGGGTGATTTTGTGGCCGAGCTTCAGCAGCTGTCGGTGCATTGTGATTTCAGAGCCATGTTGGGTGACACGCTCCGTGATAGATTAGTATGCAGCATTAATAATGACGCCACACAACGCCGCTTGTTGGGGGAAACCCCACCGTTGACTTTCAAGAAACCCCTAGGGATTGCCTAAGGCATGGGGATGGCTGCTAATAATGCCAAGGATATACAGAAAGGACATGGGGGGGTCACAGTTGGCGGCAGTGCGCCAAGTCAGGAGGGAGACTGGTAAACAGGCAAAGCGGGTGGAATGTTTTCGATGTGGAGGGATGCACTATGCAAATTTTTGTAGATTCAAAGAATCTGTCTGCTATGCTTGTAGCAAAAAGGGACATTAAGTTTGAGATTGATTCAGGGGCTACTGCATCGGTCATTAGTGAAGAGACCTACAGGAGGACATGGGGGTCTAACCTGCCTCCTATCAGACCGTCTAAGCTCCAACTCAGGACCTATATGGTACAGCCCATACCTCATGTTCAGGTTGGTAATAGCTAAGGGCAGTAGGCCCAGTCTTTCGGGCCGCGATTGGCTTTGCAGAATCCGGCTCAACTGGCATGAAATTAAGTATGCACACATGATGGAGGACATTCTGCAGCAATATAATGATGTTTTCAGGGACGAGCTGGGCACACTGAAGGGCGTGACTGTGAAACTCCATGTCGACCCTGAGGCCACACCACGTTTTTTTAAGCCCAGGTCGATGCCCTATGTCATGAAAGGTAAAATCGAGGAGGAGCTGGTACATTACAGGGGCTGGGCATCACTGAGCCCGTCCAGTTTTCAAGGTGGGCGGCTCCCATTGTTCCAGTTTTGAAGGCGGATAAAATGGTGAGGATACGTGGGGACTACAAGCTTATGGTGAATCAGGTCTCTAAGCTGGAGGAGTACCCATTGCCATGGGTGGATGACCTGTTTGCGACCCTTTCAGGGGGGGTAAGCTGTTCACAAAGCTGGACATGAGCCAGGCCTACCAACAGCTGCTGCTCAACGAAGATTCAAAGGAGCATGTCACAATCAATACGCACATGGGATTATTCAGATACAATCACCAGGTGTTTGGAGTGGTGACTAGCCCCGCCATTTTCCAAAGGACAATGGACTCTTTGCTGCAGGGGATTCCGCACGTAGCAGTGTATCTTGATGATATTTTGATCACGGGAGCCATGGAGGGGGAGCATCTGGCTAACTTAGAACAGGAGCTAAAGAGGCTCTCAGATGCAGGGCTGCGGTTGAAACACGGAAAACGTGTGTTCCTGGCTCCGAGTGTGACCTACCTGGGACACAAGATCACAGCTGAGGGGCTTTGCCCGGTGGAGGACAAAGTGGGAGCTATCAAGGAGGCCCCAAGCCCCAAGAGCGTCACTGAACTCAGATCATTTTTGGGCATGGTGAATTATTATGGCAAGTTTCTTCCGGACCTCTCAAAGGTTTTGGCCCCAGTGTACAAGCTGCTTCACAATGACACTAAGTGGCGGTGGGGTGAAGAGCAGGCGGAAGCTTTCAAGGAAGTGGAAGTACTCCTGCACTCAGAGAAGCTGCTTGTTCACTATGACCCAAACAAGGAGATCACCCTTTCATGCGACACTTCACCCTATGGAGTCGGAGCAGTTCTCTCACACGTAAGGGAGGACCGTTCAGAGAAGCCTATTGGTTTTGCTTCATGTACCCTGACAGCTGCTGAGAAGGGATATTCACAGCTAGATAAAGAAGGTCTGGCCATTGTTTTTGCGGTCAAACGCTTTCATCAGTACCTCTATGGACGTGCATTCACAATTTATACAGACCATAAACCACTGATGAGCCTATTCAGTGAGACCAGATGCATCCCACTGCTAGCCTCAGCCAGGGTACAGCGTTGGGCTCTCACATTGTCAGCCTACCAGTATACTATAGTGTACAGAGCGGGTGGGGATAATGCAAACACCGATGCGCTGAGTTGACTCCCTTTACCTGAGACACCTGTTACTACATATGTGCCTCCAGAGACTGTGTTTTCATTGGAGAGGCTGTCAGAGACACCTGTAAAGGTGACCCAAATCAAGCAATGAACAGAGAGGGACCCAGTCCAGTCTCAAGTCAAGACTTTTCTTTTACAAGGTTGGCCCAGAGTTGTGGAAGGGGAGGAACTGAGACCTTATGCCAAACACAAGACCAAACTGAGTCTGCAGGATGGCTGCATTTTCTGGGGGGCGAAGGTCATCGTGCCTCCCCTGGCCATTCACAGATTGTGGAGGAAATTCATGAGACTCACCCAGGGGTGTCTCGAATGAAAAGCCTTGCAAGATCCTACGTCTGGTGGCCAAGAATGGATCAGGATCTGGAGAACAAGGTAAAATAATGCACGCAATGTCAGACCAATCAGAACATGCCACCACCAGCTCCTTTGCACCCATGGGAGTGGCCAGTCTACCCCTGGTCTAGGCTACATTTGGACTTTGCTGGCCCCTGTATGGGGCAGATGTTTCTTGTAATGGTAGTTGCGCACTCCAGATAGATAGAAGCTCACATTATGAGCAGCACCACAGCCCCCTCAAGGATAGACAAACTCAGGCAAGTGTTTGCAGTCCACGGGTTGCCTGACACTCTGGTCACTGATAATGGCCCGACGTTCACCAGTGAGCTGTTTGGTGAGTTCATGCGGCAGAATGGCATTCGTCACATTCATTCGGCCCCTTTCCACCCAGCCTCAAATGGTTTGGCTGAGCAGGCTGTTCAGACAGCGAAGGAAGGCCTGAAGCGGATGACAGGGGACTCTCTTAGTACCCGGCTTTCATGTTTCCTGTTTAAATACTGATGCACCATCAATAACTCTCTCTGAGACGTAAAGGCGAGATATTGGCTTTTATTGACTGGAAGAAGAAACAAGCAGTGGTTGACCACCATACTATATCCTGGAGACTGAGAGGCCGGGCTCAGGCCTCAATCGCCTTTATACCGGGGTCTGTGGGAGGAGCCACAGGAGCAGTCAGCAGGGGACGTGTCCAGACAGGTATATGTAGTTCACCACATTCACCCCCCCCCCCACTTTGTTTTAAAAGACAGTCCCCATGTGGCGAAGTTTCTTACAAGTATATTTACAGTTAAGTCTATCAGGTGGTCGAATCTGTCGCTGTGATCTATATAGCACCGGCTGTGATTGCACAGGTGCTGGTGGTGATTGCACCGGAGACGGAGGTTATGCTGGTTCCAGCCTAACTGGAGGTGTCAGCCCACTAGGCGTCAGTGATCCCTCACGCGTGTGCGAGGCACCTGGTATATACGTGTAAGAGACGCCCGATATAGGAGTGTCATGACGAGTCTGTGTAGGGCTCGGTGTGCGCGGTGTCACCTCGGGTACAGAGTTCATAGTTACCGTGGAGTGTTTGGGGTAGTGATCTGCTGCTCCTGCCGGCGCCAGGTCGCGGACGGAGACCGTGACCTCCCGCCCATCAGGTAAGACCACGTAGGCATACTGGGAGTTCGCATGTAGAAGGTGAACCCTCTCGACCAGCGGGGAGTATTTATTGCTCCTCGCATGTTTCTGGAGCAGCACTGGCCCTGGGGATGTCAGCCAAGTTGATAGGGTGGTCCCAGTGGCAGACTTCCTGGGAAAAGAGAATAGGCGCTCATGAGGGGTGGCATTGGTGGACGTACATAACAGGGAGCGGATAGAGTGGAATGCCTCAGGGAGGACCACCTGCCATCGAGAGACCGGCAACCCTTTTGACTTAAGGGCTAAAAGTGTGGCCTTCCAAACTGTGGCATTCTCCCTCTCCACCTGGCCATTACCCCGGGGATTGTAACTCGTGGTCCGACTAGTAGCAATGCCCCTAGTCAGGAGGTACTGGCACAGCTCCTCACTCATAAAGGAGGACCCTCTATCGCTGTGGATATAGCAGGGATACCCGAACAGAGTGAAGAGCTGGCGCAGGGTTTTTATGGTGGACGTGGTAGTGGTGTCGGGGCAGGGGATGGCAAAGGGGAACTGCGAGTACTCGTCGATAATGTTGAGGAAGTAGACATTGCCGTCAGTGGAGGGAAGGGGGCCCTTAACGTCAACACTCAGTCGCTCAAAGGGGCGGGTGGCCTTGACAAGTTGCGCCGTGTCAGGATGGTAGAAGTGCGGTTTGCACTCAACGCAGACTTGGCAGTCCCTGGTCATCGTCCTGATGTCCTCCAGGGAGTACGGCAGGTTCCGGGCTTTCACGAAATGGTAAAATCGGGTGACCCCCGGGTGGCAAAGATGTGCATGGAGGGCGTATAGCTGGTCGAGCTGTGCACTGGCACACGCTCCCCGAGATAGGGCATCAGGGGGCTCATTGAGCCTTCCAGGCCGGTACAGGATATCATAGTTGTAGGTGGAGAGTTCTATTCTCCACCGCAAAATTTTACCATTTTTGATTTTGCCCCACTGTTGGTTGCTGAACATGAACGCAACTGAGCGCTGGTCGGTCAGCAAGGTGAGGACACGGTCTCCGTCCGCGACCTGGCGCCTGCAGGAGCAGCAGATCACTACCCCGAACACTCCACGGTAACTATGAACCCTGTACCCGAGGTGACACCGCGCACACCAAGCCCTACACAGACTCCTCATGACACTCCTATACTGGCCATCTCGTACCAAGTGTTCCGCATGCTGTTCCGCCATGAGAGTTTTGCAGTCACAAGTTCGAACGAGTGTCTGTAGGGCTTGGAGAAACTGGGCGCTCGATTCTCCAGGCCGCTGTCGTCGCGTAGCTAAGCAATGTCTTGCATAGACGGTGTTCACCGGCCGCAGGTACTGTCTTTTGAGGGCGTCCAGTGCCCCTTCATAGGTCGGCAGGCCTCTGATAAGTGAGTAAACTTTCGGAGTGACCCTTGAGAGGAGAATTCGGCGCATAACAGTGGGTTCAGTTGCACTAACCTCCTCCAAGTATGATTGGAAGCATGCAAGCCAGAGTTCAAAGGCAAGAGCTGCTTCGGGTCTTGGGGGTCCAAATCCAATCTTTCCGGATGTAAAACGCTTTCCATGTTTTAAAACTTCCTGTCAATAAAATTGATGCACCATCAATAACTCTCTCTGAGACGTAAAGGCAAGATATCGGCTTTTAATGACTGGAAGAAAGAACAAGCAGTGGTTGACCACCATACTACATCCTGGAGACTGAGAGTCTGGGCTCAGGCCTCAATTGTCTTTATACCGGGGTCTGTGGGAGGAGCCACAGGAGCAGTCAGCGAGGGGGCGTGTCCAGACAGGTATATGTTGTTCACCACAAATACCGCCTCACTTCACAGACTACGACTGCACGCGCTCCAGCAGAGATGCTGATGGGGCGTAGGCCTAAGTCAAGATTGGACCTGCTACGCTCGGACATGAAGGCAACAGTGGAGAGAAAGCAGGAAAAGCAGAAGGAGGGACATGATCAACATACGCGAGAGAGACCGTTAGAACCAGATGACAACGTCTATGTGAGAAACTTCAGCAGTAGCAATAATCAGCAATGGCTACCTGGGGTTATTCTTAAGCAGAGTGGTCCAGTCTCCTATGTTGTTAAGCTGACTGATGGGCGTGTTTTCCGCAGACATCAGGACCATGTGCACCTGCGTCATGATTCCGGCTCAGAGGTAGACAGTTCCATGGAGTTTCCAATGGTGAGACAGACCACTGGGGAAGCATGTCCACCAGTGACTTTGCTAGAGAGAGACACACTGGCAGAGGGGGCAGAGTCCCCTGAAGAGGATGGACATTCTCCCGCAGACACACAGACCCCTCTCGTGTCCCCAACACTAGATCCGCCCAAAACATCCTCACCAGCGGTGCCTGCTGGGTCACTGGGGGTAGTGCGTAGATCGCAGCGCCCTCAAAAACCTCCTGCCAGACTGAATCTTTGATTGGTTAGTTTCTTTTGTTGTTGGATTGACTGTTGAATTTGCCACATTTTTTTAGGTATTTTGTACTGCTCTTATTTCCCAGTTCCTTTATATTTGGGGAGTTGGATTTTAAAGGGGGAGAAGTGTTGTAATGTGAGTATTAAAAGTAAGTTAATACCAATCAGGAAGCTGTTGGTAACAAGGGGCTGATTCCGGGTTGACGGGGTTTTACTCCCGGTATGCATTGTAAGTAGTTCCACCACCCATGCCGCGTAAGGTAACTGAAAGCCTCTGTATTGTAAATATCATTTGCTGTTTCAGATAAAGATGCTCTTCTGGCCATAAAATTGTCGAGTGGTCCTTTTGTAAAGTTTAAGTTACCACAATCCTGTTCCCTGCCAAGCCGAGCCACTGACAGGCAGCCATGTCTGGGAGCAGACTGTAAGGAAGAGAGGGTTCAGAAATGCCTTTCATACCCACAACCACTATCATCTAGAGGGTTGAGAACAGCAGATACCTGGGAACACTACCGCCTGGAAATCTTCCTCCAAGTCACTCACCATCCTGAATTGGAAACGTTCTTTCATTGTCGCTAGGTTAGAATCATGGAATTCCCTCCCTAACAGCAATGTGGGTGTATCTACACCTCAGGGACTGCAGCAGCTCAAGAAGGCAGTTTGTCAGCACCTTCTCAAGGGCAACTAGGGATTGGCAATAAATGCTGACTTAGCTGGTGATGCGCACATCCTGTAAATGAATATTTTTTTTAAAACATGGGAAAGGAACTGGAGCACCTGTTGGAGAGCTATGTGATTATGGGGAGAACATATGATTTCCTTACGGACATTGGCAGGAATTGAACCCCATTTGGTGAGCACTTGGTGCTGTAAACATTGGGCTAATCGCCTGCTACCATGGTCACCTGACCACAGCCTATCCAACACCCTCTTCCCATCTCCCAACTACCCCTCCCACAACCACACTTTTAACAACTTTCACTTTCCAACTACCCCTGCCCTCCGCACGTAAGCGCAATTGCGAAGAAAGCACGGCAGCATCTCTACTTCCTTAGACCACTGCGGAGATTTGGCATGACATCCAAAACGTTGTCAAATTCTATAGCTGTGTAGTGAGTATATTGACTGGTTGGTAACGGACTGGTATGGAAACACCAATGACTTTCAATGGGAAATCCTACAAAAAGCAGTGGATTTGGTCCGTAGATCATGAATGAAGCCTTCCCAACCATTGTGTGCATCTGAATGAAACACTGTCGTAGGAAAGCAGCATCCATCGTCAGAGATCCACAGCACCCAGGCCATGCTCTTTTCTCAATGCTGCCATCAGGTGGAAAATACAAGATACAAGAGCTTCAGGATTTGCACTACCAGGTTCAAGATCAGTTCAAGACCCCACAGCCGTCAGGCTCTAGAACAAAGGGGATAACTACACTCAGTTGCCCATGCACTGAAAGGTTCCCAGAACCAATTATCTCACTTTAACAACTATGTTGTTATTTCATGTTCTCATTATTCATTCCTATTCATTTATATTTGCATTTACACAGTTTGTTGTCTTCTGTACTCTAGTTGATCTTTTATTGATCCTGTTATAGTTACCAGTCTATAGATTTGCTGAGTATACCCGCAGGAAAATGAATCTCAGGATTGTATATGGGGATATATATGTACTTTGATAATACATTAACTTTGATTTAATTTGACTTTGAGCTCTACTTCCTCATCAAAATCTCCATTTCCCCTTCATAATCTGCCCCAATTCTTGCAGAAGCAGCAAAAGACTTAATTTGGTTCTGAAGTGCTATGAGGTGACCCAAAGTTATGAAAGATGTTATGTAGGCACCATTGATACCTCTTGTCTCAGTACTTCATTCCATGCACAGAGATATCCAGGGTAGCATTTAAATATAGACAATGAACAAATATAACACAGCCATGTTCATTTTCCTGTCTGGTTCCAATTCCCACAATGACTGTTTTAGTGGTATTAAAAAATCCGTCTTTCAGAAAGAATGAAGCATTTATGTGTCTTTGCTTAAAATACAAGTGACATTCCTTTCCCATAGATGTCAGCTTAATCTGTAGTGCAGTAAAAATGTTATGGCAGAAAACAGCTACTGTAAATTTTGTGCTTGCATATCATTCACTTGGGACAAGACATTGGAGGCAGCTTCTGTTACCTGTTTATGCTCACTGTTGACAGCAGTCACATTTCAGAACACAACGTCACCAGAATAAACACGTTGTGCTGCATTCTTTCAGACCTATGGAAAGCAATAAACTGCTGACATTTCAGGCTGAGACCCTTCATCAGGACCTCATCCTGATGTAGGATCTTGGCCCAAAATGTTGACTGTTTATTTCTTTACATAGATGTTGCCTGACCAGTAGAGTTCCTCCAGCATTTATGTGTGTTTCAAATAGTGAGACTCATTTTGGACATGATCAGAATCAGATATGTTACCATAGTCAAACAATATATCATAAAATTCCTTGTTTGTGGAAGCATTACGGTGCAATGCATAAAATATACTATAAATTATAAGGTACAGTACCATGCAAAAGTCTTAGGCACATTGTATTTTTAGCAAGGGTGCCTAAGACTTTTGCACAATACTGTAGTAATTTTATATATTGCACTGTACTGGTGTCACAAAAAATAGTTTCATGACACGTGTGTGATGATAAACCTGATTCTGCTATGGGTCTCTATTGTGGGATGAGAGTGGATGGAAGCACAGAGGGGCATTATGGTTGAGAAAAGGGGAAAGAGGAGGGCAGGGCAAGGGAAACACCAGAGAGATATTATGTAACAATCAATAAATCAATTGTTTGGAATCAAATTACATTACCTGATGTCTCAGGATTGGGCGTGTCTATATGTGCGCCACCCCCCACCCTGGCACTCCTTCTCTGCCACCTATCTCACACTCCTCCATGTTGCTCCATCCATGGCATTCCCAATATCCTTTGCTCCCACCAGATTTATAAACTTGCTTTTCACTCCACATGGACAAATAGAGTACTGTGTAAAAGGCTTAGACATCCTAGCTATATATACAGTGTATGTGTGTGTGTGCCTAAGACATTGGCGTAGTTCTGTAGATATATATATAGAACTCTATTGACCATATGTTACAACAATGGTGTGCAGAAGAGCATCTCTGAATGCACTACATGTTGAAATGAATGGGCTACAGAAAACCACAAACATACACTCAGTGGCCACTTTATTGGGTACAACAGCTGAAGTGGCCACTGAGTGTGTATTTATATACAATAGATAATAAAATTATACATAAACATATAATCAAATAAGTAGTGCAAAAAGGGAGCAAAAATAGTTCATGGGTTCACTGACTGATCAGAAATTTGAGACCCAGGTGGACCTTTCAGCAGAAACCTGGGCAAGCTCCTGGTGGAGATGAAGCACAATTTTTAGTAAGCATCAGACAGTCTGTGATGGATTCTCTTGGTGGCCAGGGAGGCAAATTCCACTGATCTCCCTGCTCAATCCCCTGTTGATTCCTCTTCCAGCTTACACAGCAGAGTGGCCCAGTGAAATCAACGGCACAAACAGAAGAAAGGTATTATCTGACTTAATTAATTAAGTTAATTTAAATATTTTAGATATTTAAAGTACATTTGCTAAGTATGCCCGCAGGAAAAAGAATCTCAAGATTTTATGTGGTGACATGTATGTACTCTGATAATAAATTTTCTTTGAACATTGAACTTTGTATAAGCATGTGTGTGTTTCTGTGATTATATTCTGTGTTGTGCATTGTGTCTGTCATGTCTGCATACGTGTTAGTGTGTGCTGTTTACGTGCATCTCTATATGTTGTGGGTTGCAAACATGAGGAAATCTGCAGATGCTGGAAATTCAAGCAACACGCACAAAATGTTGGTGGAACGCAGCAGGCCAGGCAGTGTCTATAGGAAGAAGTACAGTCGACGGTTCGGGCCAAGACCCTTCGTCAAGACCAACTGAAAGAAAAGACAGTAAGGGACTTGAAAGTAGGAGGGGGAGGGGGAAATCAAAATGATAGGAGAAGACAGGAGGGGTTGGGGTGAAGCTAAGAGCTGGAAAGGTGATTGGCAAAATGGATACAGAGCTGGAGAAGGGAAAGGATCATGGGACGGGAGGCCTAAGGAGAAAGAAAGGGGGAGAGGAGCCCCAGATGGAGATGGAGACCAGGCAAAGAGTGATGGGCAGAGAGAGAGAAAAAAGGAAGGGGGGAAAAATAAATAAATCAAAGATGGGGTAAGAAGCGGAGTAGGGGCATTAACGGAAGTTAGAGAAATCAATGTTCATGCCATCAGGTTGGAGGCTACCCAGACGGAATATAAGGTGTTGTTCCTCCAACCTGAGTGTGGCTTCATCTTGAGAGTACAGGAGGCCATGGATAGACATATCAGAATGGGAATGGGACGTGGAATTAAAATGTGTGGCCACTGGGAGATCCTGCTTTCTCTGGCGTTCAGAGCATAGGTGTTCAGCGAAACGGTCTCCAAGTCTGCGTCGGGTCTCACCAATATATAAAAGGCCACACTGGGAGCACCGAATGCACCTCTCTTGTCCATTTGTCCCCATCCCTTCCCACCAATCTCCCTCCCGGCACTTATCCTTGTTAGTGGATCAAGTGCTACATCTGCCCTTACACATCCTCCCTCACCACCATTCAGGGCCCCAGACAGTTCTTCCAGGTGAGGCAACCTGTGAGTCAGCTGGTGTGGTATACTGCGTCCGGTGCTCCCGGTGTGGCCTTTTATATATTGGTGAGACCCGACGCAGACTGGGAGACCGTTCACTGAACACCTATGCTCCAAGTACTGATTCAGGCTCTAAGCTCATCCGCTTTGTTCATGATGCTCCTTGCATTAAAATAGACACATCTCAAACCATTGGTCTGAGCGCATCCCTTCTCTATCACCTGCCTATCCTCCCTCTCACACTGTCTCCAAGCTTCTCTATTTGTGAGCCAACCGCCTCTTCCTCCATCTCTCCTGACTCTCTGAGGGTGGTGTCTGAAAAGAGGATGCTGTCCAAGTTGCATGCCATCTTGGACAATGACTCCCATCCACTCCATAATGTACTGGTTAGGCACAGGAGTACATTCAGCCAGAGACTCATTCCACCGAGATGTAACACTGAGCATCATAGGAAGTCATTCCTGCCTGTGGCCATCAAACTTTACAACTCCTCCCTCAGAGTGTCAGACACCCTGTGCCAATAGGCTGGTCCTGTACATATTTCCACTTGGCATGATTAACTTATTATTATTTAATTATTCATGGTTTTATATTGCTATATTTCTTGGTTGGTGCGGCTGTAAAAAAACCCAATTTCCCTCGGGATCAATAAAGTATGTCTGTCTGTCTGTCTGTAGGTTCCCACTCCACAGTGATTCTAGTTTAAAATCTCCCCAATAGCCTTTGCAAACCTCCCCACCAGGATTTTGGTCCCCTTGTTATTCAAGTGTAACCCGACCTTTCTGTACAGGTCACGCCTGCCCCAAAAGAGGTCCCAGTGATCCAGAAATCTGAATCCCTGCCCTCTGTTCCAACCTTTTAGCCACGCATTTATCCTCCGCCTCATTCTGTTCCTATACTCACTGTCGCATGGCACAGGCAGTAATCCGAGATGACGACCTTTGAGATCCTGATTCTCAACTTCCTTCCTAACTCCCTGTAGAAAGTTTTCAGGACCTCCTCCCTTTTCTTGCCTATGTCTTTGGTACCAATATGTACCATGACCTCCGGCTGTTCTCCTTCCTGCTTCAGGATATCATGGATGCAATCAGAAACATCCCAGACCCTGGCACCTGGGAGGCAAATTACAATCCGTGTTTTTTTCCTGCGTCCACAGAGCCGCCTGTCTGACCCCCTCTATAGAGTCCCCTCTCACTGCTGCCATCCTCTTCCTTTCCCCACCCTTTTAAGCCATAGGGCTGGACTCTGTGCCAGAGGCACGGCCACTGTTGCTTCCCCCAGGTAAGCTGTCTCCCCCGCCCCCCCAACAGTACTCAAACCGGAGTACTTATTGCTAAGGGGAACAGCCACAGGGGCACTCTCTGGTATCTGACTTTTGCCCTTCCATCTCCTGACTGTGACCTACCTCTCTGTCTCCCGAAGCCCAGTTGTGATTACCTGCCTATAGCTTCTCTCTATCACCCCCTCACCCTGCCTGAGCAGACGGAGGTTGTCGAGCTGCATCCCCAGTTCCCTAACACGGTGGTAAGGAGTGCAGCTCGATGCACCTGGTGCAGATGTGGCCGGCTGGGAGTCTCCAGGACTTCCCACATCTAACCCGAGCAGAGAATACCAGCCTCACATACATACTTCCTGTCTGTATTCTACACAGGCAACCTACCTCACCTCGACCCATCTTTGCCGAAGCTCTGTTGAGCCAAAGCTTTCCTAATCTGTCTCCCTGTACTCTGTTAACCACTCTATAAAGCTGTCTCCTTTTAAACTCTTCTCGAGTTTCTAACCGTCTCTTTTTAAACTCTTCTCGCTGTTCAACCTGGCTGATGTCCATGCACTTGCGCAGTCGTGCCCCGATCAAACCACTGAAGAAATAACGTCAAGAAATAAAGCGGCCAATAAGTGTACATTCTTGGTTTTCTGCTGCTGTAGTCCATTCAATTCATGGTTCAACATATTGTATGTTCGTAGATGCTCTTATGCACATCACTACTGTAACACATGGTTATCTGTGTTACTGTTGCCTTCCTGTCAGCTTGAACCAGTCTGGCCATTCTCTTATGACCTCCCTGAATAACAAGGTATTTTCACCCACAGAACTGATACAATCTGGGTGCTTCTTTGCTTTTTGCACCAGTCTCTGTAAACTCTAGAGACTGCTGTATGTGAACATCCCAGGGGATCAGCAGTTTCTGAGATACTCAAACCACCCCATCTGGCACCAACAACCATTCCATGATCAAAGTCACTTAGATCACATTTATTCCCCATTCTGCTGTTTAGTCTGATCAAAAATTGAACTGCTTGACCATATCTGCATGCTTTTATGCATTGAGTTGCTGCTACATGATTGGCTAATTAGATATTTGAGTTAATGTGCAGGTGTACAGGTGTACTTAATAAAGAGGCCACTCAATGTAGATAAGCCATGAATGGAGGGATAGTGAGCATGTGTAGGCAGAAGAGAATCAGTATAATTGGGCATTGTGTTCCACACAGACGTTGTGGTTCTGGTGCTATTCTGTCCTATATAGAAGACGTCAAAATATATCCCAACTTCAAACCCTGTCCAAATCTAGGAAAGGAGTTAAAACTCTGAATTGATACATTTACGATGACAGTGGGCAAGATAAGATCAATGATGATTCAATATTCAGAGTAAGGTTGATTTCCAAGTACATAGTATATGGCACCATATATGACCCTGAGATTCATTTATTTGAGGGCATTCACAGTAAAGCAACAAAATACAATAAAGCCGATGAAAAACAATGCAAGTAAAAACTAATAAACAACTGATGTGCAAAAAAAGATAAACTGTGTGAATACAAAATACAGGTATGTATATGTAAATTTCTTGTTGCAATTCATTGTTTTTTTATGCATTGGACTGTACTGCTGTCCTCTCTCATCTGCATTACCTTACATATTATCATAAGATCAGAAAGCACAAACTATTCAAACAATTTTCTACGAGGAGTGATTGATATGTTCATGGCCTAAGGTAGAAAGGGTCAATTTTAGAAAACCTAGCACATTTATTTTTCTACATAGTCCCCTCCTCCATTTACACACTTAGTCCAGCGGTCGTGGAGCATACAGACCTTGGACCAGAAAGTGTCCACAGATGGATAATTGATAAGTTTGTGGCCTAAGTTAGAAGGCGATTAGTTATACATCTCTCATTACATGCACATGCAGCTCAACTCTTTGAGTGATTATGCAGAAAGTTTGAAGTTAATAACTCATCTCCTTCTACCTTTTGGAAGAAGACAGCGAGGCTTTGAGAGGAAGTGCGGCGGCGGCCATTTTCAAATTGCTTCTCACATCGGAGTTCTGAGAGGCGGGACTGCGCAGGCGCGTGAAGGAGGTCTGGGAAGGAGGGAAGATATAAAAAGAACGCAGCCTTAAGAATCAGGCAGCTTTGTTTGCGGGCAGCAGAGTGCGCGGGGAGCAGAGTGTAGGGCTTGGGCTCAGAGGGCTTAGGCGGAAAAAGGCACAGTAGGCTTATCTTTTAGTTCTCCTTGTTATTTTCAGTTATTCGGGAAGTATGAATGTGAGGGCAGCTTGTTGTTGCGGTGTCGGATGTGGGAGGTCCTGGAGTCTCCGAGCCTCCCAGACGTCCACATCTGCACCAGGTGCGCTGAACTGCGGCTCCTGAGGGACCGAGTTAGGGAACTGGAGCTGCAGCTTGAGGACCTTCGCCTGGTCAGGGAGAATGAGGAGGTGATAGAGAGGAGTTACAGGCAGGTGGTCACTCCAGGGCCATGGGAGGCAGATAGGTGGGTCACGGTCAGGAAGGGGAAGAGGCAGGTACTAGAGAGTACCCCAGTGGATGTACCCCTTGACAATGTTTGAGTACTGTTGGGGGGACAGCCTACCTGGAGGAAGTGACAGTGGCCGGGACTCCGGCACAGGGGACGGCCCTGTAGCTCAGAACGGTAGGGATAGAAGAAAGAGGACCATAGTAATAGGGGACTCGATAGTCAGGGGTTCAAACAGGCGGTTCTGTGGAGGTGATCGGGAGCCCCGGATGGTAGCTTGCCTCTCTGGTGCCAGGGTTCGGGACGTTTCTGATCGCGTCCAAGATATCCTGAAGTGGGAGGGTGAGGAGCCAGAGGTCGTGGTACATGTAGGTACCAATGACATAGGTAGAAAAGGGGAAGAGGTCCTGAAACGAGAGTACAGGGAGTTAGGAAGGCAGTTAAGAAGAAGGACCGCAAAGGTAGTAATCTCGGGATTACTGCCTATGGCACGTGACAGTGAGAGTAGGAATGGAATTAGGTGGAGGATGAATGTGTGGCTGTGGGATTGGCGCAGGGGGCAGGGATTCAATTTTCTGGATCATTAGGACCTCTTCTGGGGCAGGTGTGACCTGTTCAAGAAGGACGGGTTACACTTGAGTCCTGGGGGGACCAATATCCTAGCGGGGAGGTTTGCTAGGGCTACAGGAGACTTTAAACTAGTAAGATGGGGGGGCGGGAATCAATTTGAGGAAACTATGGGAGAGGAGGTTAGTTCACCAGTAGAGCAAGTAAGTAGACAGTGTGTGAGGGAGGAAAGGCAGGTGATAGAGAAGGGATGCGCTCAGCCCAAAGATGTAGGGGAGAAGAAAGAAAAGGATAATAAATTTGAATGCATTGTTAGGGATGAAAAGAGAGGAGGAGGTGGAGAGTATCTTAAATGCATCTATTTTAATGCTAGGAGAATTGTAAGAAAGGTGGATGAGCTTAAAGCGTGGATTGATACCTGGAATTATGATGTTGTAGCTATTAGTGAAACATGGCTGCAGGAAGGGTGTGATTGGCAACTAAATATTCCTGGATTTAGTTGCTTCAGGTGTGATAGAGTAGGAGGGGCCAGAGGAGGAGGCGTTGCATTGCTTGTCCGAGAAAATCTTATGGCGTTGCTTTGGAAGGATAGATTAGAGAGTTCCTCTAGGGAGACTATTTGAGTGGAATTGAGGAATGGGAAAGGTGAAGTAACACTGATAAGAGTGTTTTATATGCCACCTAATAGGGGGTATGAGTTGGAAGAGCAAATGTGTAAGGAGATAGCAGATATTTGTAGTAAACACAATGTGGTGATTGTGGGAGATTTTAATTTTCCACACGTAGATTGGGAAGCTCATTCTGTAAAATGGCTGGATGGTTTAGAGTTTGTGAAATGTGTGCAGGATAGTTTTTTGCAACAATACATAGAAGTACCGACTAGAGATGGGGCAGTGTTGGATCTCCTGTTAGGGAATGCGATAGGTCAGCTGACAGATGTATGTGTTGGGGAGCACTTCGGGTCCAGTGATCACAATAGCATTAGATTCAATATAATTATGGAGAAGGACAGGACTGGACCTAGAGTTGTGATTTTTGATTGGAGAAAGGCTAACTTTGAGGAGATGCGAAGGGACTTAGAGAGAGTGGATTGGGTCAAGTTGTTTTATGGGAAGGACGTAATAGAGAAATGGAGGTCATTTAAGGGTGAAATTATGAGGGTACAGAATCTTTATGTTCCTGTTAGGTTGAAAGGAAAGGTTAAAGGTTTGAAAGCACCATGGTTTTCAAGGGATATTAGAAACTTGGTTCGGAAAAAGAGGGATGTCTACAATAGATATAGGCAGCATGGAGTAAAGGAATTGCTTGAGGAGTATAAAGAATGTAAAAGGAAACTTAAGAAAGAGATTAGAAAAGCTAAAAGAAGATACGAGGTTGGTTTGGCAAATAAGGTGAAAGTAAATCCGAAAGGTTTCTACAGTTATATTAAAAGCAAGAGGATAGTGAGGGATAAAATTGGTCCCTTAGAGAATCAGGGTGGTCAGCTATGTGTGGAGCCGAGGGAGATGGGAGAGATTTTGAATGATTTCTTCTCTTTGGTATTCACTCAGGAGAAGGATATTGAATTGTGTAAGGTGTGGGAAACAAGTAAGGAAGTTATGGAACCTATGACAATTAAAGAGGTGGAAGTACTGGCGCTTTTAAGAAATTTAAAAGTGGATAAATCTCCGGGTCCTGGCAGGATATTCCCCAGGAGCTTGAGGGAATTTTGTGTAGGGATAGCAGGAGCTCTGACAGAGATCTTTAAGATGTCATTAGAAACGGGGATGGTGCCGGAGGATTGGCGTATTGCTCATGTGGTTTCATTGTTTAAAAAGGGTTTTAGAAGTAAGCCTAGCAGTTATAGACCTGTCAGTTTGACATCAGTGGTGGGTAAATTAATGGAAAGTATTCTTAAAGGTAGTATTTATAATTATCTGGATAGACAGGATCTGATTAGGAGTAGCCAGCATGGATTTGTGCGTGGAAGGTCATGTTTGACAAACCTTATTGAATTTTTTGAAGAAGTTATGAGGAATGATGACGAGGGTAAGGCAGTGGATGTAGTCTATATGGACTTCAGAAAGGCCTTTGACAAAGTTCCACATGGAAGGTTAGTTAAGAAGGTTCAGTCGTTAGGTATTAATGCTGGAGTAATAAAATGGATTCAACAGTGGCTAGATGGGAGATGCCAGAGAGTAGTGGTGGATAATTGTTTATCGGGATGGAGGCCGATGACTAGCGGGGTGCCTCAGGGATCTGTTTGGGCCCAATGTTGTTTGTAATATACATAAATGATCTGGGTGATGGGGTGGTAAATTGCATTTGTAAGTATGCCGATGATACTAAGGTAGGAGGTGTTGTGGATAATGAGGTGGGTTTTCAAAGCTTGCAGGGAGATTTATGCCAGTTAGAAGAATGGGCTGAATGTTGGCAGATGGAGTTTTATGCTGCGAAGTGTGAGGTTCTACATTTTGGCAGGAATAATCCAAATAGAACATACAGGGTAAATGGTAGGGCATTGAGGAATGCAGTGGAACAGAGAGATCTAGGAATAACAGTGCATAGTTCCCTGAAGGTGGAATCTCATGTAGATAGGGTGTTGAAGTAGGGTTTTGGAACACTGGCCTTTATAAATCAGAGCATTGAGTACAGAAGTTGGGATGTAATGTTAAAATTGTACAAGGCATTGGTAAGGTCAAATTTGGAATATTGTGTACAGTTCTGGTCACCGAATTATAGGAAATATATCAATAAATTAGAGAGAGTGCAGAGACGATTTACTAGGATGTTACCTGGGTTTCAGCACTTAAGTTACAGAGGATGGTTGAACAAGTTAGGTCTCTATTCATTGGAGCGTAGAAGGTTGAGGTGGGATTTGATCGAGGTATTTAAAATTTTGAGAGGGATAGATAGAGTTGACATGAATAGGCTGTTTCCATCGAGAGTAGGGGAGGTTCAAACGAGAGGACATGATTTGAGAGTTAGTGGGCAAAAGTTTAAGGGAAACACGAGGGGGTATTTCTTTACTCAGAGAGTGATAGCTGTGTGGAATGAGCTTCCTGTAGAAGTAGTAGAGGCCAGTTCAGTTGTGTCATTTAAGGTAAAATTGGATAGGTATATGGACAGGAAAGGAGTGGAGGGTTATGGGCTGAGTGCGGGTAGGTGGGACTAGGTGAGATTAAGAGTTCGGCATGGACTAGGAGGGCCGAGATGGCCTGTTTCCGTGCTGTGATTGTTATATGGTTATATACCTTAGGCCACAAACTTATCAATCACCCCGTTGCGTTATTAACTTAAAACTTTCTGCATAATCACTCAAAGAGTTGAACTGCATGTGCATGTAACAATTGCTGTATAACTCATCTCCTTCTCCCTTAGACCATGAACTTATCAATCACCCCTTGCTGTGGACACTTTCTGGAGGTTCAAGATCCGTATGCTCCACGACCGCTGGACTAAGTGTGTAAATGTAGGAGGAGACTATGTTGAAAAATAAATGTGCTAAGTTTTCTAAAATTGACGTCTGTCTACTTTAGGCCATGAACTTATCAATCACCGCTCATTTGTTATTTTTTTAACTGTCCAATTAGCCTCATTATCCATTCCTTTAAACCTTCCCTATGAGGCATTAGTCTCATTACTTCTTGAAATTACAGCCAAATTTGGTTTTGCCAGCCTTTCATATAATGCATTCCAAGTTACAGCATATAAAGCAAAAAAAAAGATCCTTGTGTCATGTGTGCATTTTATTGCAATTCATCTTCAAACCTGACCCTCCTATGCACTGAGATTTTCTCACTCGTTCTAACACTGGAGTGTCAAGCAGGTTATCTCCTCTGGGAAAGGAAAGAGAGAGAGTGAGAATTCAGTTTCTTTGCTTTGCTTTTTTTGTTCAATGTTACAGAAGGTGAACTGCTCCTATCAATGTAAAGGAGTGTTTCTGTAAGTCAGTGTGAGCATTGCACTGAGCAATTGGATGCTACATCTTTAAGATGAATCGTTGAACCAGTAAGATGTTACTGATCAATATTGCAGCAATATATCTAGAAGAGCCTTCCTCTTTAGACTTCATTTATGAGGTGAAGTCCAATAAACAATTACTATGAATCAGATGTGATAAATAAGCATAGTACTTTACCAAGAATCATAGGATTAGTTTAAGAATCTCAGTGCTATTATTGCACACAGCAATGTTGCTATATATCACACCACTGACTAGTAATCTGAAAAAAATATTTTGCGGTGTACAGTTTTCCTCTGAAATAAACTTCAGTTTTCAGGGCAATCATTTTAAAATACAATCAATCCACATCTCTAGCCATGAGATAATATGGCTCCACATTTAAAAAAAAAATCTCTTAACATTGTGACCTACACTATGAAAATAATCCATCAAAAACATTGTGCTGAGTTTCTGCTGAGCTATGCTGCAAGATTTCTTAATGCATTTTTATCTTTCTCCGTGTGACATTTGCGTTTCCAATGGTGCAGAGAGGGATTTTCATTAGTGGGGCTTGCTAAGGAAGCACCATTACCTCTTGGCCTGTAGCACCAATATACTCAATGGTCAAGGTCTGTGCTTCTGTACCTGCGGACTCACTTTCAACGACTCTTCATATCATGCTCTTGATTTTTTTGTTTATTTATTTTCTCTTTTTGTATGTGCATGGTCTGTAGTCTTTTGCACATTTGTTGTTTGCCTTATTGGATGTAGTTTTTCATTGATTCGATTGTGATTTTTGGATTTACTGGGACTGATTAAGGATAGTTAACATGGCTTCATGTGTGGTAGGTCATGTCTAACCAATCTTACAGAGTTTTTTTGAGGAAGTTACCAGGAAAGTGGATGAAGGCGAGGAAGTGAATGTTGTCTACTTGGTCTTTAGCAAGGCATTTGACAAGGTCCTGCATGGGAGGTGCTCCTCCTCCCTTTTCTTTCTTCCATGGCCTTCTGTTCTCTCCTATTAGATTTTCCTTTCTCCAACCCTGTATCTCTTTCTCCAGTCAACTTCCCAGCTCTTTACTTCACCTCTCCCCTTGCTGATTTTGCCTATCACCTTGTGTTTCTCCCTTCCCTCACCCCACCATTTAAATCTGCTCCTCAGCTTTTTTTCTCCAGTCTTGCTGAAGAGTCTCAGCTCAAAACTTCAACTGTACCCTTTTCCATAGATGCTACCTGGTCTGCTGTGTTCCTTCAGCATTTTGTGTGTGTTCCTCAGATTTCCAGCATTTGCAGATTTTCTCTTGACTGAAGTATTGTTCATAGATTCAATGGCGATTTAGAAATCATATAGCAGACGGAAAGAAGCAGTTCCTGAATCACTGAGTGTGTACCTTCAGGCTTCTGTACCTCCTTCCTGATGTAGCAATGAGAGGAGGTATGTCCTGGGTGGTGGAGTCCTAAATGAAGGATGCAGCCTTTCTGAGGCAATGCTCCTTGAATATGTATTGAATACTACGGATACAACACATTTCTAAGTCGTGTTAGCTGTTATTCAAAATACGTTTGAGGAGACTTGGTATGTCACCAAAGACTCCTGCAACTTTTCACTATCATGGAGAGCATTCTAACTGGTTGCATCACCATCTGGTGTTGAGGGTCCACTGCACAGGATCAGAAAAAAGCTGAAGAAAGTTGTGAACACAGCCAACTCCATCATGGGCACCAGCCCTTCCAGCATTGAGGACATCTCCCAAAAAAAAGGTGATGCCTCAGAAAGGCAGCATCCATAATTAAACACCCAGGACATGCCCTCTTCTTGTTGCTACCATCAAGGAGGAGGTACAAGAGCCTGAAGACAGACACTCAGCATTTCAGGGCCAGCTTCTTCCAATCCACGATTATAATTCTGAATAGACAATGACCTCAAGAACACAACCTCAATACTTTTTCTCTTTTTTGCATTACTTCCTTAATTTAATATCTATCTATCTATCTATATATATTTCTTATTATAATCTACAGTTTATATTTTTATGTATTGCAATGTACTGCTGCCACAAAGCAACAAATTTCTTGAGATATACCAGTGATATTAAACCTGATTCTGTCATGGAAGTGATAAGTGATCCTGAATGTGGATCTGGTCACAATAGCTGATCGCAGTAAATCGCCCCTTACATAGGTAAGTGGGAAGAGTGTTCTAAGGGTAGCTTATGGCCAGGTAAAAGAGAAGAAATTTCAGGTGGCATGCGATTTTGGCTGCCACACAACTCCGGTGATCCAGACCTCTCGTATTGTCCATGTGGAGTTTACACATTCTCCCCTGAAGCCAGAAAGCCCTCCCACATTCCAAAGATAGGCAGCAGCACACATTTTGCTGGAGGAACGCCAGGAACACTCTGATGTTGTGCTCAGCTCTGGTCATCCGGCTATAGGAAAGGTGCCTTTAAGATGGAAAGAGTTCAGGGGAGATTTACGGAAATGTTACCAGATCTTGAGTGACTGAGTTATGGAGAGAGGTTGAGCATGTTGGACTTTTATTACTGGAACGAAAGAATGAGGGGTGATCTTACAGAGATGTGTAAGATCATGAGGGGTATAGATAGGGTCAATGTGCAGAGTCTTTAACCCCAGAATGGGGAATCAAAAATACCCAGGGCACCATAGTAGCCATTGTGATCAGCACAATGGTATTACAGACCAGGGCATAAGAGTTCAGAGTTCAACTCCAGCATCATCTTTAAGGAGTTGGTACATCCTCCTTGTGACCACAGGGGTCTCCTATGGGTGTTCTGATTTTCTCCCACAGTCCAAAGACATACCAGTTATAGCTTAATTGGCCATTGTAAATTGTCCTGTGATTAGGCTAGGAGGAAATCAGGGTTTGCCTGGTGGTGCAGTTTGAAGGACCAAAAGGTGCATTCTGCACTGTATCACTAAATAAAATAAATGAAACTGGAGAACGTATTGTGGCGAGCATTTAGTCCAGAATGACAGACAAGGGAGCTCTTTAACTCAACACCCATTTTATTGTGATAGACACAAAGCAGACCGGGCACCATGACCCAGAGAGTGAACCCTACCAGTCTCACACCAGTGGGGGAGGTGACCATCACACACCCCGGTTACAGTTAGGGTGACCCACAAATACACAGCAAATATCTATATAACAAGCTGAAATGTAACGGTAAATAAACTGGAAGTTCCCACCATAATCCCACAAAAACACTTTAATACAAGAACGGTAAACAGTACTAGTCATTAGAAATGCAAGGTAAAAGAGAAACCTAAGGAGAATCATTTTCACTGAGGGAGCGGTCAGTATATGGAATGAGCTGCAAGAGGATGTAGTTGAGGTGGGTTCATCAACGACATTGAAGTGGTACTTGAACAGGTACATTGGTAGGAAAGGGCAAGAAATGAAGGTGGGCCAAATGTGACCAAATGAAACTAGCATAGGTAGGAATCCCGGCTGGCAAAGACCCACTTCCATGCTGCAGACTCTAACAGCAAGTAGCCTCCAACCTGAAGGCATGAACATCGATTTCTGCAGCTGCTGGTAATTATCCCTGCTCCCCCTACCCTCTTCTTCAATTGCTCATCAATTACCAGTCATTGGAGAAATTGATATTCATGCCATCAGGTTGCAGACTATTTTTACCTCTTACTGTCATCTCTCTATCACCTCCCCCTCGTGCCCCTCTTGCTTCCCTTACTCCCATGGTCCACTCTCCTCTCCTATCAGATTCCTTCTTCTCCATTTCCTTATCTTTTCCACTTACCACCTCCCACCTTCTCATTTCATCACCCCTCCCCCACCCACATGGCTTCACCTATCACCTTCTAGCTTGTCCTCCTTCCCCTCAACTAACCTTCTTGTTCTGGCTTCCTTTCCAGGCCCGATGAAGGGTCTCGGCCCAAAATGTTAACAGTTTATTCATGTCCATAGATACTGCCTGACCTGCTAATTTCCTCCATTATTTTGTGTGAGTGTTGCTCTGGATTTCCAGCATCTGCAGAATCTCTTGTGTTTTGTTACGAATATTCAAGTCATCACTTTTTATTGTCATTTCAACCATAAACTGCTGGTACAGTGCACAGTAAAAATGAAACAACGTTCCTCCAGGATCCTGGTGCTACATGAAACAACACAAATCTACACTAGACTACAGACCTACACAGGACTATATAAAGTGCACAAAACAGTGCAGGGCAGTACAATAATTAATAAGTAAATAAACAGGACAGTAGGCACAGTAGAGGACAAATTTCAATATAATAAATGATGTCGATGTCAGTCTAGACTCTGGGTATTGAGGAGGCTGATGGCTTGGGGGAAGAAACTGTGGCACAGTCTGGTCGTGAGAGCCTGAATGCTTCGGTACCTTTTCCTACATGGCAGAAGGGAGAAAAGTTTGTGTGAGGGGTGCATGGGGTCCTTCACAATACTGTTAGCTTTGCAGGTGCAGTGTGTGTTGTAAATTTCTGTAATAGCGGGAAGAGAGATCCCGATAATCTTCCCAGCTGACCTCACTATCCGCTGCAGGGTCTTGCGATCCGAGATGGTGCAATTCCCGAACCGGGCAGTGATGCAGCTGCTCAGAATACTCTCAATACAACCCCTGTAGAATGTGGTGAATGTGGTGAGGATGGGGGGGGGGGGTGGGTGGGAGATGGACTTTTCTCAGCCTTTGCAGAAAGTAGAGACGCTGCTGGGCTTTCTTGGCTATGGAGCTACTACTGAGGGACCAGGTGAAATTCTCCGCCAAGTGAATACCAAGAAATTTGCTGCTCTTAAGAACATAGAACATAGAACAGTACAGCACAGTACAGGCCCTTAAGCCCACAATGTTGTGCTGACCCTCAAAACCTGCCTCCCATATAACCTTAAATTCCTCCATATACCTGTCTAGTAGTCTCTTAAACTTCACTAGTGTATCTGCCTCCACCACTGACTCAGGCAGTGCATTCCATGCACCAACCACTCTCTGAGTGAAAAACCTTCCTCTAATATCCCCCTTGAACTTCCCTCCCCTTACCTTAAAGCCATGTCCTCTTGTACTGAGCAGTGGTGCCCTGGGCAAGAGGCGCTGGCTGTTCACTCTATCTATTCCTCTTAATATCTTGTACACCTCTATCATGTCTCCTTTCATCCTCCTTCTCTCCAAAGAGTAAAGCCCTAGCTCCCTTAATCTCTGATCATAATCCATACTCTGTAAACCAGGCAGCATCCTGGTAAATCTCCTCTGTACCCTTTCCAATGCTTCCACATCCAACGATCTCAATGGGGCAGTTGTCGATGTTCAGCAGAGAGTGGTCGCTCCATGCCCTCCTGAAGTCAACAGTCATCTCTTTTGTCTTGTTCACATTCAGAGACAGGTTGTTGGCACTGCACCAGTCCATTAGCCGCTCCACCTCCTCTCTGTATGCTGACTCATTGTTCTTGCTGATGAGACCCACCACAGTTGTGTCATCGGCGAACTTGTTGATGTGGTTTGAGCTGTGTGTTGCAGCACAGTCGTGGGTCAGCAGAGTGAACAGCAGTGGACTGATCACACAGTCCTGGGGGGCCCCCGTGCTCAGTGTGATGGTGTTGGAGATGCTGCTCCCGATCCAGTCTGACTGAGGTCTCCCAGTCAGGAAGTCTAGGATATTTACATTGAGCAGGAATGTTATGTTTTGCAACTCCAAAGTTCAATGTTCATAGTTCTTTATTATCAAAGGGTGGGTACATTATGCAACCTTGAGATTTGTCTTCTTACAGGCAGCCACAGAAAAAAGAAACCCAAAACAATCCATAAAAAAGACCATCAAACATCCGATGTGCAGAAAGAAAAAAACGACAAAGAATTAAAGTAAGCAAATAGCATTCAGAACAAACGTGAGTCCGTATACATGAAACTTAGAGCGGCCAGAGCAGGCTACAGCCACAGCCTCTGCTTAGTGCAGAACCGACTAAACGTTGTGGAGCTGTGAGCAGGAAAGGCCCAACCCTCACCTCTAGTCCCGACACTCCCTTTTCAAAGTATTAAACTAATTTAAAGGAGAATAAGAGGGCCCAGATTTGCAAGAATTAGTTTGTTCATTTATTTTAAATGAATCATGCATGTATCAAGTGATATCAAGCAAAGTAATATATGCAATTCACGTATGCCCTGTAATGATTTTGAACAAATAAGAATGCTGAATCAAACGATTTGTTACTATATTACTCAAAGTGGACTGAAATAATAAACGCACAAGACTGAATTTCTGGGCACCTGTTTTTTCATTTGCTTGTCCTGCTAGCAGGCCAGAGTTAGAACCGGCTGCAGCCGGGTCACAAAGTCTGGGGAGGGGTCGTGTGATGCAGTAAGCTGCCAAAATAGATAGAGTCAAGGTTTACCTTCTCCACCTGCATTGACCTGTTAATGTCGAAGAAACTTACAGACACGTTTACCCGACGTTGGAGTGAAAGGAAAACCGACAGGGGGACTGGAAATCTCAAACATGCACGGGAAACATGGGACGTAGGCCATGCTATCACAAAACGGCAGAGCAAGTACGCATGCCCACAAGAATAATGCCTACTCCCTTCTTTTATCCTCCGTAATGAAGGAAGCGCTGAGGAGGCCAAGTCTAGTATTTGCAGGAACAGAAGAAAAAAACAAGAACTTTACTCAAAACTAAAAGAAATTGGAGAATGAAAAATCAACTTAGATTTGCACCACTTGCACTTGTCTTACTTTTGCTTTTATTTTAGTGTTTGACTAGTAAATCGAAAAGCATTCAGACAAATAAGATATGCTTACACCTCGACCCACAAACCCACCCCTCCACACCCCCAATACCAGTATTTCCTGTCAAGCAACTTTTGTACAGACAAACCTGAGCTTTGTGTCTCTTTATGGACATACAATCAATCTATATGTATAAGCTATCTTCTGTATTTACACTTATTGTGTTCTTATATTATTATTGTGTTCTTTATCTTATTATGTTCTTTTTGGGCTGCATTGGAACTTTGTAACTATTCTCCTTTACACTTGTGTACTAGATATGACATTAAGCAGTCTTGAACTTGAACTTAGAAAAGCAGGGGCTCGCATGGCACTGAGAGTGTGAAGTATTGTCTCAGTGGTCACTTTATTAGGTTCTTCTACTCGCTAATGCAGATAGCTAATCAAGCAATGTTCAATGCATAAAAGCATGCAAACATGGTCAAGAGGTTTATTTGTTGTTTAAATCAAACATCAGAATGAGAAGAAATGCAATCTAAATGAATTTAATCATGAAATGATTGTTGGTGCCAGATGGGGTTGGTTTGAGTAACTCAGAAACTCCTGGGATTTTCATGCACAACAATCTAAGAGAATGATGCGATAAACTAAGAACACCCAGTGAGTGGTGTTTTTGTGGTTGAAAATACCTTGTTAGTGAGAGAAGTCAGAAAAGAATGGCCAGACGAGTTCAAGCTGACATGAAGGCAACAGTAACTCAAATGACCACGCATTCCAGCATTGGTGTGCAGAAGATCATCTCTGAATGCACTAGATGACAAACTTTGATGTGGATGGACTACAACAGTAGAAGACCACAAACATTTGAAACATCCACACTAGGGGCACATAAAAAGAGCTACCTTTTAATCAGGGCGGCTATTGAGATTTTGAAGGCAGAGATTTGCGGCAGTTTTTATGGTTTGAGGGACAACCAATCAGCAAGAGGGATTCATTAGAATCCCTCTTATTAGAATTTACTAATTAGAATTACTAATTCTTTTGCTAATTAGAATTAGTAAAAGAAGAACAGCCTTCCAGGAGGGAGCCTCAGTGAACAGGTCTCAGGCACTGAGTCTGGTGCTGTGGCTCAGAAGAGCAGAGAGATGAAGAGGACGGCAGTGTTGATAGGAGATTCTTTAGTCAGGGGAACAGAGACGAGATTCTGTGGATGTGATAGCCATACCTGGGTGGTAGTTGCCTCACTGGTGCCATGATCAGGGATGACTCAGATCAGGTCCATGGGATTCTCAAGGGCAAGGTTGAGCAGCCAGAAGTCTTGGTACATATTGGCACCAATGACATAGGTCGACTAGGTGAGGAGATACTGAAGAGAGATTTTATGAAGCAAGATAGAAAGCTGAGAAACAGGACCTCCAGGATAGTAATCACTAGATTACTGCGTGTGTCACATTCTAGTGAGGATAAAAATAGGATGATTACACAGGTCCTAACGAAGGGTCTCGGACCGAAACATCAACAGTGCTTCTCCTTATAGATGCTGCCTGGCCTGCTGTGTTCTTCCACCAGCATTTTGTGTGTGTGATTTGGCAGGTGAATGCGTGGCTGAGCAATTGGTGCAGGAGACAGTGGTTCAGATTGCTAGATCATTGGAGTCTCTTCTGGGGAAGATATGACTGTACAAAAGGGACTGGTTACACCTGAACCCAAGAGGGTCCAGTATCCTTGTGAGCAGGTTGTCTAGAGTTGTTAGGGAGGGGTTTAAACTAATTTGGCAGGAAGATGGGAACCAGAGTGATAGTGCTGAAGATGAGGTAGTTGGTTTACAAACAGAGACAATGTCTTGGTGAGACCCCAAACAAGGAGAGGCTGATGACAGGGCAACATTGCAGACAACAAGGTGAGTTGCATCGTAAACACCAGATAAAATCAAAAAAAGAATAGCACAGGAGTAAAGGTGTCATATATGAATTTGCAAAGTACACAGAATAAGGTCAATGCACTTGTAGCACAATTACAGTTTGGCAGGTATGATGTTGTGGGCATCACTGAACCATGGCTGAAAGAAGATTATAGCTGGGAGCTTAATGCCCAAGGATACACATTGTATCGAAAGGATAGGCAGGAAGGCAAAATGGGGAGTGTGGCTCTGATGGTTAAAAATGAAATTAAATCATTAGAAAGAGGTGACATAGGGTTGGAAGGTGTTGAATCATTGTGAATAGAGCTAAGGAACTGAAAGTGTAAAAAGACCTGATGGGAGTTATATACAGGATGTGGTCTACAAGTTACAACAGAGGATAGAAAATACATACCAAAAGGGCAATGTTACAAACATCATTATGGATTTCACTTTGCCAAAAGATTGGGAAAATCAGTTTGGTGCAAAATTCCAAGAGTGGGAATCTCCAGAATGCCTAGGAGATGGGTTTTTGGAGGAGCTCATGGTTGAGCCTACTAGGAGATCAGCTATTCTGGAGTGGGTGTTGTGCAATGAACCAGAATTGATTAGTGAGCTGAAAGTAAAGGAATCCTAAGGGGTATAATATGATCGAATTCACGCTGAAATTTGAGAAGAAGAAGCTGAAGTCAGATGTATTTGTTGGAATTCTTTGAGGAAATAGCAAGCAGGATAGACAAAGGCGAATCACTTGATGTTGTGTACTTGGGCTTTCAGAAGGACTTTGCCACACATGACGCTGCTTAAAAAGCTACAAGCCCATGGTATTGCAGGGAAGATTCTAGCCTGAATAAAGTATTGGCTGATTGGCAGGAGGCAAAGAGTGGGAATAAATGGAGCCTTTTCTGATTGACTGCCAGTGACTAGTGGTGTTCTACAGGGGCCTACGTTGGGACCATTTCCTTTTATGTTTTATGTTGTATGTCAATGATATGGATAATGAAATTGATGGCTTTTTTTGCTAAATTTGCAGATGCTATGAAAATAGGTGGAGGTGCAGGTAGTTTTGAGGAAATACGGAGTCAGCAGAAGGACAGAGAGAATTGGAGAATGTGCAAAGAAGTAGAAGATGGAATACAGTGTCAGAAAGTGTATGGTTATAAACTTCAGTAGAAGAAATGAAAGGGTTGACTGTTTTCTAAATGGAAAAAAAATACAAAAATCTGAGTTGTAAGATTCCCTAAAGGTTAATTTGCAGGTTGAGATTATGGTGAGGAGGCAAATGTGATGTTAGCATTCACTTCAAGGGGACTAGAATATAAAAGCAAGGTTGTAATGTTGGGACTTTAAGACGCATTGGTGAGGCCTCACTTGCTGTATTGTGTGCAATTTTAGGCCCTTATCTTAGAAAGGATGTATTGAAACTGGAGAGGTTTCAAAGGAGGTTCACAAAAATGTTTCCAGGTTTCAACGGTTTGTGATATGAAGAGTGTTTGATGGCTCCCAGACTGTATTACTGGAATTGAGAAGAATGATGGGAGACCTCATTGAAACCTATCGAATGGTGTAAGGCCTTGATAGAGTGGATCTGGAAAGGATGATTCATATGGTGGGAGTGTCTAAGACCAGAGGACACAGTCTTAAAATAGAGGGGGTACTTTTAGAACAGAGATGTGGAGGAATTTATTTATCCAGAGAGTGGCACAAGCAGTTGTGGAGCCTCTTCTGGCTTGCTGGCAGTGACTAGAGATGTTCCACAAGGGTCTACATCGGGACTGATTCTTTTAAATTGATCTGTCAATGATTTAGATAATGGAATTGATGGCTTTGTTGCAAAGTTTGCATACGCTACAAAGATAGGTAGAGGGGCAGGTAGTTTTGAGGAAATAGAGAGGCTACAGAAGGACTTAGATAGATTAGGAGAATGGGCAAAGAAATGGCAGGCAGAATCCAGTGTCAGGAAGTTAATGGTCATGCATTTTGGAATAAGATTTGAAAGTGTTGGTTATTTTCTAACTGGAAAGGAAATACAAAAAACTGAGCCATAGAGGGACTTGAGAGTCCTTGAGCAGGATTCCCTAATGGTTAATTTGCAGGTTAGGTCTGTGGTAAGGAAGCCAAATGGAATGTTAGCATTCATATCAAGAGGACTAAAACATAAAAGCAAAGATGTAATGTTGAAAATTTATAAAGCCCTGATGAGTGTTCACTTGGAGTATTGTCAGCAGATTTGGGCCCCTTATGTTCAGAAGGAAGTGCTGAAACTGGAGAGTGTTCAAAGGAGATTCACAAAAATTATTCCAGGATTGAATGTCATATGAAGATGATGGGCCTGTATCAACTAGAATTCAGAAGAATGACGGGTGACCACATTGAAACCAATTGAGTAGTGAAAGGCCTTGATAGTGAATGAGGAGAAGATGTTTCATATGGTGGGAGAGTCTAAGACCAGAGGACAGAGGCTCAGAATACTGGGGTGCCCTGTTAGAATGGATATGAAGAGGAATTTCTTTAGCGAGAGAGTGGTGAATCTGTGGAATTCTTTCCCACAGGCAGCTGTGGAGGTGAAACTTTTATGTATAGTTAAGGCAGAGGTAAATAGATTCTGAATTGGTCAGGGCATGAAGGGATACAGAGAGAAGGCAGGAAATTGGGGCTGAGAGGAAATTTGGACCAGTCATGATGGGTCAAATGGCCTACTTCTGCTCCTCTATCAAATCATCTTGTGGTCCAAGATCCCCGGGTGCTACTGTAGAACAGAAGAATCTACTCTTAGAAGAAGATATTGTTGTCATTGTGAGATTATCTTAATTATCAGAGGAGATCTGGTTTGACTGAATGTTGTACTGAAAAGTCCCAGTCACAATATCATTGCTCAAGACGCAAGAGACTGCAGATGCTGAAATTCTGAATAGTGGTTGCCACGTTAATGTAGTGATTAGCATGATGCTATTGCAGCTCAGGGCATTTTTGAGTTCAAAGTTCAATTTCAGCACTGTTCTGTAAGGATTCTGTGCGTCCTCTCCGTGGAATGTTTGGGTTTTCCCCAAGTGGTCTGCTTCCCTCCCACTGACCAAAGACATACCAGTTTGGTTGTTTGGTCATTGTAAATTTTCCTGTGATTAACACATAGCACAAGACAGGACAGGAACTGACCCAGAGATAACAGACTAGTTTAATCTAATTAAACATGTAATTAAAAGCCTACTGAACTAGTCACTTCTGCCTGAACTAGTCCATCTCCTTCCATTCTCTGCCTATTCATGGGCCTATCGAAGAATCTCTTCAGCACCTCTGTTATATTTGCCTGCACTAACACTCCCTTTTTGCTCCAGAACTCATCATCTGTAGTCTTTCGTGTCTCCATATCGTTTTCCTTCTGTCTTTGTTATGTATAGTTTTTCCTAAATGCTAAGGAATTTTTTTTATTTTCCTGTAAATGCATCCAGGAAAATGAATCTCAAGGTATTATATGGTGACATATACAATACAAACTTTGATAATAAATCTACTTTGAACTTTGAATTTTGAACTTCATGCTGCTGGGGATAAATCTTGGAATTTACTGCCAAATGTACCTTCTCCGGATGCACTCGTTGTAAAGGCATTCAGGGATGGTCAATAAATGCCAGCCTTGATTACAGCGTCATATCTGGTAAATGAATAATATAACTTTGGAACTTGAGGGATTTATTCTTGGCCTTTTCATGGTTTATACACACTAAAGCTTTAGAGACAAGCTTCAAGCAGACACTGTCCTTGACAATTATTCAATTCACTTCCCTGAACCGTCATTTTTTGTCACCCACATTCCTGTGGGATACAAGCAGCAGCACACAGACTGGTTGGCCACTGTCCCCCAAGGACACAGTCTGGATTTTATGGGACCTCTCCTAATGCTGACGCAACTTGTCATTTGCCTTGGATTCGTCAAAAGCTCAAATTTGACACGTTTGTCCTCTAACCACTCTGCCTTCTTTTCCCACTGTTCAGTTTTGTTAGGACATCCTGTCAAATAATGTTAAACTTTTATCGTTAGACACAAGAAATTCTGCTGATGCTGGAAATCCAACACACACACACACACACACACACACACACACACACACACACACACACACACACACACACACACACACACACACACACACACACACACACACACACACACACACACACACACACACACACACACACACACACACACACACACACACACCCAACAGAGGAACTTAGCAAATCAGGCAGCATCTGTTAATATTTCAGTCTGAGGCCCTTCTTCAGGACTGGAAATGATGCCATAATAAATAGTGAGGTGAGGAGAAGGAGGTCCAGCTCAAAAGTGGAGGGCATTATGATTAGATCCTGTCGTCAGATGAAGGCATTTTGGCTTCTGGCAAAATTAATTCTCACTTGCTGCAAATGCCAAATTTTACATTCATGACATCATATCAAGATAAAGTTTCTGATGTAGGGAAAGGAGCATGTGTTAAATTTATTACTCTGCATCCATCTTTCAGCTAAGCCAAGTCAGATGCACAATTCAAACGGTTAAAAATTTAAGAAGTTACTCATGTTTTTTGAACAAAGACCTGAGGCTATGAGAGATTGATTCAAAATTCAAGATTCAATTTGATTTATCATGTGCACATTGAAATGCATCACACCCGTGGGTGCGTTGGGGGGCAGCCTGCAAGTGTAGCCACCCATTGCTTGGCAGAACAACACAGAACACAATGAGCAACAAAACAAGAAGAGCAAAACAGGCCCCTTTCCTCCCTCCCACCCACATATATTTATTTAACCCCACAGACCAGAACTCCGGCCTGCATAGACCTGGTCTTGCAGACATTTAGCTTTCACCTTGCAGACTCAGCTCCAGTCTTCAGGACTTGAATTTTGTATTTCTAACTCAACCTTCTCAGCTTCTCTCTGCGTAACTCAATGTGTACTTATGGACTTTTTGACTTTGTTTACTTGGATTTTTTTTTCCTTCATTCAGTATTACGATTGGATCAATTATTCTATTCACAGGATGTACATGTTGCTGGGAATTCCAACATTTATAACCATTCCCAATTACCCTTTAACTAAAAGAAATGATTTAGAGTCAATCACATTACTGAGTCTGGGGTGAATTGATTTAAGAGGATGCTGCCTGTACTTGAGGGACTGAGTTATGGAGAAAGATTGAACAGATTTGCACTATTTCGATTGAAGCGTGGGAGAATGAGGGGTTGATCTTATAGAGGTGTAGGTATGAGGGTTTTAGGTAGATGTACACAGTCTTTTTCTCAGGTCTGAGGAATCAGGAAGTAAAATGTTTAAGATAGGAGTGAAGAGATTTAATAGAAACTAGGGAGAATACTTTTTCACCCAAGTAGTCAGATTATGGAATAAGCTGCTGGAAGAAGTTGTTGAATCAGTTACATCAGCAACATTGACAAAGTACGTGCACAGGCATGAAGATTGCTTGTCTCAGTGCTGATCTGAGGCTGAGGCCTGCACTTAACGGGCTATTGGATCAATCGGCTGCAGCGCTGAACTGGCTTTGTGGCTGGGGACTCACTTTTGGGAACTTCAGTTGTTTGCTTGCTTTTGTCGTTTGCACAATTTTTTTGTTCTCTGCGTTATGTTTTTGACAGTCTTTTTTAGTATGTTTCTTTGGATTTCTTTGCTTTGTGGCTGTTTGAAAGGAGATGAATCTCAATGTTATGTATAGTACACATATTTTGATAATAAATTAACTTTGAACTTTGACAGGTACATTGATAGGAAACCTTTAGAGAGATATAAGTGAAACATAGATAAATGGCTTTGATGGAAATTTTGGTTGATGTGGATCAGATGGGTCAAAGGAACTACTTCCACTCTGTTTGACTCTATGACTCTACACAAGTCAGACTAGGTAAGGACAGCAATTTTCCCTCTCTGAAGAGCATTGTGAATGAAATTCAAAGTGCAAACTTCAAAGGAAGTTTATTATCAGAATATGTATATGTTAACATATGTTACCTTCACAGCAAAAAAGAAATACAATAACATTTACTAAAAGCTATACATTTATATAACAAAGACTATTAAACAAAATGTGCAAATACAACTATAGTATTGAGAGCATGAATTGTAGAGTCATTGGAAGTGAGTCCATAAGTTGTGAGTCAGTTCAGTGTTGAGGTTAGTGAAGTTATTAACACTGGTTCAGGAGCCTGATGGTTGCAGGGTAATAACTGTTCCTGAACTTAGTAATGTGGGACCTAAGGCTTCTGTACCACCATGAGAGTGTGGAATAAGCCGTCAGCACAAATGGTGCATGCAAATTCATTGCTTAAGAGAAGTTTGAATAGGTACATGGATGGTAGGGGTATAGAAGACTGTGGTCCTGCTGCAGGTCAATGGGAGTAAGCAGTTTAAATGGTTTGGCACAGACTAGATGGGTCAAAGGGCCTGTTTCTGCACTGTACTTTTCTATGTCTATGACTATGATTTCCATAATAGTGAGTAGAGGGCATCGTTTGAGTGGTGGAGTTTCTTTTTTTAAAAAAAAACTTTTTTTTATTGTATTTCAAGTAGTTACAAAATAAAATAAAAAAAAGTTTAAAAAAAAAGAAACTCCACCACTCAAACGATGCCTTCTACTCACTATTATGGAAATCATAGTCATAGACGTAGAAAAGTACAGTGCAGTACAGTTTCTTGATGATGGATGCTGCTTTCTTGTGGCAGTGCTCCTGTAAATATGTTCAATGATGGGAGGGCTTTGCTTGTGATGGACTATCTTTTATGTTGTTTATGACAATAATCATGATACTGTTCTGTTTTATGACAATCTTATCTTTTAAGGATGATGTTGAAGAAATTAGCATGTGTCTGTGTTTATGCAATACATCAGAGGATGCAGGGATTTTGAATTTTTGCCCCATTTAGAAAATAGTCTGTACTTTCATCCCTTCTAACAAAGTGCTTGACCATATACTTCCTGCTGCTGTATTCCATCTGCCACTCTTTTGCCTGTTCTCCTAATCTGTCTAAGTCCTTCTCTAGACCCCCTGTTTCTCCAATACCTCCACCTGTCTTCATATCATCTACAAACTTGGCCACCAAGCTATTACTTTCATCATCCAAATCATTTACATATAACATAAAAAGTGTTCTCTACAGCAACCCCTGCAGAACACCCCTTGGCTTCCCACCAATCAGCCAATGCTCTATCCATGCTAGTGTCTTTCCTATAAAACCGTAGGCTCTTATCTTGTTAAGTAGCCTCATGTGTGGGACCTTGTCAAAAGGCTTCTGAAGGCGACTCTAGGGTAGGCATGTGGACATACAGAGAATGGAGAAATATGGAAAGGCAGAATGGATTAGTTTACTCGGGAACTTTATTAGTTTAGCACAACTTCATGGGCCAAAGTGCTGTCCCTATGCGGCATTGTGCTCTCTTTTTGAACTACTTCTTTAATGTTTTATATATATATAATGCCCTGGTTATGACTTTTACTGCTCTGCTGTAGTTATTCATTTTAGCAGTTCTGGAAGAGTAATCTGATCTGCTTTCAGCATGTTAGGGTTTGAAATAAAGATAAGGGGGGTGTGATGTCCATGCTTAGGAATGTAGTGCCATCCAATCTGGATGGTGTGATTTGGAGAATGTTCTGGAGAATACTGGACAGAGAGGTTTTTGTGGCAGACACTGACATAGGTCAAGGTCTATTTGGTGAGAGCTGGGAGAAAACCGGAGGGAAGACGGCTGAGGCTGCTGACCGTGTTGCACAAGGTGTTTTGTCCAGATGAATGGCTTCAAGGAGGAAGGGCCAGAACCCCTGTGGAGGAGCCCGTTTGTTCCAGATGGACTTCGAGCAACATTTGGAAGGTGTTCCCAGACTGTGGGTCCAGCGCATGAGTTAAAGACAACTTTGAGATGAGCTCCAACTTATCTACACATTTCAACTGAGTTAACTGTAATGGGTCCTCTTTACTTTTTCCTTTTCTTTTCCCTACTTACTGTTCAATAAAGCTGAAATTTGTAAATATACAGTACGTTGTTTATAACTGTATGCAGTGTACGGTCTGTTATTTCTCACCAACAGGCAATTGCATAGGGGCAGTAATTACACTGTATTTACACAAATTGGGGTTCGGGTTTGCGAGAAAACCTAACCTTCCATGTTTGGAGGGGCCCAAATCATATCGACCCTAGATGCATGGAGTCTGTGAAAGGTGGCTTTCTCACTGCTGATTCGGGTGGCTGTTAGTGAGGGGCCATCAAGTCAGATCTCTAGAGATGCCTGGTGAAAAAGGGGTTCATATAATATATGTATTTGTTATTGAGATTTATAGTTTTTTTTAATTATATATTGCAATGTACTGCTGCCGCAAAACAATAAATTCCACACGCTATGCCAGTGTTATTAAACCTTATTCAGATTCTGATTCTTCCCCCATGACCTGAAGCCCTAAACCCTCTTGGTGGTAGAAACTAAAAGGTTGAGACTCTGCACTGCTCTAATTCTACCTTATGAAATTGATCTACAAACCAATTAAACTACAACCCAATGTTTGGTTGCCTGGTACAATATGTTCTTGTATGGTTTGGCATTAATTTTTGTTTGATACTTCTGCTCTGATGAGACTTGAGAATGTCTTGCTAAATTAATGGCACTGCATAAATATTTTTATTGCTGTTGAATAGATGTGAGGCTCCCATGAGCTCAATACTAGATTAATGAGCTTAAATTTGTGCAATTATGCAGTAAAGGCTGAGCGGGCTTTGGAGCACACATATAATGGTTGACAAGAACAAAACCAGCTTCTCTAATATGATAACATATTGGAATCTATTTTCTTCTACTACCACTGTAATTAAAATCACAAGATTTTTGCAGAGAGGAGTGATAGCAGAGAACATTGAAGAGACAAAAATTCCTGATGTTGTCTCTGCAGATCAATCAAGGCAGTCCAGTGTTCACCAAACCAGTATTTTTTTTTCTCGAGGCTGGTTACTAACTGAAGTGAGCTGCCAAAGGAAGTGGTTGATGCAGGTGTATTATCATCATTTAAATGGTTCTTGTACAGGTATGCAGGTAGGAAAGAAGGGATATAGGCCTTCTGCGCCACTCAGTATTTTATGAATACCTTCTTCTCTTCTGTCATCTTCTGAATGGGCCATTAACTCATGAAATATGCCTCACTATTTGAGTCTCTTTATCATTATCTATCTGTCTATCTGTCTGTCTGTCTGTCTATCTGTCTATTGTATTGTACAGCTGGTGCGAAACATCAAATTTCACAACCTACAGTATGTCAGTGATAATAAACCTGATTCAGATTCAGATTCTGAAATGGGACTAGCTACCGTGTAGCTTTCTTGATAACTGTTGTACCTTATACCTCTGTAACTGTTGCACATAACTTAAATGAGGTATATGGGGTGTCTAGGGAGGGGTAGCACCATGGGTCAAAGGGCTTGTCATGTCGTTTCTGGGGAAGGTCACTCATCTTTGGTCCCCACTGGACACTCAGCTCTTACCTGTGGCTCTAACTAGCTCTTTGCATGCGACTGCACCCACATCCCAGTGCACCACTTCGACAGGTAGGCTCTACCAGGTGAAGGTAGCCAGCAGCCCCTTACCCTGGTGAGATAGGGAAATGCATGTCCTAGCATGCAAAGTCAGCTTCGTGGGCAGGGTGGATGAGATCTACAGTGTGATCCGATTGCCAGGAATGCAGTTCTGCCGTGCTCCGTGGAGAGCGAAGGGAATGACAAGGCACAGAAGACCTCATGGTCATCCACTGTAAACAAGGAAAACCCAGTTTGTGATGCTTGTTTGTACCACTGAACCTGGACTTTTGAGCTCAAGAGAGTGGAATTTCCCCAGTGCAGTGGCTTTTCCACTTTAAAAACTCTCCTGCACGTGTTCCCTGTCATCATTCGACACAATGGACAACCACTACATACCTTATAAACATACTTCAGGGCACTGTGTAATGATTTGATCTACATTACATAAACAGAATGCAAGTGGAGCTTCTCACTGTGCCTGTACACGTGAAATAAAAACCAATTCCATTTGTGGTTGGCATGGATCATTTAGGCTGCATTCCTGGTTTCCATGCTGTATGACACTGTGAATTTACTCTTCTCCATGTAGACACAGTCTAACTAAAGCTGCACCGGGATTTCCCTCAAATGATACAGTATAGTCCATTTCATTGTCAATCACCACAAATTGTGGCACAGGAGACAAAATGTGCTGAATGTATTTGTCAGAGAACTGAATGTTTGTTCAGCTGGGACTTGAGCTGATTATCCTTTTACACCGTTGCTTTAAGTCACATTTACTTCACTTATATTGATCAGAGTGGATCTGATTCAGTCAAGTCTCTTGCATCTCTGTGGCCAAAGGTGGAAATTCCAATAGTGTCAGGATAATTGGCTTGTATTCTATAAAACGCGACCAAGAAATGTTACTTTCAAGGGAAATGAATATGAGGCTAGCAAATATTTTAAGCTATCTGTACTTTGACTTCAGTTTCTAAAGCATTTTGATAAGATTGCTGGCATATTCCTGATGCAGATTCAAATTAGTTTATTGTCTTCTACACTAAGGTGCAATAAAATTCCATGCCCATATGAAACCTAAGATAGGTTAATTGCCTTATTTAGTTATAGTGCATGACTCTATCACAAATAATCTTTGGCAGGGATGGTGGACAAGCAACCAAAAATTGTAATTGATAGAATTTTACAAGAACAAGTTTATTTTTATTATTTATATATATATATATTTTTTAGAGATAGAGACCCTTCTGATCCAATAAGCCACCCATGGTCCACTGTCTTCTCATATCAGATTCCTTCCTCTCCAGCCATTCATCTTTCCTACTCACCTGGCTTCACCTATCACCTTCCAGCTATCCTCCTCCTCCCCTTCCCTACACTTTTATATTCTAGTGTCTTCCCTCTTTCTTTCCAGTCCTGATGAAGGATCTTGGCATGAAATATCAACTGTTTACTCTCTTCCATAGATGCTGCCTGACCTGCTGAGTTCCTATAGCATTTTATAGAGTCACAGAAAAGTACGGCCCAGCATCTGCAGATTCTCCCTTGTTTGCAAATTACTCCATCTGATCCAGTGAGTCTAAAATACCCAATTACACCCAGTGATCAGTTATCCATCTGATCCAGTGAGTCTAAACTGACCAATTACACCCAGGGATCAATTATCCATCTGATCCAGTGAGTCTAAACTGACCAATTACACCCAGGGATCAATTATTCATCTGATCCAATGATCCCAGACTGTCCAATTACACCCAGGAATCAATTATTCATCTAAACCAATAATCCTACACTGCCCAATTACTCCCAGTGATCAATTATCCATCAAATCCAATGTGTCTAAACTGCCCAATTACACCCAGTGATGAATTACTACTAACTTGTGCATTTTGGAAAGTGGAGCACTCCTAGGAAAGGCTCAGGCAGAACTTACAAATTCCTTATCCACAGTGAGAGAGCAATACTCTAGCATTGAGAATTTTATGATTCACTGCTGTCTACTTAAACCCCTATTTTGATACTGGGATCTTGGATTCCAGGCATCCCTGCAGACTAAACATTAACTAGGCACTTACTCCTTCCAATATTTTCATAACTACTGTAATTGTTGTGTTTAAACCTGAACTTCCTGTAGTTTTACACACCTGTTCACACCTGGTTGAAGTGTGATTCAATTTCAAGGAATCTACAATGCATGCTCTCAGTATTCACACAAAATGCTGGTGGAATGCAGCAGGCCAGGCAGCATCTATAGGGAGAAGCGCTGTCGACATTTCAGGCCGAGACCCTCCGTCAGAGTCTTGACGAAGGGTCTCGACCCGAACGTCGACAGTGCTTCTCCCTATAGATGCTGCCTGGCATGCTGCGTTCCATCAGCATTTTGTGTGTGTTGCTTGAATTTCCAGCATCTGCAGATTTCCTCATGTTCTCAGTATTATTTATCTCCCTATCTAGTTATTTATTTATGTTTACACAATTTGCCTTCTTTTTCATGTTGATTGTTTGTCATTCTTTTTGTGTAGACTTTTTCAGAATCATTGAGTCATAGAGAAGTACAGCACAGAAACAGGTCCTTAGGCCCATTAAGTACATGGTGAATCATTAATCTAACTAATCCTATCAACCGATACCAGGACCATAGCCCCCCATACCCCTGCCGTTCATGTACCTATCCGAGTTTCTCTTAAATGTTGAAATTGAACCTGCATCCACCTCTTGCACTAGCAGCTCATTCCACAATCTAACGGCCCTTTGAGTGAAGAAGTTTCTGCTGATGTTCTCCTTTTACTTCTTCACCGTTTTGATTGGGGCATGACTGTGCAAGCAGGTGGACATCAGCCAGGTAGATCAGCGAGAAGAGTTTAAAAGGAGGTAGCTTATAGAGTGGGCATCAGAGTAGTGGGAGACAGAGCAGGAAGGCTTTGGCTCAATGGGGCTTCGGAGACAATGGGTCAAGGAGAGGTAGGTTGCCTGTGTAGAATACAGACAGGAAGTATGTGTGTAAGGCCGGTGTTCTGTGCTCGGTGTCAGATGCATGGGTCATAAGTGGGTAACAGTCAGGAGAGGGAAGGACAAGAGTCAGAGGCTAGAGAGTAACCCTGTGGCTGTCCCCCATTACAATAAATACTCCTGCTTGAGTACTGTTGGGGGGGAACGGCCTACCTGGGGGAAGCAACAGTGGCTGCACCTCTGGCACAGAGTCCAGCCCTGTGGCTCAGAAGGGTAGGGAAAGGAAGAGGAAGGCAGTAGTGACAGGGGACTCTATAGTTAGGGGGTCAGACAGGCAATTCTGTGGACAAAGGAAAGAAACACGGAGGGTAGTTTGCCTTCCAGGTGCCAGGGTCCGGGATGTTTCTGGTCACATCCACAATACCCTGAAGTGGGAAGGAGAACAGCCAGAGGTTGTGGTACATATTGGTACCAATGACATAGGTAGGAAAAGGGAGAAGGTCCTGAAAACAGACTACAGGGAGATAGGAGGGAAATTGAGAAGCAGGACCACAAAGGTAGTAATCTCGGGATTACTGCATGCACCATGTGACAGTGAGAATAGGAATAGAATGAGGTGGAGGATAAATGCGTGGCTGAGGGATTTCTGGATCATTGGGACCTCTTTTGGGGCAGGTGTGACCTGTACAAAACGGATGAGTTGCACTTGAATCCCAGGGGGACCAGAATCCTGGCTAGGACCTCAGACAAAGTTAGGAATGAAAAGGCAACACGAGTGAATCTGCAGATGCTGGAAATAAATAAAAACACAAAATGCTGACAGAACTCAGCAGGCCAGGCAGCATCTATGGGAGGAGGCAGTGACGACATTTCGGGCCGAAACCCTTCATCTGGAGTGAAAAGGTTGTGCATGATGCGACTAGTGTCCCAAGCTGCCTATATTTCAATGAAAGAAATATGGTAGGAAAGGTGGATAACACTGTTGAAGATGAGATAGCTGGTTTACATACAGAGGCAACGTGTAATGAGAAGGTTTTGCATTTGAATGTGTGCAGTATATAGAATAAGGTAGAAGAACTTGTAGCACAGTTACAAATTGGCATGTATGATGCTGTAAGCATTAGTGAATCACGGCTGAAAGAAGATTATAGATGAGAGCTTAATGTCCAAGGATACACATTATATTGAAGGGATAGGCAGGAAAGCAGAGGGAGTGGCATTCCTCTGTTAGTAAAAAAAATTAAATCAATTCTTTAGAAAGAGGTGACACAGAGTCAGAAGTTGTTGAATCATTGTGGATAGAGCTAAGGAGCTGCAAGGACAAAGAGACCCTGATGGGAGTTGTATACAGACCCCCAAACAGTAGTAAGGATATGGTCTACAAATTACAATGGGAGATTGACAATGCATGTCAAAGGAACAATGTTACAATAGACACTGGGGAATTCCATATGCAGATAGATTAGGAAAATCAGGAAGGTGTGGGATTCCAACAGGGGGGGGTTTATGAATGTGTATGAGATGGCTTTTTAGAGCAATTTGTGGTTGAGCCCACTAGGGGATCAGCTTTTCTAGACTGGGTGTTGTGCAAAGAACCAGAATTGTTTAGAGAGCTTGGCAAAGAACCCATAGGGGAGAGTGATCATATGATGATCAAATTCACCCTGAAATTTGAGAAGAAAAAGCTGAAGTCAGATGCATCAGTATTTCAGTGGAGTAAAGGGAATCACAGAGGCATGAGACAGGAATTGGTCAAAATTGATTAAAAAAAAACAATGCTAACAGGGATGACGGCAGAATATGGAATGGCTGGAATTTCTGGAAGCAATATAGAATCCATAGGATATAGACAGCCCAAAGAGGAAGAAGTATTCCTAAGACATGATGACTTCTATGCCTAACAAGAGAATTCAAAGTCAACATAAAAGCCAGCGAGGGCATATAATAGAACAAAAATTAGTGGGAAGCTTTTGAAAACTAACGGAAGGCAACCAAAAAAGTCATCAAGAAGGTAAAGATGGAATATGTAAGCAAGCTAGCAATTAGAATTAAAGAGGATACCAAAAGACTCTTCAGGTACGTCAAGTGTAAAAGGAAGGTGAGATTGGAAAACGATGCTGGAAATGTTGGAATAGGGGATAATGAAATGGCAGATGAACTGAATATGCATTTGCATCAGTCATCACTATGGAAACACTAGCAGCATGATGGAAATTCCAGGCGTCAGGCGGCGTGAAGTATGGGAAGTTATGATAACTACAAAGAAGAATCTTAGCAAACTGAAAGATCTGAAGGTAGATAAATCACCTGGACTGGATGGTGTACACCCCAGACATGGTTCTGAAAGAGGTGGCTGAAGAGACTGTGGAGGTATTAGTAATGATCTTTCAACGATCACTAGATTCTGGAATGGCTCTGGAAGACTGGAAAATTATAAATGTCGCTCCACTTTTCAAGAGGGGAGAGGGGCATAAGAATGGAAATTATAGGCCTGTTAGTCTGAACTCAGTGATTGGGAAGGTGTTGAAGTCGAAATTAAGGATGGCAGGGTACTTCAAGGCATGATGAAATAGGCCGTAGTCTTGCTTATCAATTGGAATTCTTTGAAAAATAACAACAATGATAGACAAAGGAGAGTTGGTTGATGTTGTGTACGTGGATTTTCTGAAGGTGCCATGATGAAATGGTAGAGCAGATTTGATGGGCCAAATGGTCTAATTCTGCTGCTGTATCTTATGGTCTTATAGTCTAACCTACGGACTCAAGGACTTTACAACTCATGTTCTTAGTATTATTAAATTACTCCATTTATTATTATTATTATTATTATTATTATTATTATTATTACTGGAGTGTTGGATTTTCTCGTCGGTTGCTTGTCAGTCTGTGTGCAGTTTTCTATTCTCTTGTGAATGCCTGCAAGAAAATGAATCTCAGTGTGGTATATGGTGACATATGTGTACTTTAATAAGTTTACTTTGACTTTGATTTGCTTGGAAGGTGAGATACTGGATGCAATTCCTAATCAATTGGAATGCCAGTGTTAATTGGAGATCCTCTGTTTTGCAAATATAGACCCAGTTAATAGGCTTATTGTTATTCCACATGCATAGTAATAAAACCACTACCACTAGCCTGTAAAACTCAAATGGAAACTGTTCAAAAAATAAAACATTCTTCATTAATGGAAGTGATAGACAGAACTCAATCCCATGAAATGGCTTATGTTAAGTAGCAGCATGTTGGCATAAGAGTTTGTATAAAACTTTGCAGTGCCAGATTGAGGTTCAATTCCTGCCACTGTCTGTAATGAGTTTGTACATTCTCCCTGTGATTGTGTGGGCTTCCTCTGGCTGCCTCATTTTCCTCCCACATCGCAAAGACATATGACTTAGGGTTAGTGAGTTGTGGGGATGCAAAATTGGCATTGGAACCATAATGCTCAAGAGCTGCTTGCAACACATCCACAGATTGTGCTTGTCATTGCAGCAACACATTTCACTGTAGGTCTTAATTTTGCAATTTACATTTGATAAATAAAATTAATCCTTAAAATCTATGCAACCTGACATTTGCAGAGTTTTTGGCTAGGTTCTAACTGAAACATCTTAACTCAAACTTAATTCTCAACAGAAATTACAATGTGCAGTAAAATTCTGCCGAGCTGCAATGTCATCTAAATGACAACATCTATTGTAGTGACAGTAGTCACTACTAAAAGTGATTTTATTTCTATTCCCATATTTTGTCCTGATGCTGAATTTATATCTGAATCACTCAATCTTTATCCTTTTTACCTTGTTTAAATTACACAGTCCTCCTGGTTTGGTCTCTATCTATCTCAATTGCTTAGAAGTTCACGCAGATTTGGCATGTCATCCAAAACTTTGAAAAACTTCTACAGACACAAAGTGCAGAATATCCTGCCATTTGCATTGGTTGCGTCACAGCCTAGTATATAAACACAAATAGAAAAGTATACAAAATGTGGTGAATGAGGCCCAGCCCATCACAGAAAAAAAACCCTCCCTTCCATCGATTAGATCTACAAGAAGTGCTGCCACAAGAAAGCAGCATACATTATCAAGGACACATCATCCAGACCATGGTTTTGTGTCACTACTATCAGCAGGAATGAAATACAGAGCCTTAGGTCCCACACCACCAAAGTCAGGAACAGTTATTGCCCTGCAATGATCAGGTCCTGAACTAGAGTGGATAACTTCACTCACGTCAATACTGAACTTATTCCACAACCCATGGACTTACTTTCAAGGAATCTAAAACTCATGTCTCCAATATTATTTACTTATATATTATTTGTTGGCTTTGCATTTGATCTATTTATCTTCATTTGCCTGTTGGTTGTTAATCCATCTTTGTTGTGTGTAGTTTTCATTGATTATATTACGTTCCTCTGAGCAGACTCAATGGGCTGAATGGTGTAATTCTGCTTTCTTGTCTTACAGACGTATTAGAAAACCTACGGCACAATACAGGCCCTTTGGCCCACAAAGCTGTACTGAATGTGTCCTTACCTTAGAAATTACCTAGGGTTACTCATAGCCCTCTATTTTTCTAAGCTCCATCTACCTGTCCAGAAGTCTCTTAAAAGACCGTATCATATCCGCCTCCACCACTGTTGCCAGCAGCCCATTCCACGCACTCACCACTCTCTGCATAAAAACTTACCCCTGACATCTCCTCTGTACCTACTTGCCAGCTGCTTAAAACAGTGCTAGCCATTTCATCCTGGGAAAAAGCCTGTCCACATGATCAATGCTTCTCATCATCTTATACACCTCTATCAGGTCACCTCTCATCCTTCGTCACTCCTAGGAAAAAAGGCCAAGTTCACTCAACCTATTCTCATAAGGCATGCTCCCCAATCTAGGCAACATCCTTGCAAATCTCCTCTGCACCATTTCTATGGGTTCCACATCCTTCCTGTAGTGAGGAGACCAGAACCGAGCACAATACTCCAAGTGGGGTCTGACCATGGTCCTATACAGCTGCAACATTACCTCTCGGCTCCTAAATTCAATCCCACAATTGATAAAAGCCAATGCACCATATGCTTTCTTAACCAAAGTCAACCTGCGCAGCAGCTTTGAGTGTCCTATAGACTTGGACCTCAAGATCCCTTTGATCCTCCACACTGCCATCGAATTTGACCTACCAAAACGAACCACCTCACACTTATTTGGTTTGAACTCCATCTACCACTTCTCAGCCCAGTTGTGCATCCTATCAGTGTCCCGCTGTGACCTCTGACAGCTCTCCACACTATCCACAACACACCCTAACCTTTGAGTCATCAGCAAATTTCCTAACCCATCCCTCCACTTGCTCATCCAGGTCAATTATAAAAATTACAAAGAGTAGGGGTCCCAGAACAGATCCCTGAGGTACACCACTGGTCACCAACTTCCATGCAGAATATGACCCGTCTACAACCACACTTTGCCTTCTGTGGGCAAGCCAGTTCTGGATCCACAAATCAATGTCCCCTTGGATCCCATGCCTCCTTACTTTCTCAATAAGCCTTGCATGGAGTACCTTGTCAAATGCCTTGCTGAAATTCATATACACTACATCTACTGCTCTTCCTTCATCAATGTGTTTAGTCACATCCTCAAAATATTCAGTCAGGCTTTTAAGGCACGACCTGCCTTTGACAAAGCCACACTGACTATTCCTAATCACATTATACCTCTCCAAATGTTCATAAAGCCTGCCTCTCTGTATCTTCTCCATCAACTTACCAACCACCGATTTTAAGACTCAATGACCTATCATGTCAAGGTCTATCTCTACTCCCTTTCTTGAATAAGGGAACAACATCGGCAACCCTCCAATCCTCCAAAACCTCTCCTGTCACCACTGATGATGCAAAGGTCATTGTCAGAGGCTCAGCAATCTCCTCTCTTGACTCCCACAGTAGCCTGGGGTACATCTTGTATGGTCCCGGTGACTTATCCAACTTGATGCTTTCCAAAAGCTCCAGCACCCAGCCCATCCTCTTTCTTAATATCTATATGCTCAAGCTCTTCAGTCTGCTGTAAGTCATTCCTACAATCGCCAGGATTCTTTTCCATAGCGAATATTGAATCAATATACTCTTTAAGTACCTCTGCTATCTCCACCAGTTCCACACACACTTTACCAATGTCAAACTTGATTGGTCCTATTCTCTCACATCATATCCTCTTGCCTTTCACAGATTTGTAGAATGCCTTGGGGTTTTTCCTAGTCCTGTCCACCAAGGCCTTCTCATGGGCCCTTCTGGATCTCCTAATTTCTTTCTTAAGCTCCTCGCTGCTAGCTTGATAATTTTCTAGATCTCTGTCATTACCTAGTTTTTAGAACCTTTCATAAGCTCTTCTTTTTTTCTTCACTAGATTTACAACAGCCTTTCTACACCACAGTTCTGGTTCCCTACCATCCTTTCCTTGTCTTCTTGTAAAGTACCTATGCACTACTCCACACAAATATCCCCTGAGCATTTGCCACATTTCTTCCTATGTTTCCCTGAGAAAATCTGTTACCAATTTATGCTTCCAAGTTTCTGCTTGATAGCCTCATATTTCGCCTTACTCCAATTAAGTGTTTTCCTAACTTGTCTGTTCTTATTCTACTCCAATGCTATGGTAAAGGAGATAGAATTATGATCACTATCTCCAAAATGCTCTCCCGCTGAGAGATCTGACACCTGACCAGGTTTATTTCCCAATACCAGATCAAGTACAGCCTCTCCTCTTGTAGGCTTATCTGCATATTGTATCAAGAAACCTTCCTGAACACACCTAACAAACTCCAGCCCATCTGAAGCCCTCACTCTAGGGAGATGCCAATCGAGATTTGGGAAATTAAAATTTCGCACCACAACAACCCTATTATTATTACATATTTCCTAAATCTGTCTCCCTATCTGCTCCTTGATGTCTCTGTTAAAATTGGGTGGTCTATCAAAATACCCAGTAGAGCTCTTGACCCCTTCCTGTTCCTAACTTCCACCCACAGAGACTCAGTAGAAAATCCCTCCATGTCTTCCTCCATTTCTGCAGCCGTGACACTACCTCTAATCAACAGTGCCGTGCACCACCTCTTTTGCCTCCCTCCCTGTCCTTTCTGAAACATCTAAAGCCTGACACTCAAAGTAACCATTCCTGCCCCTGAGGTATCCAAGTCTCTGTAATGGCCATAAAATCATAGCTCCAAGTACTGCTCCACACTCTAAGCTCATCCGCTTTGTTCATCATTCTACTTGCATTAAAATAGTTACATCTCAAACCATCATCTGAGCACGTCCCTTCTCTATCACCTGCCTATCCTCCCTCTCGCACTGTCTCCAAGTTTTCTCTATTTGTGAACCAACTGCCTCTTTCCTCTGTCTCTTCAGTTAAGTTTCCACACCCCTGGCAATCCTAGTTTAAACTCTCCTGAATAGCCTTAGCAAACCTTCCCGCTAGGATATTGGTCCTTTGGGATTCAAGAGCAACCCGTCCTTTTTGTACAGGTCACTCCTGCCCCAAAAGAGGTTCCTATGATCTTGAAATCTGAATCCCTGACCCCTGCTCCAATCCCTCAGCCATGCATTCATCCTCGTCTTCTTTCTATTCCTATACTCACTGTAACATGGCACAGGTAGTAATCCCGACATTACTACCTTTGTGGTCTTACTTCTCAGCTTCCTTCCTAACTCTCTGCTTTCAGGACCTCCTCCCATTTTCTGCCGATGTTGGTACCAATATGTACCATGACCTCTGGCTGTTCTCCCTCCCACTTCCGGCTATTGCCAACATGATCAGAAACATCCTGGACTCTGGCATCTGGGAGGCAAACTACCATCCGTGCTTCTTTCCTCATCCACAGAATCACTTGCCTGACTCCCTAACTATAGAGTTCCCTCTCACTGCTGCCATCCTCTTCCTTTCCCCACCCTTCTGAGCCACAGGGCCAAACACTGTGCCAGAGGTATGACCATTGTTGCTTCCCCCAGGTAGGCCTAGTTTGTCTTATTTTGTACATTGGTTGCTTGTCTGTATAGTTACTTATAGTTTTTCATAAATTATATTGTATTTCTTTATTTTTCTGTAAATGTCTACGAGAAAATTAATCTAAAAGCAGTACATGGTGACATGTACAGTACCTAATTTGATAATAAATTACTTTGAACTTAAGTTTCTTGCCACACTTTGCTCTCACAAACACATATTGCCTCTGAAACAGTAACTCTGATTCCCTGTTCACAGATGCTGACTGAACTGCTGAGTGTTTCCTCCATTCCCTATTTTTTCTCAGGTTTAGGGCATTCTTTCTTTTGTTCCACCATGCCTGCAAATAAATCACTCCAACTCAATGTTATTCCTAACTAAATATCTAAAATTATTAGCCAAGCTTCTAGGTACATGCGCTAATATTTTGCTTTGGCTCGATGTCAACATTTTCTTGTCTGATTAAATTGCTATGAAGTTTCTTGAAATGTCTGATTCGACTTGTTGAATTATAGACTAATCCCAAAGTCATTATACTTTTATTAAAGAATCAAACTACAAGGATTTTACATTCCCAGACATTTTTCACCGCCCTATTTACTTCAAGAATATTGTAATGAATCAAGAACAAGCAATTGTAAATGGACTAATTTTAAGTTGTATAAAATTCTAGCGGAATTACAGCTGTCTCACTAAAAGGATATTAACTATTAAGCCTTAAAAGATTTCTTTAAAAGTTTAGCTTTATTTGTCATATGTACTTTGAAACATATAGTGAAAAGTGGCATTTACGCCATTGACCACAGAGTCCAAGAACTTGCTGGGGACAACCTACTTCAACAGCCAACCTAGTATGCCTACAACTTAGTAATTCTAAACTGTATGTCTTTTCAGAGATAAACCATAGAACACAGAACAGTACAGCGCAGAAACTTCAGCCCATAATGTTGTACTGAGATCAATAAATTAGTAATCACATGGTCAACTAAATTAGTTCCTTATGCCCACATAATATCTATATCCCTCCATTTTCCTCACATTCAAGTGCTTATCTAAATTTCTCTTAAATATTCCTAGTGTATCTGCCTCTAACATCACCCCACACAGTGCATTCCATGCACACACTGCTCTGCATATGGAACTTGCCTCTCACAGCTCCTTTGAAGTTACCTCCTCTCACCTTAAATACAAGGCCTCTGGTATTAGACATCACAACCTGAGGAAAATGATACTGTCTACTCTATCTATGCCTCTCATAATCTAATAATCTTCTATCAGCTCTCCCCTCAGTCTTCGCTGTTCCAGGGAAAAGAAAGTTTGTCCAACCTCTCATTTTAGCATGTGCCCTCAAATCTAGGCAAAATCCTGCCCTGCTCCAAAGCCTTGACTCCTTCCTATAATGGAGTGATCAAAACTGTGTGTAAAAGTCCAGATGTGGCCTAGTTAGAGTTTTATAAAGTTGCATCATAACTTCCTGACTTTTCAACTTAATGCCTTGACTGACATGGGCAAGCGTGCCATATGCCTCCTTAACCATCCTGTCCACTTTCAGGAGCTATGAACTTGGACCACCAAGATACCTCTACTCATCAACACTGTTAAGGGTTTTGCCTTTAAAGTGTACTGTCTCTTTACATTTGACCTACCAAGGTGCAACGCTTCACTCTTGACCTGGTTAAACTCCATCCATCTGCCATTTCTTAGCCCATATCTGCAACTGATCTTTATCCCATTGTATTCTTTGCCATTCATCTGCACTATCTACAACACCACCACTCTTTGTACCATCTGCAAACTCTTTAGTCAACCCTTTGTAAGTTTTCATCCAGGACACTTATATACATTATGACCAGCAGAGGTCCCAGCACAGACCTCTACAGAATGCCACAAATCCCAGACCTCAGGCTAGAACATGTCCCTTCAACTCCACCTTCTGTCTTCTATGGGCAAGCCAGTTCTGAATCTAAATGGCCAATGCATCATTGATCCCATATCACTGTAGGTGTTATCCTACACTTCGGGCCAACTTTTACCCCTCTAGTCAGAAGACTTACTTATTACCCCAATGCTATATGCCTCCCATGATGTACCTTGTCAAAAGCCTTACTAAAATCCAAATAGACAACATCCACAGCTCTAACTTTCATTAATCACCCTCGTCACCTCATCAAAAAACTTAATCAAGTTAGTAAGACATGACTACTTGCACACAAAGCCATGCTGGTTCTCTTTAATTAGGCCATGGTTTTCCAAATGCTTATATATCCTACCCTTAGTTAGGATTTCCAGTAACTTCCCTACCTTGGACCAGAGACTCATTGGTCTATGGTTTCCAGGATTATCTCTGGTTTGCTTCTTGAGCAATTGAACAGCATAAGCTACTCGCTAGACTTCCAGGAACTTGTCTGTGCCAAGAAAAGACACAACGATATTGGTGAATTTCTTCACTTGCCTCTCATAATAACCTGGTGTATATCCCATCAGGCCCTTGGGTTTTTATCCACATTACTGCTCTTTAAGATACGCAATACCAACCCTAGCATATTAATACTCTCAGCACTGATCTCCCAATTCTCCATGTCCTTCTCCTTGGTAAATACTGATATAAAGAATTCATTAAAAACATCACCCGCATCTTTCACATCCAACTAAAGGTTCCCTTTTATTCTTGGTGTGTTCCCACCCTCTCCCTAGTTATTCTCTTGCTCCTAATGTATGTATAGCAGCATTCACAACCTGGGGCCCACAGACCCTTGCTTAATGATATTGGTCCATAGTGTTAAATAGTTGGGAACTCCTGATGTACGGAATGCGTAGGGATTCTCTTTAACCCTACTTACTAAGGACTTTTCATGGTGCCTCCTGGCTTTCCCAATTCCCTTTTTGAGTTCTTTTCTGGCTTCTTTATATTCCTCAAGGGCTCTGTTTGATTCTAACTTTCTGAGCATTAAATACTCTTCCTTTTTCTTCTTAACTAAATTCATCACATCCCTCAACATCCAAGGCTCCCTTATCTTGCCTTCCTTGTCCTTCCTTTCAACTGGAATATACCCGTAGTTTACTCTGTGCAGCTGGTTTTTAAATACCCTCCATGTGTCAGATGTGTCTACTTTGGTTCTGTGTTCACTAAGGAGGACATAAATAATCTTCCGGAAATTGTAGGGGACCGAGGGTCTAGTGAGATGGAGGAACTGAGGGAAATACATGTTAGTAGGGAAGTGACGTTAGGTAAATTGAAGGGATTAAAGGCAGATAAATCCCCAGGGCCAGATGGTCTGCATCCCAGAGTGCTTAAGGAAGTAGCCCAAGAAATAGTGGATGCATTAGTGATAATTTTTCAAAACTCTATAGATTATGGATTAGTTCCTGAGGATTTGAGGTTGGCTAATGTAACCCCACTTTTTAAAAAAAGGAGGTAGAGAAAAATTGGGGAATTATGGACCGGTGAGTCTGACATCGGTGGTGGGGAAAATGCCAGAGTCGGTTATCAAAGATGTGATAACAGAACATTTGGAAAGAGAGGTGAAACAAAGTCAGCATGGATTTGTGAAAGGAAAATCATGTCTGACGAATCTTATAGAATTTTTTGAAGATGTAACTAGTAGAGTGGATAGGGGAGAGCCAGAGGATATGGTATATTTAGATTTTCAAAAGGCTTTTGACAAGGTCCCACATAGAAGATTAGTGTGCAAACTTAAAGCACACAGTATTGGGGGTATGGTATTGATGAGAATAGAGATTTGGTTGGCAGACAGGAAGCAAAGAGTGGGAGTAAACGGAACCTTTTCAGAATGGCAGGCAGTGACTAGTGGGGTTCTGCAAGGCTCAGTGCTGGGACCCCAGTTGTTTACAATATATATTAATGATTTAGACGAGGGAATTAAATGCAGCATCTCCAAGTTTGCTGATGACACAAAGCTGGGCGGCGGTGTTAGCTGTGAGGAGGATGCCAAGAGGATGCAGGGTGACTTGGATAGGTTAGGTGAGTGGGCAAATTCATGGCAGATGCAATTTAATGTGGATAAATGTGAGGTTATCCACCTTGGTTGCAAGACCAAGAAAACAGATTATTATCTGAACGGTGGCCGATCAGGAAAAGGGGAGATGCAACGAGACCTGAGTGTCATTGTACACCAGTCATTGAAGGTGGGCATGCAGGTACAGCAGGCGGTGAAAAAGGCAAATGGTATGTTAGCATTCATAGCAAAAGGATTTGAGTACAGAAGCAGGGAGGTTCTACTGCAGTTGTACAAGGCCTTGGTGAGACCACACCTAGAGTATTGTGTGCAGTTTTGGTCTCCTAATCTGAGGAAAGACATTCTTGCCATAGAGGGAGTACAAAGAAGGTTCACCAGATTGATTCCTGGGATGGCAGGACTTTCAGATGAAGAAAGAAAGACTGGATCGACTAGGCTTATACTCGCTGGAGTTTAGAAGATTGGGGGGGGGGTCTTATTGAAACGTATAAAATTTTAAAGGGATTGGACAGGCTAGATGCAGAAAGATTGTTTCCGATGTTGGGGAAATCCAGAACGAGGGGTCACAGTTTAAGGATAAAGGAGAAGCCTTTTAGAACCGAGATGAGGAAAAACTTCTTCACACAGAGAGTGCTGAATCTGTGGAAATCTCTGCCACAGGAAACAGTTGAGGCCGGTTCATTAGCTATATTTAAGAGGAAGTTAGATATGGCCCTTGGGGCTAAAGGGATCAGAGGGTATGGAGATAAAGCAGGTACAGGGTTCTGAGTTGGATGATCAGCCATGATCATACTGAATGGAGGTGCAGGCTCGAAGGGCCGAATAGCCTACTCCTGCACCTATTTTCTATGTTTCTATGTTTTTATGTAGACTTGCCCAAAAAAAAACTGTTCCCAATTAACTCTCCCTAGTCCCTGCCAAATGTTCTCATAACTTGCCCTGTTCCAGTTTAATACTCTTCTGCAATATTCATACTGATCCTTATCAATACCTATCTTAAAACTTAAGGAGTTTTGGTCACTGTCCCCTAATTGTTCACCCACGGAAAGGTTGGTCACCTGGCAAGGCTCATGAACCAACACAAGATCCAGTACAGCCCTTCCTCTTGCTGGTCTATCTACAGACTGATTTAAGAAACCCTCCTGGATGCAACCAACAAATTCATCTAAACTAGTTGCAATAAGTAACTCCCAGTTTATATTAGAGAAGTTGAAGTCTCCCATAACAACAACTTTATTGTTTCTTAATCTGCCTGCATATCTGTTCTTCAGTGTCCTGGTGGCCATTGGAGGGGCGGGGGACAGTGATCTGCAGTATAACCCCATCAGAGTGATTACAAGCTTCCTATTTTTAAAATCTCCCCATATAAAGCCTTACAATATGACCCTCCGAGTGCAGCTGACATTGTCCCCAATTAGTAGTGCAACCTCAGCCTCCTCCTCACCCCACCCCATTCTTCCCACATCAAAGCCCTGGGACATTAAGCACCCACCTCTCTCTCTCTCTCTCTCTCTCTCTCTCTCTCTCTCTCTCTCTCTCTCTCTCTCTCTCTCCCTCCCTCCCTCCCTCCCTCCCTCTCGCTCTCTCTCATAATGAAGTCTCTGCCTAGCCACAACATTTTAGCCCCATGCTTTGATCAATGTTCAAAGTTCATCATCTTTCCCATAATAGCCCAAGCATTAAAATATACACACTTAAAACTATCCAACCTATCATATCTATTACCTGGTTCCTGCCTATTTTTACTCCCCTTAACATCCACCTTCTATCCCTCCACTTTCTGGTCTGCTGTTCTGGTTTTCAAGCACCTGCCGAACTATTTAAACCTTCCTGAGTAGCACTAGCGAACCTCCCAGCTAGGTTATTGTTTCCCTTCTCACTTAGGTGCAACCCCTCCCTCTTGTACAGGCCACCCTTGCCTAAGAAGTGGTTCCAATTATCCAAAACTCTGAAACATTGCCCTCTGCACCAGAGGTTCTTTGCCACACATTCATCTGTGCTATCCTCTAATTCCTGCCTTGATGTGGGAGGAAGGCAGAGCACTCCGAGGAAACCTTTGTGTTTGAGGGCAGAATGCACAAGCTCCTTAGCGACAGCAGTGAGAAATTAATCCAGAACTTTCAGTCACTGAGTTGCAAAGTGTTACACTACCATGACACCTTCCAGAAAGTAATCTATATATTCATGCATAAAATTTTTCTTGACTGATTAATGGACAACTAATAAGGTTCAGATTCTATTTCTGAGGGAGGTAATGAAATAACCTAACTGATCAAATGATTTGGGATATTAACAAACTTCAGCATGAATGATGATTTTGTCAAAGCTGTTTTCTCCTAGGTGACTGAGGAAATGTGGAACATGATTATGCCTCCCTTGGCTTAGTAGTGACTTTTAGAACAAGGGTGAAGTTTTATGTCCCACCCCAGAGACTTGGAGTGAAGCTGGTCGCTGTAGAACATGGAATCCCATGGTATCCTCCTAAATAAAAACAAGGAGTTATCCTACAGTTCTGGCCTATATTTATCCCTCCACTTAGATTACTTACTCATTATCACAATTCTACATGAACACAATACACAGGTAAGATATCTGCATGATTAAACTGAACTCACACAAAATGGGTTTTGCTGGGATATCTTGAATTACGGTGAACATAATAGATATGAAAGTCTCTTTGGAACCAGAGAAAATTGTTAAAATAACATTTGAAATGACCAGTAGATAATGAAAAACATGGCTTTGTGGACTCTGTCCATGTTTCTTGCTACTTTGATAAAGCAGACAACATAATAAAAGACCCCACTTATCCTGGTCATTCTCTCTTCACTCACTTCCCATTGGACAGAAGATATAAACGCCTGAACGAACATACTACTAAGAAGAACTCTTGACTTCACAGTCATGATCAACTCTTCTTGGTGCACAAATATACCAGTGCTGTCCCAATTCTGCTCACCAGACCTGGAATATCTAGCAGTTAAGTGCCTACCACGGTAGTTCTCCAAGATCATCTTGGTAGCAGTATACATTCCACCTCAGGACAATGTCAATCAGGCTTTAGATGATCTGAGCAATTGGTTCAACATGCATGAAACAGCACATCCTAATGGCTTCACCATTGTTTTGGGAGATCTTAACGATGCCAGTCTGAAAAAAAATCACTAAGCAATTACTATCAACAGGTCACTTGCAAACTTAGAGGAAACAACACACTGGACCATTGCTGCACCACCATCAAGAATGTCTACCACACCCTTAGTTCAGGAAGTCTGATCACCTAGCTGTACTTCTCCTCCCTAAATATAGGCAGAGACTGAAGACAGCAGCACCAGTACTGAGGGCCAAGAAGGTATGGACAAGGGAAGCACAGGAGCACCTACAGGACCACTTTGAATTGGTGGACTGGATGGTATTCAGGGATTCATCTATAAACCTGGATGAGTATGCTGCAGTATTTGCCAATTTCATTAAAACCTTTGTGGATGAGTGTGTGCCAACAAAGACTCACTGCACGATCCCAAACCAGAAGCTGTAGATGAACCAGGAAGTACGTTGTCTGTTGGGCTAGATCCGTGGCATTCAAGTCTGGCAACCCAGGCCTGTACCAGAAAACCGGGTATGATTTGCGAAGGGCTATTTCAAGGGTGAAGAGACAATTTTAAATGTGGTTCGAGGTGACATTGGATGCACGACAACTCTGGCAGGGGTTGCAAGACATTTTTACCTATAAAGCAAAGCCCAATAGCATGAATGGCAATGATGCTTCACTACCAGATGAACTTAATCCCTTCACTGCCCACTTTGAAAGGGAGAACACAACTACAGCTGTGAAGATCCCTGCTGCACTTGGGGACCCTGTGATCTCTGTCTCCGAGGCTGATGTAAGACTGTCTCGCAAGGTGGAAAGTCCAGATGGAGTACCTGGTAAGGCTCTGAAAACCTGTGCCAGCCAACTAGTGGGAGTATTCAAGGATATTTTCAACCTCTCACTGCTATGGGTGGAAGTTACCAATTGCGTCAAAAAGGCAACAATTATACCAGTGCCTATGAAGAATAATGTGAGCTGCCTTAATGACTATCATCCAGTAGCACTCACATCGCCAGTGATGAAATGCTTTGAGAGGTTGGTCATGACTAGAATGAAATCTTATTGCAATTTGCCTATCGCCACAATAGGTCAACGGCAGATGCAATCTCAATGGCTCTTCACATGGCTTTAGACCACCTGAACAACACAAACACCTATGTCAGGATGCTGTTCATCGACAAAAGCTCAGCATTTAATACCATCATTCCCACATTCCTGATTGAGAAGTTGCAGAACCTGGGCTTCTGTACCTCCCTCTGCAATTAGGTCCTCAACTTCCTATTTGGAAGACCACAAACTGTGCAGATAGGTGATAACATCTTCTCCTTGCTGACCATCAATGCTGGTGCACCTCAGGGGTGTATACTTATCGCATTGATCTACTCTCGCTATTCCCGTAACTGTGTGGCTAGGCATAGCTCAAATACTATCTATAAATTTGCTGATGACACAACCATTGTTGGTAGAATCACAGATGTTGATAAGAGGGCGTACAGGAGAGATATGCTAACTAGTGGAGTGGTGCCGCAGCAACAACCTGGCACTCAACGTCAGTAAGATGAAAGAGCGGATTGTGGACTTCCAAATGGGTAAGATGAAGGAACACATATTAATCCTCATAGAGGAATCAGAAGTGGAGAGAGTGAGCAGTTTTAAGTTCCTCGGTGTCAAGATCTCTGAGGATCTAACCTGGACCCAACATATCAATGCAGTTATAAAGAAGGCTATACATTATTAGGAGCTTGAAAAGATTTGGTATGTCAAGAAATACACTCAAAAACTTCTATTGATGTACCACAGAGAGCATTCTGACAGGCTGCATTGCTGTCTGGTATGGGGCGGGGCCGGGGGAGGGGGAGTGGGGGGCTACCTTACAGGACCAAAAGAAGCTGCGGAGAGTTGTAAATTTAATCAGCTCTTTCTTGGGTACTGGTATACAAAGTACCAGGACATCTTCAAGGAGCGGTGTCTCAGAAAGTCAGCGTCCATTATTAAGGACCTGCACCCAGGGCATGCCCTTTTCTCACTGTTACCATCAGGTAGGAGGTACAGAAGCCTGAAGGCACACACTCAGTGTTTCAGGAACAGCTTCTACCCCTCAGCCATCCGATTCCTAAATGGACATTGCACCCTTGGTCACTACTTCACTTTTTTAAAATATATTTTTAAATATATTTTTGCATGATTTTTAATCTTTTCAATATATGTATACTGTATAAAATATATGGAATAAGAATTGCTTCTTTATTTATTATTTTTTTCTTCTTCTATATTATGTATTGCATTGAACTTCTGCTGCTAAGTTAACAATGAGGGTGATAATCAACCTGATTCTGATTCTGATTCTGATCTTATGACCTTGTACCTTATTGTCTATCTGCATTGCACTTTTCTGCATTCGGCTGTTGTTCTACCTTGTACAATCTCAATGCATTTTGTAATGAAGTTAGCTGTATGAGCAGTAATGCAAGACAAATTTTTCACTCTTCCTCAGAATCTGTGACAATAATAAATCTATTTAATTATTTACTCTTATATATACAGTATACTTGGCTGCTTGAGGATTATTTTGTATTTTTTCCCTGAGAGCATTTATTTCAAAATAACATTCCGATCTGGGCAGATATAACTCCTTTATATAGAGCAATGTCATTGTAAATGTGCAAAAGAAATTAAATCAAAGGAATGATTCTTGGAATTAAAGTGTTAATGTATGATAGCTCTGGGCCTTGTACTCATTGGAGTTTAGAAGAATTGTGGGAGGTGATCTCACAGAAGCGTATAAAATGTTGGAAGACCTAGAAAGAGTGGATGTGGAGAAGATGTTACCTATAGTGGGGGAGTTTAGGACTACTAGGAACAGACTCAGAATAGTGGGATGTCCATTCAGAACAGAATTGAGGTGGAATGGTGAATGTATGGAATTCATTTATTTATTGAGATAAAGCATAGAATCGGTCCTTCTGGCCCTTCAAGCCAGGCTGTCCATCAATCCCCCAATTTAACCCTAACCTAATCACAGGAGAATTTATGAAGACCAATGAACCAGAGCACTACACTACCATGCCACCTTAGACATCCACAGTCATTGCCACCAATGGCTGAAGAGGCCAAGTCATTGAATATATTTAAAGTGGAGGTTGATAGGTTCCTGACTAGTCAAGGCATTGATAGTTATGGGGAGAAGGCAGGAGGATGTGGTTGAAAGAGATAATAAAACGGCCATGATGGAAAGATAGAGAAGATTTGATAGGCTGATTGTCCTAATTCTGTTCCAACTGTATGTCTTATGATCTTATGGTCTAATCTAAAGCCCAATGATGGGAATTAATGTTGATAAGTTCATTGGCCACTGTGTATAGTATGTAGGTGTGTGGTAGAATCTGAGGTGAGTTGGGATGTGCAAAGAATGAAAAGGCAGCAGTCTATGATCAGCAAAATGGTATTGATGGGTGAGAAAAACTCAGTTTACCACAGGGTATCTAGAAAATGGGGAAGTAAAGCACAGTAAAGGCTCTTTGTCCCACAAGATTAATCCAAACTTTCCTTCCTACATAGCCCATATCCCTCCATTTCTCTTTCATCATGTACTTATCCAGAAGTCTTTTAAATGTTACTAATGTATCTGCCTCTGCCACCATCTTGGCATTTTACTTACAGAAACTCCAGGTAAAAAAAAAAATCTGCTATTTTTTTCTCCACTCAACTTAACAGTATGTTCTCTGATATTTTGCCATTGCAGTCTGGAGAAAAACGGTATTGGCTGTCCACTCTCTCTATGCCTCTCATCAAAGTTCAAAATTCAAAGTAAACTTACTATCAAAGTACATATATGTTACCAGATACAACCTGAGAATCATTTTCTTGTAGGCATTCACAATAAGTACAAAAAACCACGATAGAATGATTGCCCACAACCAAAGTGCAAAAGAAAACAAACTGTGCAATTACAAAATGAAAAGCAAGACATGATAATAACAATAATAAAAAATAAGCAATAAATATTGAGAAACAAGCAATGCTGAGTCCTAGAAAGTGAGCCCATCAGTTGTGGAATCAGGTCAGTGTTGGGTGATTGAAGCCCTTCTCGTTCAAGACTCTGATCGTTGAGAGGTAATAGCTGTTTGTGAACCTAGTATTGTGGGTCCTGAAGCTCCTGTGCATTCTTCCTGATGGTAGCAGCTAAGAAAAGAGCATATAGACATTTCTGGAATGTTACAGCCCATTTATGCATTATCTAGAAGCACTTACTTCACCTGGCCAACAGCTGCTGAAGCTGTAGCAAAGTTCTGTCAAGTAGGAAATGGTTCAATCAAATCATATTTTCTCTCATATTTTTGTTCCTGCCACTTTCTGATGGGCATGACCAGTGCTAGACAGAAGCCAAAACTGATAAATTCCATGACCTCTCTAGTTCAAAGAAATTTCCAGCTGCAGTGTGAATTCAGTGCTCGAAAATCTGATGCTTTGGCACTGAATGGCACTTGATGTCCCAATGTCCAAAGCTTCAGATCCAGTATCTCTGACCATCCCTGCAGTCTTTCCACAGTCCACATCACTCATGACCTCTGCTACAGTCTGGTACTGATCTCTCTGTTAGTCCCATGGAGCCTCCATGCAGGGGTTTTATGTACATGGCTTCTACTCAGGATTTTCACATACTGCACAACACTGGTGCCTTGTCATGGTTGCACATAAAACTAGTGCACAGTCAAAGTTAGAGACTGAATTCATTGTATTATCCACAAGTCCATATATGCACAGGTGTAATGAAAAGCTTATTTGTAGCAGCACCTCAGGCACAGAGCATCATATGAGCAGCATTCATCAGAAAAACCTTCTCCAAGGATTGTCACCATGTCACAGTGGAGAGGCCTGTGAGTACCTGAGAGTGATGTGCTTGGAACCCACCTCCTGGTAGGTTTACCCATGGTGGTAAGGTCAAGAGGGTGGTTCCAGATGAAGAGTGATCCAATCAAGACCACAACAGTAGAGCCGGTGGAAGATGATGGCATATCACAATGGAGTTGAAGGTGTGGGGAGGCTGCAGCAGTGAGGGGCCCTCAGTCATTTTGCATTCCATGCCACTCATCCCTGACCCCAGTCTGTCAAGGACTGTGTAGTGGCTGCCCGTGCATCAGTCTCCCTATGTTAAACAAAGTCACACGCAGACATTCTCCATTAAGGGAATAACCCTCTGGGAGAACGTCTAACTCAACACAAGTGATTGCACTATTATTACAAGAAATACATACATAAAACATAAATTAAGTACAACTTTTAAATTAAAGAAAGCAATTAGAACAAAAATGCAAGTCCAACTTAATTCAAAGTGTTGTTAAACCAGAATGATTAGAACTGTGCCAGATGTTTCAAGAACTACACATTTGAAAGGATGTAGCTTTTCTTGAACCTGTCAGTGTGGGACTTCAGGCTTCAATTCAATTCAAGTTTAATTGTCAGTTAACCATACATGAATGCTCTCCCTCCTGCCTGAAGGTAGTTGCAAGAGAATCGCATGGTGGGGATCTTTGACAGTGGACATTGCCTTCTTAAGGCAACACCGCCTATAGAAACTATGGATATGAATGTGCCCATCATGCACTGGGAAGAGTACACTACTGTATACCAAGGTCCAGCTATAGGCTCTGTTTAACTCACCTACTTTATTCTAGAGCAGGAGTTCCCAACCTTTTTATATTTTTTTATGACCAATATTATTAAGCAATGGGTCCATTGACCCCTGGTTGAGAATCTCTGGTCTGGAGAGAATTGCTGAGCCATGATTACTTCAATGACGAAATAATTTTCATACTGTGAATAAATCTTCAAGCTAAAAATAGAAATTGTTTTTAATACATTGAAAAATCCAGCTACCATAATTTGTCAAATTATTTGTATCCCCAGAATGAGTTTAATGGGCTTTGGCAGAAATTTTTGAAATGATGAAATTGCCTTAAGACTGATTATGTTCTTCCTAGGGTCTGGCATCAATATATTTCTTCATAATGCCATTGCATGTAAATGTGTAATTTATTTTAGTTCCTTCTACTGTTTAATTTGATCAAATAAGATGTTGATAGAGCTGTCCTTGGTCCTGAATCAGCTGCTGCTTCACCAGAAAGGATATGAGCACACTTTAACTTTAGGACAATTTATAAAAGGAATGCAGGTGCTTGCAATTTTCAGTACCTCTCTCTGCTCAAAGTGTTTTACTGAGAATGTCTTGTGTCAGACCGCAGGCGCTGTTGCAATGCAGTAAAATAAGAGTAGACTAATTGTTCATAGCAATCTCTCTCAAACAGCAATCACTGAACTGTAGATCATTTACAAAACAGAAGGAGGTTATTCAGTACATTATATTCATGTCAGTTAGAAAGAATGACCCAGCTCAGCCCAGCCTCCCAACACCAGCTCCACAGCCTTGCAACTCATGTCTTTTCAGGTACACATTGATGTAGTCTTCAGGTGCGATGAACAATTTCTGCTTCCACCACCCTTTCAGGGAATGATTTCCAGATCTCTCATTGCTCCCTGAATGAAATACTCACTCTTATCTTCCTTCTAATCCAGGGGCTCCCAGAGTTTTAATGCCATGGAGGATCCTTGGACACCAGTTTGGGAAACAATTCTTGCTTTAATCCAACATACACAGGATTTGCCTCCACTAATAAAGGAACCAGACACCCCTATGCTCTATATGTAGCTCTGTCTTAACAAATCAAACATGAGAAAATCTGCAGATGCTGGAAAATCCAAAGCAACACACACAAAGTGCTGGAGGAACTCAGCAGGCCAGGCAGCATCTATGGAAAAGAGTAAGCTGTCAACATTTTGGGTTGAGACTCTTCATTCCAGCCTTTTTTATGCAATAGACACTTACCATTAACTGAAGGGTCCATGGACCCCAGGCTGGGAGCCAACACCTTTGAAGGATCTCAACCTGATGCTGCCTGGACTGCTGAGTTCCTCCTGCATTTTTTGTGTGTTACTCTTTATTAAATTCCTCAATTAATTATTCCCTCACCTACCTCTGTTTTGGAGAAAATATCAACAGCCTGGAGCCCCTCTTTCCTTTTTTTCCTGTGGTCTACTCCCCCTTCCTAACAGATTCCTTGTTCTTCAACCCTTTGTCTTTTCCACTATCACCTCCCAGCTGCTTATTTCATCCCTGTTCAGCCACTCACCTGTCTTCACCTATCACCTTCCAGCTGCTTATTTCATCCCCCGTTCAGCCACTCACCTTTCTTCACCTATCACCTTCCAGCTGCTTATTTCATCCCCCGTTCAGCCACTCACCTGTCTTCACCTATCACCTTCCAGCTGCTTATTTCATTCTCCTTCAGCCATTCAGCTGTCTTCACCTATCACCTTCCAGCTGCTTATTTCATTCTCCTTCAGCCATTCAGCTGTCTTCACCTATCACCTTCCAGCTGCTTATTTCATCCCCCGTTCAGCCACTCACCTGTCTTCACCTATCACCTTCCAGCTGCTTATTTCATCTCCATTCAGCCACTCACCTGTCTTCACCTATCACCTTCCAGCTGCTTATTTCATCTCCATTCAGCCACTCACCTGGCTTCACCTATCACCTTCCAGCTGCTTATTTCATCTCCATTCAGCCACTCACCTGGCTTCACCTATCACCTTCCAGTTTGCACTCCTTCCCCTCCCTCAACTTCTTCTTCTGGCATTTTCCTCCTTCCTTTCCAGTCCAGATGAAGGATCTTGGCCTCAAACATCCATAGATGCTGCCTAATCTGCATATTGTGTGTGCTGCTGGGATTTTCATTACCTTCGGAATACCTTGCTTTTATAACAACAGCCTATCCAACCTTTCCTCATGGCAACAATTTGCTAATCTTAACAACTTCCTTGGCAATGTTTGTTGACCCTTCTCCAGTGTAGTTACATAACTTCTGCAATGTGGTGACAAGAATCAGGAGAACAGTCACAAACCTTGACGGAACTGGTGTTGCAGTACCTAACAGCTTTGGTTACGTCCTGTTATGCTTAGGTCTGATCACCAGGGGGTGTCGACTCTTCCAGGCTCTGATACTCCTCCCTGATTATTTGAATATTTTCAGCTGTATCTCATTTTATTTTATCCATGCAACAGAACCTTGTTTTGATTCTCTATTTAATTTCCCTCTGTTCTGTTTATAGTTGCATTGTCTTGAGTTCTCCTACACTGTATAGTGATTCTCAAGTTCTAGCCTGTGTACTCTACTATCCAATCCACAAGTAAAGATTCTTAATTCATCTCTTGATCAGCAGTTAAGCAAATCTTATCCAAGGGTGACTTGCAGGCTAGAAAATGGAAGGAGTGTCTTACACCTCCTTTGGTAGAGATGTATGTCCATCCCACCACCCAAAAATGTATCTACATCTTTCTCTAAATAAAAACATCCAATGCTGCATGCAAAGCTTCAGATGTGGTGTAATCAATCTATCATCTAACTGAAGTATAACATAATGCAAAGCATCCCATCTGGATGCATCACAGCTTGGTAAAGCAACTGCTCTGCACGTAAACATCAAAAACTTTAGCAAGTTGTGGACACAGCTCATCACATCACCGAAGTTGGACTCTTGGTCTCATAATCTACTTCTTGGTGATCTTGCTCCTTATTGTTTTTCTGTACTGATACACTTTATTCTGCTTTGTCATTGTTTTACCTTGTTCTGCCTCAATACACTGTGTAATGATCTGATCTGTATGGGCAGTATGCAAGACAAGCTTTACACTGTATCTCAGTCCATATGACAAAAATAAACCAAATCCAATTCCATCTTCCTTATTTTTGCATCCAATTCCCTGGCAATAACCAATTAGACTCTGTTAATTTTCCAAAGAGTTCGCCAAATCTGCCTTTTGTGGAGCATGCACCAGAACTTCCAGATCCTACAGCATCTCAAAGCTTTGCAAGTTCTCACTTTCGATACAATATTTTCTTATTTTCCTTGTTTTTCTTTAATATATTTATTTATTAAATTTTAGAAAATTACAAAGAATAAATGTGATGATAAAAAAAAGTGAGAAAAGTAATATTGACCCTCCCCCCCCCCTTAACCCTTATCTAAAGAAAGAAAAAAAAAGAGAGAAAGATTGCCTGGATATCGGAGGATCCCCACATGCTCCATGGAGTTCAAAATAATTTAAATATTTATTTTTACTTTCCCCAATTACTTTATAATTTTATCTTCAAAGGACTTGTGTAATTAATCCTATCTTTTGTAAGTATGGGAGCCAAATTTTCAAAAATATATCATATTCATTTCTTAGATTATATGTAATTTTTTCAAGTGGAATACAACTATGTATTTCATTATTCCAATGATCCATAGTTAAATATAAATCAGATTTCCAAGTTACTGCGATAACTTTTTTGGGTACTGCCAATGCAATTTTTATAAATTTTTTCTGATACTTATTCAAGTTTCGGTATTGTCCTTTAAATGTCTCCTAATAAAAATAATACTGGACTATGTGGGAGATGTACTCCAGTAATTTGTTCCAATAAAAGTCTTAGATTTATCCAAAATGACTGAATTTTAAAACAAGACCAAGTAGAATGTAAAAAAGTACCAATTTCTTGATTACATCGAAAACATTGGTCAGACGTATTTGAATTTAATTTTGCTAAAATGGACAATGTTAAAATTTTCCTTGTTAAAATGGACAATTTCAGATTTTCCTATGTTTCCATCAACATCCACTAATATAAAATATCATACCCCTATGTAGTCTCCTATGTTCTCTTTGCAACTTACTACCTCTCTTTGCAATATTGTTAGATTTATGAACCTCAACTTAATTTCCTACATCCATCCCACTTATATAAATTGTAGTAAGTACTGTTGTCTATGGTACACCATTCATTATCTTAACAACAGGAAAAGACGATTTATCTGTTCTGTCTTTTTCTTATTAGTTAAGTAAATTTATTATCAATATGCATATAAGTCACCATATATGACCTTAAGCTTTATTTCCTTGAGGTAATTTATAGGACAAGAAAGAAATAAAATTAAATTTATGATGAATCATAAATAAACAAAAATTGACAAACAGCTGATATGCAAAAGAAGAAAAATTAAGCAAATAAAAAATGAAAAAACAATACCAATAATATGAATTGTAGAGCCCCTGAAGGTGAGTCTGTAGATTCTGGGATCAGTTCAGAATATAGGTGAACAAAGATATCATGTCACTTAAGGAGCCAAAAGACATAGGAGCAGAATTAGGCCATTGAGTCTGCTCCACCATTCCATCATGGTTGTTTTATTATCCCTCTCAACTCCATTTTCCTACCTTCTTTCTGTACCCTTTGACACTCTGACTAATCAAATACCTATTAACCTCCATTTTAAATATACTCAATGGCCTGCACTCCACAGTGATCTGTGGTAATAAATTCAACAGAATATTTGCCCTCTGGCTATGGAAATTCCACTTCATCTCTATTCTATAGTGACATCTCTCTTTTCTGAGATTGTGCCCTCTGGTCCTAAACTCCCTCACTATTAAAGATCTCCTCCCCATTTCTTTTAAACTCCATTGAGTACAGGCACAGAGCCATCAAATACTTCTCATATGTTAATCTTTGCATTCCCGAGATTATTCTCGTGAAACTCCAACGCCACCACACTCTTTCTTAGAAAAGTGGCCCAGAATTTTTCACCATTTCCTAGTGCAGTATGACCAATTCTTCTCGTATTTCAGCATTACATCCTTGTTTTTTGTTAGAACATAGAACATTACAGCACAGAAGCAGGCCTTCTGACCCTTCTTGGCTGTGCCAAACCATTTTTCTGCCTAGTCCCACTGACCTGCACCTGGGCCATATCCCTCCAAACCCCCTATCATCCATATACCTGTCCAAGTTTTTCTTAAATGTCAAAAGTGAGCCCGGATTCACCAGTTCATCTGTCAGTTCATTCCACACTCCCACCACTCTCTGCATGAAGAAGCCCCCCCAATGTTCCCTTTAAACTTTTCCCCCTTCACCCTTAACCCATGACCTCTGTTTTTTTTTCTCCCCGAGCCTCAGTGGAAAAAGCCTGCTTGCATTCACTCTATCTATACCCATCATAATTTTATACACCTCTATCAAATCACCCTTCATTCTCCTAGGCTCCAGGGAATAAAGTCCTAACCTATTCAACCTTTCTCTGTAACTCAGTTTCTCAAGTCCCGGTAACATCACTGTAAACCTTCTCTGTACTCTTTCAACCTTATTAATATCCTTTCTGTAATTAGGTGACCAAAACTGCACACAATACTCCAGGTTCGGTCTCACCCATGTCTTATACAACCTCCTAGGTTCTAGTCTTCTCAAAATGAATGTAACATTGCATTTGCTTTCCTTACTATAGACTCAAACTGCAGGTTAGCCTTTAGGAAATCCTGCTCTAGGACCCCCAAGTCCTATTGCATCTCTGATTTCTGAATTTGCTATTCGATTCTTCTTCTTATCTTTTTCCCATTATGCTGCCTTAAGTGCAGCAATGAACGTCCTCCATCTCTGGCTGCATTCATGGCTTCCTCTTGGTTTACTCTCAGTTATGCAAGTATGGAGTACAGACACGGTAATATCATTGCACACAGAAGTAGAAGGATTCTTCATTGCTGTTTCCACAACATTTTTGTTTGACCAGAGAGGGTTATTAGCCCTGAACTGAACCCCTGAACCTGGATGACAAGTGGGCCACACATAGTCTGGCTCCTAACCTTTGACCTGTTTGGCATGTGTGACTCTACTAAGACCCAAAGCTTAAAGCCCTGACTCCAGCCAGCATAGCTCTCTGGGTTATTGAGGCATTCAAGCCACCAAAGCACAAGGCTGTGTTCCTCTTCGAGGTTGCTCCCTGTTTATGTACCTCAAATTCCCATTCAGAATGGAAAGGTAATACTAATGCTACACATCTGTTAAAGCTCTCTAACTTCCATCAAGTGGCCTTCAGCCTGTCCAGATGCATTGAAAATTATGTGAAAAAAAACATACTATTAAAATGAAATGGTGAGAATTCAGAGTGACAGGGAGTCATGAAGAAACTGTTTGATAAACTGGAAATGACAAAGTATATCTATGGTACGTCAGCATATACTACAGTGAGATTCATTTTCTTGCATCTCTTTACAGTAAGTCTATATGACCATAAGTGGGAAAACTTCAAAAGTAAAATTTTGAGAGTACAACATTTGCATGTGCCCGTCAAAATAAAAGATAAAGATAGGGAATCTTGGTTTTCAAGAGATGTTCAGGCCTCGGTTAAGGAAATAAAGAAGGTGCATAGCAGGTAGAGGCAGATATGAACAAATAAGGCAATTATGGAGTATAAGAAATGCAAGAGATCAGGAGGGCTACAAGAAGGAATGAAGTTGCCTTAGCAGATAAGGTGAAGGAGAATCCTAAAGGATTAAGGGCAAAAGGATTTCAAGGGACAAGATTGGCCCTCTGGAAGATCAGAATGGTAATCTATTTAATTTATGGTAATCTATTTCAGTTCAGCATTCAATACCATCATCCCGCAGAAACTAGTGGAGAAACTGTCACTGCTTGGCCTTAACACTGCCATGTGTTGCTGGATTCTGGATTTCTTGACAGAGAGACCACAGTCAGTTCGTGTTGGCAGGAACATCTCTGACCCCATCACACTGAGCACTGGATCCCCACAAGGCTGTGTGCTTAGCCCATTGCTGTTTACACTGCTAACACATGACTGTGCAGCCAGACTGAAGGGGAACCTGATCATTAAATTTGTTGATGGGTGGGGCTCATCAGCAAAAAATATGAAACAATGTACAGGGAGGAGGTCAAACACCTAGCGAGCTGGTGCAGTGACAACAACTTGATTCTTAATCTCACCAAAACCAAGGAGATGATCGTCGATTTCAGACCGTCTCAGCCTGAGCACACACCCCTCAGCATCAGCAGCTCCACAGTGGAGAGTGTGGAAAACATCAAATTCCTTGGGGTGCAGATCTCAGACAATCTCACCTGGTCCAGGAACACCACTGGGATTGTGAAATGAGCCCAGCAGAGATTGCACTTTCTGAGGAAGCTTAAACAAGCATCACTCCCCACTGACATCTTAACTACATTCTACAGAGGCGTGGTTGAGAGTGTGCAGACCTTTTGCATCACAAACTGGTACTCCAGCTGCAGTGCTGCCTACAAAAAAGCCTTGCAGAGGGTGGTTAGGGGAGCAGAGAAGGTTATTGGGGTCTCTCTACTTTCTGTCCAAGACCTCTTTCAGAGTTGATGCCTCCAGAAGACACAGTACATCATTAAAGACCCCTCACACCCTCTCCATGAACTGTTTGTTCTTCTGCCATCTGGTAAACGCTACAGGAGCATCAAAACTAAAACCACAAGGCTACTAAACAGCTCCCTCCCACAGGCAGTCAGACTGCTAAATAGCTGCTCTACCTGACTCTGCTTTGGATACTTTTAACTTGCACTGGACACTTATAACTTGTTTTTAACTGACATGTGGCTGTTGTGTTTTTACTATTTATTGTTGTGTTTATTATTTCGTGCTGCATTTGTTATGTTATGATTGCACTTGCTCCTGGGAAACGCTGCCCTGCAAAGCTGATGTACGGTTAGAATGACAATAAAGTTTTTGAATCTTGAATCTTGATGATGAATTTATGTGTGGTGTAAACGAGATGTGGGAGATCTTAACTGGATTTTTGTCATCTGTATTTTCTCAGGAGATGGACACAGAGTTTACAAAAGCCAGGCAAGTCAGCATTCAGTACATGGACCCTGTGCAGATTACAGAGGGGGAGGTGCTTGCTATCTTGATGAAAATTAGGGTGGATAAATCCCCAGGGCCTGACAAGGTGTCCCCTCAGACCCTGTGGGAAGCAAGCACAGAAATTGCAGGGCCCTAGCAGAAATATTTAAGTCATCCCTGGTTACTGTTGAGGTATTGGATGATTGAAAGGTAAGTAATGTTCCATGATTTAAGAAAGGCATTAAAAATAAATCTGGAAATTATAGGCTCATGAGCCTGACATCAGTAGTGGGAGAGTTATTGAAAGGTATTCTCAGGAACCAGATATATGAATACCTGGATAGACATGGGCTGATTAGGAATAGTCTGCATGGCTTTGTGCATGGTAGGTCATCTTTAACCAATCTTATAGATTTTTTCGAGGAAGTTTCCAGGAAAGTTAATGAAGGCAAGGCAGTGGATGTTGTCTACATGGACATTAGCAAGGAATTTGACTTGGTTCCACATGGGAAGTTGGTCAAGATATTCAGTCACTTGGCATTGAAAATGAGTAGTAAATTGGATTAGATATTGACTTTGTGGGAGAACCTAGAGAGTGGTAGTAGATGGTTACCTCTCTGACTGGAAGCCTGTATCCAGTGGAGTGCCACAGGAATTGGTATTGGGTCCATTGCTGTTTGTCATCTATGTCAATGATCTGGATGATAATGTGGTTAACTGGATCAGCAAATTTGCTAATGATACTAAGATTAATGATATAGTGGACAGTGAGAAAGACTTTCAGAGCTTGCAGTGAGGATCTGAACTAGCTGAAAAAAGTGGCTGAACAATGGTAGATGGAAATTAATGCAGGCAATTGTGAAGTGTTACACTTTAGTAGGACCGTCTAGGGTAGGTCTTACACAGTGAATGCTATGGCACTAAGGAGTGTAATAGAATAAAGGGATCTGGGAATACAGGCCCATAATTCATTGAAAGCCACAGTACGAAACATCACTAGAATAGTCCGAAAGTTCCTAGCAATTGAGAAATGTGCAAGCTTGGCTCTGCCTATACCTTGGCTTTTAGCAGCTTAAGCTGAGAAAATAATTAATAATAATAATATTAATGTTATGATGTAAATAAACAAATAAATAATACTGAGAGGAAGAGTTGTAGAGTCCTTGAATTGTGAGTCCATAGGTTTTGTGCAGTGATCAGTTCGGTGTTGTAGTGAGTACAGGCATCCACTCTGCTTCAGGAGCCTGTTGGTTGGAGGGTAATAACTGTTCCTGAACTTGTTGGTGTGGGACCTGAGCCTCCCGTACCTCCTTACCGAATGCAGCACTGAGAAGAAAGCATGTCTCTGATAGTGGCCCTCAAACTGTCCAGATGCATTGGAGAAGTACATGGAAAAAGACCTCGGTAAGTTAAAGTGAAAATGTGGACAAGTCAACATGACAGGGATTCTCTAGCAATCTGCTCAATTAAGTGGAAACTACAAGATGAAATTGCACCAGGCAGTTGATGATAAGGCAGTGCCACTCACTTATTTCACAGGAATTATATGCAGAGTTAGCAGGTACCAGTGTTTTCACAAACTATACCAGTTACGTGCATCTGCTCAACTGAATGCAGATGAGATCAGACAGCAGCATTTGACAATTTCTGCACATTAAGCTCTTTATGCATACACAGAACTTCAAGCTACAATGGGGACATTGGAAACTGCAGATCATTGTCTATGCAGTCAACATGATGCAATTGCAGCCACTGGTACCCTAAAGAAAACCATCTTCCAATATTGAGAAGTTTTCTCATGGCTACAAGCTTCCAAAGCTATGCTAGGCTAAAAAGAAATGTGCACTTGAGTCTCAGCCCGAATGTCAGTTATTTACCCTTTTCCCTAGCTCCTGCCTGGCTTGCCAAGTTCCTCCAGCATTTTCTGTATGTTGCACTTGTACATAGGTTATATTGGGGTTGGGAATGGATTGCAACCAGTTAAAAAGAAAAACAATGGGATGCAATTGTGAAAGTAAGGAAACATGATCTGCCTGAGGAATGGTATAGATCTCCTTTTCTCTTCATCCCATGTTTGATATTTATTGCTTATTTATTACTATTTTGTCTCTCCTTGTATTTGTATTGTTTGTTGCTGTTTTCACATCATCTGTTGGTCTCTCTTGCTGGGTGTGGTATTTCTTTGATTCTATCGTGTTTATTTGCTTTTACTACGAGTGCCTGCAATTAAATCAATCTTAGGTTTGTATTATGTTGTGACTTATATGCACTTCGATAATAAATTTACTTTGAACTTCCAACTTTTGAAATTGGAACTTTCTATTCATTCAAAGAATATGGGCTTCACAGGGTGACTCAGCATTTAGTGTCTGTCACTATTGTGAATGAATGAATGAAATTTTATTTTTCATCAGTACAAACATAACAAAACACATCATTTTCAATGATGATTTCATAAGACAAAATTAAATAAATCAGGCCTTAAAAAGATGGTAGTGAGCTGCCTTCTTGACCCACAGCAGTGCTTGAGGTTCTAGTATAATCCCAATCCTAATAGGGAGAGAGTTGACAGATATTGAAATAATATTGATATAATTGCTTGATACTGAAGAAATACAAAAGTCCAAAGTTTAAAGTAAATTCATATTCAAAGTATATATACTCTGCCATACAGTATTGTGATTCATTTTCTTGCAGGCATTTAAAAAAAAGAAATACAATAGAATTTTATGAAAAAGCTACACATGTTCTGATGAACAACCAATGTGTAAAGAAGACAAACTCTGCAAATAAAAATAATACCAAGAGTGTGAGTTGTAAAGGGTCTTTGAAAGTGATTCTGTAGGTTTTTAAATCAGTTCAGTATTGAGATGAATGAAGTTATCCATGCTGCTGGATAACTTAACTATATCGATGAATAGATAATGTACGTATGCAACCCCACCCCATAAAAACTCAGAGATACAGAAACACCAACAGAAACTCCAAAGACCTTATCCCTTGGGGAGGAAGGACATTCAAAGGGCTACGCCTTGAAAGATTGAAGGACTGGTCCAGGTCAGAGGACTATATTAAGTTGCTGTTGATTGTTTATAACCCATTAGGTGTGATGGGCTTAAAAGACGAAGAATTGAAGTACAGAACACCAAAGAGATATTCAGGATTATTTTAGTGTGCGAAAGTTAAATCAATTATATGTGCAGTAAACTTTGTTCACAGATAATAACCCCTTTGTTGATAATTCCTCACTGCGAGTCCACAGTATAACAAAAGTACTGTAGATTGTACACTTTTGCCATGTTTTCATCCATAAGAATTCCTACTCCATTAGTATGGGATAAATTAGTCTTTTATTTCTATTCTGACAAGTTCCAGCACCTGTCCAATGAACTTTGCTAATTCCCATGATGTCAATAGACAATAGACAATAGGTGTAGAAGTAGACCATTCGGCCCTTTAGTCTTTCCATTTCATTTATCACCTTGTCTAATCTTCCTGCTTCATATAGGGTTCTTACATTCCAAGAGACAATAATTTTCTTCTTTGTTACTTGAATTTTATGAGCAGTAGCTTGATGATGGTCAGGGATCCCCTGCTGCCCAGAATCAACCCCACCAAGCGAAGTATTTCCCATAGTTATATGATTCAGAATGTTGGACAATATCTAGTAACATGAGGAAACAAATTGAAGCCGCAGAGATGTGGTTTTTGAGGAGGATGCAAAGAATATCATGGACAAAACGAATATCTAATGATGATGTCATGAACAGAGCAAACACAAAAAGAGAAATAATGTATGAGATCATGAAAAGGCAACGTAACTTCATTGGACATGTGATTAGGAAAGAGGAGTGAGAATGCACGGTAATTATTGGAAAGATTGAAGGGAATAAAGCAAGAGGAAGGTAAAGACAAATGATGATGGAGGCAGCAGCCAGAGAATTGGAAATGAGTATCAATAAATTGATCCACTTGACCCAAAACAGGAGAGTGTGGGCCATGGCAGTCAAAGCTCAAACTGGACATGGCACCCCCTGATGATGATGATGACTGTAGATTGAGAATGCAAAGCTGAGCCATTCTCTTAACTTAATTTAAGTAAAGGAGCATGTTCACAACAATTTTGTGTACATAATGGAAACTCATTTGGATTTTCTGGTCCATTACCCATTACAGAACTGGTTACAAATTGCAATTCATAACTTGAAGCATTACATCAGAATCTGTATCAGGTTTAATATCACTGACATACAGTACTGTGCAAAAGTCTATAATTGACAACAATAAAATAAAATAAATAATGCAAAAGGGAGCAAATACAATAGAAATGTAGTGTTCATTGTCCATTTAGAAATCTGATGGTGGAGAGGAAGAATTGTTTCCAAAACACTGAGTGTGTGCCCTCAGGCTACTGTATCTCATCCCCGATGATAGCAATGAAAGGAGGGCATGTCCTGAGTAGGGAGGGTCCTTAATGATGGATACTGTTTTCCTGAGGCACTACCTTTTGAAGAAGTCTTTTGAAGAAAGGTGGGGAGGCTAATGCCTATGATGAAGCTGGCTAAGTTGACAACCCTCTGCAGATTTTTACAATCCTGCGCACTGGCGTCTCCATACCAGACGGTAATGTGACCATTCAGAATGCTGTCCTGGGTACATCTGTACAAGTTTGCAAGAGCCCATGATGAAATACCAAATGTCCTTAAACTCCTAATGAAATGTAGCTGTCGGTGTGCCTTCTTTGTAATTTCATCAATATTTTGAGCTCAGGGCAGATCTTCAAAGATGTCGACACCCAGAAAATTGGAGTAACTTGCCCTTTCCAAAGAGAGCTGGTACATGTTTTCAATGTATCATGCTGAATTAACAAAATTAAACTTACCACATTCTTACATACTATACACCCATTGTAGTTTGCTGATCTTTATCTCATTTTTATTGCCTTTCTTTTGGGGTTGTATGGCGCGTCCGGGGAAGGGTAGCACTTCTGTTGAAGAAGCTTGCCGTTTCCATTCTGGGGAAGCTCCCCCACCTTTGTCCCAACCAGACACTCATTTCTCACCTGTGGCTACAAGTAGCTGTCTGCATGTGACAGAAGACACATCCTGGTCCACTGCTTCAACAAGCAGTGTAAACCAGCTAAGGGTAGCCGGCAGCCTCGTACCCCGGTGAGGTATGGACATGCCTGCCCTAGCGTGCGAAGTCAGCTCTTGCAGACTGAGTGGATGAGATCTACAGTGAGATTCAATGGCTAGGAAAGGCATAACAAGGAACAGAAGACATCATGAGCATCCACGGCTACCAAGGAGAAATCTAGTTTGTGACACTTGTTCGTACTACAGGACCTGAACTTCTCAGACCAAGAGAGTGGAACTGCCCTCAGTGCAATGGCTTTTCTGCTTTAAAAACTCTCTCACACAGGTTTCCTGCCATTGTCAGAGATGATGGACAACCACCATTGCCTTTCTTCAATAACAGTAATGGTTTCATGCAGTTATCACAGAAGATTGAAAGCAAGATCTCCATGGTAAAAGAAGATTTTTTTTTCCCAGTTGCCACAGTGGAGTCAGACAAAATGAATCAAAAAGAAATTGTACAAAGTATGAGGAAGCTTTGAATGGATGATTGAATTGGACTGATTAAGGAGTAACAAATGATCTGTAGGAGTTGTAGAACAGAATTTTAAAGATTTATGAGTTGACCGAGTGCAAAATGATTTGGAAGTGGAAATACAAAATCCTGCTGAATTTAAGCAAGAAGCAATTCCTTCCCAGTTGGTAAGTCGGTAAAAAAAAAGAAAGCACCCAAATTAAAGGGACTCATGAAACCACAAATAGATGGAATCTATAAATTTTTCATGAAGATGTATAGCTCTATATTCAAAAAGGGAAAGCAGGACAGAATCTATAAATGCATGACATGTGTATAATGTCTGATGTAGTTACAGATGAACAAAACAGTTGCAGATTCAGCAATGCTTTACATCTCTTTTATGTTTATGGTATAAGGAAACACACACGCACACACACTCACATACACACACACACACACACACACACACACACACACACACACACACACACACACACACACACACCTCATTGCATGCTTCTGACTCACCTCAGCTTTCAAGTGTATCTCTTTTACTCATTTTGATTCTTTTTGAAAGCTTCCAGTCCATTTGTTCGAAAGTAGGAAATGTTGTGGAAAAATGTGCTGACACGATTTGCCTAGCAGCTAGGGTTAAAGAAGCAGGGAAACTGCAAAAGCTCTTGGACAGACGAGGAGAAGTGGCAGATGGAATAGTGTTCAGGGAAGTAAATTATCATACCCTTTGATGGAAGGAATAATTTCTAATCGGGGAGAAAAATCAGAAATCAGAGGTGAAAAGGGACTTGGGCATACTCATGCAGGATTTCCTCAGGGTCAACTGGCAGGTTGCATCTGTGTCAAAGAAGGCAAATGCAATATTAGCATTCACTTCAAAAGGACTTGAATAAAGAAGGTTCAGGAAAATGATTCAGAGAATGAAATAGATAATGTATGAGGAGTATTTTATGACTCTGGGCCTAAAAGTAGAAGCCTAGAAACATAGAAAACCTACAGCTCTATAGAGGCCCTTTGGCCCACAAAGCTGTGCCGAGCATGTCCTTACTGTAGAACTACCTAGGCTTACCCATAGCCCTCTATTTTTCTAAGCTCCATGTACCTTTCCAGGAGTCTCGTACAACACCCTATCCACCCAATGCACCGTAGGCCTTCTTAACCACAGAGTCCACCTACGTAGCAGCTTTGAACGTCCTATGGACTTGGACCCCAAGATCCCTTTGATCCTCCACACTGCCAAGAGTCTTACCATTAATACTATATTCTGCCATCATATTTGACCTACCAAAATAAACCACCTCACACTTATCTGGGTTGAACACCATCTGCCACTTCTCAGCCCAGTTTTGAATACCATCAATGTCCCGCTATAACCTCTGACAGACCTCCACACTATCCACAACACCCCAAACCTTTGTGTCATCAGCAAACTTACTAACCCATCCCTTCACTTCCTCATCCAGGTCATTTATAAAAATCATGAAGAGTAGGGGACCCAGAACAGATCCTTGAGGCACACCACTGGTCACCATCCTCCATGCAGAATATAACCCGTCTAACCATACTTTGCCTTCTGTGGGCAAGCCAATTCTGGATTCACAAATCAATGTCCCCTGGGATCCCAAGCCTCCTTACTTTCTTAATAAGCCTTGCATGGTGTACATATCAAATGCTTTGCTGAAATCCATATACACTACACCTACGGCTCTACCTTCATCAATATGTTTAGTCACATCCTCAAAAAATTCATTCAGGCTCGTAAGGCACGACCTGCCCTTGACAAAGCCATGCTGACTATTCCTAATCATATTATGCCTCTCCAAATGGTCATAAATCCTGCTTCTCGGGATCTCCTCCATCAATAACCACTGCAGCAAGACTCACTGGTCTATAATTTCCTGGGCTATCTCTACTCTCTTTCTTGATTAAGGGAACAACATCTGCAACCCTCCAATCCTCCAAACCTCTCCTGTCCTCATAGATCATTGCCAGGGGCTCAGCAATCTCCTCCTCACTTCCCGCTGTTGCCTGGGGTACATCCTATCTGTTCAGGTGACTTATCCAACTTGATGCTTTCCAAAAGCGCTAGCACATCCTCTATCTTAATATCTACATGCTCAAGCATTTCAGTCCACTGCAAGTCATCCCTATAATCGCCAAGATCCTTTTCCGTAGTGAATACTGAAGCATTGTATTCATTAAGAACCTCTGCTATCCCCTCCGGTTCCATACACATATTTCCATTGTCACACTTGATTGGTCCGATTCTCTCACGCCTTATCCTCTTGTTCTTCACATACTTGTAGAATGTCTTGGGTTTTCCTTAATCCTGTCGGCCAAGGCCTTCTCATGACCCCTTCTGGCTCTCCTAATTTCATTCTTAAGCTCCTTCCTGCTAGCCTTATAATCTTGTAGATTTTGAAGGTAGGTTCTTCTTTTCTTCTTGACTAGATTTACCATAGCTTTTGTACCTCTCAGTTCCTGTACCCTACCATCCTTTCCCTGTCTCATTAGAACGTACCTATGCAGAACTCCATGCAAATATCCCCTGAACATTTGTTGCATTTCTTCCATACATTTCCCTGAAAACATCTGTTCACAATTTATGCTTCCAAGTTCCTGCCTGATAGCCTCATATTTCCCCTTACTCCAATTAAATGCTTTCCTAACTTATCTGTTCCTATCCCTCTCCAATGCTATGGTGATCACTACCTCCAAAATGCTCTCCCACTGAAATATTTGACACCTGACCAGGTTCATTTCCCAATACCAGGTCAAGAGCAGCCTCTCCTCTTGTAGGCTTATCTACATATTTTGACAGGAAACCTTCTTGAACACAACTAACAAGCTCCACCTTATCTAAACTCCTTGCTCTATGAAGATGCCAATCAATATTTGGAAATTAAAATTTTCCACCACCACAACCCTGTTATTATTACACCTTTCCAGAATCTGTCTCCCTATCTGCTCCTCAATGTTTCTATTACTATTAGGAGGGCTATAAAAAACACCCAGTAGAGTTCTTGATCCCTTCCTGTTCCTAACTTCCACTCACAGAAACTCAGTAGACAATCCCTCCATGACTTCCTCCTTTTCTGCAGCCATGACACTATCTCTGATCAGCAGTGCCACACTCCCACCTCTTTTGCCTCCCTCCCTGTCCTTTCTGAAACATTTAAAGCCTGGGACTCTAAGTGACTATTCCTAACCCTGAGCCATCCAAGTCTCCATAATGTCCACAACATCATGGTTCCAAGTACTGATCCACGCTCTCAGCTCATCCGCTTTGTTCACCATGTTTTTTGCATTAAAATAGACACATCTCAAACCATCAGTCTGTGCGCATCCCTTCTCTGTCATCTGCCTATCCTCCATCTTGCTTTCTCTATTTATGAGCCAACTACCCCTTCCACTGTCTCTTCAGATTGGTTTCCATCCCTCAGCAATTTTAGTTTAAACCCTCCCCAATAGCCTTATCAAATCTCCCTGTCAGGATACTGGGCCCCTTGGATTCGAGTGCAACCCGTCCTTTTTGTCCAGGTCACGCCTGTCCCAAAAAGAGGTCCCAATGATCCAGAGATCTGAATCCCTGCCTCCTGCTCCAATCCCTCAGCCACTCATTTATCCTCCACCTCATTCTATTCCTATAATCACTGGCATGTGCACAGGCAGTAATCCCAAAATTACTACATTTGAGATCCTGCTCCTCAACTTCCTGCCTAACTCCCTATAGTCTGCTTTCTGGACCTTCTCCTTTTTCCTGCCTATGTCGTTGGTACCAATATGTACCATGACCTCTGGCTGTTCTCCTTCCCACTTCAAGAAATCATGGATGCGATCAGAAATATCGCGGACCCTGGCACCTGTGTTCATAGAGTCGCCTGTCTGACCCCCTAACTATAGAGTCCCTTATCACTACTGCCTTCCTCTTCTTTTTGCTACCCTTCTGAGCCACAGGGCCAGACTGTGTGCCAGAAGCGTGGCCACTGTTGCTTCCCCCAGGTAGGCTATCTCCCCGAACAGTACTCAAACAGAAGTACTTATTGTTAAGGGGTACAACTATTGAGGTACTCTCTAGCATCTTCCTCTTGCCCTTCCCTCTCCTGACTGTTACTTACTTATCTGTCACCTCAGGTCCTGGTGTGACTACATGGGGAGCTCCTATCTATCACCTCTTCACTCTCCCTGGCCAGACAAAGGCCATCGAGCTGCATCCCCAGTTCCCTAACACGGTCTCTAAGGAGCTACAGCTCAACACACCTGGTGCAGATGTGGCCGACTGGGAGGCTGGGAGTCTCCAGGACCTCCCACACCTGACACTGAGCACAGATCACCAGCCTCACACACATACTTCCTGTCTGTATTCTACTCAGGCAACCTACCTCGCCTCAATCCGTTAACACCGAAGCCCCATTAAGCCAAAGCCTTCCTACACTGTTTCCTTCTACTCTGACGCTCACTTTTCCAACACTCGTTTTATAAATCTGTCTTCATTTTAAACTCTTCTCTATGTTCTCACTGGCTGACGTCCACGCGCTTGTGCAGTTATGCACCATTCTAACTGCTGAAGAAATAACCGTCACCTTTTGAACTCTTCTCACTGTTCTCACCGGCTGACCTCCACACACTTGTGCAATCGTACCCCGTTCAAACCGCTGAAGAAAAGAAACTCGCTGGAGTTTCAAGGTATGAGGGAGGAAGCTCATTGAAACCTATCGAATATTGAAAGGCCTAGATAGAGCAAATGCAGAGAGGATGTTTCCTACACTGGGAGAGTCCAGGACCAGAGGACACAATGTGAGAATAGAGTGACATCCCTTTTGACCAGATGTGAGGAGGAATTTCTTTACCTAGAGGGTAGTGAATCTGTGCAATTCATTGCCACAGATGTCATTGGGTATACTTAAAGTAGAGGTTGAAAGGTTCTTGATCAGTAAGGACATCAAAGGTTATTGGGAAATATACAGGAGAATAGGGTTATGAGGGATAATAATTCAGCCGTGATGGAATGGTGAAGCAGACTCAATGGACAGAATGGCCTAATTCTCTTCATATGTCTTATGAGTTTATGTCACAACAATTTAAAAAGGAAATCTATCAGTGATACTTTGGGGTGGTAAACAAAAACAACATTCGTCCGACACACTCACAATAACTCATACACATACTCACTCAAACACACCTTCATGTGTACTCATGCATATATACACACACATGCACGCATACACAGATGTTACGATAATACACATGAAACACACAGACACAGAGATGTTACTGTATTGAAAGTAACTCTTTACAACAATATGAAAATGAAAGTCATGAGCCCTGGGTCTTGCCATAGAGCATTGAGCTTCGAGGGTTTTTGAACACCTGTATTTATGAGTCATTATCTTGACAAGCGTTGTAAAGCCCTTTTGTTTTCAAGCTTGACAAATTAATTGTGGCTGGCATGTGATTCCTACAGTCTATGATTATTTAAAGAGGACTCTCTGTTGGTGCCTGAGTGGGGTCATTGTGTTGCAGAGGATGAATTACCTTGTGTTGTCTCTCCTCCAAAGCTCCAATTCTGACGTTTAACCTCTCATTTCCATCTCTTCCTGGGTACCCTGCCATTCATCCACCCCTGAGCACACCATGACAAAGATAATGGTACTATGATTTTCTCTGATGGATCAAATGTAATGTTTGGACCAAAATGTTTGCACACTGTAGAGGAAAGTTCAAGACCTTATGTCCATATGGTTGAATCCTGCCTGATACAGGGTCATGATTTTTGGAAAGTATTGGATTCTGCTACTCTCAAGGAAGTTTAAAATCATTTCCACATCACAGATGTAAAGGGCAATAAAATAATAGTTACCCCAGATCTAATGCAGTACAAAAATCATAAAAGATAAAGACACAATTATGATGATGATGATGATAATAATAATAATAATAATAATAATAATAATAATAATAATAATAATAATAATAAACATAATAAACATAAATATATAAGATAGCTTATATACATAAATTGATTGTATGTCTATGAAGTGATGTGAGGGAGAAGAGTGTTTGTACATAAGGTGACTGACAGGAAAGGATAAAGTTTTGGTAGTCGGCATGGATGGATGGGTTAGTGGATAGAGGTGTTGATCAGCCTTACAGCCTGGGGAAAGTAACTGTGCTTGAGTCTGGTGAACCTGACATGGATGCTGTGCGTTCTCTTTCCTGATGAGAGTGGGACAAACAGTCCATGAGCAGGATGCTGTTGGTGTCCTTGCCTTTTATTCTGTTGATTCACTTCAGGTGCAAAATTGATCTGGTTTCAATTCCTGCCAATGTCTGTAAGAAGATTGTACGTTCTGTTAGATGTGGGATTTCCAGGAGACTACTAGTCTCCCCGGTCATCGCATCAAGATGCAGCTCCTTGGAGACTTAACATCAAAGGATATGCTTTGTATCACAAGGACAGGCAGGAAGGCATAGGTGGTGGTATGGCTCTGTTGGTAAGAGATGGAATTACATCTTTAGAAAGAGGTGACGTAGGGTCAGAAAATGTTGAATCTTTGTGGGTGGAGTTAAATTGTGAGGGTAAACAAAACATTATGGGAATCATATATAGGCCTCCAAATAGTAGCCAGGATGTGGAGCTCAGATAGCAAAGGGAGCTGGAAAAGGCATGTAATAATAGTAACGTCACAAGTGTGATGGGGGATTTCAATATGCAAGATCAGGTTGGTGTTGAATCACAAGAGAGGGTGTTTGTTGAATGCCTTTGAGATGGCTTTTCAGAGTGGCTTGTGCTTGAGCCTACTCAGGGAAAGGCTATCTTAGATAGGGTGTTGTGAAATAACCCAGATCTTACTCTGGAGCTAAATGTAAAGGAACCATGAGGAGGCAGTGATCATTATATGATTGAATTCGTATTGCAATTTGAGAGGCAGAAGCATAACTCACATTTATCAGTAGCACAGAGGAATAAGAGGAATTACAGAAGCATGAGAGAGGAGCTTGTCCAGGTGGATCAGAGGAGCATACATGTGGTGATGGTGGCAGAGCAGAGATGGCTGGTTTCTGGGAATAGTTCACAAAGCACAGGATAGATATGTCCCACAGAAGGTTCTCAAATGGCAGGGGTAGGTAACAGTGGCTGACAAGGGAAGTTAAGAACTGCATAAAAGCCTAGGAAAGGGCATATAAGGTAACAAAAGTGAGTGAGAAGTTAGATGACTTGGAAGCTTTTAAGATCCAACATAAAGCAAATAAAAAAAACTATAAGAAGGGAAATTAAAAAAATATGAGGACAAACTAACCAATAAAATAAAGCAGGATACTAGGAGTTATTTCAGATATATAAAGAGTGAAAAGGAGGTAAGAGTTGATATTGGACCACTGGAAAATGATGCTAGTGAGGTAGTAATGGGGGACTGTGAAAAATACTAGCAGTGTGTTAGTGGTCTGTGACTGTCAGGGAGCAGGAATAAGTGCCATTGCTGTTACAAAAGAAAAAAAATGCAAGCCAGACTCAAAAGTGCTGGATAAGTCATCTGGATCAGATGGACTACGTCCCAGAGTCCCAAGAGATGTTGCTGAAGAGATAACTGATGCATTAGTCATGATCTTACAACATTCATAAGATATAGGAGCAGAAATAGGTCATTTGGTCCATTGAATCTGCTCCGCCATTCAATTATGGGCTGATTCAATTCTTCCAATCATACCTACTCCCCTGCCTTCACCCCTTACCCTTCGATGCTCTGGCTAATCAAGAACTTATCCATATCTGCCTTAAATACACCCAATGACTTTGCCTCCACAGCCACCCTTGGCACAAATTCTACAGATTTACCACCTTCTGACTAAAGCAATTTTTCTGCATCTCAATTCTAAATGGACATCCTTCAATCCTGAAGTTGTGCCCTCTTGTCCTGGACTCCCCTATAATGGGAAATACCTTTGCCATATCTAACCTGTTCAGGCCTTTTAACATTCAGAATGTTTTTATGAGATTCCCCCTCATTTTCCTGAACTCCAGGGAATCCAGCACAAGAGCTGTCAGACCTTCCTCATACAGTAACCCTTTCATTCCTGGAATCATTCTTGTGAATCTTTTCTCAACCCTTTCCAATGTCAGTATATCCTTTTTAAAATAAGGAGCTCAAAGCTGCACACAATACTCCATGTGGTCTCACGAGTGCCTTATAGAGCCTCAACATCACACCCCTGATCTTATATTCTATACCTCTAGAAATGAATGCCAGCATTGCATTTCCCTTCTTCACAACTGACTGAACCTGGAGTTTAACCTTTAGGGTATCTTGCACAAGGACTCCCAAGCCCCTTTGCATCTCTGCATTTTGAATGTTCTCCCCATCTAAATTATTGTCTGCTCATTTATTTCTTCCAACAAAGTGCATGACCATGCACTTTCCAACATTGTATTTCATTTGCCATTTCTTTGCCCATTCCCCTAAACTATCTAAGACTCTCTGTTTCCTCAACACTACCCGCTCCTCCACATATCTTTATATTATCGGCAAATTTAGCCACAAGTCCATTAATACTGTAGTCCAAATCATTGACATATTGTACATCGTAAAAAGCAGTGGTCCCAACACCAACTCCTGTGGAACTCCACTGGTAACCTGCAGCCAGCCAGAATAGGATCCATTTATTCCCAGTCTCTGTTTTCTGCCGACCAGCCAATGCTCCACCCATGCTAGTAACTTCCCTGTAATTCCATGGGATCTTATCTTGCTACGCAGCCTCATGTCCAGCATCTTGTGAAAAGCCTTCTGAAAATCCAAGTACACCACGTCTACAGCATCTCTTTTGTCTACCCTGCTTGTAATTTCCTCAAAGAATTGCAGTAGGTTTGTCAGGCAGGTTTTTCCTTTCAGGAAACCATGCTGGCTTTGGCCTACCTTGTCATGTGCCTCCAGGTACTCTGTAATCTCATTCCTAACAATTGATTTCAACAACTTCCCAGCCACTGGTATCAGGCTAATAGGTCTATATTTTCCTTTTTGTTGCTTCCCACCTTTCTTAAATAGCGGAGTAACATTTACAATTTTCCAGTCATCCGGAATAATGCCAGAATCTATCGATTCTTCATTGATGACTCGATGGGCTGAATGGCCTAATTCTGCTCCTAAGTCTTATGGTCTTATGGTTCTCCCTGTGACAGTGTAGGTTCCCTCCAGATCACTTGATTCTGGCATGGTCCTGAGGGACTGATAGATTGCAACTGTCACCCCATTCTGTAAGGAGGGAGGAATTTTACAATCTCTTTTACAATTCTGTGAAAGAGAGGAAATTATAGGCCAGTTAGCCTAACCCTCAGTGGTTGGGAAAGTGTTGGAGTCCATTATTAAGGATGATGTTTCAGGGTACTTGGAGACTAATGATAAAATAAGTCAAAGTCGACATAGCTTTCGTAAAAGGAAATTTTGCCGGACAAACCTGTTAGAGTTCTTCGAGGAAGTAACAGTCAGGAGAGGCTGTGGATGTCATTTACTTGGATTTTCAGAAGGCATTTGATAAGGTGTCAAAGATGAAGCTGATTAACAAGATAAGCATTTATTTCAAGGGGAATAGAATATAAAAGCAAGGAGATAATGCTGAGGCTTTATAAGAAACTAGTCAGGTCTCACTTGGAGTATTGACAATTTTGGGCCCAGTAACTCATTGGAGGGAGTCCAGAAGAAGTTCACAAGGATGATTCCAAGAATGAAGGAGTTAACATATAAGAAATGTTTGGCAGCTTTGGGCCTGTACTCACTAGAATTTAGAAAAATGCTGAGTGATCTCATTCAAACCTACCGAATGTTGAATGGACTAGGTAGGGTGACTGTGTAGAGGATGTTTCCTATGGTGGTGGTACTCTGAACTAGAGGGCACAGCCTCAAAAATGAAAGGTAACCTTTTAGAACAGAGGTAAGGAGGAATTTTCTTTTTAGCCATAAAGTAGTGAATCTGTGGAATGCTCTGTCACTGAATACAGTGGAGGCCAAGTCCATGGGTATATTTAAGGTGGAGGTTTATAGTTTCCTTATCAGTCAGGGCATCAAAAGATATGGTGAGGAAGTAGGTGTATGGGATTCAGTGAGATGCAGGATCAGCCATGATGGAATGGCGGAGCAGTCTCGATGGGCTGAATGGCCTAATTCTGCTCCTAAGTCTTATGGTTTTATGGTTTTATGGTTCTCCCTGTGACTGTGTAGGTTCCCTCCAGATGCTGTGTATTCCTCAAGGATTACAAATAGGTACGAGTTAGAAACATAGAAAACCTTCACCACAATACAGGCCCCTCAGCCCACAAAGCTGTGCCGAACATATCCTCAACTGAGAAATTGCCAAGGGTTACCCATAGCCCTCTGTTTTTCTAAGCTCCATTAGTAGTAAGTTTGAGCATCTCGCACAAAACGCTGGTGTTCAGACAGCATCTGTGGAAATGAATAGATAGTTGACATTCTGCGGCAAAGCCCTTCTTCAGCATACTATGTTAGCACCAGAAGCATGGAAACACTTACAAGCTGTACCCAGCACATCCTTGGACAATGTTGGTGGTTGACACAAACAGTGCCTTTCACTGTACATTTCAATGCACATGTGACAAATAAAACTTTGGTTTCACTTCTCTGAAAGAAACTACTATCCCTGAAAGGTTGAGTCACTTACAAAGGGAGTGAAGTTTGAGCAGCATTTGATTTGGCATAGAAGGGCAGGAATTCTCACCACTATCCTGTAAATGCAGAAGGTTAATCCGATTTCATGCAAGTCATATCTGAAGGCAAATTTCACAGAATCGAACAGGATTTAAGCTTCTGGATGTTACGATTGCAAATCCGACATGAAAAACACCCAGTACTTCCGAGCTCCTTACGGATAGACTGACACTTCCTTTGTTTTCTTAAAACATGTCGTGAGATGGGTTCAAGGGACTCTATCAACTTTCATTGTAGTAAAGAAGATTATGGAACATTATTGATTAAGCCTTAACACTGAATGCCGGCTGCCCAGGGTGACATCAGAAAGAATCACTTCACACAAGGAGGACAGACAATCCTGTGCTACTGATTAACAAAATCATAAGCGCAAATCAGGCAATGCGGCCCAACTGTACCATGTTAGCTATAGGAAAAGAAAATATACAGTACTGTGCAAATGTCTTCGGCACATATATGTATGTATTTATTTAGTTGTAACATAGTAATTTTTTATGTATTACACTGCATTGCTGCCACAAAATGATTAATATTCAATTGAAGTTTAATTGTCATTTAACCATATATGAATACTCATGAATATAGTCAAATGAGACAGCATTACTACGGGGTCAAAGTGCAAAGACACATTATCAACAATCACGTACAAGGTCACAATCACATTAGAGTCCCAAGACTCACCTCACCCTCCCCCATCCGTGACACCACAACTCAATGCATACACACACACACACACACACACACACACACACACACACACACACACACACACACACACACACACACACACACACACACACACACACACACACACACACACACACACACACCTGCCCACTGATATCATCTGTCAACCGGCCCCTGATACCCGTTAGGCAACACCTTGGCTTTGAGGCCCAGTTCTTGTATATACAAGTGCAAATAGAATATTAGTAAAAACACAAACAGACAAATATCTATCTAGACCCCTCAGTCCATTTAAAATCTTCAATCGCCACAGCTGTGCTTCACTGCTCCCAGTAGAGTGAGCAGCTGAAAGACAAGTAACCCCTTGAGGCCTGAGGCCCGAGTCCATTGAGTGCTGCTAAAAAAAAACGCAGTTGGTCACAGCAGAGTTTGTCTTCAGCCAAGCAAAACCCGGGGAAGGCAGCTCCGACTGCGTTCTGGACACCGCCACACCATCCCCTAATAATGGGCAGCTGCAAACAGCTGACACCATTGTTTCCCGCTTAATTCTCACTACGACCTAAGGCTCGGCACCTTCCATCCACCCCTGCTCTCATCCAATAAATCAGCGAATGGAATTCGCGGCATCCTAGATTAACAATGTCCAAAGGTGTCTTGTGATCACAAGGAAAGCAACATGTGCCGGAGCTAGTAAACCTGATTCTGATTCTGATTCAGTACTGCCAATCGCTAAATGACTGTGAGCCTCCATCGACTCAGGCAGCAGCATGTTGTACAGTTCCTTCATTATCTCTGCCAGCGAGCAACTCGCTGTCGGTGTTGACCCGCAGTCCTTTGAGTTCTTAACGTATAGCAGGATCTTGCGATCATTAGATGTACCTTTAAGTATAAAGGTAGCGCCTTTTGTTGACCCCATAGAAGCCGCTGCGACCAGTTCCACTGCCATGTTCATGACATACAGAACTCTCCAAAAGTCTTAGGGACACATACAGTATATACAGCTAGGGTACCTAAAACTTTGGCACAGTGCTGTAATTTCAATTTACTGCTTGCAATTTACAATTTACATTAAGAACTGAAGAGTAATAGTTACTTGATAGTGGTTGTCCATTGTCTGCAACGATTACAGGAAAGCTGTGCAGGAGAGCTTTTAATGTGGAAAAGCTATTGCATCGTGGCAGTGCCACTCTCTCGATCCTGGTAGACCGAGTGCAGCGGTGCAAACAGGCATCACAAATTGGTGCCTTTCTTGGATGCGGTGGATGACCATGATATCTTCTGTTCCACGTCACGCCCTTCATTCTCCACAGAGTGTTGCAGTGCTACCTTCTTGGTCACTAGTTTTCACTGTAGATCTCACACGCCCAGTCCGATGGAGCTGACTTCACATGCTGAGCCAGGCATGTCCCTATCTCACAATGGTGTGAGGCCCCTCGTGACTCTTAACTGGTTTAGTCAGCCTGTCGGAGGGGTGCGCAGAGATGTAGTCACTGTCACATGCAAACAATTACTTGGAGCTGCAGGTGAGAGCTGAGTATCCAGTGGGGATCAAAGGTGAGTGAGGTGCCCTGACGTGGACAAGACAAGCCTCTTCCCTAAAGGTGCTATTCCTCCCTGGACACTCCATACACCCTATTTAATTTAATTGTTTGAATTAATATCTGCTATATTCATATAACCCCAGAATATTCCCAAACAACAAATATAAAAGAAATAGAGCTCATCAGGACTGAACTTTGCTGCTATTTAGAATATAGTGCAAAATTCTTATGCACCCTAGCTATATATAGTGTACATATCCAAGACTTTTGCACAGTACTGTAGATAACACAGAAGGCCAGTCAGCATTTGTGGAGAGAGAAACCGAGTTAAAACAGCAGTTAAATTGAAATGTTAACTTTTGTCACTCCATAGTTGCTCCATAATCTGCTGAATATCTCAAGCATTTTCTGTTTTACTGCAGATATCTCAAAATGAAAACCCTACCCACACATGTTATTCTCTTTTCTCTTCTTTCTATTCGGTACAAGATACAAAAGGTTGAAAGCACATTCATAGTTGTAAAACTATGAAATAGTTCCCTAGTACGATGAGATGAGCTGTTGACCTCACAATCTATCTTGTTATGATCTTACACTTAATTGTGTACCTGCATTGCACTTGTCTGTAGCCTTATTTTGAATTATGTTATCATTTTATCTTGTTCTACCTCAATGTGGGGTATATGCGATGTCCAGGGGAGGGTAGCACCTCTAGTGAAGGGGCTTGGCATGCCAATTCTGGGTAACTCACTCACCTTTGGTCCCAGTCAGACACTCAGCTTTTCTCTGTGGCTCCAGGTAGCTGTATAAATGCATAGACCTGTGCTGCATACCATATTATATTTTAAATTATATTATGTTATCTTATTTATAGTAATATTTTGTTTTATGTGCTGAGTGTGATATATGTTGTGTGGGTGCACTGTAGCCCAGGGGAATGTTGTTTTATTTGGTTGTATACATGTACAAGCAGATGACAATGAACTTGAACTTGAACTTGAATTTTTCCTAGAGAAGGTTAAACAGTTGGGCCACAGTGCTGTGCTGTTTTATGTATTGTAAATTTCCACTTACACTGAGAATAAGATTGCATTATCAGTTGAAGGTTTTACAAATTCCACTTACAGACTTGTCAATAACATTAAAGATGATTCACTTGTGGGACTTAGTGATTCCGATGCATGCCTATACATTATTCCTGTGCATTCCACGAGAAGGTCAAAGGCCATTTAGATGAACATCAAACTTCAGCATTTGCAAAGGCAAAAAGAGAAGTCATCAATCTACTGTGAAGTGTTCATTACGTGTATTAACTTGATATCCTGTGCGGTGAAATTAAATTGGCTGGTGTACATTTAAGAGAATTGGTTTCCAGTAAGATGGATGAGAAATGTCATCACGTTCATGCAGTCTAAGTGTAGCGAATTTTCATATTAAATGCAAATAGTTGGAGAGAACAGGGAAAATCCATTTCAGTCCATTTGACCAGCTTCTGAATTTGAGAATCAAATAAACAGCTCGCTAATCAATATAAGCCAATTCATCTTCTCAAATGCCCGTCGAGTGAACTCTATAGATCTTAGATGTTATCAGACTTGACCATCTCCTTAGAAGTCAATTCCAAATATGCATCATTCTTCTGTCTGATTAGTTGAGCCACCTTTCTTCATGTCAACTCCAACCTATTTGTCTAAGTTAATTGAATACAAATCATCAGTTTCCAGTGATAGGTCTTCACATTTGCCAATGAGATCAATAGAGGTGACGTGTCCTTTTAAGGTTGAAAGTTCAAAGTCCCACATAAGTTTATCATCAAAGTACACATATGTTATCATAGATAACATTGAGATTCATTTCCTTGCAGGCATTTAGAGGAAAAAAGAAATACAAGAGGATTTTACAAAAAAAAAATATATAAATCACTAACAAGAGAAAATCTGCAGATGCTGGAAATCCAAGCAAACATCGACTCTCATAAAATGCTGGTGGAACACAGCAGGCCAGGCAGCATCAATAAACTGTTGAGGTTTTGGGCCAGAACCCTTTGTCAGGACTAACTGAAAGGAAAGATAGTAAGTGATTTGAAAGTAGTGGGGGGAAGGGGAAATGCGAAATGGTAGGAGAAGACTGGAGGGGGTGGGATGAAGCTAAGATCTGGAAAGGTGATTGGCGAAAGTGATACAGAGCTGGAGAAGGGAAAGGATCATGGGACAGGAGGCCTCGGGAGAAAGAAACAGGGAGGGGGAAGCACCAGAGGGAGATGGAGAACAGGCAAACAACTAAATATGTCAGGGATGGGGATCCCACTACCAAGCACATCTTTCCCTCCCCCCTTTCTGCTTTCTGCAGGGAACACTCCCTACGGAACTCCCTTGTCCACTCGTCCCCCCCATCCCTTCCCACCGATCTCCCTCCTGGCACTTATCCTTGTAAGCGGAACAATTGCTACACCTGCCCTTACACTTCCTCGCTCACCACCATTCAGGGCCCCAGACAGTCCTTCCAGGTGAGGCGACACTTCACCTGTGAGTCAGCTGGTGTGGTATACTGCGTCCGGTGCTCCCGGTGTGGCCTTTTATATATTGGTGAGACCTGACGCAGACTGGGAGACCGTTTCGCTGTACACCTACACTCGGTCTGCCAGAGAAAGCAGGATCTCCCAGTGGCCACACATTTTAATTCCACGTCCCAGTCCCATTCTGATATGTCTATCCATGGCCTCCTCTACTGTCAAAATGAATCCAAACTCAGGTTGGAGGAACAACACCTTATATACCAGCTGAGTAGCCTCGAACCTGATGGCATGAATATTGACTTCTCTAACTTCCATTAATGCCCCTCCTCCCCTTCTTATCCCATCCCTGACATATTTAGTTGTTTGCCTATTCTCCATCTCCCTCTGGTACTTCCCCCCCCCCCTTTCTCTCGAGGCCTCCCGTCCCATGACCCTTTCCCTTCTCCAGCTCTGTATTCGCCAATCACCTTTCCAGCTCTTAGCTTCATTCCACCCCCTCCAGTCTTCTCCTATCATTTTGCATTTCCCCCTCCCCCCACTACTTTCAAATCTCTTACTATCTTTCCTTTCAGTTAGACCTGACGAAGGGTCTCGGCCCGAAACATCGACAGTGCTTCTCCTTATAGATGCTGCCTGGCCTGCTGTGTTCCACCAGCAATTTGTGTGTGTTGTTTGAATTTCCAGCATCTGCAGATTTCCTCGTGTTTGCTCTTTAAATATCGACTCTACTCTTTTCCATAGATGCTGCTTGACCTGCTGTGTTCCTCCAGCATTTTGTGTGCATTGCTATTGTTATGAATGTGCCACAACTCTGAGGGGCTGAAGGGTACAACGTAGCCCCCTCCTTTTTGAGAATTGCACAATCACTATTAAGTCAGTTCAGGAGACCCAGGAAATGAGAGAAAGACATGCAGAATCCACAAAGAGTTTGGAATGTGTCCTGGCCTCTGAAAGGCGGAACCATTGATAACGGCTATTGTCTCTTGGAGACGGAATTGTGTATTGGATACTGTACGATTCATTGAAGCCCCCAGGCAATGAACCGGGGGGGGGGGGGTTTGGTGGAGGGATTGCATCATCCCAACCTGATTGACATCTGAGACCCTGTGAGTCAGGATAAAAGAGGGTCTGGGGAACAGCCCTTCAGACGCACCAGAAGAAATGCTAGAACTCCTGTAACAGCGTACTAGCGAAAGCCGGTGGAAAGCCCACATGCGTCCTTTTCCATTTGCCTCGGTATCGGTGGGTCTTTACCACAGAAGCATGGCTTTAGCTAACTACAAAAAGGGAAATCAGTCCCCCAGTGACTCTCGAAGGATTGACATCATAAAAGGAATGGGCAAGTTAAACCTCCGTCTTTCTCTCCAACCAAAAAATGCTGCAGCTTGAATGAGCTTGAGTGACTTTTATATTTCCGTCGGACAATACATTATCCCCTAGACAATGATAGAGCTTATTTCTTATTGATTATTATTATACCCGCGCTTTTAGTTTTAGTATTGACGACGTATATTATCTGTATGTTTGCATTGATATTATTTTTGTGTATTTTTATCAATAAATACTGTTAAAAATAGTACCATCAGACTTCAACGGACCTCTCTATCTTTGCAGGTAAGTGACCCAGTTACGGGGTACGTAACACTATATAAATCACTGTAAGTTGGGACCACTCTCAAACGGTTGTAGGATCACAGACAATTAATCACAGGCAGATGCTAGTTTGGCCCAGAAAATCCATCCTGCAGAGAGTTGTGAACACGACTCAGTACATCATGGAAACTAGACTCCCCTCTATGGACTGTCATTACTTATCACTCACTTGGGAAAGCAGTGTAATCAAAGATTCTGTCCACTCCAGGCAGTCTAGTCCCCTTCCATCAGGCATAAGACACAAAAGCCTGAAAGCATTTGTGGCAAAGAATATAGCACAATATAGACCAGTTACAGCCATGGGCTGAAAAATGGCAGATGGAGTTTAGCACAGGTAAATGTGAGATGTTACACCTTGTAGGGCAAACGTAGGGAGACAGTACACTGTTTAGAGTAAGGTCCTTAACAGTGCTGCTGAGCAAATAGGTCTTGGGATCCAAGTTAATTGCTCCTTGAAAGTGACTTCACAGGTCGATGAAGTGGTTAATGGAATGCTTGTTTTTCCTAGTTAAGGATTTGAATTCAAAAGTCAGGAGGCTATGTTGCAACTCTATAAAAAAATCTCTGGTTAGAACACATCTGGAGTATTGAGTACAGTTCTGGTCACCCCACTATAGGAAGAATGTTTAGGCTTTGGAGAGGGTGCAGAAGAGGTTCACCAGGATACTGTCTGGCTTAGAGGGCATTTGATATCACAAGAGTTTGGATAAACTTGGGTTATCTCCTCTGAAGCATCAGAGGCTGAGGGGAGATCTGACAGAGGTTTGCATGATTATGAGAGGCATAGATGGAGTGGACATTGAATATCTGTTTCTGAGGGTTGAAATGTCCACTATCAGTGATGTGCATTGAAAGTGAGGGGGGTAGGTTCAAAGGGGATGTGAGGGATAATTTTTTTACTCAGAGAGTGGTGGATGCCTGGAATGCACTGCCTGACATGGTGGTAGAGGCAAATAAATTAGCAGCCTTTCAGAGACATTTGGATTGGCCCATGGATGTAAGGAAGATGGAGGATTATGGACATTGTGTAGGTTGGAGGGATTAGTGTTGGGGCGTTTTTGATTTGCTTTTTCAGCACAACATTGTGGGCTGAATGGCCTGCCCTGTGCTGTACTTTATGTTCTATGGTGACTAGGCTCAGAGATAGCTTCTACCCTACTGCTAAAAGACTATTGAACAGTTCCTTCGCATGATGAGATGGACTCTTGACCTCACCCTCTCCCTCATCATGGAGTTGCACCATATTGCCACAGTCACCTCTTACCAGCTTCTATTGATGCACCATAGAAAGCAATTTCCATTCTGTGTACATGCATAACAGCTGGTATGGCAACTGCTGTCCACATGACCGCAAAGGACTGTGGGGAGCTATGGTCACAGATCAGAACATCACGGGAAGTAGCCTCCCTTCAATGGACTCACTTTACAGCCAGCATAATCAAAGAGCACACTCACTCCAGACATTCTCTCATTTCTCCATCCCATTGGGCAGAAGGTACAAAAGCTTGAAAACTCGTACCAGCAGTCTCAAGGACAGATTCATTCTCACAGTTATAAGGTTCTTCATTGGAACTCTTGAATATGAAAGATGATCTCTTGACCTGCAGTCTGCCTTGTTATGACCCTTGTACAATGTTCTCCACCTGCTCTGCCCTTTCTCTGTAAACGTAACACGGTAGTGTACATTTTGTTGGTGCTCTTCCCTTTGCATTGGTTGATGTTTTGAAATGATCACAAAGCTGGTGGTATGGGACCCAAAGCTCCTGTACCTCCTTCCCAACACACACACACACACACACACACACTAACATAGAATGACAAGAAACCAAAGTGCAAAAGAAGGTGAACTATGCAGAAGAAAAATAATACTGAGAACATGAGTTGTAAAGAATCCTGCAAGGTGAATCTGTAGCTTGTAGACATTTCAAAGTTGTAGTGAATTAAGTTATGCATGCTGTTTCAGGAGCCTGATGATCGATGAGTAGTAATTGTTACTGAAACTGGTGGTGTATGACCTAAGGCTCCTGTTCCTCCTTCCTGATGGCAGCAACAAGAAGAATGCATGAACTGGAAGGAAAGGAATTGGTACTGTCAAAACTCTGCATCAGAACTGTTCACAACAAAAAATGTTCCTTTCCCCTGCCACAGATACTGCTTGACGAACTGAGTTCCTGCAGCAGATAACTTGTTGCTCCACATTCCTGCATCTGCAGTCTCTTGCATCTCCAGCATAAACTATTATCTCTTTTGCCTCTGTCCAGGTGCTGCTGGATTTGCCAAATCTCTCCAGAGCTTTTTGTTTGTTGTTCAGATGCCCAGCATCAGCAGTTCTTTGTTCCTAGAGTAAAGAAACACTGCTGGGGTGGAGGTAGAGGCAGATATATTAGGGGCATTTAGATACGCACATTGATGAAAGAAAAATGGGGAGCTGTATGAGAGAGAAGGGTTAGGTTGATTTTATAGTATGTTAAAAGATTGTCACAACATCGCGGGCTGAAAGGCCTCTGTATTGTTGTATGCTCTTTGCAGTCTGGTGTGCTTCAGCAAAGAATGTTTTGTTTTGCAGCCTGCTGTGGGCTCTCAGCATGACACTGAACTGAACTAAACTGAATACAACTGGACGCCTGGTTTGATGTTTTATATTCTGTGTTCTTCGTTCAATTTTTGCCATTTGCACAATTTGTTATTTTTTTACTCTTTGGGTATTTGATGTTTTCTTCAATGGTGCTTCTTTGTTTTGTGGCTGTGTGCAGGAAGACAAATCTCAGATTTGTATTCTGTATACACACTTTGATAATAAATGTACTTTGAAGCTTTGGATCATCAATCACATTGATAAGGACAATTCAGTGGTGCAGCTAACAGAGTTGCTTCTTCACAGATCTATCGTCTCCTCCAAGAGGACCACAACCTTGTATGGATTGGAGTCTTGCATGCCACATTGACCTGGAGAGCTACAGGTTGGATTCAGGACTTTATGATTTGGCTCCTGGTAGGGTCAATCATGCCAAATAGGACAAAGGGTAGAGGCCAGACTAAGAGTGTTCCACTGGTCTTCCAGGTTCGTGGGTTCAGCTCATAGTTAACGACCCTGATTGGTAAAACAAAACTGTTATGGAAACAGCAATGAAATATCCTTCTACCTCTGAGTACAACAGTACTTCTGAGTCTCCACCCAGGACTTGCATGGCTGACAGTGGCGAAAACCGAGAGGAAGCTATTGACATGACAGAGAAACCCTTGAACATCACTAGAGGCGGAGGAGCTTCACTGCTGCCCTAAATGCCAGTGGAACCACAGGCAGTAAGCAAGATCCATTGATTGAGGTTCCAGCCTGATCTCCAGTGTTGTGTCTGTGGATTTTACACGTTCTTTCCATGATCACGTGAGTTTCCTCCAAGTGCTCCTATTTTCTCCCACATTCCAAAGAGGTCAATTGGTCACATGGGTTCAATTATATGGTGCAAGCTCATTGGGTGAAGAGCCTGTTACCATGCTGCATCTCTAAATAAAAATATGCATCTCAAATACTCCGCCATGGATAGTCTTAAGCTTGGAGACAAAGGAAGGTGGTTTGGGCATGAGGCTAGCAACCCCATCCCATAAAAACCCAAAGCAACTGAAACATCTATAGAAGATCCAAAGACCTCATCCCTGGGAGAGGAAGGATCTTTGCCTCAAAACAGTATGAAGTCATGTGGTGAAAGCCACAAGTCCATGGAAGCCACAGCACCAATCATCCTTCTATCATTCATGACAACCATTATTGCAACATGGAATGTAAAGGCCAAGTAAGGAAGTGCAAAAGCAGTGCAAGTGGAGCCAAAATGAAGAACAACAACCTGAAATGGATAGAACACACCAAGTACCAACATCATCTGTAAATACTGTCAGAAACACACTGAGTCTCAGCAATTTGCAGAACGGTAAACTTTATTTTTCGAGTCTGCAGAGTCGGACCCAACCAGCTCCTGCTAGATTGAGTGCCGAATTACACTTTGCACAGTTTTTTTATACCCTAGTTGTTTACGACTTTGTGAGTTGCACCCATGTGAGGTACAGACATTCTTCCTTAATCTCATTACAAAATTACAAATGTGACTACCCTTTGGCCCACTTATCAGCCTCAGCGCATTAACACCGTTATTGTTCAACCGTTAAGCATGTCTTCCCGTTACCTGTATCGCTTCTTTAATCAGCAAGCTATTGTTTCATCCTGATTTTGCAAATTGGTTTATACGTTGCCCTGCAAGTTGCTTTGCACGTTCTTTCTGTGTCAGCACATTCTAAATGGACTCCTTAAGAATCATTTCTCTCAATACTAACTGGGAATCTCCAGGGAAATGTGAGGAGATGCTGGCAAAGGAAGAGCTGGTGACATGACCTTGAAGCTAACACCAAGAAAATGGGTAACACCTGAGGACAACTTGAAAGGGTACCCCAAGATGGAGGACTCTGGTGAGATATTGCCAGTAGCTTGTGCCCCAGTAGGGGTGATGGGCTTGACTGAATAATCTAACTACATCCTAGTTGTTGTGACATTGCTAACATTACTGCAGATCAACCAGTGAACCCTTCAACTTCCATTAACAACTAATTAACTGCTAGTATTTTTATAACAGCTTATATACATGTTACTGTTTAGTATGTTTCCTAGTGGTCACAGTATGTACTGTACATATATGCAGTTGTTCAATATATCCCTGAGGGTTTACAGTTCTGATTCTGGAAAGCCCTGCAAAGCTCTGCAAACTTCCCTGGTGATGCATTCTTTGATTAGGGGTTATCTGATTGGTTGACTCTTATCTATGAATTTCAGATTCAGAATCAGAATCAGGTTTGAAAGGAATAGAATGTTTCTTATCTATGGGTATTAAAAGAGCTGGCACCCAACTACACCATTTTTTGGTTCTCTCACTCTCTTCACTTACTGGTCTCCGCTCCTTTTACTGGCCATTTTCAATATTCTGTGTTCTATTAGCACAGAATAAAATGACCATGAAGCAGCAAGTTTTGTGCCTCTTTCCTGAGTTCTGAAAGAACTTTTGATTAAAAACATGTGAATCCAACAATCACCTGTAAAGCCACAAAATAGCGATAGTTTATCACCTCTGTTGCGCTACCAGTAAACTGAGAGACAAACACTTGATAGTAAATAACATTTACGCTCAGAATGCTTAACATGGCAGCAGCAATGTTCAGGCTTATCCACATTTTCACCTGCCTCTGACATCTCTGAGATCAAATAAATTCAGTGAACGCAGCCCTCTTACATGGTTGGCACAGAGCCACACTCTTCGGCAAGGTCACGGCAGATCCCTGATTGCACTTATGGTGTGATTTATTTGCTGTAACGACAGATATACATCACCGGAGGGAATGGATTTAGCAAATTGCTCAAACCACTTTGGTTTTGCAGGATAAACAATTTGTGTGTGACAATAACTCCTGAACAAGAGGAGGTGAGGCTGCAGTAGTCAACATTACCCATATTTCACAGGCTGGATGGGTTATTGCATAGTGTAGTAATTAGCACAACACTTTACACTACAGGCAAACTGGGTTCAATTCCTGCTGGTTCCTGTAAAGAGTTTGTATGTTCTCCTTGTGACCTCTACGTGCTTTGGTTTCCTCCCTCAGCCTAGAGTCACATCAGTTAATTAGTCATTGTAAATTGTCCAGTGATTAGGGTAAGGTCAGTGAATTGCTGGCCAATGTGGCTCGAAGGGCCAGAAGGACCTGTTCTGTTCTGAATCTCAATAAATAAATAAATAATATTCCGTTATCTGGAAGTAGAGTTAGCATTGGATGAAGGATGGTACAATGCACTGGAGATTGTAGCTATAGTCTCCATGGCTTTTTTCTGACCCCTTTCTCAACCATAGAAAACATCCTATCTGGTTGTATCATTGTTTGGCAAGGCAAATGCTCTGCCCAGGACTGCAAGAAAGAGCAGGGAATTGTGGACAGCTCATTACATCATGGAAGACAGGCTCCCCTCTGTTGACTTTGTCTACATCTCACACTGCTTGGGAAAGCTGTCAACCGGGAAAGGGGAGAATGGCCGGGATTGGAGGGGTTGCACACACAGAAAGATCAGTGACACCCGATGCAGAAAGGGAAATGCTTTGTTGAGTAGCGTCCCACTGTCGGGAGCAACAGGCAGGTTCTCCTGGTGGCTATCCATTTTGATTCAACTTCCCATTCCCATTCCAGTATGTCCGTCCACAGCCTCCCCTACTACCATAATGAGGCCAATCTCAGAATGGAGGAGCAACAGTGCATATTCCATCTGGGTAGCCTTAAATCTGAACACATTAAAAAATTCCAACTTCAGGTAATTACTCACCCCTTCTTCCTTGTCTCATTTTTACACTCCCCAATTCTGGTTGCCCTCTCACCTGCCATCAGCTCTCTCTCTTTCCCCTCCCTCTTCCCTTTCTTACATGATCCTCCGAACTTGCCTATAAGATTATATCTTCTTCAACCCTTTACTTCTTCCACCTCCCAGCTTCTTACTTTAAACTCCTTTAACACTCACCCACCTTCCCTCTCAGCTAATCTCACTTATCCCTGCCAGTTATACTCCCCTCCTCCATTCTCCCCAGCTTCCTTATTCAGGCTTCTGCTTCCATCCTTTTGAATCCTGATGAAGGGTCTCAGTCTGAAATGTTGACCGCTTATTTCCCTCCACAGATGCCATCTGATTTCCTGGGTTCCTCCAGAATTTTGTACATGTTGCTCAAGATTTCCAGCGTCCACTGAATCTCTTGTGTTGAGGATGTGAGGGGCCTTGATGACATAAGAGCAACATGAGGCCATCTAGCTTGGTCTGCCATACCATCATGGCTGATTTATTTTCTCTCTCACCTCCATTCTTTTGCCTGCTCTTTGTAACCTTTGGTGCTCCGACTAATCAAGAACCTATCAACCTCTGCCTTAAATAAACCCAAAAATCAATGACTAGGTCTCCTCAACCATTTGTGGCAATGAATTCCAGAGTTTCACCACCCTCTGACTAAAGAAATTCCTCCTCATCTCTGTTCTCAATTGACATCTCTCTGTTCTGAGGCTGTGCATGTTGCTCAATATTTCCAGTATTCACTGAACCTCTTGCGTTTAGGGTGGGAGGAGTTCTTCATTATCAACCTCCACTTTAAACACTCCACTTTAAAATGAATTGACCTCCACAGCCATCTGTTGCAATACTTTAGCTACTTTTCTGAGGCAGTTCATATTGATTTATTTGATATTCAGAAAGCCTTTGACAACATTTCTAGAAGAAAATCAATGGGACCCATCAGAAAAGTTGGAGAAAGGAATTCTTGATGACACTGAGAGATGAAACCTACAATCTGAGAGAGATAAAAAAGCATTGAATCAAAACATTTGATCTGTTAAAACACTGCCAGCTGGTTAAATTTCTAAGAGTCAACTGCAGTTAAATTGAAGAGCCGAAGTTCAAAGGCAGAATTTTGACCTGTGACTATTTATATCCTGTGCTTCCTTGCTTGGAGCATTACCACAATTTTAACTGCAGGATAGTTCCAATTATCTCCACCTGTCTTGTCAGGTAGGTAATACTGAGGCTTTTTAAGGAATTGGTTAAACCACCCTGGGAGTAATGTGAACAGTTCTGTATCTAAGAAATGATTTTAGATATGCAAAGATGGTGCTTGTGAAATGCAGTATGACTGTTTGCAGGCAGCCAACAAAACTACTAACATTTCTACTAAATACAGGTATACTTTTTGAGGAATACAATCACTGCAATCCACAACCTGTAATTTCCTGCTGGGAAATATGCCCTTGAACCATCTGCACAACCTGGTGTTTTTGTGGTATCCTGAAGAATTCAGTTAACTGAACTCTTGAGAAAGCAGGTACAGCTGTGGCAACCATTCTGGAGTGGATTTGGGGCCAGACTGAAACTTCAGGCAAGATTAAAGTGGTGGATCCCAGGCCAAGAGAATGAGTAACAAACTGATGTTTGGCTGATTTAAATGCCGAGCCAAATTAAAAGGTACTCTTACACTTTGAACTTTTTGAACCTTGGATGTGCTAGCATTGAAGAAGGTCCAGAGAGGGTTCATGAGAATTAAAAGATTAAAGTGAGTAACATTCTATGGCTCTGGGCATGTATCTGCTGGAGTTTAGACGTATGAGGAATGATCTCAATGAAACCTATGGAATATTGAAAGGCCTATATAGAGTAGATATGGAGAAGATATTACCTATACTAGTGGAGGCTAGAACCAGAGGGAATAGGCTCAAAATAGGGAAATATGCATTTAGAATAAAGATGAGGAGGGATTGCTTTAGCAAGAGAGTGGTGACTCTGTGGAATTCATTGCCACCGATGGCTGTAGAAGCCAAGTCATTGAATATATATACTTAAAGCAGAGGGTAATAGATTCTGGATATTAACATACCAGATGAACTCTTTTGGACCCAACACATGGATACAATCACAAAGAAGGTGTAGGAATGTGTATTTTTTCTTAGAATATTAAGGAGGTTCAACATGTCACCCACACTCTAACAAACTTTGGTATACAGTATGTTCTGTTGAAAATATCCTGACTAGCCACATCATGATATTGTACACCAACCAAATATGCAGGAACATCTGAAGCTGCAGACAACAGTGAATGCTGTCAAACATATCACAGGCATATCCCTCCCAATTATCAGTAGTATCTACAGGAGGCACTGTCTCAAGAAGGCACCATCCATCATCAAAGATTCCCACCATCCAGGCTATGCTATTTTCTGACTGCTATCATCGAGCATGAGGTACAGAAGCCTCAAGTCCCACACCATAAGGTTCAAGAGCATCAACTTCCTGACATATATTCAGTCTTTGAACCAACCAACACAACCCTATTCACTATTACAGTACAGCAACTTTGTAACCACTTTGATCACTTTGTACAACATTTGACATTGCCTTTATATATACAAGTGTGTTGTTTCTTGTATTAGTTATATAACTTATGTTTATCGAATGAACGGTGCATTGCTAATGCTGTGTACCTGTAATTCTGCTACAAGTAACTTTTACATTGCACCTTTGTACATGTGCACTTGTACAAATGACAATAAACTTGACGTAAGGATGCTCATGAATTCAAAAAGAGAAAATTGTATCCTGAAGTACATTGACACAATGAAGGAAGAAGTATTATCAATCTCACAGTACATAAAAGTAGATATTAATCCTGAGAAATGATCAGGTCTAATGTTGGATGTTAATCACCTTTATTTGTCACATGCGTAATGAAAGGTGCTGGCAAAGTGCCAGTAGCTTTATAGAGGCTCCCACGTCCCTGCTCATTGACTGTTTGCCCCACTTCTATCAGGAAAGAGGCTACATTGCATCCACACAAGGACCACTAAGGTTCAAAATTCAAAATAAACTTATTATCTAAGTATATACATGTCACCATCCACAATGCTGAGGTTTGTTTACTTGTGGGCATGCTCACTATATCCAATAACTATAATAGAACCAATGAAAGACTGGACCAACAGGGAAGACAACCAGTGTGCAAAAGACAACAAATTGCAAATACAAAAAGAAAGAAAAAAATAATAATGATGATGATGCGGATAGTGATAATAATAATAATACTAATAAGTAAGCAATAAACATGAGATGAAGGGTTTCTTTCCACAAGCAGTAAGTCCGATCAACACCACCACCTACTAACTACCCCACTGCTACATTATCATTTTCTGTCAGTCACATGATGTACAAACATCCTGTGCCTAGTGTCACCTCATGAGCCTACAATCAATCTGTATAATTAAGCTATTTTCATTTTTATATTTAGAGTGCTTTTTTGATCACTATTGTGTACTTTATCTTGCTGTGTTTTTACTGGTGCATCAGGTCTGGAAGGACAATTATTTAAATCTCCTTTACACTTCACAATGGAAGTGACGTTAGGCTGTTTTGAATCTTAGCGTGTCGCTCGTGTCAAATCAAATCAGTAAGGATTGTACGGGACAGCCCACTAGTATTGCCACGCTTCCAGCACCTGCATAGCTTGCCCACAACTCACTAACCCTAACTGTGCATCTTTGGAATGTGAGAGGAAATTGAATCACTTGAAGGAAACCCATGTGGTAATGGAGAGAAGATACAAACTCCTTACAAACAGTGACAGGAAACAGACCCTGATCATACAGCGGGTGCTGTAATAATATTATCTTGCCTGTTATGTTACCGTGCCACATATTGTGGGAAGCTAGGGAATAAATCTCATGCGGTCCTGGCAGATATTGTTGTACTTTCACTGTCATGAATGAGGTACCTAAAGACTGGAGAAAGGCTAATGTTTTGCCTTTATTTGAGAAGGACTGTGAAGGCAGTAATAGAACTATAGGATGGTGAGCCTAACACCAATAGTGAGAAAATTATTGCAGACTAGTCTCAGAGACAGAATCTATTGGTATCAGTATGGATTGGTAATTGTCACATATACAAAGGTACAGTGAAAAACTTCCCTTGCATACAGTTACGGTTACAGATCCCACAACCCACCTGGGTCAAAGGAGCGCTATACAGATCAGTGCGATTATTTCTCCTGCCTGCAGTTTCAGTCTGTTCAATATGGTTTTCAACATCACTTTGCTTCCAAGGCTGATAAGACTTATGGTTCTATAATACTGGCACTGCTGTAAGTTGCCTTTCTTCAGGAGAGTGATGATGAGTGATTTCGTCCAAGGTGTTGGCCGTTCCTTGGTCTACCAGATTTTGTTAAAGGATGTCTTTCACTGTCTGTTCTCCATGTTTATCAGCTCAGCCGGGATGTTGTCCATTCCTGCAGCTTTCCCATTCTTCAGTGATCTTATGGCTGCTTCTAACTCCCGCAGAACTGGAAAGTCATTTTTGTTTGTTGAGTCCTAGCTTGTGAGTACACTGGAGTCTCATTGGGTCTGTTGATTGTAAAGGTTTGAACAATGCTCAGTCCATCTGTTGAGAATGTCTTCAACTTCCGTGAGACAGTTTCCTTCTTTGTCTTGGATGGTGCTGACTCGTGACTGTCTCTGTTTAGTGAGGTCCTTCACAATTTGAAATGCTCGCCTGCTCCTGTTCTTGGTCAGTTTATCTTTTATCTCTGTTCACTGTCTCTCAATCCATTCTTCCTGGGTCTTGACCATGTTTTTCCTGATCTTGCTGATCTCTCTGTATGCTACAGCTCCTGTCGTTGTGTTCTTAGATTTCTTCTATCATCACACATTTCCAGGATCTCCTCTGTTACCTAGGGTTGGATTTTCCATTGGTGTTTTCCAAGTATCCATTGACTGTTTCTATCATCACTTCATTGAACTTAGCTGTCAATGTTTCAGCATCTTTGTCAAGCATCAGCAGTGGTGCAAATTTTCTGCCAACTGTAGTTTTAAAGGATTTGGCAATGGAGGGGTCCTTCAGTCTGACAAGCTGAATTTCATTCTGATGTTCTTGGGCTTTTTGACTTTTTTCAGCCTGATTCTAAAGTTCATTATCACTTCCAACATCGGCACCTGGGAACGTCCTTGGTGTGACTCTCTTGATCCCAGACCGAAACTGGTTCTGCACCAGTATGTAATTGACCTGGCTGCGATGTTTTCTACTGGGTGCATGCCAGGTGCAGCGTTGTGATGCCTTATGCTCTCCGTGGGTGTTCACAAGCATCATGTTGTTGTAGGAGATGAACTCAAGTAGGTGTAATCCTCGCTCATTGGTTATGGCATTACAGGAGGGACTGCGGAATTCCTTCCAGTCTTTCAGTGTTTCTGCACCCACCTTGGCATTCCAGTCCCCCTGGATGATTAGAATGTCCCTTCTGTCCACCTTGTCAATGAAGCCCTGGATATGGGTGTAGAATTCATCCACTTGGTTACCTTCATTGTCAGTTGCTGGTGCGTGGCCCTGTAATTACCGTGATGTTGAAAGCCGCTGCTCTAAAGCAGATGGAAATTAATGTGTAGGATACTGTGTGGCACCCAAGTGCTGAATTCTTCATGCACTTGTTGACGAGAAATCCTACTCCATTGGCATGTTTGTCAAATTCTCCACTGTAGTATAGTATATGGCCTTCCTCTGTAAGATGTTCACTGAGGTTTTTCACCTGATTTCATAGAGTCCCACAATATGCCAGGTATACCTCCCATATGCGAGCTCCCGCAGCTTCCCAGCTTGGGCAAGTGTTCTCACGTTCCATGTAGCTAATGAGATGTCATCTCCCCCACGGATCTTCTGTGATGAAGTTTCAGGACCCATGCTGTTCTCCTGGTGCACAAGTAATTAAAATATGTTTAGTTGTCAGAGTGCATATGTTTTGGGCCCAGTTATTTTAGTTATTTTATTATCAGGTGTAGAGGGCTCTGGACAGAGATAGAACCTTTGATGTCCGGCAGCTTAGTAGAGTGGATGGGCATCACTGGTCCTTATCCATCTCCTAAATCTCTCATGTCTGCCTCCATGTGGCGTACCCGGTATACCACTTCAGCTGGCAGCTAAACGACGCAAGGGGTTAGTGTTAACCTTGTCAATGAAATCAACGGTCAGGACAGTTGAGTTCCCTGAAAACCTGCAACAGCAATGTGATCAGGATCAGGGTGAGCTACAGAGTTGGAGGACATCAGCTGTGGTCCGGCCTGAAGAGGGATAGGCACCACCAGGCCTCACCAGCTCACCACATGCAAAACGATGGACATAGCAACAGACCCCATTCTGGATTGGTCACTAACTAGCTCACTAGGGACCACACCTTATGTTGCACACTGGAATGGAGGTGTTAATTATGCTGCTGGTGAAACCTCACACAAACCTCCCTTGCACACTGTTCATTTAAAGCAAATTATTACACATTACACTTAGGTTCCTTAAGGTTGTTATAGCCAGGGTGGTAATGGGGACAACCTTCCACGACCTATAAATTATCCCAATGACGTGCTTCTCAAATAGCCTCTGGTGGCCAAGTCCAACTCATAACATGGCTTAGCTACTAAGCCAAGCAGAATCAATTCCACTGACAGAAGAATGGAAGAAGGGCGGCTACTGGCACCTTAAACAAATCGTTTTGGGCATGTGGGGCTCATCAGCCGTGGTTGGCAGCTTATCTAGGAGGAGGGAAACGCTGATCTCAAATCTCCACTGTCTTGTGGCTATACCCACTCATGGGAAAGGTTTTGGGAGTAAACTCTGAGAGAAAAACCCAAGCTGTCGTCCATAAAGCAGTCTTACATTGAGCTTAATGCTGTCTGGCAACTCCTGCGATGCTGCTGGTGCCAAACTGTACCAGTCTCTGCCGTCCCTTTGGGTTCATCAGCTGAATGGAGAGGGGGAGCCTGCTACATGGCCAACAGCTTGCTCTCCATATCGTACCACCCTTGTTTGCATATCTAGAGAGCTAGGACGCAACAGCCATGATCAACCCTGACCGTCGGAGGCCTTATTGCATTGGAGTAGAACAAAGTAAAACTGTAAAGAGCAGCAAGTGCATACGAGGTTACAGTGAGAAGGCAGGAGATTGAGGTTGAGAGGGATAACAAATCAGTTACGATGGAATGGCAGAGATGACACAATGGGTCAAATAGCCTAATTCTGCTCCTATGAATATCTCAAGGTCTTGTGGTCTGAAAGCAAGACTTTACTGCCTGTCGTGTAACTCAGATTGTAACTGCCCACTTCCATTTCACAAGGTGAATATATTGCCTCAGTTATTTTGTTTTAAGTATTCAGCCAGAACCCTGTTAATACCTCAGATTCAGATTTATTTATCATTATCACATGTACATCAAAATATACATTGAAATGCATTGTTTGCATTAACAACCATCACAGCCGAAGGATATACTGGGGGCAGTCTGCAAGTTCAAGTTTATTGTCATTCAATTGTACAGGAGTATACAGCTAAATGAAAGAACTAAGGTACAAAACACAGCACGTATATCACATAAAGCACATAAATAATATCAACAATAATATTAATAGATAATAAAAATATTCTGTAGAAGTACAAGTTGTCATAAAGTGCATACGTAACATATCGTCGAATATACAACAGTATAATGCTACTGGTGCGGCCATGAATATTGTGATCTGGGTGGTACAGGGCTTTCAGAAATCTCAGCCTGGGGGAAGAAGCTATTACCCAGGCTAACAGTACTTGTTCTTATACTGTGGCAACTTTTGCCTAATGCCAGGAGATCAAAGAGATTGTAGGACGGATACGAGGGGTCCTTGATAATGCTGAGGGCTCTGCGATCTAGCCTATATCCTGGGTTACGGAGGGAAGACACACTGATGATTCTCTCAGCAGTCCTCACGATCCATTGAAGGGTCATGCAATGGTGTAGAGGTTTAGCGATACAGTAAACAGTGAAGAACTCAAATCCCCGAGAGGATCATCGGAGTCTCCTCCCCACCTTTTGTGACATTTTACCAGGAGGGAGCATTATGCAGTACATGAAAGGCCCAAAGTATTGTTGAGCACCCCTGCCATCCATCCCAAAAACTCTATTTTTGCATCATATGTTTCTGCAGATTTGATCGGGACCATTGGGACTAGAACTGCCAGACTGGGTAACAGCTTCTTCCCTCAAGCTGTGAGACACTACTACGGTCTGGTCACTAGGATAGTGAGCTGTTTACTATACTCTTTCCTGTTTATTGTTTACCTGTGCTGTGCACTGCATTCATTTTGAATTATATTTTATTGACTTCTCCGTGGTAATATTCTGTTTCATGTGCTGTGTGTGATATATGTGAAGCCCATTTTTCCTGGGTGTCTGTAGGGGTGCGGTTTGTTAGCCCCTCACTAACAGCCGCTTGACTCAGTGGTGAAAAAAAAACCCTTTCACAGGCTCCATATGTCCAGGGTAAATATGACCCTGGTCATATGTCGGTCCCGTCAAAGCCGTGAAGCTGGGAAGTTTCGCCCACCCAAACTCAACCTGTGTGAATGCTGTGTAATTTACTGCCCCCTGCAATCACCCATCCAAGAAATAACAGATTGTACACTACACCCAATTCCAAAGAAAGTATATTTATGAATGTTATTAGCCAAAAAGTAAAAGAAAGAATAAAACAAAAAGGGCCTATAATAATTAAAAAGTCAGATGTAACCCAAATGCAGCCCGCGGAACGCACTGCTTCTATAGAAAACCCATTATGTGAAATACCCTGCAACATTAGCAGTAAAACCTTCACCAGGGCATTACATGTGTTTTGTGGGTGCACCGCGGTCCGGAGGAATGGTGTTTCATGTGGTTGTAAGTACAATTGTGAAGGAAGTATGGCAGCACCTCTACCTCCTTAAAGGTTTGTGAAGATTCATTCAGCATGACATCTATAATCTTGGTTTGCTTCTGTAGGTGTGTGGTGAAGTGTATATGGACTGGCTGCATCACAGCCTGGAATGGGACTACCAAAGTTCTTGAACCAAAAATCCAACAAGGAGAAGTGAGTACAGCTCAGTCCATCATGGGTAAAACTCTCTTCACCATTAAGCACATCTACACAGAGCATTATGGCAGGAAATCAGCCTCTATTATCAAGAACCCCCACCACCCAGGGCATGCTTTCTTCTGACCTCTGCCATCTGGAAGGAGGTAGAGGAGCCTCAGGATCCACACCACAGGTTTAGGAAGAGTTACTACCACTCAACCATCAGGCTCTTGAACTTCACTCACTCCAACACTAACCTATTCCCACAACCTATATACACTCACTTTCAAAGACTCTTTATCTCATGTTCTTGATATTTATTGCTTATTCATTATTAATATTGTTATTTCTTTTTCTCTTCCTTTTTGTATTTGCTCAGTTTGTTGTCTTTTGCACATTGGTTGTTTGCCCTGCTTCTAAGGGCTTCCATTGATTCATTCATGGTTATTGGATTTATTGAGTATGCCCGCAAGAACATGAATCTCAGAATTGTATATGTTGTATATGTACTTTGATAATAAAAATACTTTGAACTTTGAATTTAATTCAGACAAATGTCAAATTATGCATTTTGGAGAGACGGAGGATGAGGAGTGACCTGATAGAGGTGTACAAGATAATGTGAGGCATTAATCATGTGGATAGTCAGAGGCTTTTTCCCAGGGCTGAAATGGCTAGCACAAGAGGGCATAGTTTTAAGGTGATTGGAAGTAGGTACAGAGGAGATGTCAGGGGTAAGTTTTTACACAGAGAATGGTGAGTGCAGTAGAATGGGTGGTGGAGGCAGAAACAATAGGGTCTTTTAAGAGACTCCTGGATAGCTACATGCAGCTTAGAAAAATAGAGGGCTGTGGGTAAGCGTAGGTAGTTCTAGGGTAAGGACATGTTCGGCACAGCTTTGTGGGCCGAAGGGCCTGTATTGTGCTGTAGGTTTTCTATGTTTCTATGTTTCTAAGGCATATGGTTTGCCAGCCTTCATTGAATGAGACATTGAATACAAGAATTGGAATCTCATATTGCAGCTGTACAATGAGACAATGCTCGGAGTTTTGTGTGTAGATCTGGTCACTCTACTATAGGAAGGATGTAATTAAACTGGAGAGAGTGCAGGAAAGATCTACAAGGATGTTACTGGGATTGGATGGCATGGTAGCATGGTATTTGGCATAACGCTATTACAGTGCCAGTGACCTGGGTACAATTCTGTCATTGTCTCTAAGGAACTTGTACGTTCTCCCTGTGACTGAACAGGTTTCCTCTAGGTGCTCCGGTTTCTTCCCACATTCCAAGGATGTACAAGTTAGTAGTTTAATTGGTCACATGGGTGTGATTGGCTAGCTCGGGCTCTTTGGACCGGGAGGGTGTGATACCATGCTGTATCTCTAAATAAAAATAAAAATGAGCTGAGGTTAGATTGGCTGGGGCAGTTTTCCTTAGAAGTTGAAGGGCGACCTTACAGAGCTTTATAAAATCATAAGAGGCATACGTAAGACGTTTGGCCAAAGCTTTCTATCCCCACATTCCAGGAGTCTCAAACTAGAGTGAATATGAGTTAAGGTGAGAAGGGAAATATTTAAAGTGGATATGAGAAGCAATTTTTTTCATACAGAGTGGCCATTGTATGGGACAAGCTGCCAGTGGAATCGGGAAAGATGGAGGTTATTGCAACATTTCAGAGACATTGAGTCAATTAACCATCACTGGCACCAGCCTACCCACCATCAAGGCCACATATACAGAAAGGTGCTAGAAAAGAACCAGTAACATCATGAAGGATCCTTCCCACCCAGCTCAAGGTCTGTTTGTCCCATTCCCAACAGGAGACTCTATAGTATCTCTACACGATAACTACTAGACTCAAAAACAGCTACTTACCACAAGCAGTCTGGCTGATCAACTCTTCCCCCCACTAACCCACCCCTCCATAACTGAACCACCAAGACTTTATCACTTCCTGTCAGTTACCTTACTCCTGTGCCTAACATCACTTTGTGGACATACAATTAATTCATGTATATAGAACCATAGAACATTACAGCACAGAAACAGGCCTTTTGGCCAAGAAGGCTGTGCTGAACCATTTTCTGCCTAGTTCCACTGACGTGCACCTGGGCCATATCCCTCCAAACCCCTCTCATCCATATACCTGTCCAAGTTTTTCTTAAATGTCAAAAGAGAGCCTGCATTCACCACTTCATCTGGCAGCTCATTCCACACTCCCACCACTCTCTGCGTGAAGAAGCCCCCCCACCATGCTCCCTTTAAACTTTTCCCCTTCACCCTTAACCCATGACCTCTGTTTTTTTTCTCCCCTGGCCTCAGTGGAAAAAGCCTGCTTGTATTCACTCTATCTACACCCATCATAATTTTATACACCTCTATCAAATCACCCCTCATTTTCCTACGCTCCAGGGAATAAAGTCCTCACCTATTCAACCTTTCTCTGTAATTCAGTTCCTCAAGTCCTGGTAAAATCCTTGTAAACCTTCTCTGCACTCTTTCAACCTTATTAATTATCCTTCCTGTAATTCGGTGACCAAAATTATACACAATACTCCAAATTCAGTCTCACCAATGTCTTATACAACCTCACCATTACATTTCAACTCTTATACTCAGTACGTTGATTTATAAAGGCCAATGTACCAAAAGCTCTCTTTACAACCCTATCATCTTGTGACACCACTTTTAGGGAAGTTTGTATCAGTACTCTCAGATCCCTCTGTTCTACTACACTCCTCAGTGCCCTACCATTTACCTTGTATGTTCTACCTTGGTTTGTCCTTCCGAAGCACAATACCTCACATTTGTCCGCATTAAACTCCATCTGCCATTTTTCAGTCCATTTCTCCAACTGGTCCAAATTCCTCTGCAGGCTTTGTAAACCTTCCTCACTGTCCACTACACCTCCAATCTTTGGATCATCAGCAAATTTGCTGATCCAATTTGCCACGTTATCATCCAGATCACTGATATAGATGACAAATAACAATGGACCCAGCACTGATCCCTGTGGCACACCACTAGTCACAGGCCTCCACTCAGAGAAGCAATCCTCCACTACCACTCTCTGGCTTCTCCCATTGAGCCAAAGTCTAATCCAATTTACTACCTCTCCATGTATACCTAGCGAATGAATCTTCCTAACTAACCTCCCATGCGGGACCTTGTCAAAGGCCTTACTAAGGTCTATATATACAACATCCACTGCCTTCCCTTCGTCCACTTTCCTGGTAACTTTCTCGAAAAACTCTAATAGATCGGTTAAACATGATCTACCACGCACAAAGCCATGCTGACTTTTTCTAATAAGTCCCTGTCTATCCAAATACTTGTAGATTCTATCTCTTAGTATTCCTTCCAATAATTTACCTACTACCGATGTCAAATTACCGGCCTATAATTTCCCGGCTTTCTTTTTGAGCCTTTTTTAAACAATGGAACTACATGAGCTATCCTCCAATCCTCCAGCACCTGACCCATGGATATCGACATTTTAAATACTTCTGCCAGGGCCCCTGCAATTTCAACACAAGTCTCCTTCAAGGTCCGAAGGAATCCCCAGGCAGGTCCTGGGGATTTATTTACTCTGTATATAAAGCTATCTTACATAAGTATGTTCACGATATGAGTTTATTATTTTGTTCTTCAGCTTATTGTGTGTTTTTGTACTGCATCAGATTGAGAGTAACAATTATATTGTCCTTCTTTAATCTTGTGTAGTAGAACTGACATGAAATAATCTTATGTCTTGAATCCTGAATTGGATAGAAAATATGAAGAGGGATATGGGCCAAATGCAGGCAAGTGGGCATATCTTAGGAAAAATACCTTGGTTTAAAATTATAGAAAGTCTTTATTCTATCAGAGCCATATGACCACATGAGCATCAGATGATGATGGAAAATGTTATATTGTGTTTCACCTACTGCATCCTCAGTGGCTAATAATGGGTGCATGTGGTGTTCACACTCTTGGACAAGCTTCTGGAAAGTTGACTGAGAGAAGCTTTTTTTTTAAATTCCACCTTAACAGGTAGAGAATTTCAAGTCTGTAATTAAAATGGATCACTCTTGCTCCAGTGTACTTTCGCTGTTCGAATATGAACGAGACTTCACTATGTTACTATTCCATGCATGCTTTTCAGTGACCAATACTGAATGGTAAAAGCTGTCTCATGGCTGATCATTTGGAATGCTCTTGATACCATCTGAATGATTGCCTCTCACTGCAATGTCTGAACTTAACAAAGTATCTCATAAACATTCCCCTCTCAACTTGTTCCAAACATCAACTTTACAACTAATCACATTTGTATTGAATATCCTTTTGTCCTTGAAAAGCATGAGAACTAATTAAATGATGACCATGGACTTGCTCATGGTGTCCTGTTCATGCATCTGAATGCAATGGGTTTGGGATTATGATACATAGAATAACCCAGAACAGAGTGAAACCTTTTAAACAGATCTTTAAATAAGGGATCAATTAATTCCTCTTTCCTAATTATTATTCATGTTCTGGCATTTTGTTCCACTTAATTGTTTATCCAATTCCAATTTTGAAGCTCGAAACCCAATGTCCATAGATCCCTCAAAGTTGCTGTGCAAGTTGGTAGACTGGTTAAGAAGACGTATGGAGTGTTGGCCTTCATTAGTCAAGGCATCGAGTTCAAGAGCCACGAGGTAACATTGCAGCTCTGTAAAACTCTGGTTAAACCACACTTAAAATATTATGCTTGTTTCTGTTTGCCTCATTTTTGGAAGCACATGGAAGCCTTAGAGAGGGTGCAGAGGAAATTTACCAGGATGCTGCCTGGATCTTATGAGGAAAGGTTGAGCAGGGTTAGGGCTTTTTATCTGTGGAGCAAAGGAGGATGAGCGAAGACTATATAAAAGTGTATAAGTTAAGAGGCTTAGATAGAGTAGATAATATAGGGGGTGTCAAAGGAGGTTTGTTCACAGAGCAAGGAATATGCAAGGAACACACTGACAGGGGTGGTGGTAGAGGGAGATATATTAGAAATGTTTAAGAAACTCTTAACCGGACACAGAGGTGAATGGAGGGCTGGGTGGGAGGGAAGGCTAAAATTGACCTTGGATTAGGTTAAAAGTCTGGCACAACATCATGGGCCAAAGGGCCTGTACTGTTCTGTGTTATTCTTGAATCTTCATTGACCCTTCATATGGTTCACTCTCCTCTCCTATCAGATCCCCTCTTCTCCAGACCTTTACCTTGTTCTGCTTCCTCGCTCCCCACCTTTTTATTCTGGCATCTTTTTCATTCCTTTCCAGTCCTGATGAAGAGCCTCAGCCCAAAACAGAGACTGTTTATTCATTTTAGTAGATGCTGCCCAAAGTGCTGTTCCTGCAGCAGGTGTATGTTACACACATTAATGATATATAAGTTATATAGGACACAGAAGAAAACAGAAAACAAGATAATAGTGCAAAACAGCACAATCAGATTCAAGTCTATGGCAGTACAAGAGGTGGTCCATAGTATTCCATTGCTGTGGTAGGTTAGAGTTAAGCCGGTCAGTTGAAGAACCTGATAGTTGCAGGAATGTACCTGTTACATAGACTAGAGGAGCAGCTGTTATAGCTCTAGCTCCTGACAGCATTGAGAAGAGGGCATAGCCCTTGATAGTTGGGTGGGGGGGGAGGGGAATCCTTGATGTTAGATGTTTCCTTCCTGAAGAAGCTCCTATGTAGATGGTTTCAATGGCCAGGAAGTGTTCAACTTCAATGTTCATAGTATATTTATTATTAAAGTATGTATATGTCACCATATATTACCATGAGATTTATTTTCTTGCAGGCATTCACACCAGAACAAAGAAATACAATAGAGTCAATTCAGACTGACAATCAATGTGCAAGAGAAAATGAACTGTTCAAATACAAACAAGAAGCAAATAATAACACAAATGAATAGATAGATAGATAAATAAGTAAATAATCCAGAGAACATGAGTTATAGAAGCCTTGAAAGTGAGTCTATCAGTTCAGTGTTGTGGTGAGTGGTTATCCATCCTGGTTCAGGAGCCTAGAGAAGATTGGAGGTGAAAGAGCTCAAAGCCTGGTGCCAGGCAAACAATCTCTTCCACCTCTTTACATCAACGGCACAGCAGTGGAAACTGTGAGCAGCTTTAAAATCTGGGGAGTGTACATCTCACATAGCCTCTCATGATCCCAGAACACATCCTACACACCAACGTTCAGAGGAGGCCGTAGAGAGCTAGATTATGCACATCTATACTCACATCATTCTACAGATGCACAGTAGAGAGCATCCTAACCTGCTGCATCACTGCTTAGTATGGAGACTGCATTGCAGTGGACAAGAGGGCTTACAATGGGTCGTCAAACCTGCCCAATGCATCACTGGCACCAGCCTACCCACTGTCAAGGACGTACATACAGATAGGTACTGGACAAGGGTCAGTAACATCATGAATGACCCCACTCATTCTGCTCATGGGTTGTTTGCTCCACTTCCATCTGGGAGGAGGCTACATAGCGTCCATGTCAGGACCACCAGACTCAAAATTAGTTACTTCATCAAAGCAATATGGCTGATCAACACCTACTTCCACTAACCAACATGCCAAATCTCTACGACATCATCATTTTCTGTCACTCACCTTACATACAGACACCTCTGTGATGAGGTTTTTATGGACATACAATCAACCTATGTATGGGAGATATCTTATGTACTTACATTTATTATGTTTTCTTTATTATTGTGTTCTTTATTGGATCTGGAGTAACAAATATTTTGTTCTCCTTTAACCTTGTGTACTGGAAATGACGTTAAGTAATCTTGTATCTGGCGTCTTGAATCGGATGTTTGTAGGGTAACATTTGTTCCTGAATTTGGTGGTGTGCAAGATAATGGTTTTGTACCTCCTGCCTGATGGTGTCAGCGCCTGGATAGTGCTGTCCTTGATGACAGATGCTGCTTTCTTGTGTCAGCGTTCCAGTGGATATTCCTGTGATGGACTGGACAGTCCTCACCACCTTTTGTAGGCATTGGTGCCTCCATACCAGGCTGTGCTGCAATCAGTCAGGATACCCTCCACTCTGCATCTACTGAAGTTTTAGACGACATGTTCAATCGGCGCAAGCTTCTAAGAACCATATAACCACATAACCATATAACAATCACAGAACGGAAACAAGCCATCTCAGCCCTCCTAGTCCGTGCCGAACTCTTAATCTCACCTAGTCCCACCTACCCGCACTCAGCCCATAACCCTCCACTCCTTTCCTGTCCATATACCTATCCAATTTTACCTTAAATGACACAACTGAACTGGCCTCTACTACTTCTACAGGAAGCTCATTCCACACAGCTATCACTCTCTGAGTAAAGAAATACCCCCTCGTGTTTCCCTTAAACTTTTGCCCACTAACTCTCAAATCATGTCCTCTCGTTTGAACCTCCCCTACTCTCAATGGAAACAGCCTATTCATGTCAACTCTATCTATCCCTCTCAAAATTTTAAATACCTCGATCAAATCCCACCTCAACCTTCTACGCTCCAATGGATAGAGACCTAACTTGTTCAACCATCCTCTGTAACTTAAGTGCTGAAACCCAGGTAACATCCTAGTAAATCGTCTCTGCACTCTCTCTAATTTATTGATATATTTCCTATAATCCGGTGACCAGAACTGTACACAATATTCCAAATTTGACCTTACCAATGCCTTGTACAATTTTAACATTACATCCCAACTTCTGTACTCAATGCTCTGATTTATAAAGGCCAGTGTTCCAAAATCCTACTTCAACACCCTATCTACATGAGACTCCACCTTCAGGGAACTATGCACTGTTATTCCTAGATCTCTCTGTTCCACTGCATTCCTCAATGCCCTACCATTTACCCTGTATGTTCTATTTGGATTATTCCTGCCAAAATGTAGAACCTCACACTTCACAGCATAAAACTCCATCTGCCAACATTCAGCCCATTCTTCTAACTGGCATAAATCTCCCTGCAAGCTTTGAAAACCCACCTCATTATCCACAACACCTCCTACCTTAGTATCATCGGCATACTTACAAATGCAATTTACCACCCCATCACCCAGATCATTTATGTATATTACAAACAACATTGGGCCCAAACAGATCCCTGAGGCACCCCGCTAGTCATCAGCCTCCATCCCGATAAACAATTATCCACCACTACTCTCTGGCATCTCCCATCTAGCCACTGTTGAATCCATTTTATTACTCCAGCATTAATACCTAACGACTGAACCTTCTTAACTAACCTTCCATGTGGAACTTTGTCAAAGGCCTTTCTGAAGTCCATATAGACTACATCCACTGCCTTACCCTCGTCATCATTCCTCGTAACTTCTTCAAAAAATTCAATAAGGTTTGTCAAACATGACCTTCCACGCACAAATCCATGCTGGCTACTCCTAATCAGATCCTGTCTATCCAGATAATTATAAATACTATCTTTAAGAATACTTTCCATTAATTTACCCACCACTGATGTCAAACTGACTGGTCTATAACTGCTAGGCTTACTTCTAAAACCCTTTTTAAACAATGAAACCACATGAGCAATACGCCAATCCTCCGGCACCATCCCCGTTTCTAATGACATCTTAAAGATCTCTGTCAGAGCTCCTGCTATCCCTACACAAAATTCCCTCAAGCTCCTGGGGAATATCCTGCCAGGACCCGGAGATTTATCCACTTTTAAATTTCTTAAAAGCGCCAGTACTTCCACCTCTTTAATTGTCATAGGTTCCATAACTTCCTTACTTGTTTCCCACACCTTACACAATTCAATATCCTTCTCCTGAGTGAATACCAAAGAGAAGAAATCATTCAAAATCTCTCCCATCTCCCTCGGCTCCACACATAGCTGACCACCCTGATTCTCTAAGGGACCAATTTTATCCCTCACTATCCTCTTGCTTTTAATATAACTGTAGAAACCTTTCGGATTTACTTTCACCTTATTTGCCAAACCAACCTCGTATCTTCTTTTAGCTTTTCTAATCTCTTTCTTAAGATTCCTTTTACATTCTTTATATTCCTCGAGCAATTCCTTTACTCCATGCTGCCTATATCTATTGTAGACATCCCTCTTTTGCCGAACCAAGTTTCTGATATCCCTTGAAAACCATGGTGCTTTCAAACCTTTAACCTTTCCTTTCAACCTAACAGGAATATAAAGATTCTGTACCCTCATAATTTCACCCTTAAATGACCTCCATTTCTCTAATACATCCTTCCCATAAAACAACTTGACCCAATCCACTCTCTCTAAATCCCTTCGCATCTCCTCAAAGTTAGCCTTTCTCCAATCAAAAATCTCAACTCTAGATCCAGTCCTGTCCTTTTCCATAATTATATTGAAGCTAATGCTATTGTGATCACTGGACCTGAAGTGCTCCCCAACACATACATCTGTCAGCTGACCTATCGCATTCCCTAACAGGAGATCTAACACTTCCCCATCTCTAGTCGGTACTTCTATGTATTGTTGCAAAAAACTATTCTGCACACACTTCACAAACTCTAAACCATCCAGCCCGTTTACAGAATGAGCTTCCCAGTCTACGTGTGGAAAATTAAAATCTCCCACAATCACCACCTTGTGTTTACTACGAATATCTGCTATCTCCTTACACATTTGCTCTTCCAACTCACACACTCCATTAGGTGGCCTATAATACACTCCTATCAGTGTTACTACACCTTTCCTATTCCTCAATTCCACCCAATAGTCTACCTAGAGGAGCTCTCTAATCTATCCTTCCAAAGCACCGCCATAAGATTTTCTCGAACAAGCAATGCAACACCTCCTCCTCTGGCCCCTCCTACTCTATCACATCTGAAGCAACTAAATCCAGGAATATTTAGTTGCCAATCACACCCTTCCTGCAACCATGTTTCACTAATAGCTACAACATCATAATTCCAGGTATCAATCCACGCTTTAAGCTCATCCACCTTTCTTACAATGCTCCTAGCATTAAAATAGATACATTTAAGATACTCTCCACCTCCTCCTCTCTTTTCATCCCTAACAATGAATTCACATTTATTATCCTTTTCTTTCTTCTCCCCTACATCTTCGGGCTGAGCGCATCCCTTCTCCATCACCTGCCTTTCCTCCCTCACACACTGTCTACTTACTTGCTCTACTGGTGAACTAACCTCCTCTCCTATAGTTTCCACAAATTGATTCCCGCCCCCCCCCCCCCCCATCTTACTAGTTTAAAGTCTGCCCTGTAGCCCTCGCAAACCTCCCCGCTAGGATATTGGACCCCCAGGATTCAAGTGTAACCCGTCCTTCTTGAACAGGTCACGTCTGCCCCAGAATAGGTCCCAATGATCCAGAAACTTGAATCCCTGCCCCCTGCTCCAATCCGTCAGCCACGCATTCATCCTCCACCTAATTCCATTCCTACTCTCACTGTTGAGATTACTACCTTTGTGGTCCTTCTTCTTAACTGCCTTCCTAACTCCCTATACTCTCATTTCAGGACCTCTTCCCCTTTCCTACCTATGTCATTGGTACCTACATGTACCACGACCTCTGGCTCCTCACCCTCCCACTTCAGGATCTCTTGGACGCAATCAGAAATGTCCCAAACCCTGGCACCAGAGAGGCAAATTACCATCCGGGACTCCCGATCACCTCCACAGAACCGCCTGTTTGAACCCCTGACTAACAAGTCCCCTATTACTATGGTCCTCTTTCTTCTATCCCTACCGTTCTGAGCTACAGGGCCGTCCTCTGGGCCGGAGTCCCAGCCACTGTCACTTCCTCCAGGTAGGCTGTCCCCCCAACAGTACTCAAACATTGTCAAGGGGTACATCCACTGGGGTACTCTCTAGTACCTGCCTCTTCCTCTTCCTGACCGTGACCCACCTATCTGCCTCCCATGGCCCCGGAGTGACCACCTGCCTGTAACTCCTCTCTATCACCTCCTCACTCTCCCTGACCAGGTGAAGGTCATCGAGCTGTAGCTCCAGTTCCCTAACTCGGTCCCTCAGGAGCTGCAGTTCGGCGTACCTGGCGCAAATGTGGGGACGTCCAGGAGGCTCGGAGATTCCAGGATCTCCCACATCCAACACTGAGAACAGCAAGCTGTCCTCACACTCATTCATCCCGAATAACTGAAAATAACAAGGAGAACTAAAAGATAAGCCTACTGTGCCCTCTTCCGCCTAAGCCCCCTGAGCCCAAGCCCTACACTCTGCTCCCGGCTCACTCCGCTGCCAGCTGCTTAAGGCTGCGTACTTTTTGTATCTTCCCTCCTTCCCAGGCCTCCTTCACGCGCCTGCGCAGTCCCGCCTCTCAGAACTCTGATCTGAGAAGCAATCGGACAATTTAAAAATGGCCGCCGCCGCACTTCCTCTCAAAGCCTCGCTGTCCTCTTCCAAAAGAGTTCTTCTAAGAAGTTCAGACTAATTTCCCATTTCAAATGGAGATAAGCTGTTGCAAGAACCTGCTGAACAGTAAAGATATATTCATACTGAGTCTCCTTGCATGCTTATTACTTCCTCCCACCTGGCTCTTTACTGCTTTATTTCTTTCTCTCCATTGCACAATAGATCCTCCTGAAATACATCAATGCCATCTGCTCCAGTAGCTGCCAGCGGGAATTCAGCATGTCCTTATTTCCCTCTCATTCAGAGGAAGAAAACCAATTCATCATATCTTCAAGATACAAATTTATATATCACCCATAAATTCTACCATACATTAAATGGGCCATTTGCGTTAACAACCAGCACACCTAAGGATGTGCTGGGGGCAGCCCAGAATTGCTGGCACACATTCTGATGCCAACAGAGCATGCCCACAATGTTTGGCAGAACAACAGAGAACATAACAAGCTACAAAACACAGCAAACAAGACCTGTTTTTCACGCACATACACAGTCCTCCAATGTCATTACAGGCTGTCTTCAGTCTCCAGCCTTCAGCAGACTTAGACTTCTGGACATTGGGCTTTCAACTTCCCCAACAGACTCATAAAGATTCACTGACTTGGGACTCCGGCCAATTGACATTTCCTTCCCACCCCACCTTCTTATTCTGGCTAGTGCCCCCTTCCTTTCCGATTATGATGAAGTGTTTCATCCCAAAAGGTCAACTGTTCATCCTTCTCCTTAGATGCTACCAGACCTGCAGAGATCCCCCAGCAATTTGTGTGCATTGCTTTGCATTTCCAACACTTGCAGAGTCTTTTGTGCCCAATTCTGTCAAACCTCTCCTTATAGCACATGACTCACAATCCAGGCAGCGGCCTGATAAACCTCTTCTGCACCCTCTCCAAGGGTCCACATCTTCCTATAATGGGGCAACCAGGTGCTGCCTAACTAGACTTTAAAAACTAGAGCAAATTTTCCTGCTCTGAAATTCAGTCCCAAAAATAACAAAAGCACGTGTGCCCTATGCTGTTTTTACCACCCTGTCTACTTATGCAGCTATTTTCAGAAGTCAAAGGATTTGGACCCTAAGATTCCCCTATAAATAAACAGTGTCAGTCCTTGCTGCTAACAGTGTTTTGTGCCTTTACATTCAATCTCCCAAAGAGAAATATCTCACATTTGGCTAGATTAAACTCCAATGGCCATTCATCTGTGCATCTCTGCACTGACCTACCATCAGAGGCCATTTTATTAAGCATCTCCTCAGCCTAATGAAGTGGCCACTGTATGTTTGTCTGCGGTCTTCTGTTGCTGTAGCCCTTCCACTTCAATATTTGATGTGTTATGTGTTCAGAGTTGCTCTTCTGCACAAGACTGTTATAGCACAAGGTAATTTGAATCACGGTCACCTTTCTGTCAGCCCAAACCACTCTAGCCATTCTCCTCTGAGCTATCTTACTAACAAGGTGATTGGTTCACAGAACTGTCACTAACTGGATGTTTTTATCGCAACAGTTTCTGTATCCTCTAGAGATTATTGTGCATGAAAATCCCAGGAGATCTGCAGTTTCTGAGATACTCAAACCACCGCATCTGGCACCAACAATCATTCCACAATCAAAGACACTTAGATTACAATTCTTCCCCATTTTGATGTGAAGAGCAACTGAACCTTTTGACCATGTCTGTGTGCTTTTATGCATTGAGTTGCTGCCACATGATTGGCTGATTAGATATTTGCATTAATGTGCAAGTGTGCAGCTGTACCTAATAAAGTGACCACTGAGTGCATATCCCACTGCAGTCTCTGGCAATCTTCCATTTCTTGTTCAAAAAACTAGGTAAAGATAGAGATCTAGAAGATCATAAAGCTAGAAGAAAGGAGCTTAAGAATTAAATTAGGAGAGCCAGAAGGGGTCATGAGAAGGCCTTGGCGGACAGGATTAAGGAAAACCCCAAGGCATTCTACAAGTATGTGAAGAGCTAGAGGATAAGACATGAGAGAATAGGACCAATCAAGTGTGACAGTGTGTATGGAACTGGAGGAGATACCACAGGTACTTAATGAGTACTTTACTTCCATATTCACTACAGAAAAGGATCTTGGCAATTCTAGGGATGACTTACAGCAGAATGAAAACCTTGATCATGTAGTTATTAAGAAAGAGGATGTTCTGGAGATTTTGGAAAGTAGCAAGTTCGATAAGTCAGCGGGACTGGACGAGACGCATCCCAGGCTACTGTCAGAGGTGAGGAAGGAGATTGCTGAGCTTCTGGTGATGAGCTTTGCATCATCAATGGGGATGTGAGAGGTTCCAGAGAATTGGAGGGTTGCGGATGTTGTTCCCTTACTCAAGAAAGGGAGTAGAGATAGCCCAGGAAATGAGAGACCAGTGAATCTTATTTCAGTGGTTGGTAAGTTGATGGAGAAGATCCTGATAGGCAGGATTTATGAACATTTGGAGAGGCATAAGATGATTATGAATAGTCAGCATGGCTTTGTCAAAGGCAGAACGCACCTTACGAGCCTGATTGAATTTTTTGAGGATGCGACTAAACACATTGATGAAGGTAGAGCAGTAGGTGTAGTGTGTATGGATTTCAGCAAGGCATTTGACAAGGTACCCCATGCAAGGCTTATTGAGAAAGTAAGGAAGCATGGGATCCGAAGGGACCTTGTTTTGTGGATCCAGAATTGGCTTGCCCACAGAAGGCAAAGTATGGTTGTAGACATATCATATTTTGCATGGAGGTCAGTGACCAGTGGTGTGTCTGAGGGATCTGTTCTGGACCCCTACTCTTTGTGATTTTTATGAATGACCTGGATGAAGAAGAGGAGAGATGGGTTAGTAAATTTGCTGATGACACAAAGATTGGTGCTATTGTGGATAGTGTGAAGGGCTGTCAGAGATTACAACGGGACATTGTTAGGATGCCAAACTGGGCTGAGAAGTGGCAGATGGAGTTCAACCCAGATAAGTGTGAGGTGGTTCAGTTTGGTAGGTCAAATATGATGGCAGAATATAGTATTAATGGTAGGACTCTGGGCAGTGTGGAGGATCAGAGGGATCTTGGGGTCCGAGCCCATAGGACATTCAAAGCTGCTGTGCAAGTTGACTTTGTGGTTAAGAAAGCAAATGGTGCATTGGTCTTCATCAATCATGGGACTGAATTTAGAAGCCAAGAGGTAATGTTGCAGCTATATAGGACCCTGGTCAGACCCCACTTGGAGTACTGTGCTCAGTTCTGGTCGCCTCACTACAGGAAGGATGTGGAAACCATAGAAAGGGTGTAGAGGAGATTTACAAGTATGTTGCCTGGATTGGGGAGCATTCCTTATGAGGATAGGTTGAGTGACCTCGGCCTTTTTGCCTTGGAGTGACGGAGGATGAGAGGCAACCCGATAGAGGTGTATAAAATGATGAGAGGCATTGATTGTGTGGATAGTCAGAGGCTTTTTCCCAGGGCTGAAATGGTTAGCATGAGATGGTACAATTTTAAGGTGCTTGAAAGTAGGTATAGAGGAGATGTCCAGGGTAAGTTTTTTTACGCAGAGAGTTGTGAGTGCATGGAATGGGCTGCCAGCAATGGTGGAGGCAGATATGCTAGGGCCTTTTAAGAAACTCCTGGACAGGTGCATGGAGCTTTGAAAAATAGAGGGTTATGAGTAACCCTGGGTACTTTCTAAGGTAAGGACATGTTTGACACAGCTTTGTGATCTAAAGGGCCTGTATTGTGCTGTATGTTTTCTATGTTTCTATGTAACAGTTTATACTGTGAGCTTCATGCCAGCAAGGAGTTTCATTGGATTGTGGCGTATGTTTCAAAAAATGATCAAAGACAGAATCTGAATCTGAAATAGCTAAGTACTCGAAAGGTCAAGAAAGTATGAGCTACAGGAAACTGACACAGAAGAGAAGTTTGTGTCCTGCATTGGTCAACCATGATCATGTTGAATAGTTGGGTGTTCTTCCACTTAATGACAAGACATTTTGCTGGAAATCCAGAGTAACACACACAAAGTGGTGAGGGAACTCAGCAGGTCAGACAGCATCTATGGACAGGAGTAAACAGTCAGCATTTTGGGCTGAGATCCTTCATTTGGAATGGAGAAGAAAGGGGAAGAAACTAAAAGAAGGAGTTGGAGGGTGGGGATTGAGAACAAGCTGCAGGTGATCAGTGAAACCAAGTGAGGGGTATGATGGGTGCATGGAAGAGTATGGGTGAATTAAAAAGCTGGAAGGTGATAGGTAAAAGGTTGAAGAAGAAAGAATCTGATAGGAGATGAGGGTGGAGTATGGAAAAAATGAAAGGAGGAGGAGCATCAGAGGGAGGTGATGGGCAGGTGAATGAAGGGAATGAATAAGAGGCAGATGAGAATTGGAAGTGGAAAAAGAGAGAGGGGGAAGGGTGTGAGAAATTACCAGAAATTAGAGAAATTGACGTTCATGCATCTAATTGATAAGATCGGTTATTCCTCCACTTATTTTTATTTGTTTTTGTGCATTGACCTCTTCCTTTTACACAGCGTGATGTGATATGAAATATATAAATGTCTATTTTTTTATTTTTTTTAATTTCTTTTCACTTCCCCTTTCCCTTTCTTCTAATCCCCACTCTGGCCTCTTTCCTCTTCTCCCCACCTGGCTTCACCTATCACCTCCAATCCACCTTCTCCTCCCCCAACCTTTTTATTTTGTCATCTTCCACCTTCTTTTCCTGTCCTGAAGCAGAATCTTGGCCCAAAACGTCAACTGTTTATTCATTTCTGTAGATGCTGCTTGACTTGCTGAATTCCTTCATTTTCTGTGTGTATCTGTAAAATCTCTTGTGTTTATGACAGGCAGATGGGATTAAAGTAGACAGGTATCTTGGTCAGTCAGGTTGCGTTGAGCCAAATGAACTTACTATTTTTCATATAACTCGGTGAATTCATAAGCCAAGGAATTCCACTGATTCCACAGAAACGTCTCTGAATGTCAGGAAAGCTAAAATGGGTCATTTACCATCTATCTGCCTTTAATTCTTCTGCTTCTTTTAATTATGTTTCTCAACACTTGGCAATTACTGGGAATGGAAGAAGAAGCTTGTTTATTTATTCAAATACAGTGTGGAGTAGGCACTTCTGGCCCTTTGAGCTGTGCTGCCCAGCAATCCCCCAGTTTAATCCTAGCCTCACTATGGGCCAATTTACAATGACCAATCAACCTGCCAACTAGTATGTCTTTGAACTGTGGGACGAAACCAGAGCACCCGGAGGAAATTCACATTGTCATGGGGAGAACATACAGACTCCTTACAAACATTGGAGGGAATGGAACCCGGGTCGCTGGTACTGTAAAGTGTTGTGCTAATCACTACGCTATTGTACAGCCCTATTTTTTTTCCTTAATTATTATCCATAGCTTTGTTTGATGATGCTGGTGTCTGTTCGCAAAGAATTGCAGTCACATTGAGGTTGAGGATGTCCCTTCAGGACTGAGATGAGGAGGGATGTCTTCATTCAGAGGGTGGTAAATCTGTGGAATTCATTGCCACAGACAACTGTAGAGACCAAGTATATGGGTATATTTAAAGTGGAGGTTGATAAGTTTTTGATTAGTCAGGGCATCAAAGGTTACGAGAAGAAGACAAAAGAACCAAATTAAGAGGGTAATGTATCAGTCAAGATGGAATGGTAGAGCTAAATGGCCTAATCTGTTCTTACGTGTAATGTTCTTATGGTCTTAGATGAGTCCACTCAGCTAGTCCTAGAGACTCAACTGGAAATTATCTCCAAACTTTATTTCCCCTAATTGTCATGCCATGGGAATGAGCATTTCCTAGGGGAAAAGTTCATACAAATTAGGCCAGTAATTATACATCATGTCAAGTTACACACACTCCGTGTACATACTCAGACATCAGCACTGCACAATGCATTCATCTCTATATTCCAGTGCTCCGAAATAAATCTGCAACAAAGATCTGCAATTAACACCATTGTTTTTCTCCCTTGTCTCTTGCAGCTACATTGAGTGAACTTTCTCCACTTTCTGTTGTCTGATGTCTTCTGATCTGTAATGAGATTGACAGGCAAATGGAATCTTTTTCTCTCATAAGGACGTTTAGTGTCACTCAGGTGGCTTCTGCAGTCAGTTCTCTTCTCATTTGATGATTAAGCCACTGTATATAATTTAAAACATTTCTGTCAATGTGGCACAGCTTGTGTAGGTGTGGAATCAAATGAATTAGGTCCTGACAGTGTCATATATCATTTATTGATGAATTCACCAGCAAATCAGCCTCATCTTCTTTTGTACCAGATTCTATTGAAAAGCCAAACGTCAGAGCAAGCAAAATAGATTCATTTTCATACTTTATTTATGAGTTATTGACAAGTAACAGGTATAGACCATTACAATGATTATTGTATACCATTATAATTTGAAAATCTGTAACGGTTGATAAAGGATCTAGTGCTTTTCCCACGTATATGATGAATAAACTCTTCTCAGGCTGCCAGCCAGGTGCAGTTATCAATGTTAACTGATATTTCAATGACAAACTCAGCCATCTTCATCAGGGATGATGCCTGGGCACATCTACTCCTGTGGTATTTAGACACACCCCCTCGCCACGTCGGTCTCTCCTGATTGGCTAGTCCTCATCCAAACTAGCTTCTGCTATCCCACCTTGTTTTCAATCTAATTCCTGTTTTTACTTAGAGCCAGACCTTCATCTTTGTTAAAATTCTTTTCTTCTTGTTTTATTTCAATAGTTTCCTTCAACAGGTGGTGACAGAGAAATCGGCGGTAGCAGAATATTGCATTCAGAATGGCTATAAGTATGACTTTGACAGCACAAAACTACTGTGCCATGCCATTGGCTTTTGGGACTGCCTAAAATATTAAGTGTGAGTTCTCAGGCTCCTGTACCTCCTCCGTAATGTATTGTTGATATGTTTTACACATCATTACTAAAGATAAAAATCCCATATCAGGGTTGTTTAGTGTAGCATCCACTGAATTCATTAGCTTGAGGTGGAATGGAGAAAGTAGGATTAAGTGTTCAGAGGTCTGAAGAAGGTATGGAACATGCACTGCCAGTATCAAGCAAATTCAGATCACATTCAGATTCAGTTTCAGGTTAATGATACAATTAATGATGAATGATTCAGTGTACAATGTGGAACTGTAGTGAAGAAGGATACTTGCCCAGGCATCTAGACAGCAAATGTGATAGGAAATTGAAGGGTGAAGAGATAATGTGCACTGACAGCATGACAGAAGCAGGGTTTTTACACAGAGACTGGTAAGTGTGGCATGCTAATGGAATAGTTAGATTGACGTTCAATTCCTGCTGCTGTCTGTAAAGAGTCTGTATGTTCTCTCCATGAGTGTGTGTTTTCTGCAAGTGCTCGAGTTTCCTCCCACATTTGAAAGATGTACGGGGTTGGGTCAGTAAGTTGAAGGCATTCAATGTTGGCACCAGAAGCTCGCCAGCACATCCTCGGACTGTGTTAGTAGCATTTCACGGTTTGCTTTGAAGTTTCAATGCACATGTGACAAATAAATATAATTCTAAAAAAAAAATTACATGTCTGGAATGCACTAATAGGGTGGTCATTGAGGTGACACAGTAAAGACTTTTAAAAGACTCTTAAATAGGCAAAGAAATGTATGAAAAATGAAAGATTATAAGCTATATGGTAGGGAGGGCTGAGATTGACCATACAGCAGGTTTGTAAAGGTCAGCGCAACATTCTGGGCTATAGGCCCTGTACTGTACCCTATGTTCCATGGTTGAAAGTTCAGCTGTTTGACCCTTCAGAAGTTTTAAGTCTCTTTTCCTCTTCTGCCTTTTTCTGGTGTCAAATATTGCTTGGTGTGCTTCTGAGAAGGTGGAGGGGGGGGGGAGCAGGATGACGCAAAAAGCTGTGAGGTGATAGGTGGAGGAGATAAAGGCCTGAAGAAGAAGGAATCAGTTAGGAGAAGGCAGTGAGTCATGCAAAAAAAAGGAAGGAAGTTGAAAACCAAAACAATGGGCAATTCATAAGAATGAGGGCACCCACCACTCCCTTCACCTATTTTCTCCTATCACCTGACAGTTTGAATTCCACCCCTTCCTCTAGCATTTTATTCTGGCTTCTTCCCCCTTCCTTTCCTCACTGACTATCAACACTGCTGCACCTCAGGGTGTGTGCTTAGTCCACTGTTCAACTCTCTCTATACCCATGACTGTGTGGCTAAGCATAGCTCAAATACCATCTATAAATTTGCTGATGATACGGCCATTGTTGGCAGAATTTCAGATGGAGACAAGAGGGCATACAAGAGTGCAATATAAAATCTAAATGAACGATGTCGCAGCAATATCCCTGCACTCAACATCAGTAAGACAAAAGAGATGGTTGTGCACTTCAAAAAGCGTAAAACATGGGAACATGTGCCAATTCTCATAGACGATTCAAAAATGAAGAAAGTTAGCAATTTCAAGTTCCTTGGTGTCAATATCTCTGAGAACCTAACCTGGTCCCAGTATATTGATGCATGACTGCAGCTATATTGCATTAGGAGTTTGAGGAGTTTTGGTTTGTCACCTAAAACACTCGGAATTTTCTACAGATGTACCGTGGAGAGCATTCTAACAGGTTGCATCACTGTCTGGTATTGGTGGGTAGGGGAGCTACTGCACAGAATTGATAGAAGCTGCAGAAAGTTAGTCATGGATACTAGCCTCTGTTGTATCCAAGACATCTTCAAGGAGTAGTGACTCAGAAAGGTGGCATCCATTATTAAGGACACCCATCACCCAGAACATGTCCTCTTCTCACTGTTACCATCAGGTAGAGGATACAGAAGCCTGAAGGCACACACTCAGCAATTCAGGAACAGCTACTTCCCCTCTGCCATCAATTTCTAAATGGACATTGAACCTATGAACACTGCCTTACTTTTTTTTTAATTATTTCTGTTTTTGCACTATTTTTAATTTAGCTATTTAATATACATATATACAATGTAATTGATCTATTTTTTCTATATTTGTCATGTATTACACTGTACCGTTGCCGCTAAGGTAACAAATTTCACAACATATGCCAGAGATATTAAACCTGATTCCGATTCTGATTCCAGTAGTGATGAAGGATCTTAGCCCAAAATTTTGTCCTTTCATTCTCCTCCATAATATCTTGCTGACCTGCTGAGTTCCTCCAGCATTTTGTGTGTGTTGCTGATTTAAATGTCGTTTAAGTACAAGTTGTTGCTGCAAATATTTTCTGCCTTTTAACACCTGGATTATCAGATGAGGTTATTTGTTCCAGCCAATCTCTTAAAATCAGGAGAACCATTTGTCATTTCCTTCATGTTTCCTAATGAGACGAATACAATTGGCAGCTGACGGATGGTTACAATAACACAGCTAAAAATTATGTACAGAGTGAGCAGAGACTCTGGTGATTTAATATAAAGCAAAGATGTTTCAGATGTGATAGAGGCAGAGGGATGAAGGGTGGGTGGGGGGTGGCTTTGCTAGTCATTGGAAATATTACAGCAGTGCTTCAACAGGACAGATTAGAGGGCTTGTCTACTGAGGCCATATGGGTGGAGCTGAGAAACAGGAAAGGTATGACCACATTAATAGGGTTGTATTATAGACCACCAAATAGTGAGAATTGGAGGAGCAAATCTGCAGAGAGATAGTAGACAACTGCAGGAGAAGTAAAGTTGTGATTGTAGGGGATTTTAATTTTCCACACATTGATTGGGACTCCCATACTGTTAAAGGTCTAGCTGGGTTAGAGTTTGTGAAATGTGTTCAGGAAAGTTTTCTAAATCAATATATATGGATGTACCAACTAGGGAGGATGCAATATTAGATCTTCTATTAGGAAACGAGTTAGGGCAGGTGACGGAAGTGTGTGTAGGGGAACACTTTGGTTCCAGTGATCATAATGTCATTAATTTCAACTTGATCATGGATAACGATAACGATAGATCTGGTCCTCAGGTTGAAGTTAACTGGAAAAAGGCCAAATTTGAAGAAATGAGAAAGGATCTAAAAAGCGTAGATTGGGGCAGGTTGTTCTCTGGCAGGGATGTGATGGGTAAGTGGGAGGCCTTCAAAGGAGAAATTTTGAGAGTGCAGAGTTTGTATGTTCCGGTCAGGGTTAAAGGCAAAAGGAAAAAGAATAAGGAACCTTGGTTCCCGAGAGATATTGGAACTCTGATGAAGAAGAGAGAGATGTATAACATGTATAGGCAACAGGGAGGAAATAAGATGCTTGAGGAGTGCAAAAAGAGTAACCAAATACTTAAGAAAGAAATCAGGAGGGCTAAAAGAAGACATGAGGTTGCTTTGGCAGTCAGGGTGAAGGATAATCCTAAGAGCTTCTACAGGTATGTTAAGAGCAAAAGGATAGTAAGGGATAAAATTGATCCTCTTGATCAGAGTGGTCGCTATGTATGGAAACAAAAGAAATGGGAGAGATATTAAATGTTTTTTTTGCATCTGTATTTACTGAGGAAACTGGAATGGAGTCTATGGAAACAAGGCAGACAAGTAGGGAGGTCATGGAACTTAAACAGATTAAAGAGGAGGAAGAGTTTGCTGTCTTGAGGCAAATCAGAATAGATAAATCCCCAGGACCTGACAGGGTATTCCCTCGGACCTTGAAGGAGAATAGTGTTGAAATTGCAGGGGCCCTAGCAGAAATATTTAAAATGTCGATATCCACAGGTCAGGTGCCAGAGGATTGGAGGATAGCTCATGTAGTTCCATTGTTTAAAAAAGGCTCAAAAATTAAGCCGGGAAATTATAGGCCGGTAAGTTTGACATCAGTAGTAGGTAAATTATTGGAAGGAATACTAAGAGATAGGATCAACAAGTATCTCCCCGAGTCATTGCAAGTTACTGTTTGTCCCTGGTGCAGCCTCTATTACACAGTACAGGCACTTCCTATTTCCACTAAACTGAAGCCTGTGTCAATCAATCAGTGATTGTCACCATTGCCTCCAGCTTCATATGTTCTCTATCTCTGACTCACTCCATCATTATGTACAGCTGGGAGCTGCTCTTTCTGAATATGTGATTATATATAAATGGATTTATAACTTGGGACAAACAAAATAGTGCTGGCATTACTTATGTTTGAGTGGGAGGAGTTAAAGATGGCGTCAGAGGTTTTTGCGGACCTGGGTGACTTCTTCCAATTCATCTCCAAAACAGTTTAAATCTCCTACTCTCATGTTTCTTATTGCTTTTTCAAGGTGGCTGGGGTTCTGCTGGAGCCTGTGATCTACAGCTGCACTCAAACTACGTTGCTCACAGGCAGTGGGTTTCTCACTCTAGGAGATCGCTAAGTGGTCTGGTGTTAAGGGATATCCAATAGTGGCTTGGAAGATATATGCCTTCAGGGTGCGGCCCTGTGGACGACCCGATTCCTTTCCAGCATCGCGGGAGATTGAAACATCAAGTCAGCAGATGCAGTTGTCAGACGCCTCTGCACTCTCTCTCTCACTCTCTCTCTCTCAATGGTGACAGAGAATTTGTTAGTTCTCGGGTCGGAGGAAGTCGAATAAGTGACGCTGAAGATTGTAACATCAAAATGCTGAGTTGTTGGCCTCCCCTCTCACTGTGGCAGGCCCAATATCTCTCATTCTCTCGTTAGTGATAGAGGGGCCCATTGAGATGCCGAAGTGTTGGGATAGACAATAGCTTTTGATGGTCTCGAGTTCATGGGCTCAGGGGATCTGCTGTGGGTGGTGGGAGGAGTTGATGCTTCTGCCGATGAAAGTGAGGGGAGGGAGTTGGGGAGGGTTGATGTTTGTGCATGGGAAGTGGAGGGGCTATGAGGTTCAAACATTTTTCTGTCATTCATTCTTCTGAGCATTTTTCTCTCTGTTTTGTGGATGTCTGCGATGGGTAAGGAGTCAAGTTGTATACTGTGTACGTTGTGAGATATCAAACTGAACCATTGAAAATTAATGCTACAGGCCAGATTTCACTGGATCATCCTGGGCATCATTCACGATGACTTAGATTTTATACGTGTTTGTTCACAATTTTTTGTTTATTTAGATACAGTGCAGAATAGGCATGTCTGGCCTTTCTTGCCATCCAGCAAGTCCCAATTTAACCCTAGTTGAATTACGGGACAATTTACAATGACAAATTAACCTATCAACTGGTATGGCTTTGAAATGTGGGAGAGAATGTACATCATGGGGAGAAGATACAAACTCCTTAGAGGCAGCGGTGAGAATTTAACCTTGCCGCAGCTACTGTGTCTCCGCCAGTGTTATCGAAAATGTACTGAGTAGCCACTTTATTTGAATTACTGTCAGCATGAACCAGTACGGCTATGATCCTCTGACTTCGCTCATTAACAAAGAATTTTCACCACAGAACTGCTGCTCACTGGATGTTTTTGATTTGTTTTTGCATCATTCTCTGTAAACTCTAGAACTGCAGAGTGTGAAAATCCCAGGAAACCCACAGTTTCTGAGATACTTAAACCACCTCATCTGCCACCAACAAATATTCCACAGTCAAAGTCTCTTGGATCACTTTTGTTCCCCATTCTGATGTTTGCTCTGAATAACAACTGAACCTATTGAACATGTCTGCATCTTTTATGCATTGAATTGCTGCCACAGGATTGGCTAACTAGATATTTAATTAGCATATGTACAGATATACATAATAAAGTAAACACAGTGTATGGACTGGTGACTGCAACAGAATTTATTTTAGCCTTATCCCTCCCTCCTCCATAAATATAAATCTGCTTTCCCTTTTATCTATTTATTCATTTTTTTAAAAAGATGCTATTCTTCTTATAGAGACAAGATTGCTCTGGAACAGAGTGACTCTGCAATCCACTCTTACCAGATCTATGCAGCACGTCCCTGATGACCCTCAACAACTTCTATAGATGCACCATTGAGAAAATCCTAACTAGATGCATCACAACTTGGTCTGGCAACTGCTCTACTCAAAACTGCAAGAAACACAGAGAGTTATGAACACTCCAGTCCTTCATGAAAGGATGTGCTGGCATTGGGCAGGGTCTAGAAGAGGTTCGCAGGAATGATCCCAGGAATGAAAAGTATGATGACCGTTTAATGGCTTTGGACCTGTACTTGCTGGACTTTCAAAGAACTGGGGTGGGGTGTGATCTTACTGAAATCTATTGAAAGACCTAGATAGAGTGGATGTTGAAAGAATGTTTCATCCTTTGGGAATTTTGGACAAGAGGACACAGCCTCAAAGTGCAAGGACATATGTTTAGAACAGAGATGAGTAAGAATTTATTTAGCCAGATAGTTGTGAATCTGTGAAATTCTGTGCCATGGGTGACTGTTGAAGCAAGGCACTGGGTTTAGTAAAAGAGGAGGTTGATAAGATCTTCTATAAGACCACAAGGCATTGGAACAGAATTTGGCCCATCATGTTTGCTCCAACATTCCATCATGGCTGATTTATTTTTCCTCTCAACCCTATTCTTCTGCCTTCTTTCTGGAACCTTTGACACCCTGATTAATTAAGAAACGACCAACTTCCACCTTAAATATTCTCAATGACTTGGCCTCCACAGCTGTCTGTGGCAATGAATTCCACAGATTCACAACCCTCTGACTAAAGAGATTGTAAGGTTGTAGACTCCCCAACTACAGGAAACATCCAGACCTTTTGATATTTGCTAAGTTTCAACGAGGTCCCTCCTCATTCTCCTAAACTCCATTGGGTACAGGCCCAGAGCCATCAAATGCTTCTCATATGTTAACCGTTTAATTCCTGGGATCATTTTCATAAACCTCCTCTGAGATAAGAGGGCTAAAACTGCCACAATACTCCAAATGCAGTCTGAGCAATGCATGACATCCCTGCTTTTGTATTCTAGTCCTCTGAAAATGAATGCTAACATTGTATGTACCATCCTTTCCACTGACTCAACCTGCAAGTTAGCCTCTAGGGAATCACTGATGAGGACTCCCAAGTCCCTTTGTATCTATAACTTTTGAATTTTCTCTCCATTTACACAATAATTTATGCCTTTGTTCCTTCTATCAAAGTGCATGTGCATATGCTTCCCTACATTATATTCCACCTTCCACTTCTTTGCCTATTCCCCCGTTCTGTCAAAGTCTTCCTACTTCCTCAACACTACCTGCTCTGGCACCTACCTTTGTATTGTCTGCAAACTTCAATTCCTTCATCCAAGCCATTGACCACAAGATACTGGCAACTAACCAAAAAAAGGCCCCCATTACTCTTACTCTTTGCTTCCTGCCAGTCAGCCAATCTAGTACCATTCTAGTATCTTTCCCATAATGCCATGTGATCTTTTTTTTGTTAAGCAACCTCATCTGCGGCACCTTGTCAAAGGCCTTCTGAAAATCCAACGACACAATTTTCCAATTTTCCTTTGTCTATCCTACCTGTTATTTCCTCAAAGAACTCCAACAGATTTGCCAAGCAGGATTTCCCCTTTAGAAACCATGCTGACTTTAGCCTATCTTGTCATGTGCCTCCCTAAAACCCTATCTCTAACAATAGACACCAACATCTTCCCAACCACTGAAGTTAGGCTATCTGGCCAATAATTTCCTTTGTTCTGCATCTTTCCATTCTTAAAGAGCAGAAGAATGGAATAACATTTGAATTTTTCCAAACCTGAGGAACCATTCCAGAATTTAGTGATTCTGAAGTTGTGCCCTCTGGTCATAGATTTCCCCACTACAGATTATTAATAATGCTTCCACAATCCCTTCAATTACACCTTTCAAAACCCTGGGCTGTAGTCCATCTGGTCCAGGTGACTTATCCAACTTCAGACTTCTTGGCTTCCCAAGCACCTTCTCCCTAGTATTAGCAAAAACACACTCTCTTCTGCTCCCTGGCATTCTCACATTTGTGTATTATGCTAATGTCCACAGGGAAGACAGACGCAAAATACTTATTAGTTTGTCCACTATTTCCTTGTCACCATTATTATCTCACCAATGTCATTTTCCAGTGGTCCAATATCCACTCTGTTACTCCTTACATATTTGTAAATCTTATGGTTCCTCTATATTATTAGATAGCTTAACTTCACCTTTTCATGCTTTATGAAATTTTTGGTTGTCTTCTGTTGATTTTTAAAAGCGTCCTCATCCTCCATCTTCCCATTATTTTTTTCTATATTATATGCCCATTCTTTTGCTCGTATGCAGCCACAGTGCCTCATCCTCCTATTAGAATACTTCTTCATCTTTGGGATTTATCTTTTGTGCGCTTTCAGAAGATTCCCCCCCCCCCAAACCTACAGCCATTGCTGTTCTGCCATCGTCTATGCTAGTGTCACCTTCCAATCAACTTTGGCATGCTCCTTTCTCATGCCTCTGTAATTCCCTTTACTCCACTGTAATACCAATACATCTAATTAGTAAAGGCATCAAAGGTTATAGAGAGCAGGTACAAGAATGGGGTTGAGAGGGGTAATAAATCAGCCATGATTGAATGTTGGAACGGACTTGATGGGCTAAATGACCTAACTCAGCTCCTATGTCTAATGGTCTTATGGAAATCCAACATTCAATTCATTTACTCTATCTACTTTTCCTTCTGTCTCAAACTCTTGAAAGAAGCATTGTACAATGTATAATGAATAAGCATCATCTTCATCATAGGTGCTGTGTGGTATGATATAGGCAATCATAGTATTTCATCTGTCTTTAATACTTCCTTCACGCTGTTGTTCTTATTCTTTTCTCTATCCATGATCATTATTGTTATTGGCCATTTTTTTCTACAGAAGTAGTTTGCCATTGGCTTCTTCTGGACAGTGTCTTTACAAGATGGTCCCAACCATATTCAATACTCTTTAGAGATTGTCTACCTGGTGTCAGGGGCCGTCTTAATACGCTCGGCAGAGGATGGTGCTCAGAGAAGCTGTGTCGGAGGGGATGGTCGGAGGCTCAGAGGTTTGATGGACTCGGAGTCTGCTGCGGTCAGGTCGCTTTCTATGTGTGCTGTGTCTGCGAGGCTGGTTTCGACAGAGCTTTCATTGTGTGCTATGTCTGCGAGGCTGAGTCGGGCAGCGCCATGGAAGTCCATAGTACTCCCTTCTGCTGCTGGCGTGAGATGGCAAGTCTGTCGGGACTCTGGGGACTTGTGGAAACTGTGGTGATTTCTTTTGAACTTACAGTCCTTTAACATCTTTGGACTATTTTTACTGTGTCCATGGTCTGTTTTTTTTTATCAATTATGCTATTGTTTGCACTGTTGTAACTATATGTTGTAACTATGTGGTTTTGTGCAGGTCTTGTAGCTTTAGTTTTTGGTCTTGTTTGTCTGGTGGATTTTGGAGCTCCTTTCCGGGGAACGCGCTAGACAGTAGCGTGATATTAATATGCAGCAGCCTCTCCGGACTCTGGATTGGGGATTGCCAAGCGTTATGTGGATTTTCTGGTGTAGTCAGTTTTGTCATGTGCTTTTGTGATATCATTCTGGGGGAACGTTGTCTCATTTTTTAACTGCATTGCATTTGTGGTTTCTAAATGACCATAAACTGAATCTGAATCTGAAGAGGAAAGTAAACAGTAAATTGCAGGACTCTTCAGAGTATTGATGAGCAGAAGGGTTTCAGTCCATGACTCTCTGAAAATGGCAAGAAAACTAGAGGGAGTAGTAAAAAAGGATCGTGGAACCTTTGTTTTCATTGGTCAGGGCATTGAGTATAACATTTTAGAAAGTCATCTTGCAGCTGAATTAGACATTGATTAGGTCACATTTGGAGTATTGTGTGCAGTCTGGCCATCAATTGCAGGAAGGCTGTGAATGCTTTGGAGAAGGTGCAAAAAGGTGCACCAGTACTACTTCTTCAGAGAGCATTAACTTGAAGGAGAGGTGAGACGAAATGTTTCTCCTGGAGCATCAGACTGAGAAGTAATCTGAAAGATGTTAATAAAATTACAAGGGAAAGATTAGAATTGATATTGGTTTTTCATTGCCACATGTACCAATATAGAGTAAAAAGCTTCCCTTCTTACTGTTTATATAATGACCTACAGTATAGGTACTTTGATAATCAATTCACTTTGAAATTTGAACTTTGAGCTAAAATAGAGTAGATAATCAGAGTTTCTTTATTCCTGGTATGGAAATATGAAACATTAAAGCACATAGGTTTAAGGAAAGAAGAGGAAAGCTTAAAAGAGATTTACATTGTATTTGTTTTTGGTTTACACAGGGAGTGTTAGGTGCCCCCTAGCAGATAAAATATTTTCAGCCTGAAATGTTGACTGTTTATTCCGCTCCTTAGATGCTGCCTGATCTGTTGAGTTCCTGCAACATTTTGTCCCTGTTGCTCTGGATTTTACACTAGCAACACTTAGAAAGAATTTATACAGACACATGGATAGGTAGGGAGTGAAGGATTATAGACCATTTTTCAGATAGATTTGTAGTTTAAACTAAATCATAGTCAACACAGACATTGCAGGGCAATATCCTGTTTCAATATGCTGTAACTGTGTTATGTTCTATTTTCCATTGTCCAATTGGGTCTCATTTTTATGATATTGGATTAATAAGATTAAAAATAAAGATTAGTTTTATTTGTCACATATACATCAAAACATTGAAAGATGTAAAACGTGTTATTTTGTGTTAACGACCAACACAGTCTGAGGATGTGCCGGGGCCAGCCCACATGTGTCTCCATGCTTCCAGTGTCAACAGAGCATACCCAGAACTTACTAACATTGCTTAACCCATACAACTCTCATTGTGGAAGGAAACCAGAGCACCTGGAGGAAACCAATGCTGTCACGGGAAAACTTAAACACTTCATACAGAATATGAGGTGTTGCACTGGCAAGCTGAGAATTGCCTCATCGTGGCAGAAGAAAAGACCATGGACTAACATGTCGGATTGGGAATGGGGATAGGAATTAAAATGGCTGGCCACTGGGAAATCTTGCTTCTTGTGGATGGAGTGAAGAGGCTTGACAAAAGGCTTTCCCAATCTATGCCGGATCTCACCAATGCAGAGGAAGCCACATTGGGATCACTGGATTCAGGAGATGATCCCAACAGATATGCAAGTGAAGTGTTAAACCATAGAATACTACAGCACAGTACAGACCCTTCAGCCCTCCATGTTGTGCCGACCCATATAATCCTTAAAAAAAAGTACTAAACCCACACTACCCCATAACCCTCTATTTTTCTTTCATCCATGTACCTGCCCAAGAGGCTCTTAAATATCCCTAATGTTTTAGCCTCCACCACCATCCCTGGCAAGTCATTCCAGGCACTCACAACCTTTGTGTAAAAATCTTACCCCTGATGTCTCCCCTAAACTTCCCTCCCTTAATTTTGTACATATACTGTCTGGTGTTTGCTATTGGTGCCCTGGGAAACAGGTACTGACTATCCACCATATCTATGCCTCTCATAATCTTGTAAACCTCTATCAAGTCACCTCTCATTCTTCTACGCTCCAAAGAGAAAAGTCCCAGCTCTGCTAACCTTGCTTCATATGACTTGTTCTCCAAACCAGGCAACATCCTGGTAAATCTCCTCTGCACCCTCTGCATAGCTTCCACATGCTTCCGATAATGAGGTGACCAGAATTGAACACAATACTCTAAGTGCAGTCTCACCAGAGATTTGTAGAGTTGCAAAATGACCTCTCTACTCTTGAACTCAATCCCCCTGTTAATGAAGCCTAGCATCCCATAGGCCTTCTTAACTACCCTATCAACCTGTGCAGCAACCTTGAGGGATGTATGGATTTAAACCCCAAGGTCCCTTTGTTCATCCACACTCTTAAGTAACTGACCATTAATCCTGTACTCAGTCTTCTGGTTTGTCCTTCCAAAATGCATCACTTTACACTTATCTGGATTGAACTCCATCTGCTATTTTTCTGCCCAACTCTGCAGCCTGTCTATATCCTCTTGTAACCTTCAACAACCTACAGCTCCATCCACAACTCCTCCAATCTCTGTGTCATCTGAAAACTTACTCACCCATCCTTCCACCTCTACATCCAGGTCATTTATAAAAATCACAAATAGCAGGGGTCCCAGGACAGATCCCTGCAGCACTCCACTAGTCACCGACCTCCAGGCAGAATACTTCCCTTCCACAACTAGCCTCTGCTTTCTTCTTTTAAGCCAATTTTTTATCCAAACATCCAAGGTTCCACTTATCCCATGCCTCATGACTTTCTGGATGAATCTCTCATGAGGGACCTTGTCAAATGCTTTGCTAAAGTCCATGTAGACCACATCCGCTGCCCTACCCTCATCAATTTCTTTTGTTACCTCTTCAAAAAACTCAATCAGACACGATCTTCCCTTCCCTTCCAGGTGTTGCCTCACCTGGAAGGATTGTTTGGACTCTCCTCTTCTGCCACACTGAGGCAACTCTCAGGCTAGAGGAGCAACACCTCATATTCCGTCTAGATAGCCTCTAACCTGATGGCATAAAGATCAATTTCCCCAATTTGTGATATTTTACCCTTCTTCTTTCCTCTTCTTCAGCTCCCCAATCAGGCCTTCTACTCTTCTCCTCACCTGCCTATCACATTCTACAGGTGACCCTCCTCCTTCTCATGCTCCCCATGGTCCACTCTCCTCTCCTAACAGATTCCTTCTTCTTTACCTTTTCCACCTATCATCTTCAAGCTTCTTAGTTCAACACCCACCCCCGCCCACCTGGCTTCACCCATCACCCTTCTAGTTTGTACTCCTTCTACTCCCACCAATTTCTTATTCTGGCCTCTTCCCTCATCCTTTTCAGTGCTAATAAAGGGTTGTATCCTGAGGTGACAACCATTTATTAATTTCAATAGATGCTTCCTGATCTGCTGAGTTCCTCCAGCATGTTGTGTGTGTTGCTTTGGATTTCCAGCACTGCAGAATCTCTTGTGTTCATAAAATATGCATTTATCTGAAAGTCTAACAAGCATATTAACCTAATTTCTGCCTTAGCCTACATTGCAGAAAGATCTTTGCTTATTAATAGATGAGTTTCAGTAATAATTACAGTCATTTCCTTCATTCATTGTTATTGCTAGTCAAGGTCCATCTCACCATTTTATCCAAAGTTTTTGCACCGTTCTGTTCAAAAATTACTGTACAAAACCACAGAGAAAACTGAGGCACAACATTACCTTCATTAAAGTTCCACCTCTACCACGTTCACATCTTTTTGGAATACAGGGATTCATCTGGACCACCCTGGAAAACTGAACGTTGGTTGTGTATTACTCAACAAAATCACTGTCAACCCTGAAATGACGCAGTGAGAAGCGACAGTGAGATAGCTGATACTTTTGAAAGAATACCTGAAGTGTAAGCTGCACATTTGTCACAATTGAAATTCACTGACTGTTGCAGTGTGCCCAAGTAATGATGTGTCGCAGATTTTCAATTGAACCCTTTGTTTTGCAATGCAAACCAGTCAATAATTAATACATACAGATTCATTTATCTGCTCCCTAAATGGTTTTAAGGAAATCTCATAAGGACATCTTCCATCATTCAAAATTGCCTACTTTGAACTGGTAGATGAGTTTGAAACGGAACGGTGAACTTTATTGTCACTTAACTATATGCAGGTGCAGTGCCAAATGAAACAACCTTTCTCCAGACCAGGATGTCAAGCACAGTAGTACACATAACACACAATAACTTAGGGAAGTAAAAATTAAATCTACAAATGAAATACACATAAATAAGGTAAAGCACATAAATTAAATATTGTAAGATACAGAACAAATTAACTGGTGATACTTTGTATACGATGCAGTAGAAGTTTAGAATCCTAATGGCCTGAAGGGAGAAACCGTTTCCCATCCTGACTATATTTTATGCATTCAGTTATCCTGCCTGATGGTAGAAAGTCAAAGGTGATACTGGATGTATGGGTAGGATCCTTGATGATAACAAAGGCCCTGGGTATGCAGCATTCCTGATAAATGTCCCCAATGGATGGTAGAAAGACCCCAATGATTCTCTCAGCTTTTCTCACAGTCCTTTACAGGAGCTTATGGTCCAATGCTCTGATGGTCTCTCACTAGATGGAGATGCAACTTCTCAGGATGTTCCCAATTGCGTGGTGCTTCTATAAAATTCAGTTAAGATGGGGAAGGTGGAGCCTCACTTGTCTCAATCTCCTCAGGAAGTGGAGGCACTGCTGTGCTTTCTTATTCAGGGAGACGATATTGAGGGAGCTGGTGACATCCTCCATGATGTGAACACCAGGAACTTGGTGCAGCACTAAACTCTCTCTATGGAGGAGCCATGTATCCACAAAAGGAGATGATTCAACTGTCCCTTCCTAAAGTCCTGTTAGTGATCAGCTCTTCCAAAGTTCTTTGTTAGTCAGGTGTACTTTGCTGATATTTTAGAACATAGAGCATAGAACATTACAGGCCCTTTGGCCAACAATGTTGTGATGATCTTTTAACCACATCCAAGATCAATCTAACTTTTCCCTTTCACATATCCCTCAATTCTCTATCATCTACTGTATACACCTACACAAGAGTCCCTTGAGTGTGCCTTTTGTTCCATTTGAACAAAATTATTACTTTTTGAAATGGTTTTCTATTATTTATTTTGCTTCATTTCAAACTAAGAAAAACTCCTGATCAAGATGACACCAGCGTCTACGCTCCCTCAGTCATAGTCAAGATAACAAACAAAAATATAATTTTTCCTTCTTTTATGTCTGTTTTTCAACTTAAATATGTTTCTGGGACTGTTAGAGCCTGTGATTTACAGCTTGGAGAGTGATCCAACACTTTGCTGTCTCCAGCACGTACTAGGACGGCCTTAATGTGAAGAAACTTTGAGACAGGGTACATGCCAATGTTTGAATTCATTTTGCCATTTTAACCATTCAATAATCACCGATTAAAGCATTGATGAAGATTGAGACATCGAGGCAAATGCAGAAGAGCTTAAGCACCAACTCCCTGGTCGCTGCTGGAGGAGTCTGTGAGCGGCGGGTTGTGGCAGATGGGTAGGTCTCTCTGCCTCATATGGTGTCCCTCTCCTTCGATGAATGTTAGTGATATCGCAGGATGGTATCATGTTCTACGTTTATGGATTGGACTGTTATTTTTATGAACTGTTGACTTTTTCAGACTTTCACAACAACCTCCAAATCAATGTCAATAAAATCATGGAACTGAATGTAGACTTTAGGAGAGGGAAACCAGAGGGCCATGAGCCAGTCATGAACGGAGAGTCAGAGGTGGAAAGGGTCAGTAACTATAAATTCCTGGGTGTTACTATCTCAGTGGACACGTTCTGGGACCATCATATAAATATAATTGCAAAGAAAGCACAAGAGCACCTCTGCTTCCTGCGGAGATTCAGCATGTCATCAAAAACCTTAGCAAACTTCCATAGATGTGTGGTGGAAGGTGTACTGGCAGGCTGCATAATGGCCTAGTATGGGTACATCAAAGACTTTGAACGGAAAATCCTATAAAAGTTAATGGATTCGGCTCAGCACATCCAAGTAAAGCTCTCCCAGCCACTGAACTCATTTACATGAAAAGCAGCATCCATTATCAAATTTCCTCACCCCCGCCCGCCCAGGCCATGCTCTTTTCTCGCTGCTGTTATCAGGAGAAGGTACAGATGCTTCAGGATTTGCACCACCAAGTTCAGGAGCAGTTTCTACCCCTCAACCATCAGGCTCTAAAACAAAGATAACTACGCTCATTCTACTTCTAGTGTTCCCACAACTAATGGTCTCACTTTTAGAAATCTTTATCTTGTCATTTGATGCTGTCATTATTTATTGCTATTCACTCATATTTGCATTTACACAGTTTGTTGTTCGTCGATCCTGTTTGCAGTTACTGTTCTCTAGATTTGCTAAGTATGCCCGCAGGTAAAAGAATCTCAGAGTTGTGTGTGGTGATGTGTATGTACTCTGATAATAAATTTTACTTTGAATTTTCTTTTTGAACTAGGAGGAATTTCTTTATCCAGATTGTGGTGAATCTGTGGAATTCATTGCCACAGATGACTGTGGAGGCCAAAGCAGAAGTTGATAGGTTCTTGATTAGTAACGGTCAAAGGTTATAGGGAGAACGAGGTTAAGAGGGATAAGAAGGATAATAAATCAGCCATGACAGAATAGTCGATAGGCCAAATGGCTTAATTTTGTTCCTATGTCTTATGGCTAACACCTAAACTAGGCATGACAACCCGCCTCTGAGTACTGAAATGTTACGTTTATCCAGTTATGTTATATGGTTCAGAATGTTGGACAATATCTAGTAACATGAGGAAACAATTTGAAGCAGCAGAGATGTGGTTTTTGAGGAGGATGCAAAGAATTTCATGGACGAAATGAATATTTAACGAGCATGTCATGAACAGAGCAAGCACAAGAAGAGAAATAATGTATGAGATTGTGAAAAGGCAATGTGACTTCATTGGACATGTGATTAGGAAAGAGGAGTTAGAATGCACGGTCATTATGGGAAAGATTGAAGGGAAGAAAGCAAGAGGAAGTCAAAGACAAATGATAATGGAGACAGCAGCCAGAGAACTGGAAATGAATACCAATGAATTGATCCACTTGACCTGAAACAGGAGTGTGTGGCCCATGGCAGTCAAAGCTCAAACTGGGCATGGCACCTGATGATGATGATGTCTTATGGTCATGTGATCTTATCAGTATAAACATTACAAAATTGGTTTTCCTGTGTAAGCCTGTATCACAGGAAGTCAGAGCACTGATATTTGAATTAGCAAGCTTTACATCTATTCTATCTGACTTCAATGTATGAGGTTATTACATTAGACAAGCTTTGCTTAACGTATGGAGAATGACAAAGGAACTTTGCCCATTTTGCATACCATTAGAGGCGATCATTTTTCATTCGAACAATACTGTACAATGACAGGTTCTGCAATGCTGATCATTCTGTATCAAAGTGACTATGAAAGGACAGTGGGTTAAGGGCACTGCCTCTCTTTAGGTTCTGACAGTGTAATTAAAGAGAAAAGAATCTTAAACACATGAGATTCTGCAGAGCTAGGAATCTTGAGCAATGCCTGTAAAATGCTGGAGAAACTCAGCAAGTCAAGCAGCTTCTGTGGAGGGGAATAAACGCTCGACATTTTGAGCTGTGACTCTTCCTCGGGACTGGAAAGGAAAGGGAAAGAAGCCAAAGAGATGGTGGAAGGAGAGCAAGAAGAAAATATTTTTCTGTACTCTGGCTGATGTGCTGATTTTTTAAAACACAGTTAATAGTTAAGATGCACAATACTAGAGTGGAAGTATTTTCAAATTAACTTAAAAAAGAATTTGTGGAAATATTTTTTTTAAAGGGTTGCGCAGAAAGACTGGGGGTGTGGACCATATGAAGAATTCTGTTAAAAACCCAGAAACTGTCACAAAAAGATTCTGGACTCTGATTTTCACCTATTCCCATTGCTGCATGTAAAGAGCTTGTACGTTCTCTCTGTAACCACGTGGGTTTCCTCCTACAGCCCAAAGATGCACTGGTTACTAAGTTAATTGGTCATTGTAAATTGTCCTGTGATTAGGCTAGGGTTAAAACAGGGGTTGCTGGATGAAGCAACTTGAAGGGCCAGAAAGGCATTTTCCTTATTTGCATCATTTTTTGGGCATGAATGCTATGTATGCGATTGTGACTGTGGACTTTTTCCAGACTTAAGGATTTTATATTCTTTGTCTTTTTTTATCACCCATTCCTTTTCTGATTTGGTGTGCAAGGGTAGGGTGCTATGTTACTTTATTGTGTGGAGGAGAGGTTGTTTTTAGGGGGTCAATGTGCCTGTTCAATTTTGTGTGAGGGAAGGGAGGTTTTAGGAGGTGTTAACGATTGGGATGCCATTATTTGTATGGGGATGGAGGGTATGAAAATTCTCTCTGAATGACTTTTATGTTCGTTTGTTGTTTCGTGGCTATCTGGGGATTAAAAATTTCAGAGTTGTATAGGAATGCATGCTTTGGTACTAAATGAACCTTTGTACTTTTGACTGCCCATCAAATGCAATGCAAAGAATGAAAAGACACTTGACAGAAGTGTGTGAGATTATAAGAGGCATAGTAATAGAGCAATCGTAGAGCACCCAGTTGAGTCAAGTATGATTTTCTCCTAAGGTGTTGACTATTGGTGGGTCCTCAGCTGATGAGAGAGGATGGCCTGGGATCCACATATTCCGCTACAGAAGAGGCATAGACAGGGTATATCATCATTATCTTTTTTCCCATGGTAGGGGCATTAAAAAGCAAAACGGCCATAGTTTAAGGTGATAGCAATTAATTTAAAATAGGATCTAAGTGCTCAGTAGTTAGGTGGAAAGTGATGCTGGGGGAGGTCATGGAAATGCATACAGTTTAAGAGGAATTTACTGCGACTCTTAAGTGGATAACACATACATAGATTTTGTGTCATATTTGTGTCATTTTTTTAGCATGAATGCTATGTATGCAAATCATAATTTATTGTTACTTCCAAGATAATATAAGTAGAGCCTGATACAGCACAGAGAATCAGGAGAACCTCAGACTATAAACCTCATAATCTACCTCTTTATAGCTTGGCTTCTTATGTCTGTCTGCACTGCACTTTCCCTGTCACTGTCAGATTTTGTTCTGCATTCTGTTATTGTTCTCCCTTGTACTCCCTCAAAGCACTGTTGTGATAAGATGATCTGAATAGATGGCATAAAAACAAATGTAAAACTGTCCCCCAGTCAGCGTCATCATTATGTCTTGTGTCTTATAACGTGGATGATCATGGTCTTTGACCATGATTTTTCTTGGCAAATTTTTCTACAGTAAGTTGTTTTCCTTTACCTTCTTGTGGAGCTGTGTCTTTACAAGATGGGTGATGCCAGCCATTATCAAGACTCTTCAGAGATTGTCTGCCTGGCATCAGTGGTCGCATAACCAGGACTTGTGATATACACCAGCTGCTCATACAACCATCCCCCACCTGCTCCCATGGCTTCATGTGACCCCGATATGGGGACTAAGCAGGTGCTACACCTTGTCCAGGTGTGACCTGCGGGCTGGCAGAGAGAAGGAGTGTCTTACACTTGCTATGGTAGGGACATTTCTTCATCCTGCCATTCAAGTTCCTCAATATATTTGACAATAATAAACCAATTTATACATTTAAAGCACAATAGGGAATCAGCAGCCAATTTCATCATCAAACTCACAAGGAATGAAGATTTTAATGAGTAAAGATTAGCCTTATTTGTCACATGTACCTCAAACATCGAAACATGCGCATAAGTGCGCTGTTCGCATCAGTGACCAACACGGCTTGAAGAATGTGCTGGGGGCAGCCCGCAAGTGTTGCCATTCTTCTGGCATCAATATTGCATGCAGTGACTCACAGACCATAACCCTAATCTGTACGTCTGTGGAATGTGGGAGGAATCTGTAGCACGCAGAGGAAACCAACACAGTCATGGGGAGAATGTAAAAATTCCTCACAGACAGCAGGCGGCAATTGAACCCCAATCAGTAATCACTAGTGTACATCATTGTGCTAACTGCTACACTACTGTAAAGGCCTACAGCATAGAGAAACAAGGAGAAGCTAGAATACATAATAATGAAGAAATTTCATCTTTAAAGATAGGCAGACAGTAAATCATATCAACAGGAAGAAGATTTTCTCTGTGAGTTGTGTGTATTGAGGCATTTAGGGTCTTATATTGAGGATCTCAGGACAAACAGTAGATCATAGAAAACATCAAACAGAGCAGTACAGGACCTTCAACCCACAAAATTGTACCAACCTTTTAACCTACTCTAAGATCAAACTTACCTCCTACATCACACTTCATTTTTGTATCATCCATGTGCCTACCTAAGAGTTTCTTAAATGTTCCTAATGTACCTGTCTCTAGCAGCACCCTTGTTCCACATAGCCACCTCTCTACATGTAAAAAACTTACCTCTGACATCCCCCCCATCCTTTCCTCCAATCACCTTGAAATTATACCTCCTTGTTTTTGCCATTTCTGCCCTGGGAAACAGTCTCTGGCTGTCCACACAAAGTCTGCCTCTAATTATTTTGTAGATCTCTATCAAGATACATCTCATCCTTCTTCACTCCAAGGAGAAAATCCCCAGCTCACTCAACCTATCTTCCTAAAACATGCTCTCTAATCCAGGCTGTCAGAAGAGGTAAACCTCCTCTGCACTCTCTCTATTCTGAATAGCAAGCTCTCAGAGGAAATCTACCTCAACAATGTAAGGTATGTTTTGTCAAAAATTTCAAAGATTTATGCAGCTGCCTGATCAACCATGATATTAACTATTACAAAGTTCAAGTTCAAAAAGTTTAAAGTTCAAATGAATTTCGTATCAAAGTACATATACAACCCTGAGAATCATTTTCTTGCTGCATTCTCAATAACTCTATAGAATAGTAACCATTATGTGGGGCAAATGAGTTTGGGTGAAGTTATCCCCATTGCTTCAAGAGCCTGATGGTTGAGGGGCAGTAACTGTTCCTGAACTTGTTGGTATGAGTACTGAGGCTCCTGTATGTCCTTCCCCATGCCAACAGTGAGAAGAGTGAATGACCTGGAAGGTGCAAGTTCTTGAATGATACTGCATTCCTGCGACACCACCCTTTATGGATGTGCCCAATAGAGGGACAGAGGGTATCCAAAACATTTAGTGGGCTTTTCCCTTCCAGGGCATTGGTATTTCCATACTAGTCCATGATGCAACGAGTCAGTATGCTCTTCACTGTCAGATGTTCATTTTCAGATGTTTCTCAAAGTTTTAGATGACATTGTGAACCTTCATAAACCTCTAATGATGGAGAGGCAATGGCACCTTTTTGTAATGGCACTTATGTACTGGACCCAGGACAGATACTCTGAAAAGATAAAACTGAGGAATTTAAGTTACTGACCTTCTCCACCTCTGATCCGGATGAGGACTGGCTCATGGGCTTCTGGTTTCCTCCTCCTGTAGTCAATGATCAGCTCTTTGATTTTGCTGACTTTGAGTGAGAGGTTGTTGATGTGGCACCAATCAGCAAGATTTTCAGTCTTTCTCCTATATGCTGATTCATTGTGACTTTTGATTCGGTCAACAACAATGGTATCGTCAGGAAACTTAGCCGCACAGTCATAAGTATAAAACAAGCAGAGTAGCAGACTAAGTGCACAGCTTTGTGGTGCACCTGGCATGATGGAGATTATGGAGGAGATTTTGTTGCCACTCCAATGTTGATGTCTGCAAGTGAGGAAATGGGGACCCACTGCAGTCAGATTAGTTAGAGTGGCATCATGGTCAGCACACACTTGACAGAATTAAGGGCCTGTTCTTATTCTGCATCTGAGGAATCTTTTCTATAGTTGTTTAAAAATCATTTTAAAATCAAAATTAATCGAAGCAGGATTTGGATGCATCTCAAAAGGTAAACATAGTAAATCACTCAATGACAATCTAGCATTATGGAGTACCTTGAATATAAATGATTAAGATTAACTATTATAACAAACTAAATTATCATCTTCATCACTGTCATTACAGTATGGATGGCTATTCAGCCCATCAACCCCATTCATCCTATCCCCCTCGTGTATTTTTGTGTTTCCCTGCAACTTATTTTATTTCTCACACACATGTGAGCATGCATCATTAAGGACCCCCATCATTCATTTCTTCTTATTGATAGCATCAAGGAACCTGAAGACCCAAACACATAAGTTTTCAGGAACAACCTCTTCCCCTCCACCATCAGATTTCTGAACGAACAATTAACCCATGAACACTACCTCACTATTTTGTTCTTGTTTTGCTCTATTTACTTAATCAAATTTTTATATACATGGTATATTTCTCAAATAGTCTCTGTAGACCAAGTCCAGCTCCTGGCTTTCAAACGTGGCTTAACTACTAATGATGGTGGCATCATTTCTACTGACAGAAGAAGGGGCAAAGTCAGGTTACTGGTACCTTAAAGACATTAACTTCAAGCAGACGGGGTTGGCAGCTCATCTAGGAACAGGAAAGTTCTGATCTCAAACCTCCACTGCATCATGGGGAAGGCTTCAGGCATAAACTCCGAGGGAAAAATCTGGCACTGGAATCCTAAATTGAGTTCAATGCAGACTAGCAACTCCTGCGATGCCGCTGGTGCCAAACTGTATCGGTCTCTGCCATTCCTTTGGGTTCATCAGACGCGCGGAGAGGGGGAGCTTGCTCCGTGGGTGACAGCTCGCTCTCCACATTGTACTGCCCAGGCTTGCATATCTAGACAGCTCTTGGAGCTAGAAAGTAAGTACAGGGAGAGCATGCAGACTGCACACTGACAGGCAATACTTGTAGTCACAAGGCAGCAGCTTTAACTGTTGTGCCACTGAACCATCCTCTTACCTGAATCAGGCAATGCGCTTTAGATGAAATTATGTTGAAGAGTTTAAGGCATTCCTTTTACTGTTCTTGTGCTCACTGTACAATTCTGCAGATGTACCATGGAGAGTATTCTAAATGGCTGTATCCAGATGCTGTAGTCTCATCCCACATTCTAGAGATATAAGAGTTTGTAAGTTAATTGGTCTGATGGATATAATTGGGTGGCTTGGGCTTGTTGCACTAGAAGGACCTCCCACTCTGCTGCGTCTCTAAATAAGACAAAAATAAAATTATTGTGATTTGAAAGTACATCAAAATAACGGATGATTGGCAATTCAGTAACTATGGATATCATGGATCCTCAATGGAAGCTCCTCTACTTATTTACTCTTTGATGTTTAATGTTGCGGCAAACTGAAGATTAATTCCTTTTTTCATGTAGGAAATTAAACAACTCATTAATATATCTTCACTTAATGTTCCATCTTCAATGTGTTTGTATCATGATTATGAAATTAATTACTCTAAGAAAGCATCTAAAGATTAGCTTAATTTGTCACTTGTGCTTTGAAACATACATCGAAATGTGTAAACACAGGAAATTCAGCTAATACTGGAAACCTAGACAAAATGCGCGAGGAACTCAGCAGGTCAGACAGCATTTATGGAGAGGAATAAACCCCAGTTAGTTTGGATTGGCAACAACATCTCTTCCACAATCTCCAACCCAGGTGCACCACCAGGCTGTGTGCTCAGCCCCCTGCTCCACTCGCTTTACACTTATGACTGTGTAGCTAAGCTCAGCTCCAATGTCATATCCAAGTTTGCTGACAACAGCACTGCCATAGGCCAAATCAAAAGTGGTGATGGATCAAACATATAGGAAGGAGACTGAAAATCTGGCTGAGTGGTGCCACAACAACTTTTCACTCAATGTTGGCAAGATCAAGGAGTCTCGGTATTATCATTTCAGAGGATCTACCCTGAGTCCAGCATGTAAGTGCAATTATGAAGAAAGCACAACTTTGCCTCTGCTTCCTTAGAAGTTTTCAAAGATTTGGCATGTCATCTAAATCTTTGACAAACTTCTGTAGATGTGTGGTGGCGACTATATTGACTGGTTGCATTATGGCTTGGTATAGAAACATGTTCTTGAACAGAAATTCTAAAAGAAACATACAGCCCAGACCATCATAGTAAAGCTCTTCCCACCATTGAGCACATCTACATTGAGTGATGATGTAGGAAAGCAGTATCCATCATCAAGGACCTCCACCATCCACGCCCTCTTCTCACCGTTACCATAAGGAAGAAGGTACAGGAGCGTCAGGACCCACACCACCAGGTTCAGGAACAGTTATTGCCCTAAAATCATAAACCAGGAGGGGATTACTTCACTCAATTTCACTTGCTCTTTTCATCTATTCTGAGGTTGTATCTCTGGTCCTAGACTCACACAATGTAGGAATCATCCTCTGCACATTAAAGTTCAGTTTAACAAGTGCTCAGAAGCACTTAGAAATTCTGTGCATATTGTTACAAGACACTTACTTTTAATTGCTTAGCAACTGTTAAATAAGACCAAGTTAAAAATAACCCTTTCGTTCTGACTTGACATAAAGAAAAAGCTGACAGACTTGACTTGATGCACAAAGGGGAAAATTGTCAATATTTCAATACTTCAATATTTACCCTATTGCTGATCTAACATGAACGTTTTCACCAACAGTGGTGCAGTTGTGGTGTTAAATCTTATAGAGCAACACACAGAAAATGCAGGAGGAACTCAGCAAGTCAGGCAGCATCTATAGTGGGGAATACACCCCAGTTAGAAGCTACAGTTATTCATAATATAGATAGATACTTTATTGATCCCAAAGGAAATTACAGAGTTACAGTGGCATTACAAGTGCACAGATATAAATATTAGAAGAGAAGTAGAAAGAAATAAAATAAATAAGTTACCACAAATAGTCTAGCAGCCGGGGATCATTGTTTCCCTGGCTATAGGTTGTCTTAATATAGAGCCTAATTGCTGAGGGTAACAATGACCTCATATAGTGCTCTTTGGAGCAGCACAGTTGTCTTACTCTATTACTGAAAGTGCTCCTCTGTTCAGCCAAGGTGGCATGCGGAGGGTGAGAAACATTGTCCAGAATTACCAGGATTTTTGTCAGATTCTTTGTTCTACCACAGCCCCCAGTGTGTCCAGTTTGACTCCTATAACAGAGCCAGACTTTCTAATCAGTTTTTTGAGCCTGTTGGCATCACCCATGTTGATGTCATTGCCCCAGCACACCACCACATAGAGGAGTCTACTGGTGACAACAGACTGGTAGAACATGTGAAGGAGAGGCCTACATACTTCAAAGGACCTCAGTCTCCACAGGAAGTAGAGGCAACTCTGGCCCTCCAAAGGATCACAGCCTCTGTGTTGGTGCTCCACTCAAGTCTATCAACCAGGTGCACCCAGCTCACCACATCCACATCCTCACCATCAATAGTAACAGGGAGCAGTGCAGGTTTGGTCTTCCTAAAGTCCATCACCATCTCCTTTGTCTTGCTGATGTTGAATTGCAGATGATTCAGCTTGCACCATTTGACAAAATGTTGCACCAGGAATCTGTACTCATCTTTGTGTCCTCGCTTTTTAGACCAAACTATTGCTGAGTCATCAGAGAATTTCTGCAGATGACATGACTTAGTGTTGATTCTAAAGTCCGAGGCAAATAGGGTAAACAAGAAGGAAGCCAATACTCTACCCTCTGGGGCCCCAGTGCTGCTCTAACAGCAGCATGTCTGGCACACAGCTCTGAAGCAGCACAAACTGCGGTCTGCCAGTCTGGTAGTTCATTATCCAGGACACAATGGAAGTAAGTGCCTTTCTGCATTGAATTGAGGTTTTCCCCATCAATGAGGGCTGCATGGTATTGAATGCTCTTGAGAAATCAAAAATCATGATCCTCACAGTGCTGCCCTGCTTATCCAAATGGGAGTAAACTCTGTTCAACACTAGATTCCAATGTTCTCTCTCTCTCTCTCTCTCTCTCTCCTGTTTATTTGTTATTAGAGTTGTAAAGTACAACACAGAAACAGGCCATTCAGCCCATCTAACTCATGCCCAAGTATTTAAAATGCCTACTCCCATCGATCTACTTCAGACCCTCCATACCTCTCCCCTCCATGTGCCTACCCAACTTACTTTTAATTGTTGAAATTGAGCTCACGTGTAATACTTGTGCTGGCAGCTCATTCCACACTTTCACTACCCTCCGAGTGAAGTTTCCTTTCATGTTCCTCTTAAACCATTCACCTTTTATGATTTCTTACTGTAGTCCTATCCAACCTCAGAAGAAAAAGTCTGCTGATATTTACCTTGTCTATACCCTTCATAATTTTGTATACCTCTATCAAATTTCCTCTCACTCTTCTACGTTCAAAGGACTAAAATCCTAAACTATTCAATCTTTCCATATAACTCAGGTCTTCCAGACCCAGCAACATCATTGTAAATTTTCTCTGCACTCTTTCAATCTTATTGCATCTTTCCTGTAGGTAGGTGACCAAAGCTGCACATGATGCTACAAATTAGGCCTCACCAACATCTTGTACAACTTCAACATAACCTCCCATCTCCTGTACTCATTACTTTCATTTATGAAGGTCAATATGTCAATCGCTTTCTTTAGAACCCTATGTACCTGTGACATTACTTTTCTCTTGAACTATCTCAGTGTACTGAAGCTTGGAATAGTCTGTGTATGGCACAAAAGCCAGGTTTTCGCTGTATCGCAGTGTACACACAGTGGCCTGATCTGCTGAGTTCTCCAATATTTTGTGTTTCTTTCTTTGGATTTCCAGCTTCTGCTGAATCTCTTGTTTTAGATATTAAACATCTCTAACCAAATAAAATGCTCCAAAGAATAACTGAAGAACTGAAGATGGTGGCGCGTTATTTCATGCCAGCTTCTACATGGTTAACCAAAGGTATTATTGTCTCTTTTAAACATATTTTTTTATAATCACAAGCTCCTGCTTGGACATGAGGAACTTAAAGTGAGTGAGTGAGTTACCCCATCAGTGAGTTGCTCAGTAGTGGAAGATCTGGAGGAGCTGGTCCTGGCACGAATCGTGCTGCTGCCTGCATCAGTGAAGGGAACAGAAGATTTGGTGTGCGAAGGCAGTGTGCAGTCTAACAGCAAATGATCGTCTTAGTTGCTTTTCTTGTGATTGCAAGCCTCTCGTGGACAATGATTGAGAAGTTGCAGAAGCTGGACCTCTGTACCTCCCTTTGCAACTATATCCTTGACTTCCTAACTGGAAGATCACAATCTGTGCGGATTAGTGATGATATCTCTTCCTCGCTGACAAACAACACTGGTTCACCTCAGGGGTGTGTGCTTAGCCCAGTGTTCTCCTTTTTCTATACCTATGACCGTGTGGCTAGGCATAGCTCAAATACCATCTATAAATTTGCTGATGATACAACCATTGTTGGTAGAATCTCAGATGGAGACAAGATGGCATACAGGAACAATATATTCCAACTAGTGGAGCGGCATCTCAGTAACAATGTTGTACTCAATATCAGTAACATGAAAGAGGCGATTGTGATCTTTTGGAAGGGTAAGACGAAGGAACACATACCAATCCTCATAGAGGGATCAGAATGAGCAGTTTCAAGTTCCTGGGTGTCAAGAACTCTGAAGACCTAACCCGGTCACAACATATTGATGCAGTTATAAAGAAGGCAAGACAGCGACTATACTTCATTAAGAGTTTGAAGACATTTGGTGTGTCAACAAAAACACTCAATAACTTCTATAGATGTACTATAGAGAGCATTCTGACAGGCTGTATCACTGTCTGGTAAGGAGAGTGCTACTGCACAGGACTGAAAGAACCTGCAGAAGGTCATAAATTTAGTCAGTTCCATCTTGGGTACTAGCCTACAGAGTACCCAGGACATCTTCAAGGAGCGGTGTCTTAGAAAGGCAGCGTCTATTATTAAGGACCTCCAGCACCCAGGGCATACCTTTTCTCACTTTTTCATCAGGTAGGAGATACAGAAGTCTGAAGACACACACTCAGTGATTCAGGAACAGCGTCTTCCCCTCTGCCATCCGATTCCTAAATGCAAATTGATCCCATGAACACCACCTCACTTTTTTAAATATATATTATTTCTGTTTTTGTATGATTTTTAATCTATTCATTATATGTATAATGCAATTGATTTACTTATTTACTCTTTCTCTCTTCTATTTTATGTATTGCATTGAAGTACTGCTGCTAAGTTGACACATTTCACGACACATGTCAGTGATTCTGATGGTAACGTGGAATGCTGCAAGTCCAATTGGCAGACAGTTGGGGAGCTGTGTGGCCTTGATCATAGCTAGGCCTCAAGCCACAGTGTCCCCTGTTTACAGCAGCCCAGGAGAGCGGTATCAGAGTCAGTGTGCTCCACCAGAGGTGATGTGACGTAGTCTCCAAGCTGAAGTTGCTGCTGCCTCCCCACCCCGTGTTCACTTGGCAGAAGCCAACCTGGATTATGTTCGGTCGCAGACATTCAAGGACTCAGGTTCTTGGACTATGTATTTTTTGTGTGTCTGTACTTTACTAATATCTTATATGTTTTTGCTATCTTGTATGTGCTGTACATGTCTTGTGCTGTATATGTTTGTTGGGACTGTGTTCTGCACCTTGACCTGGAATAAAACTGGTTCATTTGGCTGGATTCATAGGTATTCATGTATAGTAAACAACAATTAAACTTGAACTTCAAATTGAACTTAAGAAATAATAGGGCAGAAAGTAAGTTTTAAAAAGCATCATAAAGGATATCCCTGAGATAGAATGGACTCATTTGGAATCATTCTAAAAAGGTTATCAAAAACTACAATGGGATCTTGATCACTGAGGAAAGTGGGCTGAGGATTGGCAAATGGTGTACAACTTACTTAAGTGTGATGCAATGCATTTTCTGAAGTCAAACCAGGATTGGACCTTGACAGTGATGAGGTACGTAAGTAGCTACTACCTCTGGCAGTGAGGTCAATTTAAAACAGCTGGAAGATAGATGAAAAGGGAGATGTGGATTGTTTTCTGTTTCATCCAAAGGATGGTGTGACTGAAAGACTAGAGGAAGCCAAAATCATTGATGTCCTTGTGACTGGTTCCATGATTCCATTATTTAAAGCATCAGCAATCTAGAAGCTTGGCATCTCCAATGTCAACTCAAATTGCATCTGTTTTCTCCTTTGGAGAGGGCACTCCAAAGGGAGAATCAATCATAGAACACTAAGTTGAAAGGTTCATTCACTCAGTTTATACCGTATCATGTGATGTGAGAGAACATGGTCCATGGCCATGATTATTCTTGGCAATTTTCTTTTACAGAAATGGTTTGCCATTGCCTTCTTCTGGGTACTGTCTTTACAAGACGAGTGACCTCAGCCATTATCAATACTCTTCAGAGATTGCTTGCTTGACATCAGTTGTCATATAGCCTGGGCTGGTGATACGCACCAGCTGCTCATAAGACCATCCATCACCTGCTTCCATGGCTTCAAGTAAGCCTGCTTGGGAGTGAAGCAGGTGCTATACTTTGCTAAAGGGTGATCTGCAGGCAAGTGGAGGGAAGGAACACCTTACACCACCTTTAATTAAGACATATCTCCAGCCTCCATCCAGAGTTAAAGGAAGCACAAGTAAATACCTATAGTAACTGGAAAGAGAGTGATTGCAGTCCTAGAATGCAGCTAGAGAGGTAGTAAATAGCATGAGTGATATCTTCTATGTTACACAGTAAGGTACAATCAAGAGAGGGGTGGTTATTGGATCAGATGCATTAAGTGGTAACAAATTGGAGCATTTGAAAATTCAAGAGAATGATCTCTAAGTATAGACTGTACTGAGCTGAGGGAAAGGAATCTGTTCTATCTTTCCTCTTGTTCTGGGTGGAGGGCGAGTAGAAAATAAGTGTGCAAGAATTGTAACAGATATAGTTAAGAGCCTATCAGAATCAAAATCAGGTTTATTATCAAGTACAAATTCAGGTTCAAGTTTAAATTTATTGTCATCTGACTGTACATATGCATAACCAAACAAAACAGTGACCCTCCAGGTCACGGTGCACCCAATGTAACAACATGGGTTCAATGAAACAAGCCATTTGTGAGACTTGGTTGCAGGACTGGTAGGACTGGCAGCTCAATATTCAGATCTTTTATTGTTTTAGATATTACAGAGTGGAAGAGATTAAAGGAGGAGGGGTGGTGTTACTAGTCAGGGAAAATGACACAGCAGTGTTCTGTCAGAACTGAGGTGCTATAGGTGGAAAAGAGAAATAAGAAAGCTATGAATATGAATGCGGCTATATTACAGCCAACCCAATAGTCTTAGAAATTTAAAGGAACAAATTTGTAAAGAGATCACAGGCTGTTGCAAGAAAAATAAGTCTGTTGTGGCAGGTGATTTCAACATTCCACATATTGATTGGGACTCACATACTGTAAAAGGACTAGATGGGAGAGAGTTGGTCAAATGTGTTCAGGAAAGTTTTCTTCATCAGTATATGGAGAAAGAGTGTGCAGTACTGAATCTGCTATGAGGGAGTGAGATGGGACAGGTGACAGAAGTTTGTGTAGGGGCACACTTTAAATCCAGTGACCACAATGCCATTAGTTTTAAAGAAAATATTCAATAAGATAGGTCTGGTTCATAGATTAAGATTCTAAGTTGGAGAAAGGCCAATTTTGATGGTATAAGAGATGATCTGGCAAGTGGAAATAGGAAGACAGGCTGTTTCTGGCACTTTGTAAGTGGGAGGTCATTAAAAGTGAAATTTTGAGAGTACAAAGCTTGCATGTGCCTGTCAGAATAAAAAGTAAAGATAACAAGTGTAAGGAACCTTGGTTTTCAAGCGATTTTGAGGGTCTGGTTAATAGAAAAAAGAAGGTGCGTAACAGGTAGAGGAAAGCGGAACAAATGAGGTGCGTATGGAGTATAAGAAGTTATGAAGTTTCTATAGCAGACAAGGTGGAGGAGAATCCTAAGGATATGTTAAGAACAAAAGGATTGCAAGGGAATTATTTGGTCCTCTGGAAGAACAGAATGGTAATCCATGTGTGGAGCTGAAATAGATGGGGGAGATCTTAAATGAATTCTTTGCAACTGTATATACTTAGGAGACAGACACAGAGTCTATGGAAGTGAGGCAAAGTGGCATCAACTTCATGGACCCTGTACAGATTACAGAGGAGGAGGTGTTTGCTACCTTGAGGCAAATTAGGGTGGATAAATCCCCAGGGCCTGACAAGGTATTTCTTCAGACCCTATGGGAGGCAAGTGCAGAAATTGCTGGGGCCTTTAAAGATTTAAATATCTGTTGAGGTATTTAAATCATCCTTAGTGACAGGGGAGGTACCAGAGAATTGGAGGAAAGCCAAAGTTGTTCAGCTGTTTAATATATTCTTGGCGGTGAGTCTGACATCATTTGTGGGAAAGTTATTGGAAGGTATTCAAAGGGACCGGATATATAAATATTCGTATAGACATAGACTGACTAAGGATAGTTGTGTGTGGTAGGTTATGTCTAATCAATCTTATAGAGATTTTTGAGAAAGCTACAAGGCAAGCAGATGAAGGCAAGGCAGTGGGAGTTATGTATGTGGACTTTAATAAAGTATTTGACAAGTTCCTGCATAGGAGGCTGATCGAGAAGGTTCAGTTGCTTGGCGTTCAGGATGAGATAGTAAATTGGATTAGACATTGGTTTTGAGGGTAAAGCCAGAGAGCGGTAGTAGAGGGTTGCCTCTCTGACTGGAGGCTTGTAACTACTGGCCTGCTGCAGGGACTGGTGAGAGTCTTTTTTTTGTTTGTCATCTAAATCAATAATCTGGCTTATAATGTGATTAACTGGAAGAGCAAATTTGCAGATGACACCAAGATTGGGAGTGTAGTAGACAGCAAGGAAGGCTATCATGGCTTGCAGAGGGATCTGTGTCAGCTGGAAAATGGGCTCAAAAATGGCATATGGAATTTAATTCAGACAAGTGTGAGGTTTTGCACTTTGGTAGGACCAACCAGGGTAGGTCTTACACAGTGAATGATATGGCACTGAGGAGAGTAGTAGAACAAAGGGATCTGGGAATTCATTGAAAGAGGCATCAAGGGTAGATAGGGTCATAAAGAAAACTTTTGGCACATTGGTCATCATAAATTAATGTATTGAGTACAGGAGTGGGGATGTTATGCTGAAGTTGTATAAGACATTGGTGATGCCTAATTTGGAGTATTGTGTGCTGTTTTGGATCACCTACATACAAGAAAGATGAACATTTACAAGGATGTTGCTGGATCTGGAGGACCTGAGTTATCAGGGAAGATTGATTAGGTTAGGACTTTATTCCTTGAAATTTAGAAGATTGAAAGGAGATTTGATAGAGGTATACAAAATTATGAGTGGTATAGAGAGCATTAACGCAAGCAGGCTTTTTTCCACTGAGGTTGGGTGGGACTACAACCTGAGGTCATGGGTTAAGGGTGAAAGGTGAGAAGTTTAAGAGGAACTTAAGGAGAAACTTCACTCAGAGAGTCATGATGATGTGGAATGAGCTGCCAGCACAACTGGTGCATAAGGGCTCCATTTCAGCTCACTGTCCAAGTAATGAGACTTCAATGATGACTTATTGGGTACTTTTATTAGTTGCCATTGAGTATATGTTCATGGTCTTCTGCTTCTATAGCCCACCCACTTCAAGGTTTGATATGTTATGTGTTCAGAGATGCTTTTCTGCGCAATGCTTTTACCGTATGCTTATTTGAGTTACTGTCACCTTCTGATCATCTTGAACCATTCTCCTCTGACCTCAATTACTAACAAGGTAGTTTCACCCACAGAACTGCCACTCACTGGATGTTTTTTTTTTCCTGTTTTTCGCACCATTCCTTGTAAACTCTAGAGACTGTTGTGCTTGAAAATCCCAGGAGACCAGCAGTTTTTGAGATATTCAAACCACCCCATCTGGCACCAACAATCATTCCACAGTCAAACTCATTTAGATTGCATTTTTCCCCATTCTGAAGCTTGGTCTGAACCTCTTGACCATGTTTGCATGCTTTTATGGATTGAGTTGCTGCCACATGATTGGCTGATTGGAAATTTGCATTAACAAGCAGGTGTACGGGTGTACCTAATAAAGTGGCCATTGACTGTATGCAGCAGCGATACAGTGCAATACATTTTAAAAATCAGCTATGATGGAGGGGAAGCCTCTTGATTAATTTCCCAAAATCTTTCCCTAAATTAGAAACAAGCCCTACTACAACTTCAAAGCCTAACCAGTAACCTGGATACCTCTCATTGTTTAAATGAGCCTTGGGATAGATTTTCGTGTTCAGACCATTGAGTTATCATTGGGGTACAGCAGTTATACACTGCTTCCAAGCCCAGTCTCATTTAATTCAATGACAAATAATAATTTAGCACAAATCAAAAACAATATTTCACCTGACCACTTGAACATAGAATCTAGAAAGCTTGTTAAAAAAATCAGTTCATTTATTCTGATCAACATCTCATCATTAAATGGAGGCTGAGTTACTTTCTAACATTTTACCACTCATTAAATCAACTAGCTCATTATTTATCAACTTATTCAAAATAATTAAGCACTGTTCCCATTTTTGTTGCTCAAAATTACAACTTAATGTAGTGCAAGCATTTGTATTTTTTTAACCATAGGGTTTTTAAAAATATTAGATGGTTCTACGTCATTGTCTGGCATGGTTGCATCACCGTCTGGTTTAGAGGGGCCACTGTACAGGATCGGAAAAAATTGCAGAACAGTGTAAGCTCAGCCAACTCCATCATGGGCACTAGCCTCCCCAGCATTGAGGACATCTTCAAAAGAAGATGCCTCAAAATGTAGGCATCAGTCATTAAGGACCCACATTACCCTGGACATATCCTCTACTCATTGCTGCCATTAAGGAGGAAGTACAGAAACCTGAAGACACTCACTCAAAATTTTAGAAACAGATTCTTCCCCTCTGCCATCAGATTTCTGAAAGGGCAATGAACCCAAGAGCACTACCTCACTACTTATTTTCTCTTTTTGCCTATCTTTTGCACTACATATTTCATTTAACTTTATATTTAATTATGTATATTAATTGTAATTTAGAGTTTTTTTATGTATTGCACAGGACTTCTGTCACAAAACATATTACACAATGCATGCCAGTGATATTAAACCTGCTTCTGATTCTGTAGTAAGCTGACATGTTTCAGACTAAATTCTTTGAGCAACTTCTAATTCTTATTGTCAGAGTTTTGTTACCCATCTTTCTCTGACCATTAATTATACTCACCGAGAACCTGTTTCAACTCAATCCTTCACCTGTGCTCAAATCCAAAACAGCTTACTGAATATGGCCCTCTCATTACACACTTCACAAAGCTGAAGATTAGTCATGTCTGAAGAGTAATGCCTGGCTCACACTATAAAAACGGCAAATCCATTCAAATTTTCTTTTTGAGAACAAGTGAACATTTGTTGTTAGTGGTAAGAGTTTTAATTCTATAAAATCAAGTAGCTTTAACATCCCATCATAGTGTTGGGAAGAGCTTTATGTAAGGTATTGTGGCTAGCTATTGTATATTGGACTGAACCTTGCTCACTGCTGGTGTGCTGCCAAACTACTTAAAATAATATTAGGAGCTTCAAACAAAGGTCTTTATTCTATTTTAAGAATAAATAACATCTTACATTCTACTGTATCTTCATATCTAATTGACAAATTCTTGCTTAATTATTTTTTGTTGTAATACCATCAAATCCCTTAAGAAACATAGAAACATAGAAAATAGGTGCAGGATTAGGCCATTCGGCCCTTCGAGCCTGCACCTCCATTCAGTATGATCATGGCTGATCATCCAACTCAGAACCCTGTACCTGCTTTCTCTCCATACCCCCTGATCCCTTTAGCCACAAAGGCCATATCTAACTCCCTCTTAAATATAACCAATGAACCGGCCTCAACTGTTTCCTGTGACAGAGAATTCCACAGATTCACCATTCTCTGTGTGAAGAAGATTTTCCTCATCTCGGTCCAAAAAGGCTTCCCCTTTATCCTTAAACTGTGACCCCCTCGTTCTGGACTTCCCCAACATCGGAAACAATCTTCTTGCATCTAGCCTGTCCAATCCCTTTAGAACTTTATATGTTTCAATAAAAAACCCCCTCAATCTTCTAAATTCCAGTGAGTATAAGCCTAGTCGATCCAGTCTTTCTTCATATGAAAGTCCTGCCATCCCAGGAATCAGTCTGGTGAACCTTCCCTGTACTCCCTCTATGGCAAGAATGTCTTTCCTCAGATTAGGGAACGAAAACTGCACGCAATATTCTAGGTGAGTTCTCACCAAGGCCTTGTACAACTGCAGTAGAACCTCCCTGCTCCTGTACTCAAATCCTTTTGCTATGAATGAGAACATAAGACCATAAAATGTAGGAGCAGAATTAGGCCATTTGGCCGATTGAGTCTGCTCCACCATTTCGACGGCTGATCCATTTTCCATCTCAGCCCCAATCTCCAGCCTTCTCTCCGTATCCCTTCAAGCACTGACCGATTAAGAATCTATCAAACTCTGACTTAAATATACCCAATTAATTGGCCTCCGCAGCTGCCATTTTGAAATTTGTTTACTATTCAGTTCATTAGCCCAGGTAGTTCTAAGGTAAGAACATGTTCAGCACAGTTTTCTGGGCTGAAGGGCCTGTATTGTGCTGTAGGTTTTCTATGTTTATTACAGTTATTTTTCACTATAACAAAAAAAATCACCTTCTGAGAGTTAAAATGAACTATACTAAAACTAAAGTTTCATGCAGCCTTTTTCAATTTACATAAGTCAATTTAGCAAAATGGTTTCCAATTATGCAATCCTTCTAGAGATCAAGGAAGTGCATGAGACATAATAGACCGGCTAAAGACAGAGGGCATGCATTCAAAGTGAAAAGGGAAAAAATTAAAGAGGATGTACAGTATAGAGCAAATATTGTTACACAGACAGTAGTGGCAGCCTGGAGTAGACCAGCAGGGGTAGTGACGGAGGCAGATACAAGGGATGCATTTAAGAGGCTGTTAGATATACAGATGAACAGTTAGTACCCCTCAAAGATCAGGCTCTTGAACTGAAGGGGATAGGTTCACACAACTTCACTTGCCCCATCACTGAAATGTTTTGATAACCTGTGGGCTCACTTTCAAGGACTCTTCATCTCATGTTCTTGATATTTATTGTTTATTTAACAGCTTCTTCTCTTCAGTCATCCGATTTCTAAATGGACATTGAATCATGAACGCTACATCTTTACCTTTTTATTTCTGATTTTTTTTGCATTACTTATTTTACCTTGACTAGTTAACAGACATATATATACTTAATGTAATTCAGTTATTTTCCTAAATTTATTTATCATGTATTTCATTGTATTGCTGCCATAGAGTTAACAAATTTCAAGACATATGCCAGTGATATTAAACCTGATTCTGATTCTGATTATTATTGTTTCTTCTTTTTATATGCGCACTATTTGTTGCCTTGTGCACTCTGGTTTTCATCCTAGACAGGTGGTCTTTTGTTGATCTTGTTATAGTCATTATTCTATATATTTTTTTAAGTATACCCAGAAGAAAATGAATCTCGGGGTTGAATATGATGACTATGCAGAGAATGAAAGGGTATGAGCATTGTATAGGCAGAAGTGAAATTTGTTGTTTTGTGTTAATGACCAGCTCAGTCACCGGATATGCTGGAGACAGTCCATAAGTGTCTCCATGCTTCCAGTACCAACATAGCATGCTCACAACTCATTAACACTAGCTATATGCCCTTGGAATGTGGAAAGAAACCACAGCACCTGGGGCAAACTCACGTGGTCACACAGAGAATGTACAAGCTTCTTATAGACAGAGGCAGGAATCAGACCCCGATCAGTGATCTTAGGAGCATTGCATTAACAACTATGCTCGCATGCTGCTTCAATTACTTTAATTAACTGTCATTAACTTAATTATCTTGTCACAAAATTGTGGGGTAAAAGGGCTTGTTGAGTGCTGTACCATTCTATGCTCTATGTTCTATGTAGCCACTTCATTAGGAACCTCCTGCACCTAATAAACTAGCTATTGAGTGTATGTTCATTGTCTTCTGCTGCTATAGCCCATCCACTTTAAGGTTCAATGAGCTGTGTATTCAGAGATGCTCTTTTGCGCACTACTGTTATAATGATTGGTTATATGAGTTACTGTCACCATCTTGTCAGCTTGAACCAGTCTGGCTATTCTACTCTGACCTCTCTCATTAACAAAGCATTTCCACCCACAGAAATTCTACTCACTGGATCTTTATTTTGTTTTTTCATACCATTCTCTGGAAACTCTAGAGACTGTTGTGTCCGAAAATCCAAGAAGATCGGCAGCTTCTGAGATGCTTAAACCACCGCCGTCTGGCACAAACAATCATTTCACAATCAGGAGCACTTAGATCACACTTCTCCCCCATTCTGATTTTTGGACAGAACAACAACTGAACCTCTTGATCAGAGTTGCTGCCACATGATTAAATAAGTGCATTAATAAGCAGGTGTGTAGGTGTACCTAATAAGGTGGCCACTGAGTGTAGGTTCCATACTAAATCATTCAAAATTAATTACTCATGGTCTTTTCAATTTTAAACAATTACACTTCACAAAGCTGTTTTCCAGGAACACAAGACTTTCATAAATCAAAGAGTATTGGGTATATTTAAAGCACAGGTTGATAAGTACTTGATTAGTCAGGGTATCAAAGGTTATAGAGAGATGGCAGGAGAATGGTGTTGAGAGGGATAATAAATCAGCCATGATGGAATGGCAGAGAGGGTCAGGCAGCATCTGTGCATCTATGGAGGGAAATGGACAGTTGATGTTTCAAAACAAGACCCTTTACCTGAACTGACTGAAATAAAAACCACGGAAAACCAATTAGCCCTTTGTATCTTCTGCAAAATCCATAAGAACGTTTGCCTCAGTTTATTCCCTGGGGCATTGATCTATTATTTATATGTTGTATGTCAGATTTATTTATTCAGTGATAAAAACATCAACATAAGGTTAACAAGGAAAATCATACAGTCTTGTAAATTATGTCGTTGGATACTTCAGTTCCAAATTGTTTACTTATTTCTCCTCTGTGTTCAGCTTCTGTTTTTGTTTAATTCAATTCAAGATTCAAGGTTGCTTAATGTCATTTCCAGTACACTACTGTAAAAGGGAACAAAATAATTGTTACTCTGGATCCAGGGCAGCTCAAAAAAACACAGTAAAATAAAGATTACAATAATGAAATAACACTATAAATATAAAAACTTAAGATTGCATATATACATAAATTATTGTCTGTCCATAAAGTGACGCGAGGCACAGGAGTATCTGGATGTAAAGGGACTGACAGGAAATGATGAAGTAGTGGTGGTGGTGAGAGTGGAAGGGTGGATCAGTTGATGGAGGTGATGATCAGCCTCACTGCTTGGGGAAAGTAACTGGTTTTGAATCTGATTGTCCTGGTGCAGATGTTACGCAGCCTGATGGGAGTGGAACAAACAGTCCATGAACAGAGTAGGTATGATCCTTCATAAAGTTACTGGCATGTTCCAGCACCTTTCTGTATATATCTCCTCGGTGGTGAATTGTTAATTGTTATTACCTTGACATCTTTCTTAACATTAATCACGCTGTTCTTTCCTCCCCTCCAACTCTATACAATGTAACATGCTTCTCCCAAGCAAGTAAAACAAGCATAGTAGTTAGTTCCTGCAAGCTATTGGGCAGATTAACACCTCCACTTATTAACTCACCTCACCACAACTATATACACATTACCCAGCAGCACTTTATATGCTGTACATACAATCAGTCTATGCATATAGCAATTACTTGTAAACCAATAAACGTGAGAGATTCTGCAGATGCTGGCAGTCCAAAGCAACAGGCACAAAATGCAAGAAGAACTCAACAGGGTCAGACAGCATCGATGGAAAAGAATAAGCAGTTGACATTTCAGGCAGAGACCCTTCTTCAGGACTGGAAAGAAAATGGGAAGACATCAAAATAAGAAGGTGGGGAGGAGGGAAAGGAAGATAGCTAGGAGGTGATAGGTGAAGCCAGGTAGGTAGGAAAGGTAAAGGGCTGCGAAGGAAGGAACAGGAGAGGAGGGAAGTGTTGTCCACAGGGGAGGGGCTCCAGAGGGAGGTGAAAAGAGGCGAAAAGCCAGAATGGGATTTGAGGAAGAGAGGTGGGGAGCAGATTTTCTTACTGGCAAAAAACATGTACAGTGTGTTTATAGAATTGCTTTCTATGTGTATTTATTATTGTGTTCCTCATGCTTATTTTTTTTACTTGTATCAGATGCATAGTATGTATCATTTGGTTCTTCTTTACATTTGTGTATTGAAGATCAACAATAGACAAAATTGAATTTTAAATCTTGTTTTCTTACTTTTCTGGTTCTAATAAATGGGCCATGACCTGAAATGCTGACTCAGTTTCTCTCACCATGGGCACTGCAACTATGTATGAAGACTCACTTTATTTGTCACATGTACATTAAAACATTGAAACATAAAGTGAAATGCATCGCTTTACATCAACGACCAACTCAGTCTGAAGATTGTTCTGGTGGCAGCTCACAAGTGTCACCACACTTTTGCACCAGTATAACACTCACATTTACCAACCGTAACCCAGATGCATTTGAAACGTGGGAAGAGATTGGAACACCCAGAGAAATCTTACAAGGTCACAGGGAGAACGTATAAACTCCTTTTGTAAAGTGCTTCGAAACATCCTTAAATGTTGGCAGGAAAGTTTTTTTGATTTTTCTTCAGCACACAAAATGCTGGAGGAACTCAACAGTCAGTCAACATCTATGGAAGGGAATAAACAGTTAATATTTTGAGCGCTCAACAGTCTGAGAGTGCATCCCACAAGTGTCACCAACATAGCATACCTGCAACAGACTAACATTAACCATAGGTCTTTGGAATGTAGGAGGAAACCCACACAATCACAGGAAGTACATACAAACTCCTCAAAGACAATGACATGAATTGAGCCCCAATCAATAATCACTGATGGTGAAAAGCAATTGTGCTAATCACTATGCAAACAGCTTCTTTTTCAATTTTCCAACTTCTACAGCAGTAGTGTTGAGATGAGCGTAATGCTATAATAGTGCCAGGGAATTGGGTTCAATTCCTACTGTTGTCTGTAAGGAGTTTGTATATCCTCTGTGTGACCACATGGGTATCCTCCAGGTGATCTGGTTTCCTCCCACATTCTAAAGGCAACTGTTAGTCTCAAGAGACCATAGATTTGTGCCTTGGGGAGTTTCCAGGGTTTCCAGGTTGTATGGGAGACCGGCTGTTGCTGATGCTGCAGGAATCCCCACTCCACGCCACCGATGCTGTCCAAGGGAAGGACAAGGGCCAGTACAGCTTGGAATCGGTGTCATCCCAGAGCAATGTGTATTTAAGTGCCTTGCTCAAGGACACAACATGTTACCTTGGCTGAGTCTCGAACTAGTGACCTTCAGATCACTAGAGCAACGCCTTAACCACTTGGCTACGTGTCAACAGGCTCATAGGTTAATTGGACACATTAATGTAATAGGGTGGTGTGGGTGTTGGGCTAGTAGGGCCTGTTACTGTGTTCCATATCTAAATAAAATCAAATAAGTAAATATATTTTAGTGGCTCCAAGATGCAGAGGTCAGATGTCTTCCCATCCCTGCTATCTACAGTACTGTGCAAATCTTAGACCTAATACTTTTGCACAATACTGCAGTAATTTTATGTGTTGCACTGTACCGCTGCCGCAATAAAAAAACTGCATGACAGATGTGAGTGACAATAAACCTGATTCTCATATGGGTTTCTATTGTGGACTGAGAGTGGGGTCAGGGAGAGGAGAATCATGGTTAGGACAAGGGGAAGGGAGAGGGGCAGGAGGAGGAAGCACCAGAGAGACATTCTGTTATGATCAACAAACCAATTGTTTGGAATCAAATGATCTTACCTGGTGTCCCTTCTCCACCCTGGCACTCCTCTGCCCCTTTCCCCCACCCCTCCCGTGACACTCTAGTGACACTGTTCCCACCAGATTTACAAACTCGCTCTCCACTCCACGTTGACAAATACCGTACTGTGTCTAAGACAGTACTGTATTAGGATATCAATTTTCTTCTGTCATACCTCTCAAGCAATAGGCACAGGTACTTATTTTTGTTTGAGTTATGGACCTATTAAAATAAGTTGAAATATTTAATGTGTAGTTTATTTTTGGAATTAGAGAGTTATTTGCTCTTGCCCTGATTCCACTCTTATTTTCTAAGAGTCGTGTTCTCCTTAAGTATTTGTTATCTAAGAGCTCACTTGAAATGTCTTTTTGCTAAAATAATTAATATTCATGTGTACTAATGCTAATGCTGTCTTTTCCTTTGATTAATTTAAAAGGAAGAATTGCAATCTATTTAGATTTGGTATTTTATTTGCTTTGAGTTTGAATAATTCATACAATATTTAGCATTTTTAATTTTTTTTCATCCAGTCATATGTCTACAAGACACCTCCACCGGATCAATCTTCCTTCTGAATTCTGAAGCAATGTAATTAACTCTGTCATTTCACTATCACTTTCAAGATGTTATCTTGGCAGTCCTTAGAGGCTCATTTTATTTATGCACCTCTATAATACTCTATTATCACTCTGTTATGTTCCATGATAATTTAATTTCATGAATGTTTTTGCTGTCCTAATCTTTTTTCTTTGCGATGTCTTGCCCAGTTTCCTTGTCCATTAGTTCCTGTTTCAAAGATTCAAAGTACATTATTTGTCGAATATGTATGTAATGTACAACTCTGAGATTCATCTTCCCATAGACAGCCATGAAACAAAGAAACATGAAGCAGTCCATTCAAAGGAAACATCAAACCCACAAACCTTCAAATATAAAGAACAAATCATGCAAAAGGCAAAAAAAAATGAAAACCAGAAATTTAAAAAAAAATCAAACCACAAGGTTATTGAATTAGTCTAGGGATGTTCAGTTTAGTTTGGATCGGTTCTGTTTGGTGTTGTGTCATTCATTGACTGCAGGCCGTAGAGCCAGTCGGCCTCACTCAAAATGGCACAAAATAGCAATTAAAAAAGGGAGCAACCAGAAACTAGAACCACCTCACATTGTGAACTAAAGAGTCCAACCTACAAACTGTGTGGATTAAACCTAGCCCAAGACCCAAGTTTATGGCACCGTCCTCTAGTAACATCCAGTGAGAGGGAGGGAGAGACCGGACACACACAGGCACCTTCCTCCAGCAGATAAAAAAAGCAGCTCACAACTCTTTCTCTACCCTCAGTTTTACATTAGATTGAGCTGTGTCATCTTTGGCCTATTGTCCTGGCTCTCTTCAAAGATTGCCAAATATCAGAGGGCAATTACAAGAGTTTAAGAGAGGGATTGTCTGAAGGAGATGCATGAGGCAGGTTTGTTTTGACACAGTAAGTGGTGGGTGCCTGAACGTGCTGCTGGAGAAATAGATCATAGTATTTGAATGCTATCACCTCTTCCAAAGTGACATAGGTGACAACAAGGCTTTGTTTCCAGATGAGCTCAGTGCCTTCTATGCTCACTTTGACCATCAAAATACGGAGGAGCCATCACAAACTCCTACAGCCTCTGATGACCCTGTGCTTTCAGTCGCTGAAGCTAATGTGGAAGCAGCCTTCCAGAGGGTAATCCCATAGAATTGGTCCAACTCAGGTGGGGCACCTGGCCGAGTATCAGATGTTATGTCTTTGCAAAGACATATCAATGAAACAAAAACACGCAGACAGGACATGGGTTTAGCTGGTGCTGCAGCAAGAGAGAGAGAGAGAGAGAGAGAGAGAGAGAGAGAGACAGAGACAGAGACAGAGATAGAGAGAGAGAGAGAGAGAGAGAGAGAGAGAGAGAGAGAGAGAGAGAGAGAGAGAGAGAGAGAGAAATGTGTCTGCGTAGACAACAGATCAACGTGCATGCATGGACAACAGACCATTACACATGCATAGACAACTTCCATACATAGTGCTAAAGGGGAGGGGGGGGATCACTGATCTTAAAGAAACAGATCCATACATTATACTTCTTCCCCCTTTTGTTTAAAGCAACATAAAACCGTATATTACAAAGCGTTCAATTATCTTTTCATAAACTATATTCTAAATAAACATGCTTTCACAATAACAGTTGATAACTAACTTCACTATACTGAAGACTCTGCCATTTGGGTGGCACTTGGTTTCCTTCAGGTTAGCTCCTTTGGACCCGTGGAGTGGCATCAGATTTGGCAGGTGTCATGTCATCTGTCAATCAGTTGTGTCGGTAGGCGAATTGTAGGGGGTCCAGTGTGGGTGGTAGCATGCTGCAGATGTAGCATGGATCATCCATGACGAAATGGCGGAGTATACTCAATGGGCCAAATGACCTAATTCTGTTCCGATATCTAATGATGTAATGGCCGTTTTCTCACACACTTTTAAAGATGGATTTGAACATCTGATTGCATTTGTTTCAAGATCACTGATGAGTGCAGAATGTAACTACACACAGATCGACCGAGGGGCCTTAGTCTAGTATGGGGAATAAAAACTTTCCACTGCTACCTTTACAGACGTAAGTCTATGCTAGAGACAGATCACCAACATCTTGTGTCCATTTTCTGTCCCAGAAAGAGAATTCTAGTGATGCCTGCCATCTATTTACAACTTTGAGCATTACTCCTAGGAAATTGTCGCATCTTCCACAGTTAGCAACTGAAGAAGAAAAATCTTCATACTGTGAGCCAGCAGAAGTGTTCCACACTGCATTGCTGGAACAATTCTGAAATGCCAAGGGAAACAAAGAATGACTTAGCATTGTCAAAAGTCTATGAAATCATCATGCAAGGATGGCCCATGTATGGTAACCCTACGTTTCCCGAGTTCTTAGTGAAATGAGTCCAAATGTCATTTTGTCAAAGAATACTGATGTGTAGATTTCATGTTGTGGTTCCCGCTAAACCGCACATCAAAGTGTTAGAGAATCCACATGAACGACACCTGGGTGCAGTCAAGATGAAGAGTTTCACAGAGTGCTATAGGTGATGGCTGGGAATAGATAGACAGATTGAAGACTTGGCCGAAAGCTGTTTGGCGTGCCAGAAAGTTCAAAATGCACCCCGCAAGTACCGTTACACCCGTGGGCATGGCCATTATCACCATGGCAAAGAGTACATATTGGCCTCGCTGGGCCACTCATGGACTCCATGTTTCTGATTACTGTGGATGCTCATTCAAAGTGGCTGGATGCTATCTCAATAAAGTCAACCACCTCAGAAAAGACTGTCTTTGCCTTGAGGACTATCTTTGTCAGAAATGGCTTACCAGAACAAATTGTGAGTGACAATGGACCACAACACATGTCAGAAGAATTCCGATTGTTCATGAAGAAAATTACATCACATGTTATTAGTCAGCTTCTCACCACCCAGCAACAAATGGGTTCGCTGAAAGATTTACCAAATCTTCAAGAAGTCCATTAAGTGACAAGGAGGATGCTTCTCTGCAGCACAAGGTAGAGAATTTCCATTTTGTGTATTGGAACTCTTTTCATGCAATGAAAATCAGGCACCTGCAATACTGTTCATGAACAGGAATCTGAGGTCTCATATAGACCTCCTGAAATCAGATCTACAGAGGGAAGTGGGAATAGACAGTTCAGCCAGTTGTCAAATGAAGCTGCAAGTAGTTTTGAGGTTGTACACAAAGTGTGTTTACCAAGAAGACAAGTGGACACCCAGTAGGATAGCTACAAGAACTGAACCACTGATATACACAGTGGATGTTGCCACTCATACATGGAGACATCATGTGGACCAGATACCGGATGCTCAACCGAAGAACAAACCTCAATCAATTGCATCCAACAAGATGGACACTTTATATCTCCCAGACTTACATCTCAGTGATGAACATATCACTGACAGCAACGTGACACCATGAACAACGATAGCCACAGCTTTATACACCGTCCTTACACATCCGGAGAAGAAGGATGCTTATGTGAGAATGCTGTTCATGGACTACAGTTCAGCATTCGGTACCATAGTTCCCTCCAGGCTTGACAAGAAGCTCAGAGACTTTGGCCTTCATCCTGCCTTGTGCAGCTGGATCCTGGATGTCCTGTCAGATCGCTGGCAGGTGGTAAGAGTGGGCTCTCTCACCTCTGCCCCTCTGACCCTCAACACTGGAGCCTGTGTCCTATGCCCCATCCTTTACTCTCTGTATACTCCTAACCTTGTCACCACCCACAGCTCCAATCTGCTAATTAGATTTGCTGATGATTCTACGTTGATAGTCCTAATCTCAAGTAATAACATGGTTGCCTGTAGAGAAGTCTTCACCCTGAGACAGAGGTGTCAAGAAAACAACCTCTCCCTCAATGTCACAAAAACACAGAGCTGGCTGTGGACTATAGGAGGAATGGAGACAGGCTAACCCCTATTGTCATCAATGGATCTGGGGTTGAGAGGGTGAACAGCTTTAAGTTCCTCAGCATACATATCACCGAGGATCTTACGTGGTCTGTACATACCAGCTGTGTGGTGACAAAAGCACAACAGCGCCTCTTTCATGTCAGATGGTTAAAGAAGTTTGGTATGGTCCACAAATCCTAAAGACTTTCTTCAGGGACACAGTTGAGAGCATCCTGACTGGCTGCATCACTGCCTGGTATGGAAACTGTACCTCCCTCAATCACAGGACTCTGCAGAGAATGGTGCAGACAGCCCAGCACATCTGCAGATGTGAATTTCCCATGATTCAGGACATTTACAAAGACAGGCATGTAAAAAAGGCCAGAAAGCATCACTGGGGACTGACGACACCCTAGCCAGATTGTTCTGGCTACTACCATCTGGGAAACGGTACCCACAGCGTAAAAGCCAGGACCTACAGGCTCTGGAACACCTTTTTCCACCAGGCCATCTGACTGATTAATAAATGCTGATACAATTGTATTTCTATGCTATGTTGACTGTCCTGTTGTACATACATTACAAATTACTAAAAAAATTGCACATTGCACATTTAGACGGAGATGTAATGTGAAGATTTTTACTGCTCATTTATGTGAAGGATGTAAGTAATATCAGCCCCAATCTCCTGCCTTCTCCCCGTATCCCTTCATGCCCTGACCAATCAAGAATATATGAACCTCTGCCTTAAACATACATGAAGGCTTGGCCTCCACAGCTGCCTGTGGCAAAGAATTCCACAGGCTCACCAATCTCTGGCTAAAGGAATTCCTCCTCATCTCCAATCTAAAAGGATGCCCTTCTATTCTGAGGCTGCATCCTCTGGTCTTAGATCCTCCCATCATCAGAAACATTCTCTGCACATCTGCCCTATCAAGGCCTTTCACCATTAGATAGGTTTCAATGAAGTCACTCCCCATTCTTCTGAATTCTAATGAATACAGGCTCAGAGCCATCAAGCGCTCTTCATATGACAAGCTGTTCAATCCTGGGATCATTTCCGTGAATCTCCTTTGAACCCTCTCCAGTTTCAGCACATCCATTCTGAGATAAGAGGCACAAACCTGCGTACAATGCTGTATGAGAGGCCGTACCAGAGTGTTATAAACTTTTAACACTTCATCCATACCTTTATATTCTAGTCCTCTTGAAATGAATGCTAACATTACATTTGCCTTCATCACCACAGAACTAACCTGCAAATTAACCTTCAGGGAATTCTGCACAAGCATTCCTAAATTGCTTTGCATGAGTTTTTTTATATGTTATCTCCATTTAGAATATAGTCAACTCTTTCATTTCTTTTTCCAAAATGCATGACCATACATTTTCCAACACTGCATTCCATCTGCCATTTCTTTGCCCATCTTCCTAATCTGTCCTGTAGCCTCTCTACTTCCTCAAAACTAATTGCTCCTCGCCCATCCTCATATCATCCGCAAACTTTGCAACAAAACCATCAATTCCACCTTTGACGTATAATGTAAAAAAGAATCGATCCCAACACAGACTCCTGTGGAACACCACTAGTCACCTGCAGCCAGACAGAAAAGTCTCCCTTTATTCCCACTCTTTGTCTCCTGCTAATCAGCCACTGGTGTAGCCATGCTAGAATCTTTTCTGTAATATCATGGGCTCATAGCTTGTTAAGCAGCCTCATGTATGACACATTGTCAAAGGCCTTCTGAAAATCCAATTATACAACATCAAACGATTCTCCTTTGTCTATCCTGCTTGTTATTTCTTCAAAGAATTCCAACAGATTTTTCAAGTAAGATTTTTCCCTGAGCAAACCACGCTGATTGCAGTCTATTTTATCATGTGCCTCCAAGTACCCTGAGACCTCTTCCTCTTCCGACTTCAACAACTTCCCAACCATTGAAATCATACTAACTAGCCTGTAGTTTCCTTTCTTCTGCCTCTCGCCATTCTTTAAGAGTTGAGTGACATTTGCAGTTTTCTAGTCTTCCAGAGCCATTCCAGGATCTAGTAATTCTTGTAAGATCATTACTAATGCCTCCACAGTCTCTTCAGACACCTCTTCCAGAACTCTGGTGTGTTCACCATCTGGTCCAGGTGATTTATCTCCCTTCAGACCTTTGAGTTTCCCAAGAATGTTCTCTGTAGTTATGGTATCTTCACACACTTCATAACCCCTGACTCCTGGAACTTCAACCTTACTACTAGTGTCTTCCACTGTGAAGACTGATGCAAAATCCTGATTTAGTTCGTCCACCATTTCATTGTTCCCCAATACTACTTCTCCAGCATCGTTCTCTTTTATCCCTTTTTTTTTACACTTTATGTACCTGAAGAATCTTTTGGTATTCTATAAGGGGACACATGGTACTCCAGTCTGATGGACAGCAATGGATCATAATGGATGAGTAGTTGATCTGATGTTATTAGACTGTTTGTTTCCTTGAATACTTTTTCACATCTTCCTGACCATTCCCAATTTGGTCCTGTCTGAAACAGTGTGTTCAATGGATGCAGCACTGTAGCAGCGTTTGGGAGAAACTGGTGCCAGTAGTTTTCAAGGCTCGGGTATGACCTGAGTTGTGACAGATTTTTCAGTTTGGGTGCCCATTGCATTGCTTCAATCTTTGCAACTTATGTGAGCCCTGCTTGACAATGACACGTCCATATTATGAGATTTCATTCTTGAAGAACTCTCATTTCCCTCTTTACTCATCAACCATACTCACTCAACCTGTAGGAACTTTACCAAGATTCTGGAGGTGCTCTTCATCATTCTTGCCTGTCACAATGATGTCATCAAGGTAACATTGTGTTGCTGGGATATCTTGGATCACTTGGTCCTTTAATCTTTGCCAGGCTGCAGGAGCTGATGTGACACCAAAGATGAGGTGATTATATTGGAACAATCACTCGTTGATTGTGAGAAACCTCCTGCTTGACTCCTCAGTCTCCATTTGTACATAGGCTTGTAACAAGACAATCTTTGACAACCTCTCTCCACCAGCCAAAGATGCAAAAATGTCTTCTATTCATGGCAGGGAATACTACAGAGTATGCAGCACTGGGTTGATGCTCACTTTGAAATACGTGAATGGCTCCGGCCTTCCCTTTCTTGATCACCAGGACACTGGACATGGCCCAATCACGCCACTCAACCTTGGAGAAAATTCCACATGCTGACAAGCTCTGAAGTTGAGCATCCACTTTAGTACGTAGTGTAAGGTGCTGGACATGCTTTATGGAATCTTGTTGTTGCTGCTTCATTCATTTCAATTCTGGCCTTCATACCTTTGAGTTTACCAACCACCTTCTCAAACACGCTCATCAAATATTTTGCTTGCTGGCTTTTTAGGAGTTACTGACTGAAATTCTAGCACCCATTAAGCTAAGAAGCATGGCTGCTTTTTTTTTGCTTATCCATGTCATTTCCCTTACAATACAGTTCTACCCTCTTAATATATGACTCTCAGCCTTCATTAGCACTATTAAATTCATCAGCTCTCCTGACTAAATCCATCGCCACATATCACTCTGTATCATGTAGTTACTCGCGCGTCCCTTTCTTAGCGTCCATGACATCGTTCCCCTCAAAACTGTAGATCTCTTCCTTCTCGCTGTTTCATCCTGTATCTATCAGTGCGGGTCATGATATTCTCTGACGTTTAGGTTCATGCTCATTGCCAAATTGCTCCGTCTTTGCAACTACATATCAATTAAATAAAAGCACGCATGGGAGAGATGGTTTTAACTGGTGTATTCACATTGCAGCAAGAGAAAGAGCAATGCACATGTGTAGACAACAGATCAATGCACAGACAACAGACCGTACGTAGTGTTAAGGGGGATCATTGCTCTAAAAGAAATAGATCTATACATTACACCAAACACCTCTTTTGATCAACAGGCTGGAGTGCCCACTACAATCTTTAACCTCTTGTATTGGCATTCTGAGGTACCAGCTGTTTTAAACAAGCTTCACTTATACCGGTGTCTAAGAGCAATGTGGTAACCTGCCTCAATAACTATCATCCACTGGCACTTCAATCTACAGTGATGAAGTGTATTGAGATGTTCATGATGAAACTTATCAAATCCTGCTTGAAATGCCACTTGTCCAACTCTAATTTTCTCACCAGCACAACAGGTCCACAGCACATGCCATTTCATTGGGCTGTCTCTCAAACCTGAAACATCAGAACAGTATGGATGCATACATCAGGATTCTTTTTATCGACTACAGTTTGGCATTCAATACTGTTGTTACCCTCAAAACTAGTCAATAAGCTTCAAGACCTTCAGCTTAATACTTTCTTGTGCAATTGGAGCCTCAGTCTCCTCACTTGCAGACTCCAATCAGTCTGGATTGACAACAACATCTCTTCCACAATCTCCACCAACTCAGGTGCACCACAGGGCTGTGTGCTTAGCCCCCCTGCTCTACTTGCTTTATACTTATGACTGTGAGGCTAAGCACAACTCTAATGGGATAATTAAGTTTGCCAAAGACACCATTATCTTTGGCCGAATTAAAGGTGATGATAAAACAGAATATAAGAGAGAGATTGAAAAGCTGACTGAGTAATGCCTCAACAATAATCTCTCTCTCCATGACAGCAAGACCAAGGAGCTGATTATTGTGACTTCAGGAGGAGGAAACAGGGGATCAGAGTTGGAGAGGGTCAGCAACTTTAAATTACTCAGTGTGATCACTTCAGAGGACCCAGCATGTAAGTGCAATTATAAAGAAAGCACAGCAGTGTCTCTACTACTTTAAAAGTCTGTAAAGATTCTGCATGACATCTAAAACTCTGGCAAACTTCTGTAGATTTGTGGTGGAGAGTATATTGACTGGCTGCATCACAGCCTAGTCCGGAAACACTAATGCTCTTGAATGGGAAGTCCTACAAAATTTAATTGATACAGTCCAGTCTATCACAGGTAAAACTCTCCCCTCTACTGAGCATATCTACACAGAGCAGTGTATCAGGAAAAAAGAATCTACTGTCAGGAACTCCTGCCACCACCACCTCTAGGACATGCTCTCGTCTCACTGCTGCCATCAGGAAGAAGGTACAGGATCCTTAGGGCTCACACCACCAACTTCAGGAAGAGTTATGACCCCTCAACATTAGGCTGTTGAACCAGTGATGATAACTTCACTCAATTTCACTCGCTCATCACTGAACCCAATAACACAACCTACAGACCTGTTTTCAAGGACTCTTCTTCCCAAGTTCTTCATAATTATTGCTTATTTATTTATTACAATTATTTCCTTTTGTATTTGCACAGTTTCTTGTCTCTTGCATGCAGGTTGTCCGCCCTGTTGGATACAGTCTTTTGTTGATTCTATTATGATTATTGGATTTATTGAATATGCCCATAAGAAAGTGAATCACCTAGTTGTATATGGTGACACATATGTACCTTGATAATAAATTTACTTTCAACTTTCAACTTTGAACCTTGTTTGCACCCTCTCCAAAGCCTTCATATTCTTGCTGTAAGGCAGCACAATCAGTGGTGAAAAATGATATGTTAGCAATACTTGAGAAGTGTTTGGCATGGCACACGAAGAGGCAGGAAGTAAAGTGATATGTATCATGTGCAGGCATATGGCATTAGCTTGGGTTGGCATCATGGTATGCAGAGGCATCATGGGCTGAAGAGTCTGATCCTGAATTGTACTGTTCCACATTCTGTGTTGTATATGACCTAATTCTTCTCTATTGTCCACTTTGCAAAAATCCCTCAGGAAATAAACTCAGTGGCCACTTTGTTAAATACTTCCTGGAGCTAATAAAATGGCCATAGTCTTCTGCTGCTGCAGTCCATCCACTCCAAGGTTTGACATGTTTTGTGCTTAGAGATGTTCTCTTGCACACCACGGTTTTAATGTGCAATGATTACTGTCACCTTCCTGACAGCTTGAGCCATTCTCCTCTGATCTCTCTCAATAACAAGACCATTTCATCCACAGAACTGTGGCTGACTGGATGCTTTCTTTTTGTTTATCACACCATTCTTTGTAAATTCTAGAGATAGTTGTGTGTGGAAATCCTAGGAGCTGAGCTGTTTCTGAAATACTCAAACAACCCCCCTGGCAGCAACAATCATTCCCTGGTCAAAGTCACTTAGATCACATTTCTTCCTCATTCTGATGCCTGGTCTGAACAACAACTGAACCTCTTGACTATGTCTGCATGCTTTTATGCACTGAGTTACTGCCACATCATTGGCTGAATAGATATTTGCATTAACGAACAGGTGTAACAGATAAAACAGCCACAGAGTGTAACATTTACAAAATGCTGGAGGATCTCAGTAAACCAGGCAACTGGAAAAGAGAGCTTATAGTGCTTCCGCACTCAATGAACCAAAACCTCTTCTGCTCCATTTAGCAAAAAGGAAAATTCAAACCAATCACAAACCATTCCTTTCATTCTGTTCTTGCATCTTTCTTTACACTTAAAAATTCCCTAGCCTGGATAAAAGGTACTGCCTTGAAACATTAGCTGTAATGCGATCATTTGAGCAGAGTATGTTATTCTCCTGAGGGTTGCCATTGGTGTGTCCTCAGGTGCCTGTAGAGGTTGATCCGGGATTCACATATCCAGATGTTAGAGTGGATTCCCTTAATGGAAGATGCCTGTGTGTAGGGAGGCTGATGCCTGGGCAGTCACAGTCCTTGACAGACTGGGCTCAGGGGTCAGCTGGATTGGAATGCAAGATGACTGGGGACCCTTCACTTCTCAGTTTCCTCTGCCTTTTCTGGCATTATAATGTGTCATCATTAGCTGCCAGTGAAATTTTGGTTGCATCGTTTCTTGTCTGGAACCTCTACTTTGAACTGATAGGCATGGGTGACCCAAACACGAGCTAAACTCCAGACAACATTGCTGTCAGGAATGAATTAGTGAGTCCTTTGGAGAAAGGAGGCCGAGAAGTGGCCTGACATGGGGTTAGAATCCTGTCTAGACATGCTGTATACAATCACTTTATTAGGTACACGTATGCATCTGCTTGTTAATGCAATTATCTAGTCAGCTGATCACGTGGCAGCAGATCAATGCATAAAAGCATGCAGAATTGAATTGAATTGAATTGACTTTATAATTTACATCCTTCATATACATGAGGAGTAAAAACCTTCACATGTGCAATGTGCAATTTATAGTAATTTACAATAAATAGTATGTACAACAGGACAGTCAATATGGCGTAGAAATACAATTATATCAGCATGAGTTAATCAGTCTGATGGCCTGGTGGAAGAAGCTGTCCTGGAGCCTGTTGGTTCTGGCTTTTATGCTGCGGTACCATTTCCCAGAACAGTTTGTGGTTGAGGTGACTCGGATCTCCAATGATCCTTCAAGCCCTTTATACACACCTGTCTTTGTAAATGTCCTGAATAGTGGGAAGTTCACATCTACAGATGTGTTGGGCTGTCCGCATCACTATCTACAGAGTCCTGTGATTGAGGGAAGTACAGTTCCCATACCAGGTGGTGATGCAGCCAGTCAGGATGCTCTCAATTGTGCCCCTGTAGAAAGTTCTTAGGATTTGGGGGCCTATACCTAACCGTCTGAGGTGAAAGAGGCTCTGTTGTGCTTTTTTCACCACACAGTACAGACCACCTGAGATCCTCGGTGATGTTTATGCTGAGGAACTTAAAGCTGTTCACCCTCTCAACCCCAGATCCATTGATGCAATAGGGTTAGCCTGTCTCCATTCCTCCTGTAATCCACAACCAGCTCCTTTGATTTTGCGACCTTGATTTTGCGACCTTGTTTTCTTGACACCACTGTGTCAGGATGAGGACTTCATCTCTGTAGGCTGCCTCATTATTATTTGAGATTAGTGCAGTCAATGTAGCATCATCAGCAAATTTAATTAGCAGATCGGAGCTGCGGGTGGCGACACAGTCATGGGTATACAGAGAGTAAAGGAGGGGGCTTAGGACACAGCCCTGGGGGGCATGTGTTGAGGGTCAGAAAGGCAGAGGTGAGGGGGCACATTCTTATCACATGGTCAAGAGATCCAGTTGTTCCTCAGATCAAACATCAAAATAGGGAAGAAATGTGATCAAAGGGACTTTGACCAAGAAATGACTTGGTGGTTTGATCATCTCAGAAACTGCAGATCTCCAAGAATTTTCACGCATAACAGTCTCTAGAGTTTACAGAGAATGGTAAGAAAAACAAAAATCATCCAGTGAGTAGCAGTTCTGTGGGTGAAAGTGCTTTATTAATAAGAGAGGTCAGAGGAGAATGGCCAGATATCTTCAAGCTGATATGAAGGTGACAGTAACTCAAATAACAACATGTTACAACAGTGGTGTACAGAAGAGCATCTCTGAATGCACAACATGTTGATTCTTGAAGTGGTTGGGCTACAGCAGCAGAAGACACTGGGTTCAACTCCTTTATCTAATGAAGGGGCTGCTGAATGTATGTTAGAGCTTGTGCATGAGTGTTGTTCCATTAGGTAACAGGGTGGTGGGGTAGAGATACATCTCTACCAATGGAGAAGAAAGGCACTCCTTCCCCCTGCTACTCTGTAGGTCACCCTTGGGCAAGCCCCCCCTCCCCCACTGCCCGACCAGGGTCTCATGAAGCATGGGAGCAGGTGGTGGATGGTCGTATGAGCAGCTGGTGCACATCACAAGTCCTGGTTATGGGACCACTGACACCAGGCAAACAAATGCTGAAGAGTACTGATGTTGCTGGGGTGGCCTGTCTTGTAAAAACACTGGCCAGAAGAAAGCAGTGGCAAACGACTTCATCGAAAAATTTGCCAAGAACAATCACGGTCATGGAAAGACCAGGATCGCGTACGCTGTACGACACGGCACATAATGATGGTGATGACCACCTCGCTCACAGGCTTTGGTGGAGCACCAATATTTTGTTCACCATTTTAATCTGTTGGCAAATCAAGTCAGGACAGGGATGTGAACTTATGCAGTAAGTTACAGGTAAAATGAAAAATCAACCCCATGGTCTTTCCATTGAGACAGAGTTTGAAACTTGCCCCATGTTATTATCACCAACATAGTGTTAAAAAAACTGAACTGTTCTGTGATTTTCCAAGCTGTATTCCAGAGGGCTCTGTGTTTCACTTTTTATCTTTCTTCAGGACGAGGCAGCCAAGTGATCTTGTTAGTCACGATGATATGGTGGTGGACCCATCTGAATTTCTCTTAAATGTTGAGATTGAACCTCGATCCACCGCTTGCGACGGCAGCTGTTCCACACTCTCACCACCTTCTGAGTGAAGAGGTTCCCCCTCATGTTCCCCTGACATACTTCACCTTCCACCCTTAGCCTGTAACCTCTGGCTCAATGGGAAAAAGACTGCTTGCATTTACCCTTTTTCCTATGTCTAATGTTCTGTGATCGCTGTTCTGTTCCTTTTGAGGCTACTTGAAGAGCTGCATTCCACAGTGGAGAGAAAAAAAATGTGCTCCATTTTTTAACTTGTGTCTCTCTTCACTTCCAGGCAGTCCACTTTCAATTTTAATTACAATATGTTGGTGGTGCAGTTAAGTTACTGAAGTGGAAAACAGAATTCCAGAGCACTGATCCAAAGACAGGTATTCAAAACCCAAGCTGGCAGTTGGTGAGTAAAAATTAAAAGCAATAAAATGTACTAAATTCAGAGTCTCAGAGAGGGTCTCAAGCTAAAATATCCACCATCTTTTTCCTTCCACAGAAGCTGCCAAACTTGTTGAGCTTTTCCAGCTCTTTGTTTATTTTTGCTCAAGATTCCAGCATCTGTACTCTTGGTGAATTAAGCATTTGAAATTGAAGTTAATCTCTGTGTTCCTGACCATGAAACTTTGGGATTGTTGTTAAAACCCATGAGATAGAGCAATAAACATAAAAAAAACACAGAACGCCGGAGGAAATCAGCAGGTCAGCAAAATCTATGGAGAGGAATAAGCAAACAACATTTTTGGGCAGAGACCTCTGATCAGGACTAGAAAGGAAGAGCAAAGAAGCCAGAATAAGAAGGTTGGGACAGGTAGAGGAGTACAAGCTGGCAGATGATAAGTGAAGCTAGATGAGGGGTGAGGCAAATGTTCTTTCAGGAAGGAAATTTGCCATTCCAACACAGTCTGCTGCATATATGACCCCAGGACTGCTAGCAGAATTCAGTTCCTCCTCCTATCTCATCAGCTATAGCCACAGAGTCATAGAAATGTACAGCACAGAAGCAGGCCTTTTGGCCCATCCACTCCATGCCAAAACATTTAAGCAGCCTACTCCCATTGACCTTCACATGAACCAAAGCCATCCATACCCCTAATCCATATATACTTATCAAAACTTTGCTTAAATGTGGAAACTGAGCTCACATACACTACCTATGCTGACAGCTCATACCACACCCTCACAAGCATCTGAGTGAAGAAGTTTTCCCTCATGTTCCTTAAATATTTTACACTTTTCATCCTTAATCCATGATCTCTGGTTGTAGTCTCACCCAACCTCAGTGGACGAAGCCTGCTTGCATTTACCCTGTCTATACCACTCAAATCTCCTCTCAGTCTTCTACATTTCAAGGAATAAAGTCCTATCCTATTCAACCTTCTCTGATAAGTCAGGTCCTCCAGACCTGGCAACATCCCTGTGAAATTTCTCTGTACTCTTTCAACCTTATTTACATCTTTCCTATAGGTAGGTGGCCAAAACTGCACACAATACTCCAAATTAGACCTGACCAATGTCTTATACAACTTCAAAATAGCATCCAATCTCCTGTATTCAATACATTGATTTCTGAAGACAAATGTGCCAAAAGCTTTCTTTATGACACTGTCTACTTTCAAGGAATTATGTACCTGTATTCCCAGATCCTTTTGTTCTACCACACTCCTCAGTGCCCTATCATTCACTGTGTAAGACCTACCCCGGATGATCCTAGTTAAGTGGAAATCCTCGCACTTGTGTGCATGAAATTCCATCTGCCAGTTTTCAGCCCGGTTTCCCAGCTAATCCAAATCCCATGGCAAGCCATGATAGCCTTCCTTACTGTCCACTACACCCCCGTTCTTGGTGTCATCTGCAAATTTGCTGATCCGGTTAGCCATATTCTCTTCCAGATCATTAATGTAGATTACAATCAACAATAAACCCAACACCAATCCCTGCAGCACACCTCGAGCCACAGGCTTCCAGTCAGAGTGACAACCACTCTCCGGCTTCTCCCACAAAGCCATTTACTAACTCATTTTGAGTGCTAAACAACTGAAACTTCCTGACCAACCTCCTATGCAGGACCTTGTCAAGTGTAGATGACATCCACTGCCTTGCCTTTATCCTCTTTCCTGGAAAATTCCTACCAGACACGAAACCCTGCTGACTACCCTCAATCAGTCATATCTATCCAATGCTTATATATCTGGCCCTTAGGGCACCTTCCAACAACTTCAGATTCATTGGCCCAAAATTTCCTGGTTTTTGTTTAATGCTTTTTTTAAACAGTGGAACAACATCATCTATCCTCCAATCCTCTAGTACCTCTCCTGTCACTAAGGATGTTTTAAATAACTCTGATAGGGCCCAAGAATTTCCTGCATTTGCCCTCATGTAGGGTTCCAGGGAACACCTCGTCAGATTCTGTGGATTTATTCACTCTGATTAGCCTCAGGACAGCAAACTTCTCCTCCTCTGTAATCCAGACAGGATCCATGAAATAGATGCTGCTTTCCCTCACTTCTATAGACTCTGTGTCCATCTCCTGAGTAAGTAAAGATGCAAAGGAATTATTTAAGATCTCCTCCATCTGCTGTGGCATCACACATGTTTTGCCATGAAGATATGATATTCCAGAGGACCAATTGTGCCCCTTCAAATCCTTTTGCTCTTAAAATAACTGTAGAATCCCTTTGGATCCCTTTATGCCTGCTAGTATTTTAACTAGTTATATACATAGAAACATAGAAAATAGGTGCAGGAGTAGGCCAGGCCATTCAGCCTTTCGAGCCTGCACCTCCATTCAGTATGATCATGGCTGATCATCCAACTCAGAACCCTGTACCTGCTTTCTCTCCATGCCCCCTGATCCCTTTAGCCACAAGGGCCATATCTAACTTCCTCTTAAATGTAGCCAATGAACCAGCCTCAACTGTTTCCTGTGGCAGAGAATTCCACAGATTCACCACTCTCTGTGTGAAGAAGTTTTTTTCTCATCTCGGTCCTAAAAGGCTTCCCCTTTATCCTTAAACTGTGACCCCTCGTTCTGGACATCCCCAACATCAGAAACAATCTTCCTGCATCTAGCCTGTACAATCCCTTTAGAATTTTATACGTTTCAATAAGATCCCCCCTCAATCTTCTAAATTCCAGTGAGTATAAGCCTAGTCGATCCAGTCTTGCTTTATACGAAAGTCCTGCCATCCCAGGAATCAATCTGGTGAACCTTCTTTGTACTCCCTCTATGGCAAGAATGTCTTTCCTCAGATTAGGGGACCAAAGCTGCACACAGTACTCTAGGTGCGGTCTCGCCAAGGCCTTGTACAACTGCAGTAGAACCTCCCTGCTCCTGTACTCAAATCCTTTTGCTATGAATGCCAACATACCATTTGCCTTTTTCACTGCCTGCTGTACCTGCATGCCCACCTTCAATGACTGGTGTACAATGCGTATCCAGTATGCCACTGTTTAGTATGCTTCCTATTGGTATTGGTATGTATATGCAGTGGCTCTGTGTGTTCCCTCGTGGATAAAATTCTTAGTAAGTTTTGGAAGCTTCTCTGGCATTGCATTATTTGAATAAGTGCTATCTGGTTGACTTACGTACAAATTTGAATGCAATGCTTCTTACCTATGCACTTTATAAAGAGCTGACCACACAGCTCCACCATCTTTTTGCTTTTCCCTCCCTTCAATTATTAGACCTATCCATTTCCAATTCTCTTTTTCCTATTAATGCTTAATAAAACAATCTCAAAGCAATAAGTTTTATGCCTTTTTCCTGACTTCCGAAAGAACTTTGCATCAAAAGCTTCAGAATCCAACACAACGCATGATCTGACAAAGGCAGGTTATTGGTGCCTTAAAACCAGGTGCTTCGTGGAGCTTGTAAGCCGTAGTTGGCAGCTCATCTATTAGGAGGAATCTTCTGATCTCAAATCTCCACTACCTTGCGGCTATACACACTCCAGGGGAATACTTCAGGAGTAAACCTTGAGGGGTATATCTGGAGCTGGATTCCGTAAGGCAGTCCTACAGTAAGCTCAGCGCTGACTGGCAGTTCCTCCGATGCTGCTGTCATTGAACTGTGTCATTCTCTGCCATTCCTTTGGGTTCATCAGATACATAAAGACGGAGAGCCTGCTACATGGGCAAATAAAAAGGCCTCAAATATCTCAATACATGTAACAAAAATAAAACATTTATCTGATAAGAATGGGCAAGGAATTAGAGGTAATACCTACACCCTCTATAGAAATAAATTTTAAACAGTGCGGAATCACAATTACAATATCATAAAGAAAATTGGATTTTGCAGGAATGTTGATAAGAAAAGATCAGAAGGGTTGGAATCTGTTTTAACAATGAGTCATAAAACATTTCAAAGATAAAATAATCTGCTTTTATTTCTTTAAAGACATCATTTATTTCCCCACGTGATATGCAGGATATTTCAGAGAGCAATTCTAGTGATGATTTCCTTTATTTGTCATTTGTACATTGAAACTTGCTGTGAAATAAGTCATTTGTGCCAAATCAAATCAGCAAGGATTTTGCTGGGCAAATGTTGCCACACTTCTGTTGCAAACCTATCATGCCCACAGCTAACTAGCACTAAATGTATGTCTTCAGAATGTGGGAGGGAACTGAAGCATCTGGGAGAAACCCACACAGTCACAGGGAAAATATACAAACTCCCTACTGACAGTGGCAGGAATTGAACCCTGATATTCCAGCTGGCTGCTGTAAAGTGTTACACTAACTGCTACGCTATCATGCCACAACTCCCACCCAGCGACTCATGTTGCAGCCGCCCCGGGGAGAAGACACTGGAGGCAGTGTCAGGGTGTAAGCACAGTATGTGATCTGAGATCCTTACTGGGTTGGAGCCTGACAGCCCCCCCCACCCCCACCGCCACCCGTCAGTGCTGCTCTGCAGTGCTCAATCCATGGAAGACAAGCTGGATTGCCTTCATCTGCGGTTGTAGTAGCATGAAATGTGGAACCACCACATGCTTGTTCTTGCAGAACAGTGACTCTGGTCAACATCCAATGCACTATTAATCTTCAAGCCACGACAGACGTTATGTGCTGTTGTAATTATATGTGCTGCCTGCTATGTATAACTGTATGCACTGTGCTTTGCACATTGACCCAGAGAAACTCTATTTCATTTAGCTGTATACATGCCTATAGCTGAATAACAATTAAACTTGAACTTCATGGCTGTACCTTCATTGTCCCATCCACAATGGTCTAAGGAACCGGATTTGCTTCCATCATGGACTTTGTTGAACACAGCATCCTGATGGTTTCATCATCACTACTACCAATATTAGTGATTTAATCAAGATTCATTGAATTAATTGAAATTAAATTGTTTAGTTGCTGTGTTGGGATTTGCATCCATGGCTCAGAGACAGTAGATCAACCTCCTGGGATGCTAATGCAATAATTTAACCCACCAAGCTGCTAAATAAAACATATTGCCTGCAGCACACCTTCCATTCTCACTGGTAGTAGAAGTACCACCCGGATCCAAAATGACAAACTCCTGTGTATACACCAGCCGTTCGATCATGTACTACCATCCCACTGGGGATGCAGAATGATGTCTGCCCTCAACTGAATAAAGAAAACCATGATAAATTCCTGGCTTTGCAGCTGTTAACACTGTTTAAACTCTGTTTCTAAATATCCTTTTCATTCAAACCCAGTATACAGTAAAAAAATAATAAGGATAAAAGAGAGTTATAGAATCATAAAATATTACAGCACAGAAACAGACCCTTCAGCCCATCTAGCCTATGCTGAACTGCTAATCTGCCTAGCCCCATCAGTCCATACCTGGATCATAGCCTCTATATCCCTCTCATCCATGAAGTTATCTAAACTTCTCTTAAATATTAATAGATCATTATAAGAATTTAAACAAATAAAAAATAAACTGAAATATTTAAAAAGGTGATAAATAATTTAAAGTTGTTGCTGAAAAGCATTAAACCATAAGGAGGCAAAATTAACTCAAAAGACGTACTGTAACTTAACTAGCATTTACTGATCTATGCAGCACAGCAGCATAGCAGTTAACATAATGACTTCCAGCATGAGTAATCCAGTGTCAATTCCACCACTGTCTGTGAGAAGAATGTATGTTCTCCCCATGATCACATGGGTTTCCCCGAATGCTCCCAATTCCCCTATATTCCAAAGATGCATGGGTTAGTAAGTTGTGGGCAAACTGTATTGCAGGCTGCCCCCAGAACTTCTTGGACTATGTTGGTCTGTGACATATTTCACTGTAGAGCATGTTCTGACATTTTGACATATGCATGACAAAGAGAGCTAATCTATATCGTTAAGAAAGGAAAGACTCATTTCAAGCAACACACACAGAATGCTGGAGGAGCTCAGTAGGCCAGGTAGCACCTATGGAACAAAGTACACTGGAAGTTTCAGGCTGAGACCCTTCAGCAGGACTGGCTCCATTCCATTCCATTTGATACCATGAATACTCAGGAGATCAGGAGCTCAGTATCTGTGGAAAGAGAAAGTGAGTAATGATCCAGTATTTATGTTTACTTGCCTAACTTATGCTTGGAATTAGTAAAGATCAGTTGGAGCAGTGTAGCCCCTTCTTTACACCACAATAATTCACAGTTCAAAATTCAAATTAAATTTAATATCTAAGAGCATATATGTCATAATATACAACCCTGAGACTCATTTTACAGTGTCATGGTTATAGAACTGTCATATCTGTGCTAAACTATTAATCTACCTAGTCCTATCAGCAGCATCTAGCCCTCCATACCCCTCTCATCCATGTACCTATCCAAATTTCTCTTAAATGTTGAAATCAAATCCACATCCACCACTTCCATTCGCAGCTCTTTCCACACTTTCACTATCCTCATGATCACCATAAACCTATCGCCTTTCACCCTTAACTCATGACCTCTAGTTGTAGTCCCAACCAACCTCAGAGGAAAAAGCCTGCTACCCTTCATAATTTTGTATATCTCTATCAAATCTCCTCTCAATCTTCTATGTTCTAAAGACTACAGTCCTAACCTTTTCAATCTTTCCCTGTAACTCAGATCCTCTAAACCCAGTAGCATCCTTTTAAATTTTCAAATTTCTCTGCATCTTTCAATCTTATTTACATCTTTCCTGTGGGTAGATGACCAAATCTTCAGACAATAGGCCTCAGCAATGTCTTATACAACATCTGTAATCAATACATTGATTTAAGAAGGCCAATGGTGCATAAGCTTTCTTTGTGACCCTCCCGATTTGTGGGGCGTCTTTCGAGGAATTCCCAGTATTCCCAGTATTCCCAGATCCCTTTGTACTTTATGTAGGCTTTTCTATTCAAGGGCATTGATGTCATTAATGAAAATTACACACAAAAATATTGCAGTAGTGTGATTAAAAATCCCTTAATCACCTCTTCACTTGTAGAATTCTCTCTCAGCTATTTTCTTTGGAGGATTTCACAAAGCTTTAATTAACAGCAAGAAACTCTATAGATTAAATTTCACACACTTCTGCCTCATCCAACAAGTCAAGCATCATCAGTTTATAGACTGGCCTTTTAAAATTCCAAGTACCAGCTTCAATTTTAGTTTTGACTTTACAGATCAAGGTGAAATGTTTAAGAGGGAAATGAAGGGGAACTTCTTCAGTCAGAGGGTGGTGAGTGTGTGAAATGAGCTGCCAGAGGATTGATTGATTGATTTGCTTGTTTCTCGAGATCACCTCAGAATAGGCCCTTCCAGCCCTTTGAGAGATGCTGCCCAGCAGTCCCTGGGATTTAACCCGAGCCTACTCACGGGAAAATTTAGAATGACCAATTAGCCTACCAACCAGTACATCTTTGGACTGTGGGAGAAAACAGGAGTATTCGGAGGAAACCTTTGTGGCTACGGGGAAAACATGCAAACTCTTTACAGACTGCAGAAGGAATTGAACTCATGTCATGTAAAGTATTGCGCTAACCATTACACTGACGTGAGGTTGGCTTGATTGCAACATTTAAGAGGAGCTTAGATAAGAACATGGACGTGAGGAGTATGGAAGGCTATCGCGTCGGTGTGGGAGTATGCGAAACGACATTTCAACGTGGATTTGATTTGTCAAAGGTCCTGATTCTGTGCTGTAAAATTGATATCCTGAGGTCCAGATCATCAGCTGCACAGAGATTTTTTTTTATTATGCAGTGTTAAGGAAGATTAAAATGTCTAAAACTCCAAACTAATAGGATGGACCACGTCAATATTATTGCACATCGTCCAGATCATATCAGCATACACTGGACAATGAATATTAAATGAAGTCTGACAACTGCTTCTGAAGCTGCTGTAGTAGCCATGTGTCTATTTTTTGTCTGTCTCTATTGTATTTTGTGTTGCATATCTATTACATGTAATCTGCCACATGGGTTGGGGCATGGTAAAAGCAAATAAATAGAGTTACATATCTTTGCTGGTTTAGGTTAGTCTTTTGGGTGGGTCATATTTTTTGTTCACTGCTTATTTCACTGTATGCTTATTTACTATTTTCACTACAGCACTATTTTTAGTTTTGTTACTATTTTATCACTATAAGATTGTTCATCTTCGCTGGTGTTATAATAAACGAACAAATGTACTTTTTCCAATATGAAAGTCGATTATTTTGGAAGCACGCCATACAGTGTCAACTCCCGTACTCAGTCTCTCAGCAACTTTGGATTATTTTCAAGTAACTTCTACAACCACTTTAAAACCAGGGTCTGAGATTATTTACTTATTGTTTATTTATTAAGCTACAATGTGGAATAGACCTTCCAGCCCTTTGAGCCCCGCAACCCCAGAGTTAACCCCGACCTAGTCATTTATAATGACTAGTTAACCTACCAAACAGTTGGTCTTTGGACAGTGGGAGAAAACCGGAGCATCCAGAGAGAATCCACGCATTCCATGCAGAGGACATACAGACTCTTTACAGAGGGTTTTGGAATTGAACTCAGATGCACCGAGCTGTGATAACGTTATGCTAACCGCTAAGATATCATGGCGTCACTATGTTTAAGTTGTTAGTAGTATGCTCATTTTAAACACTAGGCTCCAAGTGCTCATGAAATAAATTAATTGACAAATCTCATTGATGGTATAGTCAAAACTCATTTCACCTACAAAAAGAATAAAATTGTCAATAGATTTTTTTTCTTCTCCATATGGAATTTGAGCACAGCAGAAATTTCTAACATGCTAAATGTCTTCCAAAACTCTTATTGCTTTATCCAACAACTGAAAATCTCCTTGCTTTCAATATAATTTATTCATTTATTTAGTTAGCCCACCAACCCACCATTTAACCCTAGCCTAATCATAGAGAATCCCCTTGGCAATGTGTTCCACGCATCCACCACATGCTGTGCAAAAAAAAAATCAAGGACCAGCTTTGTTCACCATATACAGTACATTACAATAACATCATGAAGGATCCCACCCACCCTGATCATGGACTGTTTGTCCTACTCCCATCAAGGAGGAGGCTACATAGCATCCATGCCAGGATGACCAGATTCAAAAACAGTTACTTTCCCCAATTAGCAAAGCTGATCAACACCTGCACCCACTAACTCACCCCTCCACACCCTCCACTACCTCTACTTCATGAACCATCGTTCCTGTAGCTAGTATCACTTTATGGGCAAACAATCAATGTATGTGCAGTATATATGCCATCTTATATATATAATGCCCTAGTTGAGAGCAAGTTTTATTGTTGTTAGGCATTTTATTTTCTGCAGCTTTTCATTAAAGCACAGTGTGTTCTGTTAATTAAGCTTCACAGCCCAGTATTTTAGTATTTAAATAAGGAGTTGTTGCTCAGCTTAGGAATGTTGTGTCTTCCAATCAGGCTTGTCTTGAAAACATTCTATCCAATCGGATGCCATGGAACATTTGAGAGAGCCTAGTGGCATCATACTTCTAGGAGACAGTGGATTGGTTTTGGGTCACTGTCCGCAGGTGTTGAAAGAAAAAAGGGTGGGGAAGAGCACAAGGAAAGATGCTCAAGGAACTCTGTCCAAAGGAGAGACCCCACTGGAAGAAGTGATTTGTGTAGTCAAATGGTTCCACGGAGGAAGTAACAATATTTCTGAGTTAGCCAGTTCGTTCATAATGTTCTCCGAGGGAAGTTTGATCTGTGGCAGTGCCTTTCCCACAGAGTGTGGGTTCAATGCCTTGAATAATTAAAGTGAAACAGCTGACTTCCCAGCAATGAGCTCCAATGTTTATGTGCACACTTAGACTGGTTTAGCTGTAATGGGCCTTCTTTCTAATAACTGTTGAGTAAAGTTGAAGTATCTGTAAACACACTTCTACATTATTTTTAATGCAATGTAAGATCTGTTATCTCCTGGCAAAAAGATTTGCATGGGGCAGTATTTATACAGCATTCATCATAATTTTTGTTCCCTCAATGGAACATTCCAACTCTCCTGTTCAGTTGAACCTTATATGTACCAATCCTAGACGTGTGTTACTTATTGAAGTTGGTCTTCTCACCATTACCCGTGCAATGCTCAGTCATATCACTGTTAGCCACAGATGGCTAATGACCCTGGTTTGTTTTGAGTCACAGTGAGAGGGTTACATGTGTTTACATTTATTATGATTTTATCTTTATTTTATTGTGAAAGGTGAATCTGTGGAATTCATTGCCACAGGCAGTTGTGGAGGCCAAGTCAATGGGTATAGACAGACAGACGGACATACTTTATTGATCCCGAGGGAAACTGGGTTTCATTACAGCCGCACCAACCAAGAATAGTGTAGAAATATAGTAAAATAAAACCATAAATAATTAAATAATAATAAGTTAATCATGCCAAGTGGAAATTAGTCCGGGACCAGCCTATTTGCTCAGGGTGTCTGACACTCCGAGGGAGGAGTTGTAAAGTTTGATGGCCACAGGCAGGAATGACCTCAAATGACGCTCAGTGTTGCATCTCGGTGGAATGAGTCTCTGGCTGAATGTACTCCTGTGCCTAACCAGTACATTATGAAGTGGATGGGAGTCATTATCCAAGATGGCATGCGACTTGGACAGCATCCCTTTTTCAGATACCACCGTCAGAGAGTCCAGCTCCACCCCAACAGCATCGCTGGCTTTACAAATGAGTTTGTTGAATTTGTTGGTGTCTGCTACCCCAGCACACAACAGCAAACATGATAGCACTGGCCACCAAAGTTAAGGCAGCCATAGTTAAGGCTGAAGTTTATATGTGTGCACTAGAAATTACACTAAACAATATTGGAATCTTGAATTTCATGTACCAGAAATTTGCTGTGGTGTTGGTCAGGGTACAACATGCAAAAAAAAACTTTCAGCAATTTGTAAAGAAGAAAGAATTATATAAAAATAAAGTTAGAAGTAAAGTGATGGATACGGAATAAAGTATGCATAAATTCATAAATATTAGCATGTATTTACTATGTAAGCAGCATTATAACAAGTTGTTTAATATAATTATAGTGCAGTGCAGTAACTGAGGTCATAGATAAAGGAGATGTCCCACACATATCTTTTACACTTTCCACCTCTAACCTTAAATGCATCTCCTATAGTATTTGACATTAATACCCTGAGAAAAATGTTTTAAATATTTTAATATAATTCAAAATGCTAAAGACTGTTTTATTGTTTTAAAGCATTATTAATAACTTGAAGTTCACTTCATCTTTAATAGCTTGTAAATGTTCTGACTGCAATATAAATATAGAAGCATTAGAAGTTTTGACAGGCGGGGAAGCTTGTCTTCCTCACCCATATCCATGACCTCCCCTTGCACTGAAAAATCTATTGGCTGACACTTCAAATAGACTAGTTAACTGAGACTCCAGAATGCTCTTGCATTGAGAATTCTGAAGATTCATGACACTGCTGCGTTCCATAGAAATTACCCTCAGTGGCCACTTTATTAGTACCTCCTGTACCTCATAAATGGCCACTGAGTGTACGTTTATGGGCTTCTGCTGCTGTAGCCCATCCACTTCAATATTCAATGTATTGTGTGTTCAGAGTTTCTCTTTGGTACACCACTGTTGTAACAAATGTTTCTGTCACCTTCGAGTCGCCTTAAACCAGTTTGGCCATTATTTTCTGACCTCTCTCAATAACAGGACATTTTTGCCCACAGACCTGCCACTTACTGCTCAGTGGATTTTTTATCTGTTTTTCTCACTATTGTCTATAAACTGTTGTGTGTGAATGTCCCAGGAGTTCAGCAGTTTCTGAGATACTAAAACCACCCAATCTGGTACCAACAATCATTCCACAATCAAGGTCACTTAAATTACATTCCTTCCCCAGTTTGATGTTTATTCTGAACCTCTTGACCATGTCTGCATGCTTTTATGCATTGAGTTGCTGGCACACAGTTGGCTGATTAGATATTTGCATTGATGAGCAGGTGTACAGGTGTACCTAAAAAAGTGGATACTAAGTATGAAATTCTACAGCACAATACAGTCTCTTCAGTGTACAATGCTGTGCCAAACTTTTAATGTATTCTGAGATCAACCTAACCCTTTCTTTGACATAATCCTACATTTGTCTGCCGTCTGTGTGCCTACCTAAGAGGTTCTTAAAAATCTCTAAAGTGCCTCAATAACCGCCTGAAGCAGGGGTTCTACACACCCATCACTCTCTTTGTAAGATAACCTACCTCTGACATCCCCTTATATTTTCCCCCAATCTCTTTAAAATTATACCCCTCATATTAGCCATTGTAGCAGGCAGTAACACTAACTACAGCAAGTTCAGCTCCTCCACCAATGAGCAACTCACTGACAAAATAGACCTAGAGTAATTAAACTTTGAATGTCTTGGAGTGTCTTATAATCATAAAAAATACATTTAAAAAAGAAAAAAGCACCTTTGGCTGGCCCCACTGAGGCCAACATCCAAGCATGTCACCACCTTACTGGATTGCACTGTATTCTTGCCACAAAACGAAATTCACATCACATAAAGCACACAAAATGCCGGAGGAACTCGCCAAGTCAGGCAATATCTATGGAGAGGAATAAGCAGTCACTGAGACCTTCATCAAGAACGAAACGTCAACTGTTTATTCCTCTCCATAGATGCTACCTGACCTGCTGAATTCCTCCAGCATTTTGAGTTGGTATTTCTAGATTTACAGCATCATTTGTTCACCAAATGTAAGTCAGCAATAATAAATATGATTCTGATTCTGAAGTACAGCTCCTTTGTTCTTTATTTTTGGCTTAATTTGTTTAAATTAACATTGCATAATCCTTTTCAGTCCTATTGGAAAAGGTATTTCTGCATTTCTGTGTATGCACAGATATAGCAAAATCTGTAATTATAATTAACAAAACCAAAGATTTTCATATTTACCTTGAAGCTAAATAACGAACGAAACGTGTCACATCTGCATAATTATCAACATTTAAATAAGAATTTGCATTATGACAAAAACATTTCAAGCTGTTTTATGCACAGAAAACTTAATGGATATTTTTTAATGTTACCAGCAATTGTTTTTTATTGTAAGTATAATAAAGGTTAAACTGCTTACAGATAATTACCAGAAAGCAATTACAGAAATAGCATAAGGCAAAAATTATATTTTTTTGATGACAAGCTTCTGCATATCGTGGAGTGTATTCAAAACCAGAATCAAAATCGGGTTTATTATCACAGAATTATATTTCACATTTTATGAGACAGGTAACATTGCGGCTGGCCCAATGCTATTACAGGTCAGGGCATCAGAGTTCAGAGTTTAATTCTGCTGTCCTCTGTAAGCGTGTTTCTTCATCCTTCCCATGTGCGTGGGTTTCCTCCTGGTGCTCTGGTTTCCTCCAGAAGGCCAGTTAGTAGATAAATTGGTCATTGTAACTTGTCCTGTGATTTGGCTGTCGTTAAATCGGTGCGTTGCTGAGCGGCCCGGCTCTGTGAGCCAGAAAAGCCTGTTACATGCCGTATCTCTAAATAAATTAACAATAAATACTTTTGTTGTTTTGAGGCTGCTGTACTGTGCAGAGGCATAACATTATTAATTACAAAATAAATAGTTCGAATTAAATGGAATAAACAGGTAGTGTTCATGAGTTCATGCCCCAGATGGTGAGGGCCTTCAGGCATGAATGCTGCCATCTTAAGACCACCTCTTGAAGATGCCATCGATCACAGGGAGTGTTGAGCCACTAATGGATTTGGCTACAACCCACTCTCACCCTCTTGTGATGCTGAGCATTGGAGCTTCCATTTTAGGCTGTGGTGCAACCACTCAAAATGCTCTCCACCATACATCTGTAGAAATTTGCTGGAGTCTTTGGTGATGTACCGAATCTCAAACTCACAGCAGTTATTACCCCAGAGCCATCTGGCTCTTGATCCAGAGGGAGAACTTCACTCAACTTCACGTGCCCTATCATTGAGTTGTTCCCACAGTCTATGGACTCACTTTCAGCGACTCTTCATCTCATATTCTGGATATTTATTGCTTAGTTATTTATTATTATTACTTCAAACTTTTTGCATTTACACAGTCTTTGCACACTGTTGAATGCCCAAATTGTTGCAGTCTTTTAATGACTCAGTTATGGTTATTATTCTATGGATTCATTAGGAATGCCTGCTAGAAAATGAATCTCAGGTTTACAGATGATGATGACATATATATATATATACTTTGATAATAAATTTACTTCCAACTTTGAACTTTGAACATGTACATGGAAACATACAGTGAGATGTGTCATTTACATTAACACTCAAGGATGTGCTGGGGACAATGTTAGTTGTGTTGCTACATATTCCGGCACCAGTAACAGCAAGCCCACAATCCTCGGCAGAACAAAATAAGCAATAAGACAACAACAACAAAACAAGCCCCAATCCTCCTTCCCAGTTACACACATGGGTAGTCCTCCAACTCTAGAACAGGCCTCTGTGCCCGTCAGAATCCAGACTTTGGCCTAGTTTGCACTGCAAATTGTTAATGGGAGCAACTTATGGAGGTGAGGAATAGGTTGTTTACTCTGAGAGCTGTGGATGCCTGGAATGCGTTGCCTGGTATGGTGGTAGAGGCAAATACATGAGAGGCTTTTAAGAGGCGTTTGGATGGGCACTTGGATATAAGGAAGATGAAGGGATATGAATATGGTGTCGGTAGGAGGGATTAGTGTTTGGGTATTTCTGATCTGCTTTTTAGCTGGTTAGGCACAGAACTGTGGGCTGAATGGCCCATTCCTTTGCTCCAAAGTTCTAAATTGGAAGTAAGGTGCACTATCTGACATCCATATCTTGCTCTCACATCTGGCTACAGAAATGCATGGACTTCAAACTGGAAAAATACTGGCTAAAAGTTGGCTCAGCCTAGCCAAAAAGGCTCCAGGCAACAGATTGCGTAACTAGCTGAGCCGCTGCCTCTCGTTTCCAGTGACCTGACTCCCTTTCTGATCTCCAGCACCCGCCCTGTGAAGTTTTCCATATTCTCAATGTGACTGTGCGGGCTTCCTCCAAGAGATGCAGCCTCCCGCAACCTAAAGGCATGCAGGCGAGAACATAAATTGTACTTTTAATTTCCCCTAGTGCGGGGGTCGGCAACCTGCGGCTCCCGAGCCATTTGTGGCTCTTTCACCTCTGTGCTGCGGCTCCCTGTGGCTTTGGGAAATAATTGGTCAGTATTTAATTAAAATGTATTTTATGTTAGTTTGTTAGCTTTTGAAATGTAATTCTAAATTTGAAGATTATGGTGATCTTGTACAATCTAAGTGTGGCAACATCCGAAACGGCTCACAATTAGCCAGCATTCCGGCTAAGGGAGATAGCCTACGGGGGTTTGTGAGTACGCGTCTTTTGCAGCATCTGCGTCCATGGGGGCTGGGTTGAGAGAGGCTTAAAAGCAAGGCTGTTTAGTTCGAATAAAGCTATCTTTGACTGCAGTTTACTGACACCGCTACAACGTGTTTTTATCGCTGGCTGTCCAGACGGAAGGTGCTGAAATGCTTTGTCGCGTGTCTGGAAGAAGTGAAAACTTTCCTGGGCAGCAAAGGGCTCACCTTTCCTGAGCTGGAACAGCCAGAGTGGCTGGAAAAGCTACACTTCATGGTAGACATGACAGCGCACCTGAACACGCTGAACACAGCTCTTCAGGGGTAAGGACGTACAGCCCTGCACATGTTGGAGGATGTTTTGGCATTCGAGCGCAAGTTGACAGTGCTTGCCAGAGATTTACAGAAAGGCACTTTGTCTCACTTCCCCAATTTGAGAGAGTTCAAACAAGGTCACGACATGATAATTTCGGAGTATTTACATTCTGCAATCATCGCAATGCAAATATCGTTTGGGAAACGCTTCTGTGAGTTCAGAGAGGAAAAAAACACATTATCCTTCCCGGTCACTCCCTTAAGCATCGATCCTTCCCTACTGAATACGACTGCATTGGCAGGTGTGAGTCAACCTGATCTTGAGATGGAACTGGCCGACATAGCTGACAAAGACATATGGGTGTCCAAGTTTAGACGCTTGACAGCAGACCTTGAAGATGTTGCCCGTTCTTGCTCAGAAACACAAATGGAGTGATATTGAAAACCTTCCAAAACCGGACAAACTTGTGTTCGAAACATGGAATGCTATGCCCGACATTTATGTAAACATTAAAAAGTATGCGCTTTGAGTCCTGTCGATCTTTGGATCCACATATGTAAGTGAGCAGGTGTTCTCCAACATGAACTTTATTAAAAACAAACATCGCGCATGCCTCACAGATGACAGCTTGCGATCCTGTGTAAAGATGAAGGTGACGTCATACAGCCCTGATGTGCAGACGCTGTGCGCTGAGGTCCAGGAGCAGAAATCCCATTAACCAAGTATGATAAATATTTTAATTGCCTATTATTTTATGTGTATTCATATTTTTTCATTGTTCAGTGAAATAGTCCTTTTATTTTTCAGGCTGACAGCTGGCTGATGTTATTTTTGGTTTGCTGCTGGCGGAAAATTTAAGTTCGGCGTTTTTCATAAATACAAGAAGGACTCAAATAGACATTGAGTATTTTACTTTAAAGTAACTTTCAACCCAACGTCTTTTTTTCGGAGTTCAAAATGTTTTTGTTGCATGCAGAAATGTAATTTCGTTTTCTCTGCAGGAGTTCATCAATTTCATAAATGCAACACATTATAGTTTGTTTATACATAGCATAAAGGCAAAAAAAACGTTGTATGCAGTGTTATTTCATTTTAAATGTCAAACGGGTTTTGCGGCTCCCAGTGTTTTCTTTTCTGTGGGAAACGGGTCCAAGTGGCTCTTTCAGTGGTAAAGGTTGCTGACCCCTGCCCTAGTGAGTTGCGCATCTGGAGGAGTGGAGGGGAATGTGGGTGGATAAAAAATGTTGTTATTATATGATTAGTGCAAATGAAAGCTTGTTGGTCACCACTGACTTCAAACATAAAGGTTAGCTTTACTAGTCACGGGTACAGTGAAATGTGTCATTTGCTTCAACAACTGACTGAGTCTGGGGATGTGCTTGGGGCAGCCTGTAAGTCATGCCGAGACCCAGGTGCCAAAATATTATGCCTACAAATCACTAACCCTTACTAACTCATACAGTTGTTCGAAAGAGGGAGTAAATGGAAGCACTCAGAGGAAACGCATGGGGTCACAGGGAGAACATTCAAACTCATTACAGACAGCGGTGGGAATTAATCCTCAATCTTTCAGTCGCCGTTGTTGTAATATGTTTTGGCAGCTGCTGTGCCGTCGTGCCAGTCAAAGTACTCTGTGGATGGAACAACCTGCTTCTGTGGTGCATGATTGTCAGTCTATATATTTTAGACATGCAGAGAGTGGTGTGCCCTCTCTGGGGTGATGGTACAGGCAAAAAACATTAGGACTTTTAAGAGATATGCACATGAATGTGAGGATAATGGACAGATACACTGGGCTACAAATCTTTTCGTAAGTGTTGCTTCCTCAGATTTTTTTTGTTTATGATAGACCACTTGAAGCTGAACGCACATATAATTTCAGACTAGGAATTTGAAAAAAAGGAAATGAACTTCTATTGAATTTAATGCGCTAATTGCATAATAATACAGATGCTTTGCAATAGTTCAACTAAATTAAAAATATTCTGTTGATGATTTTCATTTGTACTCAGCGTCAGAGGCTTCTCCCTTAAGTGCCCGACAATAATCAGCTGGCATTGGTGGATTCCAGTTGCCCTGATACCATTTCTCCATGACTTCAATGTCTGAGTGAAATCTCTTAACATGCCTGTCACTAACAGTGCTAAGATTTGCAGTAAAGTCTAAATGGTAATGCGGAAAATTAATCCTTAATAACATGTTGTACTTAGTTTTATATGTGTGAGACATGTTGTAAACCAGCTGCACGTAGTTTGGTGCTCTGCAGTTGCCAAGAAAATTTTCAACAGCATCCTTGAATGTCTTTCATGCGATTTTCTCCGGTCTATCTTCAAGTTCTTCAGCTTGCCTGTTACTGATAGGTTGATCTGTGGACCAACAAAAGTGCCTTCCTTAATCTTGGCATCAGTTAATCTGACGTGAATTATGAATTGAAATAACAAATGTAGACAATTTCTAGAAACTGGTGCATGATAGGGAAATTTCATGGTGATTTCATGATCAGCAGCCCAAGATCCATAAGATACACACAAAAGTATTCAGAAAGCTAAATCTTTGTTGTCCAGTAATATCAGAATCAGAATCAGAATCAGGTTTAAGATAAGTCCATAGGACACAGGGGCAGAATTAGGCCATTTGGCCCACCACTTCATCATGGCTGAAACATTTGTCCTCTCAGGCTCCATTTCCTGCTTGTATTCCTTCATGGCCTGACCAATCAAGAATCTATCAACCTCATTCAGGCTTAAATATACACACAGACTTGCCTTCCACAGCTGCCTGTGAAAATCCCAAATTCACCACTCTCTGGCTAAGGGAATTCCTCCTCATTTCCATTTTAAAAGGACGCCCCACTATTCTGATCGCTGGTCTTAGACACTCCCACCATAGGAAACGTCCTCTCCACATCCACTCTGTCAAGGCCTAGCACAGACCCCTGTGGAACACCACTAGTCACTGGAAAACAACTAAAAATGGCTCCCACTCCTTATTTCCTGTCAAGATTCAGTGATGCCTACAACGTCATACTTGCCAATCTGCAACTGTGCTACAAATTCATCAATCTTATTTCACATTCTGCACGCATTCAAATATAACACCTTTAGTCCCGTATTCAGCCTTTTCAATTATGTCCACCTTTTACATTGTAACTCATCCTGTTGACTGGAATATCATTGGCATATGTCATGAAATTTGTTGTTTTATGACAACAGTATATTGCAATAAACTATAAATTACAATATGAAGTATATAAAAATAAATTTAGTAAGTTGTGCAAAACAGAGAAGGAAAAAATAGTGAGGTAGTGTCCATGGGTTCATTGTCCATTCAGAAATCTGATGGTAGAGGGAGATAAGCTGTACCTGAAACATTGACTGTGTTCCTTCAGACCCCTGTATCTCTGAAACAAGAGAAAATTTGCCGATGCTGGAAATCCAAGCAACACACACAAAATGCTGGTGGAACTCAGAGTAAACAGTCATATGTCCTGATGAATGGCCTCATCCTGAAAAGTTGACAGTTGACTCTTTTCTATAGATGCTGCTTGGCCTGCTGAGTTCATTCAGCATTTTGTGTGTGTTTCCTGTACATTGTCCTTGATGGTAGCAATGAGAAGAGGGCATGTTCTGGGTGATGGGGGTCCTTATTACATAGGTAGGCGTCATAGGTAGGAAAAGGGAGGAGGTCCTGAAAACAGACAACAAGGAGTTAGGAAGGAAGTTGAGAAGCAGGACCTCAAAGGTAGTAATCTCAGGATTACTGCCTATGTCACATGAAAGTGAGTATAGGAATAGAATGAGGTGGAGGATAAATGTGTGGCTGAGGGATTGGAGCAGGGAGCAGAGATTCAGATATCTGGATCATTGGGACCTCTTCTGGGGCAGGTGTGACCTGTACAAAAAGGGCGGGTTGCACTTGAATCTGAGGGGGACCAATGTCCTGGCGGGGAGGTTTGCAAAGGCTCTCGGGGAGAGTTTAAACTAGAATTGCTGGGGGGTGGGAACTGAACTGAAGTGACAGAGGAAAGGGAAGTTGACTCACAAATAGAGAAAGCTTTGAGGCAGTGCGAAATGAAGGATAGGCACGTGATAGAGAAGGGACACACTCAGACCGATCGTTTGAGGTGTGTCTATTTTAATGCGAGGAGTATTATGAATAAAGCGGATAAGCTTAGAGCCTGGATCAGTACTTGGAGCTATGATGTGGTGGCCATTACAGAGACTTGGATGGCGCAGGGGCAGGAATGGCTACTTCAAGTGCCAGGCTTTAGATGTTTCAGAAAGGACAAGGAGGGAGGCAAAAGAGGTGGGGGCATGGAACTGTTGATCAGAGATAGTGTCACGGCTGCACAAAAGGAGGAAGACATGGAGGAGATTGTCTACTGAGTGTCTGTGGGTGGAAGTTAGGAATAGGAAGGGGTCAATAACTCTATTGGGTGTCTTTTATAAATCACCCAATAGTAACAGGGACATTGAGGAGCAGATAGGGAGACAGATTCTGGAAAGGAGTAATAATAACAGGGTTGTTGTGGTCGGAGATTTTAATTTCCCAAATATTGTTTGGCCTGTCCCTAGAGTGAGGGGTTTAGATGGGGTGGAAATGTAGGAAGAAATGTGGCAAATGTTCAGGGGATATTTGCGTAGGGTTCTGCGTAGATATGTTCCAATGAGTCAGGGAAAGGATGGTAGGGTACAGGAACCGTCATGTACAAAGGCTGTTGTAAATCTAGTCAAGAAGAGAAGAAGAGCTTACGAAAGGTTCAAAAAATTAGGTAATGATAGCGATCTAGAAGATTATAAGGCTAGGAGGAAGTATGCTGCCTCTTTAAAACATTGTCTTTTGAAAGTGTCCTTGATGCTGGGGAGGCTAGTACCCACAATGGAGCTGGCAGTGATAACAACTTTCTGCAGTTTTTTCCGATCCTGTGCAGTGGCTCCACCAAACCGGATGGCGATGTGACCAGTTGGAATGCGCACCATATTACATCTGTGGAACTTTACGATTGTCTTTGGTGATGTACCAAATCTCCTCAACCTCCTAATGAAATATAGTCGCTGACCTGTCTTATTATTAATTGCATCAATACGTTGGGCCCAGGATAGATCTTCAGAGATGTCAATACCCAGGAACTTAAACATGATCACCCTTTTTACTCTGATCCCTCAATGAGGGCTGGTTTGTGTTCACTCAGCTATGGACAATGTGTAGGCAGAAAAGATTACTTAGTTATTTGAATACTAATTTAATTGATTCAACACAACATTGTGGGCCTGTTTCTGTTCTGTACTGTTCTCAGGAGCAATCTCACACTCTCAACAAATCAATCTGTGAATTTCAAATGAACATGAAATGAGAGTAATCAAAGTCAGTTCTTGCAGCTTGAGCCATGATTTTGTTTTGGAACTTTATCAAGTGGTTTTGGATCAATGCAAAGACTTGGTTTATCATTGCTTTTCATTGCCAGTAAACAGACCCAGTCAGTTGGAATACCAATCTCCACAAGAGCCCTTCTATCAGCAAACTAATTAATGTGTAGTTTCTGAGTGCTAATCGTATAGCGGGAAATGTGTGAGAAGTTAACTCCACCATCGACAGTCCCAAGCTCGGTGGCAAAAGAAGCGGGGTTGAGCACCCCATTCCATAAAAACCCAGTTATAGAAACACCAACAGACATTAGCCTTCAGTGGACTCATGGAATCACAGACACTGGGTCTTCGGCATCCCTAGTGGACTCACAGAGACTCGCAAGACCAGGCTCCTACAGATTGCTGGACTTCTGTTTAATCTTCGATGTTGACTTCAGAACTTTCTGAGCATGACAAATGAGGACTCTAGATGAAGACCTGAACACTAGACCTCGAACTCTGGACTTGCTGATGATGGGATTCTGAACTCTAGGCCTTGAACTTTGGACTCACTGATGATGGGACTCAGAATACTAGGCCGCAAGCTCACATACGAATCAGATAAACTTACAATGTACACCACCTGCCATGTCGTCGGCCCATCCTCCAGCACAGTCTAGATGGGTAGAAGTGTGGAAAGAGACAACCCCTTATTTGCATCAAATTTAGCTTTGGACCTGCCTTTTAGAGCAGGAATTCCTAGAGATTCTTGGTTACTTGGGGATTTTCAAATTAGAATTAGAATCAGAATTATTATCACTAACTTATATGATGTGAAATTTGTTTTATTTATTAATTTTTAAATTTTGTAATACAGGTGGAGTAGGCCCTTTCTAGACCTTTGAACCACGCAGTCCCTGCAACCCCTCAACCCAGATTAACCCTAACATGATCATGGGGCAATTTGTAATTATCAGTTAACCTACCTGGTACGTCTTTGGACTGTGGGAGGAAATTGGAGGACCAGGAGAAAACAAATGCATTCCACAGGGACTCCTTACAGAATGGCACTGGAGTTGAACTCTGAACTCTAGAATGACCCAAGGTGTAATGGTGTCTTTCTAAATGTGGTACAGCAGCACTGCAGTGGAAAGACAGAAACTTATTATAAATACATTTTTTAAATAACGCAAATGAAAAGGAATAGTAGGGTAGTGTTTATGGGCTCATGGATCATTCAGAAATCTGATGACAGAAGGGAAGTAAATGTTTCTGAGTGTGGGTCACCAGGCTCCCATGCCTCCTTTCCCAATGACAGTAACAAGGACAGGGCATGTTCCGGATGGTGAGGCTCTCTAGTCATCGATGCCACCTCTTGAAGAAATCCTTACTGGTAGGAAGAGTTGTGCCTGTGATGGACATACTGTAGCCTCTTTTAGTCCTGTACATTTGAGACTCCATACCAGACTGTGATGCAACCAAGTTGAATTCTCTCTTTGGTACGTCCATAGAAATTTGCAAGAGACTTTGTTTACATTTCCTCATCCTCCTAATGGACAAGTTGGCATACCTTCTCTGTGTTTGCATCAACGATTGATGTTGACACTCAGGAACTTGCAGCTGCCCATGCCTATCTAACCACTGATCCATCAGTGAGAACGGGTGTGGGTCGACTGACCCCTACAATGAAGACAGGGCAACAAGTAGAACTTGGGTGCAATAATTTCTATGTTATTTATTTATTTATTATTTTCATATGATAAAACATAGGAGCGGAATTAGGCCATTCAGCCCTTTGGGTCTGTTCTGCCATTCTATCATGGCTGATTTATTATCCCTCTCAACCCCATTCTTCTGCTTTCTCCCCGTAACCTTTGATGCCCTGACTAATCAAGAACCTATGAACCTCCATTTCAAATATACCAAATGACTTGGCCTGTACAGATTCACCGCTATCTGGCTAAAGAAATTTTTCCTCATCTCTGTTCTAAATGGATGTCCCTCTACTCGGAGGCTGTGCGCACTGGTCCGAGGCTCACCTGCTATATGAAACATCCTCTCCACATCCACTCTATCTGGCCCTTTCGAAATTCAATAGTTTCCAAAGAGATCCCCCCCCCCCCCCTAATTTTTCTATACTGAAGCAAGTACAGGCCCAGAACCATCAAATGCTCTTGATATGTTAACCCTTTCATTACTGGGTTCATTCTCATGAAGCTTGTCTTGACTGTCTCCATGGCAGTGCACCTTTTCTTAGATAAAGGGCCTAAATCTTTCTACACACATCCTGCTTCCTGAGCACTACCTGCCTGTCCACCTATCTTTGTATCATCAACAAACTTGGCCAGAAAGCCATCAATTCCAGCATCTAAATCATTAACATATAACGTGAAAAGAAGTGGTCCCAATACTGACTCCTACGGAACACCACTGATCACCAACAGCCAATCAGTGCAGGCCCCCTTTATTCCCACACTTTTCCTCTTGCCAGTCAGCCAATCCTCTATCCATGCCAGTATCTTTCCTGTAATACTGCAAGCTCTTACCTTGTTAAGCAGTCTCATGTGCTGCGGTTTGTTAAAGGCCTCTGAAAATGCAAATAAACAACATCCACTGCTGTACTTGGAGAAGCAGCACTGTTACAAGCCTTTCTGGTCCAATGAGCCCACGCCGGCCAAGTCATTTAATGTGAGCAAGGCTCTTGACTGTCTTGAACCAGCGCAGTCCTTATGGCTGTTTGGGAGCACTTTGACCCAGTGATGGTGAGGGATTGGCCTCAAAAACGTGGCATCCCTCATTAAGGACCTCCATCACCCTTGTTCTCTTTGTTACCCTCAGGAAGGAAGCACAGAAGCCTGAAGGCACACACTCAAATATTCAGGAACAGCATCTTCCCCTCTGCTATCTGATTTCTGAATGGACTTTGAACCCATACCTCACTACTTTTTTATTTATTTTTTGCAGTACTTATTTAATTTGACTATTTAATATATAGATTCATACTGGAATTCAGTTTTTTTTTCTATTATGTATTATATATTGCATTGTAACTCTGCCACAAAGTTAAAGAATTTCACAACATATGCCAGTGATATTAAACCTGATTTTGATTATGAGTTCAAAGTTCAAACTAAATTTATTACCAAAGTACATTTATGTTACCATATACAATCCTGCCATTTGTTTTCCTGCAAGCATACTCAATGTTGCAGTAACCATAAAAGAATCAATGAAAGACCACATCAACATGGTAGACAACCAGTGTGCAAAAGGCAACAAGCTGTACAAATGCATAAAGGACGAAAATAATAATAATAACAAAATAAATAAGCAATAAATAATGATGACAGGAAATGAAGAGTCCTTGAAAGTGAGTACAGAGTTTATGGAAACAGTTCAGTGTTGAGATGATTGAAGTTGAGTGAAGTTATCCCCTCTGGTTCAAGACTCTCATGGTTGAGGTTAATAACTGTGCCTGAACCTGGTGGTGTGGCCTGAGGCTCCTGTATCTCCTTCCTGATGGCAGCAGCAAGAAGAGAGTCCCTAAAAATGAAACCATAGGTTGTGAGAACAGTTCAGATATGAAGGAAGTGAACTTATCCATTTTCAATTCAGGATGATATTCCCAATTCTAATGAAACTTCATCTACCTGAAATACCATCTCAATTGAGCAGCACAGTAGTATAGTGATTGGTGTATCCCAATTATGGCACCAATGACCCAGGTTCAATTTCCACCTCTGCAAGTAGTTTGTACGTTCTCCCCATGGCCACATGGGTCTCCGTTGGGTGCACTGGTTCCCTCACACATTCCAAAGATATACAGGTCAGTAGGGTAACTAGTCACATGGTGTCACCAGGCAGAATGGGCTTATTGGGATGGAAGGGCCTGATACCATGCTGTATCTCTAAATATTTAAAATCTCTCTTCATGGATGGCACCTGTCCTATTGAATATGCCTGGTTTCTTCTGTTTTCATTTTGGATGTACAGCCTCTGCAGTTCATTTTTTTGAAAAATCGACACTTCTGTGCCGGAGAAATCAATAAAGCCTGTGAGCATGACATTTACAGCAGCAATGAGTGTACAGCTCATGGAAGACTTATGTCTAACTGCAGCTTAATCAGATTGAGTAACCCGAGGGCTTGAGGAACTGCATTGCCAGTTAACGATAAAAATGAAAATTGTTGGTATTGCTTAGTGGAGCAGGTAACGTCCAGTGGAAGACAAACGGCAGCGATGTTTTGTAGTGATGTCCTTGCAGTGGTTTTAGATGAGGCCAATACTACAAGATAAAAGAGAGGCAATGCAAAGGTCCAGATGAATAACTGGAATGGATTGCTCATGTTACCTCTCTGGCCTCTTCTAAAACTCCCCTCTCTTAAAGAGTCATAGAATCAAAGAACTTTGCAGAATGGAAATAAGCCCTTTGGCCCCTCCAGTCCATGCCAAATTATTGCTCTATCTAGTCCCATCAACCAGCACCTGGACCACATCCCTCCTATCCACGCATCTATCTAAATTTCTCTTAAGCATTGAAATCGAACCCATATTCATCACTTCTGCTGGTAGCTCGTTCCACACTCTCACCACCTTCTGAGTGAAGAAGTTCCCCCTCATGTTCTCGCTAAATATCTCACCTTTCATCCTTAACCCATGACCTCCAGTTCTTGTCTCACCCAACCCCACTGCATTTCTCCTATCTATACCACTTATAATCTTGTATGCCTCTGTCAATTCTCTATATCCCTTCATCAAGACTGGAAAAGAAGGGAAAAATGCCAGAATAAAAAGGTGGAAGAACATTTCAGTAACAGCTTCTTCCCCTCCTCCATCAAATTTCTCAATGTTCAATGAACCAATGAACACTACCTCACTGTACATTTTGTTCACTTTTTGCACTACTTATTTAATTTACTTTTTTAATATATACATATTTCTTATAGAAATTTATAGATTTTTATCGTTATGTATTGTAATGTACTGCTGCCGCAAAACAACAAATTTCACAACATACACCCATGATAGTAAATCTGATTCTGGTACTGATAGTTCACTATGCCCTGTCCTACCTTGAACTCTCCAAGTGCAACTTAAGTGATACTATTATACCTGCCTCAACCACTTCCTCTGGCACTCACCACCCTGTACATGAGAAAGTTACCCCCATCTGCCTTTTATCTGCCCTCTCTCACTCTGTCTTTGCCTTCTGGCTTTGGATGCTTGCACCTTGGGGAAAATACTGTTACTGCCCACCTTACCTATACCTATCATAATTTTAATATTTCCATGCATTCCAAGGAATAAAGACATAGCCTGTCCAGCCTCAGCCCTATTCTGCTGACCGTCTGGCCCTTGAGAACCCTTTCTGCACTCCTTCCAGTTTAACCCACATTTTTCCATAACATGGTGACCAAAACAGTTACACAGTACTCCAAGTGTGGCTTCAGCTATGACTTATATAACTGCAAAACAGCACCCAAAGTGAGTACACTTACTGCTAAAAGCTAAATGCCTTTTTCACCACCCTGACTAGCTGTGACAATGCACCTGTACTCCTAATCTCTCTCTTTCATTAAGCTTCAATTACCCAAAACTCCTTCAGACCATAAGACAAAGATGCAGAATTAGGCCATCCGGCCTATTGAATTTGCTCTACTATTCCATCAAGGCTAATTTATTATCTCTCTCAACCCCATTCTCCTACTTTCTCCCTGTATCCTTTGATGCCCTTACTAATCATGAATCTATCAACCTCTACTTTAAATATACCCAATGACTTGTCCTCCACAGCCATCGATGGCCATGAATTCCACAGATTCACCAACCTCTAGCTAATGAAATTCCTCCTCTTTTATGTTCTAAAGGAACATCTTTCCATCCTGAAGTTGGGCCCTCTGTTCCTAGAATCCTATCCTCTCCATGTCCACTCTACCTAGGCCTTTCAACATTTGATAGATTTCAATAAGATCCCCCAAACCCACCACCCATCATTCTTCTGAACTCCAATGACTACTGGCCCAGTGCTATCAAATGGTCCTCATGTATTAACCCATTCATTTCTGTGATCATTCTTGTGAACCACCTCTGGATCGTCTGAGTCACAGCTGGAAACTAGGACCAAGTATTAGTACTACCCTTCACCAGGGTAGCCAATGAAATGTAAACAGACTGTTTTGTTTCAGTAATGTCTGCCTGTTGCGTTAGTTTCATAATTTCAGTACATGGCCTCCTCATTTGACAAAATGAGGCCACTATCAGGTTGAAGCAGTAACACCTCATATTCTGTCTAGGTAGTCTCCAACCTGATGTCAAGAACATCAATTTCTCTAACTTCTGATATTTCCCCCAACCCCCTTCCCTTTACTTCATTTCCCCACTCTAGACTCCTATCTCTTCTCCTCACCTGCATTTCACCTACTCCTGATACCCTTCCTCCTTTCCTTTCTCCCTTGATCCACTCTCCTTTCCTATGACATTCTTTCTTCTCCAGTCATATTCCTGTTTTGCCTGCCATTTCCCAGCTTCTTACTTCATTTCTCATGTCCCACATCTCCCATCCACATGGCTTCACCTATCACCTGCCAGCTTCTTCCCCTTCCCCTTCCTCTCACCCCCTTTCTTATTCTGGCATCTCCTTCATTTCTCTTCAGTCCTGAAGAAGGGTCTTGTTCCAAACCATCAACTGTTAATTCATTTCCATAGATGCTGAGTTAATTCATTTCCATAGAAGCTGAGTTCCTTCAGCATTTTGTGTGAGTTACTTTAGTTTTATGTTTTCCTGAGGATAACCAGTATAGTTTTTGCATTGTTGACAGTACTCCAAGTCACAAATGCTTTGATGCTTTTGCTAGCTTGGAGATTGAATTTATATGACAGTCTAAATAGCAGTATTTTGGAATTTTGTTGGTATGCAGAATGGAGCAGTCTGTTCAGCAAACTCCTACTTTCAGCTGATGATCTTAGAGAAGCTGAAGTCAACAGTAATTTTGCTCCCGCTCTGCTGTTAGCTGATTGAGATGCGGGTTGAATTGGAGCCAATGGCAATCTTTACATGTATGAGAGTCAGTCATCTGTTGTGATTGCATTGCAATGTTGTCATTTAGAAGTTAGGATGTGTTTTCAAAGTTTACATTTTAATAGCACAGACATGAGAAAATCTACAGATGCTGGAAATCCAGTCAACACACACAAAATGCTGGGGTAGCTCAGCAAGCGAGGCAGCATCTATGGGAAAGAGCAAGCAGTCAACATTTCACGTCAAGACCTTTCAGCAGGACTCACATCTTATCTCTGTGGCCTTGGAACCACAGCTAGCTTTGATGGTGTTACAGAGAGTTTTTCTGCACACCACCGTCATAATGTGTGGTTATTTGAGTTACTCTCACCTTGAACCAGTCTGGCCATTCTCCTTTGACCTCTCTCATTAAGAAGGCATTTTTACCCACCAAACTGCCACTCACTGGATGCTTATTGTTGTTTGCACCATTCTCTGTAAACTCTAGAGACCGTAGTGTGTAAAAATCCTAGGATATTGGGCTCTCTTCCAGGGAAGGTCAGACCTGAACAGAAGGGACAGTTTGCACCTGAACTGGAGGGGGACAAATATACTGATGGGAAGGTTTGTTAAAGCTGCAGAGCTGCAGGGGCATGGCAACCAGGGTGCAAGAACAGTTAGTGGGGAGGCTGTGGAGGCAGATGGTTGTAAGACCTCAGACAAAGTTAGGTATCAAATGGCTGAGCATGGTGCGACTACTGTCTTCAGCTGCGTAGATTTCGATGTAAGAAGCTTTGTAGGAAGGGCGGAGAATAGTGCTGAAGATAAGGTAGCTGGTTTCCAAGCAGAGGCAATGTGTAGTGAGGAGGCGCTGCTGATAGGGCAAAATTGCAGTCAACAGGATGAATTTCAACATAAAAGGCGTACAAAATCAAAAAGGGTGAATACAGGACTGAAGGGGTTATATTTCAATGCGTGCAGCATACGGAATAAGGTAGGTGAACTTACACCACAGTCACAGAATGGCAGCTATGATGTTGTCGGCATCACTGAATCACAGCTGAAAGATTATAGCTGGGAACTTAATGTCCAAGGATTCACATTGTATCGAAAGGACAGGCAGGAAGGCAGAGGGCGCAGCACTGTTCTGTTGATAAAAACTAAAATCAATTAATTTGAAAGAGATAACAGGATTGGAAGGTGTAGAATCTTTCTGGATAGAAATAAGGAACTGCAAGGGTAAAAAGACCCTGATGGGAATTGTATATACAGACCCCAAACAGCAGTAAGGATATGGCCTACAAATTACAACGGATTATAGAAAACGCATGCCAGAAGGGCAATGTTATAATAGTCATGGGGGACTTCAATGTGCAGGTTGATTGGGAAAATCAGGTTGGTGCTGGATTCCAGGAGGGGGATTTTCGAGAATGCCTAGAAGATGACTTTTCAGAGCAGCTCATGGTTGAGCCCACTAGAGGATCAGCTATTCTGGATTAGGTGTTGTGCCATGAACCAGAATTGATTAGAGAGCTTAAGGTAAAAGAACCTTTAGGGCAAATGATCATAATATGTTCAAATTCACCCTGAAATTTGAGAAGGAGAAGCTAAAGTCAGATGTATCAGTATTACAGTGGAGTAAAAGCAATTACAGAGGCATCAGCGAGGAACTGGCCAGAAGTGATTGGAAAAGAACACTGCCAGGGATGACACAGAGCAGCAATGGCTGGAATTTCTGGAAGCAAATTGGAAGGCACAGGAAATATACATCCCAAAGAGGAAGAAGTATTCTAAAAGCAAGATGACACAACCTTGGCTAACAAGAGAAGTCAAAGGCAACATAAAAGCCACAGAGAAAGCATATAATAGAGTAAAAATTAGTGGGAAGTTAGAGGATTGGGAAGCTTTTAAAAACCAACAGAAGACAACTAAAAAAATTAAGAAAGGAAAGATGGAATATGAAAGTAAGTTAGCCAATAATATTAAAGAAGATACCAAAGATTTATTCAGATACATAAAGCATAAAAGATAGGCAAGAGTGGATATTGGACTGCTGGAAAATGATGCTGCAGAGGTAGTAGGGGGGGGGGGGGGTAACAATAAAATCAATGAAATGGCGGAAGAACTGAGTAAGCCATTTACATCAGTCTTCACTGTTGAACACATTAGCAGTATGGTGGAAGTTCCAGGTGTCATGGGGCATCAAGTGTGTGAACCTACCATAACTAGAGAGATGGTTCTTAGGAAACTGAAAGGTCTGAAGGTAGGTAAGTCACCTGGGCCAGACAGTGTACACCCAAGCGTTCTGAAAGATATGGTTGAAGAGATCATGGTGGCATTAGTAATGATCTTTCAAGAATCATTAGATCCTGGAATGGTCCCAGAAGACTGGAAAATTGCAAATGTCACTCCACTTTTCAAGAAGGGAGAGAGGCAGAAGATTGGAAACTATAGGCCAATTAGTCTGACCTCAGTGGTTGGGAAGATGTTGGAGTCAATTATTAAGGCCAAAATCCCAGGGTACTTGGAGGCACATGATAAATTAGGCCATAGTCATCATGGTTTCCTGAAGGGAAAATCTTGTCTGACAAAGGAGAATCGGTTGATGTTGTGGACTTGAATTTTCAGAAGGTCTTTGACAAGGTGCCATACATGAGGCTGTTTAACAAGCTACAAGCCCATGGTATTATAGGAAAGATTCTAGGATAGGTTAAGCAGTGGATGGTTGGCAAGAGGCAAAGGGTGGGAATAAAGGGAGCCTTTTCTGGCTAGCTGCCGGTGACTAGGGGTTACTTTACTTTACTGTCACTAAACAATTGATACTAGAGTGTACAATCATCACAGTGATACTTGTTTCTGCACTTTGCGCTCCCTGAAGTACAAATCAAAATAAATATAATAAAAAATTCAAATTATAATTCATAATTAGAAAATAGAAAAGGAAAAGTAAGGTAGTGCAAGTCAGGTCCAGATATTTTGAAGGTACCGCCTGGGTCAGGATCTGTTCAGCAGTCTTATCACAGTTGGAAAGAAGCTGTTCCCAAATCTGGCCGTACGAATCTTCATGCTCCTGTACCTCCTCCCAGAGGGAAGTGGGACAAAAAGTGTGTTGGCTGGGTGGGTCTTGTCCTTGATTATCCTGGCAGCACTGCTCTGACAGTGTGTTGGGACCGATTATTTTTATGTTAAGAGTCAATGATTTGGACTGTGGAATTGATGGCTTTGTTGCAAAGTTTGCAACGCTGTGAAAATAGTTGGAGGCAGGTAGTTTTTGAGGAAGTAGAGAGGCTACAGAAGGACTTAGACAAATTAGGAGAATAGGAAAAGACGCAGCAGATGGAATGCAGTGTTAGGAAGTGTATGGTTATGCACGTTGGTAAAGAAATTAAAAGGAGGACTATTTTCTTAATGAAAAGAAATTACAAAACACTGAGGTGCAAAGGGACTCAGGAGTCTTTGTGCATAATGCGTAATTCCCTAAACATTAACCTGCAGATTGAGTCTGTGGTGAAGAGGGCAAATGCAATGTTGTCATTCATTTCAAGAGGACTAGAATATAAAAGCAAGGATGCAATGTTGAAACTTTAAAAACAAAGCACTGGTTAGGAATCACTTGGAGTACTGCGAGCGGGTTTGGGCCCTAAATCTTAGAAAGGATGTGCTAAAACTAGTGAGAGTTCAAATGAGGCTCATGAAAATGATTCCAGGATCTAATTGCTTGTCACATGAAGAGCGTTTGATGGCCCTAGGCCTGTATTCACTAGAATTCAAAAGAATAAGGGATGACCTCATTGAAACCAATCAAATGGTGAAAGGCCTTGACAGAGTGGATGTGGAGAGGATGTTTGCTATGGTAGGAGAGTCAAAGACTCATGGACACAGCCATAGGATTTAAGGGCATCCTTTTAGAACAGAGATGAGGAGGAATTTCTTTAGCTAGAGAGTGGTGAATCTGTGGAATTATTTTCCGCAGGCAGCTGTGGAGGCCAAGTCATTGGGTATATTTAAGGCAGAGGTTGATAGATTCTTGATTGGTCAGTGCATGAAGTGATACAGGAGATGGTAGGGGATTGTGGTTGAGAGGAAAATTGGATCAGCCATGATGAAATGGCGGAGCAGACATGATGGGCCAAATGACCTAATCTTCTCCTGTATCTTATGGTCTGATGGTCGCAATGAAGCAATACTAAAAGAAATTTCATGATCACACAAGATTGTACTGGGTGCTCTGCATGCCACAGTTTACATCTGCAGAGTGGAGTCACAGAATAGATTTTAAATGTGGTTGTCTGAGCTATTTAAGTAATATGCCACTCGACAAAAAATACAGCAATGTTGTAGCAAGCCAGTAAGGTAACTGAAGCATGGATTCATTCATTCAGTGTAAGTGCAGTTGAATGTGAGAAGGTTTCTGCTGACTAGGTGTCCTATGTTGGTGTTTAGGATTTATTTAGTTTACTTAATTGTTAAGTTCTTATGAAAACCATCTACCTGATAGAAAGTCCCTCATATCCTATTTCTGCAATAGCTCAGCTGAGAGTTCGAGGAAATTTCTGTCACAAGTTTCTTCGCCCTCTTGTTTCTCAGGCTCCTACTTTGAAAGGTAAGAATATTTGGCGTGTTCCCAATGACCCATACAATTTTTATCAGTGCACCATAGAAAGTATCCTATCTGGATGAAATTAAGTCCTCCTTTGGTCGGGGTTGACTATGAATGTTGCATCCTAGCTGTCTAGGTACACAAGCCTGGGCAATACAATATGGAGATCAAGTTGCTGCCTGTGTAGCAAACTCCCCCCTCTAAAATACTAATGATCCCAAAGGAATGACAGAGTCCGATGCATTTTGGCACGAGCAGAATTGCAGGAGTTGGCAGTCAGTGTTGAACTTAATATAGGAGAGTCGTAGGGACCCCAGCTCTAGATTTTTCCTTTGAGGTTTACTCTCAAAGCCTTCCCCATGAGTGGGCATATCTGCAAAGCAGCAGAGGGCTGAGATCAGAGTTTTCCTTCTCCTAGATGCACTGCCAACCATGGTTCATGAGTCTTATCTGCCTGAAGCAACTGTATTTAAGGCGCCAGTAACCTGTATTTGCCCTTCTCCTGTCAGTAGAAATGGTTCCATTGAGCTTAGCAGCTAAACCACATGTGAAGGCCAGGAGCTGGACTTCATTGTCTGAGGCTATTTGTGATGCATGTCATTAGGAGCATTTAATATGTAACGGGAGCTTATCCCCATTAGCACCCTTGGCGATAACAACCTTAAGGAATCCATTGGATATATCACAGCTTCTTCTGGCAGCAACTCTGCCCACGGCCGAAAGAAACTGATTCAGATTGATTTCTCACCTGTATTTGAAAACATACGGTGAAATATACCCCTAGTGTTAACAACTAATACACCCAAGGTATGCTGGAGGCAGCCTGCAATTGTTGCCGCATATTCCGGCATCCACAATGTTCAGCCAAAGAGGCAGCTCTGTACATCACAGAAACAACCTTCCCTCAGTGCACTCTATCTATATTTCACACTCCTTTTTTATAAAAGCAAACATAATCAAAGACCCCTCCCACCATGAACATTCACTCTTCTTCCCTCCTGTTTAGCAGAAGTTACCAAAGTTTGAGAGGTTGTTCTAGCAGGCTGAAGGACAGCTTCTATCCCACTGTAATTAGATTCTTGAAAGGACCTCTTACACGATAATGCTGAAATCGTGATCTCTCAATCTACCTCATCAAGGCCTCTGTACTTAATTTGTCCACCTGCTCTGCACTTTCAGAGGTAATTGTTCCATTATATTCCACTTTTCCACTTGCTCTAATTTAAATTACTTAACTTTGGAATAATCTGTCTGGGTGGCATGCAATCAAAAGTGTTTTATTCTATATTGGTGACATGTGACAATTGCCAATTACGATTGCCCCATGTTTCTCAGTCTCCCTGCTGCCCTGCCTCCCACACCAGGTTAAGGTCAGAGAACAAAAAGGAGTTTCACACCTGTGCTCTAGGGTTCTCAAAGTACAAAGTACTTCTGTTATCAAAGTATGAATACTATGTCCAACCTTGAGGTTTGTCATCTTACTGGCAGCCACAAAACAAATACAGCAACGAGAACCATTTAAAAACACAACAGAGACCCAATATTAGGAAAAAGAACAAATTGTGCAAACTCCACAGCCAGACCGGGAGACCAGTGGCTGCAGGCCACAGCCACGAAACTAGCTTAGCGCTGAGGTGAGAGTCAATGCTTCCAGTCTACAGCAACTCCTCATCTCGTTCCAAAAGGTCACTCCCTCTATTCTGAGGCTCTGTCCGCTGGTCTTAGTCTCTCCCACCATAGGAAACATTCTCTCCACATCCACTCTATCAAGCCCTTTCACCATTTGATAGATTTCAATTAGGTCACTGATGCACCATCAATAGCTCTCAGAAAGGGAGGCAAACGATAGGCTTTTATTAGCTGCAAGAGACCACGATTAGCAGCAAGAGACCACCACACAGCATCCTGGAGACTGAGGGAGGAGCAGTGCCTTTATACAGGGGTCTGTGGGAGGATCCACAGGAGGAGTTAGCAGAGGGGCATGTCCAGACAGGCATATGTAGTTCACCACAGTCACCCCTTATTCTTCTGAATTCCAGTGAACACAGGCCCAGACCCATCGAACGCTCTTCATATGACAAACCATTCAATCCTGGAATCATTTTTGTGAACTTCCATTGAACTCTCTCTAGTTTGAGTACTTTCTTTCTCAGATAAGGGGCCCCAAACTGCTCACAATACTCCAAGTGAGACCTCACCAGTGCTTTATAAAGTCTCAACATTACATCATCACTCTTATATTCCAATCCTCTTGAAATGAATGCTAACATCACATTTGCCTTCCTCCCCACAGACTCAACCTGCAAATTAACCTTTAGGAAATCCTGCAGAAAGACTCCCAGCTCCCTTTGCACCTGAGTTTTTTTTTGTATGTTCTCTCTATTTAGAAAATTGTCAACCTTTTTATTACTTCTAGCAGATGCATGACCCTGCAGATCCTGGCTCTGTATTCTACCTGCCATTGAAACCTATAAATATTGAAAGGCCTAGATCGGGGGTCGGCAACCCGCGGCTCCGGAGCCACATGTGGCTCTTTTACGTCTGTGCTGCGGCTCCCTGTTGCTTTGGGAAATAATTGATTGTGGCGACCCTTTTCCTGGCACATTCGAACCGACTCACAATTAGATAGCCTACGGGGATTTGCGAGCACAGAGCTTTGGAGCCTCTGCGCCATGGGGGGCAGGTTGAGGGAGGCTTAAAAGTGAGGCTGAAGATTTCGAATAAAGTTTTTTCCTTCGACTGCAGTTACCGACTCCGTGTCGTAATTTTAGCGCTGCGTGTAGCACACCACTACATGGTCAGTATTTAATTAAAATGTATTTTATGTTAGTTTGTTAGTTTTTGAAATGTAAATCTAAATTTGAAGATTATGGTGATCTTGTACAATCTAAATAAGATGTTGTGGCAACCCATTTCCTGACACATCCGAACCAGCTCACAATTAGCCAGCGTTCAGGCTAAGGGAAATAGCCTAAGGGGGTTTGTGAGTACGTGTCTTTTGGAGCATCCGCGCCCATGGGGGGCGGGTTGAGGGAGGCTTAAAAGCAAGGCTGTTTAGTTCAAATAAAGCTATCTTTGACTGCAGTTTACTGACTGCGTGTAGCACACCGCTACAACGTGTTTTTATTGCTGGCTGTCCAGAGGGGAGGTGCTGAAATGCTTTGTCGCGTGTCTGGAAGAAGTGAAAACTTTCCTGGGCAGCAAAGGGCTCACCTTTCCTGAGCTGGAACAGCCAGAGTGGCTGGAAAAGCTACACTTCATGGTAGACATGACAGCGCACCTGAACACGCTGAACACAGCTCTTCAGGGGTAAGGACGTATAGCCCTGCACATGTTGGAGGATGTTTTGGCATTCGAGCGCAAGTTGACGTTGCTTGCCAGAGATTTACAGAAAGGCACTTTGTCTCACTTCCCCAATTTGAGAGAGTTCAAACAAGGTCACGACATGATAAATTCAGAGTATTTACATTCTGCAATCATCGCAATGCAAACATCGTTTGGGAAATGCTTCTCTGAGTTCAGAGAGGCAAAAAACACATTATCCTTCCCGGTCACTCCCCTAAGCATCGATCCATCCCTACTGAATACGACTGCATTGTCAGGTGTAAGTCAACCTGAACAAGTATGATAAATATTTTAATTGCCTATTATTTTACGTATATTCATATGTTTTCATTGTTCAGTGAAATAGTCCTTTTATTTTTCAGGTTGACAGCTGGCTGACGTTATTTTTGGTTTGCTGCTGGCGGCAAATTTAAGTTTGGCGTTTTTCATAAATACAAGAAGGACTCAAATAGACGTTGAGTATTTTACTTAAAAGTAACCTTCAACCCAACGTCTTTTTTTCGGAGTTCAAAATGTTTTTGTTGCATGCAGAAATGTAATTTCGTTTTCTCTGCAGGAGTTCATCAATTTCATAAATGCAACACATTATAGTTTGTTTATACATAGCATAAAGGCAAAACAAAACGCTGTATGCAGTGTTATTTCATTTTAAATGTCAAATGGGTTTTGCGGCTCCCAGTGTTTTCTTTTCTGTGGGAAGCGGGTCCAAGTGGCTCTTTCAGTGGTAAAGGTTGCTGACCCCTGCACTAGATAGAACAAATGTAAAGAGGATGTTTCTCATCATGGGGGAGACTAGGAACTGAGGGCAGAGCCTCAGAATAAAGGGATGTTTATTTACAATGGAGATTACGGGAAATTTCTTAAGACAGAGGGTAGTGATCCTGTGGAGCCAAGTCAATGGGTAAATTTAAAGTGTAGTTTGATAGGTTCTTGATTAGTCACAACATCAAAAATTACAGGGAGAAGGCAGGAGAATGACTTTGAGAGAGATAATAAATCAGCCTTGATGGAATGGCAGAGCAGACACGAGTGAAATTCTGCTCCTACATCTTATGATTTAATGAGATTATTTGAGTTCAGCTGGTATCTATGGAAGGAAATAAACAATCGCTGTTTCAGACTGAGATCCTTATTCAGGACTGATGAGGTCTACTGTGGGATTGGAAAGGATGTTTCCTGTTGTTAGGGAGTCAAGGAGAAGTGGGAACAGCCTCAGAATACAAGGATGTCCCTTTAGAACAGAGATAAGGAGGAATCTCTTTAGCCAAAGGGCATGAATATATGGAATTCATTATCATAGACTGTTGTGGTGGCTCGGTTACTGAGTATACTGTACTTAAAACAGAGGTTGATAGGTTCTTGATTAGTTAGAGCATCAATGTTTTGGGGAGAAGGCAAAAGAAAGATAGTAAATCGTCCATGATTAAATGGTGGACCAGACTTGATGGGCTGACTATTTCTAATACTGTTCCTGAGTCTTATGGTCTAATAACGACTGTAAAGTGCACAGCTGATAGTCCAAGCAACGAAGGTGAAAAAGTTAATGAACAGAGCCTGTCTTTTTACACTGATAGCTGGGAAGGTTTGTGTCTTCATCAGGTGGGAAGGTGAGAGTTACTATAAATAAAGTGTCAGCCACTTGAGCACTTCTAAACCAAACCTGAGAGATGACTGTTGTTCATTAGCGTGTTACACTTAACGTAATACAGAGAGGCTTTTATAATCTCGTCTATTAGTAGATGCATTAAAAATGACATTCAAATGAACAGAAATAAATTGGTTTAACAGCTGTGCTAAAGAAGCAGACAGTAAAATATCAAAATCTGTCAACCTAATTTTCTGGCTCAGAGAAAAAATCCTGTCAAATTACAAAATATGTGACAATTAACCTGTTTACTTGCATTCAGGGAAACAGGGTAATTCTAAAAATGTAATGTTCCCTCCTGTTCTACCCTGACGCAATAGACACTCAGTGAACCACATCTCATCTTCTAACTAGTGGCTTTACAGTGCTCCAGACCCAGTACTGAGTTCAGCAATTTCAGGTTGCAATTACTGTTCCCACTTTCACCTGATAATAATTTCCATCTTGTATAAAACCACAGGACCATACCAGAGAGGAGTAGAATCGGGCCATTGGGCCATCAGGCTAATTGTTTTTCAACCACACTGATTTAATTATTTAGCGATACAGTGCGGAACAGGCCCTTCCAGCCAAGTGAGTTGCTCCTCCAGCAACCCACCTATCTAACACTAGCCCGATCACAGGACAATTTGCAGTGACCAATTAACCTATACTAACTGGTACATCTTTGGACTGTGGGAGGAAACTTGGAGCACCCTGTGGAAACCCGCACGATCACAAACTTCTAACCGATGGCGCCAAAATTGAAATCAGAAATCCAGAGCAGCCCAAGCCATAATAATATCATGCTAACTGCGATGAAACTGTGGTGCCCAGCTGCACTAGCATGGTGCACATTCTCCCAGCCTCTCTCTGTAAACCTTAAACCACCCCTTTAACCATCAATCACCTATCAATCTCTTCCTTAAATGCACCCGGTGACTTGACCTCCACAGCCGGTTCACCAATAGGTTCACCAATACATGAAATACATGTGCAGATGCTGGAAGTCAGACTAGCGTCCCGGTAGAGCATGGAGCTAGAGGCAGACACACCTCTCCCACCTCCACCTGCCTCTCACCTGGATCCACCTATTACGTACCAGTTTTTGCTCTTCCTCTTTACAATCCTCACTCACCTCTTAGTTTCAGTCCTGATAAAGGGTCTCAACACAAAACAACTGTCCTTTTTGGCCTGTAGATGCTGCCTGGCTCACTGAATTGTTCCAGCATAATGTGTGTTTGTGTGACTTTGTACTTGCTTAAATTTTGCTTCCTTCTCTAGCGACACAGTTCTAATGAAAGATTCAAGATTATTTAATGTAATTTCCTGTACATATGTGTAAGGAAAATGAAACAATTGTTACTCTGGATCCAATGCAATACATAAAACACAAAAAGTTACAGCACACAATAATAATAATTAAAAGAAATAAATATAAATATATAAGATCCCTTAACTGCATAGATTAATTGTGTGATCATAAAGTGACACTAGGCACAGGAATGTCTTTACATAAAGGGACTGACAGGAAATGATAAAGTAGTGGTGGGTGTAGTGGAGCGAGGAGATAGTGGGTGGAGGTGTTGAGCAGCCTCACTGCTTGGGGAAAGTAACTGTTTTCGAGTCTGGTGGTCCTGATATGGACGCGATGTAGCCTCCTCCCCGATTGGAGTGGGACAAACAGCCCATAAGCTGCGTGGGTGGGATCCTTCACGATGTTACTGGCTCATCGATCTAAAGCAGTAATATTGTTTCTTGCTCCACAGATGCTCACTGTCCTGATGAGTGCTTACCGTTTTGTTTTGTTTTTGTGTTACACCAGATATCCTTGAGTACAAGATGTTTAGTGTTAAGAGAGAATGTTTTACATTATCATTTAAAAAACTTCCCTTCATTGGCAGCAAGAGCAGTATGCTTGGTCTGATGGGAATCTGCTGATTCTAGTTGTAGTGATTCACAATGAAATGTTTATGCTTTTCAGTGACAAGAAATCTCATAGTCAGCAGAACTTATTTATTTAGAGATACAGCACGGAACAGGCCCTTCCTGCCCTGCACGCTGCACCACCCAGCAACCCATCGATTTAACCCTAGCCTAATCATGGAAGAATTTACAATGACCAATTAACCTGCCAATTGTTACGTCTTTGGACTGTAGGAGGAAAGGTAGCATACACTCATAGGAAGTAACGTACAAACTTGCTTACAGAGGCTGCTGAAATCGAATTCCAATACCCGCCGCTGTAATAGCATCCTTTTGTGGTATCTCAAATAGAGTCATAGACTCATAGAGCACTACAGCACAGAAACAGGCTCTTCGTCTCAACTAGTCTATATCAAACTATTATTCCCCCTAGTCGCAATGACCTGTACCTGAACCATAACCTTCCATGCCCTTCCCATCCTTGCACCATCCAAACTTCTCTTAAATGTTGAATTAACCCTGCATCCTCCACTTCTGCTGGCAGCTTGTTCCACACTTGCACCACCCCCTGAGTGAAGATGTTTCCCTCTCAGATTCCCCTTAAATATTTCTCCTTTCACCGTTAACCCATGACCTCTAGGGAGGAACAGCTGAGAAGAGATGGTCCTTATGTCATCAGTACACCAATCCAAAATGTTGGCAAGCCCATGGATGCTGCTTAACCAGCACTGTTTTTTGTTCAGACCTTTAACTGTCCTCTTACTAGATAAATTGGTAAATTGGTTTATTATTGTCACAGGTATGGAAGTACAGTGAAAATTGTATTTCGCATTTCATCCATACAGATAAATTGATTACAACTGTCCATTGAGATAGCACAAGAGAAAACAATAACAGAATGCAGAACAGAGTATTACAGTTAGAGGGAAAGAGCAGTCAGTGCATGCAGATAACGAAGTGCAAGATCGTAACAACATAGATTGTGAAGTCAAGAGAGGATCTAATCAAACCAGGGAATTGTCATTCTCAGCATCCCACCACCCAGGGGTCCAAACACTCTCTCCAAGTCAACACACACAGAAAAAACTGGAGGAACTCAGCTGGTCAGGCAGCGCCTATGGAAAGGAATCAGTCACCATTTCAGGCTGAGACCCTCATCATGTTCTTCATTGCTGCCAGACCTGCTCAGTTCACTCAGCGTTTTGGCTGTGTTACTCTACTGTCTCTCATGTAGGATACGCTTGCAACTGAGAGAGTGCAGATTGATTTATACAATAGCCCAGATCCTATTGAACAGCAATTCAGGTTTGAGGACTTGTCTTTCAAGTCCAGTTCAAGGGCTGCAACCCAACTGTCCATTTCACTCCACTGACTCTGTTTGACCCCTTGAGTTCCTCCAGTCTTTTCAAGTTCAAGTTTATTGTCATTCAACCATACACATGTACAGTATATAACTGTTGAAACGTTGTTCTCTGGGGCCAAGGTGCGACGGACAGTACATACTGTCACATATACTCTACTTACAGTATGATCCAGCACATACAGTCACAAAATAATATTAGCACGTCCCTGAGTGACATGGCCTGAAGATTGACAGTTTGACATAAAGTGTGAGGAGCATGTCTATGTAAGAACGTATAATGTCACTGACACTATTATAATAAAACAGTCATACAGTACTATGCAGAAGTCTTAGACATACAAATGCAGCAAAGGATGTTAGGAATGGAGAGGGCGGAGCACTGCGGGAGGGGTGTGGGACAGGTGACAGAGAAGAAGTGCTGGGGCAGGGGGTGAGGTGAGGGTTCAGACACACCCAGCTCAGAGACACCGGGCAATTTGATTCCAAACAATTGGTTTAGTGATCATTTAAGCACTATAATAGGTCAATGGCAGACACAATCTCAATGGTTCTTCACACGGCTTTAGACCACATGGCCAACACAAACACCCATGTCAGGATGCTGTTTATCAACTACAGCTTGGCATTTAATACCATCATTCCCACAACCCTGATTGAGAAGTTACAGAACTTGGACCTCTGTATCTCCCTCTGCAATTGGATCCTCAACTTCCTAACCAGAAGCCCACAATCTGTGCATATTGCTGATAACATCTCCTCCTCGCTAACAATCAACACCTGTGCACGTCAGGGGTGTGTGATTAGCCCACTGCTCTATTCGCTATTCCCCTGATTGTGTGGCTAGGCAGAGCTCAAATACCATCTATAAATTTGCTGATGACACAAAGATTGTTGGTAGAATCTCAGATGGTTATGAGAGGGCGTACGGGGTGAGATATGTTGACTAGTGGAGTAGTGACACAGCAACAACCTGGCACTCAACGTCAGTAAGACGAAACAGCTGATTGTGGACCTTGGAAAGGGTAAGATGAAGGAACACATACCAATCCTCATAGAGGGATTAGAAATGGAGAGAGTGAGCAGTTTCAAGTTCCTGAGTGTCAAGATCTCTGAGGACCTAACCTGGTCACAACATATCGATGCAGTTATAAAGAAGGCAAGACAGTGACTATACTTCATTAGGAGTTTGAAGAGATTTGGTATGTCAACAAATGCACTCACAGCATTCTGACAGGCTGCATCGCTATCTGGTATGGGGCGGTGGGGGGGGGGGAATAGTTACTGCACAGGACTGAAAGAAACTGCAGAGGGTTGTAAATTTAATCAAATTCATCTTGGGTTCTAGCCTACAAAGTACCCAGGACATCTTCAAGGAACGGTGTCCCAGAAAGGCAGGGTCCATTATTAAGGATCTCCAGCACCCAGGGTATGCCTTTCTCTCACTGTAACAGGTAGGAAGTACAGAAGCCTGAAGGCACACACTCAGCAATTTAGGAACAGCTTCTTCCCCTCTGCCATCTGATTCCTAAATGGACATTGAACCCTTGAACACTACCTCACATTTTTTTATTCTATATTATTCTGTTTTTTTGCATATTTTTAATCTATCAATATACGTATATTGTAATTGATTTACTTATTTATTTATTTTTTCTTTCTATAATATGCATTGCGTTGAACTGCTGCTGCTAATTTAACAAATTTCATGACACATGCTGCTGATAATAAACCTGATTCTGATTCTGATTCAGAATGTCTCGCTGGTGCTTCCCACTCTCTCCCCTTTCCTTTCTCATTTTCTCAACCATTATGCCGCTCGCCCTACCCCTTCCCACTCTCGGAGCACAACAGAGACCCACATCAGAATCAGGTTTATAATCACTCACATATTTCATGAAATTTATTGGGTTTTTTTGCAGCAGTTCCAGCGCCATGCAGAAAACCACCACAGTTCTGTGCAGAAATCTAAGGCACTCTAGCTTTATGTATGTGCTGTATACATACGTGAAAGAGCAGCATTAACAGATAGAGTAACCAGTGGCCCTGGTGGTACGTGCCTCTAGGCACTTGTACCTTCCACCCATTGGAAAAGGGAGAACATAGAACATAAAACCGCACAGTACAGGCTCTTTAGCCCGTAATGCTGTGCTGACCTGTTATCACAGGTCTGTGATAACCTGTTGACCTGTTAACCTCTGCTTTACAGCATTCCATTGGCAGCTACAGAGCATCCTAAATGCCACAAGAAAGCAACATCCATCATCAAGGACTCCCACTATCCAGACCATGCTCTCTTCTCAGTGCTTACATCAAGCAGGAGGTACAGGAGCTTTCTGACACACACTACAAGGTTCAGGAACAGTTAGTATCCTTCAACCATCAGGCTCCTGAACCATCATGAATAACTTCACAAACCTCAATACTGAACTGATTCTACAACCTATGGACTCATTTTCAGGGGACTCTACAACTCGTGTTCACAGTATTATTTAATCATTCATTATTACTGTGATTGTGTATTTTGTCTTAATTTGAACATTGATTGTTTGTCCGTCTTGGTGTGTCAATTTTCATTGATTCTGTTGTATTTCGTGATTTCTTTGTTAAGTAAAACTGCTTAAATCATGCTGACACAACTGTATTTCTATGTTATATTGACTACCCTGTTGTACATAATATTTATTATAAATTACTCTAATTGCACATTGCACATTTGAATGGGGACATAACATAAAGATTTTACTTCTCATGAATATGAAGGATGTAAGTAATAAAGTCTCAACATGAGGAAATCTGCAGATGCTGGAAATTTAAACAACACACACAAAATGCTGGTGGAACACGGCAGGCCAGGCAGCATCTATAAGGAGAAGCACTGTCGACATTTCGGGCCGAGACCCTTCGTCAGGACTAACCTCTTACTATCTTTCCTTTCAGTTAGTCCTGACGAAGGGTCTCGGCCCGAAATGTCGACAGTGCTTCTCCTTATAGATGCGGCCTGGCCTGCTGTGTTCCACCAGCTTTTTGTGTTTGTTGGTTAAGTAATAAAGTCTATTCAATTCAATTTCCTTGTTCTACTGTGAATGCCTACACAAAATTAAATCACAGGGTAGTCTATAGTACCATGGATGTACTGTGATAATAAATTTATTTGAACTTTGAACATATTGCACAACCACTATGTACCAGTGGTGAAGTGCACACCTAATTAATCAGTTTGTTAATTTTTACTTTTATTGTAAATCACTATCTCAATGGAATGGAACAGTCTGGGGGTTTGCCTAGATTAAAAACTCACTGTTTGGAGAATCTTTTCAGAGCATTTTATTCCATCTAAAAAATCTTCAACATAATGGATGATCACAGAGAACTAAAAAACTTTCTGTATATCATATGGAATGAAAGCAAGACTACAAAATAAATCATAATACTGAAGTATATATATGAGTCACAAATTTGGAAGTGGCACTCCTTAATTAAAATCAACTGTCAGATGGAACATGACATATGTTGTTGTTTTTGTTAATTCAAGGATTTAATTTATAGCTTACGACAACATGTTTCAATGTCAGTGGTTATGTTCCACCAGGGATTTCTGTTCTAATCTCAACTTCCATGATGTGAAACAAGAAATTAACAATAAACTACATAGACCTACATAAACTTCACAGGAGAAAAGAAACAGTGTCAATCTTTTACATATGTGTTTTTTTTCTAGTCTTTTAATTGGATTTTGCTTGAACTTAGATTGGATTTTGAGAGGATTTGGTATGTTAATAGAAACATGAAATTTTCAACAGAGTTCTGTGGAGAGCATTCCAACTAGATACATCGCCATCAATTATGGGGGGGGGGGGGGTGGCGCTAATGCACAGGAGTAAGCTGCTGAGAGTTGTAGGCATAGTCCTCGGTGGTACCCAGGACATCTTCAGGGAGCGATGCCTCAAAAAGACAAAGAAGGGGACTAGTGAAGGAGGCCACCAAGAGAGCTCTGTATGAGTTACAAGCTTCAGTGGTGAGATGGGAGAAATTACACATACAACTGTGGCCTGGGTGCTTCACCAGTCACAGCTTTATGGGAGAGCGGCAAAGTGAAAGCTTCTGTTAAAAAAAACTCACTTGAAATCTCAGCTGGATTTTGCCAGAAGTTATTTGGGAGACTCTGAAGTCAGCCGGAAGAAGGTTTTACAATCTGATGAAACCAAAATTGAAATTTTTGGTCACCAGACTAAATGCCATGTTTTGCATAAGCCAAACAGCACACATCATCAAAAACTCACCATCCTTACCGTGAAGCATGTTGGTGGCTGTATCACGCTGTGGGGATGCTTCACTGCAGCGGGCCCTGGAAGGCTTGTGAAGGTGGGAGGGTAAAATGAATCCAGCAAAATACAGGGAGATTTGGAAGGAAAACCTGATGCAGTCTTGAGAGAAGATATGTTTTCCAGCAAGACAATGACCCCAAACATAAAGCTAAAGCTACACAGGAATGACTTAAAAGCCAGAAAGTTAATGTCCTGGAGTGGCAAAGTCAGAGTCTGGACCTCAAGCCAATTGAGAATTTGTGGCAGGACTTCAAAAGGGCTATTCATTCACAATCCCCATGCAATCTGACAGAGTTTGTGCAGTCTTATAAAGAAGAATGGGGAAAAATTGTAGTGTTCAGATGTACAAAGCTGCTAGAGATCTATCCAAACAGAGGTTGTAATTGCTGTCAAAAGTGCATCTACTAAATACTGAATTGAATGGAGTGAATATTTGTGCAATCAGTTATTTTATGTTTTATATTGTAATTAATTTAAACCACTTTGTAGAGATCTGTTTTCATTTTGACATGAAAGAGTCATTTTCTGTTGATAAGTGTCAAAAAAAGCCAAACTAAATCCATAATGATCTGATGTTGTAAAAGAATAGAACATGAAAAGTTTCAAGGTGGGGGTGAATACGTTTTATAGGGACTGCATATACACATACTTACTGCAATTCTCTGTTTTTATTTCTCTATTATTATGTATTGCCTTTTACTATTTCCACAAAATCAACAAATTTCACAACTCATGCAGGGGTGGTGGTGGAGGCAGATATATTAGGGACACTTAAGCAACTCTTAAATAAGAACATGGATGACAAAAAATATAAGGCTATGTAGGATGGAGGTTGGATTGTTCTTAGAGTAGGTTAAAAAGTCAGCACAGTATCTTGGGCTGAAGGGGTTTCACTGTGCTGTAATGTTCTATGTTCTTGAAGGAGCCATATACAATGTGGTTATAGAGCAGGTTAGAAGCTGAAAATTCAATGTGCAACTCAACTCCAAACTCTCCATAGTCAGACCACCATCTCCATGCTTTAAGTAATGGAACACTCTCCATTTGCCAGGATGAGTGCAGCTTCAACCTCACTTAAAAGCTCAAAGCCATGCAGAAGACAGAAGCCCACCTGATAGGTTCGCCACCCGCTCCCACCCATGACCATTCACCACTCACTCCACCACCAACACACAGTAGCAGCAGTGGATACCGTCTTCACCATCACTGCAGCAAGAAACATTACACAACACCTTACCAGCTCACAACCTCACTAGTGAAAAACTCAAGAGCAGTAAACTCATGGGGAATACCTCCGACTGGAAGTTGCACATCATCCAGATTAGTAAATTTAATGCTGTTCCTTGATCTTCATTAGATCAAGATCGGAATCAGAATCAGATGTAGTACCACTGGCATACATTATGAAATTTGTTGTCTTTCAGCAGCAGTACCTGAAAATACATAATAATAAAATATATTAATTACAATAAGAAGTATATCAATATTCTTCCAGACTTCCTGACTGGGAGACTTCAGTCAGTCTGGATTGGGAGCAGCATCTTCAACACCATCACACTGAGTACGGGGGCCCCCCACTGCTGTTCACTCTGCTGACCCATGACTGTGCTGCAGCACACAGCTCAAACCACATCATCAAGTTCACCGATGACACGATCGTGGTGGGTCTCATCAGCAAGAACGACGAGTCAGCTTGCAGAGAGGAGGAGCAGCCACTAACAGACTGGTGCAGAGCCAACAACCTGTCTCTGAATGTGAACAAAGCAAAAGAGATGGTTATTGACTTCAGGAGGGCACGGAGCAACCACTCTTGCTGAACATTGACGGCTCCTCAGTAGAGATCGTAAGGAGCACCAAATTTCTTGGTGTCCACCTGGTGTAGAATCCCACCTGGTTCCTCAACACCAGCTTCACAGCAAAGAAAGCCTAGCAGCATCTCTACTTTCTGCGAAGGCTGAGGAAAATCCATCTCCCACCCCCCATTCTCATCACATTCAACTAAATAAAAAAGTTAAATTTAAAAAAAAATAGGTAGTACAAAGAGAGGGGAAAATAATGAAGTAGTGTTCATTGGTTCATTTCTTTTCAGAAATCTGATGGCAGAGGAGAAAACTCTGTTCTTAAACTATTGAGTGTGTGTCTTCAGGCTCCTATACCTCCTGCTTGATGGTAACAATGAGATGAGGGCAGGCTCTGGGTGATGGGATGCTGCCTTCGTGAGAGATTCTCTTTTGAAGGTGTCCTGGATGCTGGGGAGGCTAGTGCTTGAGATGGAGCTGGCTGAGTTTACAATTTTCTGCAGCTTTCTCCTGGAACTCGTTGTGGACATACCCAAAAGTCAGGGATTCCAATGGTTCAGCCTCTTCTCAAGGCATGGTAGTGTAGTGGTAGCACAATGCATTACTGTGCAGGAGACTCCGGTTCAATTCCTGCCACTGCCTGTAAGGAGTTTGTACGTTCTTCCCTTGACTACATGGGTTTCCAGGTGCTCTGGTTTCCTCCCACTTTCCAAAGATGTACCAGTTACTAGGTTAGTCGGTCATTAAATATTGTCCCATAATTAGGCTCAAACTAAATTGAGGCATTGCTGGGCAGCTTGGCTCCAAGGGTTGGAAGGGCCTATTCCACGTTTCACCTCAATAAATAAATATTGTCTGTGTAATCCAAGCGGCTGCTTATGAAGGATAAACTTTCATCAGAACTAGACAAAAGTTTGAGATGAAATGGAATTGGGAAAGTGAAGAGAAAAACTGAAGAGCAGATCTGGGACTGGGTTGAAACAAGGAGACAAGTTGATTGAGAGCAACACAATCACAGGACATTCTGCAGATGCTGGAAATCTGGGACAACTCACAGAAACTGCTGGAGCAATTCAGCAGGTCAAGCAACATCAATGGATAATGGAGTGAGAGGTAAGTAATGTAGGGAAGGCATGAATATTCTAAATGCAATGGAATCTTTCAGATTAAACAAAAGATTAGAGTCATTTTAGATTCATCCCTCTATAATAAATAATTTGATGTATTGCAAATGTTTGCACACAAGCTTTGCTGACTATGACTTTATTGACACAAATATATTCTCATTTTTGCAAAGGTTTCAATTTCATAATCACTAGTGTAAAATCTTGGCTGTGCAATTGAGCTAAGCTATTCCCTTATTAAAACTTACAAAAGATGCATCACCAATGGATCATCTCCCATTCAGTGAAATGTAGGTTCCAGTGAGCCCTGAGGGTGTTCAGTGTTCTTTATCCTGAAGATAATGGTCTTTCAGATAACTGTATGAAAACTAGTTATTATCCTATTGTTCTGTATGAGACCTTGCTACCTGCTAATTGGAATTGAGTCGCCAACATTGCGATAGTAACCACATATTAAAAGCCATGCATTGATTGTAAATTGCTTTGCGTGTTCCCGAGAACAAGAAAAGTAATATGGGAGCGCAAAGTCTATGATTTTCTTCAACACTTGCATCAATAAATTTAGCGGAAATAATGGAAAATTCACATCAGTGACCTGCAGACAAATGTATGTGAACTCCCCAAATGTTTGATTCTCTCTGTCAAAGAGAAACGCAGAGACAGGAAGCTGAGCTGAATCGGGCTCACCAATAATTATCTCTGTATTTCTTGGCACTTGGAAGAGTGTTAGTCAGTTCAAAGAGGACCTAAATCTCAATGGTCTTCTGTTGAAAATAGATGTGTAGAAAAGCTTAATTTGATTTAAGATGGTAAGACCATAACAGATAGGAGCAGAATTAGGCCATTCAGCCCATCAAGTGAGGTGGCACATTAGAGTAGTGGTTAGCAGACACTTTATAGTACCAGCAACCTGGGTTCATTTCCCACCACTGTCAATAAGGAGTTTTTATATTTTCCTTATGACTGTGTGCGTTTCTTCCAGGTTTTCTGCTTTTCTCCCACAGCTCAAAGGTGTACTGGTTGGTAGGTTAACTGGTTGTTGTAAAGTTGTCATATGATTAGGCTAGGATTAAACCATGGATGACTTGGTGGTGCTGCTTGAAAAGCCTAATCCATGTTGTATCTCAATAAACCTCAAGAAATAAATAAATAAGTCTGCTCCGCCATTCAATCATGACTGATTTATTTTCCCCCTCAAGCCCATACTCCTGCCGTCTCTCCTTTGACACCTTTATGAACCAAAGAACTATCAACTTGCTCTTTAAAGATACTCAACAACTCAAAGTACACAGCCATATTTGGCAATTAATTCCACAGATCCACCTTCCTCTGGCAAAAGAAATTCATCCTCATTTCCTTTCTAAATGGATGTCCTTCTATTCTGAGTCTGTGCCCCCTGGTCTGAGACTCCCCCTCTGTAGGAAACACCCTCTTCACATCCACTCCATGTAGGCCTTTCAATATTCGATGGGTTTCAATGAGATCTCCCATCATTCTTCTAACTCCAGTAAGTACAGGCCCAGAGCCACAAACACTCCTCATACATTATCCCTTTAATTCCCAGAATCATTCACATGCTCTTTCTGTGAACCCTCTCCAATGTCAGTATATCCTTTCTTAGATAAGGGGCCCAAAACTGTTCACAATACTCTGAGTGCGGACTAACCGACACTTTATAAAGCCTCAGCATTATATCCTTGATCCCCTTGAAATGAATACTAACATTGCATCTGATTGAGGTACATTTTATTGTGGGCATTCACAGTAAATACAAAGAAACACAATAGAATCAATGAAAGAGCACACATAACAAGACAAAGAACCATGTGCAAAGGACAACAAACTATGCAAATACAAAAGGAAATTAAAATACTAATAAATAAGCAATAAGCATGGAGAACATGAGATGAAGAGTCCTTGGAAGTGAGCTCATAGGTTGTGGGAACAGTTCAGAGTTGGGGTGAGTGAATTTGAGTGTGTTTCTTATTATGACGTTATGTTATTATGGGCTGATGGCTATTATGGTTCAATGTTCTTTGCTGTCAATCACTAATTCCCCCTGAGAAAATGATGGTAGGTCATCTTCTTGAACTGCCTAGCAACTGAAAGACTTGTGAGGCTAAATCAGAACATTAAAATCTAAAGGTAATCTGGTACTTAGTGTGGCAGAACATCAATCAAAGGCTGGAGTGGAAGAAAAGATGAAGATTTTAATGGTTAGCTTTATTTGTCACGTACATATTTAATGGCCACCTGTACATTTGCTTTTTAATACAGATATCTAATTAATGAATCAAGTGGCAGCAACGCAATCCATTGAAGTACACAGACATGGTCAGGTGGTTCAGTGGCTGTTCAAACCAAATGTCAGAATGGGGAAGAAATGTGATCTAAATCATTTTGACTATTGAATAATTATTGGTGCCAGATGGGGTGGTTTGAGTATCTCAGAAACTGCTGATCTCCTTGGATTTTCACACACAACAGTCTGTAAAGTTTACAGAGAATCATGAAAAAACAGGGAAAGAATCCAGTGAGAGGCAGTTCTGTGAGCAAAAATGCCTTATTGAGAGAGGGCAGATGAGAAAGTTACACCAGTTAGTAAATTGGTTGGTCATTGTAAATTGTCCCGTGATTAGGCTAGCGTTAAGTCAGTGTGTTGCTGGGCAGTAAGGCTTGAAGGGTTGGAAGGGCCCATTCCACACTGCATCTCTAAAAATAAAAAAAAACAAAATAACAAACATGGATTTAACACTACAGTTGGTCCCCACCAGTGATGAATCAGTCAACATTGTCAGACATATCGTCCAAATACCTCCAGCTACTGCAAGTCAACCATCCATTTGTCCTTTTTCTAATCTTTTTATGGTGAGCAACTAGCAGGGTCAAATGAAAAAACCAACACTAATTGACTTGTTTTACCTTCATTGCCACTGAGAGTTGGGTCCAAAGCCATGGGTCAGTTCCAGAAATGAAGCAAGCTAATATACGGTTTATTCTAGAGGCATAGCTCGAGCACGAGTTCGCCTCTGGTGGTTAAGCAACCCTGAGTTGCACCTCTATATTTTGTATGGGTGATATTCAGCAGCTGTTCCCTTGCAGGATATCAGTCTAAGGCCATTTCCTAAATTCTGGTCCAGTCAGGAATCATTGAGTGTCCACATGTACAGTGATTGCTGAGAAGCCTGTTCCCTTCCTTTATCATCCCTTTGGCAATTTTTCCCTTTGTCCCATGATCTATTCTCCTCTCCAATCAGATTCCTTCTTCTTCAGTACATTACTCCTTCCACATATTATCTCCCAGTTTCATGCTTCATCTCCCCCTCCCCTCCCACCCACCTTTACTCTCATCTGGTTCACCAATCACCTTCTAGTTTGTACTCCTCCCCTTTCCCCCAACTTCTTATTCTTGTATTTTCCCTCTTCCTTTCCAGTCTCAATGAAGGGTCTTAGCCCAAAACATCCACTGTTTTTCTCCGTATAGATGTTTGCCTGACCCACTGAGCTCCTCCAGCATTTTGTGTATGTTACTCTGTTTTCCAGCATCTGCAGAATCTCTTTCAGGATGAAGTCTTCCATATATAATCACTGCCTCCTAAGGGTTCATTTACCTTAAGCTTCCTAATCAAATTGCATTTGTTACACAACATCAAATCCAGAATAGCCTTTCTTCTAGTGGGCTCAACGATGTGCAGCTCTAAAAAGATATCTTGTAGGCGAATAAACTCTTCTGGGTCTTTCTGCCAGGTACAGGTATCGATTATAACTGACATTTCTTTGACAAACTCTGCCACCTTTTTCAGGGATGATGCCTGAACATGTCTACTCTGGTGGTATTTATACCCCAGTAGTGTGTCCCTCCTGATTATTTAGTCCTTATCCAATCAGGTTTCCACTCTCCCATCTTGTTTAGAATTGAATTCCAGTTTTTACTTAGAGCAAGACCTTTATCTTTGTTGAACTTCTGTTCCCCGAGTTTTGTTTCAATGGTTTCCTTTATCAGGTGGTCGCAAAAGCCACTGGCGCAGCACAATAGTTTTGTGCCGTCAAAGTCAATCCTACGGCCATTATGAATGCAGAGTTCTGCTACTACCAACTTCTCCATGTAACCAAAATAGATATATCACCTATGCTCCTTGATGAGGGTTTCCACTGTGCATGCCAACTGGGAGATATACACTGCTCCACATTCACAGGGAATCATATAAACACTGGCCGTCCTGAGTCTCAGCTTTTCTTTGACCTGCATAAGCTGTGACTTGAGCTTCCTTACAGGTTTGTGGATGATATTAATCCTGTATTTCTTCAGGATCCTGGCGATCCTTCCAGAAACCATAGAAATATAGGGAAGACAAGCAGTAGTGATGGGCTTCTCCTCATTGTTAGGCTTCCTGCTTTTTTGTCAGCACTATTAAGGGCACAATTGACCTTGTAGCCATTCTGTAGGAATGTAGTGAGTAATCATCTTATTTCCCTGGGGAGACTCTCTGTGTCTGCAATAGTTCTCACACGGTTAATCAAAACAAAGAGAACCACTCTACATTAGGAGGCGTGATGGTGGTTGTTATTGTTGAGGTATAAGTCCATGTGGGTGTGCTTCCAATAGATACCAAGTGCGAGATTACCATCCAGTTTTCATTGTATTAGAATGTCCAGGAACAGGAGGCAATCATTCTTCTCTTGAAATATATCTTCATTTATCATAGAATCATTGAAATCTACAGGTCCTTTAGCTTACACTCTAGAAGCTGGCTAGAATCTCCCTACTGCATAGCGCTCTATTTTTCTATGCTCCCTGTACCTAAGAGTCACTTAAAAGACCCTATTGTATCTGCCTCTGTTGCTAGCAGTGCATTCCACACACCCACCACTGTCTGTGAAAAAAGCTTACCTATGACATATCCCTTGTATTTATTTCCAAGCACCTTAAAACTATGTCCCCTCAAGTTAGCCATTTCAACCCTGGGTAAAGCCTCTGACTATCCACATAATCAATGCCTCTAATCATCTTATACACATCTATAAGGTCACCCCTCATCCTCCATCACTCCAAGGAGAAAAAGCCGAGTTCACTCAACCTATTCTCATAAGGCATGCTCCCCAATCCAGACAACATCCTTGTAAATCTCCTCTGCACTCTCTCTATAACATCCACATCTTTCCTGTAATCAGGTGAATAGAATTGAACACAGTACTCCAAATGGGGTCTAACTAAGGTCCTATATAGCTGTAACATTAACTCAATGCTCTTGAACTCAATCCCATGGTTGATGAATGCCAACACACCATTCACCTTCATAACAACACTGTCAATCTGAGCAGCAGTTTTAAGTGTCCTGTGGATATGGATCCCAAGATCTCGCTGGTCCTGCACACTGCCAAGAAACTAACCAATAATATTATATTCTGTCTTCAAATTTGACCTACCAAAATGAACCACTTCACACTTATCTGGGTTGAGCTCCATCTGCCACTTCTCAGCCCAGTTCTGCATCCTATCGATGTCCCATTGTAACCTCTGACAAACTTCCAGACTATGCACAACACCCCCAACTTTTGTGTCATCAGCAAACTTTCTAACCCACCTTTCTACTTCCTCATCCAGGTCATTTATAAAAATCACAAAGAGGAGGGGACCCAGAACAGATCCTTGCAGAACACCACTGGTCACCATCCTCCATGCAGAATATGAACTATTTGTCATATATCAACCAAGAGAAAATATGCAGCTGCTGGAAATCCAAGCAGTGTACACAAAATGCTGAAGGAACTCAGCAGGCCAGGCAGCATCTATGGAAAAAAAACAAACACAGTTGCCGTTTTGGGCCAACACTCTTCAGCCTGCTAAAGGTTTTCGGCCTGAAATGTCAACTGTACCTTTTTCCATAGTTGCTGCCTGGCGTGCTGAATTCCTGCAGAATTTTGCAGCCGAAGGGTTTCAGTCGGAAACGTCGACTGTACTTTTTCCTATAAATGCTGCCTGACCTTCTGAGATCCTCCAGCATTTTGTGTGTGTTGCATTTGTTGTTTATGCCGGGAAAGCACTAGATCCTTTTTCCATCTTGTAGGCATTCCACAAATTCTTCCTCATGTGATCCAGTACTATCCTGATTTTCCCAATCTACCTGCATTTTGAAATTCCCCATGACTATCCTAACATTGCCCTTTGACATGAGCTTTCTATGCAATTTGTAATCTACATCCTGCCTACTGTTCAGCGTCTTGCATGTAACTCCTATCAGTGTTTTTTCACACTTGCAGTTTCTTAACTCTACCCACAAGAATTCGACATCTTTAAATTCTATGTCATCTCTTTCTAAGGATTTGGTTTCATTTTTTACCGACAGAGCCACCCAACTATCTCTGCTGACCTGTCTGCCCTTTCGATGCTATGTGAATCCTTGGACTTAAGTTCCTAATTATGATCTTCTTTCAGCCACGAATGGCTGCATCACAACCTGCTGTGGAGGCTTTAATGCACTGGATCGGAAGAGGCTGCAGAGTGTTGTTGACTCATCCAGACCCATCATGGGCACAACCCACACAGCTATTGAGGACATCTTCAAAAGGCAGTCCCTCAGGAAGGCTATATCATCATTAAGGACCGTCACTACTCGGGACATGACTTCTGCTTGTTACTGCCATGAGGGAGGGGGGTACTGGAAACTAAAGATGCACACTGAACATTTTAGGAACAGCTTCTTCCCTTCTACCATCAGATTTTTTGAATGGTTCATGAACACTGTCTCATTTGTACTTCTTTTATTGCAGCTTATTGTCATTTTTTGTCTTAAACTGTACTGCTGCTCAAGAAAAACAAATTTCATAAAACATGCCAATGATTATAAACCTGCTTCTGGTTAGGATTCTTCTCTCTGCCTTTATCCCCTCTGCTCTTGTTCAGAAAGGTGCAATCTGCAAATTGTCAGGGCATGGAATTTAGAGAGAGAGGAACATAGAGGGGGGTAGAAATAGACCAGGCTAATGTTGTATGTAAAACAACCTCCCCTCACACTGCTGCCTTCATGAAGGAGGCACAGGAGCTTCCAGTTCCTCGTCATCATGTTCAGGAAGAAAAATTATCCCCAAGCATCAGGCTCTTAAACCAGAGGGGATAACTTCACTTTATATCACTCACTTCAACACTAAACTGGGTACACAACTTAGGGACTCTCTGTCAAGGACTCCATGACTCATGTTCTCAATATTTATTGCTTATATATGATTATTGTGTCTTTCTTCTCTTTTCGTATTTGCAGTTGTTGTCTTCTGCACATGTCTTTGTTGTATGTGTTTTTTAATAACTTCATTGCATTTCTTTTAATTTACTATGAATATCCACAAGAAAATGAATTTCAGGAAAGTTTATGGTCACATCAATGTACTTTGATAAATTTACTTTGAAGATTTGTCAGGGCATCAGAGGTTACAGGGAGAAGGCAAGAGAATGTGGTTAGGAGGGATAAGAAGTCAGCCATGATAGAATGGCAGACCAGACTTGATGGGCCAATTAATTCTGCTCCTATGTCTTATGGTCTTGTGAACTTTTAACTTTGAACTTTGTAGGTCTGACCGAGTAGCACAGTTGGTTTTGAGAAGCGGCACTGGAACACCCATTACAATGGAGAAAGTAGGTGGCATCAGTGTGCTATTGAAACAATTCTGATGAAGGATTTTCAGCCCAAAACATTGACTTTTTGAGCCCGTTGAACCCTAATCTTCCCTTCCCCCCGTGGAGGCTGCCTGACTTGCTGAGTTCAACCAGCATTTTTTGCGTGTTTTTCTGGATTTCTGGCATCTGCAGAATCTTGTGTATTTTTTATTGAGATACAGCATAGAATAGGCCCCTCCAGAACTTTGAGCCATGCTGCCCGGCAAACCTCTGTTTTAGTCCCAGCCTAATCACAGGACAAATTTGAATGACCAATGAACCCACCAAACAATACATCTTTAATTGTGGGAGGAAACCAGAGCACCCGGAGAAAACCCATGAGGTTATGGGGAGAACATCCTTACTGGTAGCGATGGGAATTGAACACTGGTATGTTATCCTTTTCCTTGTTATTCTGCTTTGGTATTGTGTTGGTGCTATTATTATCCAATATTGTGCCTTTAGAGCCATAGAACATAGAACAGTACAGCACAGTACAGGCGCATGATGTTGTTCCAAACTTTAACCTTCTCCAAGTTCAATCTAATCCTTCCCTCCCACATAGTCATCACATGTAGTTTGTTAATTAGTTTGCTAACAAGGATCTGCTAGCCTAACAAAATTTATGAGGTAAAAATTCATTAAGCACTTGCTTTTAAAGGGTTACTGGAACCCAGCTGAGAAAATTCCATTTGACCTAGGTTAGTAAAAGTTGGCATGATTTATAAACTCTCTCTCTCTATTTCTATCTGCTTTCTTCCCTCCATAAAAAAAATCACAGCATCTATTAAAGTTTATATGATTGCTTGTTGTCATTTGCATTAAAGGATCAGCCAATGAATTATGTCATGTTAACCAAGGTAATTGCTCTCTCACATATTATCTGGTACTTTCAAAGATTTTAAATTCACTTCAAAAGAAAATGCTTTTCCAATGCATTCATCAAATGGTTCAACATGGTAATTTTGAAATGCTGGAGGAACTCAGCAGGTCAGGCGGCGTCCTTTGAGAGGAATAAACAGATAACATTTCAGGCCTGATAATGGGTTTGACCTAAGATGTCGACTGCTTATTCCTAACTATAGATGCTGCTTGATTTGCATTATGTGAATTCTGTTGCTTCATGGCAACGGTACAGTACAATGATATAAAATTATAATAAACTACAAAATAAATAAATTGTGCAAAATGAAGTTTGAGAACAACTTAACAATCAATGTTTAGGGCCGAAACCCATCATCAGCACCAGCTGCGAATGACATGTTCTCCTTAGCTGCTGCCTAAGCTGCTGAGTTCCTCCAGCTATTTTTTTTGTGTTACAAATCATTGTTACCTCCTCCAGCCATACAGCTCTGCAAAAACCTCCTTTTCTTTGAGGGTGGCTAAGTTATGTAGTGTTTAATGTCAATCTTTACAGCAGCAGCGATCAGTGTTTAATTCTCACCCCTGTCTGTAAGGAGTACCCTCCTCACTGCATGGGTTTCCTCCAGTTGCTCTGGTTTCCTCCCACATTCCAAAGAGAAGAGAGATTATTAACTTCTGGGCATGAAGTGGTGCCAGTGGAAGCATGGTGACGCTTGACAGCTGTCCCCACAACATCCTCATTTGATCTTTGATGCAAATGACACACTTCAGAGACTGTTTGTGTTTTCTGTTGCGGTCCCCTAAGCACTTCAGGTTCAACATGCTAAATGTTCAGAGATAAATTTCAGCACACCATTGTTGTAACACATGGTTTTTTGAGTTGCTACTGCCTTCCTCTCAGCTTGAACCAGTCTGGCCATTGTCCTCTGACATCTCTCATTAACAAGAACTACCACTCACTGGAGGTACATTTTGTTCTTCATACCATTCTCTGTAAACTTTAGAGACTGGTGTGCATGGAAATCCCAGGAAATCAGCAGTTTAGGAGATACTCAAACCACTTTGTCAAATACCAACAGTCATTCCATGGCTAAAGTCACTTAGATCACATTCCTTCCCCATTTTGAAATTTGGTCTGAACAACAACTGAATCTCCTGATTATGCCTGCATGCTTTTATGCATTGGATTGCTGCCACATGATTGGCTGGTTAGATATTTGTATCAACAAGCAGGTGTACAGGTGTTCCTAATAGAGTGGCCACAAGGGGTAGTACTTTGAAGTAGCAAAAAGGCAAGTAAACTACAGAATATATTGTGGTTACAGAGAAAGTGCAGTGCAAGGGCCTTGACATGGTAGATTGAGTGGTCAAGAGTTTACCTTTATTGTACATGTAATGCCCTGGTTATTATTTTTACTGTTATGTATGTGTATTTCATTTTGTGCTGTACTCTGCAAGCTGCTTGTTTCAGCTTATATTTGGGTTATTGTTGAAGATAAGAGATGAGGAGAAATGTCTACCATCCAATTAGGATGATCGAATTGAAGGGGAGATTTCCCCAGTGAGGGACACTAGGCTTGGGCTTGGGGTTTGTTTTATGGGTTTGAAAGGGATGAAGGGAGAAGACGCCAGAGCAAAAAGGTTGTAGGATTTGACCCGGAGTGGGACCGTGATTCAACAAAGCCCGGGGTGAGTGTGATTGAGGATCAGTGACCTGGGAAACTGTGAGCTCCAACTTGTGCGCGTTAGACTGATTCATTAAAATGGGCCCTTTTTTTGTTTTTTTTCTTTACTAACTGCTTGGTCAAATTAAGAATTATAAAACTAAAACTTTTCATTGTATGCGGTGTACTGTCTTTTATTTCGTGGCACTCATTTGTAACAGGGTAACGAATTATGCGGCATCTACACAAACGCCGGCTTGGAGTGGGCTTGCGCCTCAATCTCACACGTTTGGCGGGGCTGCAGACTGTCTTCCCTAAACTTACTCAGCCAAGGAAACCAGAGTGTTTCATAGAAGAGGTCAGTTCAAGAGGCTTGTGAAGTGGGATAGGAACTGAACTTAAACCTGGTCATGTCTGCTGTCAAGATTTTGTACCTTTTGCCTGAAGGAAGTGGGGAGGAGGAAGAATGACCGAGAAGGGAGATGCCCTTGATTATGTTGGCTTTTTTCCCAAGGCAACAGGAACTGTCGACAAAATCTATTAAATGAAGGTTATCTTTTTGTGATGGTCTGGGCTGCTTTGAGCATTCATCATTAAAGACCCTTGCTATCCAGGGCATGCCTTCTTCTTATTAATACCATTGGTGCTAGTCATGGAGTCCTTTTGTGGAAAATGATTTGTCTTGCAGTGTTACTCAGTTGTGCTACCAATGCTCTGTTGGTATTCCTGTTTAACCTCTTATTTCTGTCTCTTCATTGGAGTTCTCACCCTGGTAGAGCCTGCCGTTCCTCTACCCTGGCACAGACGTTGCCAGCGCTCACCCTGACAGAGTCTGCCATTCCTCTACCCCTGGGTTCTGTCGTTACTAGAACTCATTTTGGCAGACATACGTCAGGGCTCTGTTGTTTTGTGGCAAACCTACCCTTTCTTCAGCAATGGAACACTACAGACTACTTCATGCACAACTGAAATGCTGAAAATCTTGGGCAAACTCACACAAAATACTGGATGATCTCAGCAGGTCAAGTAGCATCTATGGAAATGAATAAATAGTCATTATGGATATGATGGGAGGTGAGGGCCTCGATACAATAGCTATCACTAAAGAGGTGGTGCTGAGCACTCTTGTGGGCCTGAAGATAGATAAATCCCCTGTTGCTGATGGAATGTGTCCCAGGTCACTGAAAGAAACAGCAGAAGTTATAGTGGAGTCTTTGGTGATAATTTACCAGAATTTTCTGTTCTCTGAGCAGGTCCCAGCAGAATGAAAGACGGTGAATGTCATGTCACTGTTCAAAAAAGGATGTAGGCAGAAGACAGGTAACTATAGGCCAGTTAATTTAACATCTGTAGTTGGAAACATGCTTGGAACTATCATTAAAGAAGAAATAGTGAGGCACCTGGAAAGAAATAGATCCATCAGGTAGATATAAGATGGATTTAGCAAAGGCAGGGCCTGTTTTACAAGCTTACAAGAGTTCTTTGAGGATATAAATTGATAGAGGGGAACAGATGACATTATTTACTTGGATTTCCAGAAGACATTCGATAAGGTGCCACATAAAATAAGATAAGGATGCATAGAGTTAGGGGGTGATGTATTAGCATGAATAGAGGATTGCTTAACTAATAGAAAGCAGAGAGTTGGGATACATGGGTGTTACTCTGGTTGGCAGTCTGTGGCAAGCAGCATGCCGCATGGGTCAGTGCCAGGCCTGTAACTGTTCACAATATGCATTAACAATCTGGAAGAGGAGATCAAGTGTCGTGTATCTAACTTTGCTGATGATACTAAATTGAGTGGAAGAGCAAATTATGCAGAAGATACAGAGAGTCTGCAGAGAGATATAGATAGGTTAAGTGAGTGTGCAAGGATCTGGTAGATGGAGTACAATGTTAGTAAATGTGAGGTCATTCACTTTAGAAGGAAAAAGGAAAGAACAGATTATTACTTAAAGAGTAAAAAATTGCAGCATGCTGCTGTACAGAGGGACTTGGGAGTGCTTGTACATGAATCACAAAAGATTGGTTTGCAGGTGCAGCAGGCTATCAAGAAGGCAAATGGGATGTTGGCCTTTATTGCTAGAGGGATTGAATTTAAGAGAAGGGAAGTTATTCTGCAATGTACAGGGTACTGGTGAGGTCACACCTGGAGTACTGGGTGCTGTTCTGGTCTCCTTACTTGAGGAAGGATATACTGGCTTTGGAGGTGGTGCAGAGGAGGTTCACCAGGTTGATTCCAGAGAGGAGGGGGTTGGACTATGAGGAGAGGTAGAGTCGCCTGTACTTGCTGCGATACAGAAGAATGAGAGGAGATCTTATAGAAACATATAAAATTATGAAAGGGATAGATTAGACAGAGGCAGGAAAGTTGTTTCCACTGGTAGGTGTGACTAGAACTAGGGGACATAGCCACAAGATTCAGGGGAGTAGATTTAGGACGGATATGAGGAGGAACTGCTTTTCCCAGAGTGGTGAACCTGTGGACTTCTGTGCCTGATGATGCAGTGGAGACTACCCCAGTAAATGTATTTAAGATAAAGTTGCATAGATTTTGCATAGTAGCGGAATTAAGGGTTATGGGGAAAAGGCAGGGAAAAGATGAATAAACCAACTGTTTGCTATCAAACAACATGGTCTGTTTTCTCAGGGCTGGATGTGTCTTTTCCTGCACTACCCCAACCACTGGCACTCCTTCTCTGCCTCCTGTCCCACACCCTTGCCACAGCACGCCACCCTTGCCATCATTTGCTCCCGGAAGATTTGCAAATGCACTTTCTGCTCCAAGTTGACAGATACAGTACTGAGGAAAAGGGGGTGGGGGAGTGTGTGTGTGTGTGTGTCTACCTAAGATTTTGGTATGGTACTGTAAGTTTATGGAAATAATGCTCAGAGTGCTATGACCAAACGATGGCATAGAGATGGCACAGGAAGCAAATGTACAGAATTTTTGCTGCAATATTTCTGTTATGGGGAGCTGTTCAGTTGTATAGACCTCAGTCATTGTTAAGAGCAGTTCCAACTGAGATTGCTCGGTCCATCTGCCAATTAGAGTTGGAAGATTTCAATGCTGAGATAATTATTGGAGAGATTTCTCCTTATTACCATTTCTATTGCTCCTTTGTTTCGTCTGTAGACGGTACTGCCAATGCAATTGTGGGCCCCATCAAACACAAACTACTGGTAAATATGTAGCAAACACAATTACTGCAAGAGATACCACATTATGGCTGATTGATGTTATAATTCTCATGTAAAATTGAAGCTAAAATATCCTAATTCCCTCAGGGAAGTGAACCAATATTTCCACACAGAAAATAGGGAAAGTGTGCCATTTGCTGCAGCTTGATGTTATTAATTGTGTTACATTACTCTCATGGTTTCTTCAGATTTTTTTGTCTTCAAATAGCTGGCAATCTCTTGAGGTGGTTCTGCAGGGTCAATAGCCAGAGGTAGTCTTCCTACATATCACTAAAAAAGAATTAACAACACAGCAAGATGTACTGCAACAGCAACCTTGCACTCAGTGTCAGTAAGACCAGAGAACTGATTGTGCGTTTCAGGAAGAAACACACAGCAGTCCTCATCAAGAGATCAGCATTGGAAAGGCTGAGCAGTTTCAAGTTCGTGGCTGTCAACAAATCTGAAGATCTATCCTGGGTCCAATATATTGATGCAATATATTATCACAAAAACAAGGAACTTGTTGTAGACTACAGGAAGAATGGAGACAGGCTAGCCCCTATTGACATCAATTGAAATGGGCTTGAGAGGGTGAACAGCTTTAAGTTCTTTGGCATAAACATCACCAAGGATCTCACATACTCATGGTCTGTACATACTGTACATACTGGCTGTGTGATGAAAAAGGCACAACAGCATATTTTTCATCTCAGACAATTGAAGTTTGGTATGGGCTCCCAAATCGTAATAACTTTCCATAGGGGCACAATTGAGACATCCTGACTGGCTGCATCACTTCCTGGTATGGGAACTCTGCAGAGAGTGGTGCGGACAGCCCAGCCCATCTGTAGATGTGAACTACCCACTATTCAGGACATTTACAAAGAAAGGTGTGTAAGAAGGGCCCGAAGGATCTTTGGGGTCCTGAGTCACCCCAACCACAAACTGTTCCAGCTGCTATCATCTGGGAAACTGTACCGCAGCATAAAAGCCAGGACCAGCAGCCTCCAAAACAGTTTCATCCAACAGGCCATCAGACTGCTTAATTCATTCTAACACAGCTGTATTTCTATGTTATATTGACTTTTCATATTTAACTATTTTTGTTACTGTCCTGTTGTACATAGTATTTATTATAAATTACTATAAACTGCACATTGCACGTTTAGACAGACGTAACAAAGATTTTTACTCCTCATGTATATGAAGGATGTAAGTAAAACAGTCAATTCAATTCAATTACAAAGAAGACATAACAGTGGCTGTATTTCATAAGGAGTTTCTTGAAAATTTCTGCTGTGTATCCTGGAGAGTCTTCTAACTGGTTGTATCTCTGTCTGGTATGAAGGAGCCACTGCTTAGGATCAGAAAAAAGTTGCAGAAAGTTCTAAACTCAGCCAGCTCTATCATGGGCACCAGCCTCCCCAGCACTGAGGACATCTCCAAAAGGCAATGCCTCGAGAAGGTGGCATCAATCATTAAGGATCCCCATTACCCAGCATGTGACACCTTCACATTGCCACCATCAAGGAGGAGGTACAAGAGACTGAAGACACACATTCAACATCCACCATCAGATTTCTGAAAGGATAATGAACCCATGAACACTAACTCAATATGTTTTTATTGCTCTCTTTTTGCACTACTTAATTAATTAAACTTATATAATACCATAAGACATAGGAGCAGAAGTAGGCCATTCAGACCATCGAGTCTGCTGTGCTATAATTTTAAAAGTATTATGTACTGTATTGCAATGTACGGCTGCTTCCAAATAACAAATTTCATGACATACTGTCTGCTAGTGATATTAAACCTGATTCTGAAGTTATTCAACAAAACCAACACAAGCAAACCGTACAACATCAAAACGCAGGTGGAAAGAAGAGTCAGCTACCTGGCTCATCCAGCTTGCTCTGCCTTTCAATAACATCATGGCTGATCTGCCCATGGACTCAGCTCTACATACCTGTCTTTTCCCCATAACTCCTTAATTCCCTTGCTGTGCAAAAATCTAACTGTGTCTTAAACATATTTCATGTAGTAACATCCACCTCTTCCTTGAGCAGACAACTCCACAGATTCACTACTATCTGGAAAAGCAGCTTCTCCTCACCTCCATCCTAAATCTATTCCCCTGAATCTTATGAGTAAGTCCCCTAGCTCCAGTCTCACTTACCGGGGGACATGGCCTCAATATTTGGGTGATAGATTAATTAGATTTATTCCCATAATAAATGGGAATAAATTAAAATTTATTTTCCATTAAAAAAAACTTTGCCCAGGCTTGTACCCTGGAAACTTTCCAAGGCACAAATCCATGGTCTGTCGGGACTAACGGAGGCCTACATGTTTCAAAGTTTCAACATAATTGTGACAAACAAAGCTAATCTCTTTAATTTTTAAAGGATGGGTATGTTTTTTTTAGTTGATCTGTGCACTTTTCCTTCCTCCTGAATAGATCTTATTCTTGAAATACTGGGTAGTGGAGTGGTTAGTATAATGCTTTACAGTAGAGGTAACCCAGGGTTGAATTTCTGCCACTGCCCGTAAAGAGTTACTACGTTTCCACATGACCGCATCAGTTTTCTCCAGGTGCTCCAGTTTCATCTGATGGTCCAAAGTCGTACTGGTTAGAAGGTTAATTTGTCATTGTAAATTGCCGCATGATTAGTCTAGAGTTAAATTGGGGGAATGCTGGGCAGTGCAGCTCAAAGGGCCAGAAGGGCCTGTTCCACATTGTTTCTCAATAAAAATAAATTAAATAAAAAATAAAATAAACAGCGTGCCCAGAGAAAGACCATAATACAGGCGAGTTTCTCTCTCTGGCATGTCTTTCCGTTGAAGAGCTTTGCGATGAAATCCAAGCTGTGGGCCTTGAAGGGATATGAATAACAACCTCCCGGGACAGTATTGTGCAGCACAGGTCAATGATTTGAAATGAAACAGCGTGCATCTCATTCTTCATTTCAGAGACAATTTACGCGAACAAAGCAATTCACCATTTTGCAAAGGCAGCACATATTCCTGAGAGCTTAGATGGAGACTGTGAATCATCATTAGTCCAAATCATTAAAAAGATTTTTTTTTAAACAGAGTTAGGTAGGGAATCAAATAGTCAATGTATGCTCTTTGTTACTCTCAGTTGTGTTTTAGTGGATGTATTCATTCTGATCTTTCAAGAATTACTTGATTCTGGCATGGTAATGGAGGACTGGAAAATTGAAAAGGGTCACTCCACTCTTTAAAGAAGGAGGAAGACAAAAGAGAGGAATTTAAAGGCTAAGTAGCCTGACCTCAGTGGTTGGGAAAGTGTTGGAGTCCATTATTAAGGATGAGGTTTCAGGGTATTTGGAAACTAATGATATAATAAGTCAAAGTCAGCATGGTTTCTGTAAAGATGCCTAACAAATCTGTTGGAGTTCTTTGAGGAAGTAACAAGCAGGGTGGACAAAGGAGAGGCAGTGGATATCACTTACTTGGATTTTCAAAAGGTATTTGATAAAGTGTCTTGCATAAGATGGTTTAACAAGATAAAAATTGATGTGTTACAGGAATAATACATGGATAAAAGAGTGGCTGACAGGCAGGAGTCAGTGAGTGAGAATAAAGGGGTCCTTTTCTATTTGGCTGCCAGTGACTAGTGTTGTTCCTCAAGGGTCAGTATGGGGATTGTGGTAAACCATGTATACCTGTCTGGAAACGCCCCTCTGCTGACTGCTCCTGTGGCTCCTCCCACAGACCCCGGTATAAAGGTGATTGAGGCACTGTTCCTCCCTCAGTCTTCAACATGCTCGTCCTCCGTTTTCACTGTCAATAAAAGCCTATCGTTCACTTCCAGTCTCCTAGAGTTATTGATAGTGCATCAGGGACTGCTACTTTTCACATTGTTTGTCAATGATTTAGATCGTGGAATTGATAGCCTTGTGGTAAAGTTTGCAGATCATTTGAAGATAGGTGGAGGGGTAGGTAGTGCTGAGGAAACAATACGATTGCAGCAGGGTTTAGGCAAATTGGAAGAAAAGGCAAAAATGTGACGAATGGAATAGAGTGTTGGGAAATTTATGTTAATGCATTTCAGTAAAAGGAACAATAGTGCAAACTATTATCTAAATGGGGAGAAAATTCAAACATCAAAGATGCAAAGGTACTTAGGAGTCCTCATGCAGACTTCCAGAAGGTTAATTTACAGGTTGAGTCTGTGTTAAAGAAGTTAACATATGAGGAATGTTTGGCAGCTTTGGGCTGTACTCACTGGGGTTTAGAAGAACAGGTGGGGGACCTCATTGAAACCTATTGACTTTTGAAAGGACTAGATAAGGTGGACGTGGAGAGGGTGTTTCCTATGGTGGGACTATCCAGAATTAGAGGACACCGCCTCAAAACTGAGGAGTGACCTTATAGAACAGAAGTAAGGAGGAATTTTTTTAGCCAAAGAGTGGTGAATCTGTGGAATGCTGTGCTACAGACTGCGATGGAGGCCAAGTCTGTGGGTATACCTATTTAAAACAGAAGTTCATAGATTTGTGATTGGTCAGGGCATCAAGGGATATGGTGAGAGGGCAGGTGTATGGAGTTATATGGGATCTGCGATCAGTGATGATGAAATGGCAGAGCAGACTTGATGTGCTAAATACTCCTATGTCTTATGGTCTAGTCTAGTGGATGATCAACGCACTTCATGACTGGGCACGTCACTAGTTTACTTCCTGGAACAAGAGCATTACGATACTGAAGTGGCACTGAGTGTTAAGGGAACTGTCCTTTAGATGAGACCTTAAACAAGAAGCCTGTTTTCTAATATTGATGGCATTCTGGCCAAGTCTACAAAAGAATTAAAGGTAGATGAAGGGGCAGCTAGTTTTGAGCAAGCAGGGAATCTGCAGAAAGACTGACAGTTTAGGAGAATGGACAAAGCAGTGGCAGATGAAAAATAGTGTTGGGAAGTATACGGTCATGCATTTTGGTAGAGGGAATAAAGGATCAACTATTTTCTAAACAGGGAGCAAATTCAAAAATCAGAGGTACAAATGGACTTTGGAGTTCTTGCAGGTTGAGTTGGTGGTGGTAAGGAAGGAAAAACTTGTTTCAAGTGGACTAGATATAAGAGCAAAGGTGTGATGCGGAGTCATTATTAGGAATTTGACAGACTAGCTTGGGAATATTGGGAGCAATTTTGGGCCCCTTACCTAAGAAAGTATGTGCTGCCATTGGAAAGCATCAAGAGATGGCTCACGAGAATGATCCCAGGAAAGGAAGGGTTAACATGTGAAGAGTGTTTGATGGCTCTGAGCCGGGACTCACTGGAGTTTAGAAGAATGATGGGGGCATCTGCTTGAAACCTAGTGAATAATGTAAGGTCTAGGTAGAGTGGACATGGAGAGGATGCTTCCTACAGCCTGGGAGTCTGGGACTAGAGGGCAAAGCTTCAGAGTAGAGGAACATCCATTTTGGCCAGAGATGGGGATGAATGTCTTTAGACAGAGGCTGGTGAATCTGTTGAATTTATTTCTACAGATGGCTGTGGAGGCCAAGTTACAGGGTATATTTAAAACAGAGGTTGATAGGTTCTTGATAGGTAAGGAAATTAAACATTGCAGGGAGAAGGCAGAACAAGTATGAGAAAGCAAATATATCAGCTATGATGGACTAGCTGAGCAGACTGAATAGCCTATTGCTGTTCCTGTGTCTTCTGGTCTTATATCCAAGGGCAATTAAATAGTGTACATCTTCCCTAAGGCAAGTCGAGCTCCTTGAGATGTACACAATACTCAGTATAATATATGTAGGTACAGACGACACTCAGAATTTCAATTATGAATAGAATTATCCCATACAGTGAAAAAGATACTGGTGCGAAAAGAAGCTGGGATTCCTGATTCTGATTCTGATTCTGAACCCCTCAGTCTCTGATGGAGGCCACAGTGAGAATGCTAGTTTGATACTGTAGGCACCTGCTTACAAATACACACAATTTCCCTAAAATTGCGCTCTGGGATTTGAATACTAAAACATGTTAACTCTGATATTTTTCTTCCTGCCATCTTTGTGAAACTGCTAATTGATTCAGTTGTTGCAAACTAGCCTCCTAGTGGATTTCTCAAATCCTCTGTGATTGAAACGTGGGAGTATACATGAAGAACTTATTAATGCCACTACTGTAGAACCATAAAACAGTGGGAAGTGGATTCCATGCTCAGACTGAGGCTCTCAAATTAATTAAGCTGTTGTCTCTGATCTCCTGCCTAACATTCCCAGCCTCAAATCTGCAGGAGACTATATGAGGCGCTGAAAGGAATTGATTGAAGTGGAAGACAGGGGGGATTAAAAATGCAAATGTTCATTTAAACAATGCAGATATCCAGACCCGCTTCATCCAGTCCAACCACTTTGGTGTTTAATTAGAGGAAAGTGCAATTTACAGAGGGGCACTGCCAATGCAGGAAGGGGGACATGTACAAATTGCTACAAGAACAGGATCTAAATATAAACCATAATCAAAATCAGGTTTATTATCACCAGCATGTGACATGAAGTTTGTTAATTTAGCGGCAGCATTTCAATGCAATACATAATATAGAAACAAACAAAATAAAATATTAATAATAAATAAGTAACTAAATTGTGCAAAACAGAGAAATACTATATATTAAAAAAGTGAGGCAGTGCCTAAGGGTTAAATGCCCATCTAGGAATCGGATGCAGAGGGGAAGAAGCTGTTCCTGAATTGCTGAGTGTGTGCCTTCAGGCTTTTGTATCTCCTACCTGATGGTAAAACTGAGAAGAGAAGAGAAGTAACACTGAGAAGAGGTGGGAGAAGAGCCCTGGGTGCTGGAGGTCCTTAATAATGGACGCTTCTTTTCTGAGACACTGTCCTTGCAGATGTCTTGGGTATTTTGTAGTCTATCACCCAAGATGGAGCAGACTGAATTTACAGTCCTCTGCAGCATCTTTCAGTCCTGTCCAACAACCACCCCCCGATACCAGACAGTGATGCAGCCTGTCAGAATGCTCTCCACTGTAGATCTATAGAAGTTTTTGAGTGTTTTTGAGATGTAGGAGCATATTTAAGTCATTCAGCCCATCAGGTGTACTCTGCCAAACAGTCATAGCTTATTCTCTTTTGTCAGACACCATTCTCTGCATAGTCGGAAGTCAAAGCAAATTGACTGTCAAAGTCTCTGCAGTATATGTTGCCATATACTACTGTTGTGTACTCGTGACAGTGGTACCCTGTCACGTGACTGGGGTTGAAGCTATACTGGACTTGAGGTAATGGTTTTGTGATGGTGGAGTGATGTCATTTCCTGCCAGTAGAGGTCATGTGACAGGTTTTTTTTTACAGGGTATAAAAGGAGGACTCCTCCCTGTGAGGAGGGGCAGTTCGTGGCTGGATTTGCCATGTTGACTTCATGCCACTGCGTGATTTAATGTGATGACGCAGTTTAGTTGAAAGATGAAGTTTTATCTAATGCCTAAAGTTTAAAAGGTCATTGCCAACAGTTTCTTTACAATACTGCTACTTGAGAATCAGTGGAGAGTGAAGATTGGAGTTCGGGAGTTAAAGATCGAGGAGAATCGATTTTGACGGTGAAACAGGTTCGACCTTGTTTGATCCTTATTCAGAAGGAATTTGTTGACTGTTCTCATGTTAATCCCTGCGAAATAGCAGAAAGGATTGGGAATAGTTCTGTAAAGGAAAGGTCAGTGCCTTTAAACTGTTCGTTTCGTAAATTCTTTGTGGGAAAAGTTTGATCTTGGGAACCGAAGCAACACAACGTGAAAGAGAATTTAAATTGTCTTAAAACGTCTCTCCCTTAAAAGGACTGTGAGCATTTTGAACTTTTGGCAATACCACTTTAAAGAACTGTTTTTGCAACATTGTTTTAAGAACTGTTTACGCTTCATTGCTTTAAGAACTGTTTAAGCTGCCGCACAGCAGCTGATTTCCGGTTACATTAGTGCTTTGTTTACTTTTGGGGGGTTTGTTTTCAGTGTTTAATAAACGTGTTATTTGTTATAAAAACCCCTGCCTAACTCATATACTTATTGTTGCCTGAATCTGTAACATAAATATGGGGGCTGCGTCCAGATTGGATCATTTGGGTTAAATCCTTGTTAGATTTTGAATCGGTGTTTTGGAAATGGGGAATACTTGATTCTTTTGTTTGATTGGCTTGTGAGTGGTATTCGGCAACAATGAATATTGATGAGTTTCTGGTTTCGCCAGGTGCGGAGTTGTTAGCAAAGGCGAAAAAAACTGAGGTGTCTGAGATAGCTAGTAGATTGCAATTTAAAGGTATTTTGAAGACTACATCGAAGGCTGTAACACAGAGAAAAATTGTGTCACATTATGTGGATTTGGGTGATTTTGATGAATCGATTTTAGAGTCGTTTCCTATAAGTGATCTGGAGATGCAGTTGCAAATCGAACAAATGCAGTTGGAGCATTGTAGGTTAGAAGCTGATCAGAAAAAAAGGGAATTTGAAAATGCAATGACGGAATTAAGGTGTGGGAATCAGTCTTCTGGTTCTAGAAAGCTGTTTGTTGCTAGGCAAGAAATTAAATTAGTCCCACCATTTAGTGAAACAGAAGTGGAAAGATATTTCCAACATTTTGAAACTATTGCTCGGATGTCAGTGATATGGTCAGATAAATGGTCAGTGTTGTTACAGAGTGTAATTAAAGGCAAAACACAACAAGTTTACACAGCTCTAACTGATGCGCAAGCACTTGATTATGATATTGTGAAAATGCATATTTTAAAAGCATACGAATTAGTCCCAGAAGCATATAGAGAAAGATTCAGAAGTTTGAAGAAGTCTGTGGAAAAGACTTATGTGGAATTTGCCTATGATAAAGCTATGTGTTTTGAGAGATGGGTTTCTTCTAAAAATGTAAATGAGGACTATGATACATTGAAAGAGCTGATTTTAATGGAGGAATTTAAGAAGTGTTCCTGTTGAAGTAAGGACCTACTTAAATGAGAGGGATAGTGATAAATTGCAGGACTGTGCTAGATTAGCTGATGAGTATGTTTTAATCCATAAGAATAAATTTCCTCAGGGCAGAATTTTTAAGAGGAGAAATAACACGGAGACTCAAGGTAAATCAGAAATTAAATCAGAAGTTAATGAGAAAGGTAAGGAGGAAGGAAAACCTGTGAAGGAAAGACAGTTTGGTCTTATTTGTAACTATTGTAAGAAGCCTGGCCATGTAATGGCTAACTGTTTCAGATTGAAAAAGAAAGAGAAGGAAGTAGTTCCAGATGCTTGTGTGCAACACACTGAAGCACCTGTAAAATTACAGGGTTCGATAAACACAAATGAGGTTTTGTTAGAGTCTGAACAAGTTAGAAAGGGATATGATCATTTTATAACTGAAGGGTTTGTATCCTTGAAAGAAGGATCTACTCTGGCGCCAATAAAAATCCTTCGGGATACTGGAGCTTCTCAATCACTGATGTTAGACAGTGTGTTGAAGTTTAATGAAGAGTCTGACACTGGTGCGGTAAATTATATAAGAGGTGTTGGGAGTGATTTTATGCCTGTACATTTACATAAAGTAAATTTAAAGTTGAGGTTAGTTACAGGATTTGTTAAAGTAGGATTACAACCTAGCTTACCTGTGAAGGATATTTCTTTATTGTTAGGTAATGACTTGGCAAGTGGACAAGTTTTTCCTGAAGTGCATTTGACAATGGAGTCAGAGGAACCAGAGATGAATTCTAACACAGATTCTTCCTGGGTTGTGACGAGAGCTATGGCTAAAAAGATTGATGCGCAGAATGAGGTTGTTACTCATGACTGTTCAACTCAGGATTCGAGTTTTGAGGATGTGTCAGAGACTTTCTTACCTTCACTGTTTGAACAAAATTCTTGGATTAAGTCTGACTATGAAGACTTATCTCTGTCTCAGAAGGAGATGATAGCAGAGCAGAATAGAGACTCTGAGATTATAAAATTAAGAGAACAAGCTTTACTAGATAGTGAAATTGTTAAGGTGCCAGTAGGATATTACTTGGAAAAAGGAGTGTTGATGAGGAATGGAATGTTGTTTACCAGGTAGTTGTCCCAGAAGTTTATCAAAATGAGATTTTGACTTTAGCTCATAGTGTGCCTTTAGGTGGACATCAAGGGGTAAGGAGAACTGTGGACAAGATTTTAAAACATTTTTACTAGCCTGGTTTAAGAAAAGATGTGGTGATGTTTTGTAAAATGTGCCATACTTGTCAAATTGTGGGTAAACCAAATCAAGTTACACCAGTGGCTCCATTACAACCTATTCCAGCATTTGGTGAACCGTTTTCTAAAGTTATTGTAGATTGTGTTGGTCCATTACTGAAGACAAAAACTGGTTATCAGTACTTGTTGACTATCATGTGTACTTCGTCTAGGTTTCCAGAGGCAGTACCACTTAGGAACATAAAAGTTAAAACTGTGACAAAGGCCTTTATAAAATTCTTTACTTATTTTGGATTACCTAAGGAGATACAAACTGATCAAGGCAGTAATTTTATGTCTGGATTGTTCCAGCAGATAGTTTATAAATTGGGAGCTAAGCAAATCACTTCGTCTGCATACCATCCAGAGTCGCAAGGTGCCTTGGAGAGGTTTCATTCTACCCTCAAGAATATGATTAGGACATATTGTGTGGAAAATGAAAATGATTGGGATGAGGGTATAAACTTTCTTTTATTTGCAGTAAGGGAATCGGTACAAGAATCTTTAGGTTTCTTTAGGTATCATTGAAAACAATGATAAGTCAGCAACCTGTGCTTAAGGCACCTGACTTTGAAAAACCTTTTTCATTAGCTGTAGATGCAGGTGATGAGGCTGCAGGAGCACTATTAATGCAAAGGAATGAGGGTGATGAGGTTGATCGTCCAGTAGCTTACTTTTCTAAGAAATTTATTATGCATCAAAGAAACTATTCGACAATAGAGAAGGAATTGTTATCTCTTGTTTTAGCTTTGGAATATTTTGAGGTATATGTTGGTACAACTCAAAAACCACTTATTGTTTACACTGATCATAATCCGTTAGTTTTCTGAGTAAGATGAAAAACAAAAACAGAAGATTATTAAATTGGAGTTTGATGTTACAAGAGTACAATATTGTGATAACTCATATTAAAGGTAAAGATAATGTGGTTGCTGATTGTCTATCTCGATGTTGAATGTACAATGTAATCTTTTTTATGGTGTATTTTTTTTTCAATTGTAACACTCCTACTGTATTGTGAGTTATAAGATGTTATATGATGGTATTGTATATTACATGTTATAACATTTATACATTTGTTTCTCTTGTAAATAATTTTTGAAATTTTTGTTCTTGTCAGACCAAAAATTTTTTTTTTTGGAGGGAGGTGTAGTGGTACCCTTGTCACGTGACTGGGGTTGAAGTTATACTGGACTTGAGGTAATGTTTTTGTGATGGTGGAGTGATGTCATTTCCCTCCAGTAGAGGTCATGTGACAGTTTTTTTTACAGGGTAGAAAAGGAGGACCCCTCCCTGTGAGGAGGGGCAGTTTGTGGCTGGATTTGCCAAACTGACTTCATGCTACTGCGTGATTTAATATGATGATGCAGTTTAGTTGAAAGATGAAGTTTTATCTAATGCCTAAAGTTTAAAACGTCATTACCAGCAGTTTCTTTACAATACTGCTACTTGAGAATCAGTGGAGAGTGAAGATTGGAGTTCGGGAGTTAAAGATCAAGGAGAATCGATTTCGACGGTGAAACAGGTTCGACCTTGTTTGATCCTTATTCGGAAGGAATTCGTTGACTGTTCTCATGTTAATCCCTGCGAAATTGCAGAAAGGATTGGGAATAGTTCTGTAAAGGAAAGGTCAGTGCCTTTAAGCCGTTTCATTTCATAAATTCTTCGTGGGAAAAGTTCAATCTTGGGAACCGAAGCAACACAACGTGAAAGAGAATTTAAATCGTCTTAAAAAGTCTCTCCCTTAAATGGACTGTGAGCATTTTGAACTTTTGGCAATATTACTTTAAAGAACTGTTTTTGCAACATCGCTTTAAGAACTGTTTAAGCTGCCACACAGCAGCTGATTTCCGGTTACGTTAGTGCTTTGTTCACTTTTGGGGGGGTTTGTTTTCAGTGTTTAATAAATGTGTTATTTGTTATAAATACCCCTGCCTAACTCATATATTTATTGTTACCTGAATCTGTAACACTACCATGAGATTCATTTTTTATTTTTTTATTTTTATTGAGGTACGGTGCAGAATGTGTAAAAAGGGCCCAAAGGATCATTGGAGATCCAAATCACCCCGACCACAAACTGTTCCAGCTGCTACCATCCAGGATATGTTACTGCAGCATAAAAGCCAGGACCAACAGGCTTCATGAAAGCTTCTTCCACCAGCCCATCAGACTGATTAATTCACGCTGATACAATTGTATCACCAAGGATCTCACGTGGTCTGTACATACCGGCTGTGTGGTGGAAAAAGCACAACAGCACCTCTTTTACCTCAGACGATTGAAGAATTTTGGTATGGGCTCCAAATCCTAAAAACTTTCTGCGGAGCACAACTGAGAGCATCCTGACTGGCTGCATCACTGCCTGGTATGGGAACTGTACTTCTCTCAATCACAGGATTCTGCAGAGTGTGGTGTAGACAGCCCAACACATCTGTAAATATGAACTTCCCACTATTCAGGACATTTACAGAGACAGGTGCATAAAAAGGGCCCGAAAGATCATTGGAGACCAAGTCACCCCAACCACAAACTGTTCCAACTGCTACCATCCAGGAAATGGTACTGCAACATAAACACCAGGACCAACAGGCTCCGGAACAGCTTCTTCCACTAGACCGGGGGTCAGCAACCCGCGGCTCCGGAGCCACATGTGGCTCTTTTACGTCTGTGCTGCGGCTCCCTGTTGCTTTGGGAAATAATTGGTCAGTACTTAATTAAAATGTATTTTATGTTAGTTTGTTAGTTTTTGAAATGTAATTCTAAATTTGAAGATTATGGTGATCTTGTACAATCTAAATAAGACGTTGTGGCGACCCATTTCCTGACACATCCGAACCGGCTCACAATTAGCCAGCGTTCAGGCTAAGGGAGATAGCCTACGGGTGTTTGTGAGTACGTGTCTTTTGCAGCATCCGCGCCCATGGGGGGGGCGAGTTGAGGGAGGCTTAAAAGCAAGGCTGTTTAGTTCGAATAAAGCTATCTTTGACTGCAGTTTACTGACTGCGTGTAGCACACCGCTACAACGTGTTTTTATCGCTGGCTGTCCAGAGGGGAGGTGCTGAAATGCTTTGTCGCGTGTCTGGAAGAAGTGAAAACTTTCCTGGGCAGCAAAGGGCTCACCTTTCCTGAGCTGGAACAGCCAGAGTGGCTGGAAAAGCTACACTTCATGGTAGACATGACAGTGCACCTGAACACGCTGAACACAGCTCTTCAGGGGTAAGGACGTACAGCCCTGCACATGTTGGAGGATGTTTTGGCATTCGAGCGCAAGTTGACAGTGCTTGCCAGAGATTTACAGAAAGGCACATTGTCTCACTTCCCCAATTTGAGAGAGTTCAAACAAGGTCACGACATGATAAATTCGGAGTATTTACATTCTGCAATCATTGCAATGCAAACATCATTTGGGAAACGCTTCTGTGAGTTCAGAGTGGAAAAAAACACATTATCCTTCCCGGTCACTCCCCTAAGCATCGATCCATCCCTACTGAATACGACTGCATTGTCAGGTGTGAGTCAACCTGACCAAGTATGATAAATATTTTAATTGCCTATTATTTTACGTATATTCATATGTTTTCATTGTTCAGTGAAATAGTCCTTTTATTTTTCAGGTTGACAGCTGGCTGACGTTATTTTTGGTTTGCTGCTGGCGGCAAATTTAAGTTTGGCGTTTTTCATAAATACAAGAAGGACTCAAATAGACGTTGAGTATTTTACTTAAAAGTAACCTTCAACCCAACGTCTTTTTTTCGGAGTTCAAAATGTTTTTGTTGCATGCAGAAATGTAATTTCGTTTTCTCTGCAGGAGTTCATCAATTTCATAAATGCAACACATTATAGTTTGTTTATACATAGCATAAAGGCAAAACAAAACGTTGTATGCAGTGTTATTTCATTTTAAATGTCAAACGGGTTTTGCGGCTCCCAGTGTTTTCTTTTCTGTGGGAAACGGGTCCAAGTGGCTCTTTCAGTGGTAAAGGTTGCTGACCCCTGCACTAGGCCATCAGACTGATTAATTCACCCTGATACAATTGCATTTCTATGCTATATTGACTGCCCTGTTGTACATACTATTTATTACATATTACTATAAATTGCATTTTATGCATTTAGATGTAGATGTAAGGTGAAGAGTTTTACACCTCATGCACATGAAGGATGTAAGAAATAAAGTCAATTCAGTTCAGAACAGGCCATCCCAGTCCTTCAAGCTGTGTCCTCAACAATCTCCAATTTAATGCTAGCCTAAACACAAGATAATTTACAATGATCAATTAACCTGCCAACAGGTACATCTTTGGACTCTAGGAAAAAAAAACAAGAGGACCCAGAGGAAACCTTCACGGTCACAGGGAGAATGTGGAGATAGAGGTGGGAATTAAACCTGGGTTGCTGGTATTGTAGAGCATTGTACTAACCACTACCCTGCCTTTGGTAGGTTCTTGATTAACTATGGCATCAAAGGTTATAGGGAGAAGGCAGGAGAATGGGGTTGAGAGGGATAATAAATCAGCCGTGCTAGAACAGCGGAGCAAACTCAATGGCCTGAATGGCCTAATTCTGCTCTTATGTTTTATGGTCTTATGGTCTAAGATAAAAACGCCTGAAAGCATGTTCTAACACAGCTTCTATACGACTGTTATAAAACTATTGAATGATCCTCTAATACAATTGTAAGGACTCTTGACTTTACAATCTACCTGGTTTTAACTTTGCATCTTGATGATGGGTATCAGCCCAACAAGTCAACTCTTTATTTCTCTCCATAGGTGCTGCCCATGTGTACTGCTCAATGTAAAGGCATGTCTTGTTTTGATGACCTATTTCAAGATTTCCCCAACAACCACTGTGAGAAGCTGCCTGAAAATTATTAATTAAAATATTGTGTTCTATTTAAACTTGTTGCCCTGCTATAACTGAATCACAAGCAGGTGCCTGAAAGATTAGACAAAGGGAGATCACTTACCTCTGGAGTGCTGAGTGTGGATGGAAGTGCACATGGGCCCCAGGGGCTGAGCTGGCAAGCAGAGTGCTGGACCCAAGCTGAAGTGCTATGCCACTCGCTAAGCTGCCTAACCTGGTCGTTGACCTCTCTGGAGATCTTGCTGTTATTTTCAGGGACATTACTTAGATAAACTGCCAGAATTTTGAGTGCTTGGAGACAAGTATTTGAAGTGTAATGCATTTACTCCCTGTTGAGGTCAAGTGCAAATTCCATGAACACCTGAGCAGTCTCCAACTTGAGAGTATAAACATCGAAACCGCGAACTTCCAGTAAACCTTCCCCTTCTATCCCCTTCCCCGACGTTTCCTTTCTCCCTCCTCCTTCAAAGTTAAAGTTATATATATATGTATTACTTATAACGCTAAAATTCATCTTTTTCCAGGCAGCCACAACACAAAGAAACCCAGCAAAACCCATTAAAAAAGACCATCAAACACCTAATGTGTGAAAAAAGAACAGATCATGCAAACAATAACAAGTAAACAAATAATACACAGAACTAATGTTTACAAAAGTGAGTCCACAGCCACAAAGCCAGTTCATCACTGCTGCCAGGTCCAGGAGCCCATTAGTTACAGGCCACAGTTTCATTCAGAACAGAGATGAGTGATCTGAACACCCCTTGCCTCCAACCCCAACACCCCAACCTTTTTGATAAGGCACTGCACTTAAAATTGAACAAACATCAGTCCATTCTTCTTTCTCTCCACCACCCTCTGTAACTGCCCATCACCCATAATCTCCTCCCATTGGTTCCTCTCCCTTTATTCCAAGCTCCATCATCCTCTCCTTTCAGATTCCATCTTCTTCAGCCCTTTGTCACTTCCACCAATCACCTCCCAGTCTCTGACATCATTCCCTCTTCTCCAACCAACAGCCCTCCTCACTTGGATCTACCCATCACCTGCAATTTCCTACTACACCCCTTCCCTCCACCTTTTTGATCTGGCAATCACCTCTCTTCTTTTTTGCCTGTTTTTGGGTCTTGACACAAAACGTCAACTGTCCATTTCCTTCCTCTGATGCTGACTGAACTGTTGAGTTCCACCAGCATCTTGTGTGTTGCTCCAGATTCTGGTGTCTCCAACCTTTGCTGATGTTTAGACTTCACAACTGGCTCCTTTCACCTCTACATCAGTATCATCTTTCCCTTCTCCCGAATGCATTTCTCTAACAGTCTACTCAATGCATCTCGACAGCCCACTCTGTTGTCATGTTCCACATATACTTCCAAAGCAATCCTTGAGGATTCAGGTTGACTCCATTTCTGGAGGTTTGGATGCTACAGATGTATTTATGTAGCATCTGAAGATCTTGTCTTTGATGGCTCATGTGGTGTTTGATGGGACAGGTGTGTTGCTGTTTCCATCCATTGACAACATAAATGTTCCTTCAATTCCCTACAGAAATTATTACTGGATATAATTTATGTTTCTATCCCAGTAACTCCCTGGCACTATTTCCTATGCTAATGAACCATATTATCTGCATATGATGTTTTTTTTTTCTTCCTTTTGTTAGGATTAAGAACCTTTCAGTAAGAGTTCAGCAACACTCTGATACTTTGCAATATTATGGACATTTTTGTTCCAATTATGTTCTTCAGCCAAGTCAAGTTTATTGTCATTTCACTATATACATGTATATAATGTATTTAATCATAGAATGTATATAGAAATGAGACAGTGTTTCTTCAAACCAGGGTAAAACACAGTGGTACACATTACACACAGATCGCATAATAACTTCTGAAAGTAAGGATAAGATCTAGAGTTGAATTATGCAAAAATAACAAACTAAAGAACATAAATTAAAAAAATTAAATATTGTAGGATACAGAACAGAGAACCAGTGACAATTCAAATAGTATGCAACAGGGAGGTCAGAAGCCTAATGGTCTAATGGGGTCAGTACTGGGCTGGCTACTTTCCACATTGTTGTCAGTGGTTTAGATAATGCAATTGATGGCTTTGTGGCAAAGTTTGCGGATGATATGAAGATAGGTGGAGGGGTAGGTAGTGCTGAGGAAGTAATGTGATTGCAGTAAGACTTAGAAAAATTGGAAGAATGGGCAAAAAAGTGGCAGATGAAATACAATGTTCGGAATACACTATACCTCCAATCTTGGTGTCATCTGCAAATTTGCTGATCTAGTTAAACACGTTATTCTCCAGATCATTGAGGTAGATGTCAAACAACAAAGGACCCAGCATTGATTCCTGCGGTACACCATTAGACACAGGTCTCTAGTCAGAGAAGCAGCCCTCTGCTACTAATTCCTGGCTTCTCCCACAAAGCCAATGTCTAATCTAATTTAGTACCTCATCATGAATGGTGAGTGACTAACCTTCCATGCCCCTGATGGACGATCCCTCACAGCTGTTCTCACAGTCCTTTATAGGGGCTTCCAGTCCAGTGCTTGGTTGCTCCCATACTGGATGGAGGTGCTAATTGTCAGAACACTCTCAATGGTGCTCCTGTAAAGTGCCATTATGATGGTGGTGCGGGGAGCCTCACTTGCCTTAATCTGCTTGGGAAGTGGAGACACTGCTGTACCTTCCTTGTTCAGAGAGATGATATTAAAAGACCAGGTGAGGTAATTTCTGTTGTTAACTTATTTTTTTCTTGTAAAAGTTCTTTTTAACACCCTGGCTAAGATTTTTACTGCTATGCTGCAGGTATTTCACTTTAGCAATTCCGAAAGAGCAGCCTGCTCTGTCTTCAGCTTGTTTGGGTTTGAGCTGAGAAAAGGGGCTTCGTTGTTTAACTTAGGAATGTGATGTCATCTAATCAGGATGGTGGAATTGGGAGAAGACAGGAGAGAAGATGGGTGAGGATGCCACCCTGTTGCACAAGGTGCTTTGTGCCAAAGAATGGCATCAAGGAAGAAGAATCAATACTCCCGTGGGAGATCCCATTTATTCAAGATGGATTTCAAGCGACTTTCAGAAGATGTTGTGTGCGTTCACGCAGACCGAGGGTCCAACGTGTAAGTTACAGACAACTTCAAGATGAGCTCCAACCTATGTGCACATTCAACTATTTAATCATGATGGGCCCTTTTTTTCTTTACTTTTCTTTAATAACTCATTGGTTAAGTTAATGCTCATAAATATACTTCCTTTATAATTATTTTCAGTGCACGATCTGCCACTTTCTGCCATAGGGCAATTGCCGGGGGCAGTAAATCACACAGCATTCACACAAACCAGGATTTTGGAGGGCTTGAATTCCCAACCTCACAGGTTTGTCGGGACCAAAATCATATACACCCTAGATGTACGGAGCCTGAGAAATGTGGGTTCCTCACTGCAGAGTCCAGTAGCTGTTAGTGAGGTGGTAATGAACCACATTCACAGAAACGCCCAGTAAAAAGGGGTTTCATGTATCTGGTTCTATGTGCCTGTGATGCTGCTGTAACTTCCTAACATTGTTTCCTGTGCTTATCATTATCATCATCATCATGTGCTATGTCATATGACCTGGGCGATCATTGTCTATGGCCATGACTGTTCTTGGTAAATTTTTCTACGGAACTGGTCGGCCATTGCCTTCTTCTGGACAGTGTCTTTACAAGACAAGTGACCACGGCATTATCAACACTTGCTCCCTATAAGCAATAGAAAATCTACACCTGCCCATTGAACTCATCCTCATCTCCAATCGGCGCCCCAAATAGTCCTTCCAGGTAAGGTAACGTTTCACCTGCACATCTGTTGGGGTCATCTATTGTATCCAGTGCTCCCGATGTGGCCTCCTCTATATTAGTGAGACATGATGTAAATCGTGGGACAGCTTTGTTGAGCACCTCCATTCCATCTACAAAAGTGGAATTTCCTAGGGGCCAACCGTTTTAATTCCGATCCACTTATCCATTCCAACATGTTGGCCCATGGCCTTTTCTTCTGCTATGAGGAGGCCACTCTCAGGGAGAAGGAACAACATCTCATATTCCGCTTAGGTAGTCTCCAACCTGATGGCATGAGCATTGATTTCTCCTTTCGGTAATTTTTTCCATCCCTGTTCCCTCTTCTTCTATTTCTAACTCTGGCCTCTTACCATTTCTTCTCACCTGCCTCTCTCCTCTCCTTAGTGTCCCTCCAACTTCCCTTTCTCCCATGATCCACTACCTTCTCCTGTCAGATTCCTTCCTCTCAGCCCCTTTACTTTACCCACACACCTGATTTCACTTATCACCTTCTAGCTAGCATTCTTCCCCTTCCCCCACCTTTTAATTCTGACATCTTCCCCCTTCCTTTTTCAGTCCTGATGGACACTCTCGACCTAAAACATTGACTGTTGACTTCCAAAGATGCTGCTTGTGTTTTGCTCGTAATTCCTTATAATGTAATTTAAAATGTGTTCAGTATTTTTACTGTATATTGCTATAATACCCTGTAATTTAATTAAAATTTTGATTCTCATTTTCTTACGGTAGATTGCTTTAATTCCTTCCAGTTTAATTTATATTTTGGTACTTATTTTTCGACTGCAAATTGCTATACAGTAATTCCTTATAATTTGTATTCCTTGATTATTTTGTTTTCTTTCACTCATTTGTCTTTACTTCACTCTCAAAGTTCTCATCATTTTATTGATTATTGAACAGTACTCATATTTATTGTATACTTCTCCTGTCTCTGTATGATTTTCTTCCCTTATTTCTTTATTTGCCTCTGCCGTGACATCACTATGGGAACATTTCCCTTCTACTACTACTTGTGACAGTTTTAATTGTTTGCAGGTACAGTTCTGTTGCAGGCTCTTGATTGAATGGATGTGGAGAAAATAATTCTTCCTGTGAGAGAATCTACACCCAGAGTCACCGATAGAATCACTCATGTAATGCAGAGGTTAAATGTAATCTTTTCACTTTTGAACCAGCTTCCTCAAGGGACAGTTAAAGCACTTTCTTTGAATATTTTTAAGAATAAAGTTTAAAGTTCAAAGTAAATTTATTATCAAAGTACATATATGTCACCATATACAGCCTTGAGATTCATTTTCTTGTGGGCAATCACAGTAAATAAAAGAAACACAATAGAATCAATTAATACCTTTACTCTTCACTGCATAGCTATGAATGTTTGAATTTTGAATTGACTTTATTCCTTATCGTCCGTGAGCCAGGACCCCAAACTTGGGCCACCAGTACCATCTGAGGGGAATAATTCTTATAGTGATTTATGACAAGATATATACCCTGTTAAAATCCAGCAACAATGAATATATAATTGACACAGTTTTTTTATAACAAATAAAACATTTATTAAACACTGCTCAAAAAAACCCAAAAGTAAACAAACGACTAACTTAACTGGAAATCAGCTGCTGTACGGCAACCCAAACAGTTCTTAAAGTGAGAAATGCAAACGCAGTTCTTTAAAGTAGTATTGCAAAAGTCCAAATGACTTACAGTCAGTTAGGAGAGATTTCCCCTGAAGTAATAAATTCTCTTTTGTGATGTTACAGCTGATCTCAGCCGAAGTATGTCTTGCCCGAAGGATTTACGATTGAAGGAAATAAAATGGCTTAAAGGCACTGACCTTTCCTTGGTGAAACTCTGCATCCAACTCTTTCTGCTGTATCTCGGACACAGGTTACTAACTCCTTGTATGAAGATTAAATAAGGTTGAACCTGTTTTACCACCGACAACATCAACTTTCCCTGACCCTTCAGCTTCCCAAACTTCGATAAATCTTCACTGTCCGACTGGACTTTAACTGGCCGTGATTTTCAGAACTGCTGGCACAACAATTCTTACAGTAGAAATTAAAACTCCACTTTTGAAACAAAACTGTGTCATAAAATCAAATACACAGCAGAACGGAGTCACTGTCAACTTAAGCCACGAATTGCCCTGCATCACAGGGAGGGGTTGTCCTTTTATACCCTGTTGAAAAAAACTATCACATGACCTCTTAGTGGCGGGAAAATTAGGTCACTCCACCATCACAAGACCATTACATCATGCCCAGCAGAGCCTCAATTACATCATGGTCATGTGACAGGCACAAGATACCCACGGGTACGTAACAACCCCTAGTGCTAGAAAGTATGAGATAGCATTGCAGCAGTGGTAGCTTTCTGTGTGTGACCACTCAATTTATAACCCCATGCCAAAACACACTTTTGAAAAATATACATAGCACACAATAAAGCATTCTATTCAAACTGATGGTTCTCTCATATTATTGATGCTTTGTCTTTGAAAATTGGTGGGAATATATCTCAGACTATAGGTTTTTCAGAAAAATTAGTATCTCTACAAATGTTAACTATTACTGGCAGTGACAACACAGTGACAGACAGACAGAATGACATACTTTATTGATCCCGAGGGAAATTGGGTTTCATTACAGCTGCACCAACCAAGAATAGTGAAGAAATATAGCAACATAAAACCATAAATAATTAAATAATAAGTTAATCATGCCAAGTGGCATGATTATAAATTGCTTTACTATACTATACATCACACAAGCTGTTCTTCTGTTTTCATGTTCAGTTTCACATTTATATCTTGTATATACATACATAAGTTCCACTTATACATACATTTATATCACCTTTATAGAAGGTGCTTTCTTCACCAGCAATGTTAATTTGATTTTTTTTTCTGTTTCCGGTACTGTTGTGGTGGGATAGCCCTGCACAACAGAGGAGAGAGAAGAGTAGAGTAGATTTAGATCTGGAGTAGCTGAATCACTTTGCTTCAGAATGGAGAGCCATAAGCACAAAGAATCTATGAAGAAGCAGTGTATCATACACTGGAAAACATCAAAAGAAGACAACCATTTAGTTAGTCCTCAAGACTACGAATCCTGGAAAACATTACTTGAAGCCAAACTAAGAAACTATGCCCCTATTTTAGATGTTGCTAAAGAAATTGGAGAAAAAGAAGTCCCAGGAATCTACTATCACCGAAAATGACAAAGTCTCATGAAGAGAGACAGACACTCTGAAAAGAAAGGCAAGGAAAGCATTACTGGTGAAGTTGGTGTGAATACCTGTACATCAAAAAGGCCAAGTAGGAGATCTTCTTCAGAAGCAAGGGTGTATGATCAAATCTGCATTTTTTGTAATAAGGTAAATTTCTGAAGGGCTCCAAGTCACGTGAACTTACACAAGCTGTACAACTCAGAGCTGACCCAAAAGGAAGATGAAAAGATTCTAACAGTAACAAGCAGAGACATGGTTGCTGCAGAGGCCCACTATCATGTTTCATGCTATAAGGATTATACAAGAATCCAGGAAAAGGAACCTGAGTACAAAGAGAATGATGATGAAACAGATGGTGATGGACTATATAAAAGGATTGAAAGGGAAGCCTATGAGGGGTGATTTTGGGTTCCTCACTGCAGACAGGAGAGAAGATGGGTGAGTCAATTTTAGAAAACCGAGCACATTTATTTTTCAACATAGACCCCTCCTACATTTACACACTTACTCCAGCAGGCGTGCAGCATACAGATCTTGGACATCCGGAAAGTGTCCACAGTAGGGGTGATTGATAAGTTCGTAGCCTAACATAGAAGGAGATGAGTTATACAGCTCTCGTTACATGCACATGCAGTTCAACTCTTCGAGTGATTACGCAGAAAGTTTAAAGTTAATAACTCACCTCCTTCTACCTTAAGCCTCAAACTTATCAATCAGCCCTAATGAGTTCATAACTTCAAACTCTGTAATCTGCTTCTGAATGGAGGAAGGTGGATTACAGACCAAAGGTACGGGAGAAGATATTGTATGCAACTGTGAATGACAAATGTTACAGAATCACATCTCAAGAGAGTGAGGAGGTGTCAGCTCTTCAGTGTCAACAACAAGAATCAGATGGCTGCTTACTTCTCCATGCTGCCCATGCCGCAAGAGAGGGATACCAATCTGTAGTGATCTGCTTAGAAGACACAGATGTCTTTATCATGTCTTCAGCATTTTGTGACAAGATTGAGGCCCCATTGTTCCAGAAGTGTGACATTGGAACCTGTACAAGGCTTATAGACATCAGGAAGGTTGCTGCCACTGTTGGCGTAGGGGTCTGTAAGGCTCTCATTGGGTTGCACGCATATACAGGATGTGACAGCGTAAGGGCTTTTGCAGGAAAAGGGAAGACAAGAGCCCTAAAACTTCTGACCAGCCACAGGGAAACTCAGGACACATTCTTAGAGTTGGGTCTGGAATGGGACCTCTCCACAGAACTGATGGGCAAACTGGAGGCATTTACATGTCTCCTGTATGCCCCAAAAGTACCAGCCACCATGTTCCCTGAGACAAAAAAGGTGAGATTGTAAGTCATCAACTCCCACCATGCAAGGACTACTTATCAAAACGTGCACAGCGAGCCAACTACCAGGCTGGTCTATGGAGAAGATATTTGAAGAAGGACCCACAAGTGCCAAGCCCTGTTGGCAGAGGATGGAAGATGGAGTGGGAAGAGGAAGCTGAAGAGTTGGTGGTGCTCCGGATGGAAGGCCAGCCAGCACCCAATGCCATCCTGGATCTACTGACCTGTAACCGTCCAAAAAATTGTTCACTCCCAAGATGGATGTGTGTTGCAAATGGCCTTAGGTGTACTGACATGTGTAGACTGGCAGACTGTGAGAACCAGGCATCCACCTCAGAGAGTAAGGAAAGTTCAGATGAAGATGTGGAGGATGTGGAAGACTTGGAAAATTATTATTATTACTAGGTTATGAAAGTATGGAACACAAAGTATGGAAAGCAGTCTTTGATCAAATATATTCATTTCACAACCAAATGGGGCCTGAGTTATGGCCATGTGGAACCTCACGTTTGAATTATTGTACTGTAATTCTATATGCTATGACAAAAGCTTAAGATTGTTTTGATTTGATACAACAATATGGAAAATATCATGACATTGATAAGACTCCAGAAATCTCTCCAAATGAGGTTTTTTACCTTTTGGGGGGAGGGGGTGGGGTAACATTTTCTGCTGTACTGATGTCAATATGGAATATATACTAAAAGTGATTACTTATTTGAAGTAATAAAGCTACCACTGGTGCAATGCTATCACATATTTTCTAACTCTAGGGATGTACACCTTGCCAAAAATCACCATGAGCATTATTCCCCTCAGATGGTACCGACCAACCCTACTGGCTCATGAACTATCACATCCTTCACACAGACGAGGAATAAAAATCTTTACTTTAAACTATAGAATTATCAAACTATAAAAGTTTGTTAAAATTTTAGATAATATGTCAAATCTTCACAAACTTCTAAGAAAGTAGAGGGGCTGCCATGCTTTCTTCATAATGCTATGTATGCACTGGACTCAGGACAGATCCACTGAAGTGATAACACTGAGGAATTTAAAGCACTTGCATAACATCTGCCTTTGACAGCATGTTAACTACAGTCAGGATCATAGAGGAGAACTCATTGCATGTAAAACAGTCACCACTTAATCATCAAGTGTTCCAGATCAGGGTAACAAGGGTCCATCAAGACCTCTGCGTCTGAGCAGCACAAAGAGATTATCATGAAACACAGATCCGCAACTTTTGCCTTCTTCATATCAGCAGTCTGGTCCATCTAGTGTATGGAGAAGCCCGAGGGCTTTACCAACATATCCAGCATGTCCGATGTGAGCCATGTCTTCGCAAAACATAGAACACAACAACTCCTCATTTCCATCTGATACAAGAATCTTAACCTTAGGTCATCAGTCTTGTTCTCCAGCAACTGTATATTTGCTAACAAGATACCGGGTAGAGGGTTTCATTCCCCAGAATTTCAGTATTGCTTGGAGTCCTCCTGTCCTCCCCCTCTTTCAGCTGTGGCAATGCACCTTCATCCACTTAAAGGTGCTGTAACTGGATCCTTGAGAGTTAAATCTGCCAAGAAGATTGTGAAATCACTGGTTCAAAAGTATGTTGCTTAAAAAGAAATTACAGTCTGCAGATTGCAATGAGAGTAATTCTGAAGAAGGATATTGGACGTTTTATAAGCAACCTGCAACATGCCGCTATGGTTCACCGGCACCATCTTGGACACTTCTTTGCCAAAAGTGGTAGGAATGGAAATTTAAGATTAGAATTGGATAGCCATCTCCTTGTTAACTGGCAGAGCAGTCTTGAGTGCTGAGTTGCACAGCGGTGTAGTGGTTAGTGCATCACTCTGCAGCGCCTGCAAAGTCTGTTCCCCAAAGTTTTATTCCCATCGCTGTCCATGTGGAGTTTGTGCATTCTTCCCATGTCCATGTAGGTTTCTTCTGATTTTCGCTTCCATTCCAAAGGTGTACAGGTTAGGGTTAGTGAGCTTTGGGCTGCCGTTTCGGTACAGAAGCTTCCCTCAGCACAGCCCTTGCTGCTTTGATTTGCTGATGCTTTTTGCAATATGTTTCAATGTTTACATGTACATGTAAATAAAGCTATTCTTTACTTTTACTTCAGAGTTCCCATTTTTCTTATATTTCCTCATGACATGAAAGGAGATCATTTGGTCCATTTGATCTCTGTGATTTAAATATGTCTTCCTTGTGTTTCCCTGCAGCCTATTCCCTTTCTCATGCTCGGCAATTCCTGCAGAGAGCAGTGGACTCAGCCTCATACATCAGAGGCACATCACTCCTACCACTGGGAGTATTTACAGGAGGCATTGCCTCAAGGCGGCAACATCCATCATCAAATGTCCCCAATCCTCTGGACCATGCCATCTTCATATAGCTACCATTAGGCAGGAAGTATAGAAGCCTGAAGTCCTACATTACCAGATTCAAGAACAGTTACTTCCCTTCAACCACTGGGTACATGAACCATCTTGTATATTTATCATTAACCCTTTGAGCACTTTGCTTTACAATGGACTTCTTCTGTTCTAATTGTGTCATTTCTTGCATAGTTCTATATAGTATGTCATGATACAGTTGTAGGGTCATAGAAAACTACAGCACAAGCACAGCAGGCCCTTTGGCTCATTTAGTCCATGCCAAACCATTTAAACTGCCTAGTCCCATTGATCTGCACTCAGACCATAGCTGTCCATATGTCTCCCTTTCATGTACCTGTTCACTGTACATTTGTAATGTTACTGTGACACAGTAATTTCTTTTGGGATCAATAAAGAATCTATCTATCTATCTATCTACCTATCAAAACTTGTCTGATTGTTGAAATTAAAATCACATCCATCAGATGTACTGGCAGCTCATTCCTCACATCACCCTCTGAGTGAAGAAGTTTCCCCTCATGTTCCCCTTAAACATTTCACCTTTTTGTTGGCCAGAAAGAATGACAAGCTTCAAATCAGTGAATTCAAATGAATCAAGGACAGTGGAAGCAGTCTTTGTTCTTGATGTGTGCTTGGGGGATGGAGGCTGCCATTTTGTGAAGACACTCGATTCTCCATTTTGTGAGCTTGACATGCTGGACTTGATTAGTGTTTTAAAGAAGACACAAAGACCAGGTAATCTGCTGGACTGGAGGTCATTTCCAAATAAGGAGTTATTTGTGAGGTGTTGTTTGGTTGGCTATAACATGCAGGATTGTGAATGCCTGAGGTGAATCAAGCTCATTGCTGACTGAGAACAAAGAGCCATGAGTCAGCAACTGTCCCTTGATGGGAAGAGGACAATAGATGGATGCTGGCTTGGACCAGAGCCAATGACCAGGTGTTAAAGGCCAGACACATGACCTGTGGCCAATGACACGGGAATGCGACATTTGAATTGATAAGCAATGGATATAAAAGTGGATGCTTTGTGTGCGCCGGTGGCGATAACTTCGAAGAATAACCATCGCAGACACAAGCGAGAAGAACCCTGCGTGAAGTACGTGGAGAGTGAGTCGGGACCACGAGGAACAAGGAACGCCTGGCCAGCGTAAATTCCTCCGCCCGGGTAATACCTTTGCTATTCTTTGACTATCCAGGGGAGTCAGGGGTACTTAGCAGGTGTGCGCACAAGGTATTTAGTGTATGAATTCACGTGTTTGTTAGTTTGAACAATAAAGGTAATTGTCAGTAAATAAAGATCTCTCTGTGCCTCACTCAGAATCATTGGAAGAGGCAGAAGCGATATCTCTCTCTCTCGCTCTTTTCCAACACTTTCATCCTTAACCTAGTTAACTTCTAGTTGTAGTCTCACCCAACCTCAGTGGAGAAAAAGTTGCTTGCAGTTATATTATAAATACCTGTCATAATTTTCTATACCTCTATCAAACCTTACTCCAGTCTTCTATGTTCTAGGGCATAAAGTTCAAACCTATTCAATCTTTCCTTAAAACTTAAGTCCTCCAGTCCCAGCACCATCCTTGCAAATTTTCTCTGTGCTCTTTCAATTTTACTTACATCTTTCCTGTAGGTAGGTGACCAAAACTGCATGCTATATTCCAAATTAGGCCTCACCAATGTCTTATCTGTTAATTTTTATTCTTGAGAATATTGTGTATCTGATGCTATGTGACTGTGATGCTGCTGCATGTTTTTCACTGCACCTGTGCAGAGATGAACTGGTGCAGATGATAATAAACTTGACTTTTTTTCTTTCAACTTTCTGACGTCCACCTGCACTAGGTAATTTACAGTAGTCATATAACCTTTCACACCACGTGTCTTTAGGATGAGGAAGGGAACTCACACATTCATTCAGAAATGTTTACAGCCAGGGGAAGAGTATGTCAGCTCCATACAGACATTACAGAAAGTCAGGGAGTTGGAGCAGCGAAACACCACATCAACTGTGAAAGCACCATGCATGTTTGTGTATGTGCATGTATGTGTTCATGTATGTGCATAGCTGAGCTTGTACATGTGTGAATGTGTACGCATGCATGCATATATACTTACTGTTTGTATGTATGTGATCAGCACCGGCTACCAGCTTCTCATTCACTGCTGCCGGAAGATGTTGTCTGCATGTGATGGTCTCCCTCCCTCTCACTTGCTGCTCCAAAAGGAAGGTCCCTACGATCGATTGGTCCCTCTCTCCCTCAGTGCAGTTGGAATATGCTGCCAGAGTTCTGGGTCTTGGGCAAGATTTAATCTACATCATAATGTGTTTCTGATTTCTGGTCACTCCTTTTTTGTTTTTACTTTGAGCAATTTTGATTGGTGTAGCCTACAGATAATGAACTGACTTGAACAGAATATACCTGGACTCTTTTTGATTTTGTGTTTTTATCTTGTGTTTTTCACTCTTTTTTTGTCACCCTTTACACTATTAGTATTTTTTTTGCATGTAGGTGGTTTGATATTTTTCTTTGAATGGGTTCCATGTCTTTCTTTGCTTCATGGCTGTCTGTGGGGAAGATGAATTTTAGGATTGTGTACTACATGCATACTTCAATAATAAATGTTCTTGGAATCTTGAATATATAAATTTAAATGTAATTTGAATCATTATGGATTTCTGCTGAGAGTTCATTGAACTGAAATGCGAATCTTGTTGTATTTAGTCCAGATGCCACCTGACCTGAGTATCCTCTAGCATATTCAGCTTTTATTTCAGATTTCCAGCATTTGCAGTTTTGGTTTTTGCTGTCAAAGTTCCTTAGTTGCTCTGGCCAATTTTTATCCCTAAAACAGCAAATTTTCTCTTGGCGAAGTGGAACATTAAATTGCAAAACCAACCAATCGTATAAAGGGTGAAATTTGATATTTGGCTGAATTAATAAGTCCTCCAAAAGATTCTCTGATGTGTATTTTTTTCAGTGGTGGTCATAGCTCAGTGGATTGCGTAGCTCCGCAGTCAGTCGGCTGTGAGTTCAATTCCTACTCAAAAAACCTCAGCATAAAGATTTAACTTGATCTCCCACTGTAGTACTTAGGGAATACTGTGTTTTATGAGGACCAATACACAAAATGCTAGAGGAATTCCATGGGCCAGGCAATATCTAGAGAGAATTGAATAGGTGGTGTTTTGGATCAAGACCCTTCATCAGGACTTGAAAAAAGGAGGGGAGCAGTGAGAGAGGGGTGTAACAGAACTTCTTTTGAAGAGGCAAGGGAAGTATCTTCAAGGTAGTCAAACCGCAAAGACATTTTGGGTGGAGCAGCAAATTAGAGACACAAAAGAGTGTGTTGGCCCGAAACACTGACTTTCAATTTCCCAACGTAGATACTGCCTGACCTGCTGAGTTCCTTTAGCAGCTTGCTCCAGTTTTCCAACATTTGCAGAATCTCTTGTCTTGTGAGATGAGGTCTTTCAGAAACAATTTCAAAGAAGAAGATTGTAGTAGTCTCATATTTCCACATTACAGAGAAGAAGTCCATTTGGTCAACTATTAACACAGCAAAATCATTCTCCCATTAATTTTCTTTATAATTTATTCTCCACTCATTCTTGCACTAGCATCAACATTGCCTACATCATCATCGTTATGTGCCTGTTTGTATGACATCGGCAATCTGATCTCACGACCATGATTGTTCTTGGTAAATTTTTCTACAGAAGTGGTTTGCCTTCTTCTGGGCAGTGTCTACACAAGACAGGTGATCCCAGCCATTATCAATACTCTTCAGAGATTGTCTGCCTAGAGTCAGTGTTTGCATAACCAGGAGTTGTGATATGCATCAGCTGCTCATACGCTCATCCACGATCATCTAACAAAACTAATGTAGCATGCCTGGCGCCCTGTTGCACTCTCAATTATAAGCAAATGATTTGAGAGGCTGGCAAGTGACTACATCTGCAGCTTGCTACCACCCACACTGGACTCCCTACGATACACCTACCGTGGAACCGATCTACTGAAGACACCATAGCCACAGCACTACACACTGTCCTCACTCCTGGAGAAGAGGGATACCTATGTTAGAATGCTGTTCCTGGACTACAGTTCAGCATTCAACACCATAATTCTCTCCAGGCTTGACAGGAAACTAAGAGACAGCGGCCTGCACCCTACCTTGTGCAGCTGGATACTAGACTTCCTATTGGATCGCTGACAGGTGGTAAGGATGGGTTCCCTCAACTCTGCCCCCCCCGACCCTCAGCACAAGTGCCCCCCAGGGTTGTGTCCTGTGTCCCCTTCTCTACTCCCTTTACACCCACAACTGTGCTGCCACACACAGCTCCAATCTGCTGATCAAATTTGCAGATGAGGCAATATGATCGGCCTTATTTCTAGCAGTGATGAGACAGCCTGCAGATGAGAGGTAAACACCCTGATAGTGGTTCCAAGATAACAACCTCTCTCTCAATGGCCAAAAAAATGAAAAAGCCTTTCTCATGGGTGGGTATGGCCACAAGACAACGGAGGTATAAAACCAGGGTTTTTCTTCTCCGAGCTGGGCTGCTGCCCAAGGCTGATGAGCCCCATCTGCCCGGGTGACTAGTACAGTGCACAATATTTCAAGTGTAGTCTGAACAGAGTATTAGAGCTGTAACATTATCTCACAGCTCTTGATTCAATCCCCCCCAATGATGATGGCCAACACACCATAGGCCTTCTTAACAGCCCTATTAATTTGTGTGGCAACTTTGAGGGATCTATAGATGTGGATCTCAAGAACCCTCTATTCTTCCACACTGCTAAGAATTCTGCCAGTATCCCTGTATTCTGCCTTCAAATTTGGTTTTCCAAGATGAATCACTTCACACTTTTCGGGTTGAACTCCATCTGCCACTTCTCAGCCCAGCTCTGTATTCTGTCAATGTCCTGTTGTAACTTACAACAATGTATAAACAATCCACAACTCATCAAATCTTCCACAAAGAGTTAGATATCATGAGGATGTGAAAGACAAACAGAATGCTTTCCTAAACACCCCATTGCTTGGCACAGAAGTGCACTGTGTATGTTATTTGCCAGTGATATTATACCTCTCTTTGATGCGTATAAAATAATTAACACTGTTGCGAAACTGTATTTTGATTCCAGATGCTATTAATTTCACAAGTTAATTAATTTTACCACACATGCCAGTGATAATAAACCTGATTCTGATTCTGAATCTGAATTGGTTAGCTAAATTCAAAGCCTGGGGCTGGCTAGAGACCCTTTAATTTTTCATTAATAGACCATCAGATATAGGAGCAGAATTAGACCATTTGGCCCATTAAGTCCTCTCCGCTATTTCATCATGGCTGATCCTTTTCCCTCTGAGCCCCTTGCCTTCTCCCTGTAACCTTTCATGCCCTGACTAATCAAGAATCTATCAACTTCTGCCTTAAATATACACAAAAGACTTGACCTCCACAGATTCACCACTCTCTGGCTAAAGAAATTCCTCCTCATCTCTATTCTAACTGGGCATCCCTCTGTTCTGAAGTTCTGTCCTCTAGTCTGACACTCCCCTACCATCAGAAGCATCTTCTCCACATCCACCCTTTCGAGGCCTTTCAACATTCGGTAGGTTTCAATGAGATCACCTCTGATTCTCCTGATTTCCAGTGAGTACAGACCTAGAGCCATCAAATGCTCTTCATATGATAGGCTTTTCAATCCAAGAATTATTTTCATGAACCTCCTTTGAACCCATTCCAACGTCACCATATCCTTTCTTAGATAAGGGGCCTCACCAGTGCCTCAGAACGTCTCAACTTTACATTGTTGCTTAATAAAGACTATGTTATTCATATTCCAAAAGGATGCAGAAAGTGAATTTCATGCTGACAATAAACTGAGCTTTCAAGAACACATGCTACAATTTGAATTAATTTCAGTAAAAATTACACTTTATTATTTGGATATTAAACAGATTAAAAGATCACTTGATTAGCACTTATTCATATGGAATGAGAAGTGGAGTAATAGGTCTATTCACCTACTCTTACTCACTCTAAATGAACTGATAGTTGGTAAATGGCTTATTATTGTTATGGGGAGTCATAGAGTCAAGCAGCAAGGGAAGAAGCCATTTGGCCCATCTAGTCCATGGCAGCCAAGATTCCCATTTAAGTTAGTTCCATTTGTTTGGATTTGGCCTATGAATCTTTCCTATCCCTGTTCAAATATCTTTTAAATGCTGTTGTAATACTTGCCTCAACCACTTTTGGTCCCTCAAGTTCCCATTGAATCTTTTACCTCTAAATTTAAGATTAGCTTTCTTTGTCACAGGTATATTGAAACATATACAACATGCAGTGAAGTTCATTGTTACATCAGCCAACACAGTCTGAGGATGTGCTGGGGGCTGCAGACACGTGTCACCAAGCTTCCAGCGCCAACTGAGCATGTCCACAATTTTTTTAACCCATATATCTTTGGAACTTGGGAGAAAACTGGAGCACCCGGAGTTAACCTATACAGTCACGGAGAGAACATGTAAGCTCCTTACAGCCAGTGTTGTGAATTGGACTCCGATCAGTCACTGAGGAAGTACAGGAGCATAAAGACACACACTTAATGTTTCAGGAACAGCTTCTTCCCCACTGTCATTGGATTTCTGACTGGACAATGAACCCATGAACATTACCTCAATATTCTTTCTCTCTCTTTGTGCACTACTTATTTGCTTCTTTTTATTGTAATTTTTATTTTAATTCTTCTTATTGTAATTCACAGTTTTTTATTATGTATTGAAATGTACTGCTGCTGCAAAACAATTAATTTCACGACTTGTGCCAGTGATATTCAATGATTCTGAGTCAGAAGTCCTATACTCTGAGAGAGTGTACAAGGCTTGGAGGTCGTGCATTGCATTTTGCAGGTGGTACTCAGTAGCTAGTGTACTAGTGATAGAGAGGGAATGTTTAGTACAGTAAGTGTGATACCAATAAAGAAAACAATGTCGTAGGAATATTACTATCAATGTTCTGACGTGACTATTTATCAAGAACACCAAGCAGATCATCAGCACTTAATGTCAAGTAACCACCTGAGATCATAAGTCAAACACAATTTAAATGGGATTCAATTAATTGCTTGCAAGTCAGATTTTGTTCCAATTTACATTATCAGCCTCCCTTTAGGACTTGCACAATTCCAGGAGCGAAGCAATTTCACCGTACCATCGCAGACGATAATGTCCTGAACTAGCAGTTATTCACTAACCCCAAAATCAGAGTTAACCACACAACAATCAAGTACTTAAATGGGTTATTGAGTAGGGTTAATTGGCAGAAGAATCAAAGGAGGTTACAAGAGAGTTTATTTAGGTCACTGTAGTTCAAGATTAAATAGCTTGCTGAAGATAATATTACAATAATAATTCATATCATAGACTGATGTGAAATTAATTTCAGATTAGATCTCATCAATTTTCCTGAAGTCATTTCTGTTGAAGTCACATTTATTACATGTGACTGGTGACTGTGGCAGAATGAATTGTCAGACCACCTTTGAGAGCAATTAACAGTCAATACATTAGCAAAGGAAGCTCAACATTTGCTCTAATTTTATATCTGATGTGGGCATCAACAGGAAGGTTGGCACATCCTAGACTGGCAACAACTTCTCTGCTTCTTCAGAAGGCTAAAGAAATGTTTAATGTCCCCTTTGATCCCCTCACTTGCTTGTATCAATCCACCACAGAAAGCATTCTATCCAGCTGTAACGCAGCTTTGTATGGTAATTGTACTGCCCAGGATTGCTAGAAATTGCAGAGAGTTTAAACACGTCACACAAACCAGCATCCTCTCCGTGGACCCTGTTCTCACTTCATGCTGTCTCACTAAAGAAGCCAGCATAATCAAGTATCCTATCCAACCTGGACATTTTATCTTCTCCCCTCTCCCATCAGACAGAAAGTACAAAAGCCTGAAAGTATATAACAATATAACAATCACAGCACGGAAACAGGCCATCTCGGCCCTCCTAGTCTGTGCTGAACTCTTAATCTCACCTAGTCCCACCTACCCGCACTCAGCCCATAACCCTCCACTCCTTTCCTGTCCATATACCTATCCAATTTTACCTTAAATGACACAACTGAACTGGCCTCTACTACTTCTACAGGAAGCTCATTCCACACAGCTATCACTCTCTGAGTAAAGAAATACCCCCTCGTGTTTCCCTTAAACTTCTGCCCTTTAACTCTCAAATCATGTGTTCTTGTTTGAATCTCCCCTACTCTCAATGGAAACAGCCTATTCACATCAACTCTATCTATCCCTCCCAAAATTTTAAAAACCTCGATCAAATCCCCCCTCAACCTTCTACGCTCCAATGAATAGAGACCTAACTTGTTCAACCTTTCTCTGTAACTTAAGTGCTGAAACCCAGGTAACATCCTAGTAAATCGTCTCTGCACTCTCTCTAATTTATTGATATCTTTCCTATAATTCGGTGACCAGAACTGAACACAATATTCCAAATTTGGCCTTACCAAAGCCTTGTACAATTTTAACATTACATCCCAACTTCTGTACTCAATGCTTTGATTTATAAATACCAGTGTTCCAAAAGCCTTCTTCACCACCCTATCTACATGAGACTCCACCTTCAGGGAACTATGCACTGATATTCCTAGATCTCTCTGTTCCTCTGCATTCCTCAATGCCCTACCATTTACCCTGTATGTTCTATTTGGATTATTCCGGCCACACTTCTCAGCATTAAACTCCATCTGCCAACGTTCAGCCCATTCTTCTAACCAGCATAAATCTCCCTGCAAGCTTTGAAAACCCACCTCATTATCCACAACACCTCCTACCTTAGTATCATTGGCATACTTACTAATCCAATTTACCACCCCATCTTCCAGATCATTTATGTATATTACAAACAACATTGGGCCCAATACAGATTCCTGAGGCACCCCGCTAGTCACCGGCCTCCATCCCGATAAACAATTATCCACCACTACTCTCTGGCATCTCCCATCTAGCCACTGTTGAATCCATTTTATTACTCCAGCATTAATACCTAATGACTGAACCTTCTTAACTAACCTTCCATGTGGAACTTTGTCAAAGGCTTTGCTGAAGTCCATATAGACTACATCCACTGCCTTACCCTCGTCAACATTCCTCGTAACGCCTTCAAAAAATTCAATAAGGTTTGTCAAACAAGACCTTCCACGCACAAATCCATGCTGGCTACTCCTAATCAGATCCTGTCTATCCAGATAATTATTAATACTATCTCTAAGAATACTTTCCATTAATTTACCCACCACTGATGTCAAACTGACAGGTCTATAATTGCTAGGCTTACTTCTAGAACCCTTTTTAAACAATGGAACCACATGAGCAATACGCCAATCCTCTGGCACAATCCCCGTTTCTAATGACATCTTAAAGATCTCCGTCAGAGCTCCTGTTATTTCTACACAAACTTCCCTCAAGGTCCTGGGGAATATCTTGTCAGAACCCGGATATTTATCCACTTTTAAATTTCTTAAAAGCGCCAGTATTTCCACCTCTTTAATTGTCATAGGTTCCATAACTTCCTTACTTGTTTCCCACACCTTACACAATTCAATATCCTTCTCCTTAGTGAATACCAAAGAGAAGAAATCGTTCAAAATCTCTCCCATCTCCCTCGGCTCCACACATAGCTGACCACTCTGATTCTCTAAGGGGCCAATTTTATCCCTCACTATCCTCTTGCTTTTAATATAACTGTAGAAACCTTTCAGATTTACTTTCACCTTATTTGCCAAACCAACCTCATATCTTCTTTTAGCTTTTCTAATCTCTTTCTTAAGATTCCTTTTACATTCTTTATATTCCTTGAGCAATTCCTTTATTCCATGCTGCCTATATCTATTGTAGACATCCCTCTTTTTCCGAATCAAATTTCTTATATCCTTTGAAAACCATGGTGCTTTCAAACCTTTAACCTTTCCTTTCAACCTAACAGGAACATAAAGATTCTGTACCCTCATAATTTCACCCTTAAATGACCTCCATTTCTCTATTACATCCTTCCCATAAAACAACTTGACCCAATCCACTCTCTCTAAATCCCTTCACATCTCCTCAAAGTTAGCCTTTCTCCTATCAAAAATCTCAACTCTAGGTCCTGTCCTGTCCTTCTCCATAATTATATTGAAGCTAATGCTATTGTGATCACTGGACCCGAAGTGCTCCCCAACACATACGTCTGTCAGCTGACCTATCGCATTCCCTAACAGGAGATCCAACACTGCCCCATCTCTAGTCGGCACTTCTATGTATTGTTGCAAAAAACTATCCTGCACACATTTCACAAACTCTAAACCATCCAGCCCTTTTACAGAATGAGCTTCCCAGTCTACGTGAGGAAAATTAAAATCTCCCACAATCACCACCTTGTGTTTACAAATATCTGCTATCTCCTTGCACATTTGCTCTTCCAACTCACACTCCCCATTAGGTGGCCTATAATACACTCCTATCAGTGTTACTACACCTTTCCCATTCCTCAATTCCACCCAAATAGCCTCCCTAGAGGAACTCTCTAATCTATCCTTCCAAAGCACCGCCATAAGATTTTCTCGAACAAGCAATGAAACACCTCCTCTTCTGGCCCCTCCTACTCTATCACACCTGAAGCAACTAAATCCAAGAATATTTAGTTGCCAATCACACCCTTCCTGCAACCATGTTTCACTAATAGCTACAACATCACAATTCCAGGTATCAATCCACGTTTTAAGCTCATCCACCTTTCTTACAATGCTCCTAGCATTAAAATAGATACACTTAAGATACTCTCCACCCACTCCTCTCTTTTCATTCCTAACAATGCATTCAAATTTATTATTCTTTTCTTTCTTCTCCCTACATCTTCGGGCTGAGCGCATCCCTTCTCCATCACCTGCCTTTCCTCCCTTACACACTGTCTATTTACTTGCTCTACTGGTGAACTAACCTCCTCTCCCATGGTTTCCTCAAATTGATTCCTGCCCCCCCCCCCCAACTTACTAGTTTAAAGTCTGTCCTGTAGCCCTAGCAAACCTCCCCGCTAGGATATTGGTCCCCCCAGGATTCAAGTGTAACCCGTCCTTCTTGAACAGGTCACGCCTGCCCCAGAAGAGGTCCCAATGATCCAGAAACTTGAATCCAGGCTCAAAACTTAAAACCAGGCTCAAGAGCAGCTTCTATCCCATTGTTATAAGACTATTAAAATGGTTCCCTAATACAATAAGATAGATTCTTGAACTCACAATCTACCTCATTGTAACCTTGGCTTTATTATCTGCCTCCTCCGCACTTTCTATGCAGCTGTAACACATTTTACCTTCTACTAACTCAATGAACTATTGCACAATATAATATAATTTTGCAATGCACATTATGCAGAATTCTTAGGATAGCTAATCTTGTTCCACTGTTTAAGAAAGGCTCTAAAAATAAACTAGGAAACTATTGGCCAGGGAGCCTGACATCACTAACAGGAAACTATTAGAAGACATTCTAAGGGATTAGATAAGTGAGTATTTGAAAAGACAGGGATAGATTAGGAATAGTCAGCATAGCTTTGTGTGTGGTAGATCAAGTCTAGCCAATTTTACAGAGCTTTTCAAGGAAATTTCCCAGAATGCTGATGAAGGCAATGCAGTGGATGTCTACATGGACTTTAGCATGGCATTTGGCAAGGTCCCACATGGGAAATTGGTCAAGTTGCTTGGCACGAAAGATGAGGGGGTAAATTGGATTACACATTGGCTTTGTGAAAGAAGCCAGAGAGTGGTAGCAGAGCAGTGCCTCTCTGACTGGAGGCCTGTAACTAGTGGTGTGACGCAGGAATCAGTGCTGGGTCTGTTGATGTTCACCATCTATATCAACAATCTGGATGGTAATGTGATTAACTGGGTCAGCAAATTTGTGGATGACACCAAGATTGGGGGTGTAATAGACATCGAGGAAGGCCATCATGCATTTCAGAGGGATCCGCAGCAGCCAGAAAAATGAACTGAAAAATGGCAGATTGAAATTACGGCAGACAAGCGTGAAGTTTTGCACTTTGGCAGGACCATCCAGGGTAGGTCTTACAAAGTGAATGGTAGGACATGGAGGAGTGTGGTAGAACAAGGGGATCTGGAAATACAGGTTCATAATTTATTGAAAGTGGCATCACTGGTAGATAGGGTTGTAAAGAAAGCTTTTGGCACATTAGTCTCCATGATTCAATGTATCGAATACAAGAGATGGGATATTATGTTGAAATTGTGTAAGATGTTGGTCAGGCCTAATTTGGAGTATTGTGTGTAGTTTTGGTCACCAACCTACAGGAAGGATGTAAACAGGGTTAAAAAAGTACAGAAAAAATTGACAAGGATGTTCCTGGTTCTAGAGGACCTGAGTTATAGGAAAGATTGAATAGGTTAGGACTGCTTTTTTAAGAACGTTGAAGATTGAGAGGATATTTGATAGAGATATAAAAAATTATGAGGGGTATAGATAAGATTAAATGCAAGCAAGCTTTTTCCTCTAAGGTTGGGTAGGTTAACTGTGAAAGTTGAGAACTTCAAGTAGAACATGAGAGGAAATTTCTTCATTCAGAGGGTCGTAAGAGTGTGGAATGAACTGCCAGCACAAGTGATGCATGCAATCTCGATTTCAACATTTGAGGAGTTTGGATAAGTACATGGATAGTAGGAGTAAGGAGAAGTATGGTCTCGGTGCAGATCAATGGGAATAGACAGTTTAAATGGTTTTCACATGAACTAGAAGGTCTGAAGTGCCTATTTCTGTGCTGTACTTCTCTATGACTCTTTGACTCCACCTCATCCTTGATTGCACCTCATCCTGGATGATGTGGGAAGGAGTGGGAGGGGTTTTCCTGTCAAGCAATGACATCTATATTACATTGGCTCCACAATTCCATTGAGCGATTGTGCATTTATATTGCACCTTCATAAGGATAAATACCAACAGTTTTTCGTCAAAAAATCCCTATCAAATAAAATTTGACAAAATATAATGAAGTGACATTAGGTAAGATAGTTAAGCCATAAGGAGATCACAAACAAGAGCAAAACTGTAGATGCTGGAATTCCAAAGCAACACACACAAAATACTGAGGGAACTCAGCCGGCCAGGCAGAAATGAGTAAACAGTTGAGATTCAGACTTCTTCCCCTTTTCCTTCCAGTCCTGATGAAGGGTCTAGGCCTGAAACATTGACAGTTTACTCTTTTCTAAAGAAGCTGCCTGGCCTGCTGAGTTCCTCCAGAATTTTGTGTGTGTAGCTGTAAGGAGTACTTCATTGGAATTGGTTACATGACGTGAGAAGTTTAGGGAAGGAATTCCATTGCTTTGGGCAAAGACATCTGAAGAAAAAGTCATTAACGGTGAAAAGATTTGGAGGCAATAAAGAGGGCTGAAACAGAATAACACATTTGGATTAATTTCAGGTTTTTAAGTTTACTCGGCTGAGAAGAGTTGTTAATTCAATGCGTCAGATTTTTAGTCACTTTTGTCTACTAATATATGCAACCCTTCACCTTTTTCAAGTCGTGTTTTACAGGCTCCGGCCTAGTCTTTGCCAGCACAGGAAACTGAGAAAAATGACCAAAAGCTAGTCACAATGACTTTGCATGGACAAGCAGTTCTTGAAAGAAAACCCGTGAATGATGAAAGCCGCCAGATTTTAATTGAGGCAGTCATAGGAATGTCTAAAATTAGCCTTGGCAGAAATATAACCCTCTGGCATTCATCAAAAAGCTCAATGTGTATCAGTCAGTGGAGAAAATCTTAAATTTGTTAAGCTGGTTGCACTTCTTAAACCACCAGTAAATTAAACTGATGAATTATTTAAATGCTGATAAGTAACTGAATTAATTTTAAAATCTGTAAGCCAATCACTTGTACTTCGTTGTCTTCCTTACAGCGATGGCTGCATTGCTCCTCTACTATACGGGATGGCTCCAAAATCACCCATCTGAGGAGAATTTTTAACAGATAAAAATCCAAAGTGGGAAATCAGAATCATAATCAGGTTTATTACCACTGGCAGGTATCAGGATGCCGCCTGGATTAGAGAGAATGTCTTATGAAGATAGGTTGAGCAAGCTAGGGCTTTTTCTCTTTGGAGCAATGGAAGATAAGACATGAATTGATAGAAGTGTATAAGTTCAAGTTCAAGACTGAGCAGCCAGAGATTTTTTTCCCCCGGATGGAAATGTCTAATACAGGGTTTGCATATTTAGTATTTTAGTAATATTTCAGTTGAGTGGCGGGGTTGAGATGCGTCTCAACCAAAGGAAGTAAAAGGCAGTCCTTCCCTATGCTAGCCTGCAGCTTACCCTTGGTCAAGGTGTAGCACCTGCTTAGCCTCCCCCCACTCGATCAGAATGTGAAGCCATGGGAGCAAGTGGTGGATGGTCGTATGAGCAGCTGGTGCATATCACATGTCCTAGGTTATGTGACCACTGACCAGGCAGACAATCTCTGAAGAGTATCAATAATGGCTGGAGTCATCTGTCTTGTAAAGACACTGCCCAGAAGAAGGCAATGGCAAATCATTTATGTAGAAAAATTTGCCAAGAACAATCAAGATCATCGAGACCATGATCACCCACGTTGTACAACACAGCACATAATAATGATGAATATTTGAGTAATATTGTAAATGCATAGTTCGATTAACCATTTTTGTTTGTTTACACAATTCATTACAGGCTCTATATAAGAAGTACAGTATGTGAATGGCATACATCATTATGCCACCATGTCATATGTCCACGACTTGGAAAAGTAAAAACAAAGTACGTTTGTCCCCAGATATCCTTGTTTTTCTTTCAATTACTTTATGGAGTTAAAAAACATATCAGTGGTGACAAGGAAGTTTAAAATGAACCCGAGACTACTACTTACCTGTTGAAGCGCAGTGAGACAGACAAGTTAAAAAAAAATACAGCACATCTTTTTTCTTCTTTGGAAGGGCCGGAGAAAGACGGTTGAGTTTAATGAAAAGTGGAATACTTTCAGTTTTATAAGTGGAATCAAAAGGAAGGGGAGCTTATTTCAATGCATGTGGCTAAATTGAAGAAATTGTCCGAGCAATGCCAGTTCTGTGATGGGCTCAATGATGCACCAAGAGATTGTTTAGTTTGTGCAATCTTATGTGAAATTATTAGGAAATAGGTCCCAACTGAAGCACAACTCACATTTAAAACAGCCGTTGAAATCGTTGTATCAATGGCAGCCAAAGACGCAATTGAGTTGCAGTCAGGAATGAAAGTAAGCATGAACAAAATTGCAATGTCGAAACAGAAATCTGCCTGGCCAAGCAAATTTTGTTACAGTTGTGAAAGAGCTCACATATAACAGACCAGTGCAGATTTAAAGGTGAAACTTGCAGAAAATGCTTCAGAGTAGGACACATTCAAAGAGAAAAGGATAAAAAGTCAAGTTGCTATTTCAAAAGGAGCACTAAACTGCATGTTGTTGATAAAAAATCTGATAACGATGAGATTGACACAGGGCTGGTAGCTTTGAGGTTTACAATGTGAAAACTGACAAAAGACAAGCAATATGGCTTAAAACAGAATTCAGTGGCAAATTAATTAAGATGGAGTTGGACACTTCGCTCCACAGTTTCAGTCATTCCACAAAATGAGTTTTAATGACACTTCCAAGATACAGAACTGTAGTCTGCAGATACCTCACTAAGAACTTATACTGCAAAAAATATAACTCCTGTGGGAATGACATTAATAACTAAAATACTAATACCAACAAGCCATGTTGGACCTGTGTGTGGTAAGAACAGGAAAGGCAACGTTGTGAGGCCATGAATGGCTAAGACAACTAAAGCTTGATTGGAGATCCAGTCACCATTTGCATGCCACATCTCCTGCGATAGAGATGACTGAACGTGAATTAAGAGAGTTACTAGATGATTCCACAGAAGAGTTCAAGGATGGCATTGGAAAACTCAAATGTATCAAGGGTAAAATAGTGTTAAATGAAAATGCCACGCCCAAGTTTTACAAAGGCATTCCGGTTCCTTATACCACCTGTGATAAAATATCATTTAGTGAGCTAGATCACATAGAGCTGAAGGAATTCTTTCCAAGTGTGCGTGAAGTCCATGGACAATGCCAGTAATCTTAGTAGCCAAGAAGGATTGGTCTATCAGGATCTGTATGGACTTTAAGGTCACCATCAACCCAATACTGAAAGTAGATTAATACCATTTGCCCACGATAGAGGATATCTTTACAAACCTTTCTGGAGGGAGAACACTTCAGTAAAGTGGACTTAGCTGAGACCTACATACAATGTAGATGGAAGAAGAGTCCTACGTGTTCCTCACCATAAACACTTACAAAGGGCTTTATCACTATAATAGGCTTATCTTTGGAGTAGGTCCTGCACCTGCACTCTGGCAGAAATTTATGGACTAGGTACTGCAAGGCTGTCCAGACATGCGGTATTACCTGGATGACATCATTGTTACCGGTAAGGATGACAAGGAACAACTCCAAAATCTCAAGACAGTGTTAAAAACATTGAAAGATTATGGGCTCAGAGCACAATGCCACAAGTGTGAATCATTTAAACCAAGCATCACTTATTGTGGTCAAAACATCAAAACACAAGGATTTATAAAAGAGTACCGAGAAATTTTAAACAGTGGGGTATGCGCCCAAGGCTAAAGGACATGTGATAATCTCAGTCTTTTTTGGGATTTGTCAATTACTATAGCAGTTTCCTGCCAAATCTGGCTACTGTGCTCCACCCTTTGAACTCATTACTAGCGACCAGGAAGAAATGGCAAGGGACAAGCAATGTGAAGTGGTTTTCCACAAGGTAATGTTGATGTCAGACACAGTACATTATGATCCACATCTTCCAATGAAGCTTGCCTGTGACATCTTGCTTTAAGATATAGGTGCAGTCATGTCACATGTTATGACCGATGGAAGAAAATGTCCCATAGCCTTTGAATCATGTTCCCTTACCACTGCAGAGAAAAGTTATGTACAGATTGACAGAGGTAGTTTGAGTCTTGTTTGGGGTATAAAACATTTCAACTAGTACCTCCATGGGAGTGAGTTTACCCTCATTACTGATCATCAACCACCAGTGTTCTTTCTCAATCAGCAGAAGTGTCTTTGAATGCAGAGATGGGCTCTGTTTTGTGTAGGACAGAACTACAAGATTGAATTTAAGAGGACAAATAATCATGGAAATTCTTATTCTGAAGGTTCCCTTTACCCTTGGAAAAAGAAATACAGTACTGTGCAAAAGTCTCAGGCACTCGAGATTTTTTTATATGATTTTAGATGGTGTAGCCTCCACAGACCCCTGATTGAGGCTGCCTGGGATTACCTGGAGGGACAGAAGCAAAGGAGACAGCCAAGGTCTGCAGAAGAACTGTGGCAAGTTCTCCAAGATGCTTGAAGAGCAACTTACCAGTAAACTTTCTAACAAACTGCACAACAGTGTACCTAAGAGAATTGATGCAGTTTTAAAGGTCACACCAAGTATTGATTTGATTTAGTTTTTTTACTTTTTACTGCACTTTATAGTAATATTTTTGATATTTAGAAACTTTAAATTTCATTATTTTTGAAAACATTTTTGCATTACAGATCTTATCACTTTTGTAAACCTAATAAATTTACAAAAGAGGGCACTCCTCTTGATATAGTTTCCCCAATGCAAATTGAAAATCCCTCCATTACTGCAGAGATGATCTAAAGGAAAACTAGAAAAAAACGCAGACTGTTTTTCTACATGGCAACCCTAAATATCTGGAATATGCAGCAGAGATTCCAGTTCCGCTATTTTTACCAACATCGTGATGAACTTGACCTTGGGGTTTGCCTGACAGGCATCGAGAATGGTTGTACCATCCAACCTGAGAACTGAAGTGTTGGAGGGGCTACATGCTGATCATCTAGGCACAGTCCAAATGAAATTGCTGGTTCGAAGGTTTGTATGAAGGCCTGGGATAGATCAGCAGATCAAGCAGATTGCCATGCGCTGCTCAGGATGCCATTATGTCCAGAGGAAAGATATCCTGAACTGTCAGAACTACTTCCTGCAGTCCCCGTGTTAGCTCCTACAATCACCATGGCAGATGCCCCAGAACCTGAAATTGTTTTACAGCCACAAATCTCACTTGCTAAGCAGAGTCATCGTACAAGGGTGAGAGATCCTTCACATCAATTAAATCTTTAGGCTTGAATGGAACAATTTAAAATTTACTATGCTGTGGATGTCTGCATAGAAGTTATATTATATAGTATACTGTGTACTATATATAAGTTGTGGTGCTTTCTATATTGGGCTGGAGTTCATAGCTGAACAGAGAGAAGTATTATGTATTCAATATTTCAGTAATATTTGAGTAATATTGTGAATATATTGTTTGATTAAGCATTTTTGTTTGTTTACATAATTAATTATGAGTTATATTAAGAAGTACGTGAATAGAATGTTATCATACCACCACATTATAATTGCATATCTCACAAAAGTAAAACAAAGAATATATGTTTATCATGATTCCTCTGTTTTTCCTTTGGTTAATTTATGGAGTTACAAAACATTACACAAAGGGCCACAGTCTTAAAGAACCTGGAGAAAAGTACAAGGGGCTGTCAGAGTTAAGTTCTTTGCACCATGATGGTGGGTGCATGGAAAGCCCCTGTGGTGGTGGTGGAGGAAGATACATTCAGGATATTTAAGAAACTCCTAGTTAGGATTCTGATGATAGAAAAATGGAGGAGTATATAGGAGGGAAGAATTAGATTGAGTTTAGAGTAGATTAAAGGGTTGGCAAAACATTGGGGACTGAAGGACCTGTACTCTTCTATGTTCTATGACACTTCCAGCATCAAGAACAATGCTAACCATTCAGCTTGTAACCTGTCTGGGTAAGCACTCTGTATTTGGTTATAAGATGAAATATAATTACAAGTGAATTTAAAGACTACCAGTAAATACATCCATAAATTCTAATTAAAAAATGGAGCTGCAGAGATGTTCCTTGCTGCATGATTATTCAGGATTTCTTGAAATTGCTCAGGTAGAGGGAAAAAAAAACTAATTTGAAATGCACTAGTTCCACCTCAATCAATTTAACCACTCAAGTGGTGCAGCCAATTCTAAATTAAAATACTTTATCAGGCAAAATATAGACTCCAGCAAGTAGCTGTTGGCAGACTAGAATGATTGACAGAGTGAATAGACGCTGGTTGTTATACTGACATTGTAATCATGTGTAATTGGAAAACATATTCATGTTGGTATCATGTCTTCTATAGATGGTTTACTAAAAGTGAACAAATAGCCCATTTTTAATATTTCCATGTAAGCCCATTTAAACCCTCATGCCGCAAATGAATGCAAATTAAAACACTTTATCAAGCAGCATCTCATCTGTGTACGATGATTCTGGTGTTCAGGAGATGACTGGCATTCTACACTACAAAATATTGAGTATATCAACAAAAATAATGAAGGGGTAGCTTCACATTGGATTGTGGACGTCTACTTACTCACCCAGGGAGACAAATCCTCAAAGAAGAGGTCCAATCAGAATCAGGAGCAGAATACTTCAAAGCGTTTACTCACAGATCACCAAAGCTAGTATGAAAGGAGAGCTTCATGGGCCTTCAGATGTTCCAGTGGTCAAATCAGCATTGGGAACAGAGCTCTGTGAATTAAATAAAAGTACAGAAGAGGCAAGTGGAGTTGCCATTGTCAGGAGTGGGCCAGCGGTGAGAATAGGAGCATCAGACTTTGACTCAAAAGGCTTCGGCGAGGAGAGGCTGAGGCAAAGAAACAGGCTAGATTTGATCTTTGATGCCCATTGTACAGTGCAGGCAGGATGGCAGATAAGGCAGATAAGGAACAGGAATGTTCCTTCTATAATATGTGGGAATTCATGGAACCTGACCCTGACAGTAAGACAGTCTCCCTGATAGCTGCACCTGCAGGAAGTGCAGCCAACTCCAGCTCATGAAAGACCCCGTTAAGGAGCTGAAGCTCCAGTTGGATGAACTTAGGATCATCCAGGAGGCAGAGCAGATGATAGATATGACTTTTGCACAGCTGGTGACACTCAGAGCGCAGAATTCAGGGAGTAGATGGGTGAACACAGAGAGGCAAAGGGAGAAAGAAGTCTGTCCAGGATCCCCCTGTGGCCATTCCCCTCAGCAACAGGTATACCCCTTTGAATAGTGCTATGGGGATGACCTATCTGGGAAAGGCAACAGCTGCCAGACCAATAGCACTGTGGTTGGTTCTGCGCCTCAGAAGGGAAGGGTGGAGTCAGACGGAGCAATAGTCATAGGGGACTCAATAGTTAGGGAGACAGATAGGAGATTCTGCAGCAGCAAAAGAGACACCAAGATAGATTGTTGCTTACCAGGTGCTAGGGTCCTGGATGTCCCTGAGTGGTTGCAGAATATTCTTGAATGGGAGGGTGAGCAGCTGGAGGTCATGGTACAGACAGACAGACATACTTTATTGATCCCGAGGGAAATTGGGTTTCGTTACAGTCGCACCAAGAATAGCGTAGAAATATAGCAATATAAAACCATAAATAATTAAATAATAATAACTAAATTATTCCAAGTGGAAATAAGTCCAGGACCACCCTATTGGCTCAGTGTGTCTGACACTCTGAGAAGGAGTTGTAAAGTTTGATGGCCACAGGCAGGAATGGCTTCCTATGACGCTCAGTGTTACATCTCGGTGGAACGAGTCTCTGGCTGAATGTACTCCTGTGCCTAACCAGTACATTATGGAGTGGATGGGAGACATCGCCCAAGATGGCATGCAACTTGGACAGCATCCTCTTTTCAGACACCACCGTCAGAGAGTCCAGTTCCACCCCCACAACATCACTGGCCTTACGAATGAGTTTGTTGATTCTGTTGGTGTCTGCTACCCTCAGCCTGCTGCCCCAGCACACAACAGCAAACATGATAGCACTGGCCACCACAGCCTCGTAGAACATCCTCAGCATTGTCTGGCAGATGTTAAAGGACCTCAGTCTCCTCAGGAAGTAGAGATATGTTAGATACATGTTAGCACCAATGACACAGGCAGGAGGGGAGTAGAGGTCCTCTGCAGTAAGTTTAGGGAGTTTGGAAGGAGGCTGAAGGGCAGGACCTCTAAGGTGTTAATCTCCACATTTCCCCTAGTGCCACGAGCTGGTGAAAGTCGGAGCAGGAAGATAGCACTGAGGAGATGGTGCAGGGAGCAAAGTTTCAAGTTCTTGAATCATTAGAATATTTTCTGGGGAAGGAGTGACCTGTACAAGCGGGACGGGTTGCACCTGAACTGGAGAGGAACCAATATCCTGAGAGGGAGGTTTGCTAGTGCTGTTGGAGACAGTTTAAACTAGATCTGCAGGGGTGGGACTGAAGTGAAGAGGCAGAGGATGGGGTGGTTGACACCCAAGTAGAGACAGCTTGTAGGGAGCTAATGAGGAAGAATAGGCAGATGACAGAGCAAAGAAGCACTCAGTAAGGTGGTTTTGAGATGTGTCAATTTTAATGTAAGAAGTATCATAAACAAGGTGGATGAACTTAGAGCATGGATCAATATGTGGAACTATGAAGTTGTGGAAATTAGAGAGATTTGGGTGATTTAGGGGCAGGAAGGGCTGCTGAGTGTGCTAGGCCTTAGATGTTTCAGAAAGGACAGGGAGGGAGGCAAAAGAGTGGGGCAGTGGACCTGCTAATGAGAGATAGTATCACATCTGCAGAAAAGGAGGAAGTCACGGAAGGATTGTCTACTGCTTTGTGGATGGAAGTCGGAAACAGGAAGGGGGCAATAACTCTAATAGGTGTTTTTATAGACCCCAGTAATAACAGAGACATCAAGGAGCAGATAGGGAGGCAGAATCAGGAACAGTGCAATAATAATAGGGTTGTTGTGATGGGTGATTTTAACTTTCTTGTTATTGACTGGCATCTCCTTAGAGCAAGGGGTTGAGATGGGGTAGAGTTTTTAGATGTGTACAGGAAACTATGTCCATTGGACATTACGGAAAATTTTTTAGCTATGAATCCTTGTCAGAACGGTTTAGTAGATGTCATTTATATAATATGATCATGAAAATACAGCGCCAGGAGTATCAGAAAAAATTAAGAAGGAATGGGAAAAAGAACTTCATTGTCTTATACCCACTGAGCAATGGGAGAAAATTTTACAATTAGTCAATTCTTCTTCTATTTGTGCTAAACATGCCCTAATACAATTTAAGGTTGTACATAGAGCTCATATGTCTAAGGATAAACTTGCTCAATTTTATTCTTATGTTAATCCAAACTATGACAGATGTCATTCTGATGTTGCTCCATTGACCCATATATTTTGGTCATGTCCTTGTTTGCAAAATTACTGGGAAGATATTTTCAGTATTATTTCAACAGTTCTGAATATCAATCTCCAACCGCATCCTATTACAGCAATTTTCGGTTTACCAATGGTATATAATAGTCGTTTATCCCCCTCATCTCGACAGATGATTGCATTTGTTACATTAATGCCTAGAAGATCTATTTTATTGAATTGGAAAGAAATTAATCCTCCAACTATATTTCAGTGGTTTTCTCAAACTATCTCTGATCCTTCAGTTAAATTTGAAGAAACTTGGAGACCATTTATTCAATATTTTCATATGAGTTAAATTGTCTTTTCCTTAACCTCACTTTTATTATCTTTAATTATTTGGATGAAGGTTCAGAGTTATTGGCACTACTGTATATATTTGACATAATGCAATGGCCCACGTTGGTTAGTTTTTTTTTCTCTTTTTTTGGTTTTTTTTTACTTCTTTTGTTCGTAATTACCATGAGTTTGGGAGGTTATTATATCTCGATTATCATCTATTTGAATGTTTATTTAAACTATTAACTATGTACTCTCAAACTCTCTGTATTCATGTTTCATTTATGTTTGCTTAAAAATTAATAAAAAGATTTAAAAAGATAGAAAGAAAGGAAGGTTTCCTGACACAATATGTAGATAAGCCAAACGGAGGAGAGGCTGAATTTGATTTGGTATTGGGAAATGAACTTGGTCAGGCATCAGTCCTCTTGGTGCAAGAGCATTTTAGAGGTAGAGATCACAACTTTATCTCCTTTACCATAGCGCTGGAGAGAGATAGGAACAGACTATTTTGGAAAACATTTAATTGGGGTATGGGGAAATATGTTGCTATTAGGGAACATTTGCATGGAGTTCTGCTTAGATATGTTCCATTGAGGTAGGGAAAGGATGGTAGAGTAAAAGAACCATGGTGTTCAAAGGATGTAGAAAATCTAGTTAAGAGGAAAAGAAAAGTTTACGAAAGGTTCAAGAAACAAGGTACTGTTAGACCTCTAGAAAGTTACAAGGATGCCAAGAAGAAACTCAAGAAAAGCATTAGGAGAGCCAGAAGGTGCCATGAGAAGGCGTAGGTGAGCAAGATTAAGGAAAACCCCAAGGATTCTACAAGTATGTGAAGAGCAAGAGGATGAGCCGTGTAAGACTAGGACCAATCAGGAGTGAGAGTGGACACGTGTGTGGAGTCAGAAGAGGTAGTGAAGGAACTTAATGAATATTTTGTTTCGGTATTCACCAGTGAAAAGTACCTCTGACAGTTGTGGGGATGATTGACAGTGGACTGAAATGCTTGAACATATAGACATTAAGAAAAAGGATGAGCTGGAGGCTTTGAAAAACATTAAGTTAGATAAGTCACCGGGACCAGACGAGATATACTGCAGGCTACTGTGGGAATGAGGGAGGAGATTGCTGAGACCCTGGAGATGATCTTTGCATCATCAATAGGAATGGGAGAAGTATCAGAGGATTAGAAGGTTGCAGACATTGTTCCCTTGTTCAAGAATGGGAGTAGAAATAACCCAGGAAATTATAGACCAATGAGTCTTACTTCAGTAGTGGGCAAGTTGTTGCAGAAGATCCTGAAATGCAGGGTTTAGGAACATTTGGAGAGACATAATTTGATTGGGGATAGTCAGCACGGCTTTGTTAAGGGCAGGTCATGCCTTGCAAATCTGATTGAATTCTTCGCGGATGTTACAAAACACATTGCTGAAGTAGAGCAGTGGATGTTGTGCATATGGATTTCAGACAGGCATTTGATAAGGATCCCCATGCAAGGCTCATTCAGAAAGTAACACAGCATGGGATCCAAGGAGACCTTGCTTTGTGGATCCAGAATTGGCTTGACCACAGAAGGCAAAGTGTGGTTGTGAATGGTTCATATTCTGCATGGAGGATGGTAAACAAAGGTGTTCCACAGGGACCTGTTCTGGGACCCCTCCTCTTTGTGACTTTTATAAATGACCTGGATGAGGAAGTAGAAGGGTGGATTAGAAAGTTTGCTGATGATAAAAATTGGGAGGTGTTGTGGATAGTCTGGAGGGTTGTCAGAGGTTACAGTGGGTATCAATAGGATGCAGAACAGAGCTGTGAAGTGGCAGATGGATTTCAACCCAGATAAGTGTGAAGTCATTCATTTTGGTAGGTCAAATTTGAAGACAGAATATAATATTAATGGTAAGACTCTTGGCAGTGTGGAGGATCAGTGAGATCTTGGGATCTATGTCTATAGGACACACAAAGCTGCTGTGCAGGTTGATAGTCTAGTTCAGAAGGTGTATGGTGTGTTCACACTCTTCAACCGTAAGACTGAGTTCAAGAGCAGTGAGGTAATGTTACAGCTACACAAGACCTTATTTAGACCCCATTTGGAATACTGTGTTGAATTCTGGTCACCTCATTACAGGAAGGATGTAGATGCTATAGAGAAAGTGCAGAGGAGATTTACAAGGATTTTGCCTGGATTGGAGATCATGTCTTATGAGACTAGGTTAGATAAGAAATAGGAGAGCAGGAGTAGGCCATCTGACCCATTGAGCCTGCTTTGCCATTCAAAAAGATCATGGCTGATCTGACCATGGATTCATCTCCACCTACCCACCTTTTCCCCAAAACCCTTAATTACACTACAATGCAGAAATATATCCAACCTTGTTTTAAATACATTTACTGAGGAAGCCTCCACTGCTTCATCGGGCAGAGAATTCCACAGATTCCCCACTCTCTGGGAAAAGTAGTCCCTCCTCATCTCTATCCTAAATCTACTCCCCTGAATCTTGAGGCTACATCTCCTAGTTCTAGTCTCACCTACCAGTGGAAACAAGTTTCCTGCCTCTATCTTATCTATCAGTTTCTTAATTTTATATGTTTCTACAAGATCTCCTCTCATCCTTCTGAATTCCTATGAGTAGTGTCCCAGGTGACTCAATCTCTCCTCAAAGTCTAACCCTCCCTCATCTCTGGAATTAACTTGGTGAACCTCCTCTGCACTGCCTGCAAAGCCAGTATATCCTTCTTCAAATAAGGAGACCAGAAATGCACGCATTACTCTCGGTGTGGCCTCACCAATTACCCGTACAGTTGCAGCATAACCTTCCTACTCTTAAATTTAATCCCTCTAGCAGTGAAGGCTAAAGTTCCTTTTACCTTCTTGACAGCCTGCTGCACCTGCAGATCCCCTGAAATGCTATACCTGTCCCCACATCTCCCCCCTTACCACCATTCCGGGCCCCAGACAGTCCTTCCAAGTGAGGCAAATCTTCACCTGCGAGTCTGCTGGAGTCGTCTATTGCATCCGATGCTCCCGGTGCGGCCTCCTTTACATCGGCGAGAACCGATGCAGATTGGGGGACCACTTCGTCGAGCACCTATGCTCTGTCCGTCACAATAGACAGGACCTCCCGGTTGCCACCCACTTCAACTCTGCCTCTCATTCCCATCTAGATATGTCCATACGTGGCCTCCTCTACTGCCATAATGAGGCCAAACTCAGGTTGGAAGAGCAACACCTCATCTACCGTCTGGGTAGCCTCCAGCCTAGTGGTATGAACATTAAATTCTCCGATTTCTGGTAATTCCCTCCCTCTCCCCCTTCCCCTGTCCCAGGTCCCTTTCGGCCTCTCTCCCCTTTCAACTTTCTGCTTCTTTATCTCTACAGTTCTTTCATTCTTATCCCCTCCCCCCTTTATCTTTCCTCTGATTGGTTTTCCACCTGGCGCCTCTAGGCCCTACCCCCTCCCCTATCTCTATTATTGGGCTTCAGCCCTCTCTTCCCCCCCCCCCCATTCCTGATGAAGGGTCTCGGCCCGAAATGTTGGCTAATCTTTTCTCACGGATGCTGCCTGACCTGCTGAGTTCTTCAAGCATTGCGTACGTATTCTTTGATCCACAGCAACTGCAGTTGTGTTTTTATGCACCTGCAGATCAACCTTTTGCGATTCATGCACAAACTCTCTCAAGTCCCTCTGCACAGCAGCATGCTGCATTTTTTTTATCATTTAAATAATAATCTGCTCTTTTGTTTTTCCTTCCAAAGTGGATGATCTCACATTTACCAACATTGTACTCCATCTGGCAGACCTTGGCCAACTCACTTAACCTATCTATATCTCTCTGCAGACTCTCTGTATCTTCTGTACAGTTTGCCTTTCCACTCAATTTAGTATCATCAGTTGAGTGATCTAGGCTTTTTTCTACTTGGAGCGATGGAGGATAAGAGATAACCTGATAGAGGTGTATAAGATGATGAGAGGTATTGACCATGTAGATAGTCATTTCAGCCCTGAGAGAAAGCCTCTGGCTAACACGAGGGTGCACAGTTTTATGGTGCTTGGAAGTAGGTACAAGGGGGATGTCAGAGGTAACATTTTCACATAGAGAGCGATGGGTGCGTGGAATGCACTGCCAGCGAAGGTGGTAGAGGCAGATACAATAGGGTCTTTTAAGAGACATTTAGTTAGGTACATGGAGCTTAAAAAGATAGAGGGCTATGCAGTAGTAAAATTCTAGGCAGCTTATGGAGTAGGCTATGTGGTTAGCACAACCTTGTGGGCTAAAGTACATTAAAATGTTGTAGATTTTCTATGTTCCATGTTGTATGTTCTGAGATTACAATCTTGTCATTGTTTGGAGGCTAGCATGTCTCGACGACCTGCGGAACTATGTTGGCTGGAGTCAGGACCTTGTGCTTTGGTTCTTTTGTTTACAGTTTACAGATCTTGTTTACAGTCACTGTTCTATTGATTTACTAAGTATGCTCACAGAAAACAGACAGACAGACGGACATACTTTATTGATCCCGAGGGAAATTGGGTTTCGTTATAGCCACACCAACCAAGAATAGTGAAGAAATATAGCAATATAAAAACCATAAATAATTAAATAATAATAAGCAAATTATGCCAAATGGAAATAAGTCCAGGACCAGCCTATTCATTCAGGGTCTCTGACACTCTGAGGGAGGAGTTGTAAAGTTTGATGGCCACAGGTAGGAATGACTTCCTATGATGCTCAGTGTTACATCTCGGTGGAATGAGTCTCTGGCTGAATGTACTCCTGTGCCTAACCAGGACATTATGGAGTGAATGGGAGTCATTGTCCAAGATGGCATGCAACTTGGACAGCATCCTCTTTTCAGACACCACCATCAGAGAGTCCAGTTCCACCCCAACAACATCACTGGCCTTACGAATGAGTTTGTTGATTCTGTTGGTGTCTGCTACCCTCAGCCTGCTGCCACAGCGCACAACAGCAAGCGTGATAGCACTGGCCACCACAGACTCGTAGAACATCCTCAGCATCGTCCGGCAGATGTTAAAGGACCTCAGTCTCCTCAGGAAATAGAGGCGGCTCTGACCCTTCTTGTAGACAGCCTTAGTGTTCTTTGACCAGTGCAGTTTATTGTCCATTCATATCCCCAGGTATTTGTAATCCTCCACCATGTCCACACTGACCCCTTGGATGGAAACAGGGGTCACCGGTGCCTTAGCCCTCCTCAGGTCCACCACCAGCTCCTTAGTCTTATTCACATTAAGCTGCAGATGATTCTGCTCGTACCATGTGATAAAGTTTCCCACCATAGCCTTGTACTCAGCCTCATCTCCCTTGCTGATGCATCCAACTATGGCAGAGTCATCAGAAAACTTCTGAAGATGGCAAGACTCTGTGTTGTAGTTGAAGTCCGAGGTGTAGATGGTGAAGAGAAAGGGAGACAGGACAGTCCCCTGTGGAGCCCCAGTGCTGCTGACCACTCTGTCTGACACACAGCGTTGCAAGCGCATGTACTGTGGTCTGCCAGTCAGGTAATCAATAATCCATGACACCAGGGAAGACCATAACACCATAAGACATAGAGTAGAATTAGGCCATTCATCCCATTGAGTTCACTCCACCATTTCACCTTAGCTAATCCTGGATCCCATTCAACCCCATACAACTGCCCTCTCACCCTTGATGCCCCAGCCAATAGGGAATCTATCAACTTTCATTTTGAATATACTCACAGACTTTGCCTCCACTGCAGTCTGTGGCAGAGCATTCCACAGATTTGCCACTCTTTGGCAAAAAAACCTCTTTTTCTGTTCTAAAAGGTAGCTCCTCAATTTTGAGGCTGTGCCCTCTAATTCTGGAAACTCACACCAGAGAAAACATCTTCTCCACATCCACCTTATCTAGTCCTTTCAATAAAGGTAGGTTTCAATGAGATCCCACTGCATTGTTCTAAGTTCCAGTGACTGCAGACACAAATTTGCCAAATGTTCCTCATATGTTAACCCCTTCATTCCTGGAATCATCCTTGTGAACCTCCTTTGGACTCTCCAATGACAGCGCATCCTTTCTGAGATAAGGGGCCCAAAACTGTTGACAGGGTCATGCATGCCAAACAGTTCAAAAAAAAAAGAGGCCAGACTAAGTGGTCTACTTGTCCTCCAAGTTCAGGCGTTCAGCTCAGGGCTAACAACCCTGAATGGTAAAACAAAATCGTTACAGAAACATCAATGAAACCGCACATGAGGCTGTTAGCAAGATAAGAGCCCATGGTATTACAGGCGAGTTACTAGCATGGGTGCAACATTGGCTGATGGGCAGAAAATAAAGAGTGGTAATAAAGGGATCCTATTCTGTCTGGCTGCCGGCTGTGGAGTTCCATAGGGGTCAGTAGTAGGACCGCTGCTTTTTATGATGTATGTCAATGATTTGGACTATGGGATTCCTTGACACTGTTTTTTCCCCCCTTGTTCAATCCCTTCCTACCTATGTCCGTGACACTTCTTACGCTTTGAATTTTTTTTTCAATGATTTTAAGTTCCCTGGCCCCCACCACCTTATTTTCACCATGGATGTCTGGTCCCTGTATACCTCCATCCCCCACTAGGAAGGCCTCAAAGCTCTCCATTTCTTTATGGATTCCAGAGCTAACCAGTTCCCCTCTACCACCACTCTCCTCCGTCTAGTGGAATTAGGTCTTGCTCTCAATAATTTTTCCTTTGGCTCCTCCCACTTCCTCCAAACCAAAGGTGTAGCCGTGGGACCCGTATGGGTCCCAGTTATGCCTGCCTTTTTGTTGGCCTTGTGGAACAGTCCATGTTCCAAGCCTATACAGATGTCCATCTCCCTCTTTTCCTTCGCTACATCGATGACTGCATTGGTGCTGCCTCCTGCATGCATGCTGAGCTCATTGACTTCATTAACTTTGCCTCCAACTTTCACCCTGCCCTCAAATTTACTTGGTCCATTTCCGACACCTCCCTCCCCTTTCTTGATCTTTCTGTCTCCATCTCTAGTGACGGCTTATCAAACTGAATTTCCCCCCTCCCCCTCCTTCTTTCAAATCTCTTACTATCTGTCCTTTCAGTTAGTGCTGATGAAGGGTCTCGGCCCGAAACGTCAACAATGCTTCATCCTATAGATACTGCCTGGCCTGCAGCATTCCACCAGTATTTTGTGTGTGTTGCTGGACTATAGGATTAATGGATTTCTGGGTAAATTTGCCACTGATACAAAGATAGGCGGAGGAGCAGGTACTGCTGAGGAAACAGAGCCTGCAGAGAGACTTAGAAACTTTAGGGGAATGGGCAAAGACATGGCAAATGAATACAATGTTGGAAAGTGTATGATCATGCACTTTGGAGGAATAAGTGAGCAGACAATTATTTAGATGGGGAGAGGATTCAAAATGCAGAGATGCAAAGGGACTTGGGAGTCCTTATGCTGGATACCCTAAAGGTTAACCTTCAGGTTTAGTTGGTGGTATTGGCATTCATCTCTAGAGGTATAGAATATAAGGACAGGGGTGTGATGTTGAGGCTCTATAAGTCACTTGTGAGACCACATTTGGAGTATTGTCTGCAGTTTTGGGCTCCTTATTTTAGAAAGGATATACAGTTACTGGAGAGGTTCCGAGAAGATTAGATATGGTTAAGTTCTTTCCCATGGTAGGGGAGTCTAGGACAAAAGGGCACTACTTCAGGATTAAAGGACTTCCATTTAGAACAGAGATGTGGAGAAATTACTTTAATCAGAGGATGGTAAAACTGTGGAATTTGTTGCCACAAGCGGCTGTGAAGGCCAAGACATTGGGTGCATTTAAGGCAGAGAAAGATAGGTTCTTGATTAGCTAGGACATTAAAGGGTATGGGTAGAAAGTAGGGGTATGGGGATCACTGGAAGAATTGGATCAGTCCATGACTGAATGGCGGAGTAGACTCGATGGGCTGAATGGCCTACTTCTGCTCCTATATCTTATGGTCTTATAATGAAGAATCCTTCTACATCTGAATGCAATGGTATTCCTGAGTCTCCACCCAGGACTTGCATGAGAGACAGTAGTGAAAACTGAGAGGATGCTCAGACAATGAAGAAAGCTCTGAATACTACCAGACCTGGAGGACCATCTTTGCTGACCTAAATGCCAGTGGTGTAAAGGGCAATAAGTGGGGGAGTGAAACACACTTTCCAGATAAGGTGGAGATTAACTCATGCTTCTAAAGTTTACTGTACATTATTTGGTAACTACAATGTGGAATTTTTTGGAAGATCAAACGCAGACTGTGGGATTAATTCACAGAACACCTCTATCAGCGTAATGGATGGTGTGATGCTATCACAGCACCCAGTGATCAAAAGGTCAGGATCAATTCCCCCTACTGCCTGTAAAGAGTTTGTACATTCCTGGGTGACCTGTTTTCCCCCGAGTGCTCTGGCTTCCTCCCTCATTCCCAAAAGACACACAGGTTAGGGTGAGTAAGTTAGGGATGTGGCATGATGGAGGCAGAAGCACGGCAATTCTGGTGGACTGCTCCAGCATAATGCAAAAGATGATGCAAACAGTGCATTTCACTGTATGCTTCAATGTACATGTGACAAATAAAGCTAATTATTAATCGATAATTTTTGTTGATGCACAAATGAGGTCTCGATTTATAGGTAATAGCCTGTTAATTCATCACCACTCTCCACACTTTGATTTATTGGTCTGTGACCTTCGTTCAATGCAGATTTGCACTTCCATTGTATCCTGAATAATGGACTGGCAGACCACAGCTTGTGTGGCTTCAGAGCCGTGTGTCAGCCATGGCTATAAGTTGCACTGGCTCCCTTCTTGTTAACGTTATATATTCATATTTTAGATATAACACTAAGTCGTCATCTGCAGAAATTCTCTGATGACTCAGCAATAGCTGAGTGTAAAAGGAGGATGGAAGATGAATACAGGGCCCCGGTGGAGGACTTTGTCAAATGGTGCAAACTGAATCATCTGCAGCTCATCATCAGTCAGACAAAGGAGATGGTGATGGACTTCAGGAAGACTAAGCCTGCACTGCTCCGTTACTATTGATGGTGAGGATGTGGATGTGATGAGGACCTACAAGTACCTGAGGGTGCAAGTACCTGGATGACAAACTTAAGCGAGCTCCAACACAGAGGCTGTGTACAAGAAGGGCCAGAGTTGCCTCTACTTCCTGAGGAACCTGAGGTCCTTTGGAGTATGCAGGGCTCTCCTTCACATGTTTACCAGTCTGTTGTCGCCAGTACAATCTTCTATGCAATGATATGCTAGGGCAAAGGCATCAACATGGGTGATGCCAACAGGCTCAATAAACTGATTAGAAAGGCTGTCTCTGTTATAGGAGCCAAACTTGTCACTTTGGAGGCTGTGGTAGAACAAAGGACTCTATGGAAAATCCTGGTAATTGTGGACAATGTTTTTCACCCTCTGCATGCCACCTTGGATGAACAGAGGAGCACCTTCAGTAATAGACTAAGACAACTGCACTGCTATGCGTGGTCATTCTTACCTCAGTCATAAGTATAATGAATTAGGCTATAGACAGGAGAGTGAAGACACCCTCCTGTTAGACTGCTTGAGGTAACCTTTTTCCCCCACTAAATCTTACTTCTCTTCCACTATTTGTATAGCTGTGCACTTGCAATGCTACTGTGTCACTTATTTCATTTGGGATCAATAAAGTATCAATCTAAACTGTTCCAAAGAAGCCCATTAAAACAGTATATGTTTCTTCAGATACATAAAGTGTAAAAGAGAGGTGAGAACAGATATCAGACCGCTGGATATTAAAGAAGTATTCTACATCAGTATTCTCTAGCAAGTATGGTGTAAGTTCCAGGTGTCAGGAAATATGAATTGTGCGAAGTTATCATAACTAAAGAGAAGGTTCTTAGGAAACTGAAATGTCTGAAGGTAGATAAGTCACTTGGGCCAGATGGTGGATACCGCAGAGTTCTGAAAGAGGAGGCTGAATAGATTGGAGGAATTAGCAATGATCTGTCAAGAATCAGAAGTTTCCCTAATGGTTCCAGAAGAGAGGAGCATGACACATGTCTCTCCACTCTTCAAGGTTCCACACAGAAGGTTAGTTAGGAAGGATCAATCATTAGGTATTAATATTAAAGTAGTAAAATGGATTCAACAGTGGCTGGATGGGAGTTTGTCAGGCTGGAGGCTGGTGACTAGAGGTGTGACTCAGGGATCTGTACTGGGTCCAATGTTGTTTGTGATATACATTAATGATCTGGATGATGGGGTGGTAAATTGGATTAGTAAGTATGCAGATGATATTAAGATAAGTGGCATGGTGGAAAATGAAGTAGGTTTTCAAAGCTTGCAGAGAGATTTAGACCAGTTAGAGGAATGGACTGAGCGATGGCAGATGGAGTTTAATGCTGATAAGTGGGAGGTGCTACATTTTGGTAGGACTAATCAAAATAGGACATACATGGTAAATGGGAGGACATTGAGGAATGCAGTAGAACAGAGTGATCTTGGAATAATGGTGCATAGTTCCCTGAAGGTGGAATCTCATGTGGATAGGGTGGTGAGGAAAGCTTTTGGTATGCTGGCCTTTATAAATCAGAGCACTGAGTAAAGGAGTTGGATTTGTAATGTTAAAATTGTACAAGGATTGGTGAGGCCAAATTTGGAGTATTGTGTACAGTTCTGGTCACCGAATTATAGGAAAGATGTCAACAAAATAGAGAGAGTACAGAGGAGATTTACTAGAATGTTACCTTGGTCTCAGCACCTAAGTTACAGAGAAAGGTCGAGCAAGTTAGTTATTTATTCTTTGGAGCACAGAAGGTTGAGGGGGGACTTGATAGAGGTATTTAAAATTATGAGGGGGATTGATAGAGTTGACGTGGATAGGCTTTTTCTATTGAGAGTAGGGGAGATTCAAACAAGAGGACATGAGGGGAGTTGGCGGCAAAAGTTTAGGGGTAACATCAGGGGGAACATTTACTAAGAGAGTAGTAGCTGTATGGAATTGGCGTCCAGTAGAAGTGGTAGAGGCAGGTTTGATATTGTCATTTAAAGTAAAAATGGATAGGTATATAGACAGGAAAGGGATGGAGGGTTATGGGCTGAGTGCAGGTCGGTGGGACTAGGTGAGAGTAAGTGTTCGGCATGGATTAGAAGGGCCGAGATGGCCCGTTTCCATGCTGTAATTGTTATATGGTTATAAGAGAGAAAGGCAGAAGAGTGGAAACTACAGGCCAGTTAGTCTGAGCTTAGTGGTTGAGATGTTGGAGTCGATTATTAAGGATGAGATCTCTGAGTTCTTGAAGGCACAGGATAATATAGGCCAAAGTCAGCGTAGTTTCCTCAAGGGAAAATCTTGCCTGACAAATCTGTAGGAAGTCTTTCAAGAAATAACAAGCAAGATAGACAAAGAAGAATTGGTTAATGTTGTGTACTTGGATTTTCAGAAGGTCTATGAAAAAGTGCCACTCATGAGACTGCTTAACAAACTACTAGCATAGAAAAGCAGTGGCTGAGTGGCAGGAGACAAAGAGCAGTAATACAGGGAGCCTTTTCAAACTGGCTGTTGGTGACTAGTGGTGTTCCACATGGGTACGTGTTGTGATTAATTCTTTTTACATTATATGTCAATGATTTGGATGATGGAATTGATGACTTTGTTGTAAAGTACAAGAGCAAGGATGTCCATTTGCATTTGTACAGGGCCCTGGTGAGACCACACCTGGAATATTGTGTACAGTTTTGGTCTCCAGGTTTAAGGAAGGACATTATGGCAATTGAGGAAGTGCAGCGTAGATTCACTAGGTTGATTCCTGGGATGGCAGGGCTGTCTTACGCAGAGAGATTGGAGAGATTGGGCTTGTACACACTGGAATTGAGGAGATTGAGAGGGGATCTGATTGAATCATTTAAGATAATTAAAGGATTTGATAGGATTGAGGCAGGAAATATGTTCCAGATGTTGGGAGAGTCCAGTACCAGAGGGCATGGATTGAGAATAAGAGGTCAGTTATTTAAAACAGAGTTGAGGAAGAGCTTCTTCTCCCAGAGAGTTGTGGAGGTGTGGAATGCACTGCCTCGGAAGACAGTGGAGGCCAATTCTCTGGATGCTTTCAAGAAGGAGCTAGATAGATATCTGATGGATAGAGGAATCAAGTGATATGAGGACAAGGCAGGGACTGGATATTGATAGTGAATGATCAGCCATGATCTCAGAATGGCGGTGCAGACTCGAGGGGCCGAATGGTCTACTTCTGCACCTATTGTCTATTGTCTAAAGTTTTCAGATAATATGAAGATACACGGAGGGGCAGATTTTTTGAATTAGTGCCTACAGAAGGACTTAGACAGATTAGGAGAATGGGCAAAAAATGGCATCTGAATGCAGTGTTGGGAGTGTATGATCATGCACTTTGGCAGAAGAAATGAAAGGGTTGACGATTTTCTATATGGTGAGAAAATACAGAGGGACTTGGGTTCCTTGTGCAGGATTCCCTAAAGGTTAATTTGCAGATTAAGTCTGTGGTGTGGTAAGTAAGTGCAATTTCAAGAGAATTAGAATATAAAAACAAGGATGTAATGTTGAGACTTTATAAAACACTGGTGAGGCCCCGCTTAGAGAATTGAGAGCAGTTTTGTGGCAGCTTTCTTATAAAGGAAGTGCTCAAACTGGAGAAGGTTCAAAGGAGATTCACAAAATTGATTCCAGGATTGAAGGGCTTGTCATATGAAGAGTGTTTGATGGTTCTCGGCCTGTATTCACTGTATTCAGAAGAATGGGGTGATCTCATTGAAACCTATCAAATGGCAAAAGGCCTTGATAGAGTGGATGTGGAGAGGATGTTTTCTCTGGTGGGAGAGTCTAAGATCAGAGGACCCATCCTCAGAATAGAGGGGCATCCTTTTTAAGTGGTTATGAGGAGTAATTTCTTTAGCCAGAGAGTGGTGAATCTGTGGAATTCTTTGTCATAGGTAGCTGTGGAGGCCAAGTCTTTATATATATGTAAGGCAGAGGTTGACAGATTCTTGATTGGTCAGGCATGAAGTGATACAGGGAGACAGCAGGAGATTGGGGCTGAGAGGAAAATTGGGTCATCCATGATGAAATGGCAGAGTAGACACAATAGGCCAAATGGCCTACTTCTGCTCCTACATCTGGTGGTTTTATGGTCTGACAGAAAACACCTTTTATTCTGTCTGTTCACATTACACTACAGCAGCAAATATATCAAGTTTCTGTTTCTTCTTTGTTAGGCCTTTGTCATTTAGAACAGCAATGAAGGTCCTCCATCTCTGTCTGTCCTTGGCCATCAAGACCAGTCTTGGTCTTGATGAAGTTCAGGGCTTCTATCATCATGTCAGTGGCTTCCTCTCCGTTTTCCCTATCATCAGTCATACAAGCTCCGTATGGAGACTCAGGAATACCATCGCACACAGATATAGAAGGATTCTTCTTTGTTGTTTCTGTAACAATTTTGCTTGACCAGTCAGGGTTGTTAGCTCTCAGCTGAACCCCTAACCCTTGAGGACTGGTGGACCTCTCTTCATCTGGCCTCTGCCATTTGTCCTTTTTGGCATAGGTGACTCACCCTAGAGCCAAAGCACAAAGCCCTGATTCCAGTCAACTTGGCTCTCAGGGACATTGAAGCATGTAAATCTCCAAACCATTGGACAATGTTGTGGCCCTCTTGGCAATTATTCAGTATAGGAGGTACCTTAATAAAATGGCCACTGAGGAATAAGGAATTTGCTGTGGTGTGTTGGCATGACAGCAACAAAAAGCAACATACAACAATTATAAAATATAAAAATTACATAAACATTTTAAAATTCAGCAACCTGAAAAGATCATTCTGTTTCTTTCCAACACAACAGATTCTTCAGATACTTGAAATACAGAGTAACACACATAGAGTGCTGGAGAAACTCAGCTGGTCAGGCAGCATCTATGACATGGAATAAATAGTCACATTTTGGGCTGATTCCCTTCACAGAGACCGGAAAGGAAGGGGAAAATAGGTTCTCCATGCCAATGACCAACACAATCCAAAGTTGTGTTGGGGGCAGCCCACAAGTTTGGTCATGCTTCTGGTGCCTACAACTCACTAACCCTAACCCATATGTCTTTGGAATGTGGGACAAAACTAGAGCATTTGGAAGAAATCCAAATGGTGAAAGGTAGAACACAGCGTCCCTGCAGACGCAGCAGGAAATGAACCCAGTCCCAGGTGTTGCACAGCATTTTGCTATCTGCTACACTACTGCATTGCCTTCTACATTACTGTCCTTTAGCTGGTAAATCCCAGAATCAGAATCAGTTTAATAGTACCAACATATGTCATGAAAACTTAGACTTCGCAGCAACAGTACAAAGCAAACATAATACAGAAAATAAACTGAATTACAGTACTGTAAATTAACGAATAAACTCTTCAGGGGCTTCCAGCTAGATACGAGTATGGATTTTAACTGATGTTTTGATGACAAACTCTGCCATTTTCATCAGGGATGATGCCTGGGCATCTCCAATGGTATTTATACCCATGTCATCCGTCCCTCCTGATTGGTTAGTCCTTATCCAATCAAGATTCCACTGTACCACTTTGTTTACAATCAAATTCCAGTTCGTATTAGAGCATGATCTTTATCTTTCTTAAATTTATTTTCCTCTAATTTTATTTCAATGGCTTCCTTCACCAAACAGTCAAACTGCTGTGCCATGCCAATGGCTTTTGGGACTGCATGGTGAAGGAAGCCATTGAGATAAAACTAAAGGAAAATAATTTTAGCAAAGATGAGGGTCTCAACTCTACTAAGGACTGGAATTTGATTGCAATCAAGGCGGAACAGCAGAAACCTGATTGGATGGACAATTATTATTAATTATTATTATTAATAATTATAAAGGGTTATAATTCCACCAGACTTAACATGCCCAGGCATCATCCATGATGAAGATAGCAGAGTTTGTCATTGAAACATCTGTTAAAATTGATACCTAGACCTGGCTGGAAGCCCAAGAAGAGTTTATTGTTCCTACCATATACACCAAGAAAGCAACATATCCTTTTTTTCAGTATATATACTGTTGCGTTACTCCTTAAAAATGTCCTGGATACAATGGAGGCTAGAGCCCATGATGGATCTGAATAAGTTTAAAACTCTCTGCAGCTTACTTCAATCTTGAGCAGTAGACCACCCCCCCCCCCCATACCAGATGGTGAATCAGCCAGTTAGAATGCTCTCCAAGAAACATCTGTAAAAATTTGAGTGTTTTTGGTGACATTAATTCAAGTCAGGTTTATTGTCATTTAACGATATACTGTTCATGTATATAATGCATGTAACCATATAGTATACATAATACTAGGACAACACTTCTTCGAACCAGGGTTTATAGCAAATTTGTACACGTAACACACATTACACTTGATAACTTATAAAGCTAAGTATTAAATCTACAGTTGAATCATACATAAATAACAAACTAACATACATTAACATTAGGTACGGACTGATTATCTAGTGACACTTCGAATACGATGTGGCAGGGAGCTTAGATGCCTAATGACCTGGAGAAGAAATTGGTTCCCATCCTGACCGTTTTCATTTTTATGCATCATAGCCTCCAGCCTGATGGCAAAAAATCAAAGATAATGCTAGATGAATGGATGGGACATAAAAAATCTTCTGAAACACTTGATGAAGTATAGTTTCTGTTGTGGCTTCTTTGCAGCTGCATCAATATAAGAGAAAAAGACCATAAGTATAGGAGCACGATTAGGCCACTTGGACCACCAAGTTCACTCCACCATTTCATCATGGTGATCCAGTTGTCCTCTCAGCCCTACTTTCCTGCCTTCTCCCCTTATCCTTTCATACCCTAACTAATCAAAAATCTATCAACCTCTGCTAGATATATATATATATATATATATACACACACACAAGGAATTTCACACTCTGGATAAAGAAATTCCTCCTCATCTATATTCTAAAAGAACATCCTTCTTTTCTGAGGCTGTGTCCTCTGGTCTTCGACTCTTCCACCAGAGGAAACATTCTCTCCACATCTACTCTATCAAGGTCTTTCACCATTCTATAGGATTCATTGCGATCACCCCCATGCTTCTAAATTCTAGTAAATGATGGCACACAGCCGTCAAACGTTCTTTATACGACAAGCCATTCAATCCTGGATTCATTTTTATGAACTTCCTTTGAACTCTCTCCAGTTTCAGCACAGATAAGGGGCCCCAAACTGTTTACAATACTCACCAGTGCTTTACAAAGTTTCCACATTATATCTTTATAATCATTATATCTTTGCTTTTATATTCTAGTCCTCTTGGAAGGCTAACATTGCATTTGCCTTCCTCACCACAAACTCAACCTGCAAATTAACCTTTAGGGAATGTTGCACAAGTTCTCTCAAGTCCCCTTGCACCTCAGTTCTTTCTCTCTACTTAGAAAATAGTCAACTCTTTAATCTCTTCTACCGATGTGCATGACCATTCACTTCCTGCTACCATATTCAATCTGCTACTTATTTGCCAATTCTCCTAATCTGTCTAAATCCTCCTGCAGCTCATCTACTTCATCAAAACTATCTGCCCCTCCACCTATTTTCATATCATCTGCAAACTTTACAACAAAGCCATCAATTGCATCATCCGCATCATTGACATATAACATAAAAGGTATTGGTCCACAACACAGAACACTGGTGAAACACCATTAGTCACTGGCAGCCAACTAGAAAAGGTTCCCTTTATTCCCAGCTTTTGCCTCCTGTTAATTAGCTACTGCTTTATTTACCTTATACTCTTTCCTGTAATACCATGGGCTCATAGCTTGTTAAGCAGCCTCATCTGCAGCACCTTGTCAAAAGCCTTCTGAAAATCCATGTACAACATCAACTGATTCTCCTTTTTCTATACTGCTTGTCATTTCTGCAAAGAGTTCCAACAGATTTGTCAGGGAAGATTTTCCCTTGAGGAATCCATGCCGACTACAGCCCATTTTATCATGTGCCTCCAAATATCCTGAGAGTTCATCCTTAATAATCAACTCCAACATCTTCCCAACCACTGAGATCAGAGTAACTGGCCTTTAGTTTCCTTTCCTCTGCCCATCTCCCTTCTTGTAGAGTGGAGTGGATATTTGCAGTTTTCCAGAACCATTCCAGAATCTAATGATTCTTGAAAGATTACTAATGCCTCCACAATCTCTTCAGCCCTAGTGTGTACTCCATCTGGTCCATGTGACTTATCTACATTCAGACCTTTCAGGTTCCCATGAACCTTCTCTCTAGTAATAATAACTTTGCACACATCATGATTCCTGATGTTCTGGAACTTCCACCATACTGCTAGTGTCTTCCACAATTAAGACTGATACAAAATACTTACTCAGTTTATCTCCCATTTCCTTGCCCCAGGCTACCACCTCTTGGTATCATTTTCCAGCAGTTTGATATCCACTCTCGTCTCACTTTTTCACTTTATTGAGCTGAAGAAACTATCCTTTTTAATATTGTTGTCTGGCTTACTTTTTTTTATTCTCTCTTTACTTTCTTAATGACCTTTTTGTTGCCTTCTGGTAGCTTTTAAAAGCTTCTCAATCCTCTAACTTCCCACTCATCTTTGCTGTATTGTATGCTCTCTTTGCCTTTTATGTTTGCTTTGACTTCTCTTGTTAGCCATCTTTCCTTCAGAATCCTCCTCTTTGGGATCCTGTGCCTTCCAAATTGCTCCCAGCAGTTCCAGCCATTGCTGCTCTGCCATCATACCTGCCAGTGTTCTTTTCCAGTCAGCTCTGGCCAAATCCACTCATGCTTCTATAATTTCTGTTACTCCACTGTCATACTAATACATCTGATGCTAGCTTCTCCTTCTGAAATTTCAGGGTGAATTTGATCATATGATCAATCTCCTAAGGGTTATTTTACCTTAAGTTCTCTAATCAATTCCAGTTCATTCCACAACACCCATCCAAAATAGTTGATCCCCAAGTGGGCTCAACCATAAGTTGCTCTAAAAAGCCTTCTTGTTGGCATTTTATAAACCCCCTTGGAATCCAGCTGATTTTCCCAATCTACTTGCACATTGAAATCCCCCATGACTATTGTAACATTGCCCTTTGGGCATGTATTTTCTATCTCCTGTTGTAATTTGTCATATACAACTCCATTCAGCATCTTGCCCTTGCAGTTCCTTAGCTCTATCCACAATGATTCAACACATTCCAACCTTGGGTCTCTGCTTTCTAATAATTTGATTTCCTTTTTTACCAACAGAGCAACACCGCCCCCTCTGTCTTCCTGCCTGTCATTTCAATACAAATCAGCAGACATTCAGCTCCCAGCTGTACATGCCTTTTGTAACTGTGCTACAAGTTCATCTACCTTATTCTTTATACTGCATGCATTCAAATATAACACCTTCAATCCTGTATTCACCCTTTTCAATTTTGTCTGCCTTTTACACTTCAACACATCCTGTTGAATGCAGTTTTGCCTTGTCAACAGCCTTTCCTCAATACACATTGCCTCTGTTTGTAAACCAGCTACCTTATCTTCAGCACTATCACTCCAGTTCCCTTCACCCACCAAATTAGTTTAACTCCTCCAGAACAATTCTAGCCCACATGCATATATGACCCCTTCTGGTTAAGGTGTAACCAGTCGCTTTTCTGCAGGTCCTATCTTCCCCAGAAGAGATCTCAAAGATCCATAAATGTGAACCCATAACCTCTGCATTAGTTCATCAGCCATGCATTCACATACCACATCACTCTATTCCTACCCGCATTGGCACGTAGTATTGTCAGCAATTCAGAAATTACTACCGTGGGAGTCCAGTTCCTCAGCTTTCTACCCAGCTCCCTAAAATCTCTCTTCAGGACTTCCTCACTTGTCTACCGACATCATTGGTGCCAATATAGAACATAGAATGATAAAGCACATTACAGGACCTTCGGCCCACAATATTGTACCGACAATGAAACCCTGCCTCCCATATAACCCCCCACCTTAAATTCCTCCATATACCTGTCCAGTAGTCTCTTAAACTTCACTAGTGTATCTGCCTCCACCACTGACTCAGGCAGTGCATTCCATGCACCAACCACTCTGAGTGAAAAACCTTCCTCTAATATCCCCCTTGAACTTCCCTCCCCTTACCTTAAAGCCATGTCCTCTTGTACTGAGCAGTGGTGCCATAGGGAAGAGGTGCTGGCTGACCACTCTGTCTATTCCTCTTAATATCTTGTACCACCTCTATCATGTCTCCTCATCCTCCTACTCTTCGAAGAGTAAAGCCCTAGCTCTGATCATAATCCATACTCTCTAAACCAGGCAACCTCCTGGTAAATCTCCTCTGTACCCTTTCCAATTTTTCCACATTGTTCCTATAGTGAGGCGACCAGAACTGCACGCAGTACTCCAAGTGTGGCCGAACTAGAGTTTTATAGAGCTCCATCATTGCACCGCATCTCTTAAACTCTATCTCTTGACTTATGAAAGCTTACACCCCATAAGCTTTCTTAACTACCCTATCTACCTGTGAGGCAACTTTCAGGGATCTGTGGACATGTACCCCCAGATCCCTCTGCTCCTCCACACTACCAAGTATCCTGCCATTCGCTTTGTACTCTGCCTTGGAGTTTGTCCTTCCAAAGTGTACCACCTCACACTTCTCCGGGTTGAACTCCGTCTGCCACTTCTCAGCCCACATCTGCATCCTATCAATGTCTCTCTGCAATCTTCGACAATCCTCTACACTATCTACAACACCTCCAACCTTTGTGTCGTCTGCAAACTTGCCAACCCATCCTTCTACCCCCACATCCAGGTCGTTAATAAAAATCACTAAAAGTAGAGGTCCCAAAACAGATCCTTGTGGGACACCACTAGTCACAACCCTCCAATCTGAATGTACTCCCTCCACCACAACCCTCTGCCTTCTGCAGGCAAGCCAATTATGAATCCACCTGGCCAAACTTCCCTGGATCCCATGCCGTCTGACTTTCTGAATAAACCTACCGTGTGAAACCTTGTCAAATGCCTAATATGTATGTACTGTATCAAGATTTCTGGCTGCACACGCTGACCCTTGAGAATGCCATGGACCTGATCCAAGATAGCCCCAATCCTGGCACCTGGGAGGCAACCTACCATCTGGGTGCCCTGTCACACCCATGGAAGCTCGATGAGAATCTCCTATCAACACTGCAGTCCTCTTTGGCTCACTGCTCTTCTGAGCCACAGCACCAGACTCAGTGCCTGAGACCCAGTCACTGTAGCTCCCCCCAGTAGGTCATCTCCCTCAATAGTACCTAAAGTTGTATACTTAATATTGAGCAGAACAGCACAGGTGTACTCTGCATTGTCTGTGCATTTCCCCTCCTTCTCTTGACTGTCACCCAGTTACCCATCTCCTGCAACCTAGGGTGACTACCTCCCTGTAGCTCCTGTCTACCACCTCCCTATTCTCTCATATGATTCAAAGGCCTTTGAGCTGCAGCTCCCGTTCCTTAATACTTAATCCCAGGAGTTGCAGTTCAGTTCACCTGGTTCAGATATGTTCATCCCAGAGACTGGAGGTCTCCGGTACCTCCAATATACCACACACAGTACAGAATACTGGCCATGGAGCCATTCTCACTTAACTACTTTGCCCTAACAGGTGAGGAATGAACAAATGAAAACAGAAAGAGAGTAACATACCAGATACCTCATCTCATCTCATCTCGTCTCGTCTCGTCTCGTCTCATCTCGCCTCGCCTCACCAAAGCCACTCCAAACACTGGCATAATCAAAACAATGGCTGCTCTGCTTGCACCTGTGCTATTTTTATTGGCCCTTTCTAATGAATCCATCTTGCTGATTGGTCACTCCTCAACTCAGAGAAACTGCCGTGAAGCTCTGCATTCAAAATCTTGATTGCCACTGATTGAAAGCTATCTTTTTTTATGTACTCCCTGACATAGATTGTCCAACTCAGAGATATCTGGACCTGACTGAAAGATAGCTCTTCTTATGCCCTGTCTCTGGTGACTGGTCACTCCTCAGCTGCCGTGAAGCTCTGTCTTTAGAATCTCGATCATTGTCCTGACTGAAAGCTAACTCTTGTTTTATACTCCCTGAAGTTGATTGTCTGATATGTGGAATTTGTTGCCACAGAGGGCTGTAGAAGTCAAATATTGGGTGTTTTTAATGCGGAAATTGTTAAGTTCTTAATTGGTAAGGGGGTGGTGTGTCAAAGGTATGTGGATAGGGTTGGAGCATGAGGTTGGAAATAAAATCAGCTATGACAGAGTATGAGTGGTGGGTGGAAATAGCTCTCTAACAAAGGAGGTGTAAGGCACACCTTCTCTTCACTAGCTTGAAGGTCATCCTTGGGCAAGGTGTAGCACCTGCTTTGCTCCTCAATCAGGGTCATGAGAAGCCATAGAGGCAGGTCGTATGAGCAGCTGGTGGATATCGCAAATCCTGGTCATGCGACCACTGATGCCAGGTAGACAATCTTTGAAGAGTATTGATAATGGCTAGGGTCACACATCTTATGAAGACGCTGCCCAGAAGATGGCAATGACAAAACACTTCTGTACAAAAATTTGCCAAGAGCAATCATAGATTTAAGACCATGATCGCCCACACCATATAACCATATAACAATTACAGCATGGAAACAGGCCATCTTGGCCCTTCTAGTCCGTGACGAACACTTACTCTCACCTAGTCCCACCGACTTGCACTCAGCCCATGGCGCAGTGCATAACGATGCTTGAAAACCAGAGCAGCCTCAATGGGCTAACTAGCCTAATTCTGCTCCTATACCTAATGTGAGAGGGAGGGCATTAGATTCATCTTGAGGTAGGTTAAAGGGTTGGTATAACATTGTGGGCTGAAGGGCTTGCACTCTGTTGTAATGTTCTATGACTTATTTTCTTACATCAACCCAGGTAGGTAAGGGTAACAGATCCTGTTCATTGAGAGACATCAGTAAACTAATGCTTTACAGCCTAGTAGATTTTTCACCATGGTTATCATATCAATGCAAACTGCTCTTCCAAATTTTCAATGGCTGGGTTTAAATTTTGCAGTCACTATGAAGGGATTTGAGCTGAGGTTTTTGAATTACCTCGGTTCAACGAATCTAATAGGTGTGCTATCACTGTATACCGCAGTCTGTCAGTAAGTCCAGAACTCACTTTGGAACTGGCAGGAATTCTTCTGGAAGCACTGACAGCAGCACAGAATACATATAGAACTCTAAAGTATTGTCTGTGCTGGCAAGCAGATTCAGCAAGAACGCATAAAATGTCTCAGGCTACAAAGAATTAATTTTCTCATTCTGTACGAGGTCGAGTTAAGTGATAACCTTCTCCCAAGCCTTTGCCAGTGACTAATAAAGAACCTTGAGAAATGTTTGCGGCTTCAGCTGCGACGGCGGTGTGTGGCAAGTGGACTCTGCCCCAGAGATTGGATCTGTCTCATGATGAGCATTAACAATGCTCGTTATATTCATGGATCTTGATTACCCAGAGCTCCCGCAGGCTTACAGCCAGTTAGTCTGAGCAGCCAGCAATCAGGAAAACAAGTATTAACATTTTATTCCCCAAAATTATGCAAATCAAAAGCTTTACCACGCTAATTCAGAAGCAATTTATTTTTAACTTCAAAGTACAGGAACCTCAGATGGCTTTCATGAGCAACTTAGAAAGTACCTTGCGAAAGTAGTAATGACAAATCAAAGTTAAAATTAGTTTACTAAGGGTCACATTTTTTTTGCCACTTCCGCCGTGACTGGATACACCCAGACGTTTTTGTAAGTCTGTTTGATGGACTTTGAGGTCCATCCAGTGATTTTTTTCCTGACATTCATTAACATTCAGTATAGATGTCAGCGGTATGAATGGCATGGTTGTATGAGGAACCATGTTATTATCTACAGATGCACAAAGGTCTCAGTAGCAGGTTGGCAGAGAATGCACTTTCCTGCAAATTGGATCCTGGCATCTGCAAAAGCATTTTTTTTGTATTGTGCCAATGCTCCGTTGAATCAGACCATTCAATCTCTAGGGACGACTCTGGACAATTGCCATGATTAGTCAGGTAAAGGAATCCAGAGTAGATGCTTTTACAAGCCATGCCCATTCTGCTAAGCACTTGGTGTAAACTTGATGCTGTGTAAATTGAGACAAAAATTGTGAGATCACACACAAAATGGCTGGCCTTTTAAAACTATTAAAATCTTAAGTACATCTAATTGCTTTGATTAAATTAATATTTTGAATGAGATTTTTTGCCATACATGAGTGATTTGCAATAAATTGGCTTTCAAAACTTGTCTCATCAGTCACACACTGCTGGTCTGGCACAGTTATGATCAATGGGTTGAACATAAATAGGTTGCTTGCATATTTAATCATCAGAACCAAAGGCTCTTTGTCCTTTAAAAGTAACAAAACTGCTCCTGCCAGCAGTAAGGTTAGACAACAAGGAGGAGCCCTCTATCCAAAATAGCTCTCAATATTCTGTTCAGCTACCCAGATTTCCTCCTAATACTATATCAAAGGAACATAGGGCTAAGATAAATTGTTCCCTCTTTAAAGTTAAAGGATGGTGATGTATAATAGAATAAAAAGCCAGTCAGAAATAACTGTGATTAATTCAGTATATCTAATATTCAATTGGTAGCATTACTAAAGCTTCAAACAGCAGGTTACTCTGCTCCAGAAATAACAGAGACATACAACAGAGAAACACATTCTCTGCCCATCAAATCCACAATGACTATCACGCATCTATTCATACTAATCCTTCATTCATCCAGTTCTATTCTTCCCCTTTTCCCATCGACTCCTTCCTGGATTCTACCACTTATCTATGCACTACAGCAAGGGTTCCCAACCTTTCTTATGCCATAGACCGGGGGTCGGCAACCCTCGGCTCCGGAGCCACATGCGGCTCTTTTACCTCGGTGCTGCGGCTCCCTGTTGCTTTGGGAAATAATTGGTCTTTTGCAGCATCCGCGCCCATGGGGGCCAGGTTGAGGGAGGCTTAAAAGCAAGGCTGTTTAGTTCGAATAAAGTTATTCGACTGCAGTCTACTGACTGCGTGAGCACACCGCTACAACGTGTTTTTATCGCTATTAATATACGTCACCACTGCCAATACCTGACACCCGTCAGTGCGCGATTTCTTTAATTTTTCGATCCAAGGTAGGCCAACTATGGAGAATTCTAAAAAAAGAAAAGTGACTGAAGAAAACAGAACGTTTAATGATACGTGGACAGATTCATTTGCTTTCACTGTTGACGAGACTGGTTTACCAGTATGCTTAATATGCAATGAGAAACTAGCAAACAACAAAAAGTCAAATGTTGCAAAGCATTTCTAGAATAAACACGCAGCCTTTGCTCAAAAATATCTGGATGGAGATGAGAGAAAAAAAGCCGTTTCGGAACTGATGCGGAAGGTTGATCTGAGCAAAAATCATTTCAAGCAATGGATGAAGTCCGGAAAACCAACGACATACGCTAGTTATATTGCCGCTCCGGAAATAGTCAGGCACGGGAAGCAGTTTACAGATGGTGTTTATATAAAAGAATCTTTCATTAAGATTTCAGAACATCTATTCACGGACTTTAAAAACAAGAGTGAAATTGTGCAGAAAATCAGGGATATGCCCCTCTCTGCAAAGACTGTCAAAGACAGAACCATAAAAATGGCAGAAGACATCACAAGACAGCAAATTAAAGACATCAATTCAGCTGTGGCCTACTCGATTGCCTGTGACGAATCTAAAGACAAAGGTGATATTGAACAAATAGTGCTGTTCTGCCGGTATGTAAACTCTACCGGGCCACAGGAAGAAATGATTGAGTTGATACCTCTAAAAGGCCAAACACGGGGGGAGGACATCTGTGAGGCTGTCTTGAATTGTTTAAGAGCCAAAGGAATAAAGACTACCCACCTGGTGTCAGTAGCTACTGATGGGGGCACCGAATATGACGGGAACGCACAAGGGAATTGTGGCTTTACTGCAGAAGTCGCTGGACAGAAAGCTGCTGATTTTTCACTGCATCTTGCACCAAGAGGCACTGTGCGCTCAAACATTTCCTCCGGAATGCACAGAAGTAATGGATGTTGTCATTCAGACTGTCAATAAAATAATGGCAAAAAGTTTAAATCACCGTCAATTCCGTTTGTTACTGGACGAGCTGGAAAGCGCATATTCTGATCTCCTGCTGCACAACAAAGTCCGGTGGCTGTCCAGAGGGAAGGTGCTGAAACGCTTTGTCGCGTGTCTGGAAGAAGTGAAAACTTTCCTGGGCAGCAAAGGGCTGGAAAGCTACACTTCATGGTAGACATGACAGCGCACCTGAACACGCTGAACACAGCTCTTCAGGGGAAAGGACGTACAGCCCTACACATGTTGGAGGAGTTTTGGCATTCGAGCGCAAGTTGACAGTGCTTGCCAGAGATTGACAGAAAGGCACTTTGTCTCACTTCCCCAATTTGAGAGAGTTCAAACAAGGTCACGACATGATAAATTTGGAGTATTTACATTCTGCAATCATCGCAATGCAAACATCGTTTGGGAAATGCTTCTGTGAGTTCAGAGAGGAAAAAAACACATTATCCTTCCCGGTCACTCCCCCAAGCATCGATTCATCTCTACTGAATACGACTGCATTGGCAGGTGTGAGTAAACCTGATCTTGAGATGGAACTGGCCGACATAGCCGACAAAGACATATGGGTGTCCAAGTTTAGACGCTTGACAGCAGACCTTGAAGATGTTGCCCATCAGAAGGCCGTTCTTGCTCAGAATCACAAATGGAGTGATATTGAAAACCTCCCTAAACCGGACAAACTTGTGTTCGAAACATGGAATGCTATCCCCGACATTTATGTAAACATTAAAAAGTATGCGCTTGGAGTCCTGTCGATCTTTGGATCCACATATGTATGTGAGTAGGTGTTCTCCAACATGAACTTTATTAAAAACAAACATCGTGCATGCCTCACAGATGACAGCTTGCGATCCTGTGTAAAGATGAAGGTGACGTCATACAGCCCTGATGTGCAGATGCTGTGCGCTGAGGTCCAGGAGCAGAAATCCCATTAACCAAGTATGATACATATTTTAATTGCCTATTATTTTAGGAATATTCATATCTTTTCATTGTTCAGTGAAATAGTCCTTTTATTTTTCAGGTTGACAGCTGGCTGACGTTATTTTTGGTTTGCTGCTGGCGGAAAATTTAAGTTCAGCGTTTTTCATAAATACAAGAAGAACTCAAATAGACATTGAGTATTTTACTTAAAAGTAAGCTTCAACCCAACGTCTTTTTCTCGGAGTTCAAAATGTTTTTGTTGCATGCAGAAATGTGATTTCGTTTTCTCTGCAGGAGTTCATCAATTTCATAAATGCAACACATTATAGTTTGTTTATACATAGCATATAGGCAAAAAAAAACATTGTATGCAGTGTTATTTCATTTTAAATGTCAAATGGGTTTTGCGGCTCCCAGTGTTTTCTTTTCTGTGGGAAACGGGTCCAAGTGGCTCTTTCAGGGTAAAGGTTGCTGACCCCTGCCATAGACCAATACCATTAACCAAGGGGTACATGGACCTCAGATTGGGAACCCCTGCACTGGAGTGAATTTTCAGTGGCAGATCGATCTGCCTGGCATTGGGATGTGGGAGATAAATGGATCATCCACAGGTAACCTATATTGTCAGAAGGAAAATGTGCAAAACCCTCCCAGCCAGCACAAGAAACAATAAGATCACAAGAAATAGTTCAAGTATAAGTCTCAGTTTATTGTCATTCAACATCTACACCAATAAGTGAAACAACACTCCTCCAGACCAATATGCATAACACAGTCCATGTAACTTACATGCAACACACAAGGTCAATACCCGAAGCCTGGACAGACACCTTGCCCTATTGTCCTGTTTATTATTTATTGTCATGCCTGCTCTGTTTTTGTGCACTTTATACAGTCCTGTGCAGGTCTGTAGTCTAGTGTAGCTTTCTCGGTGTTTTTTTTTACATAGTTCAGTCTAGTTTTTGTACTGTGTCATGTAACACCATGGTCCTGAAAAACATTGTCTCATTTTTACTGTGTATTGTACACAGCAGTTATGGTCGAAATGACAATAAAAGTGACTTGACTTGACTTGAATATTACCACAAATAAATTAACAAATAATGGAATTAGAATCAGATTTAATATCACTGTCATGTGTCATGAAATTTGACGTTATGCAGCAGCAGTACATTACAATAATAAAATCTGAATTCCAGGGTAACAGATCTTGTTCATTGAGGTAATAAACTATTTATTGATAGTTCATCAATAAACTAATTTTTTTACACCCTAGTAGATTTTTCATTGGTTGACAAACAACAGTAATATGTAGTGAGAGTTCTATAAAGGAGAGGCTGACATAGGGCAAAATTGCGGTCAACAGGATGAGTTGTAATGTAAAAGGTGGACAAAACTGAAAAGGGTGAATACAGGACTGAATGTGTTATATTAGAATGCGTGTAGTATATGGAATAAGGTAGATGTACTTGTAGCATAGTCACAGTTGATCATGTATGATGTTGCAGACATCACTGAATCATAGCTGAAAGAAGATTATAGCTGGGAGCTTAACACATAAGGATACACATTGTATCAAAGGTACAGGCACATGACAAAAAGGGCAGGGTGGCTCTGTTGGTAAAAAATCAAATCAAATCATTAGAAAAAGTTGACATGAGGCTGGAAGGTTTTGAATCATTTGGATAGAGCTAAAGAACTGCAAGGGTTAAAAAAAAATTCAACGGAAGTTGTTTACAGAACATTAATAAGGGTGTGGACTGCAAATTACAATGGGAAATATAAACTGCGTGCAAAAGGGCAATATTGCAACAGTCATGGGGCATTTCAATATGCAGGTAGATTGTTAAAATCAGTTTGGTACTAAATCCCAAGAGGAGAAATTTCTAGATTTCTATAAGATAGCTTTTTAGAGCAGATCATGGTTGAGCCCAAAAGGGGATTAGCTATTTTGGATTGTGTTGTGCAATGAACCTGAATCAATTAGAGAGCTTAAGGTAAATGAACCCTGAAGGTAGATGATCATCATATGACTGAATAAACACTGTAATTTGAAACAAAGAAGCTGCCAGATGTATCAGTATTACAATGGAGTAAAGAGAATTACAGAGGCATCAGAGAGGAGTTGGCCAGAATTGATTGGAAAAGAACACTGGCAGGGATGATGGCAGAGCAGCAGTGGCTGGAATTTCTGGAAGCAATTCGGAAGGCCCAGGATATATACATCCCAAAGAGGAAGAAATATTCTAAAGGAAAAATGACACAACCTTGGCTAACAAGAAAAGTTAAAGCCAACATAAAGGCCAAAAAGAGGGTATATAATAGAGCAAAAGTGGGAAGTTAGCAGATTGGGAAGCTGTAAAAAAACAAATGAGAACTAACAAAGCCATAAAGAGTGAAAAGCTGAAATACAAAGACAAGCTAGCCAAAAATATAAAAGAGGATCAAAAATATTTTTCAGATATCTCTTCTCTTTGGCTATCCATTGATTTTCAATGATGATTGAGGCCTGGGAAAGGTTGTATAGAAGACTGACAGTTGCCCATGCTGCAAGTCTCCCCTCTCCATGCCACCAAGGGAAGGGCATTAGGACCCATACAGCTTGGCACCGGTGTTGTCGCAGAGCAATATGTGGTTAAGTACATTGATCAAGGACACAACACACTGTTTCAGCTGAGGCTCAAACTAGCGACCTTCAGATCAATAGACTGATGCCTTAACCACTTGGCCACACTACTCAGATACATTAGTAGTAAAAGAGATGAGTGAATATCAGACTGCTGGAAAGTGACACTGGAGAAATAATAATAGTGGACAAGGAAATGGAAAATGAACTGAATAAGTATTTTGCATCAATCTTCACTGTGGAAGATGTTAGCAGTATGGCAGAAGGTCCAGAATGTCAGGAGTTAGAAGTGTATGAAGTTGCCATTACTTGGCAGAAGATTCATAGCAAACTGAAAGGTCTCAAGGTAGATAAATCACCTGGATCAGATGGTGTGAACACCAGGATTCTGAAAAAGGTGGCTGTAGAGATAGTGGAGACATTAGTAATGATCTTTCAAAAATCAATCGATTCTGGAATGGTCAGAATCAGAATCAGGTTTATTATCACTGGCATGTGACGTGAAATTTGTTAACTTAGCAGCAGCAGTTCAATGCAATACATAATAGAGAAGAGATAAAAAATAAAATAATAATAATAATAATAAATGAATAAGTAAATCAATTACAGTATACATGTATTGAATAGATTTTAAGACATGCAAAACACAGAAATACCCTATACTTAAAAAAGTGAGGTAGTGTCCAAGTGTTCAATGTCCATTTAGGAATTGGATGGCAGAGGGGAAGAAGCTGTTCTTGAATTGCTGAGTGAGGCTTCTGTACCTCCTACCTGATGGTAACAGTGAGAAAAGGGCATGCCCTGGGTGCTGGAGGTCCTTAGTAATGGACGCTGCCTTTCTGAGACACCACCCCCTGAAGATGTCCTGGCACTTTGTAGGCTAGTACCAAAGATGGAGCCAACTAAATTTACAACCCTCTGCAGCTTCTTTCGATCCTGTGCAGCAGCCCCACCCCCCCCCCATAACAGATAGTAGTGCAGCCTGTCCGAGTTCTCATCACAGTACATCTATAGAAGTTTTTGAGTGTATTTGTTGACATGCCAAATCTCTTCAAACTCCCAATGAGTATAGCCACTGTCATGCCTTCTTTATAACTACGTCGACGTGTTGGGACCAGGTTAGATCCTCAGAGATCTTGACGCTCAGGAACTTGAAACTGCTCACTCTCTCCACTTCTGATCTCTCTATGAGGATTGGTAAGTGTTCCTTTATCTTATCCTAATTGAAGTCCACAATCAGCTCTTTAGTCTTACTGACACTGAGTGCCAGGTTGTTGCTGCAGCACCATTCCACTAGTTGGCATATCTCACTCCTGTATGCCCTCTCGTCACCACCTGAGATTCTACCAACAATGGTTGTATCATCAGCAAATATATAGATGGTATTTGAGCTTTGCTTAGCTACACATTCATGTGTATATAGAGAGAAGAACAGTGTGCTAAGCACACACCCCTGAGGTGGACTGGTGTTGATCATCAGCGAGGAGGATATGTTATCACCAATCTGCTCAGATTGTGGTCTTCCAGTTAGGAAGTTGAGGTTCCAATTGCAGAGGGAGGTACAGAGACCCAGGTTCTGCAACTTTTCAATCAGGATTGTTGGAATGATGGTGTCGACAATGAACAGCATCCTGACATTGGTGTTTGTGTTGTCTAGGTGGTCTAAAGCCGTGTGAAAAGCCATTGCATCTGCCGTTGATCCATTGTGGCAATAGGCAAATTGCTATGTGTCCAGGTCCTTGCTGAGGCAGGAGTTCAGTCTAGTCATGACCAACCTCTCAAAGCATTTCATCACTGTAGATGTGAGTGCTACTGGGTGATAGTCATTAAGGCAGCTCACATTATTCTTCTTAGGCACTGGTATAATTGTTGCCTTTTTGAAGCCAGTGGGAACTTCGCCTGTAGCAGTGAAAGGTTGAAAATGTCCTTGAATACTGGAAGTCTGAATAATTGCAAGTGTCAACCCACTCTTCAAGATGAGAGAGAGGCAGAGGGAATGAAACTATAGCCCAGTTAGTATGACTTCAGTGGTTGGGAAGGTGATGGAGTCGATAATTAAGGATGCGGTTTCAGGGTATTTGGGGACACGGGATAAAATCAGCTGTAGTCAGCATGATTTCCTCAAGGCAAATGCCCTCAGAAATGGCCTAGCAAACCATTCAGTTGTATCCAACCGCTAAGAAGCGAATAATATGGAATGAACCCAGCCAGATAACCCACATCGACCTAGCCAACAGCAAGATCAGCACGGTCAAATTCCTCTTTACTAATATCTGGGGACTTGTGCCAAAGTTGGGAGAGTTGTCTCAGAGGCTATTCAATCAACAGCCTGACATAGTTGTACTGATGGAATCTCACCTCACAGTTAACAGTCCGCCACCACCAACACCATACTGTCTCTCCAGCAGGACAGACCTAGCAGAGGTGGTGACACAGTGGTATACAGTAGAGAGGGAATTAGAAACATAGAAAACCTACAGCACAATACAGGCCCTTTGGCCCACAAAGCAGTGCCAAACATGTACTTACTTTAGAAATTACCTAGGGTTACACATAGCCCTCTATTTTTTAAGCTCCATGTACCTATCCAATGGTCTCTTAAAAGACCCTATTGTATCTGCCTCCACCACCATTGCCAGCAACCCATTCCACACACTCACCACTCTCTGCATAAAAAACATACCCCTTACAATTCCTCTGTAACTACTTCCAAGCAAATTAAAACTGTGCCCTCTCATGTTAGTCACTTCAGTCCCGGAAAAAAGCCTCATGATCAATACCTCTCATCAACTTATATATCTCTATCAGGTCACCTCTCATCCTCCTTCGCTCCAAGGAGAAATGACCAAGTTCACACAATCTATTATCATAAGGCATGCTCCCCAATCCAGGCAACATCCTTGTAAATCTCCTCTGTACCCTTTCTATGGCTTCCACATCCTTCCTGTAGTGAGGTCTCCAAAACTGAGCACAGTACTCCAAGTGTGTTCTGACCAGGGTCCTATATAGCTGTTTCATTACCCCTTGGCTCTTGAACTCAATTCAACAGTTGATTAAACCCAATACACTGTATGCCTTCTTAACCACACAATCAATCTGCACAGCTACTTGGAGTGTCCTATGGACTCGGACCCCAAGATCGCTCTGATCCTCCACACTGCCAAGCCTTACCATTAATACTATATTCTGCCATCATATTTGACCTACCAAACTGAACCATCTCACACTTACCTAGGTTGAAGTCCATCTGCCACTTCTCAGTCCAGTTTTGCATCCTATCGATGTCCTGTTGTAAACTCTGAGCCTTCCACACTATCCACAACACCCCCACCTTTATGTCATCAGCAAATTTATTAACCCATCCCTCCACTTCCTCATCCATGTCATTTATAAAAATCGCTAAGAGAAGGGATCCTAGAACAGATCCCTGATGCACACCACTGGTCACTGACCTCCATGCAGAATATGATCCATCTACAGCAATTCTTTGCCTTCCGTGGGCAAGCCAATTCTTGATCCACAAAGCAAGATCCCCTTGAATCCCATTCCTTCTTACTTTCTCAATAAATCTTGCTGTGGTACCTTATCAACTGCCTTGCTGAAATCCATATACACTACATCTACTACTCTACCATCATCAATCTGTTTAGCCACATCCTAAAAAAAATTCAGTTAGGCTTGTAAGGCACTACCTGCCTTTGACAAAGCCATACTGTCTATTCCTAATCATATTATGCCTTTCCAATATTCATAAATCCAGCCTCTCAGGACCTTCTCCATCAACTTACCAACCACTGAAGTAAGACTCTCTGGTCTATAATTTCCTTGACTATCTCTACTCCTTTTCTTGAATAAGGGAAAAACATCTGCAACCCTCCAAGCCTCTGGAATCTCTCCCGTACCTATTAATGATGTAATGATCTTTGCCAGAGGCTCAGTAATCTCCTCCCTTGTCTCCCACAGCGGGTATATCTCGTCCAGTCCTGGTAACTCACCCAACTTGATGCTTCCCAAAAGCTCCAGCACATCCACTTTCTTAATGTCTATATGTTCAAGTTCAAGCTTTTCAGACTACTGTAAGTTATCCCTACAACTGGCAAGGTCTTTTTTCACAGTGAATACTGAAGCAAAATATTCATTAAGTACCTCCACTACATACTTTTCCACTGTCACACTTGATTGGTCCTATTCACTCACATCTTATCCTCTTGCTCTTCACATACTTGTAGAATGTCTTCAGGTTTTCCTTAATCCTCCTCGCCAAGGCCTTCTTATGGCCCCTTCTGGTTCTCCTAATTTCATTCTTAAGTTCCTTCCTGGTAGCCTTATAATTTTCTGCATCTCTATCACTACATAGTTTTTTGAATGTTTCATAAGCTTTTCTTTTCTTCTTGACTAGATTTTCAATAGCCTTTGTACACGACAGTTCCTGTATCCTACCATCCTTTCCCTGTCCCATTGGAACGTACCTATTCAGAACACCGCACAAATATCTCCTGATCATTTGCCACATTTCTGCTGTACTTTTCCCTGAGAACATCTGCTCCCAATTTACACTTCCAAGTTCCTGCCTGATAGCTTCATGTTCCCCCTTACTCCAACTAAACATTTTCTTAACTTGTCTGCTCCTATCCTTCTCCAATGCTATGGTAAAGGAGATAAAATTGTGATCACTATTTCCAAAATGCTCCCCCACTGGGAGACCTGACACCTGACCAGGTTCATTTCCCAATACCGGATCAAGTACAGTCTCCCCTCTTGTAGGCCTATCTACATATTGTGTCAGGAGACCTTCCTGAACACACCTAACAAACACCACCCCATCTAAACCCCTTGCTCTAGGGAAATGGCGATCAACATGGGAAATTAAAATTTCCCATCACCTCAACCCTGTTATTGTTGTACCGTTCCAGAATCTGTTTTCGTATCTGCTCCTTGATGTCCCTGTTACTACTGAGCAGTCTACAAAAAACACCCAATAGAGTTATTGAGTTCCTAACTTTCACCCACAGAGTCTTAGTAGACAATCCCTCCATGACTTCATCCTTTTCTGCTGCCATGACACTATCCTTGATCAGCAGTGCCACGCCCCCCCCCCCCCCCCACCCTGTCCTTTTTGAAACCTCTAAAGCCTGGCACTCTAAGCAGCCATTCCTGCCCCTGAGCCATCCAAGTCTCTGTAATGGCCACAACATCATAGCTCCATGAACTGATCCATGCTCTAAGCTCGTCTGCTTTGTTTATGATACTCCCTGCATTAAAATAGACACATCTCACCATCAGTCTGAATGAAGCCCTTTTCTATCACTTGCCTATCCTCCCTCTCACCTTGCCTACAATCTTTCTCTATTTGTGAGCCAACTGCTCCTTCCTGTGTCACTTCAGTTCGGTCCCCACCCCCTAAGTAATTCTATTTTTAAATCTTACCAAACTTCTCTGCCAGGATATTGGTCCCTCTTGGATTCAAGTGCAACCCATCCTGATTGTACAGGTCACACCTCCCCCAAAAGAGGTCTCAATGATCCAGAAATCAGAATCCCTATTCCCTGCGCCAATCTCTCAGCCACTCATTTACCTTCCACCTCACTCTATTCCCATTGTCCTGGCAACTCTCAACATTGACTCTGGACCCCAAGAAGTCTCATAGCACCAGGTTAAACATGGGCAAGGAAACATGCTGTTGATTACCACATACCGTCCTCCCTCAGCTGAGGAATCAGTACTTCTCCATGTTGAGCAGCACTTGGAGGAGGCATTGAGGGTGGCAAAGGCACAGAATGTACTCTGGACGGGGGAACTTCAATGTCCATCAGCATGAGTGGCTCACCACTGTAGACTGAGCTGGTCAGGTCCTTTTGGACATAGCTACCAGAGTGGGACTATCGCAGGTGGTGAGGGGACCAACAAGAGGGAAAACACACTTGACCTCATTCTCACCAACCTGCCTGCTGCGGAAACAGCTGTCCATGATAACACTGGTAGAAGTGGCCACCGCGCAGTACTTGTGGAGACTAAATCCCATCTCCACGTTGAAGAAACCCTCTACTGCGATACATGGCACTACCGCAGTGCTAAATGGGATAAACTTTGAACAGATCTAGCAGCCCAAGACTGGGCATCTATGAGGTGCCGTGGACATCAGCAGCAGTAGGATTGTACTCAACTATAATCTGTAACCTCATGGCTTGGCATATGCCCCACTCTAATATTACCACCAGGCCAAGGCATCAACCCTGGTTAAATGAAGAGGGCAGGAGGACATGCTGAAAACAACACCAGGTATGCCTCAATGTGAGGATTCACCCTGGTGAAGCCACAATACAGAACTACTTCCATGCCAAGCACCATAAGCAGCAAGTAATAGACAGAGATAAGTGGGCCCACAACCAATGGATCAGATCCAAGCTCTGTAGTCCTGCCACATGCAGCCGTGAATGGGGGTGGACAATCAGGTAACTCACTCTTGGAGAAGGCTTCACAAATATCCCCACCCTCAATGATTGAGGAGCCCAGCCCTGTGCCAAAGGTAAAACTGAGGAATTTGCAACAATCTTCAGTCAGAGGTACCGAATAGATGATCTAGCTTGGCCTCCTCCAGAAGTCCCCAGCATCCCAGATGTCAGTATGCAGCCAATCAGATTCACTCTATGTGATATTAAAAAACGGCTGAAAGCACTGGATACTGCGAAGGCTATGGGCCCAGACAAAATCCCAGCAATGGTCCTGAAGACTTGTGCTCCAGAACTTGCCAAACCCCTAGCCAAACTGTTCCAATACAGCTACAACACCGGCATCTACCCAGCAAAGTGGAAAATAGCCCAGGTATGTCCTGTACACAAGAAACAGGAGAATCCCCCTTAGCTCATTACTGCCCTATCAACCTACTCTCAATCATCAGCAAAGTAATGGAAGGGGTTATCAACAATGCTATCATGCACCACCTACTTAGCAGGTGATGTCCACATCCCGTAAATGATTTTTAAAAAAGGTCAAGTCTTGTCCGACAAATCTGTTGGAATTCTTTGAAGAAATAATAGACGGGATAGACAAAGGAGAATCGATGTTGTGTGGTTGGACTTCCAGAAGGCCTTGAACAAGGTGCCACACATGAGGATGTTTAACAAGCTATGAGCCCATGGTATTGCAAGAAAGTTTCTAGCATGGATAAAACAGTAGCTGATTGGCAGGAGGCAAAGAGTGGGAATAAAGGGCAGATTTTCTGTTTGGCTCCCAGTAACTGTGTTGGGACTTCTTCTTTGTACATTATTTGTCAATGGCTTGAATGAAGGAATTCATGGCTTTGTTGCAAAGTTTACAGACAGTATGAAGATATGTGGAGGGGCAGATGCTTTGAGGAATTAGAGAGGCTACAGAAAGAGAGAGATTAGGAGAAAGAACAAAGAATTGTCAGATGAAGTATGGTGTCTGGGAGTGTATAGAAACAGCAAGTGTACAGCACAATACAGGCCCTTCGACCCACCAAGTTGTGCCGAACATGCCGAAATTACTAGCCTTACCTATAGCCCTATATTTTACTAAGCTCCATGTACCTATCTAAAAGCCTCTTAAAAGACCCTATTATATCCACCTTCACCACCGTTGCTGGCAGCCCATTCCACACACTCACCACTCCGAGTAAAAAACTTACCCCTGATATCCCCTCTGTACCTACTCCCCACCAATATGGTCATAAACTTGGGTGGGAGAAATGAAAGGATAAACTGTTTTCTGAGTAGAGAGAAAATACAAGAACTGAAGTACAAAGGGACTTGGGAGTCTTTGTGCAGGATTCCCTAAAGGTTAATTTGCAGGTTAAGGAATGCAAATGTGATGTTAGCATTCATTTCAAGAGGACAAGAATATAAAAGCAAGGATGTAACATTGAGATTTTATAAAGAACTGCTGAGGTCTCATTTGGAGCATTGTGAGCAGCTCTGGGCCTCTTATCTGAGAAAGGATGTGACAAAACTGCAAAGGTTTCAGGATTCCAGGAGTGAAGGGCTTGTCATGCGAAGAGTGTTTGATGGTTCTGTGCTTGTAGTCACTAGAATTCAGAAGAATAAGGGATGGCTAATTGAAACTTATGAAATGTTGAAAGGCCTTAATAGAGTGGCAGAGTCTAGGACTGGAGAATACAACCTTAGAATAAAGTAATGTCCATTTAGAATGGAGATGAGGAGGAATTTCTTTGGCCAGAGAGTGGAGAATCTGTATAGTTCAAAGCTATAGACAGCTGGGGAGGCCATGTCTTTATGTATATTTAAGGAAGAAGTTGGTAGATCTTTGAGTATTCAGGGCAGGAAGGGATATGGGGAGAAGGCAGGATGTTGGAGCTGAGAGGAAAAATGGATCAACCACAATGAAATGGCAGAGCAGGCTTGATGGGGCGAATGCCCCAACTTTGCTCCATTATCTTATGGTCTCATGCCAAATAATATGCAAATAAAGTGGAAGTACTGTCCATAACAAAATAGACAGTGAGGCCAAGAATCCATCTTGCCATACTGAGGAACCATTCAATAGTCATATAACAGTTGGATAGAAGCTATCTTTCAGCCTGATGGTATATGCTTTTGGGATTTTGTATATTCTACCTGATGGGAGGAGAATGAAGAGTGAATGACGATACGATAGAGTGACAGCCAAGGAGGGGAGAGCAAGACGGGTATGCAGAATGATCAGATTGGTCACATGCAGCGATACTGAGGGAGTGATTCAGTTTGTGCTGGTTGGTTCAAGCTGTTGAACCTGGACTTCATACTGCCCAAAAGTAGCTGTGAGAAGACAGCGTGGCCAAAATGGTGGCTTCCTTGAGGCCTCATCTCCTGTAGATGTGACCAATGACAGGGAAGGATGTGCCTATGATGTACTTGCCTGAGTCTGCACACTTTAAAGGTTCACAGTGAATTCCTATCTGATCAGGTTATACACCAAGTGGACACATTATTATACTCCTCCTGCATCTAATAAAGTGGCCACTGAGTATACATTTGAGGTCTTCTGCTGATGTTGTACCCCATCCTCGTCAATATTCAGTGTGCTATATTGTTCAGAGGTGATCTTCTGCACACCACTGTTGTGTTGTTATTTCAGGTACTGTCAGCTTAAACCAGTCTGGCCATTCTCCTCTGACATCTCATTAACAAGGTGTTTTCACCCAAAGAACTGCTGCTCACTAGAGGTTTTCTTTTGTTTTTCACACCATTCTCTGTAAACTCTAGAGACTGTTGTGTGTGAAACTCCCAGGAGATCAGCAGTTTCTGAAATACTCAAACTGACCCGTCTGGCCACAACAATCACTTCACAATGTTACTTAAATCACATTTCTTCCCCATTCTGATATTTGGTCTGAAGAACAAATGAACCTCTTGACCCTGTCTGCATGTTTTTTTATGCTACCACAGAACCCCTCAATCCTGTTTCACCATTCAACTTATTCCAGCCATTCTCACGTTATTGCTTTGGGTGCTTGTAATGCATGGAATGGTTACCATGTTCCTATATTACTGTGTGTGTGTGTGTGTGTGTGTGTGTGTGTGTGTGTGTGTGTGTGTGTGTGTGTGTGTGTATATATAAAGGTACATATATTCTGTGAAACAATACAACATTGAGCACTGCCAGATGACAGTGTATCCACCTCTGTGCAGGCAGGCCATACTGTCTTCTCTCTAATGCCATCATGGTGGATATACAGGAACGTAAAGTCTGTCATCACCAGATTCAGGAACATTTATTACCCCACAACCATCAAGCTCCTGAACCAGAGTGGATAACTTCACTCACCCCAATACTGAATTGAATCCACAGCCAATGAATTCTCCTTCAAGGACTTTATAACTCATGTTCAAAGTATTACTTATTTTTGTTTATTTGCACAAATTGGCTTCTGTGCATATTGCTTCTTATCAGCCTTTATGTATAGTTTTTCATAAATTTTATTCTTTTTTAATTTTCCTGTAGATATCTGCAAGAAAATGAATCACATGATGAAAATGAAGAAAAATAATGGTGACATGCAATATATGCTTACTTACTGACCGTTGCACTGGTGGTGCTTAGGGCAGCAACGATGGTCCTGCATCTCTGGCAGAGTTCAGAGCTTCCTTCCTTCATCACATCAGTAGCTTCCCCTTAGTTTACACTACAGTCAGACATACAAGTCCCAGGTGGAGACTCAGGAATACAGACTCTGGATTACTACCAGTGCCGCATGCTAGTCAGAGTAGAAATAGGAGGATATTTCAGATGAATACGTGGATTAAAAAATGGTGCAAGAGGGAGGGATTCAAATTTCTGGGGCATTGGAACCAGTTCTGGGGGAGGTGGGACCAGTATAAACAGGACGGTCTGCACCTGGGCTGGACTGGAACCAATGTCCTAGGGGGAGCATTCGCTACTGCTGTTCAGGAGGCTTTAAACTAATGTGGCAGGGGGATGGGAACAAGTGCAGAGAGACAGAGGGGTGTAAAATGAGGGTAGAAGCAAAAAGTAGTAAGGTGAAAAGTAAAAGTGATAGGTAGGCAAATCCAAGGCAAAAAGCAAAAAGAGCCACTTTTCAACATAATTGTATAAGGGCTAAGAGGGTTGTAAAAACAAGCCGTAAGGCTTTATGTGTCAATGCGAGGAGCATTTGTAACAAGGTGGATGAATTGAATGTGCAGATAGTTATTAATGAATATGATATAGTTGGGATCACAGAGACATGACTCCAGGGTGACCAAGGATGGGAGCACAACATCCAGGGATATTCAATATTCAGGAGTGATAGACAGGAAAGAAAAGGAGGTGGGGTAGCATTGCTGGTTAGAGAGGAGATTAACACAATAGAAAGGAAGGACATTAGCCTGGAGGATGTTGAATCAATATGGGTAGAGCTGCATAACACTAAGGGGCAGAAGACGCTGGTGGGAGTTGTGTACAGGCCACCTAACAGTAGTAGTGAGGTTGGGGATGGCATTAAACAGGAAATTAGAAATGCATGCAATAAAGGAACAGTAGTTATAATGGGTGACTTCAATTTACATATAGATTGGGTGAACCAAATTGGTAAGGGTGCTGAGGAAGAGGATTTTTTGGAATGTATGCGGGATGGTTTTCTGAACCAACATGTCGAGGAACCAACTAGAGAGCAGGCCATTCTAGATTGGGTATTGAGCAATGAGGAAGGGTTAGTTAGCAATCTTGTCGTGCGAGGCCCCTTGGGTAAGAGTGACCATAATATGGTGGAATTCTTCATTAAGATGGAGGGTGACATAGTTAATTCAGAAACAAAGGTTTGGAAATTAAAGAAGGGTAACTTTGAAGGTATGAGACGTGAATTAGCTAAGATAGACTGGTAAATGATACTTAAAGGGTTGACAGTGGATATGCAATGGCAAGCATTTAAAGATCGCATGGATGAACTACAACAATTGTTCATCCCATTTTGGCAAAAGAATAAACCAGGGAAGGTAGTTCACCCGTGGCTGACAAGGGAAATCAGGGATAGTATCAAGTCCAAAGAAGAAACATAAATTAGCAAAAAAAAGCGGCATACCTGAGGACTGGGAGAAATTCAGAGACCAGCAGAGGAGGACAAAGGATTTAATTAAGAAAGGGAAAAAAGATTATGAGAGAAAGCTGGCAGGGAACATAAATATTGACTGTAAAAGCTTTTATAGATACATGAAAAGAAAAAGATTGGTCAAGACAAATGTAGGTCTTTTACAGTCAGAAACAGATGAATTGATCATTGGGAACAAAGACATGGCAGACCAATTGAATAACTACTTTGGTTCTGTCTTCACTAAGGAGGAGATAAATAATCTTCCGGAAATAGTAGAGGACCGAGGGTCTAGTGAAATGGAGGAACTGAGGGAAATACATGTTAGTAGGGAAGTGCTGTTAGGTAAATTGAAGGGATTAAAGGCAGATAAATCCCCAGGGCCAGATGGTCTGCATCCCAGAGTGCTTAAGGAAGTAGCCCAAGAAATAGTGGATGCATTAGTGATAATTTTTCAAAACTCTTTAGATTCTGGATTAGTTCCTGAGGATTGGAGGGTGGCTAATGTAACCCCACTTTTTAAATAAGGAGGGAGAGAGAAACCGGGGAATTATAGACCGGTTAGTCTGACTTCGGTGGTGGGGAAAATGCTAGAGTCGGTTATCAAAGATGTGATAACAGCACATTTGAAAGAGGTGAAATCATCGGACAAAGTCAGTATGGATTTGTGAAAGGAAAATCATGTCTGACGTATCCTGTAAAATTTTGAAGATGTAACTAGTAGAGTGGATAGGGGAGAGCCAGTGGATGTGGTATATTTAAATATTCAAAAGGCTTTTGACAAGGTCCCACACAGGAGATTAGTGTGCAAACTTAAAGCATAAGGTATTGGGGGTATGGTATTGACGTGGATCAGAATTGGTTGGCAGGCAGGAAGCAAAGAGTGGGAGTAAATGGGACCTTTTCAGAATGGTAGGCAGTGACTAGTGGGGTACCGCAAGGCTCAGTGCTGGGACCCCAGTTGTTTACAATATATATTAATGATTTAGACGAGGGAATTAGATGCAGCGTCTCCAAGTTTGCAGATGACACGAAGCTGGGTGGCGGTGTTAGCTGTGAGGAGGATGCTAAGAGGATGCAGGGTGACTTGGATAGTTTAGGTGAGTGGGCAAATTCATGGCAGATGCAATTTAATGTGGATACATGTGAGGTTATCCACTTTGGTTGCAAGAACAGGAAAACAGATTATCATCTGAACGGTGGCCGATTAGGAAAAGGGGAGATGCAACGAGACCTGGGTGTCATTGTACACCAGTCATTGAAGGTGGGCATGCAGGTACAGCAGGCGGTGAAAAAGGCAAATGGTATGTTGGCATTCATAGCAAAAGGATTTGAGTACAGGAGCAGGGAGGTTCTTCTGCAGTTGTACAAGGCCTTGGTGAGACCGCACCTAGAATATTGTGTGCAGTTTTGGTCCCCTAATCTGAGGAAAGACATTCTTGCCATAGAGGGAGTACAGAGAAGGTTCACCAGATTGATTCCTGGGATGGCAGGACTTTCATATGAAGAAAGACTGGATTAACTAGGCTTATATTCACTGGAATTCAGAAGAGTGAGGGGGGATCTTATTGAAATGTATAAAATTCTAAAGAGATTAGACAGGCTAGATGCAGGAAGATTGTTTCTGATGTTGGGGAAGTCCAGAATGAGGGGTCACAGTTTAAGGATAAAGGGAAAGCCTTTTAGGACCGAGATGAGGAAAAAATTCTTCATACAGAAGGTGGTGAATCTGCGGAATTCTCTGCCAGAGGAAACTGTTGAGGCCAGTTCATTGGCTATATTTAAGAGGAAATTAGATATGGCCCTTGTGGCTAAAGGGATCAGGGGGTATTTGTTCTGAGTTGGATGATCAGCCATGATCATACTGAATGGTGGTAAAATCTCAAAGGGCCGAATGGCCTACTCCTGCACCTATTTTTTATGTTTCTAACGGATGCCTGATACTAATTTAAGAAAGGATGTGCTGACGTTGGAGAGGGTTCAGAGAAGATTCACTAGAATGATTCTGGGAATGAGAGGGTTAACATATGAGGAACGTTTGACCGCTCTTGGACTGTACTCCTTGGAGTTTAGAAGAATGAGGGAGGACCTCATAGAAACATTTTGAATGTTGAAAGGCATGGACAGAGTGGATGTGGCAAAGTTGTTTCCCATGGTGGGGGAGTTTAGTACGAGAGGGCATGACATAAGGATTAAAGGGCACCCATTCAGAACAGGTTTGCGAATAAATTTTTTTAGCCAGAGGGTGTTGAATCTGTGGAATTTCTTACCACGAGTGGCAGTGGAGGCCAAGTCATTGGGTGTATTTAAGGCAGAGATTGATAGGTATCTGAGTAGCCAGGACATCAAAGGTTACGGTGAGAAGGCAGGGGAGTGAGACTAAATGGGAGAATGGATCAGCTCATGATAAAATGGCGGAGCAGACTCGATGGACAAAATGGCCGACTTCTGCTCTTTTGTCTTATGGAAATTGGGCAACAAAACTATTAAACAAACTTGGAAGTTCAATTACTTAGTTTGGGAGTATGATAGCAGCTGATGGTAGGGATGTTGAACTTAGAGGAATGATAGGATTTGTTAAATGCACATTTGAGTGTTTGAGCAAGATGCTAAAGAATCACATAATATATATGTGTACGTATCTCAGAGTGTGGTGGTGGTACATTCATTCCATGCTAACATATTGAAATTAATGTTGGCAAATATCAAAGCAAAATAGGAAAAGACTCGAAGTTGCAGTCTTTGAGAAAATTGATGAAAATATCGTGGAAAGACAGAGTAACAATTGAGTAAGTGTTGTGAAAAACTGGATTAAATACACAGCTGATATATGGCAGCTGGAATTTCTGGGACCTGAATTGAGGAAAGAAAAGTTTGAACATCTGGCAGTGACAGGAAAAACTAAAAGAAGATAAATGCCGTGGTCGACAGCGCATGACATTCAAGAATTGCATCAAGGGATGGACAGGCAAAAGTTTTGAAAAGCTTATTAGAACTTCTCAGATTAAATACAGTTAGAAAACTACGATTGCCCATGTCATGTGACACAGCACAATGACGATGCTAACCCAGGGAAAAATGTTTCAGCCTGTTCATTTGATCTTTCCCTCTTATTAACTCATGCATTTTTATAAACTCAACGTTCATACTCCTTCTCTCCAAAGGTAAAGGAAAAATACAAATGAGAAAAGCTCTAGTTCACTCTCAGAAAACCTCAGAAAACATGTTCTCTAATCCAGTTAGTGTCCTGGTAAATCTTCTCTGTACCCTCTCTAAAGCTTCCTCATTCTTTGTATAATGAGGCAGCCTGAAATGAACATAATACTCACAGCGTGTTCCTACCAGGATTTTATAACTGTATCGTTAATAGTGGATAGAACTGTAACAGAGTAAATCTCAAAAATCATTGCATGGGAAGTATGGTGCCACGTGTTTCACATGAATATATTACTCTCCAAGAGAGCCAACATTTTTTTCCTCATTCTTGGAGTTTTTGCAGGAGAATTCACTGGGGCATGGTTTAAATTTTTATGGCACTCTCTACTTGTTTATTGTAATGTTCATATAAAAGATCCTGATTTGAGGAAATGGGATATTTTAGCTATAGGATCAAATGCTCCTGTGGGGAATACACTCAGAAAGAAAAGCTTCCTTTCTTCTTATTAAATCATAATTCTGGCTTCTAAACACTTTGCTGAATCAGTGTGAAATTACCAAGCTAACTAGCCTTTGTAATGAAAGACTTATGCTTCTAGAGGACAAGGCTACCTCATATGTCAAAGTCAAAGTAAATTTATTATGAAATTGCATGTAGTTTGGAGGGTTGTGCCTCAATGATCTGGAAAGCTATGTTGGCTGGAGTCAGGGCTTTATACTTTGGCTCTTGGTAGGGTCAGCCATGCCAAACAGGTGAAATGGTAGGGGTCAGACTAAGAGTGGAGCACCAGTCCTCCAGATTCAGGGGTTCTCTTCAGGGCTAACAATGCAGGTAAAACAAAATTGTTTGGGAAACAACAATGAAGCATCCTTCTACATATGAGTGTGACGGTATTAGAAACATAGAAAATAGGTGCAGGAGTAGGTCATTTGGCCCTTCGAGCCTGCACCGCCATTCAGTATGATCATGGCTGATCATCCAACTCAGAACCCTGTACCTGCTTTCTCTCCATACCCCCTGATCCCTTTAGCCACAAGGGCCATATCTAACTTCCTCTTAAATATAGCCAATGAACTGGCCTCAACTGTTTCCTGTGGCAGAGAATTCCACAGATTCACCACCCTCTGTGTGAAGAATTTTTTCCTCACCTCGGTCCTAAAAGGCTTCCCTTTTATCCTTAAACTGTGACCCCTCGTTCTGGACTTCCCCAACATCGGAAACAATCTTCCTGCATCTAGCCTCTCCAATCCCTTTAGAATTTTATACGTTTGAATAAGATCCCCCCTCAATCTTCTAAATTCCAATGAATATAAGCCTAGTTGATCCAATCTTTCTTCATATGAAAGTCTTGCCATCACAGGAATCAATCTGGTGAACCTTCTTTGTACTCCCTCTATGGCAAGAATGTCTTTCCTCAGATTAGGGGACCAAAACTACACACAATACTCTAGGTGCGGTCTCACCAAGGCCTTGTACAACTGCAGTGAAACCTCCCTGCTCCTGTACTCAAATCCTTTTGCTATGAATGCCAACATACCATTTGCCTTTTTCACAGCCTGCTGTACCTGCATACCCACCTTCAATGACTGGTGTACAAAGATACCCAGGTCTCGTTGCACCTCCCCTTTTTGTAATCGGCCACCGTTCAGATGATAATCTGTTTTCCTGTTCTTGCAACAGCTCTATCCATATCGATTCCACATCCTCCAGGCTAATGTCCTTCCTTTCTATTGCGTTAATCTCCTCTCTAACCAGCAATGCTACCCCACCTCCTTTTCTTTCCTGTCTATCCCTCCTGAATATTGAATATCCCTGGATGTTGAGCTCCCATCCTTGGTCACCCTGGAGTCATGTCTCTGTGATCCCAACTATATCATATTCATTAATAACTATCTGCACATTCAATTCATCCACCTTGTTACAAATGCTCCTCGCATTGACACACAAAGACTTCAGGCTTGTTTTTACAACGCTCTTATCCCTTATATAATTATGTTGAAAAGTGGCCCTTTTTGCTTTTTGCCCTGGATTTGCCTGCCTGCCACTTTTACTTTTCACCTTACTACTTTTTGCTTCTACCCTCATTTTACACCCCTCTGTCTCTCTGCACTTGTTCCCATCCCCTTGCCACATTAGTTTCAAGCCTCCTGAACAGCAGTAGCAAACACTCCCCCTAGGACATTGGTTCCAGTCCAACCCAGGTGCAGACCGTCCTGTTTATATCGGTCCCACCTCCCACAGATCTGGTTTCAATGCCCCTGAAATTTGAATTCCTTCCCCTTGCACCATTTTTCAAGCCATGTATTCATCTGAAATATCTTCCTATTTCTACTCTGACTAGCATGTGGCACTGGTAGTAATCCAGAGATTATTACCTTTGTGGTCCTACTTTTGTTTTATCTCCTAACTCCCTGAATTCACCTTGGAGGACCTCATCCCATTTTTTACCTATATCGTTGGTACCTATGTGCACCACGACCACTGGCTGTTCACCCTCCCATTCCAGAATGTCCTGCAGCCGCTCAGTGACATCCTTGACCCTTGCACCAGGAAGGCAACATACCATCCTGGAGTCTCGTTTGCGGCCACAGAAACACCTATCTATTCCCCTTACAATCGAATCCCCTATCACTATAGCTCTCCCACTCCTTTTCCTTCCCTCCTGTGCTGCAGAGCCACCCATGGTGCAATGAACTCGGCTGCCGCTGCCTTCCCCTGATGAGACATCTTCCCCAACAGTATCCAAAACAGTATATCTGTTTAGGATGGATATGACCTCAGGGGACTCCTGCACTACCTGCCTACTGCTACGCTGTCTAGTGGCCACCCCTTCCCTTTCTGCCTGAGCAGCCTTTACCTGCGGTGAATCCAACTCACTGAATGTGTTATTCATGACTTTCTCAGCATCGCGGATGCTCCAGTATGAATCCAATCGCAGCTCCAGACGCTCGAAGCAGTCTGCCAGAAGCTGCAGTTGGACACACTTCCTGCACACATAGTCGTCAGGGACACTGGAAGTATCCCTGATTTCCCACATGCTGCAGGATGAACAAACCACGGGGCCGATCTCAACTGCCATGACCTACCCAATACTTGCCTCAACTTTTGAAACTTTCTCCTTTGAAAGGAACTTGCCCGGCCTTACCTCACTTGGAGCGAAGCTCGTCCTCAGCCTCTTCTCGTCGAAGCCTCTCGAGTCAAAGCCTCAAATCTCCACTCCTTCACTGGCCCACTCACTCACTGGCCACTCCACTTGAGGTAACCCTCTATTTATTTGTTTGAGCTTTTCAGACTGCTTGGTCACCTGATCTCGATTGTCCAATCAGCTGTTTTCTGCTGAGTCTGAGCTATTCAAATCTTGATTGTCTAATCAACGGCTTTCTGCTGAGCTATTCAAATCTTGATTGACTCTATTGCACAGTCCAACTGCCAAAACTGCCAGAACCTCTTGAGTCAAAGCCTCAAATCTCCACTCCTTCACTGGCCCACTCACTCAGTGGCTGCTTTCCATAGGCTCGTGAGACCATGGATTTGTGCCTTGGAAGGTTTCCAGGGTGCAGGCCAGGGAAGGGTTGTATGGGAGACTGGCAGCTACCCAAGCTGCAAGCCTTCCCTTCTCTATGCCACCGATGATGTCCAAGGGAAGGGCACTAGGACACAAGCAGCTTGGCACCGGTGTCTTTGCAGAGCAATATTTTGTTAAGAGCCTTGCTCAAGGACACAACACGCTGCCTCAGCTGAGGCTCGAACCAGATCACTAGACCGATGCCTTATCCACTGGGCCACACACCAACACGTTTTTTTTAAATAAGGAGCCTAAAACTGCACAGTACTCCAAGTGAGGTCTTACCAGTGCTTTATAGAGCCTCAACATGACATCCCTGCTCTTATATTCCATTCCTCTAAAAATGAATGCCAACATTGCATTTGCCTTCTTCACCACCAACTCAACCTGGAGTTTGCATTTCTGTGTTTCTTTCTTCATGACAATCAGATATTCAGTCTTCTTGTAGTTGATAGTCATCTTCTCTTAGCACTTCCTTAGGTTACTATATCCAGTATTTCTTAGAGATTCTCTTTAGAAACATAGAAAATAGGTGCAGGAGTAGGCCATTTGGCCCTTCGAGCCTGCACCGCCATTCAGTATGATCATGGCTGATCATCCAACTCAGAACCCCCAGAAGGAGTATCTACACTGCATTGTCTAAATATCTTAGATCGTTCAAATTGTATTCATCAATTTTCATGCCTGAAATACTATTAATTCTTCTTAGGATCTTCTCTCTATAAAGGTTAAATAGGTTGGGTGAGAGAACACAACCCTGTCTGACTCTGCTCTTAATTTGGACAAATTCACTTGTCTCACTTTCAACTTGCATTCCTGCTCTTTGTTGACAACAAAAGTTTCTGATGATTCTGGTCTTTCCCTTCAATTTCCAAGTGCTGAAGGACTTTTATAAGTTATTTTATTGGTTTCAAAGGTACATTTAATGTCAGAGAAATGTATGCAATATGCATCCTGAAATTCTTTTTCTTCACAAGGATACACAAAAACAGAGGAGTGCCCCAAAGAGGGAATGACAATTAAATGTTAGAATCCTAAAGTCTCCCAGCTCCCCCCTTCTATGTACAAGCAGCAGCAAGGTAATAATCCCCCCAACCCCACCAGCAAAAAAGCATCAATGCCCACCACTGAGCACTTAAGTGTGCAGCAATCATCAATACCCCAAAGTAGCCCAAAGACTACTAGTTCACCTGGTAATTCAACATACCACAGGCTCTCTCTCTCTCTCTCTAATAAGGGAAAAAGTGGTGTCCCCATTTCATAGCGAGAGGGGAGACATAACAAACAACTTGCTGATTTATGATGTTAAAAGTCTGTTGCGTAATTTTTTTCCTGAGCTCTGTGCCTAGAGAGTCAGCCCCAAGGCGTGGCTCTCTAGACGCACAACCCACAGCAGCTAACCAGCTGCTCCCAATGTTCCATGTTCTCCTGCGACGCTTCAGCCTGCAATCAGCACGTCTCTAAACCCACAGAACTCTGGCACCCTGAAGGCACACTAGTGTTCTAAACTGCGTCCTTAGGATTTCAAAAGCAGCTGGTCATGAGGCCCTGACAGCGAGTTCAATTCCTGCAAAGAACCAAAGTCAGCGTGTAACTCCAGGTCAGGGTCTTCAAAAGAACCTTGAAAAGGACAAAAAGAGATACCGAAGATAGAAATAGAGCTGTTTCTTTTACAAGGGGGTGTTGGGAACAGACCCAAGTGCAAGATACAGACACGGAGACAGTATAAACTGAACTGTGTTTATTGAGAATTACTAGGAAGGCCAGGAATGAGGACAAAATGTCAACATGGATGTAAATGCTGGATAACAAATAGGTGAAACCTGGCCCTGACTTGGACTCGGGACTTGGATCTTGACTTGGTACTCGGACTTGACTGGACTGGAGCACAGACTTGGACAATGAAGACACAAAATACCCAACACAGAGCAGTAGCAAACAGCCAGACCCACTCAGCTGGACAGGACTTGGACAGCAAGGAGTCAAAACCACACAATGACAGTTCATTCATATCTTTGCTCAGAGTGGCAGCAAACAACCAGCAAGTCTCAGCTGGCCACAAAAGCATCAGAATTTGTACCTTCCTCAAACAGCCAGCAACTCAGTTGGACAAGAAAACGACTGAATTCCCTAAGCAGCCACAGGCAGCAAAGCAACTTAGAGTCCATGATTCATAGCAGCTCTGCTGATGGTCCAGACTTCTCAATAGCCCAAAGCCTGAATCTGCCGGCCTGGCTTCCGGTGACAAGCTTCCTGTAACGGGCTTCCGGTGACAAGCTTCCTGTAACGGGCGTCCGGTGACAAGCTTCCTGTAACGGGCTTCCGGTGACAAGCTTCCTGTAACGGGCGTCCGGTGACAAGCTTCCTGTAACGGGCTTCCGGTGACAAGCTTCCTGTAACGGGCGTCCGGTGACAAGCTTCCTGTAACGGGCTTCCGGTGACAAGCTTCCTGTAACGGGCTTCCGGTGACAAGCTTCCTGTAACAGGCTTCTGGTGACAAACTTCCTATAACGGGCTTCTGGTGACAAGCTTCCTGTAATGGGCTTCTAGTGACAAGCTTCCTGTAATGGGCTTCTGGCGACAAACTTCCTGTAACAGGCTTCCGGTGACAAACTTCCTGTCACAGGTTTCTGGTGCCAAACTTCCTCATGTGAGTTTCTAATGCCAGTCCAGCCAACGAATAGCTGAACCCCAGAGCTATTTATGCTGCAGGCTTGAAATGAGGATCAGGTGCCTCAATCAAGGCGCCCAATGGAACAGAGGGAAAAAGAAAGAACCGGAATGTGGAGTCCACAGACCAGACTGTTTCTGAAGATGCAAGCAAAGGAGTCACCATTTAGCACCATCATATATTCGCTCCACCCTCACCTTAACAAAAGCAATGTTATAATCAATTAAACATACATATAGCCCTTTCTGGACCTCTATGACAAGTCACAAATCATTCTAAAGATGCAGATTGCATTTTGCATTCCATAATCTTCAATGAAGCCACACTGCTCTTACCTATTCTCGAGTTTCGTGCTTTCTCTTGTTCTCATCATGACGATTTGTAGTAGGGTTTCACAACATCACTCATCAAACTAACTGGCTGCATAACAAGATATGAGCCCATGGTATTACAGGAAAGATTCTAGCATGGATAAAGCACTGGCAGATTGGCAGGAGGCAAAGAGTGGGAATAAGGAGAGTTCTTTCTGGTGTTCAATGGGAGTCAATGTTGGGATCGATTCTTTTTATGTTATGTATTAATGATATGGATGATGGAATTGATGGCTTTGTTGCCAAATTTGCAGACAATATGAAGACAGGTGGAGGGCAGGTAGTTTTGAGGAAGTAGAGAGGCTACAGCAGGACTCGACAGATTTGGACAATGGGCAAACAATGGAAGATGGAATGCAGTGTCATGAAGTGTATGATCATGCACCTCAGTACAAGAAATGAAAGGGCTGACTATTTTCTAAATGGAGAGAAAATACAGAAAATACAAAAAGCTAAGGTACAAAAGGACTTGGGAGTCCTTGTGCAGGATTCCCTAAAGGCTAATGTGCAGGTTAAGTCTTTGGTGAGGAAGGCAAATGCAATGTGAACATTAATTTCAAGTGGACAAAAAAATAAAACCAAGGATGTAATGTTGAGAATTTATAAAGCACTGGTGATGCCTCACTTAGGATATTCAGAGCAGTTTTGGGCCGCTTATCTTACATAGGATGTGCTGAAACTGGAGACTGTTTAAAGAAGGTTCACAAAAATGATTTCTGGACTCAATGGCTTAGAACATAGAACGTAGAACATAGAAAACCTACGGCACAATACAGGCCCTTTGGCCCATAAAGCTGCACCAAACATGTCCTTAACGTAGAAATTACCTAGGGTTACACATAGCCCTCTACTTTTATGAGCTCCATATACCTGTTCAGGAGTCTCTTAAAAGACATTATCGTATCCGCCTCCACCACCATTGCAGGCAGTCCATTCCACGCACTCACAACTCTTCGTAAAAAACTTACCCTTGACATCTCCTCAGTACCTATTTCTAAGCACCTTAAGATTGTCCCATCTCCTGCTACCCATTTCAGACGTGGGAAAAAGCCTCTGACTATCCACACGATCAATGCCTCTCATCATCTTATACACCACTATCAGGTCACCTTTCATCCTCCGTCGCTCCAAGGAGAAAAGCCAAGTTCACTCAACATATTCTCATAAGGCATGCTCCCCAATCCAGGCAACATCCTTGTAAATATCTTCTGCACCCGTTCTATGGTTTCCACATCTTGCCTGTAGTGAGGCGAACAGAACTGAGAACAGTATTCCAAGTGGGGTCTGACCAGGGTCCTACATTGCTGCAACATTACCTTTCGGCTCCTAAGTTCAACCCCATGGTTGATGAAGGCCAATGCACTGTATGCTTTCTTAACCACAGAATCAACCTGCGCAGCTGCTTTGAGTGTCCTATGTACTCAGATCCCAAAATCCCTCTGATCCTCCACACTGCCAAGAGACTCTCCATTAATACTATATTCTGTCATCATATTTGACTCTCCAAAATGAACCACCTCACACTTACCTGGGTTGAATTCCATCTGCCACTTCTCGGCCTTTTTTTGCATCATATCAATATCCCGCTGTGGCATCTGACAGCCCTACGCACTATCCACAACACTTCCAACCTTTGGTCATCAGCAAACTTACTAACCCATCCCTCCACTTCCTCATCCAGGTCATTTATAAAAATCACGAAGAGTAAGGGTCCCAGAACAGATCCCTGTGGCACACCACTGGTCACAGACCTCCATGCAGAATATGACCCATCTACAACCACTCTTTGCCTTCTGTGGGCAAGCCAGTACTGGATCCACAAAGCAATTTCCCCTTGGATCCCATGCCTCCTCTCTTTCTCAATAAATCCTGCATGGGGTATCTTGTTAAATGTTTTGCCGAAATCCATATACACTACATGTACTGCTCTACCATCATCAATGCAAAATTCAATCAGGCTCGTAAGGCATGACCTGCCTTTTACAAAGCCATTTTGACTATTCCTCATCATACTATGCCTCTCCAAATGTTCCTAAATCCTGCCTGTCAGGACCTTCTCATAAACTTACCAACCACTGAAGTAAGGTTCACTGATCTATAATTTCCTGGGCAATCTCTACTCCCTTTCTTGAATAATGGAACAACATCCGCAACTCTCCAATCCTCCTGAATCTCTCCCATCCCCATTGATGTTGCAAAGATCATTGCCAGAGGCTCAGCAATCTCCTGCCTCACCTCCCACAGTAGCCTGGGGTACATGTCATCCGGACCCGGCGACTTATCCAACTTGATGCTATCCAAAAGCTTCAGCACATCCTCTTTCATAAAATCTACATACTGAAGCTTTTCAGTCCACTGTAAGTCATCTCTACAATCACCAAGATCTTAATTGGCCAGGGCATAAAGGGATATGAGACAAAGCAGAGGATTGGGGCTGAGAGGAAAATTGGATCAGCCATGATGAAATGGCAGAGCAGATTTGATGGGCCAAATGGCCTACTCTGCCCCTATATCTTATGGTCTTATGCTTCTGATCTTACCTACACTAGAGATTCTTAACAGACTCTTAGACACGAGGATGAAAAAAATGGTGTGCTATGTGGGATATAAAATCCACCATGGACTGTCCCAATGTGGCTGCAAAAGGAGAAGGTTTGAAATGTGTCTAACAATTAATCTTGTAAAGAACCAGAGCTATAAACGTGCTCCAAAGACTTCATCCCTGGTAGAAGTAGGATCTTCACCTTGAAGACAGGCTTGATCAGCCTTCTATTATCCAGTTGATGGACTCCGCTGAGCTGCCACCAGCGGCCTCCTCCCCAGTCATCGTGATGAGCTTAACCAAGTGGGAGATATAAGGATCCAAGGAAACCAAAAAGAGAAGAGGAGAGGATGAACAACAACCATTGGCAATGTATTCTCTGTTCAACAGTGGTTTCATTCAGGAGATGTAAAACAAGTGTAAAAGTTAATGATGATGATGACAGCATCTGTTTGTCTCGAAGGACAATGGACAGCGGCACTCGGGTGACCTCTTCAGGGCACAAGGCTAGGCGTAAGGTTCGGAGATCCTGGATTGCCCAGTGATCAGGATCACTTCAGTGATATCCAGCCATGTCAAGGGATCCACTCCAGATTTTCTGTCTGGTTCACTCCCACAGTCTTCATATCTCCCAAGGCTGCCCACAAAGGAGAGAGATAGAGAGAGACCTAGCAGGGGAAGGATATTAACCTGATTCAAAAGAGATTGCATGTTGGATCAAATGTCTTTTTAAGATGTGATGTTTAAATTTGAAATAGAAAACAGACAAATAGAGATGCAAAAAAGGGTGCTTCCTATCTTATTTTATAACGACAGGAGACCATTCAGCCCACTGCATCCATGCAAGCTCATGAGAAACAATCCTAGCAGTTCCATTTGCACACTCTGTTTTTCCTTGTAATCCTGCAATCTACCTTAGGATAGGATGAGTGAGCTAGGTCATTTCTCTGTGGAGTGAAGGAGGATGAGAGGTGAATTGATAGAGGTGTACAACATGATAATAGGATCAAATGGACAGCCACAGCTTTTTTCCCAGGGTGGAAATGGCTAATACAAGGGGGCATACCTTTAAGATGTTTCGAGTAAAGCATAGAAGAGATATCAGTGGTAAGTTTTTTACACAGAGAGTGGTGGGTGTGTGGAACACCCTGCCGGGGTGGTGGTAGAGACAGATACATTAAGGGCATTTAAGAGTCTCTCAGATAGGCACATAGATGGTAGAAAAATGGAGGGCTATATAGGAGGGAAGGTTTAAATTGATCCTAGAGTAGGTTATAGGTCAGCATAAAGTTGAAGGCTGAAGGGCCTGTATTGCGCTGTAATATTCTATATCCTAATAGACAAATCCGTCATCTCTTCTTTGATACTTCTGCTAATAACTTAAAATCAGGGATAACATGTTTTTTATTTAGAGATACAGCAAGGTAACAGGCCCTTCTAGGCCAACAAGCCCCATGCCCAATGTGGCCAAAAATGGGGTAAACTTCAATTTATCCTTCAGATTGATTGGTAGCTTGTACAGAAGAACCAAGATTGGTGCACTGAATCTCTACTTGCAGCTGTAAAAGGCAAGATGGAAAAGGAAACCCAAGGCATAGCTGGTGGAGTCACTGACTTACAATCCCTATGAGCCGGACATTTGTGCGACTGTATGTTACTGACATCTTATGTGCTCGTTATCTTATTACATGCTATATGTGTCTTGTGCTGTGTATGACTGTTAGTACTGTGTTTTGCACCTTGGCCTCAGAGTAACACTGTTTTGTTTGTCTGTATTCATAGATATTCATGTATGGTCGAATGACAATTAAACTTGAACTTGAAATTCAACCTGTTCTTCGGGCTGGAATGCAGATTGGAATTGGTTTATTTTTGTCACAAGTGCCAAGTTAGATATGGCCCTTGTGGCTAAAGGGATCGGGGGTATGGAGAGAAAGCAGGTACAGGGTTCCGAGTTGGATGATCAGCCATGATCATACCGAATGGCGGTGCAGGCTCAAAGGGCCGAATGGCCTACTCCTGCACCTATTTTCTATGTTTCTATGTTTCTATAAGGTACATTGAAAATCTGGTCGTGCATACTCCACTGGCCCTTCTGACTCAATGACCACGTGTAATTGGGCGTCGCAGCCTCATTTGGCCGGAAGAACCTGTTTCCTTACTGTACCTCTAAGTAAATAAAATATCCCTTTGTGTAAGTTAATTGAAAAATATCTTATGATATAATAAATCATAATATGCCTGATTATATTACATCAGATCCGTATGATCTAACATAATAGCAGGTGGAACACTGAGACAGATGTGGTCAGGAAAAGTGACCTTGTAAATCACCACATGAATGAGGTTCATTTACAGAATGGCATTGGTAATGGAATTGGTTTATTACTGTCACACGTACCAAGATGCAGTCTACTTCTCACTGGTCAGTAAAGCAGCCAGCATATTCAGGGACCCAACCAACCCTGACCGTTCTCTATTCTCCACCCTCCCATCAGGCAGAAGATACAAAACCCTGATAGGTTGTACCACCAGGCTTAAGGACAGCTGCTATCCCGTTGTTATAAAATTATCAATCAGTTCCCTGGTACAACAATATAGACTCTTAACCTGTCTTGTGTACTGATCATACAGATCAATTCATTACACAGTGCATTGAGCTCAAGTTTATTGTCGTCTGACTGCATACATATTCAACCAAACGAAACAACGTTCTTCTGGACCACAGTGCACCCACACAACATATAACACACACAGCACATAAACCAAAACACTACCATGAATGAGTTACTAAAATACAATGTATTGTATAATATGTATAGAAATGTGCGGTGCAGGTATTCAATAAGATGCCAGGTCATATTGAGGTAGTCTGTCAGGTTAAGAGTCTATATTGTTGTACTAGGGAACTGATTGATAATTTTATAACAACGGGATAGCAGCTGTCCTTGGGCCTGGTGGTACAACCTATCAGGGTTTTGTATCTTCTGCCTGATGGGAGGGTGGAGAATAGAGAACGGTCAGGGTTGGTTGGGTCCCTGAATATGCTGGCTGCTTTACTGACCAGTGAGAAGTTTAGACAGCATCCATGGAGGGGATTTGGTTTCCGTGATGTGTGGAGCTGTGTCCGCAGCTCTCTGCAATTCCTTGAAACCCTGAGCAGAGTAGACGCCGTACCAATTTGTGATGCATCCAGATAGAATGCATTCTATGGTTCATCAATAAATATTGATGAGTGAATTGGCACTGTCCATGTAGTGTCTGCATATTTTCTTAGTAACTGTGTGGGCTGCTCACAGATGCTCCAGTTTCCTCCAATGTCTCAAAACCCTGCGGGCTGGTAGATTGATGAGCCATTGTATGTTACTCTTTGAGTGTAACTAAATGGAAAAGTCTTGTGGGGATGTGGAGAATAAAGTGTTTATAGTATAATGGCGTGTAAGATGGTTGCCAGGAGTAAATGGCTGTACTCTATGTCTCTAAAGAAACATTTTCTTTAAAAAATACCAAACATGATGTGATTGAAATGCCTCCTTGAAATTCCCGAGTGGTTTAACTTTAAACACCCGTGGGGCAAGGAAGAAATGAAAAGATCTAACCAGAACCAGGTGAGATTACTCATCTGGGCATGAAATTTTATTCACAAATAAAAACTGCACAACAGAAGGATGCTCTTGACGGCTCACTGCCTGTGAGCACAAATTGGTGTCTGTAGAACTGAAATAGCTCAAGCACACAAAGAAATCAGAAATCAATCACAATGATACTCTGAAAACAGCCTCCAAAATGGTGAAATGCTTTGGCATTGTAAGCAACCGGACACACCCTTTAGAGAGTGAAGAGAGGGAGAATGAGAGTGAGAGAGGGAAAAAGGGAGAGAAGGAGAGAGAGGAGAAGAGTGAGAGCAAGGTGGGGGGGGGGGAGAAAGAAGGACAGAGAAAGAGAGAAGGGGGAAAGAGAGTAAAAGAGTGAGAGAGTGAAAGAGTGATATGGAGAGGAGGGTGGTTGATGAACATGAAGATGACGATTTTTCATTTGAATCAGTTTAGCAGCTCTGATGAAATTTTAACTCAAGTTTCCTCTCGCCAGCTGATGCAAAGAACAGAGAGCAGTACAGCACAGGGACAGGCCCTTCAGCTCACAATGTTTTCACCCACCTTCAAAGTACATTTATTTTCAAAGTACATATATGTCACTATGCACAACCCTGAGATTCATTTTTTGCAAACTTACTCAGTAAATCCATAATAGAATAATAACCACAATAAAATCTATGAAACACCTCACCAACTTACAATATTTCAGTAATGGGGCGAGCAAAGTTATCCCCTTTGGTTCAACAACCTGATGGTTGAGGGGTAATAACTGTTCCTGAACCTGGTGGTATGGACCCTGAGACTTCTGTCCCATCTTCCTGATGGCAGCAGCAAGAAGAGAGAATGTCCTGAGCGGTGGGGGACCCTGATGATGGATGCTGCTTTCCCGTGACAATGCTTTGTGGAGATGGGCTCAGTGGTGGGGAGGGCTTGACCTATGATGGACTGGGCTGTATCCACTACTTTTTGTAGGATTTTCCATTCATGAACATTGGTGTTTCCATACCAGGCTGTAACTAATCTAAATCTCTAGGCTTGTACGTGATCCCTAACCCATGATTCTCTGCATATAACTCTCTCAAAGCCTCTTAAATGTCTGCTGAGGATTTTCAATGTTGTTAAACTCAGCACAAAGACAGGTCCTTCAGCTCACTAACATCATCCACCCTTTCATACTCATTCTTTATTAATCCCATTTTATTATATACTGTAGCATGTAGATGTCATGACTAAGGAAGCTCACCAACATCTCCATTTTCTCAGGAGGCATGTCCCCATCAAGCCTTACCAATTTACATCAATGTACCAGAGAAAACATTCTGTCTGGCTGCATCACAGATTGATACGGCAAATGCTCTGCCCTGACCTCAGGAAATTGTAGGGAGCTATGGATGCAGCGCAGCACATCGCAGAAACCAGCCTCTCCTCTATAAACTATCTATACTTCCCACTGCCTCAGTACAGAAGCCAGCAAAATCAAAGATAACATGCACACGGGCATTCTCTCTGCTCCCCTCTCCCATCGGGCAGAAGATGCAAAAGCCTGAAGGCATGTACAACCAGGTTCAAGAACAGCTTTTACCCTGCTGTTAAAAGACCAGTAAGTAGATCCCTAGTATGATAAGACGGACTCTTGACCTCACAATCTATCTCATTATGATCTTGCACTTTATTGATTACCTGCACAGCACCTTCTCCGTAGCTGTTACACTTTATTCTGCAATGTTATTGCTTTACCTTCTTCTACCATGTAATCTGTAAGAATAAGGCAAGCTTTTAACTGTAAGATTCAAGTCTCACTGCCAGAGGGAAGAAGCTGCTACCCAGCCTTGCAGTCCTAGTCCTGATGTTCCTGTACCTCCTTCCTGATAGTTGTTGGTCAGAGAGATTATGGGATGGGTGACAGAGATCCTCAACAATGCTTTGGGCCCTTCATATACAACGTTCCAGTAAACATCACAGTTTGGGGAGGGGGAATAAAGACCCCAATGATCTTCTTGCCAGATTTCCTAGTGGACCTATGAGGCAGCACACTATTGTGCAGCAAGAACTTACTCTACATTCAGGTGGATACTGTTGATCACACTCTACCAGCACTTTGTTGTCAAACTCCATATTCGCTGTCACTTCCGGAATGTGTTTATATGAAGAGCTTCCTTTACAGTTCAATTCTAGTTGTTGAATCGGTGATTAAACAGGCTGTGGTAGAATGATTTGCAAATTGCCCAATTTCATCTGTGTTTTATTGAAACCTTATTTTGAACTTTACTGGCAAATTAGCTGTGTTCACGTCATGATTGAACTATTCTGAATACTGGGATGAACCAAATTGTTAATGTGGATTGAGAGCACGAGGAACAATTGTATCATATGTTCAAACCTACTCATTAAAAGCAGGTCATTTTCCACATGAAATAATAACAGCATATCTCTTTCATGTGTTACTGCACCAAGCCAGTATTTAACTGCTCTTGAACAGAAGCAAGATTATTTTGCCATTAGAGAGAGTAAGTGTGCATAATGGTATAGTATGTGTAATTGCAATGTTCTTTGGAATTGTTGACATTGTTATAGATTTATAGAACTGGAATATAAAAGCAAGAATGTAACTCCGAGGCTTTATAAGACATTAATCAGATTGCACTTGGAGTATTGTGAGCAGTTTTAGACCCCTTATTTGGATGGCAGTGTGGAGGTAAGTCTCTACCAAAGGAGGTGTGAAGCGCTCCTTCCCTCCACTAGCCAAAAGAATATGCTTAGGCAAGGTGTAGCACCTGTTTAGCACCCGATTAAGGTCACATGACACCATGGGAGCAGGTGGTAGATGGTGGTATGAGCAGCTAGTGGACATCATAATTCCTGTTTATGCAACCACTGACGTCAGGCAGACAATCTGTGAAATATATTGATAATGACTGAGGTCATCTGTCTTGTAAAGACACTGCCCAGAAGAAGGAAATGGAAAACAGCTTCTGTAGAAAAGTTGTCAAGAGTAATCATAATCATAGGCTTGAAGGATGGTGCAGTGGCATCAGCACCGGACATCGAGCTGAATGGTCCCGGGTTCAAATCCGGCTCGCTCCTTGTACTCTTTCCATCTGTGCTGGGTTGAGTGACGAACTAGCAACACACCTCATAAAAAACAGAGAAATGCAACAAAAAAAATGCCACCCAATACAACACAAAGTGAGAAAAGGAACAACAACAACCATGTTCATAAGATTACGTTTGCCCACATCATATAACATGACATGTAATGATAATGATTACTGGCATTGGAGAAGGTCTAGAGGAGTTTCATGAAAATGTTACTCAGAATGAAAGGGTTAATATATGAGAAGCAGTTCATGGTCCTGATATCGCTGATATCTCATTGAAATCCACTGAATATGTAATAGCTTAGATAGAGTGGATGTAGAGAGGATGTTTCCTACAGTCTAGGACCAGAGGCCACAGCCTTAGAATAGAAGGACATCCCTTTAGAACAGAGATGAGGATGAATTTCCTTAGCCAGAGGAAGGTTAATCTGTAGAATTCATTGTCACTGACGGCTCTTGAGGCCAAGTCATTGGGTATACTTAAAGCAGAGGCTGATAGGTTCTTGATTAATAAGGGTATCAAAGGTTACAGAGAGAAGATAGGAGAATGGGGCTGAGGGATAATTAATCATCCATGATGGTATGGGGGGGCAGACTCAATGGTTAGATAGCCTAATTTTACACCTATGTCTTATGGTCATGGGTCTTTTTCAAGGTTCAGCACCAGAAGTATTAACATTGGCTGAAATGCTCTCTGAATGATCCTACATCAGTTGGACAGACTTGGATTATTTTCTCCAGAGCAACATAAATTGAGGCGAAAGCTGATGGGAGTTTATGAGAGGCATACTAATGTAGGCTGCCTGTATCTTTCCCAAGGTTTGGAAGATCTACCCTAGAGAGCATAATCTGAAAAGAGGAAAGTTCAAACAAGATGTGCATGGCAGTTTTTACACAGAGAGTGATGGGTGCCTGGAATGTGCTGCTGGGTTGGTGGTAGTGGCTTTTAGAAGACTCGAAAGGGCGATTCTTGCTTGCATTTTCAGAAACAGCTCTACTTCTATATTAGATACCTCTTTTTTGCCTTTTCAAGGTTCTTTTGAAGACCCTGACCTGGACTTACACTCTGACTTCAGTTCTTTGTGGGAATGGGCCCCGTCCTTAGGGCCTTATGACCGGCTGCTTTTTTATATCCCAAGGTCACAGCCTGGAAGACTAGCACAGCTTCAGGGTGCTGGATTTTCCTGGCTCTGGAGATGGGCTGATTGAAGCCCGGTGCCCCTGAGTGAGGTGTTGTGGAAGAACACGGAATATCGGGAGCTGCGGGTTAGCTGCCGTGGGCTGTGTGTCCAGAGACCTGAGCCTTGGGGCAGACCCTCTGGGCGCAGAGCTCGGAAAAAGTGATGCAACAGACTTTTAACATCATAAATCAGAGAGTTGTTTATTATGTCTCCTCTCTCGCTGTGAAACAGGGATACCTCTTTTTACCTTATTAGGGAGAGAGAGACTGGGGTATGTTGAATTACCGAATGAACAAGTGTTCTTTGGGGTACTGCAAGTCTGTGTCTGTATTGATGCTTGTTGCATGCTTGAGTGCTCGGTGGAGGGCTCTGATGCTTTTTTACTGGTAGGGTTGGGGGGATTATTGCCTCGCTGCTGCTTGTGCATGGGAAAGGGGAGCTTTGGGGTTCGAACATTTAACTGTCATTCATTCTTTGGGGCGCTCCTCTGTTTTTGTGGATGTTTGCAAAGAAAAAGCATCTCAGGATGTATATTGTATACTTTTCTCTGGCATTAAATGTACCTTTGAAACCTTTGAGCTCAGGTGGTAAAACGAAGCCAAAGGGCCTGTTTGCATGCTGTATGGCTCTATTTTTATTTATTTATTTAGAGATACAACAGGGAACAGGCCCTTCCAGTCCAACAAACTGTACTGCCCAGCGACTCCCAATTTAATGCTGACCTAATCACGGGACAATTTACAATGACCGCATAACCTCCTTTGAACTGTGGAGGAAACTGTAGCACCCGGAGAAAACCCATGCATTCCATGGGGAGGACATACAGACTCCTTACAATGGACATGGAGTCTGAACTTTGAACTGACGCTCCAAGCTGTAATAGCACCACACTATCCACTGCACTACCCTAGCACCGATACGACTCTAGGAGAGAATTTTACTGAAATGTCATACAACTTTGGGTTTTAAATATTTGTTGTCAGGAATATTATTTCACCTTCAAATATTTCCATAACAGAGAGAAATGTATGACATGCAGCCAACTGACTGGAGCCTATTTTACTCTATCATACAACATTAAATTTCACCCCATTAGCACCGGCTTTGGTGAAAAGCTATTAATCGTATAATGCAAGTGCACAATAAATTGAGAAAAACAAACTGATTCTACTCTGTGTTTCCTGCATGGAATTTAATCCAGAATGAACTGAACTAAAGATAGAAATAACCTTCACCACAGGGCAAAGTCAACTGTTAATTCATACACAATGAAAATGAAGCTACTCTGTGGGACACTATCAAACAAACACTTAACTCCCTCGGATGAGGTTTTGCTTTTAACTGAGATGTTAAACTGTTTAAAACAAATTCTAATACACTTGCTGAAGTAAAAGACACCATATCAGTGTAAGGCAAAGCTTCGGGAATCCAGTGCAACAAATACAAAATGCTCAAAATGACGTGAGCAGGGTAAGTTCAAATGAGATGTGCAGGCAAAGTTTTTTTTACGCAGGAAGTGGTGGGTGCCCAGAATGTGCAAGACACAATACATTGATAAAGCAGTAAATGTTTCAGGCCGGGACCCTACATCAAGAATATTGGCTCGAAATATTGAATGTTTATTCCTCTCTACAGATGCTGCCTGACGTGCTGAGTTTTCCCAGAAATTTGTGTTTGTTGCTTTGAGTTTGCAGAATCTTGTTTTTATAAATCAGTCGTGATATCAGTGTTAAAAGGATCAGATACTTTACAATTACTTTCAAAGGAAAATTGCAAAAAATAAAAGAAAAGGCCTTATCCAGGAGATGACTGATTAATTGTTCTGCCAATGTTTAATTAACTGTGATTGCTTTTGTGTGACTATATTTCACTTAAGCAACATACCAGAATCAGAATCAGGTTTAAAATCATTGGCATATGCCATGCAATCTGTTATTATGTGCCAATACATAATAATGATATTGTAAATCACAGTAAGAAGTATATCTGTATATTTAAAAGTTAAATTAATCTCAGCAGGCTCGTATACAAACTTGGCTCGTTAGCTAACACTGCCAATAGCCCCATGACTCAGCAGTGAGACGGCCATCTTTATAACAACATATGTCTTGTCTAGGGTTGGTATGATTTGGGGTTCAACCAGACAGGAGTGTTGGGATGTTCTGATTAACAGAACCTTGATATGAGTGAATGCTGTGTAAGTACTGCCTATACAGAATTACCGGTTGCCAAGAAATGACAAATTATACTCCAGCATAAAATTACAAAGTAAGTTTATTTACCAATTTCAACTTTATCAAAGAGTTATTAAGAGAAAGAAAAGAAAGAGGAACAAAAATAAAAGGGCCCATTACAGTTATACCAGTCTAAATGCATACATGATTATTGGAGCTCATTTCTTCCAAAAGCTGGGTATAACCATCACTCACGGTGCTGAATTCCCATCACCAATCTCTGAGAGAACTTCCCACCTTGGACTCCTGAGCCTTGTGAAGTTCTCCTTGCAATAGCATCTTCCTGTCGGGTTGACTCTCTCCTCTGCATCTCCTACAAAAAGACCACGAACCCCATCACTGTCCATCACAAATTTCTTTCCACCCAGCGCTCTTTAAAACCTGAAATAGGAGAAAATCTGCCAATGCTGGAAATCTGAGCAACACATAAAAAATTCTGCAGGAACTCAGCAGGCCAGGTAGCATCTAAGGAAAAGAGTACAGATCATGCTTCAGGCCAAGACCCTTTGGCAGAATTGGAGAAAAAAGCTGAAGAGTAGATTTTAAAGTTGGGGGGAGCAGAGAGAAACACAGCTGATAGATGAAACCTGGAGGGGGAGGGATGAAGTAAAGAGCTGGGAAGTTGATTGGCGAAGGAGACAGAAGGCCATGGAAGAAAGAAAAAGGGGGAAGAGCATCAGAGGGAAGTGATGAGTGGGCAAGGAAATAAGATGAGAGAGGGAAAAGGGGATGGGAAATGATGAGGGCATTACCAGAAGCTTGAGAAATCGATGCTTATGCCATCAGGTTAGAGGCTATCCAAATGGAATACAAGGTGTTGTTCCTCCAACCTAAGTGTGGCCTCATCACGATAGTGGAGGAGGCCATAGATGGGCATTTCAGAATGGGAATGGGAAGTGGAATTGAAATGGGTGGCCATTGGGAGATCCTGCTTTCTCTGGCAGATGGACCACTGGTGCTTGGTGAAGCAGTCTACCAATCTATGTCGAGTCCCACTAGAACCTTCAAGATTCAAGGTTCATTTTATTGTCAGAGTGTGCATGTACAGTACAATTTATCTTCTACAGCTAGCCATAAAAAAGTAAAAAAATCAAAACAGGCAGTCCCCAGAACCCCCCATCCTAACCTACAAAACAAACCCCAACCCTTTCCCCACATAAAAAACAGCAACAATAACAATCCCCAATGCCCGCCCTAGAAAGAAACAGCAACTATAACAATCCCAGATCCCTTCACTCGCAGAAAAAAAACAGACAATAGCAACGCAATCCCAACCTCTCCCCCACAGAAAAAAAACACAGCATGCAGCCCCCTTACTCACAAAAAAGAATACCTACAGCAGCATCAAAAACCTCATACCCCCCCATCCACATACAAAGAACTTTTAGATTGCCAACATGAAAGAAAATGCCAAAAAACTGCAGAAGGCCAAAGTGCATAAATCTCAAAACATTGAACAGAGCTTCCGTGACTCAGAACTCAGGAGCGGCCGCAGACCGTCGGGCCCCATCAGGAGCAACCACTTGGGAGCAACCACTTGACCCTGTTGGGAGCGACCTCAGACTCTCGAGCCCCATCGGGAGCAACCACTGACCCTCCAGCCTCGTCGAGAGTGACCACTGACCCTCCGGCCCCGTCGGGAGCGCTTGCTCACTGGGCCTGAATGCCTTCACCTTGATGCTTCAATCTTCCTCACCGCTTCGAGGTGGAGTCGTTCATGAACCCCCCCCCGTCCCATCTTTGTTTTATTCCATGAGTCAGCTTGTGCTCTTGGTCCTCTTTGGTTTCTTGAGTCTGATCTCCACGAGACAGCTCTCTGGACAGAGCATGGTATTGCATCCTTCGATCGAGATCCAAACTGTAGATCACAGCACAAGCAAAGATGCATCATTAGGATTCAACCCGGCTTGGCGCTTAAATCCCAGTCCAAACATTGTGTTTGGTTGCTTCAATCCACTGCGAAACCCGGACCCCATCGCCCTGATACAGCCTGTGCCCAACCTTTCTGATTCAGCCCTGCACTTAAATTGATTGAACCTTGGGTCTTCTTCACTCTCTGCGATGGACCTGCTGCCTTGGTTCTGCTGCAATGAATTGACTCTGAGTCCAAAGGGAAGTTATAGACCTGCTACGAGGATCGTTTGCCAGAAAAGGTGTGATTAACAAAGTACTTAGTTGTTTTCCTTGTTTCATTAGCCAGCAGCTAGAAGTCACTGTGGCTCAGCAGTACTGAGCTGTCTTAAACTGGAGATCAGCTTGGAGGAGTGACACTTCATATTCCATCCAGGTAGCCTCCAACCTGATGGCCTAAACATTGATTTCTCCAACTTTTGGCAATTCTCTCTCTCCCCTTTCCCTCTTCTTCATTTCCTCACTTTGGCCTCTTGCATCTTCTCCTCACCTGCCTATCACCTCCCCCTGGTGCCTGATCTCCTTCCCTTGCTCCCATGGTCCACTCTTCTCTCCTATCAGATTCCTTCTTCTCCAGCCTTTACCTTTTCTATCTATCACCTCCCAATTCTCATTTCATTCCCCCTTCCCCCACCCATCTGGCTTCACCTATCACTTTAGCTAGTCCTGCATCCCCACTCCCCTACCTTCTATTCTGGCATCTTCCCCCTTCCTTTCCAGCCTCAATAAAGTGTCTCGGCCTGAAGCGTTAATTGTTTATTCATTTCCTAGATACTGCCTGGCCTGCTGAGTTCCTCCAGCATTTTGTGCATATGTTGCTTTGGATTTCCAGCATCTGCAGAATCTCTTGTGTTTATCTTTTACTGAGAGAAGATGCAATTCTCTCCTCTTGAATTGAAGGTTTATTGAAGACGCTGGCCCTATTTGCTATAAAATTGGATGTTTACTCTCAGCCAAATTGAGTCAATGAGTTATCATCAGAAAGGTCAGTGAGCCAACATGTTAAATTCACTTCTTCCCCACTGACACTACTAGACCAGCTGAGTTTGCTCAGTTTTCACTTTGGATTTCCAGTATTTTGTAGAATTTTGATTTTTCTAGAATTTTCTGGAATTTTGAGATGAAGGCTGCTCTTTGAAGGAAGTTAAAGTTGCAGCAAACAACAGTTTTTGAAGAACAAGAGATGATCTCACAGAATGTTGAATACAGAGCAGTACAGTACAAGAACAGAACCTTTGGGCCACAATGTCTGTGCTGAACACAATGCTGAAATAAGCTAAATCTTTCCTGCCTGCACCTGATCCATATTCCTCCATTCCCTGGATTCTCGTGTGTCTAACAGTGCCAGTCTCTGTGTAAAACAAAACTTTGTCTTGTTCATCTCCTTCGAATTTTCTCACTCTCACCTTAAGCCAAGAGTTCCCAACCTGGGGTCCACAGACCCCTCAGTTAATGGAAAGGGTGCTATGACATCCACCCAACTGTGCCAGCATCCCTCGTTTAGCCACTCTAACTTCTGGAATATGGATAGCTGCTTCAGCCCATTAAAGGTTTAGGACTGTCCCTTGGGTTTGTAAAGAGCGGCTGAACTGAAGTTTGGTTGTCAATTCTAAACCTAACTACTAGAGATACCATTTAGAGTTTGTTTTTTGCTCAGTTTTCATTCCAGCTTTATACTGTGTCTCGATTCCAGCCTTGGATACTCCAGCACTTGGGTCCAAATCATTCTTGTCAAAGTCTCTCATCAAAAAGAGCCCATGGCATGAAAAAGGTTGGGAACCCCTGAGTTAAATGCTTATCCTCTAGCTAATTTAAAAGATCAAATTTGAAAGTCAATTTATTATCAAAATACATATAGTACATGTCACCATATGCTACCTTGATATTCATTTTCTTGCAGGCATTCACAGTAAATCCAAGAAACACAATAGAATCAATGTAAAATCATACACAAGATGAACAAACAAGCCATGTGCAAAAGGTGACGAACTGTGCAAGTACAAAAAGATAAAAAAGTAAATTATAATAATGATAAATAAATAAGAAACAAATATCGAGAACATGAAATGAAGAGTCCTTGAAAATGAGTCAACAGTTCAGTGTTGAGGTGAGAGAAGTTATCCCCTCTGGTACAAGAACCTGATGGTTGAAGGTTAATACCCATTCCTGAAATTGGTGGTGTGAATCCGTTGGCTCTTGTACCTCCTTCCTGATGGCAACAGCAAGAAGAGTGTGTGGCCTGGATGGTGGGGGTTCTTGATGGTGGATGCTGCTTTCCCACGAAAGGTCTCCATGGAGATGTATTCAAAGGTTCATTTTTTATGTGTATGTGCAGTGTTGTATGATGTGGCAATCATGGTCTTTCCATAAACATGATTGTTCTTGGCAAATTTTTCCTCTGAAGTGGTTTGCCATTGCCTCCATCTGGGCAGTGTCTTTACAAGACAGGTTTATTATCAACTATCAATTATCAATACTCTTCAGAGGCTGTCTGCCTGGTGTCTGTGGTCACATAACCAGGACTTGTGATCTGTGATCTTGCACCAGCTGCTCATACAAAAATCCACCACCTGCTCCTACGGCTTCACATTACCCTAATAGGGGGGCAAAGCAGGGGCTACATCTTGCCCAAGGGTGCCCTGCAGGCTAGCAGAGGGAAGGAGCCTTCTACACCTTCTTTAGTAGAAACTTATCTCCACTCCATTACTCATGGTGGGCTCAAAAGTTGGGGTAGTCTTTACCCATGATGGACTACGCCATACCCACTACATTTTATAGATGTTTCCGTTCAAGGGCATTGGTATTTTCATACACCAATTTATGAAATTTCTACCCCGGGGAAAGATTCTGACTGTCCACCCTATCTCTGCCTCTCATTGAGATGGACAAAGTTCTGACAGTAAACGAAAACAACTGCAGGAGAGACTCCTGAGCAACACACTCAAAATGCTGGACGAACTCTGCAGGAAAGGCAGCATCTATGGAAATTAATAAGGAGATTAACACCTTCTGATTCATTTATTTATTTAGACAAACAAAGTGGAAAAGGCCCTTCAGCCCGTTGAACCGTACTGCCCAGCAAGCTACCGATTAAAACCTAGCCTAATCTTGGGACAATTTACATTGACCAGTTAACCTACTAATCAATACATCTTTGGACTGTTAGAGGTACCAGAGCACCCGGAGAAAACCCACACAACACACAGGAAGGAATGTCCAAACTTGATTAGAGAAGACGCTAGAACTGCACTCCAAACTCTGATGCCCCAAGCAGTAGTGTATTGTGCTAACCTCTACACTACCTTGGCACCCACTTGTGCATTAAAACATACAGTGAAATGTGTCAACTGTTTTAACAACCAGCACCACTTAAGGATGTGATGGAGGAAGACTGCAAGTGTCGCAGCACATTCCGGCATCAGCAGTGCATGTCCACAACATACAACACAACTACCAACAATAACAAAACACAGCAAGCAACCAAACAGCAACAGCAAAACAAGCCCATTTTTCTCCCTCCCACCCGTTCATTCATACAGATAAACACAGAATCATGCCTCCAGCTTCCAGCAGACTCATAAAGAATAGGCCCCCAACTTTCCCAGTGGACTCGCAGACTTGTGGACACAGGTATTGAAACCAGGACCTGACAATGACTGAACCCAGAAATCCAGACCTTGAACTCTAGACTCACCACTTGCCTACCTAGGGGGCCACCAGTCCTCAAGCTTCCTGTACACGTGGACATCTAATCCCAGGACACACTGATCTGGGAGGGGACTCACTAACCCGCTGGGCCACCTCATTCCTGTCCTTGCCAGTACTTGCCAGTCCAACATCTACAGATGTCCCTTGTCATATGTCCATCAAGCGCAGAGCAGAGGACTAGACTTCAGAGACCTTCATCCCACATCCACAACGCTGGCCTTCGAGTGCGGAGCATTTCAATCACTGTTTCAGGACAAGGCCCTTCATTAGAGCTGGAAAGGAAGGGGGCAGTAGAAAGAAAGCCAGGCTGCATCTGTGAAAGCAGAGAGATAGCTAATATTTTAGGTTCTACCAGCAATTTGTTTTTTGTTTCGCTCCAGATTCCATCACTAGCAGTCGCTTGTTCAGTCACTGAGCATAATCTAGACTGTGCTCAATGATGATATGATGACAAATACAGTTAAGTTACAGCATCAGGCCATTTTGCATTGAAAGTTAGATTAGGTATTAATTGTCTCTACTTGTAGCCTCTGTCACTAGTTCCATTCTTCCTTCCTTCATCTACCTATCTCTCGTCATCACCTGCCAGCCTTCCCTTCATTGCTTTATAGTGGCTAACTCCCCTCCATCACTCAGTGCAGATGAGAATTTGTTTCCCTCCACAGATGCTGCCTGACCCACTGAGTTCCTCCAGCAGCTTGTTTCATCCTCCTGCTTGCAGATGTAGTTGTTTTGTTATGTACACACAGTAATGAGTGGTCCTTTAGCTTATGCTACACATGGGAACCAGTCAGCCATTGAATCGGAATCAGAATCAGGTTTAATGTCACCTCCTCGTCTCAGTTTGACCATCACCTTTCAGGAAGGCAAAGCAGAGTCTCTGCACAAATATAATACGGGGGTGATTGATAAGTTTGTGGCCTAAGGTAGAAGGAGTCAATTTTAGAAAACTTAGCACATTTATTTTTCAACATAGTCCCCTCCTACATTTACACACTTAGTCCAGTGGTCTTGGAGTATACGAATCTTGGACCTCCAGAAAGTGTCCACAGCTGGGTGATTGATAAGTCCATGGCCTAAGGCAGAAGGCAGTTATACAGCTCTTGTTACATGCACATGCAGGTCAGCTCTTTGAGTGATTATGCAGAAAGTTTGAAGTTAATAATTCATCGGGGATGATTAATAAATTTGTGGCCTAAGGTAGAAGGAGATGAGTTATTAGACCATTAGACATTGGAGCAATATTAGCCCATTCGGCCAATTAAGTCTGCTCTGCCATACCATCATGACTGATTTCTTATCCCTCTCAACTCCATTCTCCTGTCTTCTCCCCGTATCCTTGGCCATCTCATCCTGACTAATCAAGAACCTACTGGCCTTCAGTTTAAATATTCCTAATCAGAATCAAGTTTAATATCAGTGGCATATATCATGAAATTTGTTGTTATACAGAACAATGCATTGCAGGACATAATAATAAAAGCTGTAAATTATAATAAGTATATATAAAGAAGTTAAATTAAATAATAGTGGAAAAAAGTAGTGAGATTGTGTTCATGAGTTTATTGGTCATTCAGAAATATGATGGCAAAGGGGAAGAATATGTTCCTGAATCACAGAGCGTGAGCCTTCAGGCTCCTGAACCTCCTTCCTGATGGTAGCAATGAGAAGAGGGCATGTTCTGGGTCTTAGGGCTCCTTATTGAGGATTTCTGAGGATTTGCTCCTTGAATATGCCCTGATCTCGGAAGTTTAGAGCCCGTGATGAGTTTGCAACTTTCCATTCTGTTCCCAGCCACCATACCAGGTGGTAATGCAGCCAGTTAGAATGCTCGCCACGGTACATTTGTAGAAATTTGTGATTGGCTTTGGTGACATAGCAAATCTCCTCAAACTCCCAATGAGAGGGTAGCCACTGCCGTGCCTACATCGATATGTTACATCGATATGTTGGACTCAGGCTATATTCTCAGAGATGTCAAGACCCAAGAACTGGTAATTGCTAACTTTTTCCACTTTTTTCCCTTGACGCGGACCAGTGTGTGTTTCCTTGAATTTCCCTTTCTGAAGTCCACATTCATAGATACAACATGCAGCAAACTGATACAAAATTGGTGAGTTAGGCAGCACAGACCATAAAACCATAAGACATAGGAGCAGAAATAGGTTATTAAACGGTTTAGAAATGAGTAAGCTGACTTCACTTTATCATGGAACACAACTCACTATTTCGAGGTAGAATCCACCAACCAATGAGCATAAGTTATCATTAAATGTAACTTCCACTCCAGAAGAGGTTTAAAACAGAAAGCATACATCACTTCAGAGACTGTTTTGGCAAACGAATGCAACCATCAGACACAGGAGCAGAATTAAATTACCCTCTGGCTAAAAAAAAAAATCCTCCTTAAAAACCACCATCATATCTGTCTCCACCACTATCCCCAGCAGCACTTACCACTCTAAAGCTATTCCCTCTAACATTTGACATTTATACCCTGATGAAGAGACTCCAACTATCTATGCCCCTCATAATTTTATGAACTTTACTCAGCTGATAACACTCTGGAGAAAACAGTATTTTCAACCTCTCCTTGTTTCACTTGGTTTAACACTCCTGGTCTTTCTATCTGCCAACCTCTTTCTGAGCTGTGATGAACAGGTTTAAAATGCAAACTATTTAGTAGTGAAACACTCTGGTTCCGTCGGCTGTGTAAGTCTAGGGAAGTCTGGCCTCACCAAACGTGTAAGATCGAGGCACAAGCCCACCCCAAACCCCCTGTTTGTGTGGATGCTGCGTGATCCGTTACCCTGTTACAAATAAATGCCACAAAATAGTAGACAGTACACCACGTAGAATGAAAAGGTTTAGCTTTATAATTCTTAATTTGACTAAAGGGTGAGTAAAGAAAGAGCAAAAAAAAGGGCCCATTTCAATGAAACAGTCTAATGTTCACAAGTTGGAGCTCCCACCGATTCTCCATCGATCCCACCCCAAGCTTCATCAACTCATGGCTCCACTCTGGGTCAAACCCTACAACCTCTCTTCTCCCCTCTCAAAAGCCCCCAGCCCAACCTTAGTGTCCCTCACCAGAGAAACCTCCCCTAAACCCGGCCATCCTTATTGGCTGGCACACAATTACAGCATAACAGTAAAAAAAATATGAACAAAGGCATTACACTCTCCCCCTCACCAAAATAGACATGTCCTCATGCCTCTGAAATAATGTCATTCTGTCATATATAACTCCATTTTCAAAGGAATTTTGTGATGTCAGTACCTCCAAACCATTTGTAAATGGTAGCGACATATCTCACTAGGGGGCAGTCTGTTCCCCCGGTGTAACATAGGTCAGCCTATATGGGGGTCTCCTGATTCTTTGAGACCTCCTTACCCCGCCATCTACTTCTTCAGGTTCCAACACTCCTTGGGATACTTCTGGTGTCTATGGTGAGGCCACCCCTGGTCTATCACTCATGCCCTCCGGCAACTTGGATCCCTATGACCCTTGGCTGAGCCCCACTTCATCCCCTTCACAGTCCCGCTGAAACCCAGCCTGTCCATCGATAGTCCCCCCGATATCATCTGCCTCAGCATGAGAAAGGCCGGGAATCTCTTCCTCAATGAGTAGCCAGTTAGTAAAAGGCGGCCAATACCACACCCCCATTTCCTCATCCTCCAAGTCAGTATTCCATTCAGGAGTGGGGTCGGACTAATCTCTCCTGCTGTTGGTCCTTTAGCCTGGATTGGGGAGCATGCCTTATGTGAATAGGTTGAGTGAACTCAGCCTTTTCTCCTTGGAGTGACAGAGGATGAGGGGGCGACCTGATAGAGATGTATAAGATGATGAGAGACATTGATCGTGTGGATAGTCAGAGGCTTTTTCCCAGAGCTGAAATGGTTGCCACAAGAGGACACAGGTTTAAGCTGCTGTGGAGTAGGTACAGAGGAGATGTCCAGGGTAAATTTTTTACGTAGAGAGTGGTGAGTGCGTAGAATGGGCTGTCAGCAACAGTGGTGGAGGTGGGTACGATAGGGTCTTTTAAGAGACTTTTGGATAGGTACATGGAGCTTAGAAAAATAGAGGGCTATAGGTAAGCCCAGTAATTTCTAAGGTAGGGACATGTTCAGCACAACATTGTGGGCCGAAGGGCCTGTATAGTATTGTGCTGTAGGTTTTCTATGTTTCTATATGTTTCTTTGTCTCACTGCAGAGTCCTCTTACTAGGTTTAGGTTCCAGGCCGGGCTCTGGATCAACCCCCATCTCTTGTCCCAGAGGTAGAAGATGGTTCCAATGAAGAAACTTGACAGGCCCATTTCCATCCTCTGGTTTCACCCAGAAAAGTGGTACATTTGGCATCTGACTCTCCACTACATAGGCGTAGCCGCCCAGCGGTCAGCCAACTTATGCTTCCCAGGTAGCCCCAAATTCCTTATCAGGACTTGGTCTCCCGGCATGTGTTGTGAGAATCTAACCTTTTGATCATACATCCTGTCATTTCTTTAATTCTGTTTGGTAGCCATGAACTCAGCTAATTCACAAGACTTTTTCAGCCCCCTTCTCATATCAGACACATAGATTTCATCGTGCTGCTGCCATTAAGTTAACAAATTCCACAACATATGCCAGTGATATTAAACCTGATTCTGATATTATTTTAGAGCCATGAGAAAGTCTGCAGATGCTGGAAATCCAAAGCAACACACACAAAATGCTGGAGGAACTCAGCAGGTCAGGCAGCATCTATAGAAACAGTTAATATTTCAGAATAAGATCCTTCTTCAGGACTGGAAAGGAAGGGGGAAGATGCCAGAATAAAATGATGGGGAGAGGGAAAGAGGATCGCCAGAAGGTGATAGGGTTAGGAAAAATATTTTTACTGGAGGAAGAAATTGATATTCATGACATCAGGTTGGAGGCTGCCCTTTATCTGCATAATTTGTCTTCTTTTGCACATGGGTTGTTGGGTTGTTTGTCAGTCTTTGTTATTTATAGTTTTTAATTAATTCTATTGTATTTCTTTATTTGCCTGCAAGAAAACAAATCTCCAGGTAATATAGGGTGACACGCTGTATATCTACTTTGAACTTTACTACTAATCTACTTTAAGAGCAGTCACAATCCTGTTTTGAATTTATTCTCTTATTTAGATATACAGAATGGATAAAGGTCTTTCTGACCCAGTGAGGCCACGCCACCCAATGTGAACAATTAACCTGCTAATCCGGATGTCTTTTGCCATGTGGGAGGAAACCACAGCACCAGGAGGAAACTCACATAGTCATGTGGAAATGTATCAACTTCGTCAGAATGGCGCCAGAATTGAACTGTGAAATCTGCAAATGACCCTGGGTCACTGCCACTGTAATAGAACCACGCTGACCACTACAAGCAGCCAATTTATTTACAAAGACTGTCATAAGACTGTTCAGAAACATTCATTAAAAATCTGCAATGCTCCTCATTTTGAGAAGTTGAAGTTTAGTCGAATTTTTATTCTGTGCAAACAAGCCTCTTCAAAGTCAAACATGACATTAGCAAGGTTTCAAACTTTTTCTCTTCTTTTTAAGCATTCACTTTAAACATACTCATTGTAATTCTGCCGGACATTGAATAATATTTGGTATAAAGATTTTTTCCCTCTACAATCTATTTTATGTGGTATCAGTTAGTGTCTCAGATTTCTGCAGCATGTATCTCATTAAGCAATTGAACAGCCTTTAGAATTCATTCATTACCAAGGAGAAAAAAAATATTACTTTGAACTTGACTTCTCTTTTTATGATGGAAATCCCTCTTGACAGATTATTGTGTAGATTGCAAAGTCGCATTCAGCTTCACTAAATCCCAAAAGAACTTCAGATGGTGCCCCACACTGATGAGAATATGGTTACTGCTGGCATTAATCATTTTGATGTCCATCTGGAACCTGGCTTTGGCACTAAGACACAAATGCTTTAAAGAGATCTTTCACTCAATTTGTATATAATTCAACCTCTGGCTTTATGTATGACCAGACAGGAACTACAAATGTTAGCATGCTGCACTTTAAAAAATATATGATCATATCATATATTGAAAATTTCATATATTCCTGTTCAAACACGTGGGCCCATGGCCTCCTCTTGTGCCAAGATGAGGCCACACTCAATGCAAGAGCAGCAACGTATGTTCAGTCTGGCTAGCCTCCAACTTGATGGCAGGAATATCAATTTCTCCTTTCAGTAAAAAATATCTCCCCCCTTCCTCTGTTCCACAATCTGACCTTTTACTTCATCTCACCTGCGTATTACATCCCCATGGGCCCCTCCTGCTTCTCTTTCTCCTATGATCCGTTCTCCTCTCTTATCAGATTCTTCCTTCTCCAGCCCTTTAACTTTCCCATTGCAATGGCTTCACCTATCACCTTCCAGCTAGCATCTTCCCCCGCCCCTAACCTTTTGTATATACTGGCATCATCCCCCTTCCTTCCTAGTTCTGAAGGAAGATCTCAGCCTAAAACATCAACTGTTGTTCATCTCCATAAATGCTGTGTGACCTGTTGAGTTCTTCCTGCATTCTGTGTGGTGCAATGCCACATGTTGCCAGTTTGATATTTATCTTCTCCTTTTTAGCATTCTGACCCCAAGCATAGATTGAAGTTCAAGATCAGTTTATTGTCATTCAACCATACGCATGCATACCACCAAACAAAACAATGTTCCTTCCAACCAAGGTTAACAACACAGTACATGTAACCTATGTTTGTTCAATTGTTATGTACCATGTCTTATGCTGTAGACGATTATGGTCTTTCACAGAACATAGAGCATGGAATAGTACAGCACATTGCAGGCCCTTCGGCCCACAATGTTGTGCCAACCCTCAAACCCTGCCTCCCATATAACCCCCCACCTCAAATTCCTCCATATACCTGTCTAGTAGTCTCTTAAACTTCACTAGTGTAACTTCACATGATTATGATTGTTCTCAGCAAACACTCCTACAGAAGTGGCTTGCCATTGTTTTCCTCTGGGCAATGCCTTTACAAGACGGGTGACCCTAGCCATTATCAATATTCTTGAGAGAGTGTCTGCATGGCATCAGTGGTTGCACAACCAGGACTTGTGAGACATCATCTGTTCATACAAACATCCACCACCTGTTCGCATGGCTTCACGTGACCCTGATCAGGGGGCTAAGCAAGTGCTACACCTTGTCCAAGCATGACCTGCAGGCTAACGGAGGGAAGGAGCGCCTTACATCTTCTTTGGTAGACATGTAACTCTATTCTGACACCTAAGTATATCTACACAAAGCCGATAAAGTAATGTTACCACAAATAAATTAACAAATAATAAAATATGTTCCAGAAGATTTACACTAAGCATTTACAAGACAAGTTAAAAGTAAACAGTATAACGTTACTAGTGCTTCATACATGATGATCCCTGTGCGTTAGTCTCACAGCCCGAGGAAAGAAGCTGTTTCTTTGTCCTAATGCTAGGTACCTCCTCTCTGATGGTAGTGGGTCAAAAAGATTGTTGGATAGATGGGAGGAATCATTGACAATGCTAAGAGCCCTGTTTATGCAGCGTTGCTGATTAATATCTCAGATGGGTGGAAGAGAGACCTTGATGATCTTCTCTCAGCAGTCCTCGTAATCTTTTGTAGGGTCTCGCGGTCAGATGCCTTGCATTTCCTGTACCAGATAGAGATGCAGCTCACCTCAATCTTCTCAGGAAATGGATAAAGTGACCATAAAACTGAAATATTAGGTTTATGCAGGTTCATTTGGACACCATTAACTCAGAGCAAGGCAAATGCATTTTTAGAGGAGTTTTAAAAGAGATTGTGAAGGGCTAAAATGATCTGTATTGACTTTTGTGTGTATCAGTGTGAGAGGCTGTCTTATGTTTCAATAACTCTCTCATTCCAGTATTACCTAATGCAAATTTCAATGAAGGTATCACAAGCAGGACCTGACGTCTCTGGATGAATTTAATACATTCATGTAATTTCAGAATTGCTGTAATATTTCTCCAAAACCTGATAAAAACTTGCATTTATGTAGCATCCTTTATATAGAGAACACAAGGAGTTCTGCAGATGTTGGAATATAGAGTAAGACACACAAAATACTGAAGGTAATCAGCAGGTCAGGCAGCATCAATGGAAATGAATAAACATTTTTTGTTTCAGACTGAGACCATTCATCAGGACTCAGGGGATTTCTCCAGGAGTGTCTTTACATAAGGTGACTCTGACCGAAAATGATAAAGTACGATGGTGGGAAGTGTGAAAGGGTGGGTTAGTGGATGGAGGTGTTGATCAGCCTTACTGCTTGAGGAAAGTAATTGTCTTTTTGAGTCTGGTTGTCCTGGCGTGGATGCTACGTAGCCTCCTCTCTGATGTGAGTGGGACAAACAGTACATGAGCAGGGTGGGTGAGATCCTTTATGATGTTACTGGCCTATAACTGAAGGGGAATGGAATTGTCAACATTTCAGGATCTGAAAGGTGGAATTTTCCATTATGCCTACTCACTGTCTATTTTCAAGTAAAGGGAGGCTCAGGACTCAGGGGGTTTCTCTAGGAGTGTTTCTACATAACATAACACTGACAGGTTTTTTTGTTGTTTTGTTGTTTTCTTCCGGAACATTGGGGGATTGACAATCTTCTTTTTAATAGGTTCTATTGATTTTATTTTTAATAGGTTCTATTGAGCTTTTTCAAGAACTTAACAGCCTCCATAGAAACATAGAAAACATAGAAAACCTACAGCACAATGCAGGCGTTTCAGTCCACAATGCTGTGCCATACATGACCCTACCTTAGATATTACTAGGCTTACCCATAGCCCTCTATTTTTCTAAGCTCCATGTACCTGTCCAAAAGTCTCTTAAAAGACCCTATCGTATCTGCCTCCACCACCATTGCACCTTCATGGCCCCTTCTGGTTCTCCTAATTTCTTTTTAAGCTCCTTCCTGTTAGCCTTATAATCTTCTACATCTCTAACATTAGCTAACTCTCTGAACCTTTTGTAAGCCTTTATTTCTTTCTTGACTAGATTTATTACAGCCTTTGTACACCACGGTTCCTGTACCCTACCATAACTTCCCTGTCTCATTGGAATGTACCTATGCAGAACTCCACACAAATATCCCCTGAATATTTGCCACATTTTTTCTGTACTTTTTCCTGAGAAAATCTGTTCACAATTTAAGCTTCTAATTGCCTGCGTGATAGCCTCATAATTCCCCTTACTCCAATTAAACACTTTTCTAACTTGTCTGTTCCTATCTCTCTCCAATGCTATTGTAAGGTAGATAGAATTGTGATCACTATCTCCAAAATGCTCTCCCACTGAGAGATCTGACACCTGACCAGGTTCATTTCCCAATACCAATCAAGTACAGTCTCTGCTCTTATCTATAGGCTTATCTACATACTGTGTCAAGAAACCTTCCTGAATACACCTAACAAACTCCACCCCATCTAAACCCCTTGCTCTAGGGAGATGCCAATCGATATTTTGGAAATTAAAATCTCCCATCACGAGAACTCAGTTATTATTATAACCTTTCCAGGATCTGTTCCCTACCTTTCCCTACGTTGTTCTGTAGGTTTTCTATGTTTCTGTCTGTTTCTTTATCTGCTCCTTGATATTCTTGTTAGTTTTAGGCTGCCTATAAAAAACACCCCGTAAAGTTATTGACCTCTTCCTGTTCCTAATCTCCACCCACAGAGACTCCGTAGACAATCTCTCCATGGCGTCCACCTTTTCTGCAGCCGTGACACTATCTCTGATCAACAGCGTCACACCCCCACCTCTTTTGCCTCCCTCCCTGTCCTTTCTGAAACATCTAAAACCTGGCAGTTGAAGTAACCATTCCTGCCCTGAGCCATCCAAGTCTCTGTAATGGCCACCACATCATAGCTCCAAGTACTGATCCACGCTCTAAGCTCATCCTCTTTGTTCACAATATTCCTTGCGTTAAAACAGACACATCTCAAACCGTCTGTCTGAGTGCATCCCTTCTCTATTACCTGCCTCACACACTGTCTCCAAGCTTTCTCTATTTGTGAGCCAGTCTCTTCAGTTCTGTTCCACACCCCCCAACAATTCTGGTTTAAACTCTCCCCAGTACCCTTAGCAAACCTCCCTGCCAGGATATTGGTCCCCCTGGGATTCAAGTGCAACCCATCCTTTTTGTACAGGTCACACCCACCCCAGAAGAGGTCCCAAAGATCCAGAAATCTGAATCCCTGTCCCCTGCTCCAATCCCTCAGCCACGCATTCATCCTCCACCTCATTCTATTCACTGTAATACGGCACAGGCAGTAACCCCAAGGTTACTACCTTTGCGGTCCTGCTTCTCAACTTCCTTCCTAGTAGTCTTTTTTCAGGATCTCTTCCCTTTTCCTACCTATGTAATTGGTACCAATATGTACCACGACCTCTGGCCATTGTCCCTCCCACTGCAGAATATCTTGGACATGATCTGAAACGTCCTGGACCCTGGCACCTGGGAGGAAAATTCCCATCCGAGTTTCCTACCTGCATACACAGAATCGCCTGTCTGACCCCCTAACTCTAAAGTCCCCTATCACTACTGCCTTCTTCTTCCTTTCCCTACCCTTCTGAGCCACAGGGTCCGACTCTGTACCAGAGGCACGGCCACTGTCACTTCTCCCATTTAGGCTGTCCCCCAAAAGTACTCAAACAGGAGAACTTCTTGTCAAGGAAAGTACTGCCACAGGGGTACTCTCTAGTACCTGACTCTTCCCTTCCCTCTCCTGACTGTTACCCTCTTGTCTATCTCCTGTGGCCCCAGTGTGACCACCTGCCTATTACTATTATATGTCATCAGCGTTTGATTATCCTACAAAGACACCTATCAGAATCTACTTAACCACTTCCAACACCAAATGCTTAAATTTCTCAATTATAAAAGAACATAGTAGTGCACAGGAACAGGGCTTTATGCTCATGATGGCTGTGTCAAACATGATGCCAAATTACACTCATCCCTTCCCCCTGTTTGTGGGTTATTTGCAATGTCATATGATGCTGGTGATCATGGTCTTTCTATGATCATGATTTTTCTTGACAAACTTTTCTACAGAAGTGGTTGCCATTGTCTTCTTCAGGGCAGTGTCTGTACAAGAAGGGTGACCCCAGCCATTATCAATACTCTGGAGTGTCTGCCTGGTGTTAATGGTCGCATAACCGGAACATGACGTGCACCAGCTATTCATACGACCATCCACCGCCAGCTCCCATAGCTTCACGTGACCCCAAATGTGGGGCTATGCAGGTGCTACACATTGCCCAGGGGTGACCTACAGGCTAGCAGAGATCAAGAGTGCCTTATATATCCTTTGGACTCTAAAACACCACTATTGAATCTGATTCCAGCACATCACCACTGGCAGCCTGTACTAGGCACCCACCACTCTCGGTGAAGAAAAAAACTTGTCCTGCACATCTCTTTTAAGCTTTCCCTTCTCATCTTAAAATTATGCCCTTGTAGTGTTTGACATATTTGACACTCTTCAGGCTGAGCCATTCCTCTGTGGTTCCCCTGCAGAAGTTGCAGTGGGTGATTGATTGTAAGAACTCGATACCTATTCATCCCTTCAGGTTCCAAAATGAAGTATATGGTTTTTAAAACATAGAACATAGAACACTACAGCATAGTTCAGGCCCTTCAGCCCACTATGTTTTGCTATCTTTTAACCTTTTAATCTTTTAATCTTTAAGAGATGATAGAAAAGAAGCAGGACATAAAGCATAATCATAGACAGTGGGATGTGTTACAGGCCAATAGGGGTGTGGTACAATTAAAACAGAAAGCAACAAACACTGGATGGAAAGTCTTGTATTTGAATGCCCACAGCATAAAATAAAATGGATGATCTTGAAATTCAGCTACAGATTGGCAAGTGTGACGTTGTGGCCATCTCTGAAACTTGGCTACAGGATAGCTGCCATTGGGAGTTGAATGTCCAAGGATATACAGTGTATCAGAAAGATAGGTTAGGAGGCAGAGGGGGTGGTGTGGCCCTTGTGTATAAGAAATAATATTAAATCATTAGAACGAGTTGACATAGGATCAGAAGCTGTAGAGTCTCTATGGTTTGAGTTAAGAAATAGCAAGGGCAAAAGGACCCGAATGGCAGTTGTACACAGGCCTCCAAACAGCAGCCAGGATGTGGATTACAAATTATAGCAGAGATAGAAAAGGTATGTCAGATGGGCAATGTCATGATAATCAATGGGAATTTAACGTGAAAGTGGATTGGGAAAATCAGGCCAGTACTGGACCTGAATATTTGTAGAATGTCTAAGGTATCACTTTTTAGAACAGCTTGTTTAGATAGTTTAGGGGAATGGGCAAAGAAGTGGTAAATGAAATACAATATTGAAAAGCATATGGTCATGCACTTTGGTGGAAGAAATAAACAGGCAGACTATTATTTAGATGGGGAGAGAATTCAGAATGAAGAGATGCAAAGGGGCTTGGGAGTCCTTGTGCAAGATACCCTGAAGGTTAACCTCCAGGTTGAGTCGGTTGTGAAGAAGGCAATGCAATGTTGGCATTCGATTCTAGAGGTGTAGAATGTAAGAGCAGGGATGTGATGTTGAGGTTCTATAAGGCACTCGAGAGACCACACTTGGAGTACTGTGTGCAGTTGTGGGCTCCTTATTTTAGAAAGGATATTTTAACATTGGAGAGAATTCAGAGAAGATTCACAAGAATGATTCCAGGAATGAAAGGGTTACCGTATGAGGAACATCTGGCAGCTCTTGGGCTGTATTCCCTGGAGTTCAAGAGAATGAGGGGGGATCTGATAGAAACATTTTGAAAGTTAAAAGGCCTGAACAGATTAGATACGGCAAAGTTATTTCCTATGGTAGGGGAGTCTAGGACAAAAGGGCACGACTTCAGGATTGAAGGACATCCATTTAAAACAGAGATGCAGAGAAATTACTTCAGTCAGAGGGTGGTAAATCTCTGGAATTTTTTGCCACGAGCAGCTGTGGAGGCCAAGTCATTTGGTGATTTAAGGCAGAGGTAGATAGGTTCTTGATAAGCCAGGGCATCAAAGGGTATGGGAAGAAGGCAGGGGAGTGGGGATGACTGGAAGAACTGGATCAGCCCATGATATAATGGCAGAGCAGACTCAATGGGCTGAATGGCCTACTTCTGTTCCTATATCTTACAGTCTAACCTAATCTAACATCAATCTAAACCTTCCCTCCCCGATAGCCCCCCATTTTTCTATTACACACCTGCCAGATATGGTTAAGTGGTATTTGGAAGGATGGAAGGTTTCACCCTGCATATCAAGCCAATACTAAACCCACAATAAAACATTATAGAAACACAAAATGCTGGCAGAACTCAGCAGGCCAGACAGCATCTATGGGAGGAGGTAGTGACGATGTTCCAGGCCAAAACCCTTCATCAGGAGTGAAGTAACATAGGATGGTCAAGGGGGGATAAGAAATAGAGAGCTGAGAAGTGATAGGCTGAAGGGAAATGGGCTAGGGGGAAGGCAGAGAAATATGGGAAATAAAAGAGAAAGAAAGGTAGGGCTGGGGGGAGATTATAGTGAGGGTGTTAAAAGAGAGAGAAAGAGAACCAGACTAAAATTATAGATAGGGATGGGGTAAGGGGGGGGCAGGGGTATCAACGGAGGTCTGTGAGTTGAATGTTCATGCCAGCAGGAAGGAGGCTACATAGGCGGGAGATAAGGTGTTGCTCCATCAACCTGTGTGTGGCCTCATCTTGACGGTAGAGGAGGCCATGGACAGACATATTGGGGTGGGAGTGGTCTGTGGAATTGAAGTGTGTGGCCACAGGGAGATCCCGCCACTGCTGGAGGACCAAGCGCCGGTGTTCGGTGAAGCGGTCTCCCAGTCTGCAGCGGGTCTCCCCAATGTATAAATGGCCACACTGGGAGCACCAGATACAGTATATCACCCCAGTTGACTCGCAGGTGAAGTGGTGCCTCACCTGAAAGGACTGTCTGGGGCCTGGGATGGTGGTGAGGGATGAAGTGTGGGGGCAGGTGTAGCACTTCTTCCGTTTGCAAGGATAAGTGCCCGGAGGGAGGGATGAATGGACAAGGGAGTCGCGTAGGGAGCAATCCCTGTGGAAAGCCGAGAATGGGGGGATGGGGAAGATGTGTCTGGTGGTGTCCCGTAGGAGGTAGGAGTTACGGAGGATTATACGTTGGATCTGTAGGCTGAATATTAACATTAACATTAACAAAAACGTTAAAAAACATTATATAACATTAACAAACACCTGCTCCTGTTTGTGAGATTCTCGTAAATAGACAGACATCTGTGTAGCATACAGTGACAATTATATCTGTTTATTTATTTATTGAGGTACATCGTGGAAAAGGCCTTTCTGGCCCTTTAAGACACACCGCCTAACAATCCTCCGATTTAACCCTGGCCTAATCATGGGACAATTTACAATGACCAATTTGCCTACCAATTGTATGTCTTTGGATTGTAGGAGTAAATCAGGGTGCCCGTAGGAAAGCCACACAGTCACAGGGAGAACATACAGACTCCTTACAGGTAGCAGTAGGTAAGTACTCTATCCTCTATAATACTTAGTTAGCGGTAATATCCTTTGCTATTCCCTGAAATTATAAAAGTCATATGATACACATTACTATGACATGACGGGTCCCAGCCCAAATCTTTGGCTACTTATTCCTTTCCATCAATGATGCAAGATTTTTTAATATCATTTCCAGTATACATGTGTAAGGGAGAATGAAATAATTATTACACCAGATCTGATGCCTCACAAAACAAAAATACAATATTCCAAATTGAGGAAATGGTAGCAAATATGTCCTTCCAATAATTATGTAAAGTAGGACATGACCAAAACATGTGGGTCAATGAAGCCACATCTAAATGACATGTCACATTGAGGATTAACATGAGAATAAAACCGAGCAAGCTTATCTTTAGACATATGAGCTCTATGTACAACCTTAAATTGTATTAAAGCATGTTTAGCACATATAGAAGAAGAATTAACCATTTGTAAAATTTTTTCCCATTTTTCCGTTGAAATATTGTATTGAAGTTCTTTTTCCCATTCCTGTTTAATTCTACCTGATATCTCTGGTTGTATCTTCATAATTATATTATAAATAAGAGCCACTAATCTCTTCTGACAGGGATTTAAAGTAAAAATCATATCTGAAAAATCTATCAAAGTTGAATTAGGAAAGGATGGTAAAACTTTATACAAAAAGTTTCTAATTTGTAAATATCTAAAAAAATTAGATTTAGGTAATTTAAATTTGTTAGAAAGTTGATCAAAAGACATCAAACTACCTTCAGAAAAAAGATCACGAAAACATATTATACCTTTCCTTTTCCATATACTAAAAGCTTGATCTGTTAAAGAGGGTTTAAAGAAAAAATTAAGTAAGATAGGGCTATCAAGAAAAAAGTTTTTTAAGGTAAAAAATTTACGAATTTGAAACCAAATTCGTAATGTATGTTTGTCAATAGGGTTAGATATCTGTTTATTAAGTTTAACTAAATCAACAGGGAGAGAAGACCCAAGAACAGAAAATAAAGAATATCCTTGTGTACCATTACATTCTAAATTTACCCACTGTGGGCACAATGGTAAATCTAAATCTAATTTCCAGTATAATAAATTCTGAATATTATTCGCCCAATAGTAAAATCTAAAATTGGGTAAAGCTAAACCACCATCTTTTTTAGATTTCTGTAACTGTCTTTTACTTAATCTCATTTTATCACTGCAATTTTTGGTATACCAAATGAAGATGATAGTCGATTCTCCCCTTCAATTAGACGAATGATTGCCTTTGTAACATTAATGGCCAGGAGATCTATATTACAAAATTGGAAAGAAGTAAATCCTCCTACCACATTTCAGTGGTTCTCTCAAACTATTTCTTGTTTAAGTTTAGAAAAAATTAGAAGTACTATTTTTGATTCATCAATTAAATTTGAAGAAACTTGGGGACCGTTCATTCGACACTTTCATATGAATTAATTTGACTTCTTCCAGACCTTTACTCTTATTATTCTTGTTCTGGTATGGAGTTCCGGAGTTTTTGACACTATCATATACTTATAAACTATTATTATTGCCCATGTTAGTTTAGGTTTTTTTTTAATTTATTTCCTTAAATATACATTTTTTCTTATATTTTACATTTTTTTTCTTTTGATGATTATTTTTAATCTTTTCATGTATAATCAATATAGATTAGATTGATATTGTATGATCCTTTTTCGCTGATGGTTTAATAAGATATTGCTATCTTGTTACCAATTTAATTTCAAATCTATTGTATTCATAACCTATTTAATATAATATTATGTTATGTTTTTTTTAAAAACTAATAAAAAGATTGAAAAAGAAAGAAAACAAAAATACAATAAGATAAAGAACACGATAATATAAAACTATATAAATAGTTACACAACCCCCGAGTTGGCTGGTGAGCTGGAGATATTTTTTTTACCAAAGGAGGTGTAAGGCACTCCTACCCTCCGCTAGCCCGTAAATCACTCTTGGGTAAAGTGTAGCATCTGCTTAGCCCCCCAATCAGGTGAAACCATTGGAGCAGGCGGTGGATGGTTGTATGAGTGGCCAGTGCATATCACAAGTCCTGGTTATGTGACCACTGACACCAGGCGGACAATCTCTGAAGAGTATTGATGATAACTGGGGTCACCCATCTTGTAAAGACACTGCCCAGAAGAAGGCGATGGCAAACTACTTGTGTAGAAAAATGTGCCAAGAACAATCATGATCATGGAAAGACCATGAACATCCATGTCTCACAACATAGCACATAATGAACAAACGGACAAATATAAAAAACACAATAAATATAAATACATAATATAGCTTATATACACAGATTGATAAAGCACAGGAGTGTTCGTACGTAAGGTGACGCAGACCGGAAAAGATAAAGTCACACTGGTGATGCCTGCCATCCCTCAGCATTGTGGGTGCACCATGACAATGCAAGGCTTTCTTCATTCTTCATTCTTCATCAAGCACTCAATAAAGCAACTCCAAATTGAGGAAACTAAGAATGTTAATCTGTGGGTTCTGCTGAAGCAGATCCTGTTTTAACACAACATTAACACCCTGTGAGTGTAGTGTTTATGGAGAATGGATTCAGTAAGGTAATCACAAATATATGGGTTTTAGATTTCAAAGATTAAAAATATCTTGTTCAATCATGGTTCAATGACTTAGTCTGATGCTGATTCAGACATCCAGCTGATGAGCTTACAATTTTTCATTGCTCCATCTTCAAGGAATTTACATGAATCCAGTGTCTATATTTGACCTGGACAGATACTTTGGAACTAGATTCATAAGTACAAAAATCATAAATGAGTGTAAACAGACGTTTGATTTTATTTATTTTGATATGTGGCATGGTAATAGGCCATTCCAGCCCAACGAGCACCCAAGGGAAACCCACGCAGTCACAGGGAGAATTTACATTCTCCTCACAGACAGCGGTGGGAAATGAAGCGGCTAACCATGATACTATTTCAATGATTTGATTAAGTTGTGGGCATGACAGCACCTCTGCTTTCTTAGAAGTTGGTACCAATGTAGCATATCACCTAAAACTTTGACAAACTTCTGCAGATGCACAGATGTATCCTGATTGGTTACATCATGGTGTGATGAATGAAGATTCAGGTGGGACCTTATTTTGAATATGGAAAGGTCTAGATAAAGTGGATGTGGAGAAGATGTTTCCTAGGGAGGGAGAGTCTAGGGCTAGAGGGCACATCCTCATTTGGAATGGAGATGAGGAGGAATTTCTTTAGCCAGAGAGTGGTGATCCTGTGAAAATCATTGCCATAGTTAGGTCTGGAAGCCAAGTATTTATGCATATTTTGAGGCAGAGGATGATAGATTCTTGAATAGTCAGGGCATGAAGGGATGCAGGGGGAAAGCAGAAGATTGGGGATGACAGGGAAATGGATCAGCCATGATGAAATGGTGGTGCAGTCTCAATAGGCCAAATGGCCTAATTCTGCTCCTATCTCTTATGGTCTTATTGTCTGATAGGGAAACAACAAGCCCAGAGACAGAAACGTCTATAAAAGGTGGAACATCTTAACAGTGCCTTAACAAAGCCAACACCTTAACTGTGACTGTGCTATGTGTGAGTTCTGGTATGCTACTGTCACCAGAAGAATGGGAACACTTGTGGGCTGCGCCACTGGCTGGGTTGCTTGGTGACACTAAATGACATAGTTCACAAATGACGCTAAATGACATACGTATGTTTTAATTTTTCAATGCACTTGAGACAAATAAAACTGATCAATCAATCTACAGTTCGCAAATAGACTGAGTTTCTGAGCTACCTTACACTATTACTGTCGCTGCCCTCAAGGAGTTTTACATGCTCCCCATGACCGTGTGTGTTTCCTCCAGCTACTCCAGTGTCCCCCAGCTTCCAATGATGTACCAGATGGTAGGTTAATTGGTCATTGTAAATTGTCCCAGGATTAATTTAGTGGATTACCGGGCAGTGGGGCACAAAGGGCCAACAGAACCTATTCCACACTGAATGTCAATAAATAAATAAACAACAAATAAATAATGGGAAGAAAAGCATCACTGCTTTGACTATTGGTGAGTATGGCTTCAAAGTCAGTGAGCAGGTTCCTGTCCATACGAGAAGTCAAAGTCAAAGTCCATAAAACCATATGACATGGCTGATCTTCTATCCCTCTCAAACCCATTCTCCTGCTTTCGCAATGTAACCTCTGACATCGTTATGAATCAAGAACTTAACGGCCTCCATAGAAACATAGAAAACCTACAGCACAATACAGGCCCTTCGGCCCACAAATTTGTGCCGAACATGTCCCTACCTTAGAAATCACTAGGCTTAGTTAGAGCCCTCTATTTTTCTAAGCTCCATGTACCTATCTAAAAGTCTCTTAAAAGATCCCATCGTATCCGCCTCCATCACCATTGCCAGCAGCCCATTCCACCCACTCATCACTCTCTGAGTAAAAAACTTACCCCTGACATCTACTCTGTACCTACTCCCCAGCACCTTAAACTTGTGTCCTCTTGTGGCAACCATTTCAGCCCTGGGAAAAAGCCTCTTGACTATCCACATGATCAATGCCTCTCATCAACTTAAACACCTCTATCAGGTTACTTTTCATCCTCCTTCACTCCAAGAAGAAAAGGCCAAGTTCACTCAACTGATTCTCATAAGGCAAGCTCACCAATCCAGGCAACATCCTTGTAAATCTCATCTACACCCTTTCTATGGCATCCACATCCTTCTTGTAGTGAGGTGACCAGAACTGAGCACAGTATTCCAAGTGGGGTCTGACCAGGGTCTTATATAGCTGCAAAACTACCTCAGCTCCTAAATTCAATTCCATGAATGATGAAGACCAAAACACCATATGCCTTCTTAACCACAGAGTCAACCTGTGCAGCCGTTTTGAGTGCCCTATGCACTCGGACCCCAAGATCCCTCTGATCCTCCACACTGCCACTAGTCTTACCATTAATACTATATTCTGCCATCATATTTGACCTACCAAAATGAATCACTTCACACTTAGATTCCATCTGCCACTTCTAAGCCCAGTTTTGCATCCTATCAATGTCTATTTGTAACCTCTGACAGCCCTCCACGCTATCCACAACACCCCCAACCTCTATGTCATCAACAAACTTACTAACCCATCCCTCCACTTCCTCATCCAGGTCATCTATAAAAATCACAAAGAGTAGGGGTCCCAGAACAGATCCCTGAGGCACTCCACTGGTCATTGACCTCCATGCAGAATATGACCCATCTACAAACACTCTTTGCCTACTGTGGGCAAGCCAGTTCTGGATCTGTAAAACAATGTCCCCTTGGGTCCCATGCCTCCTTACTTTCTCAATAAGCTTTGCATGAGGTACCTTACCAAATGCCTTGCTGAAATCCATATACACTATATCTACTGCTTTTCCTTAATCAATGTGTTTAGTCACATCCTTAAAAAATTCAATCAGGCTTGTAAGGCACGACCTGCCCTTGACAAAGTCATGCTGACTATTCCTAATCATATTATACCTCTCCAAATGTCCTTAAATCTTGCCTCTCAGGATCTTCTTCATCAACTTACCAACCACTGAGTTAAGACTCACTGATCTATAATTTCCTGGGCTATCTCTACTCCTTTTCTTGAATAAAGGAACAACATCCAAAACCCTCCAATCCTCCGGAATCTCTCCTGTCCCCATTGATGATACAAAAATCATCATCAGAAGCTCAGCAATCTCCTCCTTCACCTCCCACAGTAGCCTGGGGTATATCTCATCTGGTTCCAGTGACTTATATCCAACTTGATGCTTTCCAAAAGCTCCAGTACATCCTCTTTCTTAATATCTACATGCTCAAGCTTTTCAGTCTGCTGCAAGTTATCACTACAATCAGCAAGATCCTTTTTCATAGTGAATACTGAAGTAAAGTTTTTGTTAAGTACCTCTGCTATTTCTTCCAGTTCCATACACACATTCCCACTGTCACACTTGATAGGTCCTATTCTTTCACATCTTATCCTCTTGTTCTTCACATACTTTTAGAATGTCTTAGGGTTGTCCTTAATCCTGCCTGCCAAGGTCTTCTCATGGCCCCTTCTAGCTCTCCTAATTTCCTTCTTAAGCTCCCTCTCAGTAGCCTTATAATCTTCAAGATCTCTAACATTACGTAGTTCTCTGAACCTTTTGTAAGCTTTTCTTTTCTTCTCTTGACTATATTTATTCCAGCCTTTGTACACCATGGTTTCTGTACCCTACCATAACTTCCCTGTCTCCTTGGAATGTACTTATACAGAACTCCACACAAATAACCCCTGAATATCTGCCTCATTTCTTCTGTACTTTTCCCTGAGAACATCTGTTCCCAATTTAAGCTTCCAATTACTTGTCTGATAGCCTCATAATTCCCCTTACTCCAATTAAAACACTTTTCTATCTTGTCTGTTCCTATCTCTCTCCAATGCAATTGTAAAGGAGACAGAATTATGATCACTATCTCCAAAATGCTCTCCCACTGAGAGATCTGACACCTGACCAGGTTCGTTTCCCAATACCAATCAAGTACAGCCTCTCCTTTTGTAGGCTTATCTACACATTGTGTGAAGAAACCTTCATGAACACACTGAACAAATTCCACCCCATCTAAACCCCTTTCTCTAGGGAGATGCCAATTAATATTTTGGAAATTAAAATCTCCCATCACGACAACTCTTATTATTACACCTTTACGGGATCTATTTCCCTATTTGCTCCTCGACATCCCTGGTACTATTTGGTCGCCTATAAAAAGCACCCAGTGAAGTTATTGACCCCTTTCTGTTCCTAACCTCCACCCACAGAGACTCCGTAGACAATGTCTCCATGGCGTCCACCTTTTCTGCAGCCGTGACACTATCTCTGATCAACAGTGCCGCACCCCCATCTCTTTTGCCTCCCTCCCTGTCCTTTCTGAAACATCTAAAACCTGGCAGCTGAAGTAACCATTCCAGTCCCTGAGCCATCCAAATCTTTGTAATGGCCACCACATCATAGCTCCAGTATTGATCCACGCTCTAAGCTCATTCGCTTTGTTCACAATACTCCTTACTTTAAATTAGACATATCTCAAACCATCTGTCTGAGCGCATCCCTTCTCTATCACCTGCCTATCCTCCCACTCACACTGTTTCCAAGCTTCTCTATTTGGGAGCCAACCTCCTTTTCCCTAGTCTCTTCAGTTCGGTTCCCACCCCCCCAACAATTCTAGTTTAAACTCTCCCCTGTAACCTTAGCAAACCTCCCCGCCAGGATATTGGTTCCCCTGGGATTCAAGTGCAACCCGTCCTTTTTGTACAGGTCACACGTGCCCCAAAAGAGGTCCCAGTGATCCAGAAATCTGAATCCTTGCCCCCTGCTCCAGTCCCTCAGCCATGCATTTATCCTCCACTTTGAATAGACCTGATGACCTGGCTTCCACAGCTGCCTGTGGCAATTTAGTTCCTCAGATTCACCTGACTGGCAAAAGAAATACCTGTGGTGAACCACATATACCTGTCTGGACTCGCCCTCCCCATCGCTGACTGCTCCTGTGGCTCCTCCCACAGACCCCGGTATAAAGGCGATTGAGGCCTGAGCCCGGCCCTCAGTCTCCAGGATGTAGTATGGTGGTCAACTACTGCTTGTTCTTTCTTCCAGTCAATAAAAGCCGATATCTCGCCTTCACGTCTCAGAGAGAGTTATTGATGGTGCATCAATTTTATTGACTGGAAGTTTTAAAACATGGAAAGCGTTTTACATCCAGAAAGATTGGATTTGGACCCCCAAGACCCTGAAGCAGCTCTTGCCTTTGAACTCTGGCTTGCATGCTTCCAATCATACTTGGAGGAGGTTAGTGCAACTGAACCCCCTGTTATGCACCGAATTCTCCTCTCGAGGGTCACCCCGAAAGTTTATTCACTTATCAGAGGCCTGCCGACCTACGAAGGGGCACTGGACGCCCTCAAAAGACAGTACTGTGGCCGGTGAACACCATCTACGCAAGACATCGCTTAGCTACGCGACGACAGCGGCCTGGGGAATCGAGCGCCCAGTTTCTCCGAGCCCTACAGACACTCATGCAAACTTGCGACTGCAAAACTCTCACGGCGGAACAGCATACGGAGCTCTTGGTACGAGACGCCTTTGTTACAGGAATCAGGTCAGTGTTTGTGCACCAGCGGCTGCTGGAAAATGCCGATCTTACCTTACGCTTGGCGATCGAGACGGCCGACACTCTGGATGCTGCGCTGCACAACGCTGACGCTGTCCAACCGCGTGATTCCCCGCCGGTTCCGTGTACACCTCAGACCCCGCCGCCACCAGTTCCCGCGAGCGAATTCGCCAACGCCGTTGCCAGTCGCGATTCCACAAACATCCTGGATGGACATCCTGGTGGAGGGGCACAGGACTAGCTGCCTGTTTGACACGGGCAGCACTGAGAATTTTATTGACCCAGACACAGTGTGACGCTGCGGACTCGTGACATGGCCGGTAAGCCAGAGGGTCACCTTGGCTTCTGGGTCGTATTCCACAGACATCTGGGTGGGTTGTGTAGCGACATTGGTGGTGCAGGCCACAGAATATCGGAACTTTGCGCTACTGGTCATGCCTCAACTGTGCACGCCTGTGCTATTGGGGCTGGACTTCCAGAGCCACCTCGAAAGTGGGATTATGGCATATGACGGGCCCCTCCCACCTCTCACTGTCAGGAATCCTCAGTTTTGTGGGACTTCGCCATATACCCCGCTACTGACCACACACACACACCGAACCACACATCCCACCCAGCACCATGCCGACAGCTGCGCCACTGACACCACTTGCAGCCTCTCCACCCTCAAGATCCCTCCCCCACCGTTGTTCGCCAACCTGACCCCCGACTGTAAAACTGTGGCAACTAAAAGCAGGAGGTACAGCGCGGGGGACAGGGCCTTCATTCAGTCAGAGGTGCAGCAGCTGCTCAGGGAGGGGATCATTGAGCCAAGCACAAGCCCTTGGAGGGCCCAGGTGGTTGTTGTTCAGACTGGGCAGAAAGATAGGGTGGTCGTGGACTATAGTCAAACCATCAATAGGTTCATGCAGCTTGACGCGTACCCCCTACCCCGCATCGCGGATATGGTCAAGCAGATAGCTCAGTGCAAGGTGTACTCGACGATAGATCTGAAATCCGTTTATCACCAGTTCCCCATCCGCCCAGAGGACCGCCCCTACACAGCCTTCGAGGCGGGCGGCAGGCTCTATCACTTCCTGTGTGTCCCATTCGGTGTCACGAATGGTGTCTCTGTCTTCCAGAGGGAAATGGACCGGATGGTGGACCAGTGCCAACTGAAGGCCACATTTCCCTATCTGGATAACATCACCATCTGTGGTCATGACTGGCCGGATCACAACGCCAACCTCCAACGATTTTTCCAAGTGGCCAAAGCCCTGAACCTTACTTATAATAGGGACAAGTGTGTGTTCAGAACCACCCGACTCGCTATCCTTGGGTATGTCATGGAAAACGGGGTCATTGGCCCTGATCCCAACCATATGCACCCCCTGGTAGAACTCCCTCTTCCCACCACTCTCAGAGCCCTCAGACGGTGCCTGGGCTTCTTTTCCTATTACGCCAAATGGGTCCCCCATTACGCAGACAAGGCCCGCCCCCTGGTCAAGTCTACCACTTTTCCCCTCTCTGCTGAGGCCTGCGCGGCCTTCAGCTGCATTAAAGGGGACATTGCCAAAGCAACGATGCATGCGGTGGACGAGACCATTCCTTTCCAAGTAGAGGGTGACGTCTCCGATTTCGCGCTTGCTGCTACCCTCAATCAGGCAGGCAGGCCAGTAGCATTCTTTTCTCGTACCCTCCAAGGCTCCGAAATTCGGCACTCCGCGGTGGAGAAAGAAGCCCAGGCCATAGCGGAAGCTATTAGGCACTGGAGGCACTATCTTGCTGGCAAAAGGTTCACCTTGCAGACCGACCAGCGCTCAGTTGCATTCATGTTCAGCAACCAACAGTGGGGCAAAATCAAAAATGATAAAATTTTGCGGTGGAGAATAGAACTCTCCACCTGCAACTATGATATCCTGTACCGGCCTGGAAGGCTCAATGAGCCCCCTGATGCCCTATCCCAGGGAACGTGTGCTAGCGCACAGCTCGACCAGCTGTACACCCTTCATGCACAACTTTGCCATCCAGGGGTCACCTGATTTTACCATTTCGTGAAAGCTCGGAACCTGCCGTACTCCCTGGAGGACATCAGGACGATGACCAGGGACTGCCAAGTCTGCTCTGAGTGCAAACCGCACTTCTACCGTCCTAAAAAGGCGCAACTTATCAAGGCCACCTGCCCCTTTGAGCGACTGAGTGTTAACTTTAAGGGCCCCCTTCCCTCCACCGACCGCAATGTCTACTTTCTCAATATTATCGACGAGTACTCACGGTTCCCCTTTGCCATCCCCTGGCCCGACACCACTAACACGTCCGTCATAAAAGCCCTGCGCCAGCTCTTCAGGTATCCCTGCTATACCCACAGTGATAGAGGGTCCTCCTTTATGAGTGACGAGTTGCGTCAGTACCTGCTGGCTAGGGGTATTGCTACTAGTCGGACCACGTGTTATAATCTCTGGGGAAATGGACAGGTGGAGAGGGAGAATGCCACAGTGTGGAAGGCCACACTTTTAGCCCTTAAGTCAAAAGGGTTGCTGGTCTCTCGAAGGCAGGAGGTCCTCCCCGAGGCACTCCACTCTATCCGCTCCCTGTTATGTACATCCACCAATGCCACTCCTCACGAACGCCTATTCTCTTTTCCCAGGAAGTCTGCCACTGGGACCACCCTACCAGCTTGGCTGACGTCCCCAGGGCCAGTGCTGCTCTGGAAACATGTGAGGAGTAATAAATACTCCCCGCTGGTCGAGAGCGTTCACCTTCTACATGTGAACCCCCAGTGTGCCTACATGGTCTTACCTGATGGGCGGGAGGACACGGTCTCCGTCCGCGACCTGGCTCCCGCAGGAGCAGAAGACCACTACCCCGAACACTCCACGGTAACTATGAACCCTGTACCCGAGCTGACACCGCGCACACCCACGCATTTATCCTGCACTTTGAATAGACCTGATGACCTGGCTTCCACAGCTGCCTGTGGCAATTTAGTTCCTCAGATTCACCTGACTCTGGCAAAAGAAATGCCCAAACACAAGAGGTTCTGCAGATGCTGGAAATCCAGAGCAACATAGACAAAATGCTGGAGGAACTCAGCAGGTGAAAACTGCTGGGAATGAAAGTGTTAACCTGCTGAATTCCTGCAGCATTTTGAGTGTATTGCTAATGAAAGGGTTGTAAAGGGTCATTCTGAGGCCTTGCCCTTTTGTCCTGGATGCCCCCAGGACAAGAATCATCCCCTCCTCCTCCACTCCAACTAGGCCGGGGGTCGGCAACCTGCGGCTCCCGAGCCATTTGTGGCTCTTTCACCTCTGTGCTGCGGCTCCCTGTGGCTTTGGGAAATAATTGGTCAGTATTTAATTAAAATGTATTTTATGTTAGTTTGTTAGCTTTTGAAATGTAATTCTAAATTTGAAGATTATGGTGATCTTGTACGATCTAAGTGTGGCGACACATTTCCTCACAATTAGCCAGCATTCCGGCTAAGGGAGATAGCCTACGGGGGTTTGTGAGTACGCGTCTTTTGCAGCATCTGCGTCCATGGGGGCTGGGTTGAGGGAGGCTTAAAAGCAAGGCTGTTTAGTTCGAATAAAGTTACCTTTGACTGCAGTCTTTATTTTAGCGCTGCGTGTAGCGCTACACCGCTACAACGTGTTTTTTATCGCTATTAATATACATCACCACTGCCAATGCCTGACACCCGCCAGTGCGCGCTTTCTTTTAATTCTTCGATCCAAGGTAGGCTACCTATGTAGTAACCTTCAACCCAACGTCTTTTTTTCGGAGTTCAAAATGTTTTTGTTGCATGCAGAAATGTAATTTCGTTTTCTCTGCAGGAGTTCATCAATTTCAAAAATGCAACACATTATAGTTTGTTTATACATAGCATAAAGGCAAAAAAAACCCGTTGTATGCAGTGTTATTTCATTTTGTGGCTCCCAGTGTTTTCTTTTCTGTGGGAAATGGGTCCATATTGGCTCTTTTAGTGGTAAACGTTGCCGACCCCTGAACTAGGCCTTTCAATACTCTACAGCATTCTATGAGATTCACCCCCCCCCTCACAGAATTCCAGTGAATACAAGCCCAGAACCATCACATGTTTCTCGTACATTAATCCTTTCATTCCCAGAAGTCAAAGATCAAAGCAAATTTACAGTATTATCAATGTGCATTCATGGCTAACCTGAGAGGCCACAGTTTTATAGTGCTTGGAAGTAGGTACGGAGGAGATGTCAGGAGCAAGTTTTTTACGCAGAGAGTGGTGAGTGCGTGGAATTCGCTCCAGTGACGGTGGTGGAGGCAGATACGATAGGGTCTTTGAAGAAATTCCTGGACAGGTACATGGAGCTTAGAAAAATAGAGAGCTATGGGTAACCCTATGTAATTTCTAAAGTAAGTACATGTCTGGCACAGCATAGTGGGCTGAAGGGCCTGTATTGTGCCATAGGTTTTCTATGTGTCTATGTTACCATGAAATTAATTTACTTGCAGGTATTTACAGGACAATTTTTAAAAATACAATGGAATTTAAGAAGAGCTATATGTAAACAAAAATTAAAAAACTTGTGTGCAAACTGTGGAGTTCTGCAAATTAGAGTAGTAAGAAGAGACAGATGTTAGAAACTATTCCCATTAATAATGATGATGGTGTTGATGCAAATGAAAGTGATGGAAATGTCTTGGAGGACATTACAAACTTCAGTACTTGTTTTGATAATGACTTTAATGAGCCTATTTTAACTAATCAAGATTTTAATAGCTTTAAAGTTCAAAGTTCAAAGTAAGTTCACACACACACACACATTCATACACACATACTGCTCACATACACTCACACAGACACACACAACATATGCTCTCACACACAGAGAAACACAGATGCTCTCTGTCTGATGCGCACACTCTCTTTCTCTCTCACACACACACACACACACACACATCCCAGATTTTCTCCTTCCCATGACAACCTGTTCTGCTGTTGCACCATGGTTGCCAGGAGAGACGTCCTTAAGTCTCTGACCAGCCTCCCATGCTCTTTATCATAAAAGACACAGCAGATGTCATTAGGAGCTGCACACATCGCATTTTTACAAGGTGAAATGCAAGGTTAACTCTACCCTGATTATTTACTGAAGAGGAATTCTCTCAATTTTATGATTCTTGATTACAGCCACTTGACTGATCATTTTCAATAAGCATGAGACACTAGGGAGCAAAAACTCTCTCCATTTACAAGAAAGTTGAATAGACACAGGGGAGAAAAATGACGGATTGAAAGGATTAGAGGAATATGGTGGGAGAAGCCTCGTGTGGAGTAAAATCAAATTGCTACCTCATAAATTTCAGACCGCCATTGGGAGTTCTGCAAATGATTAACATTGTTGGAACACAGTCACTCCCAAAAACATTTAATTTAATCCTGTGATGTTCAAAGAAGCGTGAGGTCTGAGATCCAATAAATCCTCTCAATTCGAATGTGATTTAAACACACCAAGGAAAACATTAGAAAAAGTGATTGATTATTTCACTGTGTGTATGTGTGTGTGCTTGTCTATATGTCTGTGTCTATGTGGTGTGTGTGGTGTGCATGTGTACATACACCACACATACACACACACACATGTACAAACACAATTAGAAGAGATGTACATAATTCACAATCACTGACATTGAGTTGGGGTTTCACTTGAAGAGGCTAAACTGAAGTGATGACATTTTCAAATAAAGAATACTTTAGCACTCTTTTATATGTAGCTTTTGGAATTCAATATAACGTGTTATGGGTTTTAGTAAACATAAAACAACTCACTTCATTTTATTTGCGAAAATCTATACTCTACCCCAATCCTAAACCCCAACGCTCTCGGATGATTCCAGAGTTATTGAACATGTCGGTCAATGCAGTTGCTTTGAAAATTCAGAGTTTTGGGTGCCTAAAGCCATCGCTTGATTTGTACAAGCTGAGGCCCAGATCTCTATGAGAAACCTCTGCAGACGACACCAAATTCTACTACGTGATAGTGTCACTCAGCAATTCCACGGCTGTGAGAGTGGTGAGTCTGCTTGAACACAATAAAAACCAATCACTGAAAACTCACCTTTTACAATCTTTTGGGCTATGGGAGTCCGAGCACACCAATTACTGTCCTCACCAGTCTCAGCGATGCTAGACCTTTGGAATTTATGGACCACATGCTGAAGTCACCATTCATGTTTTATTTTTAAAGAACTCGTCATGCGGCAAAAGCCTAATCCAGTCACATAGCCCTCGCTAATGCACCAGTGATGGACTATAGGAAGTTCGATAAAATGGTAGACAGTCTACGCTCAACCAGGCAGCAGTGCATCATTCCTTCTCCTCTCTCTACCTCAATAAACCCGGTTAGCAAGGCCCCAACATTAGGACCCTGTGGATGCGAATCAGATAATGTTGGGTCAGTGTTTTTACCATGTTCGCTTCAGTATGAATGTTAGGAAGTGCTGACCATCTTGCAGCTTCGACAGTTCCAGCACATAGGGACATCAGAGGTCTATGAACGCCATAGGTTCCAGCTGCCAGGTCCATCTACTGTTCATTATTGACACTCTCTCAGGGCAACATTATAGATGGGACTTCATCCTGCCTAAAGTAGCTAGACTTCTGCTTGGTACAGATTTCCTGTTTGCCCAAGGACGGTTCGCCGAACTTAAGGACTGGCTTGTAGATGTCAAGGACTTTGGGTCGTTACCCTACTCCCCAGTAAGTTTCCCACAGAGACTCTGTCAAGCACATACCCCACAGTTGGGCGAATTTCCAGACCTCACCAAGCCCTCATTCTCCACTACAGGCACAAAGCATGGGATTGAGCATCATTTTCCCACAGCTGGCCCACCAGTCCGTGCCCACGCACATAGACTAGACCCACAAAAGGTGGCAAAGGCAAAGGTCGAGTTTGCCAACATGGAAAGATTTGGAATTGTACTCCAGGCGAATAGCCCTTGGGCTTCACCCTTCCATGTGATCCTTAGATCCCATGGTGGTGAATACTGACACCCTACCCAGGCTACCACCCCCTATTGTTACCCAATCCCACACCCTTTCGACATGTTTAGCCAGAAAGCTTATCTTTACCAAAATTAATCTAGTTAGGGTCTACCCTCAAGTGCTAGACCTCAGAGAACATTCTCAAAATAGCTGTGATGACCCCATTTGGCCTTTTTGAGTATTTGCGCATGCCACTTGAACTGAAAAATGCAGTGCAGACTTTCCAACGGCTGATGGGCTCTGCATTAAAAGACTTTAATTTTCTTTCTGAATTCCTGGATGACATACTTGTCACCAGTGCATCCAAATCTGAACACGTATCATATCTCCGCACAATTTTCAATCACTTAAGCCAAGACAGTTCGACTATTAGCTCTGCTAAGTGAGGGTTCGGGTTGTCAACCATTGACTTCCTCGGAGATTGCATGGCCGCAGAAGGTTTGAAACCTCTCCCATCAAAGGTAGCCTCTGTTATCAATTTTCCACTGCTCTGCACTATTAAAAATCTACAGGAGTTTTTAAGCATGGTGAATTTCTATCATCACTTCGTTCTGCAAGCTGCCGAAATTATGCTCCCCTGTACTTCAAGGAAATATCCCTCATCAAGTGCTGAACTGGTCAGCAGACATGACCAGGGAATCTGATGATACCAAACAAGCTCTTTCTAATGCAACCCTACTGGTGCACCCAATCCCCATCACAACCATGCCCATTACTACTGATTCCTCAGACAATGCTGTGGGTGCTGTGCACAAAGAGTTGGTCGGAGGAATGTGGCAGTTGCCAGCTCCATCCCCCTGAAAGCAAGTACAGCATGGTTAACTGCGAGCTTCTAGGTCTCTATCTACCTGTCCACCATTTTTTTTTTTTTTCTAGAGGGTCACCATTACACATGCAAGCCCCTCGTGCGCGTGATGGCCAAAATATCAGCCCCTTTCAGCACGGTAGCAACGCCACCTGGCCTGCATGTCTGCGCTCACAACTCATTTACAACATATCAAGGGAAAAAAAAATGCCATGGCTGATTGCCTCTTAGGGACAGTCATTGAGTCCGAACACATAGGGAATGATTATACCGGCATGGCAGCCGACCAAGTTACCGACCTAGAGGTCCAGGCTTACCGAACAACACTCACAGGCCTGTGGCTGGCTGACATTAAGTTCAGAGAAGCTGGGATTTCTCTCCTGTGCAATGTCTCAACTGATCACCCTCGTCCCATCATGCCAGCAAACTGGAGACAGACTGTTTTTAACTCCTTACATGGCTTCTCACATATGGGCCAGAAAGCCTCAGAAAAACTGATTGTACTAAAGTATGTTTGTCGTGGCCTCAGAAATGACTGCAACTTGTATAGAGTGCCACTGAGCAAAAATTAATTGTCCTGTTCTGGTGCCATTACTGTCCCTAGGCAACGGTTTGACTATGTCAATGAGGACCTTGTTGGTCCACTTTCCCCTCCCACAGTTTCATGCACCTTCTTACCATGGTGGACTGTCATTCCTCTAGCATTGACGGTAGCATTCATCAGCACCTGGGTTGCTCGGTTTGGCACCCCATCTGATATTTCCTTTGACCGTGGTGCCTAATTCATAACAGACCTTTGGGATGCCGCGGCCTAGAACCTTGGCGCTAGGCTACATCAGCTGCTGTCTAATGGTCTACTTGAGCAGTTTCACATTTCCTTAAAGGCTGCTCTGAGGGCTTCCCTGATGGACAAGTGTTGGCATGATGATCTCCCCTGGGTCCTGCTGGGGCTCAGAACTGATCCAAAAGAGGACCTGCAGTCATCTGCAGCTGAGTTGGTAGACGGGCAGCCATTACGAGTGCCAGGTGATTTTATTTCTGACGCCATGACTGTCTGGTTGGCCTCTCAACAGCATTCCACCCTCCTCCGTAAATTCAATTCCATTTCACCTATTCCTACCTCCCAACATGGCGTACAGAACTCTTGGTTCCTATTGACCTACATTCTGCCTCATTGGTTTACATCAGCCACGATACACACTAACATCCTCTTCGGCTCCCTTTCGATGGCCGGTCCCGTGCTTTGGAATCAGGAGCAAAGATCTTTGTCACAGGTAAGAGGGCTAAACATGAACATATTTCAGTAGGTCACCTTAAGCCAGCCCACCAAGATGTGGAGTGTTCTGCTGCCACCACAACATGACCCTGAGTGTGTCAACAAACCTCTGGATGAGTCAAAGGTACCAGCAGTTACTCCACCCATGGGACACAGGCCCGAGCTGAGCTCCAGACTGGCTCACAATGCCAGTTTTTGTGAATTCTGAGGTGGGTGTGTGGCTGTGTAGGGTACCGTAATTGAGAGAAATGCACAGAATTCACAACACCAGACATTGAGTTGGGGTTTCACTTTAAGAGGCTGGTCTAACATGACGACATTTTTACATAAAAAGTGTCTCAGCACATTTTTGTGTTCAGATTTTGGAGTTCAATAAAATGTGTTATAGGTTTCAGCAAACATAAAAACGCCTCACTTCATTTTATTTACAAAAGCCTACAAAGTAAATTTATAATCAAAGTACGTTTACTGTTTATGTTTACCTTGAGATTCAGCTCCTTACAGGCAGCCACAACACAATGAAACCCAAAGGAACCTGCTAAAAAAAAGAACACTGTCAAACACACAATGTGCAGAGAGAGAGAAAAAAAACAAAGCGTGCAAACAGCAAGCAAATGGTGTTCCGAGCTGGTCCATGTAAGAGAGTCGATCCACATTACATTCACAGCCACAGCCTCAGTTCAGCACAAAGCCAAGTAGGCATCACGGAACAGTGAGCTGAACCTGCCCGTGGCTGACCTCTGGCCCCGGCACCCTGACCTTTTTTAGTCTGGCCCGATGCTTAAATCATTGTCCAAACATCGGCTTCAAATATTCCTAATCATGAGACCCTCTTTAAGAAACCCTGAGGATGTTTGGCTAACTGTAAAACAGGTACAGCACATGCCAGGGGACTGGGTTAGTGGGGAAATGGGTAAACTGTTTTAGCGACCATAGACTTGATGGGCCAAATGGCCCCTTCTATATTGCAAACAAGTATCTTTCAGATAATATGACTTCCTTCATACCTTTGCACTGTGTATAATGACACGTTACTGATTATGCTCCCAGGGAGATGGTTACAATGACAATGAAGTAACAGTTAAGCACATGACATTATGTACGATGGCTATTTAACTGGACTAACTGGACCTCATCCTGCTGTGAGAAACACACTCCTGACTCCAGAACATTTTCTCACTGAATACAAGCTGCAAGGCAGTGGTATGATGGGAAACCCTGCCCTTGCAAACAACACATGTCCTTGATACCACAGGAGACTGTTAATTTGGCACCCATTCATTAAACTCAATATTAATTCTGCAAACTTTAGTTCATTCTGGCTTCAGGGTATGTATCACCTGAAGAGGAACATCCTAGCCAGATACATCATGGCCTGGAATGGAAACCCCCAATGCCCAGGAACAGAAAAGCCCACAAAATGTAGTGTATACAGCCCAGTCCATCACAGGCAAACCCCATCCCACCATCGAACACATTTACATGACACACTGCCGCAAGAAAGCAGCATCCATTATTAAGGATTTCCACCATGCTCTCTTTTTGCTGCTAACATCAGATCGGAGGTACAGGAGCCTTAGGCCCCACACCACCAGGTTCAGGAACAGTTATTATCCCTCAACCATCAGACACCTGAACTAGTGTGAATAACCACCCTTGAACAAGGTAAAGCACCTGCTTAGCCTCCTGATCAGGGTCACATGAAGCCATGGGAACAGGCGGTGAATGGTTGTGTGAGCAGCTGGTGCATATCACAAATCCTAGTTATGTGACCACTGACACCAGACAGACAATCTCTGAAGTGTATTGATAGTGGCTGGGGTCACTCATCTTGTAAAGGCACTGTCCAGAAGAAGGCAATGGCAAACCAATTTGTAGAAAAACTTGCCATAAACGATCATGGTCATGGAAAGACCATGATCACCCACATCATACGATATAGCACCTAATAATGATGATGATAATGTTCCCTTTGATAACATCTCTGAAATTTATAAACTCTGCCTGCAAGGGCAGAGGGAAAGGGGAATACCACCACCCACAGATAGATGGAGCATTCTACCTGTATGGCTCAAGGACAGGGGAGTACCAGCACCCGTCGATAGATGGTGTGAGAACAGTTCTACATAATGCTGTGTCAAACTAATGAGACCTAATCCTTTCTGTCTACTCATGGTCCCCATCCCTCCATTCTCTACATATTGATGTTACTAAGAAACTCTACAATGTATCTATCAAATCTGTCTCCGCCAACATCTTTGGCAGAGCATTCTCAGTGTGAAAAAAAACTTGCCCCACACATCTCCTTTGAACATTCCCATCTCTCACCTTAAATGTAAGCCCAATGGTCCTAGACTTTCCAGCCTGATTTGGAAATATATTGCCTTCCATTCATTACCACTGAGCTAAGATCATATCGGCTGATGTTATATTGAAACCTGTCCCTTCCCAACCTTTGCCTCATCTCTGGAGAAAAGGTGAGATCATACCACTTGAGCCTCCAAGAGGACCACAAAATTGTTGTGGTGTGAAGGCTTTCATCCCTCACTGACCCAAAGAGTTGTACTGGCTGGCAGTATTTCCACTGAGGTGTGCATGTGAGCGCACACACAAATCTTCTGCTACTAGTGCACAAAGGAATTTAAACTGCACACAAAAAGTTGTCACCCTTTACCTCATTGGCATGTTAAGCATATTTCACAATCGTACACAATCACATTTCCTTTTCCAGTTTCTGATGAGGGTGGTCTTGTCAACATGGAGTTTGCCATCACTTATGCAGTTTATATTGAAGAAATTATTCAGTGCATGCACATGTTGTTGTCACCGAGCAAAAAATTGCACAGCACAAGATTTTTGCGCACACTGGTCATTACAAATTAGAGGGAACATTGCTGGCTGGAGTCCAGGCCTTTCACTTTGCCTCTTAGTAGGGTCATCCATGCCAAACAGATCAAAGGGTAGAGGCCAGACTAAGAATGTTCCACCGGCCCTCCAGGTTTAGAGGGTTCAGGTCAATGAAAGCAACCCCGACTGATAAAACAAAACTATTATGGAAAAAACAATAAAGAATCCTTCTACATTTGAGTGGCCAAGGACAGACAGAGATGGAGGGCCTTCATTAGCAGCATAATCAGCAGTAAGTTAGTATGAAGTTCCTGGATTGCATTCATTTCAGGGTCATATCAAAGGAATAAGAGCATTAATGATGTGGAGCCATGGCAACTGGGGAATTTAATTTAATAACCTCAAATAGAAAGCTAATATTTATAATTTGACTATGAAACTGCCAGATTGTATAAAACCCATATGGTTCACTAATTGCCTTGAGGAAAGGAAATCTGCTGATTTGATCTAATCTAGTCAGAATGTGACACCCACCCAATATCAATATGGTTGAATCCTTCCTGAACTGAACTACAAGCCACTAAATTCTCAAAAGGGCAGCTCACTACCACCTTCTCAAGGGTAATTGCATGTGGGGAATGACTGCTGGTCTTGTCAGCACTCCCACATACTGATAATGAGCATTAATAACGTTACAAGGACAAAATAATGGATTGAATGAAAAACACTTTTTTTCCCATCTCCCTCTCATGGCTTTCCTGGATCTGAGCAATTACAATACTTTATGACACCTGCTTTGATTTCAAGCAATTGAATTGATTCCCCCGAGCAGTTTACTGTATGTGTGGAATTGCTCAATTTAATTAGTCACTTAATATTATTGTAAGAATCGGGTCACCTCAGTGTCAAGTCTCAGAGAGTCGCTGAGCCCCACATTATTTCTAACTACATTTTACATTTGTATTTGGCATAATTAGCTAGAAGAACAAAAGAAATCATTTAAACAGTATATTTCGCAGCTAATGAGTTACTTTTGAAGTCCAGTCACACTTTTGCAGAGAGAAGGTCACTTGTACTTTAGTAATGTTAATGAAGGGACAAGTGTTGTCAAGGATATTGGTGTGAACATCAGTGAATTGGATTAGGGTTCTTTTGAACCACTGAGGTATGCAGTACTGAAAGAGGCCATTTGGCCTACCAGACTCATGCTGACACATTTGTATGCATTTAAGCCATGGCCGCCAATACCTTGCCAGTGCAGATATTCATCTAGATCAGGGGTTCCCATTCTGGGGTTCACGGACCCCTTGGTTAATGAAAGGGGCCCATGGCATAAAAAAGGCTGGGAACCCCTGATCCAGGTGCATCTGAGTGGTGTCACAACAACAACTTTGCACTCGAAGTCAGCAAGGCCAAGGAATTGATTGGAGACATCAGGAAGGGGAAGCAAAGAAACACACACCAGTCCTCATCCAGTGGTGGAAAAAGTGAGCAGTTTGAATTCTTGGGTGTCAACATCTCTGTGGCCCAACACATGGTGATGTAAGATGGCGTAGGTGAACCACGGCAACGTGTTGTGGGCAGTTTAAAAAATGTCTAAATATACTTTGAACTTCGAGCAACTACAGAAAAGGCACACCAGCGGCTATATTTTACTAGGAGTTTGAGGAAATTTCTATAGCTATACCATGGAGAGCATTTTAACTGGTTGCATCAAAATCTGGAATGGAGATGCCATTGCACAGGATCAGAAAATACTGCAATGGTTGCAAAGTCAGCCAGTTTCATCCTGGGCTCTTGCCTCCACAGCATTAGGGACACCTTCGAATGGTAATCCCTCAAGGTAGCATCAAACAAAAAGGACACCCACCACTCAGGACATGTCCTCTTCTCATTCCTACCATCAGGGAGGAGGTCCAGAAGCCTAAAGGCACACAGTTAATGTTTTAGGAACAGCTTCTTCTCTGTTCCATCAGATTTATGAATGGTCCATGAACCCGTGAATACGTCCACTATTTTGCTCCCTTTTTGCACCACTATTTTATATTATTATTATACCTTACGTATTTTTAAATGGATTGCACAGTACAACTGCCACAAAACAACAAATTTCACAACATACGCCCATGATAATAAATTTGACTCTGATTCTGATTCTGTTAAAAATTATTGTCTAATGAGCAGACATCCACTGTCCTCAAGAGAGGGCCTGAAATGTTACCACCTTCTATTTGCATACCTCAAAGGCTTAGCATCACTTTTTAATTAAACTCTGGTTCCTACCTCTTGTATGCCCTGGTTAAGATCTTTACTACTATGCTGTAGGTATTTCATTTTAGCTATTCTATAAGAGCAGTCTGTTTTGCTTTCAGCCTGTTTGTGTTTGAGCTGAGATAAGGGGCATTGTTGTTCAGCTTGGGAGTGTGGTGTCAGCCAGTCAAGATAGTGGAATTGGGAGAAGATTCTAGAGAATGCTGAATGGAGTGGTTTTGTGAGGGATATTTGTGTGAGTTGAGGTCTTTTATAGGCGGAGCTGGGAGAAGACTGGAGGGAAGATGGCTGAGGATGCCACCCCTGTTGCACAAGGTGCTTTGTGCAGATGAATGGCTTCAAGGATCAGTACTCCCATAGGAGAGCCTGTTTGTTCGAGGTGGATTTCAAGTGACATTTGAAAGTGGCGTGTGCTTTCACGCAGACCGAGGGTCCAGAACGTGAGCTACAGACAACTTGAGGATGAGTTCTAACATGTACACATTTGTCTGTTTAATTATAATGGGCCCTTTCTGTTTCTTTTTTCATTCTTTTCTTTAATAACTCTTTGGTTAAGTTAACATTCATAAATGTACTTTCTTTATAACTGTATGCAGTGTACCATCTGTAATTTCTTGCCAATGGATGATTGCAGGGGACAGTAAAATCACACAGCATTCAAGCAAACTGGGGTTTGGGTGGGTGAGATATTCAACCTTGCGGGTTTAGTACCACTAAAATCATATATACCCTTTATGCACAGAGCCTGTGAAAGGGGGGGGGGGGGGTTTCTCGCTGCAGAGTCCAGTGGCTGTCAGCAAGGGTCTAACGAGTCACATTTCTAGAGACACCCAGTAAAATAAAGAGTTTCACTCCCAAACATGTAAGTTCTTTCAGTTCTGCAATGCATTCGATACTTCTTTCTATAATGCAATTAAAATCTTGACTGCATTCTGCTTCCGTTACCCATTGCCTTCCTCTGGTGTCCCTCCTCCTTCCTTTCTCACATGGTGCACATTCCTCTCCAATCAGCTTCCTTCTTCAGGCCTTTACCTTTTCAACCTGTCACCTCCCAGCTTCTCACTATATCCCCCAGCTGCACTGTCCCACCTATCACTTGCCAGCTTGTAATCTTTCACCTCTCCTCGCCCTCTAATTCCATCTTCTGCCTCTCTTACTTTCCAGTTCTGATGAAGGCTCTCAGCCCAAAATATCAACTGTTTTCTCCCATCCATGGATGCTGCCGGACCTGCGAGTTTCTCCTGCAATTTGTGTGTGTGTGTGTGTGTGTGTGTGTGTGTGTGTGTGTGTGTTGCTCTAGCATACATATGAAGGCATTCTCCTGTCCTGTCAACTTCTTGTTTCACAGATTCTGTTGGAATGCTGCTGAGTATGAAACTAATTAGTCTTGGCACATTCAGTCTAGCTTGTGACTGCTCCAGTCCCAGGGGCAGCAGGTCCACCATACCTGCATGACACCCATAGTGTCCACCTGTCCTCATGCACTTCTGAGCAAAATCATCAAATCAGTGTTGATTTGAATTCAAGATTGTTTCATGCCATTTCCAGTATTCAAGTGTAAAGGAGAACAAAATAATTTTACTCCCAATGCGAGGCAACACAAAAAACACACAATAAGACAAAGGACACAATAATAAGAAAAAACACAATAGATATGAATATGCAAAATAGCTTACAAACATTGATTGATTGCATGTCCATACAGTGACCCAAAGACAAAGGAGAGTCTGTAGATTAGGTGACTCTGACAGGAAGTGATAAAGTAGTGATTGGGGGTGGGCTATGGGAGGTGTTGATCAGTCTTACTGCTTGCGGAAAGTAACTGCGTTTGAGTCTGATGGTCCTAGTGTGGATGCTACATAGCCTCCTGCCTGATGGAAGTGGAACATACAGTCCATGAGTAGAGTGGGTGGGATCCTTCCTGATATTACTGACCCTTTTCCATTATGTTTCTGTATAAGGGTCCTTGATAATGGGTAGGATTGTGCCAGTGCTGCGCGATGGCTTAATGAACAGCCGCACGCTGCAGAGATACAGCTCTGAGAAACCAGGTTAAAACTGTCCAAATTCATTTCACTCAGAACTACAAATGATTGCTGTGATGTATTGTAACCATCAGCAGGCCCCTGTCATTACATTATGGCCAACTAACCACTGGCTTCAACTATCTATAAATCCCTCACAAGGTTCGTTCAACTGAATACTTTAGCTCACCAGCTCCCAGATCAGCAAACCCAGACGGGTTTAAAGATTTTAAAGTCTTGGGTTTTTTGCTTTTTGTAGAATAATTGTAGAATTGTAGATTTATAGATCCTTACGAGTCACTACTGACTATTGGTTATTAACTGGTAGATGCAGGAGATTCTGCAGGTGCTAGAAATCTTAAGCAACACACACACACACACACACAGCATGCTGGCAGAATGCAGTGGGTCAGGCAGCAACTGTGGTGGGGAATAAACAGTCGATGTTTTGGCATAAGAGTCTTTGGTTTATTAGTGTCCAATGCAACAAAGTACAGTGGAAAACCTTGTTTTGTATGCCATCCATACAGGTCACATCATTTTGTCACTGTGGCAGACAGGTAAGCATCTCTGGAATTGAATTGGGACAGCTCTAGATCCTCCCCTCTGCTTCACCATCGTTGATCCTCAGCTTGTCCATCTTGGCAGTTCCATCCCTGAATCCCTGTTTCACTCAATCCAACACCACTCAGTCTGATTTGAATCCATTGTTCTTCCAAGTAGGATATACCAAAGGCTTGCGGTCACTCCCAGTAAAGGTTTCATCTTAATGGTCAAAGTGAGCAGGTGCAAAGTGAGATCACAGCAGATCCAAGGTGAGCGGAGGTGAGGCTGAAATCGAGGCCTGTCCACCTAAGCAAAGTTTTGAGCAGTTGAAGTGCCAGGCCATTCTGGATAGATCATGTACAGGCCGAAAACATGCCAGTGGGCTCCAGGCCCAGAGCATATCGAAGTGACAAGGCCCAGGTCCTAGAGTGAGGAACAAGCCAGCGTCTGGATGATTTATAAACAAGGCCAGATGGATTAACAAGGCAGGGGTTGGTCAGGTTCTGCTTGCTGCTCCATGATCTTTGCTTGCCTCTGGGCTGAACTGAACTTGATGCCATGGCTTGCTCGGTCTGCTCTCGGCTTCATGTCTCTGGGCTCACTTTCATTCTGAATACTATTTGCTTACTTTTATTGTTTCCATGATTTGTTTCTTTTTTCTCTCTGAACATTTGGTGTTTGACCATCTCTTTGTCATGGGTTCTTTTGGGTTTCTCTGTTTGTGGCTGCCTGTAAGCAGACAAATCTCAAGGTTATACTACGAGGGGTGATTGATAAGTTCGTGGCCTGGGTAGAAGAAGTCAATTTTAGAAAGCCTAGCACATTTATTTTTCAACATAGTCCCCTCCTACACTTACACACTTAGTCCAGTGGTCACGGAGCATATGGATCTTGGACCTCCAGAAAGTGTCCACAGCAGGGGTGATTGATGAGTTCATGGACTAAGGTAGAAAGAGTTGAGTTACACAGTTCTTGTTACGTGCACACGCAGGTCTACTCTTTGAGTGATTATGCAGAAAGTTTGAAGCTAAGAGCTCAGCTGTGCCTGTCTATGTCAGATGGATCTTTTGAGAAGGCCCCCCCTCACTGCTTACAAACATTGTTCAGCAAGAAGAGAGATTTCAGCTTAATGTTTCTTTTTTCCTCCACAGATCAAGCTATAGGATCAGATAAAAGAGTCTGAGCAGTTGTAATAAATAAACTGTGGTCAGGAGCCAAGGGAAATCCTGCTAATTCTATTTGATTACACCATCTGCCCCAGGAATTCTTCCAAATATCTTCTACTAATGATGTTGTTAACATTAACAGCAAACAATCTTAACCACTGCACTCCACATTGTGCTAAACTTTAAACCAGTTATATAATAAATTATTTGGATGAGAATGGGCAAGTTATGGTTATGAGGAAATGCTGACTGTTTTGTCCATTAATCAAAAGTGAAAGTAAATTATAGGGTTACTATCAGGATTCTCTGCACAGAAGGATCTTGGGATCCATGTCCATTGATCCCTCAAAGTTGTTGCAACAGTTGATAAGTTGGTTAAGAACGTGAACACTGTGTTAGCCCTCATTGGTCAGGGGAATGTGTTCAAGAGTTACAAGGTAATGTTGCAACTCTACAACACTCTGGCTAGTCCACACTTGGAATATTGTGTTCGGTTCTGGTCGCTTCATTATAGGAAGAATGTGAAAGCTTTGGAGAGGGAGCAGAGGGGTTTAACAGGATGCTGCCTAGATAAGAGACCATGTGTTGTGAGGATGGATAGATTGAGAAAGCTAAGGCATTTTTCTCTGAAGTGATGGAGGATGAGATTTCAAAGCTCAAACAATTCAAAGTTCAAAGTAAATTTTATTATCAAAGTACATATATACTACCACATACAATCCTGAGATTCACTTTCCTGCGGGCATATGCAGCAATTTTATAGAATAGGAAATATAATAGGATCAAAGAAAGATCAACTAGAGTGCAGAAAACAACAAACTGTGCAAATGTAAATGTGAATAATTAGTAATAAATAAGAAGAATATGAGATAACAAGATAAAGAGTCCTTAAAATGAGATCATTGCTGCGGGAACATCTCAATGGATGGGCAAGTGAGGGCAGTTATCCTCTTTTGTTCAAAAGCCTGATGGTTGTGGGGTGGTTACTGTTCTTGAACCTGGTGGTGTGAGTCTTGAGGCACCTGTACCTTCTACCTGATGGCAACAGTGAGAGAAGAGCATGTCCTGGGTGGTGGGGATCTCTGAAGGTGGGAGCTGCTTTCCTATGACAACACTTCATGTAAATGTGCTCAATGGTTGGGAGGGCTTTACCTGTGATGACTTGATAGAGGTGTACAAGATGATATGAAGCATTGATGGAATGGACAGCCAGTACCTTTTTCCCAGGGCAGCAATGGCTAGAACGACAGGGCAGAATGATTGGAGTAAATATAGTGTGGATGTCCTGATACTATTAAGGCACTTTGGGTAGTTTTCTTTAATACAGAGGATGGTGGGTGCATGGAATTCTCTTCCATGGTGGTGTTAGAGGCTGATATCTTAAAGATGTTTAAGAGACAAGTAGGCGCAAGAATGAAAGCAAAATGGAAGGCTATGGGGAGAGAAGTGCTAGACTGGTCTTGGAGTAGGTTAAAATTTGGTAAAATTTGGGCTGAAGGGCCTGTACGATACTATAGTTTTCTATGTTCTATTTTCTAAAATAGGTGGTGTCATAAAAAAAAAATCAAAGCTTATTGAAAATTGCAGGGGATATTAAAATTACTGCTTGATAAGTGGGTAAAGGAATGGCAAATAAAGTTTAATTGAGATCAGTGTCAGGTGTTTGATTTTGGGGAGTCAGACCAGGGTAAGTTCACCCTGGTGAATTGGCTACTGAAATTTACTCTGAAAGTATAGGTGAGTGGCAAAATCTGGGGGTAAAGAGTGGGGTTGTTAAAAATGGGGGCAAAACAAAATATGAGATTAATTAGGATCGGCGTAAATTTGTGGACTTGGCAGCACACACTCAGTGGGAAGACTGGTGTCTTTCGATGTTGAATCCCTCCTGATCTCACAATTATCTTTCCAGGAACTCTTTTGTAGAGTTGAACATCTGTAAGTGGCTGCCAACTGCCTTACCTTTGTAGCTAATATTATTTATGCTTACATGATAAATTTCTGGGCATGCTCTGTTTGCAGTGGAAGCATGGCGATGCTTGCAGGCTGCCCCCAGCACATTCTCAGGCTGTGTTGGTTATTGACAAAATCAACACATTTCAGTGTATGTTTCAATGTATATGTGACAAATAAAGATAATCCTTAAATCTTGGTCCTGATAGATTTATAAGTTCAAAGTAAATTTAAATCAAAGTATATATATATATATATATATATATGTGTCACTCTGAGATTCATATTCTTGCAGGCATTCACAGTAAACATAGGAAACACAATAGAATCAATAAAAGACTACACTCAGCATGATGGTCGAACAATCTATGTGCAAGGGACAACCGGCTATGCAAATATAAAAGATAATAATAATAATAATAATAATAATAAATATATAAACAATAAATATTGAGCACATGAGATGAAGAGACCTTGAAAGTGAATCCATATGTAGTGGGAACAGTTCAGTGATGGGATGGTTGAAGTTGAGGAAAGTTATCCCCTCTGGTACAAGACCTTGATGGTTGAGGGCTAATCGCTGTTTGCTGAACCTGGTGGTGTGGGTCCTGAGACTCCTATATCTGCTACCTGATGGTATCAGTGAGAATGATACATGACCTGGGTGGTTGGGTACTTGATGATGGATGCTGACTTCCTGCGACAGCACTCCGTGTAGATTTGCTCATTGATGGGGAGGACTTTACTCATGATGGACTGGGCCATATCATCTACTTTTTGTATAATTTTCCATTCAAGGGCATTGGTGTTTCCACAACAGGCCATGATGCAACCAGTCAATATATTCTCTACCACACATCTATAGAAGTTTGTCAAAGTTTTAGATGTCATATTGAATCTGCACAAACTCCAAGGAAGTAGAGGTACTGCCATGCTTTCTTTGTAATGGCACTTACGTGCTGATCCAGGACAGATCCTCTGAAATGCAAACAATGAAATATTTGAAATTGCTGATCCTCTCCATCTCTAATCTCCCAGTGATCCACTTCCAATCTCCAACCTCCCCCTTTGCCTTCTCGATGCAACAGCTCTTGCATTGCTATTTGGTGTTTTGAATAAAACTCGTAGGCTTTACAATATTGTTCTAATTTCTGTCAGTAAGGCAGAGATGAGCATCACATACATAGATGATACTTAGTGCCAGAAGACTAAATAAAGTGCAATGTACTTCCAGCCAAGTTTTCCTACAATTTGTATGCTAACATAACACAGATGTTCACTATTTAAAATATACTAAAAAATAGTCAAAACAGTTCAGAGTTTGAATCAAATGGAGATCAAAAACATTGGCATCATGGTGCAGGTTAATGTTCTAAGTCCTGGGACTCTTTCCTTGTCTGCTGTGGCAAGTTCTTCACCACTGAAGATGAGCAAATAATGTTGACCTTGCCTGCATGATCTAGATTATGTAAGAAAAGTGTTCACATCCTCATAGAGGATGTATGATTTACACATACATGTATGCAGAATTCATACATACAAAAAATGCATGATTTATGCATGTGATATGTTTATATGTGTGTACCTGACAGGCATACAATCATATGTTAAATATGTTAAAATATTCATATGCACTGTTGTATTCAGACTAGATATTCATATGCACATACCTGTGGGATTTGTTGCCACGAGCGGCTGTGGCGGCCAAGTTATTGGGTGTATTTAAGGCAGAGATAATAAGGTTCTTGATTAGCCAGAGAATCAAAGGGTATGGGATGAAAGCAGGGGAATGGGGATGACTGGAAGAATTGGATCAGCCCATGATTGAATAGCAGGGCAGACTCGATTGGCCGAATGGCCTACTTCTGTTCCTATGTCTTATGTTGTGCAATTCCCACAGAGAGCATGTACCACGTAATTCATGTATATGTTTACATTTGCAAGCATTTCTTCACACCTTCACACATGCACACACACACACACACACACACACACACACACACACACACACACACACACACACACACACACACACACACACATTCCAACACTGAGAATCCATGAGAACGTGATGTTACCAGTCAGTCCCACCTGAACAGCAGATGTTTCCTTTTCAAGTATAAATTCAATTTCATTTGAAAGTTGCTTCCAATTCGGTGTGACAGTCTTTTCCAACTGTAAGTTCTAAATTATAACAGCCAGTTACTTTAATTTGTCTGTTTTTTCCAATGTTTGCAGGCTCTTATGTGCTGTTTACTCAGGCCCAAAACAGAGATTGCTACCAATAGAGTATTCTTTATCTGTCTATCTACCTGTCTATCTATCTTTCTGGAGTAACGCACACAAAATGCTGAAGGGGCTTAGTAGGTCAGGCAGCATCAATGGTGGGGAATAAACAGTTGATATTTCAGGCCAAGAACTTTCATCAGGACTGGATAGGAAAGGCAATTAAACAGAATATACTATCTATCTATCTGTCTATCTATCTATCTATCTATCTATCTATCTATCTATCTATCTATCTATCTATCTATCTATCTATCTGTCTATCTATCTATCTATCTATCTATCTATCTATTTATCTACTGTATCAATCAATCAATCTATCTATCTACATATTTATTTATTATTTGTTTGTTTGTTTATTTGTAGATACAGCACAGTAACAGTCCTTTCTAGCCCAATGACTCATGCAATCCATTTGCAGCCACGTGACTATTTAAACCTCTAACCCTAATCTGTACATATTTGGCATGTGGGAAGAAAACAGAGCACCTGTGGTCACGGAGAGATCAAACAAACACCTGAGAGACAGCGGCAAGATTGAATCCAGTTGCTGGTGCTGTTACAAAGACAGTAACTCTCCATAAATTTTGATGCCTGGTACAAAATATTGACATTCACAGTAGATGGTGCACTGAGTACCTAAAGGTACACTTGTACTTCTATACATGACAGTTACATTGAACAGAAACACGTTAGGTCACTCAGTTCCACTTTAGATGATTTAATAGTTCTCCAAGCTGCCTGCAAAGCATTGTTATATATTGCCAAAGCCATCTTAATAATAATTATTATTATTATAATAATTAAGTATTTCATTGAACCCAACTGGAAATTATATCATTACAGCAGCAACATTTAAAAACACACTTAGCAATAATAATATTAATTAATAATAAAGTATAGATTAAAAATATACACAATAATAACGTACAAATATTAAAACAGAAACTATTGTTCTATGATGTGTGTTCTCATGTGTTGTGACATCAACTTCCACACTAGGTGATCAGAGGAGGTCAGAGTCAGTAACTTTAAATTCATTGGTGTTATCATATCAGAGGATATGTCCTGGGACCAGCACATAAGTGCCATCACAAAGAAGGCACAGCAGTGCCTCTACTTTCTTAGAAGAATGTGCAGATGTAGATGTCATCTAAAACTTCGACAGACTTCCATAGATGCACAGTAGAGAGTGTCCTAATTGGTTGCATCGTGCGGTGGTATAGAAACACAGTGGAATGGAAACAAAGTGGTGGAAACAGTGGAGTCCATAAAAGGCAAAGCCTTCCCCATCATTGAGTGCATCTACAAAGAGAATGGCCATGAGTAAACAGCATCCATCATCAGGGACACCCACCATCCAGGCCTTCTTGCTGCTGCCATCAGGAAGAAGATACGGGAGCCTCAGGACTCACACCACCAGGTTCAGGAACAGTTAAAAGGTAAAACATAGGAGCAGAATTAGGCCATTCAGCCCATCAAGTCTACTCTGCCATTCCATCGTGGCTGATCCAGGATCCCACTCAACCCCATACACCTGCCTTCTTGCCATATCCTTTGATGCCCTGACTGATCAGGAAACAATCAACATCCACCTTAAATATACCCTCTTCGGGGAGTCTCAGCACATGGACCCTAAGATGCCTGTGTTCCTCCACACTGCTAAGAATCCTGTCAGTAACTCTGTACTCTGCCTTCAAGCTGTCTTCTGCACTACTCGATCTTCCATTGATCCTGCTATAGTTACTATTCTGTAGATTTGATGAATATGCTCACAGGAAGATGAATCTCAGGGCTGAATATTGTGACATATATGTACACTGATAATAAATTTTAATTTGAACTTTGAAATTTGAACTTTTATATTCAACTATCCAAAGTAAATCATTTCACACTTTTTCATGTTGATGTATATCTTCCACTTCTCAGCCCAGCTCTGCATCCTGTCAATATCCCTTTGGAACCTACAACAACCTTCCATACTATCTTCATCTCCACCAATCTCATGCCATCTACAAAAATATGAAACCTTCCAGTTTCTCATCTATGTGATTTATAAAAATGAGAAAGAGCAGGGCCACAAGAACAGACCTTTGTAGAACAACATTGATCACTGATCTCCATGCAGTATAAGCTCCATCTACAACTCCCTATGCCTTCCGTGGGCAAGCCAATAGTAATTGTTATGAGAAATGGTAATCCCAAAAATCTGCTGTAACAATATTGTCTTGAGATTGAGAGATCTTCTTCCATCTTCTTAAACACACCACCCCTACTGAGGCATAGGTCACTGACAGCAGTTCAAGAGAGTCCACTGCCCTGGGCCAGTCTTTCAATTTTTCCCAGGCTAGCCCATCTTATTGGTGTACCCTTCCTTTCCGAGCTATGAGATCTTTGGACTAGGAACACAGGCTATATGGTGGGACAGTTGAGAAACAGTGGAAGACTTTCAAAGAGATTTTTCACAGTGCTCAACAGAAGTATATTTCAATTAACAGCAAGGACAGGAAGGGTGGGGAGACACAGCCTTGGATAACTAAGGAAATAAAAGAAGACATTGAACTAAAAGCTCGCGCATACAAATTCACAAAGAGTAGTGAGAAAATGAAATATTTAAAATGCAACAAAGAACCACTAAGTGAGCAATAAAGAAAGGGAAGCTAGATTATGAAAATAAACTAGCACAAAGTATAAAAACAGACAGAAAAATTTTTATAGTTATGTAAAGCAGAAAAGAGTGGCTAAAGTGAATGTAAGTCCCTTAAAAGCCGAGAAGGGAGAATTAATATTGGGTAATAAGGAAATGTCAGAGGCTTTGAATTACTATTTTGTGTCAGTTTTCATGGTGGAGAACATATCTAACATGCCAAAGAGAGATGGTATGCATGCGATGGAAGGTTAGGATCTCGAAACAATAAATATCATTAAAGAGGTAGTGCTGAGCAAGCTTGTGGGCCTGAAGTTAGACAAGTCCCCTGGTCCTGATGGAATGCATGCCAGGTACAGAAAGAAATGGCAGAAGTTATAGTAGAGGCTTTGGTGATAATTTACTAAAATTCTCCGGGCAAGTCCCAGCAGATTGGATGATGGTGAATGTCATGTCATTGTTCAAAAAAGGATGTAGGCAAAAGGCAGGTAACTATAGGCCAGTCAGTTTAACATCTGTAGTTGGGAAAATGCTTTAAGCTATCATTAAAGAGGAAATAGCAAGGCATCTGGGAAGAAATGGAGCCATCAGGCAGATGAAACGGATTCAGCAAAAGCAGGTCCTGTTTGACAAACTTATTGGAGTTCTTCGAGCGCAGTGGATAGAGAGGAACAGATAGACGTTATTTACTTGGATTTCCAGAAGACATGCGATAGGGTGCCATATAAAATACTTATCCATAAGATAAGGATGCATAGAGTTGGGGGTGATGTATTAGCATGGCTAGAGGATTGGTTTACTAATAGAAAGCCGAGAGTTGGGATACATGGGGGTTACTCTGGTTGGCAATCAGTGGTGAGCAGGGTGCTGCAGGGGTCAGTGCCAGGCCCACGATATACATTAACAATCTGGAAGAGGGGACCGAGTGTAGTGTATCTAAGTTTGCTGATGATACTAAATTGAGTGGAAAAGCAAACTGTACAGAAGATACAGAGAGTGTGCAGAGAGTTATAGATAGGTTAAGTGAGTGGGCAAGTGCCTGGTGTCCTGAAAGAAACGGAGAGCTTTGAGGCCTTTCTGGTGGGGGGTGGAGGTGTATAGGGACTGGACATCCATAGTGAAAATAAGATGCTTGGGGGCAGGAAGTGAAATTATTGAAAAGATCCAGAGCATATGAAGTGTCATAGATGTAGGTGGGAAGGGACTGAGCTGGGGGGATAAGACAGAGTCAATATATACAGATATGAGTTCAGAGGGGCAGGAACAAGCTGAAACAATGAGTCTAACTGGACAGGCATGTTTGTGGATCTTGGGTAGGAGGTAGAAATGGGAAGTGCAGGGTGAGGGAATTAGAGATTGGTGGCAGTGGATGTAAGATCCCCAGAGTCAATAAGATTAGTGATGATGTGGCCTGGTGTTCCATCGTGTGGTCCGGTTCGAGGGGTAATTAACAGGACATGTCTGAGAGTTGTTGCTGAGCCTCAGCAAGATAGAGGTCACTTCCCCAGAATACTACAGCACCCCTTCTCTGCAGTTTGATGGTGAGGTCAGGGTCAGTACGGACAGAGTGGAGAGCAGTGCATTTTGAAGGAGTGAGGTTGGAACTGGAGACAGAAGTGGTGAAGTTGGTAAGGTTAATGTCCAGTTGCCAGTAGACAATAAAAAGATTCATAGCAGACAGATCCATAGGGACCCCTACTCTTCGTGATTTTTATCAATGAGCTGGATGAGGAAGGGGAGGGATGGTTTAGTAAATTTCCCGATGACACAAAGGTGGGTGGGTGTTGTAGGTAGTGTGGAGGGCTGTCAGAGGTTACAGTGGGACATGGATAGGATGCAAAACTGGGCTGGGAAGTGGCAGATGGAGTTCAACCCAGATAAGTGTGAAATGGTTCATTTTGGTAGGTCAAATATGATGGCAGAATATAGCAGTAATGGTAAGACTCTTGGCAGTGTGGCAGATCAGAGGGATCTTGGGGTCTGAGTCCATAGAAAGGGTGCAGAGAAGATTTACAGGGATGTTGCCTGGATTGGGGAGCATGCCTTATGAGAATAGGTTGAGTGAACTCAGCCTTTTCTCCTTGGAACGACGGAAGATGAGGGTGGCCTGATAGAGGTGTACAAGATGATAAGAGGCATACGGTGCATTTGTGGTGAACTACATATACCTGTCTGGACATGCCCCCTGCTGACTGCTCCTGTGGCTCCTCCCACAGACCCCGGTATAAAAGCGATTGAGGCCTGAGCCCTGCCCTCAGTCTCCAGGATGTAGTATGGTGGTCAATTACTGCTTGTTCTTTCTTCCAGTCAATAAAAGCCAATATCTCGCCTCACATCTCGGAGAGTTATTTGATTAATTGATGGTGCATCAATTTTATTGACTGGAAATTTAAAACATGGACAGCATTTTACGTCTGGAAAAATTAGACCATGATCCGCAAGACTCTAACGCAGCTCTTGCCTTTGAACTCAGGCTTGCATGCTTCCAATCATACTTGGAACAGATTCCAGTGACTGAGCTTGCCACAAAGTACAAAATATTACTATCTAGAGTAAGTCCAAAAGTATTCTCCCTTATCAGGGACCTACCGACTTAGCAAGGGGCACTGGACGCCCTTAAAAGACAGTACCTGTGGCTGGTGAACACCGTCGACGCAAGACATCGCTTAGCAACGCCGTGACAGCGGGCCGATGAGTCGAGCGCCATGTTTCTCCGAGCCCTACAGACACTCATGCGAACTTGCGACTGCAAAGGTCTGACGGCAGAACAACATTCGTAGCTACTAGTACGAGACGCCTTCGTTACGGGGATCATGTCAGTGTACATGCGCCAATGGCTGCTGGAAAATGCTGATCTTACCTTACGCTCGGCGATCGAGATGGCCGACGTGCTGGAGGCTGCTCTGCACAGCGCTGACGCTGTCCAGCCGCGCGATCCCCCACCGGTTCCGTGGACACCTCAGACCCCGCCACCGCCGCACGCGAGCAAATTCACCAATGCCGCTGCCAGTCGCGACTCCACGAACTCCACGAACCCGACCACAGCTGCTGCCAGTCACAAGTCTGCGCAGTGTTACTTCTGTGGACTTGAAATGCACCCCCGAAAATGTTGCCCGGTCTGAGAAGTGACCTGCTCCAGCTGCGGGAAGAAGGGCAATTTCGCCAAGGTCTGTGAGTCTAAACCACGAGCGGGGTTGGGCAGTGCTGGGTGTGAGGCATGGGGGTCGCCATCTTGGTCGCCGCCATCTTGCCTGCCCGTCTTGTGCGAGGCATGGGGGAGGCCATCTTTGTCAGCGCCACATCGCCCCGCCCCCGACCCACCAGTGCTTACCAGGCACCAAGACAGCAGTTCAACTCTGGCCTCCGTAACCCTCGACCAAAGCGCCCCACACCAGCTTGCAAGGTCAATGATGGACATCCTGGTGGAGGGGCACAGAACTAGCTGCCTGTTTGACACGGGCAGCACTGAAAGTTTTATTGACCCGGACACGGTGCAACGCTGCGGACTCGTGACGTGGCCGGTAAGTCAGAGGGTCACCATGGCTTCTGGGTCGTATTCCACAGACATCTGGGTGGGTTGTGTAGCGACATTGGTGGTGCAGGCCACAGAATATCGGAACTTTGCGCTACTGGTCATGCCTCAACTGTGCACGCCTGTGCTATTGGGGCTGGACTTCCAGAGCCACCTCGAAAATGTGACTATGGCATATGACGGGCCCCTCCCACCTCTCACTGTCAGGGATCCTCAGTTTTGTGGGACTTTGTCATATACCCAGCTACTGACCACACACACACACACCGACCCACACATCCCACCCAGCACCATGCCGACAGCTGCGCTACTGACACCACTTGCAGCCTCTCCACCCTCAAGATCCCTCCCCCACCGCTGTTTGCCAACCTGACCCTGGATTGTAAACCTGTGGCAACTAAAAGCAGGAGGTACAGCGTGGGGGGACAGGGCCTTCATTCAGTCAGAGGTGCAGCAGCTGCTCAGGAGGGGATCATTGAGCCAAGCACAAGTCCTTGGAGGGCCCAGGTGGTTGTTGTTTGGACCAGGCAGAAAAATAGGATGGTCGTGGACTATAACCAGACCATCAATAGGTTCACGCAGCTTGACACTACCCGCATCGTGGAAATGGTCTACCAGATAGCTCAGTACAAGGTGTACTCGACGATAGATCTGAAATCCACTTATCACCAGCTCCCCATCCGCCCAGAGGACCGCGCCCTACACAGCCTTCGAGGCGGGCGGCAGGCTCTATCACTTCCTGTGTGATCCATTTGGTGTCATAAATGGTGTCTCTGTCTTCCAGAGGGAAATGGACCGGATGGTGGACCAGTGCCAACTGAAGGCCACATTTCCCTATCTGGATAATATCACCATCTGTGGTCCCGACTGGTCGGATCACAACGCCAACCTCCAACGATTTTTCCAAGTGGCCAAAGCCCTGAACCTTACTTATAACAGGGACAAGTGTGTGTTCAGAACCACCCGACTCGCTATCCTTGGGTAAGTCGTGGAGAACGGGGTCATTGGCCCTGATCCCGACCGTATGCACCCCCTGTTAGAACTCCCTCTTCCCACCACTCTCAAAGCCCTCAGATGGTGCCGGTGCTTCTTTTCCTATTACGCCCAATGGGTCCCCCATTACGCAGACAAGGCCCGCCCCCTGGTCAAGTCTACCACATTTCTCCTCTCTGCCGAGGCCCACGCGGCCTTCTGTTGCATTAAAGGGGACATTGCAAAAGCAACGATGCATGCGGTGGACGAGACCATTCCCTTCCAAGTAGAGAGTGACGTCTCCAATTTTGCTCTGACTGCTACCCACAATCAGGCAGGCAGGCCAGTAGCATTCTCCTCTCATACCCTTCAAGGCCCTGAAATTCGGCACTCTGCGGTGGAGAAAGAAGCCCAGGCCATAGTGGAAGCTATTAGGCACTGGAGGCACTATCTCGCCGGCAAAAGGTTCACCTTGCTGACCGACCAGCGCTCAGTTGCGTTCATGTTCAGCAACCAACAGCGGGGCAAAATCAAAAATGTTAAAATTTTGCGGTGGAGAATAGAACTCTCCACCTACAACTATGATATCCTGTACCGGCCTGGAAGGCTCAATGAGCCCCCTGATGCCCTATCCCAGGGAGCGTGTGCCAGCTCACAGCTCGACCAGCTATACGCCCTCCATGCACATCTTTGCCACCTGGGGGTCACCCGATTTTACCATTTTGTGAAAGTCTGGAACCTGCCGTACTCCCTTGAGGACATCAGGACGATGACCAGTGACTGCCAAGTCTGCTCTGAGTGCAAACCGCACTTCTACTGCCCTGAAAAGGTGCAACTTATCAAGGTCACCTGCCCCTTTGAGCGACTGAGTGTTGACTTTAAGGGCCCCCTTCCCTCCACCGACCGCAATGTCTACTTTCTCAACATTATCGACGAGTACTCGCGGTTCCCTTTTGCCATCCCCTGCCCCGACACCACTGCCACGTCCACCATAAAAGCCCTGCACCAGCTCTTCACTCTGTTTGTATATCCCTGCTATATCCACAGTGATAGAGGGTCCTCCTTTATGAGTGACGAGTTGCGTCAGTACCTGCTGGCTAGGGGTATTGCTACTAGTCGGACCACGTGTTATAATCTCTGGGGAAATGGACAGGTGGAGAGGGAGAATGCCACAGTGTGGAAGGCCACACTTTTAGCCCTTAAGTCAAAAGGGTTGCCGGTCTCTTGATGGCAGGAGGTCCTCCCCGAGGCACTCCACTCTATCCGCTCCCTGTTATGTACGTCCACCAATGCCACCCCTCATGAGCGCCTCTTTTCTTTTCCCAGGAATTCTGCCACTGGGACCACCCTACCGGCTTGGCTGACACCCCCAGGGCCAGTGCTGCTCCGGAAACATGTGAGGAGCAATAAATACTCCCCGCTGGTCAAGAGGGTTCACCTTCGACATGCGAACCCCCAGTATGCCTACGTGGTCTTACCTGATGGGCGGGAGGACACGGTCTCTGTCAGCGACCTGGCGCCCGCAGGAGCAGCAGACCACTACCCCGAACACTCCACGGTAACTATGGACCCTGTACCCGAGGTGACACCGCGCAGACCGAGCCCTACACAGACTCCTCACGACACTCCTATACCAGGCGCCTCGCACACACATGAGGGATCACTGACGCCTAGTGGGCTGACACCTCCAGTTAGGCCGGAACCAGCACAACCACTGTCTCCTGTGCAATCACAGCCAGTGCTACGTAGATCGCAACATCAGATTCGACCACCTGATAGACTTAACCTGTAAATAGACTTGTAAGAAACTTCACCCCATGGGGACTCTCTTTTAAAACAAAGGGGGGGGGTGAATGTGGTGAACTACATATACTTGTCTGGACATGCCCCCCTGCTGACTGCTCCTGTGGCTCCTCCCACTGACCCTGGTTTCAAGGCAATTGAGGCCTGAGCCCTGCCCTCAGTCTCCAGGATGTAGTATGGTGGTCAATTACTGCTTGTTCTTTCTTCCAGTCAATAAAAGCCAATATCTCGCCTCACGTCTCGGAGAGTTATTAATGGTGCATCAGCATTGGCCTTCATCAATTGTGGAATTGAATTTAGGAGCCGAGAGTAATGTTGCTGGTATATAGGACCCTGGTCAGATCCCACTTGGAGTACTGTGCTCAGTTCTGATCTCCTCACTACAGGCAGGATGTGGAAACCATATAAAGGGTGCAGAGGAGATTTACAAGGATGTTGCCTGGATTGGGGAGCATGCCTTTTGAGAGTAGGTTGAGTGAACTTGGCCTTTTCTCCTTGGAACGACGGAAGATGAGAGATGACCTGATAGAGATGTATAAGATGATGAGAGGCATTGATCGTGTGGATAGTCAGAGCCGTTTTCCCAGGGCTGAAATGACTAGCATAAGAGGGCACAGTTTTAAGGTGCTTGGTAGTAGGTACAGAGAAGATGTCAGGGGTAAGTTTTTTACACAGAGAGTGATGAGTGGGTGCATGGAACAGGCTGCCAGTAACGGTGGCAGAGGCAGATACGATAGGGTCTTTTAAGAGACTCCTGGATAGGTACATGGAGCTCAGAAAAACGAAGGCTATGGGTAACCCTATTTTCTAAGGTAAGGACATGTTTGGCACAGCTTTGTGGGCTGAAAGGCCTGTATTGTGCTGTAGGTTTTCTATATTTCTATGTTTCTAGATGACAGGGCAGGGTGTCCAGGAAGAGGAGGAAGTTTGAAGATTGGAGAAGGGGTCAGCTGTGCAGTGTGGAGAGTCCTTGCCAAAGTAGGAGGAGTTGGATGAAGAACTCAGTGTTATGGTGGGTTATCAGCGTTATCAGTATGCACTGAGGCGTGAGTGCAGGGGGACAAAGGTGAGGCCCTTACTGAGGATAGAATGTTCTTCCTCAGAGAGGTGAAGGTCAGAGGGGCTGGTGAGGACTCAGCATGGATGAGAGCTGGGATCAGAGGGGGTAAGGGGGTTGGTAGAGTCAGAGGAGAGGAAATGGTTGGGATGTTCAGGGAAGGTGGAGTGAGAGAAAGATGGAGTTTCTGAGGACCCAACAGCTGGCAGTGGGACAGGTGATGTGTTGTAGCCGTACGATTTGGTAGCTGGTGGACCCCATTGTGGTTCCTTCTGACCACAGGCTGCTCGAGGAACTGAGGGTCGAAGTTGATGACCTGGAATCTGTGATGCGTCAGGGAGGGGAAGAGTTACCTGGATGCCTCCTGTGTTTCAGGAGGCAGTTGTATCTAGTAGATTCATCATTATCATCAGTAGGTGCCCTGTCGTGTGACGTGAGTGATCATGGTCTTCCATCTGTCTTTAATCTGAGCTTATACTTTTCTGTATCCATGATCATACCTAGTAGATTAACTGCATCAAATTCAGCCTGCAGCCTGGGACCAGCGGTATGATTGTGAGTGAGGCAGATAGGGGGATTGCAGAGATAGTGCTGGAGGAGACTCAATCCCTGCCTGATCTTGCCCAATAGGTTTGTGCTTGGTGCTCCCTGTGAGGATGAGAGTGGGGAATGTAGGAAAGATAAGCAACTGTGGTTGAAGGAAGTGGAGGGAAGAGAAATTCAGTTGTGATAGGGATTAGTATCATCAGGGCAATACACATCATTCTCTGTTGCAAGAATCAAGCATCCTGAAGGCTGTGTTGTCAACCTACTGCCTATGTTCAGAACATCGCATCTGACCTGTGGAGGAATTTGGAGTCGGAAGAGAAAGATCCAGCTGTTGTTGTCTATGTTGTGACTGCCATGTAGGAAGATCAAGGAAGAAGGTTCTGCTGAGGGAATTCCAGCAATGAAGGGCTAAATTAAAATGCAGGACCAAAAAAATACTAATCCCTTGATTGTTACCTGAGCCACATGCAAATTGGCAAAGGGATAAGAGGACCGGACGGCTTCAGCTTACAATGGTGGTGGTGAATCTCAGCGACTTTTGGATTTCACCTACCACCCCACCGGCCTCTGGGTCCAACATATAATTCTCCATAACTTCCTCCACCTCCAATGGGATCCCACTACCAAGTACATCTTTCCCTCACCCTCTCTCTCTGTTTTCCACAGGGATTGCTCCCTACACGACTCCCTTGACCATTCGTTCCCCCCATCCTTTCCCACTAATCTCCCTCCTGCTTATCCTTGTAAGCAGAACAAGTGCTACGCCTGCCCTTACACTTCCTCCCTCACCACCATTCAAGGCCCCAGACAGTCCTTCCAGGTGAGGCGACACTTCATCTGTGAGTCAGCTGGTGTGGTATACTGCATCCGGCGCTCCCGGTGTGGCCTTCTATATATTGGTGAGACCCAACGCAAACTGGGAGACCGTTCCACTGAACACGTATGCTCTGTCCACCAGAGAAAGCAGGATCTCCCAGTGGCCACACATTTTAATTCCACGTCCCATTCTCATTCTGATATGTCTATCCTCTACTGTCAAGATGAAGCCACACTCAGGTTGGAGGAACAACACCTTACATTCCATCTAGGTGGCCTCCAACCTGATGGCATGAACATTAATTTCTCTAACTTCCGTTAATGCCCCTCCTCCCCTTCTCAGTCCATCCCTTTTTTATTTATTTATTCCACCCCCCCCCCTCCTTTTTTTCTCTCTCCACCCCTCTCACAATCACTCCTTGCCTGTTCTCCATCTCCCTCTGGTGCTCCCCTCTCCCTTTCTTTCTCCTGAGGCCTCTCGTCCCATGATCTTTTCCCTTCTCCAGCTGTGTAACCCTTTTGCCAATCACCTTTCCAGCTCTTAGCTTATCCCACCCCCTCCTGTCTTCTCCTATCATTTTGGATTTCCACCTCCCCCTCCTAGTTTCAAATCTCTTACTATCTGTGCTTTCAGTTAGTCCTGACGAAGGGTCTTGGCCCAAAACGTCGAGAGTGCTTCTCCCTATAGATGCTGCCTGGCCTATCGCGTTCCACCAGCATTTTGTGTGTGTTGTTGAATTTCCAGGATCTGCCGATTTCCTCATGTTTGGACTTTTGGATGGTGACTGGTGAAAAAAGAAAAACAACTAAATATTTTGTTAATCGTTCTTTTTCTGGTATGCGATCATCGCAAGCAATAGTCTGTAACTTCCCTTTGGACTTGGAGGCAATCTGATGTGGCGGAACCGAAGTGAGGCAGGGGCCCATTGCTGAGAGTGAGGATGACCCGAGGCTCGAGCGATTTAAGTGCCAGGTCAAATTAGAAAGGTCAGGTACAGGACAAATTAAGACAGCAGGATCCAGTGCATTGAAGTGATAAAACCCGATGTTTGGATGACTAAAGTGATTCAAGATTCAAGATTCAAAAACGTTATTGTCATTCTAACCATACATCAGCTCTGCAGAGCAGAATGAGACAGCGTTTCCCAGGGGCAAGTGCAATTATAACATAACAAGCGCAACACTAAATAATAATTAGTAAAACACAACAGCCACATGTCAGTTAAAATCAAGTTATAAGTGCCCAGTGCAAATTAAAAGTGTCCAAAGCAGAGTCAGGTAGAGCAGCTATTTAGCAGTCTGACTGCCTGTGGGAGGAAGCTGTTCAGTAGCCTTGTGGTTTTAGTTTTGATGCTCCTATGACGTTTACCTGATGGCAGAGGAACAAACAGTTCATGGAGCGGGTGTGAGGGGTCTTTAATGATGTACTGTGTCTTCTGGAGGCATCGACTCTGAAAGAGGTCTTGGACAGAAGGTAGGGAGACCCCAATAACCTTCTCTGTCCCCTAACCACCCTCTGCAAGGCTTTTTTGTCGGCAGCACTGCAGCTGGAGTACCAGGTTGTGATGCAAAAGGTCAGCACACTCTCAACCACTCCTCTGTAGAATGTAGTTAAGATGTCAGTGGGTAGTGATGCTTGTTTAAGTTTCCTCAGAAAGTGCAATCTCTGCTGGGCCCGTTTCACAATCCCAGTGGTGTTCCTGGACCAGGTGAGATTGTCCGAGATCTGCACCCCAAGGAACTTGATGTTTTCCACTCTCTCCACTGTGGAGCCGCTGATGCTGAGGGGTGTGTGCTCAGGCTGAGACCGTCTGAAATTGACGATCATCTCCTTGGTTTTGGTGACATTAAGCATCAAGTTGTTGTCACTGCACCAGCTCTTTAGGTGTTTGACCTCCTCCCTGTACATTTTTTCATCATTTTTGCTGATGAGCCCCACCACTGTGGTATCATCAGCAAATTTAATGATCAGGTTCTCCTTGAATCTGGCTGCACAGTCATGTGTTAGCAGTGTAAACAGCAATGGGCTGAGCACACAGCCTTGTGGGGATCCAGTGCTCAGTGTGATGGAGTCAGAGATGTTCCTGCCAACACGGACTGACTGTGGTCTCTCTGTCAAGAAATCCAGTCTGAAAGTAGCAGTCTGAAATGGAAAGGCAGAGAACAGGCTGAATCAAGACAGTGGGGTCCAGGCCCCAGAGGATATCAAAGTGACTGAACCCTATGTTTGGACAACAATATAGGTGCTGGCCAGATTGAAAAGGTCAGGATGTTGGGGCCTGAGGTGAGGGATTGGCCTGTTCAGCTCTGTGCTGAACTAAGTAAGGGTCTGTGGACGGATTCTTCATGGACTGCAGTTCAGAATGCTAACTGTATGTGCTTATTGTTTGCATGATTTGTTTTTTTTTCTGCACATTGGGTATTTAACGGTCTTTTTTATGGGTTCTTTTGTGTTACTCTGTTTTGTGCCTGCCTTTTAGGAGACCAACCTCAAGAGTTGTATATGGTATTCATATTTGATTAATAAATGTACTTTGAACTTTGAACCTTTGAACCCTGAAATGCATGGGTCAAAACTTGGTGTGGGAGAAGTGGATTTGAATTTGTGGGATGTTGGCATCAGTAGTGGGGAAGGAAGGAGCTATTCCGATGGGATGGGCTCCACCTGAAGCACACAGCGACTAGGATCCTGGAGAATCACATAACCAGGTCCATGGGGTGAGGCAGGAGCAGTCCTTCAGTTTGGGCAAGTGAGGATAAAGTAAAAGTGAAAGAGAGTGAAGGAGAGGTTACAAGGGTCTGCAGAATAAAGAGACAAACAAAAGGCTAAGAAAAGGATTAAAGCATGGGGAGGGAACCAAAATTGAAATGGGTGATGAATACAGAACTGAAGTTGTTATATTTGAATGCACACAGTATATAGAATAAGGTAGATGATCTTGCATCACAGTTAGAACTTGACATTTTGGACATCACTGAGATGTGGCTGAAAGAAGATCGCAGCTGGAAATTTAACATCCAAGGATTCACATTGTGTCAGAAGGACAGACAGGTAGGCAGAGGGGGTGGGGTGGCTCTGTTGGTAAAATGTGAAATCAAATCTTCAGAAAAAGGTACATAGGATCAAAAGCTGTATATCCTGTGGGTAGAGTTAAGAAAGTGCAAGGGAAAAAAAAATCCCCTGAAGGAAATTATGTACAGGCCTCTGAACAGTAGCCAGAATGTGCGATATAAATCACAAAAGGAGATAGAAAAGGCGTGAAGATCGTAGCTTGTTAGATGCTCCTATTTCTGTGGCCAAAATAGGAGAGGCTATCTCATCAATGAATTCAGGGAAAGCTCCTGGCCCTGATGGTTATATTGTAGAATTTTTTAAAACTTTTTCTTCTTTGCTTTCCCCTTGGTTATGTGAAATCTTTAATGATGCGTTTGCTAAGAAGAGATTACCTCAATCTTTTTATGAAGCTACTATCTCTCTAATTCTTAAAAAAGATAAAGATCCTACTTAATGCGCATCTTATCGCCCTATATCATTATTAAATGTAGATTCTAAGATTCTTACAAAAATTTTAGCCATTAGATTAGAAAAGGTACTATCACAGATTATTTCAGTAGATCAAACTGGTTTCATTAGGAATCGGTATTCCTTTTTTAATGTTAGAAAATTGATTAATATAATTTATACTTCATCACCCACAATCCCAGAATGTGTTATCTCATTAGATGCTGAAAAAGCTTTTGATAGAGTTGAATGGACATACTTATTTAACACATTGAGAAATTTTAATTTTAGTCCCAACTTCATATCATGGATTAAATTAATATATTATAAACCTGTTGCTTCTGTTCTTACAAATAATTATAGATCCTCTTTTTTTCAATTATCTCGTGGTACGAGACAAGGTTGTCCCTTAAGTCCTTTATTATTTAATATCGCATTAGAACCTTTAGCTATTGCTATTTGTGAATCTCCTAATATTTTTGGTATTACCCGTAATGAGAAGTTATACAAATTATCACTTTATGCTGATGACTTGTTGTTATATATTTCTGATCCTGACAGGTCTATTCCTGCTATTTTATTCTTGCTGGCTCAATTTGGTAGCTTTTCTGGTTATAAATTAAACTTGGATAAGAGTGAATTATTTCCCTTAAATGCACAAACTTTATTGAATGACAGGATACCATTTAAAGTTGTTACTGATAACTTTACCTATTTAGGTATAAAAATTACCAAGAAATATAAAGATTTATTTAGACTGAATTTTTTACCTATGCTCCATCAAATTCAACAACTTACTACAAGATGGTCTCCCTTATTCTTATCATTAATTGGTCGGATTAATGCTATTAAAATGATGATTTTACCGAAATTCTTATATTTATTTCAAGCCTTACCAATTTTTATTCCCAAATCTTTTTTCGACAACATTGATTCAAAAATTTCCTCATTTGTGTGGCAAAATAAAAACCCCAGGTTAAGTAAAAAACAATTACAAAAATCTAAAAAAGATGGTGGTTTAGCTTTACCTAACTTTAGATTTTATTATTGGGCAAATAATATTCGTAACTTAATGTATTGGAAATTAGATTTGGATTCACCACTGCGCCCGCAGTGGGTAAATTTGGAATGTAATGAGGTAAAGGGATATTCTCTATTCGCTGTTCTTGGGTCTTTTCTTCCTGCTGATTTAGTTAAATTCAATAAACAGATATCTAATCCTGTTATCAAACATACATTACGAATTTGGTTTCAATTTCGTAAGTTTTTTACTCTGAAAAACTTTGCTCTTGATAGCCCTATCTTACTTAATTTTTTTTTCAAACCTTCCTGGACAGATCAAGCTTTTAGCATATGGAAAAGGAAAGGTCTAAAATGTTTTCGTGATCTTTTTTTTGAAGATACTTTGATGTCCTTTGACCAACTTTCCAACAAATTTAAACTACCTAAATCTAATTTTTTCAGATATCTACAAATCAGAAATTTCTTACATAAAGTTCTACCATCTTTTCCCAATTCTACTTCAGTAGATTTCTCAGATTTGATTTTTACCTTAAACCCTTGTCAGAAGGGATCAATAGCTTTTATTTATAATATGATTATGAAGATACAACCAGAAATATCAGATAGAATTAAACAAGAATGGGAAAAAGAACTTTGATATAATATCTCAACTGATAAATGGGAAAAATTTTTACAAATGGTTAATTCTTCTTCTATATGTGCTAAACATGCTTTCATACAATTTAAAATTGTACATAGAGCTCATATGTCTAAAGATAAGCTTGCTCGATTTTACTCTTATATTAACCCTCAATGTGACAGGTGTCATCTAGAAGTGGCTTCATTGACCCACATGTTTTGGTCATGTCCCACTTTACATAACTATTGGAAGGACATATTTGTTACCATTTCTTCTATTTGGAATATTGATTTACAACCTCATTTCATTACTGCAATTTTTGGTATACCAAATGAGGATGGTATTCAGTTTTCTCCTTCAATCAGACGAATGATTGCTTTTGCAACATTAATGGCCAGAAGGTCTATATTACAAAACTGGAAAGAAGTAAATCCTCCTACCACGTCTCAGTGGCTCTCCCAAACTATTTCATATCTAAGTTTAGAAAAAAATCAGAAGCACTATTTTTGACTCATCAGTCAAATTTGAAGAAACTTGGGGACCGTTTATTTGACATTTTCATATGAATTAATTTGACCTTTTCCAGACCTTCTTTCTGCTTATTCTTGTTCAGGTATGGAGTTTCGGAGTTTTTTTGACACTATCACATACTTATAAACTGTTACTATTGCCCATGTTAGTTTAGTTTAGTGTTTTTTTTATTAATATATGTTTTCTTTTACTTACTTTTAATTCTTTTTAATTTTTTGACAATTATTTTTGTTTTTTTCATATGCAGTTATACAGACTTGATTGATTAATGTACTTTTTTCTGTTGATGTTTTAATAGGATATTATTATCTTATTATCAATGTAATTTCAAGTCTATTGTATTCATAACCTATTCATTATTATGTTATGTTTTTCTTTATATATATATGAAACTTAATAAAAAGATTGAAAAAGAAAGAAAGAAAGAAAGAAAGAAAGAAAGAAAGAAAGAAAGAAAGAAAGAAAGAAAGAAAGAAAGAAAGAAAGAAAGAAAGAAAGAAAGAAAGAAAGAAAGAAAGAAAGAAAAAGCATGTAAAAAGGCTAATGTTTTGATAGCCATGGGGGATTTCAATGTGCAGGATGATAGGAAAAATCAAGTTGGTGTTGGATCTCAAGACATGAAACTTGTAGAATATTTTCAAGATGGCTTTTTAGAGCAACATGGTTGAGACCTCTAGGGACAAGGCAGTTCTGGATTAGACATAATGAAATGAACCATATTTGATTAGGGAATTTAAAGTAAAGGAATCCTTAGGGGTTAGTGATCTGAATGTGATAGAATTCACCCTACAGTTTGAGAGGGAGGAAATAAATTCAGATGTATCAGTATTAGAGTAGAGTAAAGGGAAATACAGATGCATGAGAGACGAGCAGGCCAAAGTCAGTTGTAAGAGGACTCTAGCAGGGGTAATGGCAGAACAGCAATGGCTGGAGTTTCTGGGGTAAATTTGGAAAGTTCAGGTTATATAGGTACATCCTACAGATAAAGAAGTATTTTAAAGGAAGGATGGGGCAACCATGGCTAATGAGTGGAGTCAAAAACAGCATAAAAGCAAAAGGGAGGGCATATAATATTGCAAAATTCAGTGGGAAGTTAAAGGATTGGAAAGCTTTTAAAAACCAACCAAAGGCAACTCAAAAAGCCACATGGAGAGAAAAGGTTAAAAAATGAAGGTAAGCTAGCTAATAATTTCAAAGGAGATGCTAGAAGATTTTTTTGTCGGATATATAAAGAGTAAAAGAGAGGTGAGAGTGGATACCCTACCCCTGGAAAATGACGCCGAGAGATGCTAACAGGGATAAATGGAACAATAAATCAGCCATTGGGCAATGGTACACGGACTCAATAAGCCAAATTGCCTAATTCTGCTCCTATATCTTATGGTCTATTGTATAATAAGGAGGAAGGTGAGAAATGCTTCTAATAGACAAAAGACAGGGAAGTCCCTGCCTGAATGGGTAGAAGAGCAGAAACTGCTATCGTATTTTAAAAAGTGTATTTAAAGAGTTATGCCCAGCAAGTTTATGGACCCAGTGTTGGAAGGTGAGAGTTAGGCTGTCTAGATCCTTGTCATCTAATATATACATGATGGGCTGCTGGCTGACAGCTCAATAAAAGATGCCCTTTGGTCCGCCCAAAACTTGTTGGTCTGCCAGCCTGTTGAGATGTTTGTGGAGAAACGCTGCTGACTGGCACATGCCAGGCTGCAGGAGCACATGCTGAGGGATGCACTGAAGCTTGCTACAGTCTCCACAAAGGCTTGATGGAGAAGGACCACAGCGCAGAGTTCTTCTACTGGAGAGGGCGAAGCTAGATTGGGGTTGGCTGCCCCTCAGATGGAGTATTATACTGCCTGGGGGTGGGGGCACATGAGTGGCAACAAAGCTACCCATGTGTAGGAACAGCATAGTACTGAAAACATTCACTATGAATGTAAAGAAGGAAAAGGCATTGAATGGTTTACTCTTGTGAAAATATTTTCACATGAATAAAGTTTATTCTGTTAAAAATCTGACATGAACATGATGGACTGAAAATCTGCTCCTATGCTGTAGACATTATATGATTCTGTGAAGTTAGTGCATGATTTATTCTTTGGTCACATTACACTTAGAGAGCAGTTACTTACTTTTGCTGCAGAACTACAAATTGTTATTTTTGTTTTGAAATTCATCTCTCATTTGAGAAACCGTGGTCTCTTTGCAGTAGATACCTTATACTTTATTGCTTAAATTTAAATTATATAAAATTAGCTTATTTGTCACATGTACATCGAAACATGGAAACGTACAGTGAACTTTGCCATTGATATTAAATCAAATCAGTGAGGATTATGTTGGGAGCAGCCTGCAAATGTCACCACGCCTCCAGTGCCAATGTTGCATGTTCACAACTTACTAACCTTAACCATACATTTTTGGAACGTGGGAGGAAATCAGAGCACTTGGTGGAAATCCATGTGGGAACGGGAAGAATATACAAACTTTACACCCAATAGTGGGAATCGAACCCCAATCAATGATCACTGGTGCTGCAAAGTGATTGTGCTAACCACTATTCTACCATGCCGCTATAAGCTCTGATGTTGGTAGCACTGAGGACATCACCGGATATGAAAGATGAGGAAAAATTTTAACAGCTAGATTAAGAGATGAAAACTTATTCTCTGCCATTCTGGCTAAACGCATGATCCCCACCATCTAGGCCATAGGTGTCAAACTCAAGGCCCGCGGGCCATATCCAGCCCGGTGTACAATTATATCTGGCCCGCGAGATCATTTTAGATAGATCTATTAGTTTAATTATTAATGGCCCGGCGATATGAAGCCTATGATTGTAAGTTAATACCAATCATAAAAATAATGTTTGTTCAGCAGTCTTCTTCATAAGAAACGGAATTTGTGAAGTGAAACACTTTGTAGTTATAGCAGAGACTGAGACACATGAGAACAGGCTGAAAAAACGGAGGCAATGAAAGCTGCGTTCGCACGCGCCCGACTGAGCCGGCCCGCATGAAGCTGCATTTTGCCCAATCTGGCCCGTGATCTAAAATGAGTTCGACACCCCTGATCTAGGCCAAACCCTCTTCTCACTGCTGGTATAGGAAAGGAAGTTCAGGAGCCTTAGTTCCCATACCACTAGATTCAGAAATAGTTATTGCCCTTAAAGCATAGGACTCCTGAACCCGTGTGGATAACTTAACTCACCTCAGCACTGAACTGATTCCACAACCTACTTTCCACTTTCAATGATATTACAACTTATGTTCTTGATATTATTTATTTATTTATGCACATATGTATGTATGTATGTATGTATGTGTGCGTGAATTATAGTTGCACTTATGTTTTTTCACAGCTGAAGTGAGTAAAACCTGAGGTACAAGCATAACCAAGCACGCCCATTTCACAATTATAAAAGCAGCATCCATTATCAAGGATCCCACCACCCAAGTCATGCTCTCTTCTCACTGCTGCCATCAGGAAGAAGATACAGAAGCCTCAAGACACTCACCACCAGATTCAGCAGACAGCTATTACTCCTCAACCATCAAGCTCTTGAACCACAAAGAATAACTCTACTCATTATCACTCACCCCATCATTGAACCCCACCATGTATCTATCGACTCATTGTCAAGGACCCTTCACCTCATGTTTGTGATATTATTGCTTATTTATTTATTATGATATTTTAATTTTTTTCTCTGCTCAAGCTGGTAAAACCTAAGGTACAATCTTAGCCAAGCACAATCATTTCTCAATTGCCAGGGACTTTCAGACTAGTCTAATGGTGTTTAGTATCGTGGCTTTCTGAAGATTTACAGTACTGCATAGGTCTAATTTTTCAATGCTGTTGTTCAGTGCCTTTGGGATACCAGTTGTAGACGTTACTATTGGGAAAATGTATATCCTGTTCATGTTCCAAAGTCTTTCAATTTCCTCTTTTAATTCAACATATTTCTGGTGTTTTTCACCTGTTGATTTCCATATGTTACGGTGTTTGGAATGGCTCTATCTATTAAGTATGTTATTCTTGCTTACTTATCCTGTAATATTATATCCTATCTGTTACTATAGATTGTCCTACCTGTAAGAATAATCATCTTTTTGGTATTTGCACAGTTTTTCCTCTTTTGCACATTGGTTGGTTGCCCACCTTTGCTTTTGTTTTGCTTTGATTAACCATATAACCATATAACAATCACAGCATGGAAACAGGCCATCTCGGCCCTCCTAGTCCGTGCCGAACTCTTAATTTCACCTAGTCCCACCTACCCGCACTCAGCCCATAACCCTCCACTCCTTTCCTGTCCATATACCTATCCAATTTTACCTTAAATGACACGACTGAACTGGCCTCTACTGCTTCTACAGGAAGCTCATTCCACACAGCTATCACTCTCTGAGTAAAGAAATACCCCCTCGTGTTTCCCTTAAACTTCTGCCCCCTAACTCTCAAATCATGTCCTCTCGTTTGAATCTCCCCTACTCTCAATGGAAACAGCCTATTCACGTCAACTCTATCTATTCCTCTCAAAATTTTAAATACCTCGATCAAATCTCCCCTCAACCTTCTACGCTCCAATGAATAGAGACCTAACTTGTTCAACCTTTCTCTGTAACTTAAGTGCTGAAACCCAGGTAAAATCCTAGTAAATCGTCTCTGCTCTCTCTCTAATTTATTGATATCTTTCCTATAATTCAGTGACCAGAACTGCACACAATATTCTAAATTTGGCCTTACCAATGCCTTGTACAGTTTTAACATTACATCCCAACTTCTGTACTCAATGCTTTGATTTATTCTATTGTATTTATTTGTTCTACTGTGAATGCCTGCAAATATTTGAATTTCAGGGCAGATTATGGTGACATATATATACTCTGATAAAAAGTATACTTTGACCTTTGATCCAGGAATGGTGAAACAATCAGCTTCTAAAGCAGAGCCAGATTTCAGAAGTGGACTTTAATATATGTTCCTTACCATGTTCACCAAGAGACAAATTTCAGCTTGAGAGCTCCTGTGTTTGTATTTATTGAATACATAAAGAGAAAGATAGTAGAATAAAGTAGGTTAATTTAGCCTGTGCAATTAAACCAGCTCGTGGGCTAATTGTGTGGTGTATTTCACCAGTATTAACTCACATCATTAATGGAGAATCTAACAGTCAATTTCTTCCCACGCATTTGAAAATAAGCACAGCAGAAGTATAGTAACATTTATTCATCCTTCAGATGAATTAATAAACCCAATATGTCTCTCTCAGCAAGACAAAATACATCTTGCACAACTTCATCGGAGAGCAAAGGCTTCTCCTAGGTGAGTTGCATAGTGTTTCCCCTTTACAGTCTGTCTCATGAAGGAGATGCAGAGCCTTCCGACATTGTGTTAAGACGATAGCCTTTCTCTCAAGCAATACACACAGAATGCTGGAGAAGCTCAGTAGGCCAGGCAGCATCTATTGAAAAGGGAAAGCAGTCGATATTTTGGGCTAAGACCTTTCATCTGGATGCGTCAGTCCATGGCCTCCTCTACTGCCGCGATGAGGCCACACTGAAGTTCAAGGAGCAAATCTTAATGTTCCATCAAAGTAGCTTCCAACCTGATGGAATGAACACTGATCCCTCTAATTTCCAGTAGTTGAACCCCCTTCACCTTTTCTCCATTCCCATTTCCCTTTCTCATATTATCTCCATTATGTTACTCTGGTGCTCCTCCTCCTTTTCATTCGTCTATGGTCTTCTGTCCTCCCCTATCAGATTCCCCATTCTCCAGCCCTTTACCCCTTTACCAACCAACTTTCCAGCTTTTTACTTCACTCTCTCTCCTTCACCTGGTCTCAACTATCACCTACCATTTTGTACTTCTTCCTCCCCTACCCTTACCTGTTACCCTGACTTTTTCTCTTTCTTTCCAGTCCTGAAGGAATGTCTCAGCGTGAAACATCTACCACTTATGCTTTTCCATAGATGCTGCCTGACCGGCTGAGTTCCTCCAGCATTTTGTGTTTGTTGTTTAGGATTTCCAGCATCTGCCGATTTTCTCATTTGTGAACCTTTCAATCAATGTCAGCAAAACAAAAAGATTGGTGAAGAGAAGGCAGTGGAAGTTGTCTACATGGGCTTTAACAAGGCGAAAGTATTGCATGGGAGGCTGGTCCGAAAGGTTAAGTCACATAGCATTCAGGTTTAAGTGGTTAATTGGATTCAATGTTGACTTAGTGGGAGAAGCCAGAGAGTGATAGTAGATGGTTGTCACTCTAACTAGTCACCAATGACTAGTGGTGTGTCGCAACCTGGGGTCATACAGACTCCTTGTTCAATGTTATTGGTCCATGGCATTAAAAACATTGTGATCTGTTGATTTAGCTGATAATGTGACAAACGGGATTGGCAAATTTGCAAATGACAGCAAGAGCGTTTCACTTTGGAAGAACAAACCGGAGTAGGATTTATACAGTAAATGGTAGGACACTGAGGAGAGTGGTAGAGCAAAGGGACTTGGGAATATAGGTTCATAATTCATTCAATATTGAATCATAGGCAGATAGGGTCATAAAGAGAGCTTTCGACACATTGGCCATAAATCGAGGCACTGGGTATAGGAGTTAGGATGTTATGTTGAATGTGTATAAGATGTAGGTAAGGCAAATTTTTGAGCATTGTGTAAAGTTCTGGTCACCTATCTACAGGATATTAATAATCCTGAAAGACTGCAGAGAAAATTTACAAGACATCACCGAGACTTGAAGACAAGAAATATAGGGGAATGTTGAATTGGTTAGACCTGCTTAGTGAAGGCCAATGTACCAAAAACTCCCCAATTCTTTCTATGCTACATCAAAGGCCGCATTGGTGCTGCGGTTGCTGCTCCCATGCTGAGCTTATTGGTTTGATCAACTTCACCTCCAACTTCTGCCCTGTCCTCAAATTTACTTAGTCCATCTCCAACTCTTCTCTTCCCTTTCTCAATCTCTGAAGACAAACTGTCTACTGATATCTCTTATAAACCTATTCTCACAACTACAAACAAGAGAAGATCTTCAGATGTTGGAAATCAGAGCAACACACAACTATCACATCTATCACTCTCACAGCTATCCTGACTATACATCTTCTCACCCTGTTACTTGTAAAAATGCTATTCTCTTTTTTGAGTTCCTCTGTTTCCGCTGCATCTGTTCTCAGGATGAGGTTTTCCAGCTGAGAGGTCCTTTTTCAAAGAACGCACTTTCCTGTCCATCTCTATTGATGCTCTCCTCACCCACATCTCCTCCATTTCCATCACATCCACCCTCACCCCATCCTCCCACAGCTATAAGAGGGATAGGGCTCCCCTTGTCCTTACCTACCTCGTTATCCAACATATCGTTCTCAGTAACATCTGCCATCTCCAATGGGATCCTACCACGAAGCACATCTTCCCCCATATACCCATTCCACAGTGGGCTCTCTATGTGATTCCCTAGTCTATTCATCATTCTGCACTGATCTCTCTCCTGGCTACACCAGCCCTACACTCCCTCTCTCAGCACCATTCAGGCCTCTTAGCACTGATTTGAAATCCATAATTAAATACAATGTGAAAGATTTTGGAGAAGGCAGGAGAATGCGGTTCAGACGGATAATAAATCAGCCTTGATGGAATGGTGGAGCAGGCTTGATGGGCTGAAACTGCTCCTGTGTCTTGGTGTTTTATGGGAGTATTACACAAGAGTAAATAACATGGAAAAACATACAGACAGAGATATTTAAATATTTAATAAGCTCTGTAAATGAGTTGCTTGAATTACACATCATTAACAGATTTAATGTAATCATTCTGTAGGGAATTCATATCAATTTTGTTGAAGATTATTTTCAGTTTTCCTCCTGAAATGAAATGTTTCCACTCTCTTCTGTCTTCTACTTCAACAGTCTCCAACACTCACTTATAAATTACATTAAAATATTCAGAAGCTGATCTCTGGATTTTTTTTTAACTGCAAATAAAATGGATATCTTCTTTCTTCACAGATTATTATGGCGAAATATATTTTCTCAGTCAAATGAGTTTGAGGCTGTGTGCAGTAGTCCATTAAAACTCAGGTACACTCCATGGCCGCTTTAATGGATACCTCCTATACTGAGTGTATGTTCATGGTCTTCTGCTGCTGTAGCCCATCCACTTCAATGTTCAATGTGTTGTGCGTTTAGATGATCTTTTGCATATCACTGTTGTAATGTGTGGTTATTTCAGTTACCGTCACCTTACTGTCAGTTTCAAATAGTCTGGCCATTCTCCTCTGTTCTCTCTTATTAACAAGGTACTTTCATCCACAGAACTACCATTTAATGGATTTTTTTTTTATCATGCACCCCAATCTCTCATAAAGTGGCCACTGAGGACATCTTTCAGTTTTTCAATTACACCATTCCAGCAAATGATTGCCCAACATGAAGTGCCTACACAAGTATTATTAGATCATCAAAGATAAGAAGGTTGAATATAAATTATTGATTATGCTGTGATAAATAACATTACAGTACCTGATTAGATGCTTGTACGTTATTGGCAAATATTGGGAATGCAGATGAATTCTGCACCTTCAGTGAGATTTGAATTAAAAATAGAAAATTCATGAAGCAAGGAGAAAACTTCTGTTAAAACTTTGTGAGTTCGACCTGCATCTTCCCTTCTTAGAAAATACCCAACAAAATATTCAGCTTTATGATGTGCTGAAATTTAAGTAGGCTGCTGCTATGACAACCAGATTCAAAATAACCAACAAACATGTTCAAATTTAATTCCATTCTAATATTAAATATTGATGTCTTAAGTTAAGCAGGAGTCTTTGGGGATTTTGTGGTTCTGTCAGTTTTGCGGCCCACATTATGATTATTATCTTTTACTGTTTACTTATTTAGTGATACAGTGTGGAGTAGGCCCTTCCGGACCTTTAAGCCGCGCTGCCAAGGCAACTCCTGATTAGCCCAACCTAATCACGGGACAATTTACGATGACCAATTAACCTTCCTCGTACGTCTTTGGAGTCTGGGAGGAAACTGGAGCACCCAGGGAAAACTCTTGCATTCCACAGGGAGGGCATACAGGGACTCATTACAGAACAGTGCCAGAATTGCATGCCAAAGTCTGGAAAAACTCCACGCTTGATAGCGTCGTGCTAACTACCAAGCAGTTTTTGAAAGGAGTATGTTAAAATTCTGCTGTTAACAAACTCTGCTCTTTTCTAACAACGAACATCCATCAGATACAGTGTGCAGAGTAAACATCTTCAGTTACCCTGCCACTACCCACTTCAATCCACTCTTCCTAATTGTGTTTGAATTGAATTGAAACGACTTTATTACTTACAACCTTCACATACACGAGTAAAAATCTTTATGTTACATCTCTGTCTAAATGTGCAATGTGCAATTTACAGTAATTTATAATAAATAGTACTATACAACAAGACAGTCAATATAGTATATGTAAAGGGGGTTTCTTCTTTTTTCTTTGTTACTGTTGGGAAAGGGTTTCTTTTTGTTAACTAGCAGGAATGCTAATTTACTGATAACGAGAATGGTATTCCTTTGTAAACCAAATGGGGATTAATGTTCTTTCTTCTGAGTCTGTAAGCTTTTGTTGACGGGCTTTTGGGCAGATCGGCGCGAGGGGGTCGAGAGAGAGGATGCAATGCTCTAAGCTGGGCGAGGATCGGACCCCAAAGGGGGTTCCGAGGCCAGGAGATTCTCCGAGGGGGGGGGGGATGAAGCTAGATGTGCTTGGTTGACCACTCGGAGGGTCCTGAGCTGTTTGGAGAGTCGAGGAGTTCGGAGGGTCCTGAGCTGCGAGTCGAGGAGTTCGGAGGGGATCGAATGGTGGCCAGAAGACTTCAGTAATTGAGCTCCAACGGCTGTGCGCGAAGTGGTTTGGACTTTGATAAGTTTGGCGCCTTTTCTTTAATTTTCTCTTCATATATACTGTTTCGTTATTAATCACTTAGTTATAGTAACCTTTATAAATTGTACTGATTTAATCGCATATGGTGCACTGTCTGTTTCTGGGTGAGGCGGGGACATCACACAGCATCCACACCAGCTGATTACCCAGTTTGGCGGGGCCGAAGGCTGCTCCCCCTAGACGAGAATGAGCTGAGTGAGCCTGAGGCGACCCAGGGGGTTACATTGTGGGGTGCTCGTCCGGGATTGATTTCTGTGGAAGCTGTGTGATCACCCTCTTTAAATTGTGTCTGCGGCGAAGAGCTGGTGTGCCTTTGTGGGTGTGCAATTGCTGGTTATCGCTGTGTGTGTGTTGGGTGGGGTGGTTGCTGTTGGCTGACGAAATGGTGGTGGGACCATGGGTTGTCCATACTGTTTGGAGATTGAGGAGTGACAGGTTGTGATGTTTCAGCAGTGGTGAGCTCCGCCCGGTTATTGGAATAATGTCCAGCCCTAAAGGGGCGGAGGCGTGGGCGGAGCGGACCCCTCAGTTGTTGGGTGAGTGGCAGTGCTTGGCTGAGGAAAAGCGACAGGGACGGGTTGAAAGTTTGAGTAGGCGGGCTGGTGACTTTGTTAGAACTGTCAGGCGCAATTACCTCGAAGTGACCGCTGCCAGTTCTGGGAAAGTGTGGGAAAATGCGTGTGGTTCGACTGGAAGTCAAATGCCGCAGCTGGGGGGCTTATTATATCTGTGGCAGGAGATTGGTGGGAAGTTTTTAGGGTTTCCTTTTTTGCCTAGGGGGGCAGATAAATTGCTTGTGGTGCCAAGGGGATCTGTCAAGGGGATCAGTTGTTCCGTTGATTCGAGAGGTGTCGGGAAACTTAGAGGAGGCCCAGTGGGGGAACGGCTTGGGGTCTCTGGGGGAGCACGTTCCCAGCAATGTACCAAGGAACTCCCGAAAGGAACAGACCCTATTCCTGAAGGCTTAGAGGGGCCATGCGCACAGGTGTTGTTACGGATGGATGGAAGTCAAGTTAAAGCCATCCTCGGCACCGGGGCGCCAGTGAAGTTGCTGTACAGTTTGTTTCATAACCGTTATTGGAAGCATTTACCCTTGACAACATTGAGGACACTGGAGATTCGGGGTACCAGTGCCAGTGATTATCCAGACAATGGTTGTTGGTCAGTGAAAATAGAGTTCTTAGAGGCAAATGTGGAGGAGACTGAGGTTCATGAATCGTTAATGCTGATGTGTCCGGACCCTGTTGAGACAGGCAGTGTTTCTGTTCTAGAGAGAACCAAAATCCTGCTGGTGCGCTTGGGAGCCTGCCCGGAGAAGGCGGGTGAGCGCTGTTTGGAGGCATTGTCTATGCACCCAGAGTTTCGAGCTGCTTGTGTGGACGTGTGTAGCAGCATTGGGCTGATACCGAATTCAAACAAGAGCCAGTGGTGGTACAGCCTGGGGGAAGTATCTGAGGGTGAGACCCTCTTAGTGGATGCTGCGAAATACCACGAGAGAGGGGAGTTGACTGCTGAAGACACCTCGGAGAGAGAGAGGTTGCGGCGACTGGTCCCTGGAGCCGTGGAAGACGTAGGCAGCGTGTGTGTGGATTGTATTGCATTGAAGAGGCGCACTGTCAGTGACCAGAATATGGCCCTGAGGGCCGGAGAGGCGATGGCCTGTCTGAATGGTGCGATGTGGTTTAAGGTGCTCGATCTGAGGAGTGGATGTTTCCAGATCCCGATGAGTGGGGCCGACAAGGACAAGACGGCCGTTATAAATTCCCTAGGAGTCTTCGGGTCCGAAAAGATGCCACAGGGCATATCTGGAGCCCTTGCAACCTTCCTGCGGGGCAGGTGGAAGACCATAGGGGATGTGGAGGCGTTTGGAGTTTTGGTGTATGTGGATGATCTCTTGGTACTTGGATTTGCCTCAGGAGAATATGAAGTGAGGTCGTTGCAGGAGCAGCTGAGAACTACCGAGTTAAAGTGTTTTCTGGACATGTGCCAGGGCTGGCGAAGGTCGCAGCTCGTGAGTGACTGTCTCTACGGAATCAAGTTTGAAATGAAGACGGAGAGACTGGAGAAAGCGATCTGGAACCAGTCGGAAGACTTACAAGTTGGAGGGAATGAAGAAAGTTGTCTAACTGAGGGTAATAGCAAACTGAGAACCCGGAGAGGGGAGTTTGCAGAGGTGAAGAAATTACAGACGAATCTCAGAAGAGAGAAGCGGAAGCTTGAAGGGAACCTGAAGATGACCATCGACAGTTCAAATGAAGTGCAAAACCTGAAAGTTGATCTGGAAGAAGTCATGAGGAAGAAGAAGCTGGAGAGAAGTGCAGTGAATACTGAACAGGAGGCTGAAGAGACTGCGGGAGCAGTGCAGGCCACGTGTTTCCGTTTGGAGAAGATCAAACAGCAGCTACCGATCACAGGAATGAGGAAGAATACAGATTCGATGGATGATGTTTTGGATGTGTGGTACATGCTGCCTTTTGCTGACTTTCCCTCGATTGAGGAAGAGACCTTTGGCCCTTCTCCCACTGAATCAGGTGTAGCGGGGAGGGATAGCTGTGTGCAGTGTGGGGCATGAGTGAGAGGTTGAGAGAGGAGTTGGTAGTGGGCCCAAGGTATCCCCAGTTGTGTCCGAGCCTGAAGGGTTTAGGTAAGGGGGTATGGAGGCCTCAGAAGGGTTAGGGAACTCCCAGATAGTTGGCCTAAGTAGCGCCTGAGGAACAGGGCGTGAGGGTTACTGTGTGGGGAGGAGATGTCACTGTTTGTGCTTGGGTTACGGTGTGTTGGCAGGAAAGGTGGCGAGTTATTTATTAGTCATGAGGACATGACTTTTATTTGGTGGAGGGAGAGTGTAAAGGGGGTTTCTTCTTTTTTCTTTGTTACTGTTGGGAAAAGGGTTTCTTTTTGTTAACTAGCAGGAATGCTAATTTACTGATAACGAGAATGGTATTCCTTTGTAAACCAAATGGGAATTAATGTTCTTTCTTCTGAGTCTGTAAGCTTTTGTTGACGGGCTTTTGGGCAGATCGGTGCGAGGGGGTCGAGAGAGAGGATGCAATGCTCTAAGCTGGGCGAGGATCGGACCCCAAAGGGGGGTCCGAGGCCGGGAGATTCTCCGAGGGGGGGGGGATGAAGCTAGATGTGCTTGGTTGACCACTCGGAGGGTCCTGAGCTGTTTGGAGAGTCAAGGAGTTCGGAGGGTCCTGAGCTGCGAGTCGAGGAGTTCGGAGGGGATCGAATGGTGGCCAGAAGACTTCAGTAATTGAGCTCCAACGGCTGTGCACGAAGTGGTTTGGACTTTGATAAGTTTGGCGCCTTTTCTTTAATTTTCTCTTCATATATACTGTATCGTTATTAATCACTTAGTTATAGTAACCTTTATAAATTGTACTGATTTAATCGCATATGGTGTACTGTCTGTTTCTGGGTGAGGCGGGGACATCACACAGCATCCACACCAGCTGATTACCCAGTCTGGTGGGGCCGAAGGCTGCTCCCCCTAGACGGAACGAGCTGAGCGAGCCTGAGGCGACCCAGGGGGTTACATTGAGAAATACAGTTGCGTCAGCATGAGTTAAGCAGTTTGATGGCCTGGGGGAAGAAGCTGTCCTGGAGCCTGTTGGTCCTTGCTCTTCTGCTGCGGTACCATTTCCCGGATGGTAGCAGCTGGAACGGTTTGTGGTTGGGGGTGACTCGGGTCCCCAGTGATCCTTCGGGCCCTTATTACGCAACTGTTGAAGATTTGTGAGGGAGGAAGGGGAAGAAATTCACAATCAACCACAGACTGTAATTGAAAAAAGAGTCACTGTAGCGGCAATGCACAAAATGGTCTGGCATCCATTGTCATTCTCTCAGGAAATGTGCCTACATTGTGAAACAGGACACCACAGTATCGTAGCAGTTCGCTCAAAGGTATTACAGCTCAGGGCATCGGAGTTTGTGGTTCAATTCTGGCAACCCTCTGTAAGGAGTTTGTATGTTCTTCCCATGATCTGGATTTCCTCCGGGTGCTCTGGCTTCCTCCCACATTCCAAAAATATACCAATTAGGGGGTTAATTGGTCATTGTAACTTTTCCTGTAACTAGGCTAGGATTAAGCAGGTGGATCGTCGGTCCTGCCATTTGTTGGGCTGGAAGGGCTTATTCACACCATACCTCTAAATAAATAAACATGAATGGAACCCTACCGCACAGTGCTGACCCGTCAGCCCACAGCACTGTACTGAACTCTTAATCTATTCTAAGATCAACCGAGCACTTCCCTCTGACAGAGCCTTGCATAGTTCTGTCACCCATGTGCCTATCTAAGGTTTTTTTTAAATTCCCCTAATGAATCTGCCTCTACCACCCTGCCAGGGTGTTCCATTGCATACTCTCTGTATAAGCTTACCCCACCATCCCCCTTATACTTTCCTCCAATCACCTTAAAATTTTTCCTACCACCCCCCCCCCCCCCCCACAGTATTAGACATTTCCACCTGGAATAAAGTTCATGCTGTCCACTTTCTCAACAACTCTTATCATCTTGTACACCTCAATGAAGTCACCTCTCATCCTCTTTTACCGCAAAGAGAAAAGCCCTGTGTATTGTGTGGAAATTAGACTCAGACTGCAACTGAGTAATGTGAAAATACTTTGCTTAGAATTGTTAAGCATTATCGGACAGGAGCAACACTTCCAAAGAACTCAACAGGTCAGGGAACGGGATTTTTCTATTTCCAGGCCCTTTGAATTCCTCCATTGCCTTGTACTTTGCTCCAAGAGACTAACCAAAGTCCGAAGTTCAAAGTAAATTTATTATCAAAGTCTGTACTTGTCACCAAGTACTATCCTGAGATTAATTTTCTTGTAGGCATTCACAATAAAAATAATGAAAAACTACACAAAAACTAAGACTGATAAATTGTGCAAATCTAAAAAGAAACAATATTAATAATAATAAAACACCAAAATATGTTGAATTAAAAGAGCAAGTTGAAAGACTATGGAACATTAACAAGATATATATTGTACCTGTAGTAATATATACAATTGTTATCATCCCAAAGGCACTAAACAGTAGCATTAAAAAATAAAGCCTACATAGCAATATTTATGTATATCTTCAAAAAGCCACGATACTAAACACCACTGGAATAGTCCGAAAGTTCCTAGCAATTGAGAAATTAGTGTGCTTGGCTATGTCTGTACCTCCACTTCTACCAGCTTGAGGTGAGAAAAAAATACTGTAAATAAATAAACAACACCGAGAATTTAAATGTTGTTAAATGTAGGTTGTGTTCAATGATAAATTCAGAGTAGTGCTGAGTGAGGTTATCCCCTCTGGTAAAAGAGCCTCATGGTTGAAAGGTAATAAATCTTTCCAAAAGCTGGTGGTGTAAGATCTAAGGCTCCTGTATTTCTTCCTGATGATAGCAGTAAAAACATTGTACAATGTAATTGCAAAAAAAAAAACCCATAATAGAGCCTTTACTTCCTTCCCAGTCTGTGGAGATTCAGCATGTCATCAAAAATCTTGACAAACTTTTATAGATGTGTGGTGAAAATTGCGCTAACAGGCTGCATTACAGCCTGGTAGGGGAACACCAATGCCTTTGAGTGGAAAATCCTACAGAGTATAATGGATTTGGCCCAGTATGTTATGGGTAAAGCCCTCTCAAACACTGAGCTCTTCTAGGTGAAATATGATAGAAAAACACAATCCATCAGCAAAGATTCTCACCACCTAGGCCATGCACTTTTCTCACTGCTGTCATCAGGTAGAAGGTACAAGTGCCTCAGGACTCACACCACCAGGTTTAAAAACAGTTACTACCCCTCAACTGTCAGGCTCCTGAACAACAGAGTATCCTACACTCATGTATTGAGATGTTCCCAAAACCAATGCTCTTATTTTAAGGATTCTTAATCTTGTTATTACATGCTCTCATTATTTCTTGCTATTTATTTTTATTTGCCTTTGCACAGTTTGTTGTTTTCTACACTTTTGCTCTTCCATTAATCCTGCTTACAGTTACTGTTCTATAGATACGCCGAGTGTACTTACAGGAAAAATAATCTCAGGGTTGTATGTGGTGACATGACTTTGAACTTTGAACAGAGTATGGTATGGATGGTGGGGGTCCTTGATGACAAATTCTACTTTCTAGTAGCAGTCAGACTTTGTGTTAGTTCTCCACTCCATATGCATGACTTTCTCTACCTTCTTGTTATAGCATAGAGTCCAACAGCACAGTAACAGGCTCTTCAGCCCAAATCAACCATGCCAAGCAAGGTTCCCATCTAAGCTAGTCCCATTGTTTGCATTTGGACCATGTCCCTCTAAGCCTTTCCTGTGTTTTTCCATTTAAAAATTAATATTAATAGTTTCAATAGTTCCATTTCATATCAGAGAAATATATGCAATATACAACCTGAAATTCTTGTTCTTCACAGCTGGTAGAAGCGGAGGTACAGACATAGCAGAAGTGTCCCAAAGATTGAGTGACAGCAAAAACATAGAACCCCAAAGCCCCCCCACTACCCCACTCATGTTCACACACAGCAGCAAAGCAAAAGCCCTCCCCCACCCCCACGAACTTGCACAAGAAAAGCATCAGCATCCTCCGCCTATCAAACATCTTTAGTATTTCAAACTTCAACTATTAGAATTTAACTAAATATTAAATAGATATAAAAATAAAGATCCAACCCAGATGCTGAGGACCGACATGACTAATGACAATGCCTTGCAGACTGTTAATGAGATTACTTCTTCTTCACCTCTCTCTCCCTCTCTCTGGTTTTGGGTTACTTCTTTTTTTACTGCTATTTTGCACAGTTTTGATCAGAACAGACTGGCCCTCCAGACTGAATGACTCAACACTAAATTGAACTGAACTGAACTAAACTGAACTTTCCAGACTGTTTCTAGGTCTCTGTGATTTGATGTTTAATATCCTGTGTGTTATTTGCTCACTTTTTTTGCCATTTGCATGCTTTGTTACGTGTTGGGTGTTGTATATTTTCTCTGAACAGGTTTCATGGTGTTAGTTTAGTGGCTATAGGAGAGAAATCATAGGATTGTATACTGCATGTATAGTTTGATAATGAATGTATTTTGAATCTTTGAACCTTCGAATCTTTGAAGTTAACTGCATGTTGCTTAAAAGGGATTTGATCAGCACAACTAGTAGAACAGGGACCTGGTGTTCATTCCTAGCCTCAGGTGCTGTCTGTGGAGAGTTTGCACGTTCCCCTGTGTTCCGGTTTCATCCCGCATCCCAGAAATCTATTTCCTTCAGGTTTTTCAGTTTCCCAAAGATGTGCTAGTTGGTAGTTTGACTGGTCACGGAGAGTCAGACTCCACTTAACGACTGAACAACAAAGGACCGACAAGGATAGGTCTCACACAGTGAACGGTAGGGCACTGAGGAGTGTGGTAGAACAAAAGAATCTCAGAGTACAGATGGAATTCATGGGGGAAAACATTCATTGATCATAGAACACTACAGCACAGTATAGACACGATGATCGATTGCATTGTGCTGACCAATTAACCTATTCCAAATTAATCTAACTTTTCCCTGCTACATAGCCTTTCATTTTGCATGTGCCTATCTAAGGGCCTCTTAAATGTCCTTAATGTATCTACCTCTATTACCACCCCGGCAGTGGGTTCTACACAGCCTGCACTCACTGTGTAAGATGACATCCCCCCCGTTCTTTCCTCCAATCACTTTAAAATTATGCACCATCATATTAGCCATATCCACCCTGGGAAAATGGCACTGGCTGTCCACTCCATAAATGCACTTATCTTGTTCACCTCTATAAGGTCACATTTCATTGTTCTTTGCTCCAAAGAGAAAGTTGCATGATTGAATTCACAGGGACAAAGCATTCATTGAATAGAAAATATTACAGCACTGTACAGGCCCATCAGCTTACAATGTTGTGCCGACCTTTTAACCTACTCTGAGACACTTCTAGCCTTTTCCTCCCACCTAGCCCTTAATTTTTCTACCATCCAAGCATTCAAATGTTTACACTTAAACATACAATGCTATCTCTTTAATGTCCACACACTTTGCAAAATTTAACAACTTTCATGACAATGGAAATTCTGAAACTGAACACAGTTGCCAAGCCACCATAATACTGCTGGCTTATCAACACAAGACCATAAAATATAGGAGCAGAATTAGGCCATTTTGCCCATTAAGTCTGCTCCACCATTTCATCAATTTTCCTCTCAGCCCCAATCTCCTGTCTTTCCCCCTACCCCCCAGTATCCCTTCATGCCCTGACCAATCAAGAATCTATCAAACTCTACCTTAAATATGCATAAAGACTTGGCCTCCACAACTGCCTGTAGCAAAGAATTCCACAGACTCACCACTCTCTGGGTAAAGAAATTCCTCCGGATCTCTATTCTAAAAGGATGCTTCTCTATTCTGAGGCTGTGTCCTTTAGTTTTAGACTCTCCCACCATAGGAAACATCCTTTCTACAGCCACTCTATCAGGCTTTTCACTATTCAATGGGTTTCAATGAGGAAACCCCTCATTCTTTTGAATTTCAGTGAATACAGGCCCAGAGCCATTAAACACTCTTCTAAGACGTTCAATCCTGCAATCATTTTTATGAATCTTCTTTGAACTCTTTCCGGTTTCAGCACATCGTTTCTAAGATAAGGGGCCCAAAACTGCTCACAATACTCCAAGTGAGGCCTCACCAGTGCTTTATAAAGTCTCAACATTACACCCTTTATTTTTATATTCTAGTCCTCTTGAAATAAATACTAACATTGCATTTGCCTTCCTCTCCACAGACTCAACCTGCAAATTAACCTTTAGGGAATCCTGCACAAGGACTCCCAAGTCCCTTTGCACCCCAGTTTTTTTCTCTCCATTTAGAAAATTGTCACAAGTGGCACGGGTGAATTTCTTCCTCATTTCAAAATTCGAAGTTCAAAGTTCTAAGTAAATCTGTTGTCAGAGTACATCTATGTCACCATTTACTACCCTGAGATTAATTTTCTTGCAGGCATTCACAATTGAAGAAAGAAATGCAATAGAATCTATGAAAAACTCCACACAAAGAGTGGGAAACAACAAATGTGGAAAAGAAGACAAACTGCAAATGCAAATAAATAAATTGATAGATAGATAAATAAATAGACAAACAGATAATAGTGAGAAAATGACTTGTGGAGTCTTTGAAAGTGAGTCCATGGATTATGGAATCCATTCAGAGTTGAATTGGGTCCAGTTTTCCAGGCGGGTTCAGGAGCCTGATGGTTGAAGGACTCCTGAACCTGGTGGCATGGGACCTAAGACTCCTGTAACTCATTCCTGATAGCAGCAGCAAGAAGAGAGTATGGCCTTGATAACATGGGTCCTTGCTGTTTTCTCATGGCAACGCTAACACGCAGAGTACTGAATAATATTAGATTCATGTTTTAGTTGTTTGGTGGTTCTTACGTAAGCATCGTACAGTTTGTTCAGGACATTTATTTTATAAGCCCATCTTCCTTTTATCTATCTGAAATAGACATAAATTAAGAAGGAACGTTTTCCATTTTCTCACCATGATTCTTAATGAGAGCAAATAATAAAATAAATGGGATTAAATGAAAGCCAATGTGGCATTTTAACAATCTTCCAAAAAGCGATTGTTGAATTACAAATCACATCAAGTCTTATAATTCATTTTGAGGTCCATTCATTCGAATCGGCATTATATCAAAATCACTTTTCATTAAAAAGCATTCAAACTGAAATTTCATTTGCTTTTAACATATTTGCTCTTTGGGTTGTTCCTGCAGGTTGAATGAACCCAATTCCCCAGCACAATAGCGTAGTGGTTAGCACAATACTTTTCTATACAGGCAATTCAGGTTCAATTCCTACAGCTGCCTGAAAGGAATTTGGACACTCTCCCAGTGACCGCATGGGTTTCCTCCAGTGCTCCTGTTTCCTCCCAAAGTCCAAAGACATACTGGTTAGTATGTTAATAGGTAATTTTAAATCATCCTGTGAGTAGGCTAAGGTTAAATTGAGGGATTGCTGGGCAGTGTGGTTTGAAGTGCCGGAACAGGATATCTTGTGTGGCAACTCAATACCTAAATAAATTCATTTCTGGGAAGTTAAGAACTGAAGATCTTGACCCAAAAAGGATAACTTCGCTCAACTTCACTCGCCTGTCACTGAACTGTTCCCACAACCTAAGGACCCTCTTTCAAGGATTCTTCATCTCAAGTTCCTGATATTTGTTGCTTATTTATCTATTATTAGTATTTCTTTCTCTTTGTGTTTGCACAGTTTGTTGTCTTCTATCCACTGGTTGATTACCCAAGCCAGACAGTCTTTCATTGATTCTTTTATGGTTATTAGACTATAAGTAAAGTCCAACTACATGGGTCGGTGTCACAGGAAAGCAATATCCATCTTCAGGGGCCCCCACCACAAAGAACACACTCTTTCTCACTGCTGCCATTAGAAAGGGGGCATAGGAGACTCAGTACATACATCACCAGGTTCAGACACAGTTATTACCCCTCAACCATCAGGCTCTTGAATCAAATGGAAATAACTTCACTCACCTCATCAGTGAACTGCTCCCACAACCTAAGGACACACTTAAAGGATCCTTCATCTCATGCTCTTGATATTTATTGCTTTTTCTTTTATTTGCTTCTTTGTATTTACTATTAAAGCCCGCAAGAAAATTAATCTCATGGTTATATATTGTGACATATATGTACTTGGATAGTAAATTTACTTGGAACTTTGAACTTGAAGCAGTGTTTCAACCCAAGACGTCAATAGCTCCTTCTTCTCACAGATGCTTCTCAACGCCCATGGCATTTATCCATCAGACTGTTTCCAGCTCAGGTTTATTTATCACAAATACATCAAAACATAGAGTACAATGTGTCAATTAACAAGCAACTAACCCATGGATGTGCTGGGGGCAGCCCACAAGTATTGCTACACATTCTGGTGCCAAAATAGCTTACCCATGATTTTGGGTGTCAGGGTGGAGATACATCTCTACCAAAGGAGGTGTAAGTTGCTCCTTCCCTCCACTAGCCTGCAGGTTACCCTTGGGTAAGGTGTAGCACCTACTAAGCCCCCTACCAGGGTCATGTGAACCCATGGGAGCAGACCCTGAATGGTCGTATGTGGAGCTGATGCAAATCACAAGTCCTGGTTATGTGACCACTTACACTAGGCAGACAATCTCTGAAATGTTATTGATAATGGCTGGGATTACCCATTTTGTAAAGACACTGCCCAGAAGAAAACAATGGCAAACCACTTCTGTAGAAAAAAATAATTGCCAAGAGCAATCATTGTCAGGGGAAGACCATGATTGCCCACGTCATATGACATGACGCATAATGAACGAAAAATATTCAGCAGAGCAACAACCTAAACCTCAGGACTCAATCATCACAGGTCTGACCTTTGGGCCTAACCCCAACCTCTACATACATTTGGTCTTTGACCTTTGGCCTTCTACTGCCAGACTCAATTTCAAGTTCAAGTTCAAGTTCGTAGTCATCTGACTGTCCATGTATACAACCAAATGAAACAATGCTCCTTTGGACCATGGTGCACCCACAAAATATTTATCACACAGCATATAAAACAAAAATATTACCAACAATAAGTTAATAAAATATAATTCAAAGTGTACGTAGAGCACAGTACAGGCTGATCTCCACCTGAGGTAGGCGAGCAATGGCCTCATCACTGATTTCGGCAGGGTGGTTGAGGACCTGGTTGAAGCATTCAGCCCATCTCTCCAAAACCTGCTTTTTCTCTGTCAGCAGCCAAGTCCCATCGGCACTGAGGGGGGGGGGGGGGGGGAGGAGCCAGAGGACTGAGGTCCATACATAGCCTTCAAAGCGTCGTAGAAACGCTTGGTGTCATGACTGTCTGCGTAGCCCTGGATCTCATCAGCCTTATTGCTGAACCAGACATCCTGCATCTCACAGAGTTTCTTCTGCACTTTCTGTCTTGCACTGGCAAAGGCATCTATCTTTGCTTGTGATGTGGGATCGTTCTGGTGAGTTCTGAACAGTTGGTGTTTCTCTGACAACAATGCCTGTATCTCCTCGTTGTTCTCATCGAACCAGTCTTGATGTCTACGGATTGCTGGTCCGAGGTGTTCGAGAACGGTAGAACAGACTGCATCTCTGAGAGCCGTCCACTGCTCTTCAATGCTGGTGTGGTCATCCTGGGGTGTGTCAAGCAGCCTGCTATCTAGGTCTTCATGAACTTCTTCTGCAACTACGCTGCTCTTCAGCTTGGAGACATTGAGCCTCTTTGCAGTCTTCTGACCTGGGGGTCTTCTCACAGGCAGGATGCGAAGTTTAAACTTGGACACTATGAGTCGATGATCCATCCAGCAGTCGGCACCACACATGGCCTTTGTCACTCTCACGTCTTGCCAGTCCCTCTTTCTGGTGATGACATAGTCAATCAGATGCCAGTGCCTAGAGCGTGGATGCATCCAAGATGTCTTGTTACGGGTAGGGAGGCGGAATAGGGTGTTGGTGATGACAAGGTCATGCATAGCGCATGTCTTGAGGAGCAGCAGGCCATTGCTGTTACACTTGCCAATACTGTGTCTTCCAAAAATCCATTCCCAGGTCTGGTAATCTGACCCCACTCTGGCGTTAAAGTCCCCGAGGACAATAAGCTTCTCTGACTGTGGGACTGCTGCTATGAGGGCGTCAAGTTCTTCATAGAACTTATCTTTGATGTCATCTGGGTTGGTCATTGTTGGGGCATATGCGCTGATCAGCGTTGCACTCCTCTTATTGCTAAGTGGGAGTCGAAGCGTCATCAGGCGATCGTTGATGCCCTCTGGAAGCTTGGCAAGTTTACGAGCGGGGTAGGATCAAATGGCAAATCCAACGCCAGCCTCTTGTCGTTCAGTGCTGCTGCGACCGCTCCAGAAGAAGGTGTACCCACCACCACGTTCTGTAAGCTGGCCCTTGTCTGCTAGGCGTGTTTCGCTGAGTGCTGCAATGTCCACGTTAAAGCGGGCTAGTTCTTTGGTGACCAGTGCTGTTCTTCTTTCTGGTCTGACAGCCTTGGTGATGTCAAGCAGAGTTCACACATTCCACGTGCTAAGGTTGAGCACCTTCACTTTCATCTTCTTTGTAGTTCGACCGCTAAGTGGGATCCCCGCCAGCTGTGGTGTGCTGGCCAGGGTAAGATGAAGCAGGCTATGTTGGAGGCACCTTTTCTAGCCCCTTCCTCCATGGAGGTGAGCAGAGCGATTCCTAGAGGACTGCTCAGACACCCAGGGGGCTGACAAGCTCCACTGCTGCTTCATTCCAGCGGAGAATGACCCAATGCCCTGGGCCGCCTGTGTGCAAGTTTGTGACTACAGTTTCCAGTGTACCCACATCTGCTGCTTCGCCACTCGCACATCGCCACAGGACTTGAAGATTTTTAGTGGAATGGCATTGGAGTCGTGACTTGCGCTTGACTTGGATTTAAGTGAGGGAGAGTTGCGCAAATCATCAGCCTCACTCTCTCGTCCCGATCTATCTGCATCCAGTTGCAAGATGGAGTCAATAGACAATAGACAATAGGTGCAGAAGTAGACCATTCGGCCCTTCGAGCCTGCACCGCCATTCTGAGATCATGGCTGATCATCTACTATCAATACCCAGTTCCTGCCTTGTTCCCATATCCCTTGATTCCCCTATCCATAAGATACCTATCTAGCTCCTTCTTGAAAGCATTCAGAGAATTGGCCTCCACTGCCTTCTGAGGCAGTGCATTCCTCAACTCTCTGGGAGAAGAAGTTTTTCCTTAACTCTGTCCTAAATGACCTAACCCTTATTCTCAAACAATGCCCTCTGGTACTGGACTCTCCCAGCATCCGGAACATATTTCCTGCCTCTATCTTGTCCAATCCCTTAATAATCTTATATGTTTCAATCAGATCACCTCTCAATCTCCTTAATTCCAGCATGTACAAGCCCAGTCTCTCTAACCTCTCTGTGTAAGACAGTCCGGACATCCCAGGAATTAACCTTGTGAATATACGCTGCACTTCCTCTACAGCCAGGATGTCCTTCCTTAACCCTGGAGACCAAAACTGTACACAATACTCGAGGTGTGGTCTCACCAGGGCCTTGTACAAATGCAAAAGGATTTCCTTGCTCTTGTACTAAATTCCCTTTGTAATAAAGGCCAACACTCCATTACCCTTCTTCACTGCCTGCTGCACTTGCTCATTCAGTCAGTCGTGACGGCTGGAGATAAGTCGGGATGCAGTGGATGGCCAGCAGTGTCCTACGTATCTCACTGTGCCCTGATTGTGCTCCACAATGCGTTGCTGGGTCCGCCTTTCTACTCGTTGGACCGCCAAGTGGTGGTCTCCTCTGCGTAGTCCGCCGAATTCAGTCTTCACATGCATAGGTAGACAAGCCCTAACTCACCGAGGGTTTGAGGCCCATCGGCTACCCTCACCAGGTTTTGCCGGCCAGTCGAATCCGTTACCCGGGGTGTGGCCGCTGTTGCATGCAAACAGCTACGAGGAACCACTGGTGAGAGCTGAGTGTCAGGTGAGGACCAATGAGGATGAACTACTCAGAAAAGTACGATGTGTTCCCCGTCAGAGGTACTACCTCTCCCTGATACCCCATACACCCCTTCCTTTAGGTACCATTTAGGGCAAGTGACAAGGTTCTGCATAGGTAGTTTACAGAGCTAGATGATAAATAAAAGACCTGGACCTCCAGGGTTGTGATCTCAGGATTGCTACTGAGGCCACATGCTAGTGAGGCCAGAACTGGGAAGATTATACAGTTTAACACTTCACTAATGAGTTGGCATAGGAGGGAAGGCATAAGATTATTGGATCATTGGACTCTCTTCCAGGGAAGGTGGGACCTGTACAGAAGGGAAAGTTTGCACCTGAACTGGAGGGGGACTAATGTCCTCGCAGGAATGTTTGTTAATACTGCACGGTGGAATTTAAACTAGAGTTGCAGGAGATGGGAACCAGAGTGCCAGAACAGTTATTGGGGAGGCTGTGGAGGCAGATGTTGGTAAGACCTCAGACAAAGTCAGGAATCAAAAGGTTGAGCATGGTGTGACAAAATCAAAAAGGGTGAATACAGGACTGAAGGTATTGTATCTGAATAAGGTAGATGAACTTGCAGCACATTTGCAGATTGGCAGATATGATGTTGTAGGCATCATTGAATCATGGCTGAAATATTATAGCTGGGTCCAAGGGTACAAATTGTATTGACAGGATAGGCAGGAAGGCAGATGGGCAGCATTGCTCTGATGGTAAAAAAAAATGAAATCAAATTATTGGAAAGAGGTTACATAGGTTCAGAAGGTGTTGAATCACTGTGGATAGAGCTAAGGAACTGCAAGGGTAAAAGATCCTGATGAGATTTGTATACAGACCCCCCCCCCTCCCAAACAGCTGTAAGAATGTACCCTACAAATGACAACAGGAGATAGAAAATGCATGCCAAAAGGGAAATTTACAATGGTCATGGGGGAATTCAATATTCAATATGTAGATTAGGGCTGGATTATAAGAAGGGGAATTTCCAGAGGGCCTACAAGAAAGTTCTTTAAAGCGACTCGTGATTGAGTCCACTATGGGATCATCTATTCTGCATTGAATGTTATGCAATCCACCAGAATTGATCAGAGAGCTTAAGATAAAAGAACCCTGAGGGGAAAGTGATCATAATATGATCAAATTCCCTCCTAAAATTTGAGGAAGAGAAGATAAAGTCAGTTGTATCAGTATTACAGTAGGGAAATGGGAACAACAGTGGCATGAGAGAGGAGCTGGTCTGAATTGATTGAAAAAGAACACTGGCAGGGATGATGGCAGAGCAGCAAAGGCTGAATTTTCTGGAAGCAATTCAGAAGACACAGGATATGTACATCCCAAAGAGAAAGAAGTATTCCAAAGGAAAGATGACACAACCGTGGCTAATAACAGAAGGCAAAGCCGAAGAGAGGGCATACAATAGAGCAAAAAAAAAGGAGCATTTAAAAATCAACAGAAGGCAATAAAGAAAGTCACTAATAAAGTGGAGATGGAATATGAAATTAAGATAGTCAATAATATTAAAGAGGATACCAGAAGTTTCTTCTGATAAATAAAGTGTAAAAGAGAAGCGAGAATGGATATTGGACTGCTGGAAAATGATGCTGGAGAAGTTGAAATAGGGGGCAAAGAAAAGTCAGATGAACTGAATGAGTATTTAGCTTCCATTAATCTTCACTGTGGAAGACACTAGCAGAATGGTAGAAGTTCCAGATGTCAGGTGTCATGAAGTGTGTGAAGTTACCATAACTATAGAGAAGGTTCTTGGGAAACAGAAAGGTTTGAAGGTAGACAAGGCATTAGTAATGACCTTACAGATTCTGGAATGATTCTAGAGAACTGCAAAATTGTAAATGTTACTCCACTCTTCAAGAACAGAAGAAGGCAGAAGAAAGGAAATATAGGCCAGTTTGTCTGACCTCAGTGGCTGGGAAGATGTTGGAATCGATTATTAAGGATGAGATGTGAGGATACTTTGAGGCACATAATGAAATAGGCCGTAGTCAGCATAGTTTTCTGAAGGGAAAATCTTGCCTGATAAATCTGTTAGAATTTTTTTATTGAATAATAAGCAGGATGGACAGAGGAGAATCAATTCATTTTGTGTACTTGGATTTTCTGAAGGCCTTTGACAAGGTGCCAAACTGAGGAGCAAAGGGAGTTGGGAGCCCTTATGCAGGATTCCCTGAAGGTTAATTTGCAGGTTGAGTCTGTGGTGAGGAAGGCAAAAGCAATGTTAACATTCATTTCAAGAGGACTAGAATATAAAAGCAAGGATGTAATGTTAAGGCTTAATACAATGCTAAGAGGCCTCACAGAGTATTGTGACCAGTTTGGGGCCCCTTATCTTAGAAAGGATGTGCTGAAACTGGAGAGGGTTCAAAGGAGGTTCACAAAAATGATTCCAGGATTCAGTACTTGTCACATGAAAAATGTTTGATGGCTCTGAGCCTGTATTCACTAGAATTCAGAAGAGTGAGGGTTGACCTATTTGAAATCTATCAAATGTTGAAAGGCCTTGATAGACTGGATGTGGAGGCGATGCTACCTATAGTGGGAGAGTCTAAGACCAGAGGACACAAACTCAGAATACAGGGGCATCCTTTTCGAACAGAGATGAGGGTGGAATTTCTTTAAGTAGAGATGGTGAGTCAGTGGAATTCTTTGCCATAGGTAGCTGTGGAGGCCAAGTATTTATGTTTATTTAAGGCAGAGGTTGATAGATTCTTTATTAATCAGGGCACAAAGGGATACAGGGATAAGGCAGGAGATTGCAGCTGAGAGGAAAATTGGATCAGCCATGATGAAATGGTGGAGCAGATGTAGATGCAATGACTTTAATTCTGCTTCTACATCTAATGATCTTTTGGTCTCATGCTCTGGAGATCAACCATGATGCTCCAGATTTCAGCATCATTGTCCCCTGTGTTTCCAATATACTGATTTTAAATGGTAAAAGAATTTTAACATGAAAATGTTCAAGATGGTAATGTAATATGACATTCTCTAGAAATCAACCAGAAAAAGTTGTTGTAGAATTCAATGAGTCAGGCATCATCTGTTGAGGAAAATGAAGAGTTAATGCTTCAGGCCAAGTTGCTTCATCAGGAGTAGAAATGGTAGATTTATTTAATATGGTCTGGGGAAAGGCTTTCTGGAAAAGGATCACCATCTTAAACTATGTAACAGATCATGAGTATATTAGGTGGAAGCACAGTAGCTTAGTTCAATTCTCACTCCTGTATGTAAGGAATTTGTACGTTCTCCCATAACTAGATGGGCTTCCTGCAGGTGCTCCAGTTTCCTCCCACATTCCAAAGATGTTCAGATTAGATGGTTAAATTCTAGATGGTTGAGGTCATGCTATCATGCTTATGGTGCAAACAATGAGGATTAAATTTGATGCAAACCAAAGCATTTCACTCTATGTTTCAATGTACATGTGATAAATAAAGCAAACCAATCTTTAACATCCTTGAAAAGTTAGAATATAGAGCTATGGGTTACATAGCTTGTAAACGTAATTGCTCCTGAATTCAGCTTCAAACAATGTACTCCTTGTCACCAACACCAGGACATCTCCATCTAAATCTTAATGATGTCATTTGAGACTGTACATGCTGGAATCCTGAGCAACACCCAAAATGCTGGATGGACTCAGTGAGGCTGCTCTGGGAGGAAAGGAATTGTCAACACTTTGAATCAAAACTCTGCATTAGGACCCGAAGTGTTGACAGTTCCTTTCCCCCCCACAGATCAAGGTTCAAGATTCAAGATTGTTTAATGTCATTTCCTGTACAGAAGTGTTTGGAAAACATAATAATTGTTACTCCAGATCCAATGTAACACAAAAAATAAAGGATAAAGAACACAACAATAATAATAATAAATTATCATGCAACAAATATAAATATATAAGATAGCTAATATACATAGATTGATCGTATGTCCATAAAATGACAGTGGGCCTACATAAGTTGACTGATGGGAAATAATAAAGTAGTGATGGAGTTTATGGGTGAACGTTTAGATCAACCCTACTGATTGAGGAAAGTAAGTGTTTTGTGAGTCTGGTGGTCCTGGTGTGGATGCCATGCAGCCTCCTCCCAAATGAGAGTGGGACAAATTGTGTGGGATCCTTTATGATGTTACTGGCCCTTTTGCAGCATCTTTGTGAATAAATGTCCTTGATGGCTGGTAGGCTGGTGCCCCTGATGCATTGGGCAGTTTCGACTAGGCATGGTAGAGCCCTCCTGTCTCTGGCAATGCAGCTTCCACACCAAGCAGTGATGCAGCTTGTTTAGATGCTCCCAACTGCACACCTGTAGAACGGATGTGCGAAGTCCAACTCTCAACAGCCTCCTCAGAAAGCAGAGGTGTTGGTGAGCTTTCTTGATTTTGTAGAATGTGTTCTGAGACCATGAGCAAGTGTGCATGACGTGCACTCCCAGGAGATTGAAACTGCTGTGGTGCCAGTGTAAAGAGGGGTGTGACTGGTGTGAGTTCTCCTCATGTCCATGCGCATCTCCTTTGTCTCATTGTTATTGTGGAAGAGTTTCTTTGCTTGGCACCAGGCCTCAAGCTTTTCTGCATCCTCTCTGTAGATTTTTGCTATGCGCACTTTATGATGATTTGCGTCAATCCCACTGAATGGTAACCATTTAGTTCTAAAGGAGTAGACTTCTTTGCTACAGGGATGATGGTGACTGATTTGAAGAATGTAGGGACTGCAGACTAGATGAGTAAAATGCTGGTGTGTGCACTCCCGGTGTACTTAACCCCTTGACCCCCGATTCCCTCCAGTAGATAGTTTGTTGATGCAGGAAGTTTCTACAGATCCAGAGCCCAGAAGATAGTCATAGAGTAATAGAACACAGCAGCACTGAAACAGGCCTTTCAGCCCATTTAGTCCATGCTAAACTATTAATCCACCTAGTCTCATCGATCTGCACCCAGAACATAGCCCTCTATACCTCTCCCATTCATGCACCTATCCAAACTTTTGTTTAATGTAGAAATTGAACCAACATCAACCACTTCTGCTGGCAGCTCATTCCACTTTCTCACCACCCTTTGAGTAAAGAAGTTCCACCTCCCATGCTCCCCTTAAACATTTCACCTTTTACCCTTAGCTTTTAGTCTAGTCTTAACCATCCTCAGTGGAAAAGCCTGCTTGCATTTATGCTATATATATATCCCTCATAACTTTGCATACCTCCATCAAATCTTCCTTCATTCTTTTCTGTACCTAGAAATAAAGACCTAACCTATTCAACCTTTCCATTTAGATTAGGTCCTCAAGTCCTGGCAATGTTCTTGCAAAGATGTCACCCTGCCTAGACTGGCAGTGTAGGCTCTGACAGGACAATGATGTCATTCTCTACCCATCTACCTCTCCATTGCATATGTTTCAAATACTGAACCAACTGTGATGTGCAATTTACTGTATGAAACTGCTCCCACAGTCCTTTCAGACAGCCGATTCTATATCACGACTCACTAAGTGAAGAAACACTTCTGTCTTCCTCCTGGAATTTTTCACAAGATATCTTAAAAAATCTGATTGCCAAACATTCTGTTGGGCTTCATGAGTCGAAACAAGGAAAATGTGTCCCTTGACGAGAGCAAAGAAAGCATAGTCTTGAAAAGTAAAGGTAGACCATTCAGAATTATGAATTCATTTCTTCATTCAGTGTGCAGTGAATCTTTGGAACAGCATTCCCAAAACTTCTGTGGAGGCTCAGATACTATAGTGCACTATAACTTTATTATTTAGCACCTGGAGATGGGGGCATTGGGTCTTACCTCAAACCATTCCTTCATCAGCAAAGAACTATCTCAGTGTTTCCTTCAATATATGCCAACCCACCCATGAATGTTTTGAACTCTTCATGGACTGCTGCTGTTCAGAGAGGTGGCTCTTCCCCACTCTGTTCAGGGCAATTGTGGATGCACATTAAGCAGTGACCTTGTCAGTGATGCCAATATACTACTCAAAGTAAAAGAAGATGTGTATAGGAAACATTTTATTTTGTTTCCATCCAGATAATGAATGTAAACAGACTGATTGTAGTTTGAGAACTTGTACTAAGCATGTAGAAGGAGGCTAACCACACAGCAAGATGCAAATTCACACTCGGCTGCACACCCATGAAGTCAGAGAGACAGCCCTTTGTGCTAATGTGACCAGGAAATACGATCCAATCTCAATCCATTGACCAGCCTCTGACCCATAATTCTCTAAACCTTTCCAATCCATGTACCTGTCCAACTTTCTTTTAGAAGTTATTGTAATACCTGCTTGAATCACTTCCTCTGACAGTACATTCCACATACATGCTAACTTCTGTGTAAAATGGATACTCCTCAGATTCCTGTTAAATCACTCACCTTTCACCTTAAATATGCCTTCTAATTCTTGATGCCCCAAACCCATGAGAAAGACTATGTGAATTCACCTTATCTATGTCTCTCATGATTTTCTGCATGGGGGGGGGGGGGGAAGAAACTCTAAGTAACTAGATGTAGAAAGGTAAAGAAGCCCCAAAGACCATTCAGTCCAACCAGTCTGTGTTGGCTTTGTCCTGTGGACCATCTTTGCTAGTTGAGAGCAGGCAAGTGAATAAGACTGTAAGACCACAAGATGTAAGAGCAGAATTGGACCATTTGGCTCATCAACTCTGCTCCACCATTTCATCATGGCTGATCTATTTTTCCCTCATTCCCAATTGCCTGCTTTCTCCCCATAACCCTTTATGCCCTGACTAATCAAGAATCTATCAACCTGCCTTAAAGATACCAATGACTTGGCCTCTACAGTCACCTTTGGTAGGAATTCCAGAGATTCACTAGCCTCTGGCCAAAGAAATGTCTCCTCTTCTCCATTTTAAATGGATGTCCCTCTATTCTGACATTATGTCTCCTCTTCATGGCTCCCCAGCAAGCATATTCACCATATCCACTCTTTCAAGACCTTTCAACATTCGATAGGTTTCAATTAGATCCCCACTCATCCTCCTCAATTCCAGTAAGCACAGGCCCAGAGCCATCAAACACTCCTCATATGATAAGCTATTCAATCCCAGAATCATTTTCATGAATCTCCTCTGAAATCTTTCCAGTGTCAGCACATCCTTTCTTAAATAAGGGGCCCAAAACTGTTCAGAAATCTCCAAGTGAGGCCTCACCCAGAGCCTTATAAAGCCTCAATAGTAGCATAGTAGCGTAGCAGTCAGTATAATGCTTTAGAGTACCAATGAACCAGGTTCAATTCCCACCACTGTCTGTAAGTAGGGGGCATGTTTCCTCTGTGGGTGTGAGGGTTTCCTCCTGGTGCTCAAGACTCTTCCCACCTTCCAAAGACACAGGGAGAGGGCTAGTGAGTTATGCTGGCCTCAGAAGCATGGCGACATTTGTGAGCTAACTCCAGCACATCCTCAAACGACATTAGTTGTTGATGCCAAAACAATGCATTTCACTCTGAGTATCTACATGAGATAAAGCCAACCTTTTTGCAACCGATGAACATCATGATGGATACACCAATAAAGTAAACCCTCACATTTCAGCAAAAGGTATCATATCAAAGTGGGAGTAGTGTTGCAAAGTTCATCCTAAACCCTCTTCCTCGGCCTCTGCTACCATTGCAGACCAGATACTGAACGGTTAGTGATGTGGTCCGCCATTTTAGATTTTCCCGTAAAGTTGCTGAACAAATAGACCTTGAGCTTGTCCATCTATCAGGTGTTTCAGTTCACTGTTTGATTACTTGTGTCATTAATCTACATAGCTTCTCTACATGAATTTAACAGCTATTGATGTTGAGTCAAATATTCATTGATGGATTTTTTAACCTGTAACTATTCAAGGATGAGATTAAGCCTCTTTTCTGCATGCCCATCACCTCTATTGGGCCATAAGTCATTGACAACAGCTTCACCAGGGTCCTCTGTCCTGGGCCGCTCTTTCAGGTTGTCCACAGGTGTAGCCCACCTTCTTGGTGTATCCTTCCTCTACCAGGACTGAAGACTTTGGAGCTTCTGATGGCATTTCTGTAACACTGGGATTTTACAAGATGGAATTGCTAGCCCCATGTACAAAACTCCTCCCTTCATAGCTGGGCTTAAGAACATCAATGGCAGAGCTGAGAAAAAATGTTAGATCACCTAATAAACTGGCTAGCAGAGTTGAATAGCTCCTACATATAGTACAAAGTTCAAAGTAAATTTATCATCAAAGTACTTATACTGTACATCACTATAAACTACCTGGAGATTCACTTTCTTGTGGGCATTCACAGTAGATCCACAGGGCTCGGTATTGGGAACACAGCTGTTAACGATTTACATAAACGATTTAGATGAAGGCATTGAGAATAAAATCAACAAGTTTGCTGATGATACTAAGCTGGGTGGCAGTGCGACATGTGATGAGGATGTTAGGAGAATTCAGGGTGATTTGGATAGGCTTAGTGAGTGGGCAGATACTTGGCAGATGATGTTTAATGTGAATAAGTGTGAGGTTATCCACTTTGAGAGTAAGAACAGGAAGGCAGATTATTATCTGAACAGTGTAGAGTTAGGTAAGGGAGAAATACAAAGAGATCTAGGACTACTTGTTCATCAGTCACTGAAGGTGAATGAGCAAGTGCAGCAGGCAGTGAAGAAGGCTAATGAAATGTTGGCCTTTATTACAAAGGGAATTGAGTACAAGAACAAGGATATTCTTTTGCATTTGTACAGGACCCTGGTGAGACCACACCTGGAGTATTGTGTACAGTTTTGGTCTCCAGGGTTAAGGAAGGACATCCTGGCTGTAGAGGAAGTGCAGCGTATATTCACAAGGTTAATTCCTGGGATGTCCGGACTGTCTTACACAGAGAGGTTAGAGAGACTGGGCTTGTACATGCTGGAATTAAGGAGATTGAGAGGGGATCTGATTGCAACATATAAGATTATTAAGGGATTGGACAAGATAGAGGCAGGAAATATGTTCCAGATGTTGGGAGAGTCCAGTACCAGAGGGCATGGTTTGAGAGTAAGGGGTTGGTCATTTAGGACAGAGTTAAGGAAAAACTTCTTCTCCCAGAGAGTTGTGGGGGTCTGGAATGCACTACCTCGGAAGGCAGTGGAGGCTAATTCTCTGGATGCTTTCAAGAAGGAGCTAGATAGGTATCTTATGGATAGGGGAATCAAGGGATATGGGGACAAAGCAGAAACCGGGTATTGATAGGAGATGATCAGCCATGATCTCAGAATGGCAGTGCAGGCTCGAAGGGCCGAATGGTCTACTTCTGCACCTATTGTCTATAGATAAACGGAAACACAATAGAATCAATGAAATACTACACAAAGGCATACAATCAACGTACAAAAGAAGACAAACTGAGCACATACAGAAAAAAGAAAAATAATAGTAGTAAATAAATAAGTAATCAATAACATTGAGAACATGAGTCTTAGAGTCTTTGAAAGTAAAACCAAATGTTATGGAATTATTTCAGTGATGAGGTAAGTGAAATTGTTCACACTGATTCCAGAGCCTGATGGTTAAAGGATAAACCAGGAAAACCAGATGACTATCTATAGTGTAAAGTATGTGTGTATATGAGGTTCTTGATGCAATGCTTCACAATCCTATGTTAATAAACAACCAAAAATAGTTTGACTTGCTGGTGTCTTATATGAGGTTCAAGAAGTCTGGCAAACATTCTTAAAGTCAGTTATGCAAATAAAATTGATTTGTTAGTTTCAATTACACATTACTTTGAGATTATTTATCAGCAAGATATGAAATATCTAGGTATTTAGCAGCTTAAAGGTAAAAATAAAACATTTTACGATTTGCAGAACAGAACATTTAAGCAGCATTGGCATAGTAATACACTTAAATTAATTTTAGCACTAAAAATTGTTTTGCCTGGTGAAGATAATTAAATTTTCTTTCACACATTCAGAGTAGAAACCACCAAAGCCACAAATGAATGTTGAACAACACACACAAAAAACCATAAGGCATAGAGCAGAAATAGGCCATTTGGCCCAGTGAGTCATTCCACTGAAGGAACTCAGTAAATCAGACTGCACCTGTGGTGGGGAAGAAGCAGTCAATGCTTTGGGCATTGAACTGAAACTTTTCATCAGAACTGAAAAGGAAGGGGGGAGAAGACAAAATAAGAAGATGGGGAAAGGTGAAGCAATACAAGCTGGAAAGTTATAGATGAAGCCAGATAGTTGGGGGGGGGGGAATGAAGTAAGAAGCTGGGAGGTGGAAATTGGAAAAGGTAAAGGGCAGAAGAAGATGGAATCTGATAGGAGAGGAGAGTGGACCAGGGGAGAAAGGGAAGGGGGAGGGTCACCAGTGGGAGGTGATTGACAGGTGAGGAAAAAAGAAAAGGTTTGGGGGAGGCAGAGGGCAGAGTGAGGAATTGAAGATAAGGGAAGTGGGAGAGGTAAAATTTGCCAGAAATCAATGTTTATGCCATCAGGTTGGAACACCAGACACAATGCTTATGCCACCAGACAGAATCAACATCACTGGCACTCAACGTCAGTAAGACCAAAAAATTGACTGTGGACATCCAGAAAGGGCAAGATGAGAGAACAGACCCCAGTCCTCATAGGGGGATCAGAAGTGAAAAGGGTAAGTAATTTCTAATTCCTGGATGTCAACATCTTTGAAGATCTATTCTGGACCAAACATGTCAATGCAGTTACAAAGAAGGCAAGACAGTGGTGTAAAAGTAAGTTTGAGGAGGCACTCACACATTTCTACAGATGAGCCATGAAGAGCATACCAACTGGCTGCATCACTGTCTGGTATGAGGGGAAATCAATGCACAGGATTAGAATAATCTGCAGAGAGTCGTAAACTCAGCCAGCTCTATCATGGGCACTAACCTCCCCAGCATCCAGGACACCTTCAAGGAGCGGTGCCTCAAAAAGGTTGCAACCTTCATTAAGGACACCCATCACTCAGACCATGCTCCCTTTTCATTGCTACCATCAGGGAGGGGTTACAGGAGCCTGAAGACACACACTCAATGATTCAGGAACAGCTTCTTTCCCACCACCATCAGTTTTCTGAATGAACATTGAACCTATGAACATTACCTCACTGCTTCTATAAATACTGCTTCTAAATAGTCATTTAGAAGTCACATAATTAGCTAAGTGGAAACCTGTGTGATGATTCAATTGATCATAGTAAAAATATACCTGTGTCTGGAAGGTGCATCTACATGTGAGTCAGTATCCTGGCAAACGCTACACCATGAAAACAAAAGAACACTTCTAGCAACTCCTTGAAGAGGTTATTTAAAAGCAAAAGTCAAGAGATGGATACAAGAAAATTTCCAATTCATTTTGAATATCCCTTGGAGTACAGGTAAGTCAATCATCAAAAACTGGAAATAATTTGGCACAGCTGTAAATATGCCTAGAGCAAGCTGTCCTCAAAAACTGAGTGACTGTACAAGAAGGGGACTAGTGGGGGAGTCCACCAAGAAACCAATGACAACTCCGGGGGAGTTACAAGTTTTAGTGGCTGAGATGGGAGAGACTGTGCATACAACAGCTGTTGCCCGGGTGTTTCACCAGTTGCAGCTTTCTGGAAAAGTGGCAAAGAGAAAGCCACTGTTTAAAACACTCACATGAAATCTCAGCTAGAGTTTGCCAAAAGGCATGCAGGAAATTCTGAAGTCAGCTGGAAGAAGGGTCTATGGTTTGATGAAACCAAAATTGAGCTTTTTGACCATCAGACTAAACGCTATGTTTGGTGTAAGCCAAACACTGCACATCATCAAAAACAGAGCATCCCTACCATGAAGCACTGTGTGCCTGCATCATGCTGTGGGGATGCTTCACTATATCAGGCCATCGAAAGCTGGAGAAGGTAGAGGGTAAAATGAATGCAGCAAAATATAAGGCGGCCATGAATTCCTTCGAATCCGAGCAAAGCTCCGACCTTTGCTCCCAATGCATGGTGCCCAGGCCAGGGACTTCCACCCAAAGGAGAGATAATGATGGGCACACTTTCATGATGTGAAGGAAACTAGGACGGCTGAAGTTTGATTACTAAAGAGCATTGGGTGAGGAAGCCGTAGCAAGATATAGGTCACCGTCAAATCTCTCTGGGATTGGGAGATGTACTGGCTCCACAAAGTGACCGACTGGCTCTCCCGAGGGATTCTGACTTCCTCCTTTTGAAAACTGATGAGCGGAAACCTGGAGATTGTGAATCTCCAGGCTCCGTCTGAAAATCCTCTTGCTGTGGCTGGCCACAGCTGATGAAAGACTCCGATACCTCTCTGGGTCCATGTTGGCTCAGTTTTACTGAGATGAGAAACCTGGACAAGAATGGTTAGGAGCCAAATGCTGAAGCATCTGAGGCAAGGATTGAGACATGGTATAATACTGGAATAGGATCTGAGCACAAACAAAATGCCAGACAATATCTCTAGCTGGGCTTACAATTGAGCACTGAAACTTGTTTAGATGCTCCTTCGAAACTGAATTCTTGGTGCCAAAACATTATTGCCCAGTAGCGAGACAGTCCTGAACACTTAAAAGGACTGCAACAGTTACTCATACTCTGAAGAGTTAGAACATCTCAACCCCAAGAGCTGGTGTGGTTGGCTGCGTCTCCTAACAGAGAAAGCATAAGATTTTTCGATCCAGGGGAGGTGGGACCTGTACCGAACGGACAGTTTGCACCTGAACTGAAGGAGGACTAATATCTTAGCAGGAAGGTTTGTTAATGCTGTATGGTGGGGCTTAAACTAGAGTTGCAGAGGGGTGGAAGCCAGACTCCCAGAACATTTAACGGAGAGGATGTGGAGGCAGATGTTGATAAGATCTCAGACAAAGTCAAGAATCAGATGATGGGGCTATATTACTGACCATCTAACAGTCTAAGGGATTTAGAGGAACAAATTTGTAGAGAGATCACAGATTGTTGTAAGACACATAAGATTGCTATAGTAGGTGATTTTAACTTTCTAAATACTAACAGGGAATCCCATACTGTAAAAGGACTAGATGGGATAGACGCTGTCAAATGTGTTCCGGAAAGTTTCCCTCATGGGTACGTAGAAGTCCCAATGACAGAGCATGTGATACTGGATCTGCTATCAGGGAATGAGACAGGGCAGGTGACAGAAGTTTGTATAGGGGAACAATTCACATACAGTGACCACAATGCCATTAGTTTCAAAGTAGTTAAGCAAAGAGATAGGTCCGGTCCACAGGTTGAGATTCTAAATTAGAGAAAGGCCATTTTTAATGGTATCAGAAATGATCTGGCAAATGTGGATTAAGACAGGCTGTTTTCTGACAAAGGTTTACTTGGAAAGTGGAAGGTTTTCTAAACTGAAATTTGAGAGTACAAAGCTTGCAAGTGCCTCTCAGAATAAAAGGTAAAGATAACAAGCATAAGGAACCTTGGTTTTCAAGAGATATGAGACCCTGGTTAAGAGAGTAAAAAGGAGGTGCAGAGCAGGTATAGCCAAGAAGGAACAAAAGAAATGCTTATGGAGTATAAGAACTGCAAGAGAACACTTAAGAAAGAAATCAGGAAGGTTAAAAGAAGGCTTGAAGTTCTCTAGCAGACAAGGTGAAAGAGAATCTTAAGGGATTCTACAGATAAGTTAAGAGCAAAAGGATTGCAAGGGACAATATTGGTCCTCAGGAAGACCAGAATGGTAATCCATGTGTGGAGCCAAAGCAAATGGGGGAGATCTGAAATGCATCCTTTGTATCTGTATTTACTCAGGAGATGGACACAGAGTCTGTGGAAGTGAGGCAAAACAGTATCAACTTTATGGACCTTGTACAGATTACAGAGGAGGAGGTGTTTGCTGTCCTGAGGCAAATCAGGGTGGATAAATCCCCAGGGCCTGAAAAGGTGTTCCTTTGGGCTCTGTGGCAGTCAAGTGCAGAAATTACCATGGCTCTAGCAGAGATATTTAAAGCATCCTTAATGACAAGAGAGGTACAGAGGATTGGAGGATAGCCAATGTTGTTCCACTGTTTAAAAAAAGGCTCTAAACAGGAAGCAGGAAATTATAGACTAATGTGTCTGATATCATTTGTGGGAAAGTTATTGGAAAGTACTCTAAGGGACTGGATATATAAGAATTTGGATGGACATGGACTGATTGAGAATAGTCAGCATGGCTTTGTGTGTGGTAGGTCATGTCTCATCAATCTTATAGAGATTTTCAAGGAAGTTATCAGGTAAATGGATGAAGGCAATGCAGTGGATGTTGTCTACATGGACTTTAGTAAGTCATTTAACAAGGTCCCACATGAGAAGCTAGTCAAGAAAGTTCAGTCACTCTACATTCAGGATGAGGTAGTAAATTGGATTAGACACTGTCTTCGTGGGAAGAGCCAGAGAGTAGTTGCAGAGGTTTGCCTCTCTGTCTCAGGTCCTGAGGCTGGTGGTGTGCTACAAGAATCAGTGATGGGCCCTTTGTTGCTTGTCACCTATATCATGTCAATGATCTGGATGATAATCTGGTTAACTGCTCAGCAAATTTGAGGATGACACCAAGTTTGGAGTGTAGTAGACAGAGAAGCAGGCTATCATAACTTGCAGAGGTGTCTACATCAGCTGGAAAAATTCGCTGAAAGGTGGTAGATAGAACTTAATGCAGACAAGTGTGAGGTTTAGCACTTTGGTAGGACCAACCAGGGTAGGTCCTACACAGTTAAAGGTAGGGCAAAGAGGAGTGCAGTGTAACAAAGGGATCTGGGAATACAGGGACATAATTCATTGAAAGTGGCATCATGAGTAAATTGGGTTGTAAAGAAAGCTTTCAGCACAATGACCTTCATAAATCAATGTATAGAAGATGAGATGTTATGTTGAAGTTGTATAAAATGGTGGTGAGGCCTAATTTAGAGTATTGTGTGTAGTTTTGGTCTCCTCCCTGCAGGAAAGATGTAAATAATGTTGAAAGAGTACAGAAAAAATTTACAAGGATCTTGCCAGGTCTGAAGGACCTGAGTTATAAGGAAAGATTGAATAGGTTAGGATTGTATTCTTCATAATGTAGAGGATTGAGAGGAGATTTGATAGAGGTATACAAAATTACGAGGGGCATAGACAGGGTAAATGCAAACAGGCATCTTCCACTGAGGTTGGGTGGGTCTACAATCAGAGGTTATGGTTTAAGGTGAAATGTGAAAAGTTTAATGGAAACATGAGAGACAACTGCTTCACTCAGAGGCTCATGAGAATGTGAAATGATTTGCCAGCTCAAGTGGTCCATGTGAGCTCAATTTCAATGCTTAAGAGAAGTTTGGATTGGTACGTCAATGGTAGGGATATGGAGGACTATGGTCCCCTTGCAGGTCAATGGGAGTAGGCAGTTTTAATGATTTTGGTATGGAGTAGGTGGGCCAAAGGGCCTGTTTCTGTGCTGTACTTCTCTATGACACTATGACTCTATGATTCAGAGATTGAGTGCAGAGCGGGCTCTTCCGCCCAATGAGCCACGCCACCCAGCAACCCATCTATTTAATCCTAGCCTAATTACAGCTCAATTTGCAATGCGCAATTAACCTACTGACTGGTATGTCTTTGGAATGTGGGAGGCAACCAGAGGACCCAGAGGAAACCCACACACACATGGGAAGGACATTCAAATTTTTTACAGATGACAGATGAATTGAATTCTGAACTCCAGAACGTCTTGAGCTATAATAGTGTCACACCAACTGCTTCTCCACACCAAGGAAATTGAAGCTGCAATTTCATAAACGGTCATATATTTGTCCTTCACACAATGTGTTCACTTGCTCTGCTTGGTCTATACGTAGATAAACATCTTCTCCTGACCACTATATCACTCTTGTTTACATATGCTTCCAAGTTCCTTATACAATGTCCTACCATAGCAAATTGCTTGGAAACCACCCCCACCAATGTTTTCTGCCTTTTGCTGCTTCTTTGTTCCACCCAAACTGGTCCTAGTTCCAAGCTAAGATCTAATACACTCTGCTCACGCATGACTGCATGGCCAAACACCTGAATAATCACATTGTCAGGTTCATCGATGACATAGCAGTGGTGGAGCTCATCAAAAACAATGCTGAGACAGCCTACAGAGAGGAGGTGGAAGAGTTTGAGCCCCAGTGCCTGGCCAATAGCCTTTTCCTTAATGTCAAATAGACGAAGGAGATGGTTATCGACTTCAGGACAACTCGCACCGCTCACACCCCATTCACATTGGTGGCACAGCCGTAGAAACATCAAGCAGTTTAAAACAATTGGGACATCTTGCACAATCTCTCATACATTATACACAGTCAGGAAAACTCATGAATGTCTCTACTTTCTGAAGAGGCTGAAAAGAGCTGGACTATGCACATCTATACTTACATTATTCTACAGATGTGCAGTAGAGAGCTTCCTAACAAGTTGCGTTTCTGCTTGGGATGGAAACTGTACCGTGGTGGACAGGAAGGTTCTACAGCAGACAGTCAAAACTGCGCAATACATCTCTGGCACCAACCTGCCCACCATCAAATGTATATATTCAGAAAGTTACTGGAGAAGGACCAGTTACATCATGAAGGATCCCATTCACCCTGCTCATGAAGAGCCTGTCCCACTCTCATCAAGAAGGAGACTACGTAGCATCCACACCAAGACCATTAGACTCCAACACAGTCACTTTCCCCAAGCAGTAATGCTGATTAAGATCCCCACCTGGTAACCCACCCTCCCATATCCCCAATCACCATTACTTCAGCATTTCCTGCCACGCTCACTTTATGTACAGGCACTCCTGTGTCTAACATCACTTCATGAATATACAATCAATCTATGTATATAAGCTATCTGAGGTATTTTTATTTATTGTGTTTTTTTATTATTCAAAGTTCAAACTTAGTGCATTGACTATCAAAATATGTATACATTATACAGCCTTGAGATTCATCTCCTTACAGGTAGCCAGGAAACAAAAAAAAACAAAAAAAGACCATCAAACACCCAATGTGCAGAGATAAAAAACAAATTGTGCGAACAATGTAAGTAAGCAAATAGTATTCAGAACTAAAGTTTTAGAAAAGTGAGTCCAGATGATGGAGTAGGTTGCTTTCTTTCTTGGAAAGTTGACAGAGCTGTTTTCAGAAGATGAAGGAAGCCAATACTGTTTGGATAATAAGGGAGCTGGGTAATAACAATGAAGGGTAATGACAATGCTTCTCCGAGGATCATCATCTTGTGCTGGTGGAGAGGCTCGTGAGTTCCTGAGACCCTGAGAGTGATGCTGTCTGGAGTTCAGCTCCTGGTAGGGTCACCTTGGCGGTAATGTCAATAGGGAGTTCCTAGAAGAAGAACTATACAATGGTGGAGCTGGCAGAAGATGATGACACAATACTGCAGCGGTGAAGACAGAGGAAGGCTGCAGCAGTGAAGAGTCCCTCGTCATCTTGCACTCCACGGCACTGGAGACTGACCCCAATCTGTGGAGGACATCAGCCTTCCACATTACACAAAGGTAAGGGAATAACCCCTTAGGAGAGCATCATACTTGACTGGCGATTACACTACTGATAATAATGGCCTCAACAGTTGTCACTGCTGGCTTCTTGGTTCTTGCAAAAAACACACACAAGCTTTGCAAAGCGTAGAGTGGATTATCCAAACATTGGAGTGGCAAACATGGCTTTCAAAAACATGTCTGCACACGATACGCCTTCCTGGAGATGTCCCAGCTGGAAGGAAAACAATTTGCAGAGCTCAATTGTCTCATTGCTGGATACAAAGGGATAATTTCACATTATTAGAGCAATTCTTATTGAAAGCCTTTTCCTTTCCTTCCTGCAACGCCTTGTAGCTCTGCTGTGAATAGCATTACAGACAATTGAGGCAGGTTAGTGTTTTCCTAGAAACAAGTTTGTTCTTCACCCCCATTATCTGTAAATCGCCTGCACTTGTCCTTAGTTTGAACTTTAGAAATCTATGTTTATTTTTCTTACTAAGTTCCTTCTGGCCTAAAATGACTTACATCCACATCATTTCTGTGGATTCTGTGGTCACTGAGGCCAATGTGGGAACCATGGATTCTTCCAGAGTGGGGCAGGATGTACCTGATGAACGTGAGTAGTTTTTGAGTTGACACACTTCTACAATGGGGTCTATGTTGCTTGAGAACTGGTGCAAACACAATAACTTGAGTCTTAAGGTGGACAAGACTAAAGAGATGAGTGTGGACTTCAGGAACTACAACACCCATCCAAGTTACCCAACAGAGTGTAACGTAAACCTCAGTACTGGGGATGTTCACTCAAGAGACGATTGAACTATTTGTCCTCACAGTGGCATTATGGAGACACCACTGCTAATATTTTTCCAGTGGCTTCTTTAGGTACAGGAGCCTCATGACCTACATCACCAGGTTCAGGAACAGTTGTTATCCCTCAACCATCGGACTCTTGAGCCAGCAAGATAACTTTATTCAACTTCGCTCGTCCCATCACTGAACAGTTCCCATAACCTATAGACCCACTTTCAAGGACTCTTCATCTCATGTTCTCAATACTTATTTATTTATTTTTTAACTTTTTTTTTATTATTTCTCTTTTTCATTTTTTGCATCTGCACAGTTTATTGCCATTTGCACACTGGTTATCTGCCCTGTTGGGTGAGGTCTTTGATTGATGCTATTATATTTCTTGGATTTATTGAGTATGCCTTCAAGAAAGTGAATCATAGGGTTGTATATGGTGAAATATATGTACTTTGATAGTAAATTTAGTTTTTACTTTGAACTTTGAGATAGTCCATACCTCAGAAACGTATAGAGGCAGCAGGGCACAGATCACTGCACAGCAAACTTTGGAAGAACAACATATTTCAGATGTTGGAATCTGGAGCAAAGTAAATATTGCAGAAAAAGCTTACTTATGAGATAATGTTCTTGGGTTCCGGGACCGTTCATAGATCTCATAGTGGAGAGGAAGAAGATGCTCCTGATTCATTAAGCATAGGTCTTCAGGTTTCTGTGCTTCCTTCCTAAAGACAGCGATGAGACTAGGGCTTGTCACAAATAGTGAGTGTCCCCAGTGATGAATGCCACCTTCTTGAGGCAGCGCCTCTTGAAGATGTCCCCGATGATAGAGAGGGTTGTGCCCATGAGGGAGCTGGTTAAGTCTACAACTCTCTGCAGTCTCTTGTGATCCTGTACTCTGGAGCCTCCATACCAGGCTGTGATGTAACCAGTCAGAATGCTCTCCACCATACACCTGCAGAAATTTGTGAGAGTCTTTGATAACATACTGAATCTTCACCAGCTCCTAACAATGAAGAAAATGAGATGTAACAATCCAGTAAGGAAAATTGATTAAAAAATAATTTGGGACAATAACTCTGCCTTGTTTAACACCAGTCTTCACAAGAACAATTAATTGTAGGCCTTTTGGTTATATCATGGCTGGCATACCACCGTGGCTCAAGAGTAAAGTAGAGATAGATCTTGACGACTGGGTTGGAAGTGAGTGTTTCATGTCTGGAGTCAGTAGCCTTACTGAGGTCAAGAAAGCCATGTCTAGTGAATCAGAATCAGAATCAGGTTTAATATTGTTGGCATATGTCATGAAATGTGCTGTTTTGTAGCAATAGTACAATAATAAAACTATAAATTAAAATAAGATGTATAGATAATAAAATAGATTAAATAACCAGCACAAAAAGAGGGGGAAAAATAGTGAGGTAGTGTTCATGGATTCATTGTTCATTCAGCTATCTGACAGCAGAGGAGAAGAAGCTGTTCCTGAAATGTGTGTATGTGTTTTCAGGCTCCTGTGCCTCCTCCTTGATGGTAGCAATGAGAAGAGGGCATGTCCTGGGTGATGTTCTTAATGATGAATGCTGCTTTTCTGAGGCATCTCCTTTTGAAGATGTCCCGGATGCTGGGGAGGCTAGTGCCCATGATGGAGCTGGTTGTGTTTGCAAATTCGTGCAGCTTTTTCCGATCCTGTACAAAGGCCTCTCTGTACCAAACAGTGATGCAACCAGTTAGAAAATTGTGAGTGTTTTTCTCCTAATGAAATATAGCTGTTGTTATGCCTTCTCTGTAATTGCATCAATATGTTGGGCTCAGGATAGACCATCAGAGATGTTGACACCCAGGAACTTTAAACTTCTCACTTTTTCCACTGCTTTTCCCTCAATGAGGACTTCCCCTTCCTGAAGTCCACAATCAATTCCTTGGTCTGACAGACACTGAATACAAGGTTGTTGTTGTAACACCACTCAAACAGCTGATCTATCTCACTTCTCGTTACCATTTGAAATTCTGCCAACAATAAGTGTGTTGTCAGCAAATTTATAGATGCCATCTGAGCTGCATGTAGCTGGAGGTAGGGCGAAGTCAAGATGGTGCTAAATGGCAACTGCTTTGGTTGCATGTTCAGAAACAGCTCTATTTCTATCTTTGATAACTCCTTTTTTTCCTTTCAAGGTTCTTTTGAAGACCCTGATTGGAGTTACACTCTGACTTTGGTTCTCTGTGGGAATGGGACCTGCTCTCAGGGCCTCATGGCTGGCTGCTTTTTGATATCCCAAGGACTCGGCCTTGAAGATGAGCATGCCCTCAGGATTCCGGTTTTTCTTGGGTCTGGGGATGTACTGATCCTAGGCCGGTGCCCCTGACTGAAACGTTGCAGGAGAACACGGAACATCGGGAGCAGCGGGGTAGCTGCCGGGGGTTGAGTGCCCAGATTGCTGCACCTTTTTGGTGCCAACTCACTGGAGCAGTGCTTGGAAAAAGCGATGCAACAGACTTTTAATATCATAAAAACAGCGAGTTGTTTGTTATGTCTCCCTTTTCACTGTGAAACAGGGACACCTCTTTTTCCTGTATTAGGGAGAGAGAGAGAGCCTGCGGTATGTCGAATTACCGGGTGAACGAGTAGTCTTTGCGGTACTGCATGTCTGTGTCTTTATTGATGCTTTGCTGCACACTGGAGTGCCCGGTGGTGGGTGCCGATGCTTTTTTGCTGGTGGGGGTGGGGGGGGGGGGTTCACTGCCTTGTTGCTGCTTGTGTGTGGGAGGGGAGCTGAGGGGGCTTTGGGGTTATAAGGTTTTAACCGTCATTCTTTCGTTGGGGAACTCCTCTGTTTGCGATGTTTGCAAAGAGAAAGAATTTCAGGAAGTATATTATGTACATTTCCCTAACACTACACGTACCTATTGGATCTATTTAACAGCTGTGCTGTGGGAATAGAGAGAGTAGAGCAGTGGGCTAAGCATATATACGTGAGGGGCACCAGTGTTGATTGTCAGCAAAGTGGAGACCTTATTTCTGATCTGCACAGACTGTGGTCTCATGAAGAGGAAATCAAGGATGGAATTGCAGAAGGTGCTACAGAGGCTCAAGGTTTGGAGCTTGTTGATCAGAACAAAGGATATGATTGTGTTCAGTGCTGAGCTGTAGTCAATAAACAGCAATCTGACCTTATTTGTGTAGGTGATCCAAGGCTGAGTGAAGAGCTGGTGAGATTGCATCTGCAGTAGACCTGTTGTGGCAAAAGCCAAATAGTAGCAGGTTCAGGTCCTTGCTTAGACTAGATGATATTAGTCACTCTGTTCCCCTTGGTCACTGGTATGATTGTCACCCTTCTGAAACAGGTGGAAACCTCCAAATGCAGCAGTGAGAGATTGAAGATGTCCTTGAACACTCCTGCAGTTGGTTGGCACAGGTATTTTGAGCCTTACTGGGTACACTGTCAGTGCCTGACACCTTGTGAGCCTTCACCTCTTGAAAAATGTTCTGATGTTGCCCTCCAAGACAGAGATCACAGAGCCACCAGATGCTGCAGGGATTCACATAGGACTAGTTTTATTCTCCATTTCAAAGTGTGTATAAAAAGTGTTGACGTCATCTGGGGGTGAAGCATCACAGCCATTCATGATATTAGATTTTATTTTGTTGGAAGCAATGGTCTGCAAGCCTTGACAGAGCTGGCATGCATCCAGTTCTATTTCTTGCCTCATTCGGAATTGTTACTTTTTGTCTTAAAGTAGTTTTCTGTAGTTGTACCTGGACTTTCTGTATAGTTCTAGATCACCAGTCTATATGCCACAGAGCTAACCCTCAGCACACTATGCTCCTGGTTTATCTTGTGACTTTTGGCTTGGGTATGCCTGGTATGTTTCTGAAGGCACACACGCACCTGATGAAGTCAGAGACAACTGTGGCATATTCATTCAAATTCAAAGATGAATCCCTGAATATTGTTCAGTCCACTGACTCAAGGTGGCGAGTGCTGCTCCCTGCATTATTCTTCAACTAGATGACCAGTGAAGTGATGACCACAATTGGAGCTCTTAAAGCAGCAGGTTTTCTGTGAACTAACACTCTCTCTCTCTCTCCCCCTCTCTCTCTCCCTCTCTCTCTCTCTCTCTCCCTCTCTCTCTCTCTCTCTCTCTGCCCCCCCCTCTCTCTCTCTCTCTCTCTCTCTCTCTCTCTCTCTCTCTCTCTCTCTCCCTCTCCCTCCCTCCCTGAAATTGCAACTGTTTAGTTCCCTCCATAAATGCTGCCTGCCCTACTAAGTTCCTCCAGTATTTTAAGTGTTCATTCCCAGCATCTGCAGAATCTCCTGTTTCACTAGTTAGTTAGGAAACTCCACACTGAAGGGTTGATAAATATAACCATTTCAGCTGAAGGCACAAAGTCAGTGCAAGTGAAGCTTTTGACCAACTAATCATTTTCGTTGTAATTTCTGTGACTGATCATAAATCACATTTTTCCTTATGAATAATTCAGTCTGTCTTGGTGATGGAAGCAAGCACCATTAAACATTAGATTCTCTGCTGGGTAAGTAGTCTAATGAAAACCACAAATGCTGAACAAACTCAGCCAGTCAAGCAGCATCCGTGAAAAGAGTGACTAGTCAATATTTTGGGTCTGTGACTGCATCAGAAATGCGAGATGTGTAGAGGAGTTACAGTTTTCGAAGCACAGCTGGAAAGAGGAAGGAAGTGTAAAAGAAAATACAATTTTTTAAAAAAAAATAGGGTAATGAGGAGCAGGCTTATAATGTTTACATTTCTATAAGTTAACCAAGTTCAGGAACAGTTATTACCCTTCAGCAATCAGGCTTCTGAACCAGTGTGGAAAATTCACCTCAACACTGAACTGACTCAATGGACTACCAACTCATTTTAAAGGATTCTACAACTCATGTTCTCAGTATAATTTAATGATTTATTTGTTTGTTTGTCCATTTGTTTATTTATTTGATTATCTATCTGTTTATTTATTAATGTTTTTGTAATTTCACGATTTGTCTTCATTTGCACGTTGGTTGTTTATCAGTCTTTGTGTGTAGTTTTTCAGTAATTCTATTGTGTTTCTTTGTTATATTGTGAACATCTGCAAGAAAGTGAATCTCAGAGAAATATAGGTGATATATACATACTTTGAATAAACTAACTTCGAACTTTGACGTTTATGAGACAAAGATAAGGTGGATGGTAGCCGTCTTTTCCCCAGGACAGGGGAGCCCAAAACTGGAGGGCATAGACTTAGAATGAAAGGGAAAATATTTCACAGTCAGAATAGGAAGCTGCAGTACATTGCAATATACAATAAAACTATAAATTGCAATTAAAAATATATAGTAAAAATTAAATTAACTAAGTAGTGTAAAAAAGTAAATGCTGAGGTCGTGTTAAGTCTCTGGAACAAGCTGCCAGAGGATGTGGGTGAGGCATCATTTAAGAAGATCTTGCATAGGTACATTTTGGGCAGATGGGCTCATCAGCTGTGGCTGGCAGCTCATCTAGGAGAAGGAAAATTTCGACCTCAAACCTTCACTGCCTTGCGGCTACAGCCAGTCATGGGGAAGGCTTCGGGAGTAAACCCTGAGGAAAATTCCAGAGCAGGAGCCCCTAAGGCTGTCGTACATTGAGTTCAGCACTGGATGGCAACTCTTGCAGTGCAGCTGGTGCCAGTTTGTATTGGTCTCTGCTGTCCCTTTGAGTAAATAAGTTCTGATGCATGGGGGAGCCTGCTGCAAGGGAAACAGCTTGCTCTCCTTGTTATACAGCCCTGGCTTGCATATCTAGACAGCTGGGACCCACCATCCATGGTCAACCCTGCCCAATGGAGGTTTCAGTGGGGTAGGTAGATGGAGGGGCTGGGCTCAGAGGGACATGCACAAAACACAGGAAATTGGCGCTAGATGGGTGGGCATGGTTGTCAGTATGAGCTGGTTGGGCTAAGGAGTTCTGCTCCTTTGTTCAATAATTCCATGACTGTAGAGAAACTATTTACAACAGATCAGGTGATAAGGAGTATGAGTGCTGACTGTTAACAGGACACCTTCAAGTTCAAGTTCAAGTTTATTGCCATCTGACTGTACATATATACAACCAAATGAAACAATGTTCCTCCAGACCATGGTGCATCCACAAAACTGAAGACCATAAGATGTAGGAGCAAAATTAGACCATTTGGCCTGTTCAGTCTGCTCCGCCATTCAAACATGGCTGATCCTTTTCTCCTTCCTCAGCCCCACTCCCCAGCTTCCTACCAATAACCTTTGATGTCAAGTCTGATCAAGAACCTATTAAGCTCTGCCTTAAATACACCCAACAACCTGGCCTCCACAGCTGCCTGTGGTAATAAATTCCATAAATTCACCACCCTCTGGCTAAAGAAATTTCCACACATCTCTGTTTTAAATGAATACCCCTCTATCCTGAAGCTGTGCGCTCTTGTCCTAGGCCGGGGGTCGGCAACCCGCGGCTCCGGAGCCGCATGTGGCTCTTTTACGTCTGTGCTGCGGCTCCCTGTTGCTTTGGGAAATAATTGGTTGTGGCGACCCTTTTCCTGGCACATCCGAACCGACTCACAATTAGATAGCCTACGGGGGTTTGCGAGCACAGAGCTTTGGAGCCTCTGCGCCATGGGGGGCAGGTTGAGGGAGGCTTAAAAGTGAGGCTGAAGATTTCGAATAAAGTTTTTTCCTTCGACTGCAGTTACCGACTCCGTGTCGTAATTTTAGCGCTGCGTGTAGCACACCGCTACATGGTCAGTATTTAATTAAAATGTATTTTATGTTAGTTTGTTAGTTTTTGAAATGTAAATCTAAATTTGAAGATTATGGTGATCTTGTACAATCTAAATAAGACTTTGTGGCGACCCATTTCCTGACACATCCGAACCGGCTCACAATTAGCCAGCGTTCAGGCTAAGGGAGATAGCCTACGGGGGTTTGTGAGTACGTGTCTTTTGCAGCATCCGCGCCCATGGGGGGGCGGGTTGAGGGAGGCTTAAAAGCAAGGCTGTTTAGTTCAAATAAAGCTATCTTTGACTGCAGTTTACTGACTGCGTGTAGCACACCGCTACAACGTGTTTTTATCGCTGGCTGTCCAGAGGGGAGGTGCTGAAACGCTTTGTCGCGTGTCTGGAAGAAGTGAAAACTTTCCTGGGCAGCAAAGGGCTCACCTTTCCTGAGCTGGAACAGCCAGAGTGGCTGGAAAAGCTACACTTCATGGTAGACATGACAGCGCACCTGAACACGCTGAACACAGCTCTTCAGGGGTAAGGACGTACAGCCCTGCACATGTTGGAGGATGTTTTGGCATTCAAGCGCAAGTTGACAGTGCTTGCCAGAGATTTACAGAAAGGCACATTGTCTCACTTCCCCAATTTGAGAGAGTTCAAAAAAGGTCACGACATGATAAATTCGGAGTATTTACATTCTGCAATCATCGCAATGCAAACATCGTTTGGGAAACGCTTCTGCGAGTTCAGAGAGGAAAAAAAAACACATTATCCTTCCCCGTCACTCCCCTAAGCATCGATCCATCCCTACTGAATACGACTGCATTGTCAGGTGTGAGTCAACCTGACCAAGTATGATAAATATTTTAATTGCCTATTATTTTACGTATATTCATATGTTTTCATTGTTCAGTGAAATAGTCCTTTTATTTTTCAGGTTGACAGCTGGCTGACGTTATTTTTGGTTTGCTGCTGGCGGCAAATTTAAGTTTGGCGTTTTTCATAAATACAAGAAGGACTCAAATAGACGTTGAGTATTTTACTTAAAAGTAACCTTCAACCCAACGTCTTTTTTTCGGAGGTCAACATGTTTTTGTTGCATGCAGAAATGTAATTTCGTTTTCTCTGCAGGAGTTCATCAATTTCATAAATGCAACACATTATAGTTTGTTTATACATAGCATAAAGGCAAAAAAAACGTTGTATGCAGTGTTATTTCATTTTAAATGTCAAACGGGTTTTGCGGCTCCCAGTGTTTTCTTTTCTGTGGGAAACGGGTCCAAGTGGCTCTTTCAGTGGTAAAGGTTGCTGACCCCTGTCCTAGGCTCACCTACCATAGGAAATACTCTTTCCACATCTACTCTTAGTCTTTTCAACATTCAAAAGATTTCAATGAGATCCCCCCCCCCCCCATCCTTCTAAATTCCAGTGAGTACAGAACCAGGGCCATCACATATTCCTCATATGATAACCCTTTCATTCCTAGAATCATCCTTGTGAACCACCTCTGGACCCTCTCTAATGCCAGCACATGTTTTCTCAGATGAGAAGCCCAAAATTGTTCATAATACTCAAGATGAGGTCCCACCAGTGCCTTATAAAGCTTCAGCATCAAATCTCTGCTCTTATATTCTAGATATATTGAAATGAATGTTAATATTGCATTTGCCTTCCTCATTACTGACTCTACCTGCAAGTTAACCTTCAGGGTGTTCTGCACAAGGCCTCCCAAGTCCCTTTGTATCTCAGATCTTTGGATTTTCTCCCCATTTAGAAAATAGTCTGCACATTTATTTCTACTACCAAAGTTCATGACCATGCATTTTCCAACATTATATTTAATTTGCCACCTTCTCGCCCATTCTCCTAATCTGTCTAAGTCCTTCTGCATTCTACTTGTTTCCTCAATACTACCTGCCCTTCCACCAATCTTTGTTATAGTCTGCAAACTTGGCAACAAAGCCATCTATTCCATCATTTTAATCATTGATATACAGCATAAAAAGAAGAAATCCCAACACCGTCTCCTGTGGAACACCACTAATGTACTCACTGGCAGTCAACCAGAAAAGGATCCCTTCAATAGACAATAGACAATTGGTGCAGAAGTAGACCATTCGGCCCTTCGTGCCTGCACCGCCATTCTGAGATGATGGCTAATTATCTACTATCAATACCCGGTTCCTGCCTTGTCCCCATATCCCTTGATTCCCCTATCCATAAGATACCTATCCAGCTCCTTCTTGAAAGCTTTCATTCCCATTCGCTGCCTCCTACCAAGCAGCCAATGCTCTAACTATGCCAGTAACATTCCTCTAATACCATGGGCTCTTAACTTGGTAAACAGCCTCATGTGTGGTATCTCGTCAAAGGCCTTCTGAAAGTCCAAAATACAACACTTACCACATCCCCTTTATCTATTCTACTTGTAATCTCCTCAATGAATTCCAACTGGTTCATCAGGAAAGATTTTCCCCTAAGAAAACAATGCTGAATTGGTCCTATCCTGTCCAGTGTCACCAAGTAACCTCATCCTTAACTATTGATTCCAACAACTTCCAACCACTGAGGTCAGGCTAACTAGTTTATAATTTCCTTTCGGCTGCCTTCCTCCTTTCTTAAGGAGTGGAGTGACATTTGCAATATTCAAGTCCTCTGACCATGTCAGAGTCCAATGATTTTGAAAGATCATTACCAATGCCTCCACAAACTCTACAGCTACCTCTCTCAGAACCCTAGGGTACAGTTCATCTAGTTCAGGTGACTTATGAACCCTTAGGTCTTTCAGCTTTTTGAGCTTCTTCTCCCTTGTAATAGTAACTGCACCTGCTTCTCTTGCCTCACACCCTTCAACATCTGGCAAACTGCTAGTGTCTTCCATAATCATACACTTTATGGAAGCCGGGGACAAGGAGAGAGCAGTCTATCTGAAGTTAGAAAATACAATATTCATTCCAAGAGTTTACAAAGAGCCCCAGGTGGAAGGTAAGATATTCCTCCAACTTGCATTGAGCTTCACTTTATCAGTGGAGGAGTCCACAGACAGACAGGTTGGATTAGAGGAGTACTGGAAATGAAGGAAGAAGTACAGATTCAAAATTCAGGTAAATTTATTATCAGATAATGTATAAATTATACAGCCTTGAGATTTGTTTGTTCACAGGTAGCCATAAGTAAGAAACCTGAAAGAACCCAATTTAAAGAAAAGAAAGAATAAAAAATAAATATAAGAGGCCGACCCTCGATGCGGAAGAAAAAAATACAAGTCATGCAAATAACTGAAGTGAACAACAGCATTTCGGATCAAAGTTGAGTCCTCAGATCCAAACCCTGGAGCAGCTCAGAGTAGGCCCAAAGCCGCTGTTTATCATATTACCAGGCACAGAGCACCGCAGCCAGGGGAGCCTTCACAGCCTCACCGCTTGGGGATAACTATCATTGAGAACGAGCGAAATCAACTCTCGTCTCGACCATCACCCTGTCTTTTCAGTCTATCTGATCCAGCATTGAAATTAACCCAGTGACAGAACAGCAAAAGGCTCCAGCACCCTGGAGAGAGAAGTGAAGATCGTGGAGAGTGAGCCAGCATTTACATTGTCTAAACAGCGCAAAGTACCTCGCTGCTCTCTCCTACTTCTGAGGCAGGATTCCTGACCTAAAACATGGACTGTTTCCTCCCTCGACAGATGCTGTTCAACTAGTTGCATTCTTGATGATGGATGCTGCTTTCTTGTAGCAGCACAGTTTGTAGATGCAATCAACAGTGGCGAGAGCCCCTCCTCTGATGGATTGGTCTGTATCCATTGCTCTTGGTTGCTTCTCAATCACTGACAAGAAAGGCTAAGTTCCTTTACTTTCACCTTCAGCTCATAGTCACCGGATTTACCATGCAGAATAAGCCCTTCGGGCACTTCGAGCTTCACTTCCCAGCAAACCCTGATTTAACCCTGGCCTAATCACCAGACAATTTACAATGACTTATTGGCCTACCAACCAGTACATCTTTGGACTGTGGGAGGAAACTGGAGCAGCCGTAGAAACCCACATGGTCAAGGGGAGAATGTACTCCTCATGCAGGCAGCAGTGAGAATTGAACCTGGGTCACTGGTACTACAGCATTGTACTAAGCACTGCACTACCGTGCCGCCCTACATTTACACTTCCATACAATGGGGGGTGGGGGGGGGAATTAGTAGGTAGCGCCCACATCATAGACTAAATTTTAAAAGTCATTCAACCATTCATGAACAATTAATATTGCCATTTATAAACCTAACATGGAATTTGGAAAAGATTCTCTTCCAACAGAGACAAAAAAATTACATGGAAGCTACAATGACTCACCATGACTCACAATGGTGAGGAATGACTGAGGCAAGGATCTGAAATGCCTTAACTGGAAAAAGGACAAACATATGGATAGGAGGATGTGGTGGGGAAGAGAGTTGGAGGAGATTTATGTGGAGCATGTGTTCCAGATGGAGCACTTCAGAATCAGAATTGGAATTATTTTCACTGACTTAAGCGACGTAAAATGTGTGTTTAGTGGCAGCAATAGAGTCCAAAGGTGTAAAATCATTATAAGTTACAGAAATAATAGTATAAAAAAAGGGAAAATTAAGTCATGTTCTCAGAGATCAGAATCAAAATCAGGTTTAAAATATGGTTAAAATATGGTTTTGTGCTAGCAGTATATTGCAATACATAATAAAAATTTTAAATTAAAATAAGAAATACATACAGATAAATGTATGTAAAAAGAGAGCAATGAAAGAAAAGTGAATTAGTGTACACAAGTTCATTGTCCATTCAGCTCCTGCACGGGGTCAGGGGGAGAATGTAAAATCTCTTTACAGATAGCAGCAGAATTGAACCCAGGACTCTGGCACTGTGGTGGTGTGGTGGCATCCGTCGGTCTCGAGAGAACATGGATCTGCGCCTGGAGTTTCCAGGGCGCAGGCCTGGGCAGGGTTGTATGTGAGACCGGCAGTTGCCCAAGCTGCAGGCCTTCCCCTCTCCACGCCACCGATGTTGTCCAAGGGAAGGGCACTAGGACCCATGCAGCTTGGCACCGGTGACGTCGCAGAGCAATGTGTTGTTAAGTGCCTTGCTCAAGGACACAAACACGCTGCCTCAGCTGAGGCTCGAACCAGTGACCTTCAGATTACTAGTCTGATGCCTTGCACACTAGGCCACGCGCCAACACAATGCGCTGGCACTGTAGTACCATTATTTACTAAGTTACAGCATGGAATAGGCCCTTTTGGTCCTTTGAGGCTCAGTTTAATCTGAGCCTAATCACAGGACAATTTACAATGACCAATTAACCTACTGACCGGTACGTTTTTGGACTGTGGGAGGAAACCAGAGCACCTGGTGAAAACCTACACAGTCACGGGGAGAACGTACAAGCTCCTTACAGAGAGTGGTGGGAAATGATCTCGGGTCACCTGTACAGCAAAGTGTTATGCTAACCACTGCGCTACCATGCCACCTCAATCACGGTGGAGTCGTGGTCACTGTTAGTCATGATTCAGCCGTACTTATATTAAATTGGTGAAAGATTTCATCTAATTCCATCTGTTTAAATGAGCTGTTAACTGGCCAAGCACCAAGACTGGATAGCTCTCTGTTAATCCTCTGGAATTGAAACATATTTTGTGAACATTTCACTAATTAACTTACGAAACATTGGCCTTGATCATAATGCTACTCATTGAAATAAATATATTTATTAAGCTGAATATAAATTATTCAGGTGAGCTCATGCCTGGATCAATATTGCTGATTCTCCTCCATTTCATTCACTCTCAGGATGAGGTCCCTCTGACAACAGCCAGTATGTATAACCCAACTCCAATTGCCTGAGGCCAGTTTTCAGTCGAGAGACAACTAAATCCCATTGCCTGTGAGTCCATACACCGTCTATGAACAAATCTGACAGATCTGCAGATTCATGTATGTGACCATTACCAATTAACTTCCCATTCCAAAATTTATTCAATTAACCAAATTCACTTTTCATTAATAACATTTGAACATATACCTTGCAGGTAATTTGTGCTGACCATAATGTAATTAGTATAACACACACAAAATGCAAGAGGAGCTCAGTATGTCAGGCAGCATCCATGCAGGGAATTCATCTACTGATGCTTCAGGCCAAGACACTTCATAAGGACTTGATGAACAGTCCTGATGAAGGTTCTTGGCTCAAAATGTCATCTGTTTTTTCCCCACCATACAATATTGTGCAGAAGTCTTAGGCACATTTACATTGTATAGCTAGGGTGCCTAAGACTTCTGCACAGTACTGTAGTAATTTTATGTATTGCACTGTACTGCTGCCACAAAAAACAGACACATTTCATGACGTATGTGAGTGACGATAAACGTGATTCTGATATGAGTCTCTGTTGTGGATGAAGAGTGGGAAGAGAGCAGTGTGAGTGGAATCGTGGTTGGAAAAAGAGGAAAGAAGAGACGAAGGAAGAGGGGAGGGAGCAGGAAGCACCAGAGAGACGTTCTGAAATTATCAGTAAATCAGTTGTTTGGAACCAAATGACCTTGTCTGTTGTCTCCACCCCACCCTGGTGCTCCTTCTCTGTCACCTGTCTCACAACCTTCCTGTGGTGCTCCCCACTTTCCATTCCTCTGCTCCTACCAGATTTACAAACTCTCTCTCTGTTCACACATTGAGAAATACAGTATGTGCAAAGGTTTTAGGCATCCTAGCTGTGCTGAATATACATGCCTAAGACTTTGGCACAGTACTGTAGATGCTGTCTGACTTCCTGGGGTCCTCCAGCATTTTGTGCATGTTGCCCCAGACTTCCTGCATTTGCAGAATCTCTTGTGTTGGTGATTTATATGGTAACTGCCAAGCATAGTGCACTAAAGTGACAGAATCATTGAAGAGTACCGTATGGATACAGGACCTTCAGCCCATCCAGTTCACGTTAGTCACTATGTCCACCCAGCCAGTTCCAATTTCCTGCATTCAGCCCTTATCCATCCTGGCAGCTCCTCTCCATGTACCTGTCTGTTTCTTAATTGATAGCCTTGTATCTGCTTTAGCCACTTCCTTTGGCAGTTCACACCTCATACTCACCACACTCTCTCTCACCACCCTCTGTGTGAAACTGTTTCCCCTCAGATCAGTCCCTTTTAAATCTTCCAGATCAGGAATTCTCAAACATTTTTACGCCATGAGGCCTTACCATTAACCAGGGGATCTGTGGACCGCAGATTGGAAACCCCCGTTCTAGAAGTACTGGGAGTTAATTCAGTTCAGAAACATTGGCTCAAACATTGCAGAACATTTATTCAAAACTTCACAAACTCTCAATTTGTAACATACAAGCCTCTAGATCATAGATGCTGTCTGACTTGTCTGACTTGCTAAGTTCCTCCAGCATTTTTGTGTACTTTAAATTTCTGAGTTGGTTGGGATGCTATTATTCTTTTAGTGTTGGCGTGTGGCCTAGTGGGCAAGGCATCAGATTAGTAACCTGAAGGTCACTGGTTCGAGCCTCAGCTGAGGCAGCGTGTTTGTGTCCTTGAGCAAGGCACTTAACAACACATTGCTCTGCGATGTCACCGGTGCCAAGCTGCATGGGTCCTAGTGCCCTTCCCTTGGACAACATTGGTGGCATGGAGAGGGGAAGGCCTGCAGCATGGGCAACTGCCGGTCTCCCATACAACCCTGCCCAGGCCTGCACCCTGGAAACTCCAGGCGTAGATCCATGGTCTCTCGAGACCGACGGATGCCACCACCATACTTTTAATGAAACGAGTACGGTGAGCCAAAACACCCAATGTGTATTGGTCAGCTGGCAACCACCAGGCTCCATAGTATCGAAGACATCTTCAAGGAGCAGTGCCTCCAAAAGGCGACATCCATTAAGTTCCCCCTTTACCCAGGGCATGCCTTCCTCTCACTGCTACCATCAGGAAGGAGATACAGAAGCCTGAAGGTACACACTCAGCAATTCACGAACGTTTTTTTCCCTTCTGCCATGTGATTCCAAAATAGACATTGAATCCAGGAAGACAATTCACTTTTTAAAATAGATATTATTTCTCTTTTTGCACTATTTTAATCTATTCAGTATACATAAATATACTTATTGCAATTGATCTCTTTATTTGTTTGTTTGTTTGTTTGTTTATTTATTTCTATATTATCGTGTATTGCATTGAACTGCTGCTGCTAAGTTAACAAATTTCCCGATACCTGATTCTGATCCCGGGCTGCCTCTCACTGATGGTCATTGTTCCTAACAAAGTCTCAAAAGTTCTTCAGTAATTGTTTAAATGGCTGTGCTCTGGACACACAGTTGAGCTTTTTTTTCGGGTCCGTGGTTTTACTGAATAAAGGTTTAGTTCATGCTCTGTCTTTGATCGAACTCCTGGCTTCAGACCTCATCAGTCATTATATGTGAGCATATACTATAGAGTGTATGTGGATGCTTGAAGCATAAGCTTTTGATGGGATATTAACTCAGCGCTTTATCATGATGTCTGCCAGGAATATCCATCATATAAAATTAACTACTGGACATGTCTTGTAGCTGCACTGTTTTGCATTGAGCTTTGGAGACAATAATGAATGCTAAAAGAAAGTATTACACATGTCATTGGAAGAAAAGACTTAAATATGATTCCTCCTTGGTATGTGCTAAAATAACATGGAAGTCTGTAAGAGAAAGTGTTGTTTGCTTGGAGTGGGAATGTCTTCGGAAAGTACAAGAGCAATGTTTTGAGAAAGTTAAGGGAGTACAAGTCTAGAGTCATAACAGTGGAAGATGGTGAAAAACATTTTTATACAGGAAAGCGAGGTAATTGTACGGAAGCAGGTACCAAATGCATGGAAAAGTTCCATTGTAAAGGGTCATGAAGAAGGGTCATGAAGGTTATAAAAGAACACCTTTGTGAATGGTAGAGAGTTCTGTCCCAGGCTAGGTCACAGCTGGTGACTCGTGCTAGGACAGGAAACTGTACGTCAAGTCAGAGTTAGACTTAGACAGAGAGAAAACAGGTTGCATTTCAGATTGTCAGACCCTCAGTTCCCTCCAGCATTGCAGAGATCAGCTCATTTTGAGGATGATAAGTATTGTTTTGATTTCTGTATTGCTATGACTTACTGTCTTAGAGATTTGTTTTTACTTTTGCATTGCATTTGTGCTAGTTCTAATAAAGTGTTTTCCTATTCCCTTGAACACGTGTCATCTCCTGTTGTTTGTGAACACCCTGAGTTAAACCTGGAAAGAGCACATCATAAATTTTAAGTAATTTTCATTTACAGTCATCCATAATTACCCTGGCACTAGAACAGAAGATACAAATCCAAGTAATATTCAAAGTCAATTTATTATCAAAATACATCCACATCACCAAGTACTACCCTGACATTCATTTTCTTGCAGGCTTTCATAGTAGTCACATAGAAATACAATAGAATCAATGAGCAGCATCATAGAATCAATGAATCAATAGTATCAGAAGTCTACCAGAAGTTCAAAGAGATGCCATCAGGCTTTGTACATGGTTGTTTAAATAAATGGAACTTTAAAGAACAATCATTCTCAAGAGAAAATATTAGTTATGGAATTCCACAAGCAGTCAGGTGGAAGAAGACTGTGGGTCTGAGCAATCCAAGCTTCATTTAAAGATCACTCCAACAGCAGTGCGAGTCTCATTCCAGCATTAACAAGATGCTGGAGGCCATGAAGCACCATTATTCACCTAAATCAGAGGGCTTGGAAATATCCCAACCATCTGCCGTTAACATAAATGTTTCAAAGTATCAAAGTAAAGGCAGACTGCTGAAAACACTCAGTAGAACAGACAGCATGTTTGCTAAGAAAATAAGGGGGTTAACAGTCAAATCAAACAGCCAGACCATAGGACCTTAAGACATAGTAAGTTAATTGGTCACATGGGAGTAATTGAGCAGCATAGGCCCATTGGTCCAGAAGAGCCTGTTACCGTGCTGCATCTCTGAATAGAGTTACAGCAAGCTGCAGCACAGAAACAGGCCTTGAGGCCCTTCTGGACCATGCTGAACCCCATCTCTCCATACTCCTCCCATCCATGTACCCATCCAAACTGCTCTTTAACATTGAAATCAAAATCGCATCCACCTCTTGCACTCTCACCACCCTCAGAGTAAAGAAGTTTCCCCTCATGTTCCCTCTAAACATTTCACCTTTCACCCTTAACCCTTGACCTCTGGTTGTAGTCCCACCCAACCTATAAATCAATTAAATATTTATATATTTCTAGAAAGACTAACCAGAACAGTTAATCAAACATTGTAATTTGGAAAGCTTCTCAGGGTAAAATCATGAAATTGCTGTAATCACCTGCAGTTTAATTGGCATTAAGTGAAGTTTTAGATGTAAGCCTTTGTTTCTGGAACAATTTATTGTACACTCATTGACAAGGGCAAATTGTTGCTTTGTATGCTAATGAAGAAGAGCACAATTCACTGAATTCTCAGCTATTCATTACGCAGAGATCGGTCATTAACTGTAACTACTAATTTCCCGAGCTGAAAAGAAATCCTGGGGCATTTCTCATGTTGCCTTAAAAATAGAGGAGAATATTCTGCCCATTGATTCGATTCTAACTCTCATCCCATCTCGGGATATCTGGGTCTATTGATACAATTTGGTTCAGAATGTTGTTGGTCGGTTCTATTGTTTGAATGATTTACGTTTTTTTTCTCTTTCTTTGAGCTTTGGGTGTTAGTCTTTCTTTTTTAATTGGGTTCTTTCAGGCTTCTTGCTTTGTGACTGCCTGGAAGCAGAAAAATCTCAAGGTTGTATAATTTAGACATACTTTGAATCCATCTGTTCCACTAGCCTACTTACTTCTCTGTAATGTAGTGTTAGAAATGTGAGTTATGACCAAAGAAAAGAGAAAAATGGCTGGAGACGCTTAGCACTTTAGTGCAAGGGTGATTATTAGGTGCGTCAATAATCAATCTTAGTGAAAATAGTGAAAAGATAAATGCCAATATTTACAAAATGTAATCTACAAGAAAATACAATAGCTCCATACTTACTTCAGTTCAGTGTGAGCTCCCCACAGCCCCGATCTCTCTCTCTTACTGAGGGTGGTTACTTTTTTTGGGACTAGAACATACCTTCTTTAATTACCAACAAAGTTAACTTAAGACTGCACGTGAATTAGAATATGATGCACCCCACAATGTAGTTACAAACGTATTACATAATAAACAGAGGTAACTACCTTAAAAACAGTATACCAACAATTTTATACACATTTACAGATCTCCGTTAGTTAAGAAATGGAATATTCCACCACGTATGGTGGGAAAGGCACCATAAAGCCAACTCAAGTGTACCAGCTCAGTTTAGGACCTAGTGGATGCCATGACTATGTAAAACAGCAGAACACTCAACATGATTGCACACTTAAAAGTAAAGAATGAAATGTAACTAAACTTTGGTGTCTGACTTGGAATGTATGTAACAGTGCAGAAGGGAAAATTATGAGAATATACTGGTGAAGACATTGAAGTCCCTACACTCACTGCAACAACAGCAAAATGACAAGACAATGTTTGTGTGAGTGGAAGCGCTTGTATAAACAGTGCATTTACAGAATGCTCTCTACTTAACCGAGTCTCGCTCTGATCCAGATTAGCTCCTCCCGCATCAATGCAATCTTGATGAAGGCATGCCAGTGATTATAATTCATTAGGAGTTTAAAGAGATTTGGTCTGTCAACAGGGACTCTAGCGAACTTCTGCAGGCGCACTATGGAAAGCATCACCATCCAGCATGAAAGCTCCAATGTACAGGAGCAAAAGAGACTGCAAAGGGTTCCAGACTCAGCCAGCTCAAACATAGACACAACTTTCCACACCACTGAGGACATCTTTAAGATTGTCTATTTATTTAGATTTGCAGTGTGGAATAAAGATTTCTGGCCCTTGGAGATGCTCCGCCCAGAAACCCCTGGTCTTACCCTAGCCTAATCACGGGGAGGACATGCAGACTCTGTACAAATGACGTCAGAACGGAAGTCTAAACTCCAATGGCCAGAGCTGTAATAGCATCATGCTAATTGCTATGCTACTGTGGTGCCCTGGAAAAAGCTGGGAATTTAGGAAAAGCTCCCAAAGTTGATGCACGTTTCAATTCCGGTTTCAGTTATAATTGTTATGTGTAAGTATATAACGGTTATGTTAAGTGAACTCATCCTTCTCTCCTTAGAGTGATGGAGGATGAGAAGTGACCTGACAGAGATGTATAAGATGATGAGAGACATTGATCGTGTGGATAGTCAGAGGCTTCTTCCCAGGGCTGAAATGGTTGCCACAAGAGGACACAGGTTTAAGGTGCTTGGGAGTAGGTACAGAGGAAATGTCAGGGGTAAGTTTTTTTACGCAGTGAGTGGTGAGTGCGTGGAATGAGCTGCCAGCAACAGTGGTAGAGGCAGATACAGTTGGGTCTTTTAAGAGACTTTTGGATAGATACATGGAGCTTAGAAAAGTAGAGGGCTATGGGTCAGCCTAGTAATTTCTAAGGTAGGGTCATGTAAGTCACAACTTAATGGGCCAAAGGGCCTGTATTGTTCTGTAGTTTTTTTCTATAATTCTAATCATTTTTGTTGCATTTATTTCTCTTTCATTTGTGATTTACATGGATTACAAAGATTGCCTGCAACAAAGCAGAAGAGAAATTAATTTTACAGTTCTTGGACAGCATGGTTATGTCAGCAGCTGTACAGTTTATTTGAGTAGTAAATGCCATATAATCCCTCACAGTTACATCCAAGTGTACTGGCAGCGATTTTCTGCACCGTTCTGTGTTAACCACCTGAGAGGTAAGTTAAGGCACCCTGTGCAACAGTAGGTTAAATCATGATTGGTGGCAGAAATGAGCCACCTGATGACTGGTAATAACTTTGTTTGTGGTTTCAGGAGCAGGAACCACACTTTCAGAAAAACTTAATGCAAGTACGGAGCAGATTTCGGACAGGTTCAGCTCTCTATTTGGCTTCAGAACTTCCAGATTATTTCAAGGTTCAAGAATGCTTAATGTCACTTCCTGCATGCAAAGATAAAGGAGAACAAAATAATTGTTACTCTGGATCTGATGCAGCACAAAAATAACACAAAAGATAAAGAACAGTAAATATAAATATTCAAGATAGTTTGTATGTTTATAAAGTGGTGCTAGGCATAGGAGTGATCTATGCAAGGTGATGACAAGAAATGATAAGTCATGATGGTTGGGGGCATGGAGGACAGTCTCATGGACTGACTGTGTAGCTATAAAGTGACACTAGGATGTATATCAGGTGTAAAGTAGTGGTGGAGTTAATGGGTGGAGGTATTTATCAGCCTTACTGCTTAGGGAAAATAACTGGTTTTTGAGGCTGGTGGATCTGGCATGGATGCTAAGTAGCCTCCTCCCTGATGAGGGGGGACAAATAGTCCATCAGCAGGGTGGGAGGGATCCTTCATGATGTTACTGACACTTTTCTGTATATATGCCTTTGATGGTGAGTAGACTGGTGCCAGTGATGTGTTGGGTAGTTTTGGCTACCCATAGTAGAGCTTTCCTGTCCACCACAGTGCACATCTCAAAGTGGAGCAGTAAATCATAAACACAAGAGATTCTGCAGTTGCTGGAAGTTCAGAGCAACAAGCACAAAATACAGGAGGAACTCATCAGATCAGGCAGTACCTATGGAAAGGAAAAAGCAGTTGATGTTTCAGGCCAAAAACCTTCATCAGGATTGAAGAATTAAACTTTTTCAGGGAAGGCATCCCTCGAAGAGACTTCACAGGGGAGCAGCAAATCATAAACACAAGGAATTCTGCAGATGCTGGAAATCCAGAGCAACAAACACAAAATACTAGAGCAACTCAACAGGTCAGGCAGCATCCACGGCAATGAAAAAGCAGCTGACGTTTCAGGCCAAAAACCTTCAACAGAACTGCAAAGAAAGGCGGAAGAGGCGAGAATAAGAAGGTGGGGTGAAGAGAAGTTCTGAGGAGGAGACATCACCAATAACCTGTCCAGGTCAAACTACGTAAATGCCAAGGCTAAGAAAGCTCATCAACATTTCTACTTCCTCAGGAGGACAAAGGAATTTGACATGTTCCCGCAGAACCTTACAAATTTTTATAGATGCACTATTGTGAAAGCATCCTATCTTTATGCATCGTGGCTTGATATGGCAACTGCTCTGCCCGAGACCACAAGGTATTTCAGAGGGTTGGGAACACAGCCCAGTCCATAACACAAAACAATCTTCCGTCCATTGACTACGCCTTCATTTCCTGTTGCATCTTGGAAACAGCAGAAATAACAAGGATTCTTACCCAACCCTGGACATTCTCTCTTCTCATCAGGCATAAAATATAAAAGCTTGAGAACACAAACTCGCAGTCTCAAGGACAACTTCTATCCCACATTCCTCAATGCTTGAACGGACCTCCTATACAATACAGATGAGCTCCTGAGTTCACAATAACTCACATTATTGTTTTACTGTGTTCTACCTCAGAGCACTGTGGAATGATTTGATCTGTATGAACAGTACGCAAGACAAGCCTTTCACTGAACCTCAGCACATGCAGCAATAATAAATCAATTCCAAATCCAATTCCTATTCAGCCTAATGTCTACTTGTGGAGAAAGATTTCTCACCATTCACTTACTTTGTTTGAAGGACAAGCACTTTGGTCCTGCAGTTTCACCTGCTCTTGCGAACTGTGCTCCAGAATATTCTATGTTACCTTGCGAGACCAAACTGAGCCTTGTTGCAAGGTACGAATGGACAACTCAGTGCTCCCAAGTCTGTAAAATGGAAGTAGAACAGCCAGTCCCTGGGTCCAGGGTCTTCATTCAACATCACTGGCAAAAACAATTGGGAGTTGAGACCTGAGTCTACAAGTCCACTAGGGAAGTCGACCCATTGTCTGCAAATCTGTGACACCACTGGAGGTTGGAAAATGGAGAAGGCTTACTCTGGGATTGAGTGAGAGTGGGTGGGTCAGAAGGAGGAACGGGGCTTGTTTTACTGTTTTTCTTTAAGAAATCCTCACCACATTACGGGCCCTTCGGCCCACAACGTGCTGCTGACCATATAGCTTACTCTAGAAACTGCCTAGCATTTCCCAACTGCATAGCCCTCTGTTTTTCTCAGCTCCATGTAGCTATCCAAGAGTCTCTTAAAAGACTCTATTTTATCCGCCGTTGCCACCATCGCCAGCAGTACATTCCAAGAACTCACCACTCTCTTTGTGATATCCCCCTTGTACCTACTTCCAAGCACCTTAAAACTATGCCCCCTCATGTTAGCCATTTCAGCCCTGGGAAAAAGCCTCTGACTATCCACACGATCAATGCCTCTCATCATCTAATACACCTCTATCAGGTCACCTCTCATCTTTCGTCACTCCAAGGAGAAAAGGCCGAGTTCACACAACCTATTCTCATAAGGCATGCTCCCCAATCCAGGCAACATCCTTGTAAATCTCCTCTGCACGCACTATAGTACCCACATCTTTCCTGTAGTGAGGTGACCAGAAATGAATTTGTTGCCTCTTGTGTCCTGTGTCATCCTGCTGAGCACTATGGGCATGCTAGGTTGGTGCCAGAATGCGTGGTGACACTTGTGGCTGTTCCCAGCTAATCCTTAAATTGTGTTGGTTGTTATGCAAATTGCTGTACGTTTGAAAGTGCGATAAGTAACTGAATCTGATCAGATCTGACATAAAGGTTCTCCTGTGAGATGCCAGCCAGGCCAATCATGCCGTTTGCAAGTACATCAAGATAGTACATTGAAAATAAATCAGAATGTAGCGTTGAAATTACAAAAAAAGTGTGGTGCAGGTGGACAAATAAAATACAAGAGCCAGGAAAGCCCAGTTTAAGGAAATGTAAGCCCCAAATTCTTGTAATGGCAAATTATTAGCAAAAAGAGTTAGTGATCTCTGTTTCCAAAGCATAGATATTAAGATTGTTGATTTGATTTCAATTACTGCTCATTATGTCTAATGACAATTAAACTCCAGCATATAATTAATAACAGCTAACAAAATTTAACCTGTTTTAAATAGTTCAATAAATCTATCTCAAGTCCTGAGACAAAACTCATTAATTACAGTGGAGGCACAAGAGACTCTTACTGCAGATGCTAGAAATCCAGAGCAACACACACAAAATGCTGGAGGAGCTCAGCACGTCTGGCAGCATCTATGGAGAGGAATAAACAGTTGACATTTCAGGCCAAACCCTAATCTATTGGCTAAGAATAGCTAACCTCTGCAATGAAGATACAGGGGAAGTTGTCACTTTTGGTACCAGGGTATCAGCAAGTGTAGGTAATTTTTAATCTAACTGAAATAATAGTGCCTGAATGGCATTTGTCAACAATGAGCCAGTTATTTACTTATTTTCATGGGAGTCTGCAAACCAGGAGTGAATTTAAATTGGTCAAAAAGAGAAAAAGAGAGGACTACTGGAATTAGTGGAAGTAAGTTATGCACCAAGGTTTACAATGGTCAATACTTCAGATATAGCAGAGTTGGGAAACCAGATATAGTCCTTCCAGCAGAAAAAGTGGTATATAACTGGAAAAAATTATTGGAATCATTTACGGACGAATGAAATTGGTTGGAGTGCATCACACATAACTCTGAATTCAGTTAAATTTCTGAAGCCTTTCAAGCTACTATGAATTGGATAAGTGACCACATTGACCTCATATCTGAGGGAAAGCATAATGCTGAGATTAGTGCTACGTATACTAAACACACTAAAGTTATTAAGACTTGCTGCTAAAACAAATTAAAGAATGAGTGACCCAAGTTTTTGGAATACGTTTTGGAAGTGTGGAACAAATGTTAAACACATCTGTGTGTGTGAATAGTATCACATGTTCCTATAATGCTAATTTTATGTACCCTGATGATTGTATGCTTAATGTATATCAACTGACAAGGTAGAAGGCTAAAATAATGTAAACAATAGAGGAAATTGCTTTCATGAAACAGCAGAGATGATTTTCAGTATAAAGTGGGTGAAATTAGTAAATAAATGCTAGCAGAATGTAAATGTTGTGCACCTAATGGCATTCCACAGCATTCCTATGGGCAGTCAACTGAATGAGAAGAGGATAATGGTCTAAGGTAAATATCTTTGGATCAAGAAGGGGGAGATGTTGACCTGAAGGAACTACAGTCTAAAAATTGGTGAATTCAAATGAAGCAAGGGTAGCGTAAGCATACAGACCAATTGTCTTGTTCCTGCTGTGTGCTTGGAGATGGAGGCTGTCATTTTGTGGAACTGTTTTGCATCCTTGGTCTTATGTGTTAGTTGCTGGGCTTGATCAGTGTTTTAAAGAAGACGTAATGATGCCTCAGGTAACCTGCTAAACTAGGGATCATTTCCAAAAAAGAAGTTATTTGGGAGGTGTTCTTTGATTGGATATAACGCACAGGTTTATGACTGCTGGTCTGTGTCCGGTCTGTGTGATTCAAGCTAATTGAGAACAAAGAATCATAAGTTACCGATTGTCACTTGCTGGGAAGAAGGCAATAAACGGAAGCTGGCCTGGCGTATAGCCAATAAACACCTTTAGAGGTCAGACACATGACCTACAGCCAATGACACTGGAAACATAGAAAATAGGTGCAGGAGTAGGCCATTCGGCCCTTCAAGCCTGCACCACCATTCAGTATGATCATGGCTGATCATCCAACTCAGAACCCTGTACCTGCTTTCTCTCCATACCCCCTGATCCCTTTAGCCACAAGGGCCATATCTAACTTCCTCTTAAATATAGCCAATGAACCGGCCTCAACTGTTTCCTGTGGCAGAAAATTCCACAGATTCACCACTCTCTCTGTGAAGAAGTTTTTCCTCATCTCGGTCCTAAAAGGCTTCCCCTTTATCCTTAAACTGTGACCCCTCGTTCTGGACTTCCCCAACATCGGAAACAATCTTCCTGCATCTAGCCTGTCTAATCCCTTTAGAATTTTATACGTTTCAATAAGATCTCCCCTCAATCTTCTAAATTCCAGTGAGTATAAGCCTAGTTAATCCAGTCTTTCTTCATATGAAAGTCCTGCCATCCCAGGAATCAGTCTGGTGAACCTTCCCTGTACTCCCTCTATGGTAAGAATGTCTTTCCTCAGATTAGGGAATGAAAACTGCACGCAATATTCTAGGTGCGTTCTCACCAAGGCCTTGTACAACTGCAGTAGAACCTCCCTGCTCCTGTACTCAAATCCTTTTGCTATGAATGCCAACATACCATTTGCCTTTTTCACCGCCTGCTGTACCTGCATGCCCACCTTCAATGACTGGTGTACAATGACACCCAGGTCTCGTTGCACCTCCCCTTTTCCTAATCGGCCACCATTCAGATAATAATCTGTTTTCCTATTCTTGCAACCAAAGAGGATAACCTCACATTTATCCACATTAAATTGCATCTGCCATGAATTTGCCCACTCACCTAACCTATCCAAGTCACCCTGCATCCTCTTAGCATCCTCTTCACAGCTAACACTGCCACCCAGCTTCGTGTCATCTGCAGACTTGGAGATACTGCATTTAAGTCCCTCGTCTAAATCATTAATATATATTGTAAACAACTGGGATCCCAGCACTGAGCCTTACGGTACCCCACTGGTTACTAGAAAGCAATAGTTGAATTGGTAAGAAATGTATACATAAGCAGACGCTTGAAGTCAGCTGGCAGTGGTAACTGTATGAGAACAGCTATAACAAATGTAAGGTACCTCACAAACACGTGGAGATTCGAGGAACACACGGCCAGCAGCGGAAACTCAGTTTTAACTGACAATATCTCTTCTGTTCTTTGACTGTACATGGAAGGTCGGAAAACTTAGCAGGTGTGCACACAGCTATTGATTGTGTCAGTTCAAGTGTACTTCTGTTGAGACAATAAAGGTACTTGTCAATAAATACGGATTCTCTGTGTCTCATGTTATTATTAAAAGGGGTGATTCTTGTAGCAAAATAGATATATTAAATGGTTAAATTAAATAGGTAGTGTAAAAATAGAAGTAAAGAAGTAGTGGTTTGTGTTCATGGGTCCAATGTCCTTTCAGAAATTGGATGGCAGAGGGTAAAAATCTGTTCCGGAATTGCTGACTGCCTGCCCTCAGGCTTCTGTATCTCCTTCCTGATGCTAACAATGAGAAAGAGAGATGACCTGGGTGATGGGGTTCCTTAATGATGGATGCCACAATTTTGAGGCATCGCTCCTTGAAGATGTCCTGGATACTATAGAAGCTAGTGCCCATAATGAAGCTAAGCTTACAATTCCCTGCAGCTTACTTTGATCCTGTGCAGTAGCCCCACCACCCCCATACAAGACAGTGATGCAGCCAGTTAGAATGCTTTCCACGGTACATCTGTAGAAATTTGGCTCCAGGTTAGATCCTCAGAGATATTGACACCCAGGATCTTGAAATTACTCAATTCCTCCTCTTCTGATCCCTTTATAAGGACTGGTGTGTATTCCCTCATCTTACCATTTTTGAAATCCACCATCAGTTCTTTGGTTTTACTGACATTGAGTGCAAGCTTGTTGTTGTGACACCACTGAACTAGCTGATATATTTCACTCTGGTATGCCCTCTCATCACTACCTGAAATTCTGCCAAAACTGGTTGTATCATCTGAGAATTTATACCTGGCATTTGAGCTGTGCTTAGCCACACAGTGGCAAGACATACTCAACCCGATAGAAGAGATTTCCAAGGGTGGACATGGGAAGGGGAACTTAATCACAGGGAAGTCAAAGTCAACAAATGGGACGCCTGCATGTAAGCTACAGAAACTGAAATATCATTAGTGAAAAGTAGTATGGCTATAAAACTCTCGAGTGATAAATGATGAATTTATACAGGCAAACTTTTGAAACTCACTGTGAAATGGCCCCCAGAAATAATGTGCAACAGAAGTCTGCAGACTTTTATCCGGGTTCTGCACTGAAGAAATGCATGGCAAGCAAGGAGGGGAAGAGTTATGAGAGCACTGTCCTTAAGTGACAAGGTAATATACCACAGTGTGATTGTACTACTGATGTACAACAGTGTGAATGTTCTACAAAGCTATTGTGTTTGTAAATAAATGTGAGGTTTTGCTAATGAGTGCCGCTTGACAAAAGTGCCCAATAACATACTGAGTCAATAATGCCAAGATATTAGACACAATTTTCTATGCTCCTGTAGAACATGTTCCAAAAATTGAATATCCTCCATGGAATCCTCACTGCCTATGAAAATAAATGCTTCAAAGAGGCCATGACACATGATAAATTACTGCAGGAAAGAAGGGGTGATTGAACACACTTTGCAAATGCAGGCATTACTCATAATATAAAAGAATGATAACAGGATGAAGAGCTGTTCAGAAATCTGGCCCCCTCTCCACGTTGTACTGGAAGGAAAGTATTGCGAGCTTTTCAAGCTCAACTCCAAATTCAAGTTTATTATCCTCTGACTGTACATGTATAGAACCAAATGAAACAACGTTCCTCAGGACCATGGTGCACCCACAATACATATAACACACACAGCACGTAAAAAAAAATATTGTCACAAATAAGTTAATAAAATATAATTAAAATGCATGTGGTGGGTAGCACAGGCAAATGAAAAAAAGTAGACAGTACATAAATACAAGTGTGCAGATGCTGGGAATTCAGAGCAACACACACAAAATGCTGAAGGAACTCAATAGGTCAGAAAGCAACCATGGAAATGAATAAACAGGTGACATTTCAGGCTGAGTCCCTTCTTCTGGACTGTAAACAGTACAGTAAACAGCTCACTGTCCTAGTGATGAGACCTTGAGGTGGCAGGGTATTCATTAGCCTCACAGCCTGAGGGAAGAAGCTGTTATCCAGTCTGGCAGTCCCAGCCCCGATGTTCCTGTACCTCATTCCTAATGGTAATGAAGATTTACACATCAGGATGTTCTTCACTGACCACAGCTCAGCATTCAATAAAATCAGCCCCTCAAAACTAATGAATAAACTTAAAGACTTTGGCCTTAGAAACTCCTTGTGCAACCTGATCTTCAATTTCCTCACTTGCAGACCCCAATCAGTTCAAGTTGGCAACGACATCTCCTCCACAATCTCCTTCAGTAAGGGTGTGCCACAAGCCTGTGGACCTGCTCTACCCATCTTATACTTATGACTGTGAGGCTAAACACAGCTCCAATGCCATACTTAAATTTACTGGCCAACCACACTCGTTGGCTGAATCAAAGATGGTGACAAGTCAGCAGATAGGAGGGAAATTGAAAATCTGGCTGAGTGATGCCACAACAACCTCTCACCCGATGAAAGCAAAACCAAAAAGTTGATTATTGACTTCAGGAGGAACCCAGATGTCCTCGTCATTGGAGGATCAGGAGTGGAGAGGGTCATCAACCTTAAGTTCCTCAGAGTTATCAGTTCAGAGGACCAGTCCTGGGTCCAGCATGCAAGGACCATTACAAATAAAGCATGGCCGCAGTTCTTCTTTCTTAGAACATGTTACCTATAGTTTTGATAAACTTATATAGATATGTAGTGGAGAGTATATTGACTGGTTGCATCACACCCTTGAATGGAATCACCAATGCCCTTGAATGGAAAAGCTTACAAAAAGTAAAGGATACAGCCCAGTCCGTCACAGGTAAAGCCTTCCCCATCATTGAGCACAACTACACAGAGTGCTATCATCAAGGGCCTCCTCCACTCTTCTCACTACCTTTGGGTAGAAAGCCTTAGGTCCCATGCAACCTAAACAGCTATTAACCTCCAGTCACCAGGCTTCTGAACCAGCACGGATCCTTCTTTTACATAGTGGGTGTTCATCAGTTTTATGTATCGTTTTCATAAATTCCATTGTATTTATTTATTTTCCTGTAAATGCTTGCAAGAAAATGAATCTCAAGATAGTATATGGTGACATACACATGCTTTGATAATAAATTTACTTTGAATTTGAAGTTAATTTTATAGGAGAGAAGAGAAAATATAGAAGATGGATCAGTATATATATAGAACATGCCTGTAGAACAGAGTACACATATGTAAAACAGAGAAATAGAGAACAAAACATAGAATACACAACAGCACAACATGGGAACAAGCCCCTCGGTTTGGTTATGCCTAACTAACTAATCAATGATGTTGTACCTAACTAACTTCATTAATTAAACTAACCTCTTCTGCCTAGAGCAGGGGTGGGCAAACTTTTTGACTTGTGGGCCACAAAGAGTTCTAAAATTTGACAGGGGGGCCGGACCAGGAGCAGATGGACGGAGTGTTTTGGTAATACACCTCATAAGAGAAAATAAAATATCATGGGATACGTAGAAAACATGTGCTTTAATTTCAATTGAAAATGAACAAATGCATTACAACAAAATATCTGTCTTTGAAGTCCCATGGTATTTAGCTATTTATTGAAATGACTTTTAAAACACTGAAAATTAAATGAATAAAATACAGCTTTTTAAAATAGTAACAGTTATTATTTTAAAGCACTGAAAATTCTGTTATCCTTCAAGATATTATCATCATCACTCTCCTCCTGACTGTCTTTATTTCAAAAACGGTAGGAGATGCAGGTCTACTTGTCCTGCTCCTCTTATTCAATTGTCCCCTGTGCCAAAACTCAACAACGACCAGCACAAGGACAGAACAGTGACTAGTGCCAGTATGCGGAGCACGTTATTTGATCTGGAGATTTTTTTTATTTTTTATTTTGAGAACGTACATGCACCTGCGCACTACTCATGTCCATCACTTAACAGAAATGACATGTAACATGTAAGGCTTATTGAAAAAAATATTTTCAAATGCATTTTTTACATAACACAACGAAGAAACTTATTTTTAATTTCAGTGGGAACTGTGTTGTTGGTCTCCCTTTTTAGCCAGCACATCAAAGTCTGGATTTAGTTTTGTTGTGGCGATTCTCAGGATGGATCTGAGGTGTTGGTCAGTTAACTTGGATCTGTGGCTGGCTTTGTTGATGTTCATGACGCTGAACGCCTGTTCACACAAATAGGTCGAGCCGAACAAAGAGTAAAGCGCAAATGTGGAGTAATACGCTGCACCTCAACAAAGGTCAATGTGTAGCGGTGTGCTACATGTAGCGCTAAAATTACGACATGGAGTCGGTAACTGCAGTCGAAGAAAAAAACTTTATTCGAAATCCCCAGCCTCACTTTTAAGCCTCCCTCAACCTGCCCCCCGTGGCGCAGAGGCTCCAAAGCTCTGTGCTCGCAAATCCCTGCAGGCTATCTCCCTTAGCCGGAACGCTGGCTAATTGTGAGCCGGTTCGGATGTGCCAGGAAATGGGTCACCACAAATGTATATGGAGTGGGTCATCTATTGGGAAAACGCCAGAATTGCGGGGAAAAAACGTTAACAAGGTTTATTAATATAATTTCATCAAGTTCTGCGGGCCGGATTAAAAAGCTTAACGGGCCGCATATGGCCCCCGGGCTGTAGTTTGCCCATGCCTGGCCTAGAGGGTGTGCATATGCCTTCATTTGCTGCATATTCATGTGCTTAAGCTCCTGAACACTGCTCTCACATCTGCATCACCACCTCCCCTGGCAGCAGGCTTTCTTTCTGTAAGGATGTGCCCTGCCCATTTCCTTTGAGCTCCCCACCCCCAGCAACTCAAAACATGCTTTCTAGTATTAATCATAGGGCATTTTACAATGACATATTAACCTACTAACCGGTACATCCTTGGACTGTGAGAGGAATCTGGAGCACCCAGAGGAAACACAGGAAGACTGTACAAACTTTCTTACAGAGGACACAGGAATTGAACCCCGAACTCTGATCACCCAAGCTGTAATAGTCTTGCACTATTTGTTATGCTAACGTGGCACTCCTGGACGGGAGATGAGAGATTTGAGAGGAGGGACTCTGAGGAAATTCCAGAGCTGAGCATTTAAGCAACTGAAGGGTCAACCAGTGTTACATCTGAGGTGATCAGAAGCACAGAATTGGAGCGGTGCACACCTCTTGAGGACTTGGTGTTGGGGGACAGGAGGAGAGTGTGAAGATGTCATCATGCTTTCTTGCGATGGTAATGTTTGTGACTTATTTGAACAGAATGTGGCTTTTTCCACGATTCTGGATATTTTAACAAATTTTAACATTGAAGCAAAATATCGCAGACAAGTCTAGCACATAAAAATTGCCCCTTCTCCAGTGACTCTGCCTGCACTTCCCGTCACCTCAGGAAACAGCCAGCACAATCAGGGACACCTTCCATCCTGCTTCTTCAATCTTCTCCACCCTCAGCTCCCTTCCATCGAGCAGAAGATATGAAACCATCAGACTCAAAGACACCTTCCACCTCACTGCAATGAGAGTATCGATCTGTCCATCTGCCTCATTGCACCTTACTGTCTGATGCACCATCAATAACTCTCTCTGAGACATGAAGGCGAGATATCGGCTTTTATTGACTGGAAGAAAGAACAAGCAGTAGTTGACCACCATACTACATCCAGGAGACTGAGGGAGGAGCAGTGCCTCCAATCGCCTTTATACCGGGGTCTGTGGGAGGAGCCACAGGAGCAGTCAGCAGGGGGCGTGTCCAGACAGGTATATGTAGTTCACCACACTGTCTATCTGCACTGCATTTTCTCAGTAACTGGAACACTGCATTCTGCCTTCTACTTTTGCTTTGATGTTTGTACTAGCTCAATGTATTTATGTTTGGAAAGATCTGTATGAATTGCATACAAAACAAATTTTCTCAGCATCTCAGTGTATGGGACAATAGCAATCAAATAACCAGGGAATTTTTCATGTTAAAGACAGGGATTTGATCTAATTCCCCATTAATCATGGATATCAAAAGAAAACTCAAACCACTCAAACTTATCAGACTGTGAATGTAGTGTAGAGCAGGGGTTCCTAATCCTTTATGCCATCGACCAACACCATTAAGCACGGGATCCATGGACCCCAGTCTGGAAACCCCTGGTTCAGAACAATCCAGGTTCAGGATACACAGTTGCTTTCAATCACATTTCAAATCCTTGCTACGATTTGATGATTGTGTTTCACAGACAGGAAGTTGAAATTGACTCAGTTGAAATTGAGTTAATGGAAGTAATTTATTTTATTTACTTTTTGAGATACGTAGTTCAGAATCGGCCCTTCAGGCCCTTTGAGCCATTCTGCCAGTAACCCCTGATTTAACCCTTGCCAGGGATTCAAACCTTTTATATGCAATGGACCAATACCATTAAGCAAAGGGTCCGTGGTCTCCAGGTTAGGAAACCCTGCCCTCGCCTAATCATGGAACAACTTACAATGACCAATTTAGCTATTAACCAGTGCATCTTTGGACTGTGGAAGTGAAACCAGATTAGCTGGAGGAGACCCACACATTCCACTGGGAGAAGGTACAAATTCCTTACAGAGCTTGTCGGGTTTGAACTCCGAACTCCAACACATGGAGCTGTAATAGCCTCGTGCTAACCGCCATATTATTGTGGTGCCCGCAATACCTCAAGATCCACAGTGGCCCCAAACGAATTAGCTCTCAGTTAATTATGGCAGGTGTAAATGTTTCGTGATGGAAGTCTTTCATTATTATTGATTGTTTTGTAGTTTACTCGTCTTATGACAAGCAGGAATGGATGTAGCGGAAGATTAGCAAAATTGTACTTCTTATATTATGTCAACAGAGTGGCCACAGTTATTTCCTGGATTTATCCTTGATCTGCATTTGAAAACTGTGGTTGGAATTAGAATTGGAATTGGTTTATTACATGTACCAGGAATGGAAAACCCCACAAAAAGTAAAGGATATGACCCAGTCCTTCACAGGTGAATGAGCACATCTACAAGGAACACTGACATAAGAAAGCAACAACCATCATCGAGGTTCCCCATCATCCAGGCCATGCTCTCTTCTCACTGTTATCATCAGGAAAAAGGTACAGGAGCCTTAGGTTCCACATCAGCAGGTTTAAGAAAAGTTATTACCCTGGCTACGCAGGTTAAAAGGGTGGTTAGGAAGGCATATGACATGCTTGCCTTTATCAGTTGAGGTATTGAGTTCAAAAGTCAGGACGATATGTTGCAGCTTTATAAAATTCTGTTAGGCAGCGTCTGGAGAATTGTATAACAGTTCTAGGGAGGATGTCGAGGCTTTGGAAAGGGTGCAGAGAGATCTACTCCAATGCTATCTGGATTAGAGTGTATGCATTAGAGGTTGGACAAACTTGGGTTGTTTTCTCTGGAGTGGCAGGGGCTCAGGAGAGACCTGATAATGGTTTATAAGATTATGAGAGATAGAGATGGAGTCAACACATAGCATCTTCTTCCCTGTGTTGAGAAGTCTAATACCAGAGGGTGTACATTTAAGGTGAGAGGGGACAATTTTAAAGGAGCAACTTTTTTACACAGAGAGTGGTGGGTGCCTGGATTGCATTGTCTGGGGTGGTGTAGAGGTAGATACAATACATTAAGGATTTTAAAAGAGACATTTAGATAGGTACATGAACATGAGGAAAATGGAGGACTATAGACATTGTAAGGGAATGGCTTAGTTGGCCATTTGATTTCTAATTTGTCTGGTTTGGCACAACGTTGTGGCCGAAGGACCTGTTTCTGTGCTGTACTGTTCTACATACTATGTTGTATCTTCAAACATCAGACTCCTGAACCAGTGTGGAAAACTTCACTCACCTCAACTCTGAGTTGATTCCACAACCTTTGGACTCACTTTCAAGGACTCTACAACTCATGTCCCAGTATTATCTATTTATCTACATCTACCTTGATGGCACTTAACAGCGACTCCTTCGAACTCATCTGCGGAAACAGCTTAATTTCTAGCTTTGATGTCTCTCTTCTTCCTTTTCAGCATGAATAGGGTTCTGTTGAAGACCCTGATCTGGAGTTAGACTCGGACTTCGATACTCTGCGGTAGTGGGACCTGCATCCAGGGGCTCACAACCGGCCGCTTATCAAAATCCCGAGGATGCAGCCTGGAAAATGAATGCGTGCTTTGCAGCCCTGTGGATGGGATCATTCGAAGCCGGTGTCACAGGAGAAAACTGAACTCTGAGTTCTGCAGATCAGCTGTCAGAGGCTCTGTACTCAACGAATTGTAATCTCTCTCCCTCTCTCTCTCTCTTTCACTCGTTTGCTGCTGATTCTTGAGTCCAGAGAAGAAGTGAGGTAACAGACATTTGCAAATCAGTGAATTGTTTTGCTATGTCTCCCCTCCGGCAGTGAAAGGGGGATACCTCGCTTTCCGTTTATTAGCAAGAGAGGGAGCCTGTGGTGCCTTGCATTGCTGGGTGAACGATTAGTTTATGTATGGTAGTGCGGGATTAGGGGGGCTTTGGGGTTCCAACGTTATTATTATAATTCTTTCTTCAGGGCATTCCTCTATTTCAGTGAATATCTGCGAAGATCCAGAATTTCAAAATGCTCATTGTGTACATTTCCCTGATATTAAATGGAACTATTGAACTATTGAAATCAAACTATCTATCAATCTATTTATTTATTTCAAGTTCAAGTTAAAATTTAATTATCACCCATACATGGTGGTGGTGGCATCCGTCAGTCTCAAGAGACCATGGATCTGCGCCTGGAGTTTCCAGGGGGCAGGCCTGGGCAGGGTTGTATGGGAGACCGCAGTTGCCCAAGCTGCAGTCCTTCCCCTCTCCACGCCACCGCTGTTGTCCAAGGGAAGGGCACTAGGACCCATGCAGCTTTGCACCGGTGACTTCGCAGAGCAATGTGTTGTTAAGTGCCTTGCTCAAGGACACAAACACGCTGCCTCAGCTGAGGCTCGAACCAGTGACCTTCAGGTCTGATGTCTTGCACACTAGGCCACGCGCCAACATGAATATAGCCAAACAGAACAGCCTTCCTCTGGGGCCTAGGTATAAACACATTACCAATTGCACACAGCACAGCACATAGCACAAGTAGTGCATTAAAACATGTATTTCATTAAAATTTCATTAAAACATGTAGCACAAAAAGTAAACAAATAAAATACCCCAAGTCTCTGAGTGGCATGACTGTAGACTGATGGTAAGTTGTCTTGGTCTGTTCTTTCAGAGCAAACACCAGAGCATACCACTGAGTGAACACCAGAGGGTAGCACTGAGCAAACACTAGAAAAAAAGGGAAAAAATAATTAACAAATAAATCAGGATGGCATGAACATTGATTTCTCTAACTTCTGTTAATGCCCCCTCCCCTTCTTACCCCATCCTTTATTTATTTTTTTTTTCTTTTCTCTCTTTTTTCTCTCTCTGCCTCTCTCACAATCACTCCTTGCCTGTTCTCCATCTCCCTCTGGTGCTCCCCTCCCCCTTTCTTTCTCCCGAGACCTCTCGTCCCATGATCCTCTCCCTTCTCCAGCTGAGTATCCCTTTTGCCAATCAACTTTCCAGATCTTAGCTTCATCCCTCCCCCTCCTGTCTTCTCCTATCATTTCGGATCTCCCCCTCCCCTTCCCACAAATCTCTAACTAACTCTTTTTTCAGTTAATCCTGACAAAGGATCTTGGCCGGAAACGTTGATTGTACTTCTCCTTATAGATGCTGCCTGGCCCGCTGCGTTCCACCAGCATTTTGTGTGTGCTGCTTGAATTTCCAGCATCTGCAGATTTCCTCATGTTTGAGCTGTTGTTTAAGTTGGTCTTTGTACCTCTTGCCTTGAGAGAGTTCTCCATAGAGTACTGTTTCAGTGACCCGGAGCTGTCCGTGCGAGACAAGTGGCCTGACAGGCCGAGCTGCCTGAGCTGTGAAGTGGCTTTGATGCTGGAAGCTGAGCCTTCTCCAGGACCTCGTTGTTGGAGACGCAATCCTGCCAGCTGATTCCTGTAATGGAGCGGAGGCAGCGCTGATGGAAGTGCTCGAGCGGCTGAACTTGCTTACAGTAAAATACCCAGGCTTCGGAGCCGTTCAGCAGTGTGTGACGACAGCAAACCTGTTCACCTGGATTTTTGTGGACAGATGAAGCTGTTGGTTCTTCCACACCGGCGTCTGCGGGCGCCTGAATGCACTGCTGGCTCTGACGAGTCAATTATCAATGTCCCTTCCTACATAAGTGTCATTAGAGATGACGCTGCCCAGGTAGGTGAACTGCTCAACCCTGGTGAGAGAATGGTTGTCAATGGTGATCGGGGTGGGTTGAAAGTGCGACAAGAGGCTCTGATGGAGGATCATTGTTTTCTTCAGACTGACCGCTAACCCAAAAGCCCTTGTATTCTTGACAAACTAAGTGACTACAGGTAGCGTGTCCTCTATGTGCGTGAGAAGAGCACAGTCATCCGGATATAGCAGCTCGAGAATGCGCTCTTTCATAGTTTTTGTTTGGGTGAGAAGACGTCGGAAGTCGAAGGTATTTCTGCCAGTGCGGAACCAAATGTAGTTACTCTCTGAGGTGGTTGCTTTCACTTCCTGTAGCATCAGAATGAGAAAGATGACAAAGAGCATTGATGCCAAAACGCAACCTTGTTTCACCCTGGTACTGACGGGGAGTGGGTCAGACATGTCACCGTTGTGTTTAACCTGACAGGTTTGGCCTTCCTGGAGCTGCTGCAGGATGCTGAGGGATTTTGGGGACAGCCGAGCTACGACAGAATCTTCCAGCAGGGTAACGCCTCTATAGCTTGAGTCATCTGATTTCTCCCTTTGCTTTTGTACAGGGAGATAATTACAGTGACGCGTAGGACTGAACTTTTCTCCCAACAGAATATGAACAGGTTTGTGAAATCATTCAGAAGGATGTCTCTTCTTATTTTGTACATTTCTGTTGGGATTCCATCAATGCCTGGGGCTTTATGGCAATTCAGCTTGGAAACTGCAGGTTTGACCTCGTCCAGAGTTGATGGGCCATCAAGCTTAATCCTGATTTCATACTGGGATATCATTTCAATGACTGCTTCTTGTACTTGACAATTATCCCCAAAAGGATGTCGTCGTGATCTGTCCATCACCTCATGATGGCTTCCTTGTCTGTCAGCGGGCTGGAGCTGTCGGATAAATGTGGAGAGGCTTGAATCTGATGAGTCAGAACGTGCACTTTGCGCAGCAATCTGTGAAAGGCTCGAGTGTAGCCAGTGTCTACATAGTGCTGTGTTCATTCTGCTAGGGCAGTCCACCAACTGTTTTGCATCTATCTCAGTCTGGCTTGGAGCGTGCTGTATGCAGTTCCGTAGTCAGCCTTGGCCGCTTGGTCGTCAGTACCACTTGACGGGAGGAGTGTTTCTTCTGCAGCAGGTTCCAGGTTTCAATATTATTTTCATCAAACCACTCTTCCTTTTCTCTTGAGGAGTACCCAGCTACCTCGAAGCTGCATCTTGAATGGCCATCTTCAGATGCCCCCATTTCTTCCCTGTGGTTGCTGTCTGCATCCGGGCTGTCCAGTATCTCTCTAGGCTTGATCTGGAATTTATCCTGAAGGCCAAAGAGCTTATCCACCTGGAGTGTTCAATACGTACATTTAATGTCAGAGAAATGTATACAATATACAGCCTGAAATTCTTTATCTTTGCAAATGTAACACTTGCTTTGCCTAGTGTCATGATCGCAGGGCGACAACCCCCTGCCTGGCCAAACTGTAGCACTCTCGTTTGGGTGGATGCTGCGTGTGATGCCCCCTGTGTAAAATCAGTACCCCAAAATAACCAGCAGTACACAATGTGGGGTTAAATGACTAAGACTTTATATTTGACTATGGGGTTAGTAGAAAAGCAAAATATAAAATAAAAAGGCGACAATAATCTCATTAGACAGTTCAGTGCACAAATCGTTGGAGCTCACGGATTTTTCTCTTCACTGATCCTTCTTCGATTATCGCTGACTTCTGGGCTCCCGCTCGGAGCCCAGGGCTCAGAGGGTCTCGCAACCCACCGTCTCCTCAAGCTGTGTCTTCTGTCTTCATCCTCCTCGCGCCTTCTCCCCCCCCCCCCCCGAAGCCCGCGCAAACTAACAGTTTTCATACAGACAGAAAAAATAAAATCTCTTCCATTGGTTAGCAAATGAAGACAAGTCCCGTTATCACTAATTCTAACCCAAACATGCTGCTACTGAGAAACTGACTACCTCAGCAGTTCACACTACAGAGAAGCCATTTTATTAGCCTTAGCAGTTAACATAAAAGAGACCCCCTTACACAAATATGCACAAAAACAGAGTGCCCCGAACCTGGGTTTGGAACCAAAGTTCTCCTTCTCCTAAGCTGGCTGCCAGCCAAGGCTGATGAACCCAGCCTGCCCGCCCAGTTATACTGTTGTCGCGCCATGACATAGCACACTCGGTAAGAACAGGGACGCCATGCAAAGGCGTTGCTATGGGCCCAGTAGTGTTGGAGAGGCCACATGTGAATAAGCCAAACAGTGGTCCTGCAGAGATCACTGCACCTGAAAGGCCAGGCTATGGGAAACACTTCACCTTCCTTAAGTGAGCAGGGCACCCAGCCCAGGACTCACCCATCGTCCAAAGCAACACACACAAAATGCTGAGGAACTCAGCAGGCCTGGCAGTATCTACGGAAAAGAGTTAACAGTCAACGATTAGGGCCGAGACCTTCTTCAAGACTCTTGGCATCTTCACTCCTGTATGATTGCAACAGGCAACCCTGGGGTGAGGGCTTCATCCTCACCACAACTGAGGCAATGCAGCTGCCCTGTCCTCAGTCTCACCAGTGGACAGTGATGGCAGCTACCAATGTCCAACAAGGTCTTGAAATCACAATGAAAACATCCAACACAACCTTTCGCATGGCGCATAGTCTCCTTACATCGGTACACAAATCCAGTTGACAACTCAACAACGGTACACAATAAGTCCACCCCATCACTATTGCTGATGGGATCGTCCTGCAATACTTCATGTTCTTACTTTCCAGCAGAGACTCGCGATCAGAAAGCAGACATACGAGGTAACAAATACTCCTTTGATTGGACCTGGTGTAGCAACTGCATCTGAGCACACCGCCATCTAACTGGAAGATGTTATTTATGCTGAAGAAGAAGGTATATCTGGGATACAGATATGCCCTGTTGACTCTATCTATGCCTCTCATAATCTTATAAACCTCTCTCAGATCTCCCCTCAGAACAGACAGAACAGAGAAAACAATGCAGGTTTATCCACCCTTTCATGTTAGCACATGTCCTCTAAACTATGGTTGTTGATGCAAACTATAAGCCCAAAAGACATACACAAAAACGACATGATCTTCTTTCAGCCACAACTTTGATACCCACTATATCATATCAAATGGTGCATTACACTTTTTGATGCGCGTGTAACGCATTCTGCTAATCTTCAGCCCAAAGATATCTGCTGTGGGCCAATGACCTTCAACTGTGCATTAATTTTCCTGAATCTCCAATTCTAAATCTCTTTAGTACACGTTTCCAATAAAACTCTGTCTAATGTTGAAATATTCCCTTTGATAAGTGTGTTGTATATCAGTTTTACATGCAGTATTCAGAGTTAAACAAAATATTACAAATTAAAGTGACGTTTCCATTAGTTCATATTTTTGTACATCCACAAGGATTAATTTCCTTATGAATAGTGTATCTGATTTTATTTCATTATTGAAGGATGCTGACTGCAAATAGTCAGCCTTCAATGTGTCAAATCTTTTGACAGGCACAACATGATCAAACACTTCCTCACTGGCAAAAACTTTTCATTACTGCCCTTAAATTTCCATTGCCTCTCATAGCCAACAGAAGCAGACAGAAACCAAAAGACTTCTATTTCTTTTTAGTTTTTCTGAACTTCTAAGTCCAATGGTATGCGTGAGATTTCACAGACATACCCAACATATGTGACTGGCATTTAGGATCCTAACTATATTCTTCTGCTTCAGCTTAAAAAAATTCTGCTCCTTATTTACAGAATCTAATTGTGATATATTGTACTGTTTCCCCATGTGTTTTCTTCAATAATCTGTTATAGAGTCATAGAACACTGCTATGCAGAAACATGCCCTTCAACCCATCTAGTCCACACCATACTGTTATTCTGCCGAGTCAGCTTTAAGTTCCTCAACATCCACAACAACCAGGATCTCATGTGATCTGCACACACCAGCTGTACCTCAACCTCAGATAGTTGAGGAAGTTTGGTTTTAACAACGCTTTTATTATATAATGCTAATTTCCTGGTACATCATCATTATCATTATGTGCCATGTTGGATAATGAGTACAATCATGTTCTTTGACCCTAATTGCTCTTGGCAAATTATTCTACAGAAGTGGTTTGCCATCGCCTTCTTCAGGACAGTGTCTTTACATGATGGGTGACCCCAGCCATTATCAATACTCTTCAGAGATTGTCTGGTGTCAGTGAATTGAGTTGAATTGACTTTATGACTTACATTCTTCATATATATGAGGAGAAAAAATCTTTACATCACGTCTCCATCTAAATGTGCAATGTGCAATTTATAGTCATTTATATTAAATAGTATGTACAACAGGACAGTCAATATAACATAGAAATACAATTGTATCAGTCTGACGGCCTCTTGGAAAAAACTGTCACAGAGCCTGCTGATCCTGGCTTTTTTGCTGTGGTACCATTTCCCGGATGGTGACAAATGCACGAGTTGTTATACGGCCATCCATCACCTGCTCCCATGGCCTTTCGTGACCCTGACAGAGAGGGCTAAGCAGGTTCTACACCTGTCCCAAGGGACACCTGCAGCCTCGTGGAGGGAAGGAGCACCTCTCACCTCCTTCGGCAAAGATGTATCTCCAACCCACCACCCAAGATGCTGAGATACCTGCTGATAGTACCAGACAATAATACAAAACTTTCACTGAACCTGGGGAGTTTGAGGACGTTATTTAGTGATATAGCACAGAGTAGACCGTTCTGGCCCTTTGAGCCCCAACACATTTGCAGCCCCACAACCCTGATTTACCATAACCTAATTATGGGACAATTTACAATAACTAACTAGCCTACCTGGGACATCTTTGGATCGTGGGAGGAAACTGGAACATCCAGGAAGAACACACACATTCCTTGATGAGGATACTCAAACTCCTTACAGAGGCTGCCAGGATGAAACTACAAAGTCCGGAACACCCCAAGCTGGAATAGCATCGCGCTAACTGCTACACCACTGTCGTGCCAGTGTGGATTTGGTCCGTCAACAAAGACTCTAGAAAATTTCTACAGATATACTGTGGAGAGCATTCTAAATCATCACTGTCTGGAGTGGAGGAGTCACTGCACAGGATCGTAAAACACTACAGACAGTTGTAAACTCAGCCGGCTCTATCATGGGCACTAGCCTCCAAACCATCTTCAAAAGGCAACATCTATCACTAATGACCCCCATCACACAGGATGCGCCCTCTTCTTATTACTACCATCAGGATGGAGCTACAGGACCCTGAAGACATGCACCCCATGTATTAAGAACAGATTTCTGCTTGGACAATGAATCAACCCATTAACACTATCTTTGCTCTCTTTTTGCACTACTCATTGAATTTAACTTCTTTTATATACACACTCTGCGGCCCCTTTATTACGTACACCTGTGCACCTGTTTGTTAATGCAAGAATCTAATTAGCTGATCACTTGACAGCAATTCAGTACATGAAAGCATGCAGGCGAGGTCAAGAGTACAGTTGACGTTTCGGGCTGAGATCCTTCAGAAAGGCCGACTAAAGGGTCTCGGCCCAAAATGCCGATTGTACTCTTTTCCATAGTTGGTGCCTGGCCTGCTGAGTTCGTCCACCATCTGCAAATTTTCTCTTGTTTGAGACAGGATCAAGAGGTTCAGTCCAAACATCAGAATGAGGAAAAAATGTCATCTAAGTGGCTTTGACCGTGGAATGATTGTTGGTGCCAGATGGGGTGTTCTGAGTATCTCAAAGCCTGCGGATCTCCTGGGATTTTCACACACAATAGACCCTAGAGGTTTTGGGGAATAGTGCAAAAAACACTTCGTAAATAAGCAAGATCAGAGGAAAATGGCCAGACTGGTTCAAGCCGACAGGAAGGCGACAGAAACTCAAATAACCATGCATTACAACATTTTTGTGCAGAAGAGCATCTCTGAATGCACGACACATCAAACCTTTAAGTGGGTGGGCTACAGAAGGAGAAGACTGCAAATATATACTCAGTGGCCACTTTATAATGTCCAGGATGTACTAATAAAATGATCACTGTTTATTCCTTATTGTAATTTATAGATTTTTATGTATTGCTGCTGAAAGACAACAAATTTCACAACATTATGTCAGTGATATTAAACCAGACTCTGATCCCTCAGCAAGCAGAAGCCAAGCGATGGAAGAATACTGCTGGTAATTTCATGCACAGGCAGATCTAACTGGTTTCCAATTGAATTACAGCCAGCATTTCCAAGTTGCAGCATTCCTCTGGGTCAGTCCTTAAATGAATTTTGAGTGCTATGTATGAAATACAATCCACTTTCACATATTCCTATGTTGCACATGCTCTTTATAACAAGCTAACAGCTCACTACAAATGCCATCCGGACATTAAAGCACTTCAATGCACAAATCAAGCTTGTTGAAGCTTACAGCAGATTCAAGGTTTATTTCCCAGCAATCGATGTAAAAATCGTTGATATGGGTTCATCAAAAAACCATGCTCTGTTCTAAAGTCGGCAGTGACCATAAGACCATAGGAACAGAATTAAACCATTTGGCCCATTGAGTCTGCTCGACCATTCAGTCATGTCTGATTTACTATCCCTCCCAACTCTAATCTCCTGCCTTTGCCCATAATCTTTGATACCCTTACTAATCCAAAACCTATCAACTTCCACTTTAGGTATACAATGACTTGGCCTCCACAGCTACCTATGCAATAAACTCCACAGGTCCACCATCCTCAAGTTAAAGGAATTCCTTCTCATCTATGTTCTAAAAGAACATTCTTATATTCTGAAGCTGTGCCCTCTGGTCCTAGACTACCCCACTAGAGGAAACATTCTCTACAAGTCCATTCTGTCTACAGACAGACATAGTTTATTGATCCCAATGGAAACTGGGTTTCGTTACAGTTGCACCAACCAAGAATAGTGTAGAAGTATAGCAAAATAAAACCATAAATAATTAAATAATAATAAGTTAATCATGACAAGTGGAAATAAGTCCAGGACCAGCCTATTGTCTCAGGGTGTCTGACACTCTGAGGGAGGAGTTGTAAACTTTGATGGCCACAGGCAGGAATGACTTCCTATGACGCTCAGTGTTACATCTCAGTGGAATGAGTTTCTGGCTGAATGTACTCCTGTGCCTAACCAGTACATTATGGAGTGGATGGGAGACATTGTCCAAGATGGCATGCAACTTGGACAGCATCCTCTTTTCAGACACCACTGTCAGAGAGTCCAGTTCCGCCCCAACAACAACACTGGCCTTACGAATGAGTTTGTTGATTCTGTTGGTGTCTGCTACCCTCAGCCTGCTGCCCCAGCACACAATAGCAAACACGATAGCACTGGCCACCACAGACTCGTAGAACATCCTCAGCATCATCTGGCAGATGTTAAAGGACCTCATTCTCCTCAGGAAATAGAGACAGCTCTGACCCTTCTTGTAGACAGCCTTAGTGTTCTTTGACCAGTCCAGTTTATTGTCCATTCGTATCCCGAGGTATTTGTAATCCTCCACTATGTCCACACTGACCCCTTGGATGGAAACAGGGGTCACCGGTGCCTCAGCCCTCCTCAGATCCACCACCAGCTCCTTAGTCTTTTTCACATTAAGCTGCAGATAATTCTGCTCGCATGTGACAAAGTTTCCCACCGTCGCCCTGTACTCTGCCTCATCTCCCCTGCTGATGCATCCAACTTTGGCCGAGTCATCAGAAAACTTCTGAAGATGGCAAGACACTGTGCAGTAGTTAAAGTCCAAGGTGTAGATGGTGAAGAGAAAGGGGGACAGGACAGTCCCCTGTGGAGCCCCAGTGCTGCTGACCGCTCTGTCTGACACACGGTGTTGCAAGCGCACGTACTGTGGTCTGCCAGTCAGGTAATCAATAATCCATGACACCAGGGAAGCACCCACCTGCATCACTCTCAGCTTCTCACCCAGCAGAGCAGGGCTTTCAATATTCAATAGATTTCAATTAGATCCCCCACTCCCATTCTTCTAAACTCCAGCGTGTACAGTATGCTCTTCTTGCACTTGCCCTTTCATTACATTATTCCAATACGAGTTTGAGGAATAGCAGCCACATTCAGACGATGTATATTACAACCTTTCTGACTCAAAACACTCCTTTGCCCGTTTACATCTCCCCATCGGTCATATTTTGATGCATGGTTCATCACCATCCTCTTCAGCTTTATGGCATCATCCAGAATTGATTGTAGACTTCAGGAAAGCAAAGTCTGGAGAACACACATCAGACTTCTTTGAGGAGTCAGCAGTAAAAAAGGAGTTTCCAGTTCAGGTTCCTGGGCACCAACATCTATATCTATCCTGGCTCAACACATGGATAGAATCATGAAGAAGGCATGCCAGTGACTATTCCATGTGGAGTTTGAGGAGATTTGGTATGTCCCCAAAGACTCCAGTAATTTTCTACAGATGAGTATTCTGCATGTGTATGTCACTGCCTGGTATAGAGACTCCAATGCAAAGGATAGAAAGAGGCTGCAGAGGGTTGTAGATTCAATCACCTCCATCACTGGCCCAAGCCTCACCACCATCGAGGGCAGCATAAAACGATGGAAGCTCAAGAAGGAACATACATCGTTAAGGACCTTCAGCCCTCTTCTCACTACTACCATTGTGGAGGAGGTAGAGGAGCGTGAAGAGCACACTCAATGTTTTAGCAACAGCTTCTTCCCCTCTGCCGTATGATTTCTGAAGGACATTAGCACACGAGCCTTACTTCACTATTCCTCTTTTGCAATATTCATTTCATTTATAGCTTATTGTCACTTATCATAATCTTTTACTTCTGGCACTGTATTGCTGACACACAACAACAAATTTCATGACGTACTTAATGTCAGTGATAATAAACCTGATTTTGATTCTGATTCAACCCTTTTGTCAATTAATTGCTGCAGCAACTCAATGCAAATAAACATGTAGACATGGCCAGGAGGTTCAGCTGTCGTTCAGACCAAACATCAGACTGGGGAAGAAATGTGATCTCAGTGATTTTTGACTGTTGGTGCCTGACGAGGTGGTTTGAGAATCTCAGAAGCTGCTGATTGCCTGGGATTTTCACACACAGCAGCCTCTAGAGCTTACAGAGAGCGGCGGAGAAACAAAAGCACCCAGTGAGCAGCACCTCAGTGGGCAAAAATGCCTTGTTAATGATAGTCCAGAGGAGCTTGTGTTCAAGCAGACAGGAAGTCAGGTAACCACACATTCAACAGCACTGTGCAGAACACACGGCAATGCTGAATCTTGAAGTGGATGGGTTACAGCAGCAGAAGACACGAACATACACTCAGTGGCCATTTTATTAGGTACAGGAGATACATAACAATGTGATTGTATGCAGTAGAGGACTACTCCCTTTAGAGCAAGGGGTTTGCAACCTCTTGAGTAAGGGATTAGTGTTCTGGAACTACTCAGCCATCTTTTCAAACTCTCTCAGCTATGCTGACTCATCACCACCTTTGATTCAACCTACAACTGTGGTGTTGTTAGCAAACTTCAATATGGCATTAGAGCTGGTTCCCTTTCTCACATTGTTTACTCTCCTCTCCTACCAGATTCCTTCTTCTTCAGCCCTTTAACCTTTCCTCCTATCACCACTCAAGTTTCTTACCTTATACCCTGCCCATCTGGCTTCACCTATCAGCTTTTAGCTTGAACTCCTTTCTCTCCCCACAATTTCTCATTCTGGCTTCTTCCCGCTTCCTTTTCAGTCCTGTAACCTGCTCTGGCTGGTCCGAACTTCATATCTTTGGGCTCCACTACATTTTTCTTGTCCCTGTGCTGTGAATCATATCTCTGGAATCACTTTTATTCTAAAGCTATTTGCTTTTATTGCTTGTATGATGTATTTGTTTCTCTCTTTGCACATTAAGTGTTTGATGGTCTTCTTTTTATGGGTTCCTTTGTTTTGTGGCTGCCTGTAAAGAGACAAATCTCAAAGTTGTATAACACATACATACTTTGATAATAAATGTACTTAGATGAAGGGTCTCGATTTGAAACATTGACTGTTTATTTCCCTCCATAGATACTACTTGACCTGCTGAATTCCTCCAGCATTTTGTGTGTGTTGTTCAAGATTTCCAGCATCCGCAGGACTGCTTAGGAGAGCAAAAGCTGTTGTTTCAGTGAGTCGGCAGAAATGGATAACATTTGTGATTTAACCATTTATTATAAAACATAATGGTGAAAACCAGAATGAAGGGGAAGGTCTGATGCAGAGTAGAAACAAGGTGGAAAGGGAATAATAACGAGAGAAAGTTCAAAGGAAAATTTATTATCAGAGTACATATATGTCACCACATTGCACCCTGAAAAGTTACAGAACAAAAGGTGTCCAATGATTGGTTAATAACACCAGCACGTTAGTAGAGAGAGAACAGAAAACCAGAGTGTGGGTACAGAAACAAAGGAAGATCTCCATTCTATCAGTGCAAGTTTGGGGACAACACTGTAGCGCAGCAGTTAGCGTAATGCTATAATAGTGCCAGTGACCCAGGTTCAATCCCCGCCAACTGTAAGAAGTGTGTACGTTCACTGCAAGGGCTTCCTCTGGGTGCTCCCATTTCCATAAGACCGTAAGACCATAAGATATAAGAGCAGAATTAGGCCACTTATAACCATATAACAATCACAGCACAGAAACAGGCCATCTCGGCCCTCCTAGTCCGTGCCGAACTCTTAATCTCACCTAGTCCCACCTACCCGCACTCAGCCCATAACCCTCCACTCCTTTCCTGTCCATATACCTATCCAATTTTACCTTAAATGACACAACTGAACTGGCCTCTACTACTTCTACAGGAAGCTCATTCCACACAGCTATCACTCTCTGAGTAAAGAAATACCCCCTCGTGTTTACCTTAAATTTCTTCCCCCTAACTCTCAAATCATGTCCTCTCATTTGAATCTCCCCTACTCTCAATGGAAACAGCCTATTCACGTCAACTCTATCTATCCCTCTCAAAATTCTAAATACCTTGATCAAATCCCCCCTCAACCTTCTACGCTCCAATGAATAGAGACCTAACTTGTTCAACCTTTCTCTGTAACTTAAGTGCTGAAACCCAGGTAACTTCCTAGTAAATCGTCTCTGCACTCTCTCTAATTTATTGATATCTTTCCCATAATTCGGTGACCAGAACTGTACACAATATTCCAAATTTGACCTTACCAATGCCTTGTACAATTTTAACATTACATCCCAACTTCTGTACTCAATGCTCTGATTTATAAAGGCCAGCGTTCCAAAAGCCTTCTTCACCACCCTATCTACATGAGACTCCACCTTCAGGGAACTATGCACTGTTATTCCTAGATCTCTCTGTTCCACTACATTCCTCAATGCCCTACCATTTATCCTGTATGTTCTATTTGGATTTTTCCTGCCAAAATGTAGAACCTCACACTTCTCAGCATTAAACTCCATCTGCCAACATTCAGCCCATTCTTCTAACCGGCATAAGTCTCCCTGCAAGCTTTGAAAACACAACCTCATTATCCACAACACCTCCTACCTTAGTATCATCGGCATACTTACTAATCCAATTTACCACCCCATCACCCAGATCATTTATGTATATTACAAACAACATTGGGCCCTAACAGATCCCTGAGGCACCCCGCTAGTCACCGGCCTCCATCCCGATAAACAATAATCCACCACTACTCTCTGGCATCTCCCATCTAGCCACTGTTGAATCCATTTTATTACTCCAGCATTAATACCTAATGACTGAACCTTCTTAACTAACCTTCCATGTGGAACTTTGTCAAAGGCTTTGCTGAAGTCCATATAGACTACATCCACTGCCTTACCCTCATCAACATTCCTCGTAACTTCTTCAAAAAATTCAATAAGGTTTGTCAAACATGACCTTCCACGCACAAATCCATGCTGGCTACTCCTAATCAGATCCTGTCTATCCAGATAATTATTAATACTATCTCTAAGAATACTTTCCATTAATTTACCCACCACTGATGTCAAACTGACAGGTCTATAATTGCTAGGCTTACTTCTAGAACCCTTTTTGACCCTCCACGAAGGTGTGGAGGAGGATGGAAGGGACAGTGTCAAGGTTCATCCCCAGCAGCTGCGTAACAGAGGACTCTCTGATCTACGGGCTGTTCCCAGGGACGCACACGGAGACCAACATCCGGTGCTGCTGGCAGATCATCAATTTGGTCAAAGGCGCTCTTTGGTTGGCTCGAAACTTGATGGTCTACCAGCACATGGAGATGTCCGTGGGGGAATGCTGCCGACTGGCATATTCTCGGCTGCAGGAGTACATGCTGAGGGACGCACTCAAACTCGATGCAGCCAAGGACTACAGTCTAGGGTTCTTCTCCCACGGGAGTTGAGGGGTAGGGGGGCGGGGTGTATACCCCTGAACAAGTGTATGTAAATATGGAATAACAGAGTGCCACATGGATGGCAAAAGTGTGGGAATGTAAAGACTGTAATGGAAACATTTGTAAAGGACTGAGAGTCATTGAATGGTTTATTGTACATAATTTTAGTTTTGAATAAAGTATATTTTGATTTAAAAAATTTGACCCACGGTGTTTTCTCTGCCATTTCATCATGGCTGATTAATTTTCTCTTCCATCCCCAATCTCCTACCTTCTTCACATCTCCCTTCGTGCCCTGACTAATCAAGAATCTGTAAACCTCTGCCTTAAATATCCCCAATGATTTTGCCTCCACAGCAGCCAGTGGCAATGAATTCCACAGATTTACCACCCTCTTGCTAACGAAGTTCCTCCTCATCTCTGTTCTAAAAGGACATCCCTCTATTCTGAAGCTGTGCCTTTGGGTCTTAGGCTCCCTCATCATAGGAAGCCTCCCACATTCCAAAGATGTATGGGTTTGTAGGTTAATTGGTTACAGGTTTAATGAGGCAGCATGGGCTTATGGGGCCAGCAGGGCCTGTTACCATGCTGTATCTCTAAATAGTTATAGGATGGCTGCCACATACAGCAGTCAATGCCGTTCCTGCCCAATTTGTAAATTTATGTCAGATGTTTCAGCTTCGAAGAGAAAAGCAAAGATCATTGGAATTCCTCCATAATTAACAATCAGGTCACAGAATTTTACCCTGTAGGAAAACGTGTTCCAAAACCCTCACTAGTTCTGTCATTCTGTCAATGAATCAATTATGGCAAGAAAATCAGAAGTTACTGATCGAAGTAGGGATTTCACCCTGCGATGTGACAGCTCTTGTCAGAGTGATGTAAATCAGAACTCTACTGACACTAGAGATTTAGGTCACCTTGAATAGATGAAGTAAAAAAAAACTGTATTGGGACTACCCTAAATTAGAAATAGGCTCAATTGTGAAACCATCTATTATCTATCAAGATCAAGTATGTCTTCTGATATTATTCAAAATTTAAGTATAATTGGCTGGAGGTTTCTGAGGTATTTTAATAATGAATGTAATAGCTAGTACTAGTAATCACTTCTATGTATTATTTTTTAATCAATTCTCAGGTCAGTAATCTTTTAAACCGATTAGACCCTGTGTGCATTTGTAATTTTTTTTCTTACAAGTTCTTTTGACATTTAGCAAATTACTGGCCAAAATAAATTGATATGGAACTCGTGTAAACTTCACGTGGAAATCCCTGAGATATGAATCTTGATTATTAATGTAATTTCCAGAATGCATCAGTGCCTGGATGTCCATGTTATTTAGGTACCTTCGAGTGTGTGATTTCCCAGGATATTGTTGTAAAAAGGAAAATTATTATTAGGATGTGACAAACTTCAATTTGCTGTCAGTGAAGAGATTTATTTCCAGAACTAGGGGAGGGAAAGGGTGAGAGAGTGAGAATTTAATCTGAGATGTATGCAAGTTAGTAGGAATACAGATTTAAATTCAAATGGGCTCATCACCCACAATGATGAGACTGTCTACAGTGAGGAGGTGGAAGAGCTCAAGGCCAGGTGACATGCAAATAATCAGAAACCTATTAGACATACAGTAGGAGCTGAATTAGGAAACTCAGCCCATTGAGTCTACAAAAGAACATAAGAAATAGGAGCAGGAGTAGGCCATCTGACCCATCAAGCCTGCTCCACCATTCAATAAGATCATGGCTGATCTGGCCATGGACTCATCTCCACCTATCTGCCTTTTTCCCATTACCCTTAATTCTCCTACTGCACAAAAACCTATCCAACCTTGTCTTAAATATATTTACTGAGGGAGCCTCCAGTGCTTCATTGGGCAGAGAATTCCACAGATTCACCACTTTCTGGGAAAAGCAGTTCCTCTTCATCTCCATCCTAAATCTACTCCCCAAACCTTGAGGCTATGTCCCCTGGCTCTTGTCTCACCTACCAGTGGGAACAACTTTCCTGTTTCTATCTTATCTACCCCTTTCATAATTTTAAATGTTTCTATAAGAACTCTCTTATGCTTCTGAATTCCAGTGAGGACAGTCCCAGGCAACTCAATCTCTCCTCATAGTCTAACCCCCTCATCTCCAGAATCAACCTGGTGAACCTCCTCTGTACTGCCTCTAAAGCCAATATATCTTTCCTCAAGTAAGGAGACCAGAACTGCATGCAGCAGTCCAGGTGCAGCCTCCCTTGTACCCTGTACAGTTGCAACATAACCTCCCTGCTCTTAAATTCAATTGCTCTAGAATGAAGGCCAATATTCCATTTGACTTTTTGTTAGTTTGTTGCACCTGCAAACCAAACTTTTGTGATTCATGCACAAGCACTCCCAAGTCCCTCTGCACAGCAGCATGCTGCAATTTTTTATCAGTTAAATAATAATTTGCTCTTTCATTTTTCCTTCCAAGGTGGATTACCTTGCATTTACTAACATTGTACTCCATCTGCCAGACCCTTGCCACCTCACTTAACCCATCTATATCTCTCTGCAGACTCTCCATATCTTCTGCACAATTTGTTTTTCCATTCAATTTAGTATCATCAGCAAACTTAGATACACTACACTCGGTCTCCTCTTCCAGATTGTTAATGTACATTGTGAACAGTTGCGGGCCCAGCACCGACCCCTGTAGCACACCATGCTTCCCCATAGCTGCTTTTTGTCCCTCTCAACCCCATTCCCCTCACTTCTCCCCATAGTTTTTAAAACCATTGCTAATCAAGACCCTATCGACCTCTGCTTTATATATACCCAAAGAGCTGGCTTCCCCAGCTGTCTGTGGAAATGGAATTTCTCAGATTCACCACCATCTGGCAAAAGAAATTCATCCTCATCTCTGTTGAAAATGGATGTCCCTCTATTCTGAGGCTGTGCCTGTTGACTCCGCCACCCTAGGAAACATCTGCTCTCTTCAGGCCTTTCAATATTCTACAGGTTGCAATGAGATTCCCCCCTCATTCTTCTAAATCTAAGCATGCACAGGCACAGAGCCATCAAACACTCTTCAACCTAGACAGCATCCCAGAATGCTGCATCACTGTATGGTACAGAAACTGCACTGCAGGAGACTGTTCAACGAGCACTTAAAATTGCCCAGTACATCACCAGCACCAGCCTACCCACCATCAAGGGCACATATACAGAAAGATGCCAGAAAATGACCAGTAATATCATGAATGATCCCACACACCCTGCCCAAGGTCTGTTTGTCCCACTCCTATCAGGGAAGAGGTTAAGCAGGATCTACACCAGGACCACAAATTACAAAACTAGTTACTTCTCCCAAGCTGTCAGGTTAATCAACACCTCCACCCATTAACCACCCCACCTCCACTACATCCACATCTGCCACTCTCCTACATAGCCCCGCAGCACCCTTCATCCCCCCCCCATGAACTGACACTTTAGAATTACATGTACATGTGTTTTATAGATTGTTTATTATTTATATTAATTGTGTTTTTTATCCTTATTGTGATTTTTATGATGCTGCATTGGGTCCAGAGTAACAATCATTTTGTTCTCCTTTACACTCGTGTACTGCAAAACAACAATAAATCATTTTGATTCGACATGACGTAAATTCTCAATAAGCCCCAAGCCCGGATGTGAAAGGAGGAGGGTTGGGCATGGGTCTGGAAACCCCTTCCCATAAAAGCCCATTGCTATAAAAATGCCAGCAGAAGCTCAAAAACAACATCCTTGCGAGAGGAAGGAGAAGATGGGCAATACTTGGGACAACTCGAAAGACTGGCCCAGTTGAAAGGACTCTGGTGAGCTACTATCGGTAGCTTATGCCCCAGTAGGAATGATGGGCTTAAGTTAGTAAGTCATGGATATTAAAATTAAAACGTACAGTACTTATGCAGCATTTTCATAATATATCGAAGTAAATTACAAGCTGGGAGGTGCTTTTTGTAAGTGCTATCACATTTGGAAACTGGCTGCCAAAAGGCATACAACAGTTTCTCCAAAACAGCAAAGCAACATCAGAGTCAAATTGCTTCTGCTCTGAATCAGTGCCATGGACTGCACAACATCCAGTCAATTGGGGTGTCACGATAGTGTAGCTGTTAGCGCAATGCTATCGTAACTCGACACATCGGAGTTCAGAGTTCAATCCTGGTATCCTTTATAAGGAGATGTATGTCATCCCCCTGGAACAGCTTATTACGCTTTCTACCTCTAAGAAGAAAAAAATAAGTAAAAATGGACAATACAAAGTCAACAGTTTGTTTTAATGTCATTTAACATCCCCTCAGTGCAGTGCTCCAACAATAACTTGATGGACTGTTAGCCTGGATGTAGTTCTTGGCAACACACTCAAAATGCTGGAGGAACTCAGCAGGTCAGACAGTGTTTATGGAGAGGAAAAAAGAGCTGACATTTCAAGCTGAGACCCTTCGTCAGGACTGGAAAAGGGGGAAGGTGTCAGAATAAGAAGTTGAAGGGAGGGATGTAGTACAAGCTGGAATGTGATGGGAGTGGGAGGATGAAGTAGGCATAGTCGAGCAGTCAGAGACCAGCAGAGATCACAGACAGGGTGCAATTAGAGAGGGTCTCACCAAACTCCCATCAAAGAGAAGATTTAAACTTCTTTAGGATAAGCATATATCAAGTTCAAATACAAGTGCAAGTTTTATTGCCATTTAACCATATACATGAATGATGGTCATCCATCACATCCAATGATATCAGGAAACCTGTGCGGGAGAGTTTTTGAAGTGGAAAAGCCATTACTCTGGTGCATTTCCACCCTCTTGACCTCAGAAGCCCGGCTTGACTGGTACAAACAAGTATCGCAAACTGAGGTCTTCTTTGATTGCAGCTGATGAGCACATTGTCTGTCCTTGTCTTGCCCTTCACTCGCCACAGAGCTATCAAATACCACCTTCCTGGCTGACCTCACTGTAGATAACATCCAACTAGTCTGTCGGGGTATGAGGCCACCAGATACCCCCACCTGGTTTAGCCCACCCTATCGAAGCAGTGCACTGGGGTGCGGCCGCTATCACGTGCAAACAACTGCTTGAAACCACAAGTAAGAACTAAGTGTCAAGTGGGGACCAAGGGTGAGTGAGCTGCCCCGGAATGGACATGGCAAATCCCTTTACCAGAGGTGCTACCCCTCTCTGGACACCCCACATATGAATACAGTCAAAGAAAACAAGGTCAAAACCAAGGTGCAAGAAACAGTACAAATAGTCACACACGGAACGCAGCACATATAGTACGTAAAGGTCTGATAGCAGGAAAACATACAGTTGCAAACAACTAAAAAATATATAAAAATATATATATAGCACCTGTCCCTGAATCCCATGGCCTGGGAACTGATGATTCTGCAACCTTCAGCACGTGCTAGTGTAGCCGCAGACGAACGCGTTCCAACTCGTCTCCAACCGAGCGAACACCTCAAAGAGGCTTGGCAGCTGAGCAACAAATCATAAACAGAAGACAACACACACAAAATGCTGGAGGAACTCAGCAGACCAAGCAGCATCTATAGGAAGAAGTACAGTCGACGTTTCAGGCCGAGACCCTTCGTCAGGACTAAACAGAAGCCATTTTGCAGATGCTGGATATTCCTCTCAATAGATGCTGCCTGGCCTACTGATGTCCCCCAGATCTTGGAATGTGTTACCCTGGATTTCAAGAATCTGCAGAATCCACAACAAGCAGGATTTCCCAGTGACTAACCACTCCAATGCCAATCCCCATTCCCTTTCTGACAGGTCAATCCATAGTGTCCTCTACTGTCATCATGAGGCTACTTGCCAATTGGAGAGCGACACCTCACATTCTGTCTGGGAAGCCTCTAATCCGAACATTGATTTCTCAAGTTTCCAGTAATGTTTCTCCTGCCCCCTTCCCCCTTCTTCCATTCCCCACTCCGCTCCCCTCTTACCTCTTCTTTTTTCTACTCGTGCATGTGTTTTTGATCTTGGAGTAAGTTTAAGGGTTGGCACAAAATTGTGAGCCTGTACTGTATTACACTGTTCTGTTCCAAGTACAACCCCAGTTTCTTCAGATTCCTTACACATCCTAGAAATAATCTAGCCTCTGTCCTCTACATGTTCTGCCTAAGACTTCAAGAAATAAGAGATTTGCAACCTCATCCATGACGCAAATTGGTCTCCCCTCCATTGACTCTGTCTGCATTTCCTGCGGCCTTGGGAAACCAGCCAACATATTCAAGGACATCTATCCCAGTCATCCTCACAGTCACAGTGACGCACTCTCACTGGATCTCCACACAGTTTTGGCCCAGCTGGACAACACCAATATCTATACCAGACTGCTGTTTATTGATGACAGCTCAGCCTTCAGCACCATCATCTCCTCAGTTCAAAGCAACAAGCTTCAAACCCAGGCCTTTGCACTCCCTCTGGAATTGGATTTCTGCTTTCCACATCAGAAGGCCACAGGCTGTGTGAGCCCGAAATAACATCTCCCCCTCTTTGACAATCAACACAGAAGCATCTTAACGAAGTGTGCTTGGCCCACTGCTCTGCTCTCTCTACTCTCAAGAATGTATGGCCATGCACAGTGCAAACACCAATAAGTTCATCAATGACACCATGGTTCTTGGTACAATTTCAGATGGCAATGAGGATGCATACAGGAGCGAAATAGATAGTTTGATTAATTGGTGTCTCAACAAAAATCTTGACTCAACATCAGCAAGACCAAGGATTTGATCATGGAATTCCGGAAGGTAGTCAGGAGAACACACAATAGCCCTCAATGAGGGACCAGCAGTGATGATCCAGGTGTTCACATCTCTGAAGATCTATCCTGGGCCCAAAATACTAATGCACTGGGTTTGTTACATGAAGAGCTCCTTCAACCCATATCTCTAAGCCTCACCCTTCCACGTACATATCCAATGATTCATTATTGATACTATTATGCCTACCTCAACCACTTCCTCTAACAGCTTGTCCCACATACTCACCACCCTCTTTCTGAAAACGTTGCCCCTCAGGTCCCTTTTAAATCTTGCTCCTCAATCTAAAAGCCCATAGACTTGAACTCCCTTACCCTGGGGAAAAGACTGTTATCATTCCCCTTATCATGACTTCTCATACTTCAAACATTTCTGTAAGGTCACCCCTTATTCCACTACCTTTCCAGAATTTACTGAGTTTTTACACATTTTCTGTTTTGTATATTTATCATTTAAACTGTAACAATCTCCAGTATTTTCAAGAACACTGTTTTGCAATTATACATTAAATATTAATACCTGCACCACACTGCACACCATTCAATGCAATAAAATTACTCAGGAAAAAAGAGCAGGTAGTGCCTCAGCAAAGTGGCTATTTATTTTCTCTCTGGCAACACTGCAAGTGATTAAAATTATAATTGGAACTTCTCTTTACAATAAATCAATAGATTTTTCAAACAGCAGGATTATAGATGCAATTATAATCCTTTTTTAATTTTTTTTATCAATTATGCTATTGTTTGCACTGTTGTAACTATATGTTGCAATTATGTGGTTTTGTGCAGGTCTTGTTGTAGCTTTAGTTTTTGGTCTTGTTTTTGTCTGGTGGATGTGGAGCTCCTTTCCAGAGAACGCGCTAGATGGTAGCACGATACTAATACGCTGCAGCCTCTCCGGACTCTGGATTGGGGATTGCCAAACGTTACATGGATTTTCTGCTGTAGTCTGTTTTGTCATGTGCTTTTGTGATATCATTCTGGAGGAACGTTGTCTCATTTTTTAACTGCATTGCATTTGTGGTTTCTAAATGACCATAAACTGAATCTGAACTAACTAAATTAATTGATATGAGTATCAAGTGAAGATACAATGAAAACTTGAGAAATAGGAATGGGAGTAGGTGATTCAGCTGACAGACCTACTTAATAACATGCTGGAGGGACTCTAAGGGCCAGAGAGCATCTGAGGAGGCAAATTCAATGTTTTGGGTTCAGATCTTGCGACTTGTCTTAAAACTCCAGTCCTGTTACAGAGTCCTAATGCCATTTACCTCCACCCATTAACCCACCCTATTTTCACATCAACCACTCTCTCCACCACCTCTCAGCACCTTTCATCCTCACACACACTGCCTCTTTAAGCGTACACTCCATACCTCGTACCTACACCAACACTCTTCTCTCCACCACCACTCAATACCCTTCATCCTCACATACATTGCCTCTTTAAGCTTACACTCCATACCGCATACTTACATTGACGCTTCCTGGCCTACTGTGTTTTACTAACTATAAGAGTTCCTCTTGCCGAGTGCACATCACACATAACTTTTTATAGTGCCGGACCACATTGTACACAGACAAGAAAGCACACCAATACCGTTATTTTCTGAGGAGACTGAAGAGAGCTGGACTTTGCAGATCCACACCACCAGTAGAGAGCATTCTAACAAACTGCATCACTACTTGGTAAGGAAACTGCATTACAGCAGACAAAAAGGCTCTACAACAGGTAGTGAAAACTTCCCAAAGCATCACCGGCACCAGCCTACCCATCATCAAGGACATTACTGTATACAAGAAAGGGCCAGTAACATCATGAAGGATCGCACCCACTCTGCTCACGGACTGTTTGTCCCACTCCCGTCAGGGAGGAGGCCATGTAGCATCCATGCCAAGACCACCAGACTCAAAAACAATTCCCTTCCCCATGCAGTAAGGCTGATCAACACCTCCACCCACTAACTGCACCATGACTTTATTATTTCTCATCAATCACCTTATTTACAATCTAGTGCTACTTTATGGACATACAATCGATCGATGTATATCAAACCAATTCTTCAATAGGTTTGACAATTGCTCTCCTGTTCACACTCGCCTCAGCACACCATTACATGTGCAGAGGTACCCAATGCTCCCTCAGCACCCAAGCCTCCCCTCCTTCCTCCACCCTCCAATTCAACACGTGGATGACAACACAGGCTATCACTATCTACGTCCCTTCTTTGGTCTACACCTGTCATCCACACCTCCACATACTATCTGCTATCTTCACCTCTCCCAGATCCCAGATTCTACCAACTTCCCAGTCATCATCGTCTCACCTATACAGCTGAGCAGGTGAGAAGGGCTCTGGGGAAACTCAAACACGACAAAGCATTGGGACCAGATGGTGTGAACGCCAAGGCCCTGAAGGAGTGCACTGAGCAGCCATGTGGAGTTCTCCAGCGCATTTTCAGTCTGAGTCTCAGCCTGGAAAGGGTCTTGACTGTGTAGAAAACATCATGTGTGGTCCCAGTACCCAAGAAGTACCAAATGAAAGTCTTGAATGACTACTGTCCGGTGACCTTGACCTCACACATCAGGACGACCCTGGAGAAGCTGGTCCTAGCTCATGCCTGAACCCTGGTCAGATCAGCCCTCGACCCCCTGCAGTTTGTCTACCAGGAGCATATTGGAGTCAACAATGCTGTCATCTACCTGCTGAACAAAGCCTACTCCCATTTGGATAAGCAGGACAGCATTGTGACGATCATGTTCTTTGATTTCTCAAGTGCCTTCAAAACCATACAGTCCTCATTGCTGGGGGACAAGCTCCGTTCAGTGCAGGTTTCAATCTTTTTATTAATATCAACATATTAAAAATAACAAATATTGATACATAATATTGGGATTACATTATTAAAAGAACATAGATAGATATCTAAACAATAGGTACAAGAGAATTAAGTCTCCCAAAATCATACATGATACAAATATAATGTATAAAGGCAAGAAAAACTGATATAACAATAAGAAAAAAAAACAGAAAAAGAAAAAAAAAATCTATACTCCAAACAGGTTGGCAGTTCCATTACATCCTGGATACTGGACTACCTGACTGGCACACCAGAGTTTGTGCGGCTTCAGAGCTGTGTGTTAGACATAGCAAAGAACAGCACTGGGAACTGTATTGGCTCCCTTCCTGTTTACCCTGCATAACTCAGACTTTAGATACAACACTGAGTCATAGGTCTCCTGAAATTCTAAGATGACTAAGCAATAGTTGGATACATAAAGGAAGGATGGGAGGATGAATACAGGCCCCGGTGGAGGACTTTGTCAAATGGTGCAAGCTGAATCATCTGCAGCTCAACATCAGTAAAACAAAGGAGATGGTGATGGACTTTAGGATGACTAAGCCTGCACTGCTCCCTTTTACTATTGATGGTGAGGACATGGATGTGGTGAGGGCCTACAGGTAGCTGGAGGTGCACTTGGATGACAGACTTGAATGGAACACCACCACAGCGGGCTGTGTACAAGAAGGGCAGAAGTTGCCTCTACTGAGGTCCATTAGACCATTCAAGCCTCTCCTTCACAAGTTCTACCAGTCTGTTGTTGTCAGTACTATCTTCTACGCGGTGTTATGCTGGGACAATGGCATCAACACGGGTGATGCCAACAAGCTCAATAAACTGATTAGAAAGGCTGGCTCTGCTATAGGAGTCAAACTGGACACACTGGAGGCTGTGGTAGTCAAAGGGCCTCACGGAAAATCCTGACAATTCTGGACAATGTTTCTCACACTCTGCATGTCACCATGGCTGAACAGATGAACTCCAAAGAGTGCTATATGAGGTCGTTTTTACCCTCAGCCATTAGGCTCTGTAGTGAGTCAACCTATAGCCCAGGAAGTGATGACCACCTCCTGTTAGACTGATTTTTGGTGACTTCTTTTATATTCTCTCTTTCTTCTCTTCTAATGTTTATATCTGTATACTTGTAATGTTACTGTGATGCTGTAATTTCCTTTCGGATCAATAAAGTATCTATCTATCTATATAAGCTATCTTATGTATTTATATTTATTTTGTGTTTACTATTATTATTATTGGTTCCATCAGGTTGTTATAGCCAGGGGTGATAATGGGGACAAGCTCTCACTACCTATTAAATGCTCCCAATGGTGCGCACCTTAAATAGTCTCTGAGAACCAAGTCCAGCTCCCGGCCTTCATGTGTGGCTTAGCAACTAAGCCCAGCGGAACCGTTTCTACTGACAGGAGAAGGGGGAAAGGAAGGTTACTGGCACCAGTCACTTTGGGCAAATGGGTCTCATCAGCCATGGTTGGCAACTCATCAAGAAGGAAAACTTTGATCTCAAACTTCTGCTGCCTTGCAGTTATACCCACTCGTGGGGAAAGTTTTGGGAGTAAACTCCTGGAGAAAAACCTGGAGCTGGAGTCCCTCAGGCAGTCCTCCACTGCTGTCTGGCAACTCCTGCGACACTGCTGGTACCAAACTGTATCAGTCTCTGCCATTCCTTTGGATTTATCAGATGTGTGGAGAGGGGGAGCTTTCTACATGAGCAACCGCTTGCTCTCATTAGCATACTGCCCAGGCTTGCATATCTAGACAGCTGTACACAATATCCATGGTGAACTCTGGCGGAAGCCTCAGACTCACATTATTATTATTGTGTTTTTAACATATGTGGGATTATGTCTGTGTTGCATCAGATACAGAGTTACAATTACTTCATTCTCCTTACACTTGTGTACAGGAAATGACATTAAATAATCTTGAATCCTGAATCTTAAACCCTGAAGAGTCACTTCGTCACCTTATCAGTTCCTGTCAGTCACTTTACGTACAAATACTCCAGCATCTAACATTCCTTAAGGTATATATTATCCGATCAGTCTTTGTACTCAAACAGTTACTTGTACACTGTGTTTTATACAGTTGCTTTTATATTTACGTACATCCAGTGTGTTTCTGTGTTCGCTTATTGTTTTCTTTGAAGCACTGGAGATACAAGAGACTGCAGATGTTGGAATCTGAAGCAACAAACAATCTGCTAGAGAAGCTCACGATACAGTATTGTAACTGTTAGCATAATGCTTTACAGCACCAGCGATTTTAAGGTGGCGGGTTCAATTCTCTCCAGTATTTATAAGGAATTTGTATGTGATCACATGGGTTTCCTGAGGGTGCTCCAATTTGCTCCCCCATTCCAGAAAACTGTGGCAATGTTGGCACTGAAAGTATGCCAAAACTTGCAGTCTACCTGCAGCACTTTGCAAAACAAAACACTGCATCCTTCATTGTTTCATGTATACAGTATGTGGCAAATAAAGCTAATATTTTAATATTTAGCACAAGAAATGATAGAGATGCTGGAAATCCAAAACAACACACACGGAATGCTGGAGGAACTCAGCAGGTCAGGCAGCATCTACGGAAATGAACAAAGTCTGCGTTTCAGGACGAGGACCAGAAAGGAAGGGGGAAGGTGCCGGAATAAAAAGGTGGGGGAGGGGAAGAAGGATAGCTAGAAGGTGAAAGGTGAAGCCAGGTGGGTGGGAAAGGTAAAGGGCTGGAGATGAAAGAACCTGATCGGAGAGGAGAGTGGACCATAGGAGAAGGGGAAGGAGGAGGAGACCTGGGGGGAGGTGAGAAGAGGTAAGAAGGGCTTTCAATCTTCATCTTTAATCTCAGCATGTCAGGCAGCATTTGCAGAAGGCAAATGAGCTGTTGATGTTTTGGATTAAGATCCTTGATCTGTCTCCACGTGAAATGTTGTTGGCTCATCTCTCTCCACAGGAACTACACTTGATCTTGGCTATATGGTCGATAACCAATAATGCTGTCTGACCTCTGAGTTCCTCCAGTAGATTGTTTTTTACTCCAGTGTAAGACCTGCTCCATTAACTTCAGAAATATGAATATCACAAGTTATTTTTACATATCATTGCAAGGAATTCTCAGGAGTCGTGTTCAGCGTACCATGGCAATGATTTCTCTTCTGTTGCTGAGCAACATTTAAAATGTTGTCAGTACTGTTTGGGAATTATCTGTCACAATTCAAGACTTTTGTTACAAAGAAAGGAAGTGTTTGCATCTTAATGCATAGAAGTTGAAATTCTTCTTGTTCAAATTTAGCTTGAAGAACGTGAAGCGGGAGAAGAGGGTTCCTTGCAGCAAAATTTCCGGGCTACTTTCTTCAACCGTGTGCAAGCCTGGAGGTAAAGAGTGGCTTCCACATCAAAGTTCAGACAGGGTCTTTTCTCAAACGTACCTCATACATTAACCCCTTTATTCTCGTGAACTTCCTCTGGACCCTTCCAATGGCAGCACCTACAGAGACCATTGTGATAAAGTGTACCACCACCTCACCAGAAAGCTGAGCTAAACCTATGACAGACAGATCAGCAGCAGAACTGCGTCAGACTCTGAGTACCACACTCTAAATATCTTAGAAAATGTGTCAAGGATATTGTCAGAAATAACACTGGGGATGTGGGTCCGAACTTATGTCAAGAGACAACAGGCAGTTTTTCCAGACCAAGGCTTAATGTAGTCAAGGACAAGTTGGAGTAAACAAAGGTCACAATTGGCAAAAGGTACCAGAGATGATTAAAGGCATTAATAATAATTAAATCATGAGGTGTGAATTGGAACATGCCGCCGAAAAATCAGAGAAGGTGTATTTAATAGGAACTTTCAGAAAGGTCCCTGAAAAGTTAAAACAAAATGGTGAGAGCAGCATATGGTGACATTTTGTAAGCAGCTGATAAAATTACTAGATACTTTATTAGACGTACTTCTTCTGCACTATGGCCAATGCGATCTGCAGTCTGTTATTTCCCTTTAAGAACTGTATTTTTGAATTATCTAAATGAACTTGTCTCTACAGACTGCAGGCATGGCCATCACCAAGGCAGCCATCACTGGGGGCAGATACTGCAACGAGAGGGGAAGACAAATCCATGCTTGGCTCCGTTACTCCACGCTGACTAAAGTGTTGAGCACTGAGGCCCAAGAGTGGAAAATGAACTAGTGTTCTGCACCATTTGTCTCTCTCTCTCTTCTCACTACTACCATTGGGTGAGAAGTGAAGGAATCTTGGGCCCTATGCTATCACGGAGCAGTTAGTGCCCTGGCGTCACTTGCTTCAGAGCTGAACCGACTCCACAGCCTGTGAACTCACTTTCAGGGACTCTGCACTTCATGTTCTGTGTATCATTTATTTACTTGGTTTTACTATTTGCACAATTCACATTTTTTTTGCACATTGCATGTTAGTCGATCTTTGTTATAGGTGGGGGGGTTTTTGTGATTCTTTTGTGTTTCTTTGTTTTGTGGCTGCCTGCAGGAAGGTGAATCACAAGGTTGTGTGTAGTATACATACTTTGATAATGCATTTGAAGCTTGGGCTTTGAAAGGTCAGTGAAATGGTGGCTGTTAGTGTAACGCCATTACAGAGCTATTGATGCAGGTTGAATTCTCATCGCTGTCTATAGGAAGTCTGTACTGTCTGTTCTCCTCAGGACTGCATTGGCCTCCAATTTTCACCCACATTCCTAAGACATATGAGTTAGTAAGTTATTTGGTTACATGGGTGTTACTGAGCAGGGCAAGCTTATTGGGCCGTTACCGTGCTGTGCTTCTAAATTAAATTTTAAAAATTGGGAAGGTCACAGAACTTTGAGTTGAAGATAAATGGTAACTCGTTCAAAGACAGGTCACAAGAATGGGCAGAATAGCCTTCTGCAAGCATAATGCTACTACAGCATCCACATTCCTCCCACATTCTAAAGAGGTACAGGTTAGGGTTAGTGAGTTGTGGGCACGTTGGTGCCAAAGCATGCTGATCCTCGTGGCCTGCCTTGCACAATCCTTGCCAACATGATTTGACACAAGCTGTGCATTTCACTCAATGTTTCAATGTAAAAATGAAAGCAAAATTTTAGACCTTTAATCTCTTTCTGTTCTGTACCATTCTACAGTTCTTTATTAATTTCTTCACAGAGTTACTTTGATAGATGTTACCCGTTCATCATTATTCCAAATGGTAAATGAGGAACCTTATGCAGGCTGACTAAAACTAATGAGTTATTTCTGAATGACCTACAAATACAGTAGAGACATGCTACTGAACTGAGGCTGACTACTAGGTGAAGTATGTTTGCAACTTTATTTTTAATTAGATTTTTATCGAAATGTATTGCTTGGAGCTGAGCCTAAGTTGAATATAATCTTGGGAATACAACAAACAATTGCACAAATATAATATTATCTTCCCTATGTAATCAAGGCAAGATTAAGTCATTTAATTAAGTATGACAAAAGGAATATGGCTAGATATCAACTTAGCTGGTTGAAGTAACCAAGTTCAATGTAATATTTGCATTATGAAGATTGATGGATAAGCACTCTAATACTACTTCAGCTTTCACAAGGGACCTGATATTGGAAGATATAGTTCTATGCTCCAGTGATTCCAGTCAGGAACTTCTATGGCATCAGAACTGGATCTCATGAAATTTTTACCAACACAAGCTTAGCAATTCTTCAGCAATCACAGTGGTGTGTACTTTCCTTGTAGGTTTACACAGGACATTATGCAGTACCATGCATCATAACCAATACACATAAAATGCTGGAGGAAATCAGCAGGTCAAACAGCATCCACAGAGGAAAATAAACTGTCAATGTCTCGGGCTGAGTCCTGATGAAGAGATGAGGAGAAATTTATCTAGCTAGAGGGTGGTGAATCTGAGGAATTCACTGCCATAGAGAGTTGTGGAGGCAAAGTTACTGGGTTTATTTAAAGTTGGGGTTGATAGGCTCTTCTTCGGTCAGGAAATCAAAAGTTATGGAGAGAAAGCAGAAGAACGGGGTTGAGAGGGATAATAAATCTGCCATGATGGAATGGTGGAGCAGACTTGTTGGGCCAAATGGCCTAATTCCACTTGTCTTGTTGTCTAAGTTGCATTTTGTGCATGTTACATCAGATGCTGTTAAACAAAATGGTAAAAAGAATGCACAGGTACTAGAGAGGTATAGAATTTGTTTTCTAAAATTATATACAAAGTTCAAAAGCTCAAAGTACATCAGAATCAGAATCAGAATCAGGTTTATTATCACCGGCATGTGACATGAAATTTGTTAACTTAGCAGCAGCAGGAGTTCAATGCAATACATAATCTAACAGAGAGAGAATAATAATAATAAATAAAATAAAACATAATAATAAATAATCAAGTAAATCAATTACATATATTGAATAGATTATTAAAAAGTGTCCCAAAACAGAAATACTGTATATTAAAAAAAGTGAGGTAGTGTCTAAAGCTTCAATGTCCATTTAGGAATCGAATGGCAGAGGGGAAGAAGCTATTCCTGAATCACTGTGTTTTCAGGCTTCCATATCTCCTACTGATGGTAACAGTAAGAAAAGGGCATGCCCTGGGTGCTGGAGGTCTTTAATAATGAACTCTGCCTTTCTGAGACACAGCTCCATAAAGATGTCCTGGGTACTTTGTAGGCTGGTGCCCAAGATGGAGCTGACTAGATTTATAGCCTTCTACATCTTCTTTCGGTACTGTGCCGTAACCACTCTATACCAGACAGCAATGCAGCCTGTCAGAATGCTCTCCACAGTAGAACTATTTCAAAATCCCTTCAAACTCCTAATAAAGTATAGCTGCTGTCTTGCCTTCTTTATGACTACATCAATATGTTGGGACCAGGTATGTCACCATATACAACCCTGAGAGTCATCTTCTTGTGGGCATACTCAATAATTCCATAACAGAATTATAACTATAATAGAATCAATGGAAGCTCGCACTGACTTGGGCGTTCATCCAGTGTACAAATGACAACAAATTGTGCAAGTACAAAAGGAAATTAGTAAGACAAAGAAACAAATAGGCAATAAATATCAAGAACATGACCATAAGACTGTAAGACCATAATATGAAGGAGCAGAATTAGGCCATTTGGCCCATCAAGTCTGCTCCATGATTTCATCATGTCTGATCCATTTTTCCTCTCAGCCCCAATCTCCTGCCTTCTCCAAATATCCCTCTATGCCCTGACCAACCAACAATCTATTAATCTCTGCCTTAAATATACATAAAGACTTGGCCTCCACAGCAGCCTAAGGCAAAGAATTTCACAGATTCATCACTCTCTGGATAAGAAAATCCTCCTCATCTCCATTCTAAAAGGATGCCCTTCTATTCTGTTGCTGTATCATCTGGTCTTAGACACTCCCACCATAGGAAACATCTTCTGCACATCCATTCTATCAACATCATTCACCATTTGGCAGGTTTCAATGAGGTCACCCCTCATTCTTCTGAATTCTAGTGAATACAGGCCCAGAACCATCAAACACTCTTTATATGATAAGCCCTTCAATCCTGGAATCATTTTCATGAACCTCCTTTGATCCCTCTCCAGTTCAGCACATTCATTCTAAGATAAAGGGATCAAAATGTTCACAGTACTCCAAGTGAGGCCTCACCAGAGCTTTATAAAGTCTAAACCTTACATTCTTGCTTGTATATTCTAGTCCTCTTGAAATGAATGCTAACATTGCATTTGCCTTCCTCACCACAGACTCAACCTGTAAATTAACCTTTAGGAAATCCTGGACAAGGACTCCCAAGTCCCTTTGCATTTCATTTTTTTGAATTTTCTCTCCACTTAGAAAACAGTCAACTTTTTCATTTCTTCTACCAAAGTGCATGACCATACACCTCCTGACACTATATTCCATCTACCATTTCTTTGCCCATTCTCCTAATCTGTCTAAGTAATTCTGTAGCTTCTATACTTCCTCAGAACTACCCACCTATCTTCTTATTCACTGCAAACTTTGTAACAAAGCCATCAATTCCGTCATCTAAATCATTGACATATTACAAAAAAGAATTGGTCCTAACACAGACCCCTGTGGAACCCACTAGACACCAGTGGCCAACCAGAAAAGATTTCCTTTATTCCCACTCTTTGTCTCCTGCAAATCAACCACTACTTTGTCATGCTAGAATCTTTCCTGTAATACCACGGGCTCACAGCTTGTTAAGCAGCCTCATGTGTAGCACCTTGTCAAAGGCCTTCAGAAAATGCAGGTACACAACATTAACCAATTCTCCTTTGTCTATTCTGCTTGCTATTTTCTTCTAAGACTTCCAACAGAAATGTCAGGAAAGATTTTCCCTTGAGGAAACCATGCTGACTACAGCCTATTTTATTACATGCCTCCAAGTACCCTGAGATCTCATCCTTTATTATCAACTCCAACATCTTCCCAACCACTGAGGATAGACTAACTGGCCTATAGTTTCCTTTCTTCTGCCTCCCTCCCTTGCTGAAGAGTGGAGTGACATTTACAATTTTCCAATTTTCCAGAACCATTCCAGAATCTAGTTTTTTCTTGAAATATCATTACTAATGCCTCCACAATTTCTTCAGCCTCCCCTTTCAGAATCCTGGGGTGTACACTATCTGGTCCAGTTGACTTATCTACCTTCAGATCTTTCAGTTTCCCAAGATCTTTCTCTCTAGTTATGTTAACTTCACACACTTCATGACCCCCGTCATCTGGAATTTGCACCATACTGCTGGTGTTTTCCACAGCAAAGAGGGACGCAAAATACTTATTCAGTTCGTCCACCATTTTGTTGTTCCCCATTTCATTGTCCTCCATCACTACCTCTCCAGCATCATTTTCCAATGGTCTGATATCCACTCTCACCTCTCTTATACACTTTATGTATCTGAAGAAGCTTTTAGTATCCTCTTTAATATTATTCACTAGCTTACTTTTGTATTTGGGTTCTCACGACCAGACTGTGCAACAGTTTCTTCCCCCAAGCCATCAGACTCCTCAATACCCAGAGTCTAGACAGACATCGACATCATTTATCATTATATTGAAATTTGTCCTCTACTGTGCCTATTGTCGTGTTTATTAATTATTTATTTTTAAATTAATTATTGTATAGTCCTGCACTGTTTTGTGCACTTTATGTGGTCCTGTGTAGGTCTGTAGTCCAGTGTAGATTTGTGTTGTTTCATGTCGCACCATGGTCCTGGAGGAACGTTGTTTCGTTTTTACTGTGTACAGTGCCAGCAGTTTATGGTCGAACTGACAATAAAAAGTGACTTGACTTGACTATCTTTACCTTTTTAATGGCATGTTAGTTGCCTTCTATTGATTTTTAAAACCTTCCCAAGCCTTTAACTTCCCACTAATTTTTTGTTCTATTACATGCCCTCTCTTTGTCTTTTACATTTGCTTTGACTTCTCTCATTAGCCACAGTTGTGTCATTTTTCCTTTAGAATACTTCCACTTTGGGATGTATATATCCTGCATCTCCAGGATTGCTTCCAGAAATTCCAGCCATTACTGATCTGCCGTCATCCCTATCACTGTTCTTTCCAATCAATTCTGGCCCACTCCTCTCTCACGCCTCTATAATTCCCTTTACTCCACTGTAATACTGATACATCTGGCAGCTTCTCCTCATATTTCAGGGTGAATTCAATCATTTTATAATCACTTTACCCAAAGTGTTCTTTTCCCTTAAGCCTTCTAATCAATTCTGGTTCTTTGCGCAACACCCAATACAGAATAGCGAATCCTCTAGTGGGCTCGACCACAAGCTTCTCTAAAAATCTGTCTCATTGGCACTCTAGAAATTCCTCCTCCAGGAATCCAGCATCATCCTGATTTTCCCAATCTACCTGCATATTGAACCTGCATAACTATTGTAACATTGCACTTCTGGCATGCATTTTCCATCTCCCGTTGTCATTTGTAAACCACATCCTTATTACAGTTTGGGGGCTCTGTATTCAACTCCTATCAGGGCTTTTTTACCTTTGTAGCTCCTTTATCTTCATTAACTGATTCGCCACCTTCCGACCCTATGTCACCTCTTTCTAATGATTTGATTTCATTTTTTACCACTTCCTCTGCCTTCTGCCTGTCCTTTCAATATAGTGTGTATCCTTGGACATTAAGCTCCCAGCTATAATCTTCTTTCAGTCGTTAATCAGTGATGCCTACAACATCATACTTACCAATCTGTAACTGCTACAACTTAATTTTCTTTATTCCACATATAGCGCGCATTCAAATGTAATACCTTCAGTCCTGTATTCACCCTTTAGGATTTTGTCCACCTTTTACATTACAACTCATCCTGTTGACTGCAATGTTGCCCTATCAACAGACTCTCCTCACTACACATTGCCTCTGTTTATAAACCAGCTACCTCATCTTCAGAAATATTATCTGCCTTTCCTACGATACTTCTTGCCTTGAAATACAGGCAGCTCGGGATACTCGTCACACCATGGTCAACCTTTTGATTCCTGACTTTGTCTGAGGTCTTATCAACATCTCTCCACTCTGGTTCTGACAGTCTGGCTCCCATCCCCCTGCAACTCCAGTTTAACACCACTGTGCAGCATTAACAAATTTCCCACTAGAATATTTGTCTCCCTCCAGTTCAAACTGTCCCTTCTGTACAGGTCCCACCTTCCCTGGAAGAGAGCCCAATGATCCAAAAATCTTATGCCCTCCCTCCTACACCAACTCCTTACCCATGTATTAAACTTCCTCACTAGTTCTGGCCTCACTAGTGTGTGGTATGGGTAGCAATTCTGAGATCACAACCCTAGAGGTCCTGCCATTTAATGTAGCACCTAACTCCGTGAACTCTCTATACAGAACCTTATCAGTCATCCTACCCATGTTACTGGCACCTACACAGACCACGACTTCTGGCTGTTGATCCTCTGACTTAAGAATGCTGAGGTCTTGATCTGAGATATCCTGTACCCTGTCACCTGGGAGGCAACGTATCATCTGGTAATCTCATTATTGCCCACAGAGCCTCCTGTCTGTTCCCCTAACTGAAAATCCCCTATCACCACAGAGTGCCTTTTCACCCACCTTCCTTCTGTGTCACAGAGGCAGCTCAGTGCCAGAGACCCAATCACTGTGACTTTTGTCTGTTAGGTTACCCTCCCTGACAATATCCAAAGTGATATACCTGTTGTCAAGGAGGTGAGCTGCAGGGGTACTCAGCATTGGCTCCTTAAACCCTTTTCCCATCCTGACTGTTACCCAGTTTTCTGTGTCCTGCACCTTGGGTATAATACCTCTCTACAGGTACAATTTATCACCCCCATCAGCCTTGCGATTGATCTGGAGTTCATGAACTTTCAGCTCCAACTCCTTAATGCAGATTTTTAGAGCTGCATCTGGATGCACTTCTCACCATTGTAGTCATCCGTGACATTGGACATCTTCCTGCCTTGCACATCCCACAAGAGGATCATTCCATTATCTGGAAGACTATGGATATGAGGTGGTCCAAAGGAGGGGGGTAGAACTAAGTGGGAGGAGAGAGAGTGTGTGTGTGTGTGTGTGTGTGATGGGCAAGAAATGGGGAAATGAGGAGGGGGAGTGAAAGAAGCAATTGATATGGGCTGGGGTGGCATTTTTCTTGGTTTATTATTGTCACATGTACCGAGTTACAGTGAAAAACTTTGTTTTGTCTGCCATCCATTTCACCAGATCAGTGCATTCAGGAAGCACCAGAGAAAACAACAGCAGAGGGAAGAGAGAGAGCAAACTTCTAACGAAGGGCCTCAGCCCAAGACGTTGACTCTTTATTCCTTTCCTTACATGTTGTCTAACCTGCTGAGTTCCTGAAATCCAGCATTTTGTGTTTGTTACTTAGCATTTCCACCCTCTGCAGAATGATTTATGATTATGATGAGAGGACACTTGAGTAACCATTACAAAACGTTTGCAGTTCTTCACCCGAATGCTGACTAATCAGTTTTCCCCCTTTTTGTTGTGTTTTTGCCTAATACTCCTGGTTGGCTTCAAAGGGATTTTTTTTTTATTTTCATAAACATGCAGTTGAATGATTCATTCCTAATCTTTTGATTCAGAGAAAGAGTTAGAAATGTAACAGAAAAATGAGAATACCATGGGATTACACGGTAGTTTAATGCAGTGGTCCCCAGAGCATGTGCTACCAGGCCGCGAGGAAACGATATGATTTGTCAATATGAAACGATATGAGTCAGCTGCACCTTTCCTCATTCCCTGTCATGCCCACTGTTGAACTTGAACCCACGCAAGGGGTTCACCTAAATGCAATGATACCCTCGTGCCAGGGATCACTGGTTGGGCTCGCATGGCTGGCAGGAAGTGCCGTTGCTACTGGCCTGGAGCGCAGACAGATGGGCGCAGCCTCTAAACATGTTTACCACACTGAATGCTCATGGGGAACCCAGTGCTAAGATATTCACAGATGGCCTAATTCGGGTTCAGGGCTTCTTAAGTAGCAGAGCAGTAACCTCGCTGCAATCTACTGAAAGTCATCCCTCGAGCCAAACTTGTCGGTTGATAGATCCTACGAGGGGGACGGGCGCGTGCCCTGTTGCACTTCTCACTCAGTCGCTCGCTCACTCCAGACTGCGACCGCCCCGGCCCCAGCACGGGGACCTTTCCTCACACCCCACCCACGACCAGGCACACCTGGCCAAAGCGGCGGGCCAGCGGGAAGCTGGAGTTCGGGCCTGGAAGTTGTCTAATGAGGCAATGAAGCCCTCAAAACTGCTTCAGTACCCTGAGTCCAAGCACCCTGCACTTAAAGACAAGCCCATTGAGTTCTTTGAGCAGAAAAAACGTGAGCAAGCGAGACAGAAGCAAGTGCTGATAGCCACGAAAACTAAATTGCGGAATAGACTGGACATAAGGAACCCCCTTCAAGTATCGCTGTGTTCTAGTCACGTTTATCACCCCCACACCCCCCGTCGGCCGGTCCGCAAGAATATTGTCAATATTAAACCCGTCAGTGGTGCAAAAAAGGTTGGTGACCCCTGGCATAATGGTTAACATAAACTCTTTGAAGCATCAGCAATTACCGATTGAAGTTTGGTTCCCAACACTGTCTGTAAGGAATTTGTATGTTCTTACCATAATCCTGTGGGTGCTCCAGTTTCAGAGGTTTAATGATTTGTGGACAGGCTATGTTTGCATCAGAAGTGTGGCGAGACTTCTGCCCCAATACATTGTAAATGATGATGCAAATAGAACATAAAACATAGAAATCTACAGCACGTTACAGGCCATTTAGCCCACAATATTGTGCCAACTCCTCAAGAAACTGCCTAGAATTTTCCTACTGCACAGCTGTCTACTTTTCTAAGCTCCAGTAGCTCTCTAAGAGTCTCATAAAAGACTCTACTGTATCTGCCTCTACCATCGTTACTGGTAGTACATTCCACACACCCACCACTCTCTGTGTGATAAACTTACCCCTAACTTCCCCTCCCCTGTACCTTCTTCCAAGCACCTTAAAGCTATGCCCTTTTTTGTTAGCCATTTCAACCTTGGGAAAAAGCCTCTGACTATCCACACATTCAATGCCTCTCATCATCTTATACACCTCTATCAGGTCACCTCTTATCCTCCATCACTCAAAGGAGAAAAGGTCAAGTTCACTCAACCTATTCTCATAAGGCACACTCTCCAATCCAGGCAACATCGTTTTAAATCTCCTCTGCACTCTCTCTATAGAATTCACATCCCTACTGTCATGAGGAGGCCAGAACTGAACACGGTACTCCAAGTGGGGTCTAACTAAGGTCTTATATAGCCGTAACATTACCTCATGGCTCTTGAACTCAATCCCACAGTTGAAGAAGACCAACACACATGCACCTTCTTAACAACACTGTCAACCTGCACAGAGAATGAAAAGGGGATGGAGAATGGAGGAGGAGAGGGGTGGGTTATTATCAGAATTACGAAAAAATCTGTGTTCATACCATCAGGTTGGAGGCTACCCAGATGGAATATAAAGTGTCATTCCTCCAACCTGAGTGTGGCCTCATCGCAACAGTAGAGGAGGCCATGGACAGACATATCAGAATGGGAATGGAAAGTGGAATTAAAATGGGTAGATGGGAATGGGAAGTGGGTTAAAATTCGTCCCTCCCCACTAACCACTCTCCTGCACGTATCCTTGCAAGTGGGACAAGTGTAACACCTGTCCCTACAGCTCCTCCCTCACCACCATTCACGACCCCAGAGGTCCTTCCAGGTGAGGAAACACGTCATCTGTGAGTCTGTTGGAGTTATATACTGTGTCCGGGTGCTCTGATGTAGATTGAGAGATTGCTTCACCAAGCACCTAACTCTGTCTGCCAGAAAAAGCAGGATCAGCCAGTTGGCACCCATTTTAATTCCATTCCCCATTCCCATTCCAAATTGTCCATCCATAGCCCCCTCTACTGTTGTGATAAGGCCACACTCAGGCTGGAGGAACAACACCTTATATTCCATCTGGGTAACCTCCAACCTGATGGCATGAACATCGATTTCTCAAACTTCCGGTAATGACTCCCTCTCCTCCATTCCTCATTCCATTTTCCCTCTTTCACCTTATCTCCTTGCCTGACCATCACCTCCCTCTGGTACTCCTCCCCCCTTTTCTTTCTTCCATGGCCTTCTGTCCTCTCCTATCAGACTACCCCTTCTCCAGCCCTGTATCTCTTTCACCAATCAACTTCCCAGCTCTTTACTTCACCCTCACCATTCCCAGTTCCACCGATCACCCTGTACTTCTCCCTCCCCTTCCCCCACCTTTGAACTGTACTCCTCATCTTTTTTTCTTCTCCATTGCTGCTGAAGGGTCTCAGCCCAAAACATCGACTGTACTTTTTTTTCCATAGATACTGCTTGATTTGCTGAGTTCCTCCAGCATTTGTGTGTGTTACCTTAACCCCTTGAACATGTCTGCATGCTTTTATGCACTGAGTTGCTGCCATGTGATTGGTTGGTTAGATATTTGCATTAATGAGCAAGTGTTCGGGTTTCCCTAAAAAAGTGGCCACTTTATTTTCTCTTAGCAAAATCTGCAGCAGAATTTCTCCATTGAAAATGGTCCAACAGAGACATCTGCTGGTTGGTTCAGAGATTATGTCCTTATTTGTGAAGCTCTCAAACTAAAAACGTGATTTTTAAAAACTGTATCATTATGAGTTGCTTTTGCTGAGGCATCTATCAATAAGGTGATGAAAGATTTTGAAACCTGTACTAATCTCAGACAGCAGGGAGCATCACAGCACAGTGTCCTCCCAGTGCAGGGAAGGCCTGAGCTTCTCTGACAGGAGTTTCTGAACTGAACAGATTGAAGTGGATATCTTTCTAAGCAGTCAACAGAAAATATCCATCTACTCATGCTTGGGAATGGTCTGAAGTAATCTACATGCAGTGGTGGTTGTCCATCGTGTCCGATGATGACGGGAAACCAGAGTGGGAGCATTTTTCAAAGTGGAAAAGCCTTTGTACAGGGACAGTTCCGCTCTCTCAACCTCAGAAGTCCAGTTCCAGTAGTACAAACAAGCATCACAAACTGGATTATTTTTCCTTTGCAGTGATGACCATGCTGTCTTCTCTGTCTTGTCATGCTCTTTGCTCTCCATGGAGCATTGCAGGGCCACCTTCCCGGCCACTGGATCACATCTGCCCAGTCCACCAGAACTCACTTCACATGGTATGACAGGCATGTCCCTATTTCACTGGGATATGAGTCCTGCCAGCTACCGTCACCTGGGTTGGTCCTTCTGTCCCGGTGTACTGGGGTGTGGCCACTGTCACATGCAAACAGCTACTTGGAGCCTCAGGTGAGAATTGGGTGTCCAGTGCAGATCAAAGGTGAATGAGCTGCCCTGGAATGGACATGACAAGCCCCTTCACTGGACATCTCATACACCCCAATACTGTATGTACAGTAAACTTTGATAATTTGATATTAATTTGTTCAGAATTTTAGGTATTTCAAAAGTAACCTTTATTCAAACTATTATTCGGCTTAGCTCCATTGACTTGTACCCAGACCAAAGCACTCCATACCCCTCCCATCCACGTACCTATACAAATTGTTCATAAATGTTGGAATCAAACCGACATCTACCTCTTCTGTTGGCAGCTCGCTACACACTCTCACCACCATCTGAGTGAAGAACCATGTTCATGAAAACATATACAACAAATAAAAGACAATACTTGGAGACAGAGAAGATCCTGCTGATGCTGCAAAGCTAAGCAAGCACACAAAATCTAGGAGGATCGCAACCCCCAGGCAGCATTCATGTGGGGGAATGAATAGACAATGCTAAGGGGTGAGATCATTCATCAGGATTGCTGAGTTTGCAGCATTTTGAGTGTGTTGAAAGGCAATAGTACATGGCTTTCTTTACATTCAGCCTGTCAAGTTTATTCATCGATAGTTCTGCCAAATCAATACGTTCATAGTGTCATGAAGTTAATTGCCATTTAGGGGCAGATCAAATTAAGAGCACAGTTAAAGGACAGCTCTTTAGAACAGAGATGAGGAGGAATTTATTTAGCCAGAGTGTGGTGAATCTGTGGAATTCATTGCCACAGGCAACTGTGGAGGCCAAGTCATGGGTGTACCTGTATATTTGAAGCGGCGGTTGATAGATTTTTGATGAGCAAGGGTGTCAAAAGTTATAAGCAGAAGGCAGGAGAAAGGGCTTGAGAGGGAAAATGAATCGACTCCGATCAAACGACAGAGCAGACTCAAGGGCCTAATGGCCTAATTCAACTCCTTATTCTACGGACATTCGGCCTAATGAACTCAGACTTTGTTCCTTGGATTTGGGAAGCAAGGACTAGAGGGCATAGGTTTAAGATAAGAGGGGGACTCAGGCAGCCTGAGTTACAGAAAGGCAGACCTGTTTTTCAAAGGTTCAAAGGTCAAATTTAATGTCAGAGAAATGTAGACAATATACATCCTGAAATACTTCTTCTTCGCAAACATCCACAAAAACAGCGAAGTGCCCCAAAGAATGAATGGCAGTTAAATGTGAGAACCCCACAGTGCCCCCCAGATCCTTCCTCCCGCACATAAGCAGCAGCGAACAACAATCCTCCCCTCACCCCACCAGAAAATAAAAGCGCGCATCGGTACTGTCACCAAGCCCAAGCGTGTTCTAAGCGATTGCAAAGACACAGACCAAAGTTACCCCAAAGGCTTTGCATCTCATCCAACATTCAACAAACCACAGGTTCTCACTCTCCCTGGCAAGGGAGAGGGAGGAGACCCCATTTTCACAGCAAGCAGAAGACGTAACAACAACCCGCTGGTTTACAATGTTAAAAGTCCGTTTCATCACTTTTATCAGGCTCTGTGTCCAAAGATCGCAAAGACCTCAGGTCTTCAGGCCCACAGCGAAAGATTTTCCAGCATTCCCGACGACACACGATTCTCCTGCTGTGACACTGACCCTCAACCCTCCCGTCTCCAGAGCCCTGAGATCTTAGGCTTCCAATTACGATCAAGACGCTCAGTCCAAACCCTTGGCATGTTGAATAACAGCCAGTCATGGAACCCTGAAAACAGGTCCCATTCCTGCAAAGAACCGAAGCCTGTATGTAACTCCAGGTCAGGATCGTCAAAAGAACCCTAAAATGGTGGCTCTTTATTCCCCTCCTTAGATTCTGCTGGACCTGCTGAGTTCCTCCACCATTTTGTGCATGTCACTCTGAATTTCCAGCATCTGCAGAATCTCTTGTGCTTTTAATATTTTGGGCCTTGGCTCCAAATGACTGTTCCCACTTTTCCTGTCTCTGTTTCAGATTTTTAGCTCTGCAATTCTTTTGATTTGCATTGGACGCAAATTCTGGCATGGCCAATCATCAAGTTACATTGAATCACCTTTTGGTACCAGAGAAGTGCCACAAATCTGCCACGAATGAAAAATCTACAAGAGCACAGAAGCAAAGCTGGCTAGAATGAACAGGCAAATCTGGAGGAAAAGGGATCAATCAATCAAAATGTCATGGAAGACATTAAATGGGATCTTCCAAGATTCAAGATTGTTTATTGTCATTCATCAGTACACAACAGTAAAGATATATATATATATATACATATAGCGTTTTTATTGTCAAGTGATCAAGTCATGACAAGTTTATGTCATTAATTGTATATAACATATATAACCATATAATGTATATACAAATGAAATAATGTTTCTTTGAGCTATGGTGTAAAGCACAGCAGCACACATAACACACAAAACACATGATAATTTATGAAGGTAAGATAAAATCTACAGATGAATCGCACATAAATAGCAAACTAAAGTCCATTGTAAGATATGGAACAGTTGTAAGATATGGAACAGATTAACAAGCAACACTTAGAATACAGTGCAGCTGGGAACTCAGGAGCCTAATGACCTGGGGGAAGAAACTGTTTCTCATTCTGACTGTTCTTATTTTAATGTATTGGAGTCTCCTGCCTGTTGGCACAAAGTCAAAAAGGACACTGGATGGATGGGTGGAATCCTGAGGGCCCTGTGTATGTATCACTCCAGATAAATGTCCCCAATGGATGGTAGGGAGACCCCTATAATCCTCTCAGCTGTCCTCACAGTCCTTTGTAGGGACTTCTGATCCAGTGCTCGATTGCTCCCATACCAGATGGAGATGCAACTTGTCAGGATGCTCTCAATGGTGCTTCTGTAAAACAGTTAAGATGGGGGGGGGGGGGTGCGTGGTGGGAGCCTCGCTTTCCTCAAGCTTCTTAGGCAGTGAAGGCGCTGCTGTGCCTCCTTGTTCAGGGAGGTGATATTAAAGGACCAGGTGAGGTCGTCCATGCTGTGAACTCTCAGGAACTTGGTCCACTTAACCTCCTCTACAGAGGAGCCATGTATTCGCAGAAGATGGTTTGTCCACACCTTCCTGATGTCCATCCTTGTGTTCTTCATTTTTATTGTGATTTTTATGCTGTACACACACACACATTTATATATACAGTATATTCTGATTCATTTCAGATGTTGTCTACTTAATTAGTAAAGTCTTCAAAGATTACAGGACAGGGCATGAGAATGGGGTTGAGAGAGAAAATAAATCAGCCATAATGTAATGGCAGAGCAGACTTGATGGGCTGAATGGCCTAATTCAGCTCCTACATCTTATGGCCTTATTCCAATGAGAAAGAAAATTTCCAAGGAGAGAATCCACCATCTTCAGCTCACTGAAGAAGATAGAATCAAACTTTAGGAAAAAGAAAATAGTTGCTCTGACCTTCCACCCATCTCTGAAGTCCGGACAGAATATTCAAAAAGTAAGCAATGAACCACTAAAAGATTAATAAAGCAAGCAAAGTTGGAATATGAGATATTGCTGGCCAGAAATTTTATTTAAAAATTAAAAGAGCGGAGTCTTTGAATATTTTCAAAGTTCAAAGTAAATTTATTATCAAAGTCCATATATGTTACCATATATGACCTTGAAATGCATCTACCAGAAAAACAAAGAAATGCAAGAGAATCTCTGAAAAACCATGCATAAGCAAAGACTGTGCAAAAAAAGACAAATTGGGCAAATAAAGAAAAAAATAATACTGAGAACATGAGTTGTTCACTTTGAAAGTGGATTCCAAAGGTTGTGGAATTAGCTCAGCATTAATTTAAGTGAAATTATCCACACTGCTTCAGGAGAATTGAAAGCTGTAGGATAATAACAGTTCCTGAAGATGACATTGCAGGATCTGAGGCTTCTGTACATCCAGCAGGTAGCACGAAGAGAGCACAGACTGGATAATGGGGGCCTTTGATAATAGATGCTGTTTTCTTGTGGCAATGCTCCATGTAACTGTTCTCAATGGCAAGCAGCTTTTGCCTGCAGTGGACTGGGCTGCAACTGCACCATTCTGTACGGCAGTGGTGCTCCCTCTGCTGACTGCTCCTGTGGCTCCTCCCACACACCCCGGTATAAAGGCGATTGAGGCCTGAGCCCTGCGCTCAGTCTCCAGGATGTAGCGTGGTGGTCAATTGCTGCTTGTTCTTTCTTCCAGTCAATAAAATTGATGCACCATCAATAACTGAGACGTGAGCCGATATCTTGCCTCACGTCTCAGAGAGTTATTGATGGTGCATCGGGCTGCAATTGCCCCATTCTGTACGGCAGCGGTAGATAGACTATTGACAAACATTCCAATGAAAGTTACTGCAGGTAGTCAAGGATGGGGAGTTGAAGTCACAGTCTGATTGTCATCATATCATTGAATGGTGGGTTGGGCTCAAGAAGCTAGAGACCTACCTGACCACTTGTCAGATTGCTCTTCCCTGCATCAGTTGTCATTCAACCATACATGATTACCCATGAATACAGCCAAACAAAACACTGCTACTCCAGGGCTAAGGTGCAAAACACTGTACCAACTGTCATACACAGCGCACAAGGCAAGTATATCAGTAAAACAGTCACACAAAAAAATATATAGTCCAAGATCCTGAGTCCATGAATGTTGCAACACAATGTCAAACACAATACGTCTTTTCTTCTATGAGTGTACACGGGGGGGGACAGCTTGAACACCATGTCACACCAACACCTTACTTACATCTCAGGTTTCTGGAAAAAAAGCTATTGAAAATTATGCAGACAGAATATTAAAAGACTCTTTAATAGAGTCGGATCGGATGCTTTCTTTGGATTCACTCTCTTGAGGGCAGCCCACATGTCATCTTCAGATGCTGAGACCAAAGGATCATTGGGAGATATGGTGGTGTGCGATGGTTCCTCCCTGTTCTGGTGATCAAGGCGAGCATAGAGGACATTGAACTCATCTGGAAGTGAAGCTCTGCTGTCCCCTATGTCTCAGAATTTAACTTTGTAGGAAGTTATGGCATTCAAACCCTGCCACAGCTGTCAAGCATCCCTCATTGATTTCCGTCTAGTCCAGAACCTTCACTTCACCTGAGAGATGGCTTTCCAGAGATGATACATGCTCCTCTTGTAGCTTTCTTGATCTCCAGACTTGAATGCCTCTGATCTGACTCTCAGCAGATTCTGAATTTCATAAGTTCATCCAGAGCTTCTGATTGGGGAAAACCCTGAACGATTTCATAGGGACACACTCATCCACAGCTGTTTTAGTGAAGTCGGTAACGGCCCTGCTGTAGTCATTCAGGTCCACAGGTGAGTTCTTGAACACAGCCCAGTCCACTGACTCAAGACAATCCTGTAACCGTTCCTGTGCCTCCCATGACCACCTCTTGGTTACTGTAATCTCTGGAGTCTTGCTCCTTAGGCTCTGTCTGTATGCAGATAGTAACAGTACAGCCAAATGAGATGATCGTCGATTTCAGACGGTCTCAGCCTGAGCACACACCCCTCAGCATCAGCGGTTCCACAGTGGAGAGAGTGGAAAACATCAAGTTCCTTGGGGTGCAAATCTCGGACAATCTCACCTCGTCCAGGAACACCACTGGGATTGTGAAACGAGCCCAGCAGAGATTGCACTTTCTGAGGAAGTTTAAACAAGCATCACTACCCACTAACATCTTAACTACATTCCACAGAGGCATGGTTGACAGTGTGCTGACCTTTTGCATCACAAACTGGTACTCCAGCTGCAGTGCTGCCGACAAAAAAGCCTTGCAGAGGGTGGTTGGGGAGCAAAGAAGGTTATTGGGGTCTCCCCACCTTCTGTCCAAGACCTTTTTCAGAGTCGATGCCTCCAGAAGACACAGTACATCATTAAAGACCCCTCACACCCTCTCCATGAACTGTTTGTTCTTCTGCCATCAGGTAAACGCTACAGGAGCATCAAAACTAAAACCACAAGGCTACTAAACAGCTTCCTCCCACAGGCAGTCAGACTGCTAAATAACTGCTCTACCTGACTCTGCTTTGGACACTTTTAACTTGCACTGGACACTTATAACTTGTTTTTAACTGACATGTGGCTGTTGTGTTTTACTATTTATTGTTATGTTTATTATTTATTGTTGTGTTTGTTATGTTATGATTGCACTGCTCCTGGGAAACATTGTCTCATTCTGCCCTGCAGAGCTATGTATGGTTGGAATGACAATGAAGTTTTTGAATCTTTAATCTTTGAATCTTTAAATGATCTGACTTATCAAAATGTGGTCTCAGGAAGGAACAATAGGCATTCCTTATGGTAGTGTGACAGTGATTTTCTTCAGACAGATGTGGTTAAAGTCACTGACTATAATTTGAAATGTGTCAGGATGGGCTGTTTCTTGTTTACAGACAGCATCATGCAGTTTTACGAATGCTTGCTCATAATCGGCCACTGGTGGTATGCAAACTGCAGTCTGGATCACGGATGAAAACTCCTGAGACAAGTAGAATGGTCCACATTTAATTGTTCTAAGTCAGGAACAAGAAGTTGACATAACCCTACCGTGCATCAACTAGAATTGACTAAAAAGTAGACACCCCCACCCCTTTCCTCAACTGAGTTCACGGTTTGTTCCATTCTGAAATTCGCAAAACCTGGTTGGATAGCTGTGTCCAGAGTGTCCATTGTTAACCAAGTCTCAATGCCCCAAACAACTGAGATCTGCCTCTGATACAGCAGCCTTGTCCTGAGATCGACAGCTTTATTTTCAAGTGAAGTTGCATTCATCCCTCTATGCTTCAGCTTGGTTTGAATTCAGCCTCTCCCGACACATTTTTGGCCCTGGCATTGGCCCTTAAAGGTGCCATGCTTAACTGATTTGCATTTAACCATCAAACAGGGTATCTGAAGTAATTTCGTAGTCCGTTGTTATGAGGAAATTTACATGCTGCAGATGGCAGCAAAAGTCGTTCAGAAGGAGTGTATTTAAGAGGAAAACTGGTACAATATCCTGCAGCCCGCAAAGAGCCACTGATGTATGCTGATGCCATCTTGCCGTTAAGGGTGAAAGGTAAAAAGTTAAAGGGGAACATGAGGGGAAACTTCTTCACTCAGAGAGTCATGCGAGTGTGGAATGAGCCGCTGGCAGAAGTGGTGCATGTGAGCTCAATTTCAACGATTAAGCAAAGTTTGGATAGGTGTTTGGGTTGCAGGGGTATGGAGGGCTACGGAGCCAGTGCAGGTTGATGGGACCAGGCAGTTAAAATGCTTTCGGCATGGACTCGAGAGGCCAAAGATCCTGTTTCTGCGCTGCACTGCTCTCTAACCCTTATGACTCTCACTCACATATGTCATGGAATAGTTTTTTATGGGAGCAGAACAATGCAATATATAAAATTATTACAGTCCTGTGCAAAAGTCTTAGCTATATACATTATATGTGCCTAAGACTTTTGCACAATAGGTGTATGAGTATATAAAAATACAAACAAGTATGAGAAAGTTAAACTACATGGAAAATAAGAATTCTACACCCCAATCCAACATGCGCTATGTTCTTTGCTCAGTTTGGATTATGCCATCCTTTAGCACTCTGTCCACTTGTGTTGCCATTTTCTGGGAGCTATAGATGTACCCCAGGATTGTTGGGGTGCAAGAAACACTGAATACAACACTGCTTTACACTTTTCAGCCTAGCTGATCGAACCAGATCAGTTCCATAATAGAAGGATTTCAGAGTTCTTGGCAAAGGCAAGGTTAATTTATCATTGCAAACTATTTAATCTACAAGCTTTTAGTGTTGGATTATGTATTTTTACAAAGTCTTGCTGTACAACTGAGAGCTTCTGATTCCTACAGAGTGTGCATCCACTTACCTGCTGTTTGGGAAGAGGTGACTGATCCCCAAAGAGTCAGCTGATTATAGAATCCATATTTCCTGCCTGTACCAACAGAGATCACACTGCTTTTGGCCCCAGCTTCAATCGCACAGTCTCAAAAACTAACTGCCAAAATGATTCCACATTCCTAATCAGTATTAACACCAGTGAGTCAAGGGAACCATGTGTGCACAGACATACAATTACAAGATTTCCATGCTGGTCCACATCCCCTCACTGGCTCACCACCAACTTCGTTTCTGAAACAAATGTCAGAACCACTCACATCTGAAGTTACTGACAAAGAAATGTTCCTAACCGAGAATTTATTTGGAGAGGCAAGCTTTTTGTTCCTATTTTACCTTGAGAGGGCTCCTTGCAGGAAATTAAAAGGAAAGAAATCTTTTGTTTTATTGGTTGAGATCAGCAAACCAGACAAAAATCCCTCAGAGAATAGCATCAGGAAATCACAAGACAATTGTCACAGCATGGGATAGTATTAATTACTTCTCGGCTGGTGGCTCTAATTTCAGTTGCCAAGACCTCTCTTTTTTTCTCCCTACCTCAATACCTCTCTGATCCTCTCAAACGCACCTTAAAACCTCCCCCAAACCCCATCACAAATCTTTGGCCAAGGATTTCGAATATAGCATTACATTGTGGCTTCAGAATGAACCTGTAAAGTGCATTTAGTGTTAAAATGGAGTGCTAATGTAAAGAGGACTTGTTACAACCATATCAGGCATGAAGAAGATTATTTAGCTTCCAAGAAGGGATAAACACAAAAGATTCTGCAGATGTTGCAAATCCAGAGCAACACACACAAAATGCTGGAGGAGCTCAGCAAGTCAGACAGCATCTATGGAAATTAATAAACAGTCAATCACTTGGGCCTTCATCAAGACTGGAAAGGAAGGGTAAGACACCAGAAACCAAGAATCCTTCCAAGAAGGGATATTACTTGTGCTGGAGCTGGTACAATGTTCAGGAGGATAATTTTGGAGAAAAATCATTGAGGAATCTAGGACCAGAGGGCACAGCCTCTGAATACAGTGTTGTCCCATTAGAACAGAGATGAGAGGAATTTCTTTAGCCGGAGTGTGGTGGATCTGTGGAATTCATTGCTACGGACAGTTGTGGAGGCCAATTCGTTAAGTATGTTTAAGGTAGAGTTTGATAGATTCTTAATTAGTAAAGGTGATAAAGATTATTATATGAGTAATGTTTGACAGCTCCAGGTCTGTATTCACTGGAATTTAGAAGGATGAGAAGGGGATCTCGTTGAAACATTTTGAATGTTGAAAGGCCTAGACAGAGCAGATGTGGAAAGGATATTTCTCATGGTGGGCAGTCTAGGACAAGAGGGCACATCTTCAAGTTAGCCGGGCATCCATTTAAAACAGAGATGCGGAGTAAGTTCTTTAGCCAGAGTGTGATGAGTTTGAGGAATTTATTACCAGAGGCAGCTGTAGAGGCCAGATCATTGGGTGTATTTAAGGCAGAGCTTGGTAGGTTCTTGATTGGCCATGGCATCAAAGGTTACGGAGTGAAGTCCAGGAAGTGGGGCTAAAGAGGGGGGAAAAGGATCAGCCAAGATTGAATGGCGGAGCAGACTCGGTGGCCTAACTCTGCTCCTATGTCTTATGGTCCTATGCAGAGAAGACAGCAGAATGGAGAGGGATAATAAATTAGCCATAATTGAATGGCAGAGCAGACTCAATGGGCTTGTAGGGTAATGTAAGGGGTGAAACACATGCATGATTCACAACCACCTTCATTGAGTTGGGATTCACCTTAAGAGGCTGGACTGATGCAATGATGAATGACGTGTTTTTTTTGCGCTTCATGGTCTGTGTTTGGTTACAATAAAGGAGTTTTTATGACTTCCTTTAATTGTAAAACACCACTGTCATGTTATTTGCAAAACAACCTTCATTGGTGACCAGATGATTCCAGAGTTATTGAATATGTCACTTTCAAACTGCCCAAGTTTTGGGAACAAAATGTTGGCGTATGGTTTGTACAAGCTGAGGCCCAATTCACACAGCGACAAATCCCACAGGTGACACCAGATATTACCACGTAGTAGTGTTACAGAGTAGTTCCACAAGTCTGCTTGAACTCCCGCCCGAATGCGAGAAGTATAGCATGCTGATGTCACCCAGCACTCTTAGGTTCCTGTTGATCTGCACTCCACCTTATTCATTTTCATCATGCACACCAACATCCTCTAGGCCCCATTCCATGTTTTGGAATGAAGAGAAAAGAGTTTTATCATACTTAGGAGGGGTAAATCTGACTGTATTTCAATAGATCATCTTAAACCAATCCTGCAAGATTTGGGGGAATTTGCTACCATGCCCTGGCATCACAGCATGGCCATGAGCATGCCAACACTCCTCTTGATCATTCAGAGGCACCTGCTATTCCTCCACTCACGTAACATAGGACCAGAGCCATGCAGGCTCACAAAGCCGGTTTCTGTGAATTCTGGGGGGCCTCTGTAGGGTAATATAATGGGTGGAAACAGAGACATAATTTACAACTCAATTCACTTTGTGGTTCATTTTAAGAGGCTGGTCTGACAGGATGACGTAATCACATGAAGTTTTTTTACCGTACATTGTGTTCTGCGTTTGGTTGACAATAAAAGAGTTGTTATGAATCCCCTTAAACATAAAACATCTCTGCCATTTTATTTATGAAAACCTACAGGCCCAACTTCTAAATCTGCTCTCATGTCTTATGGTCTTATGATCTTAGAAGGGGTTGTTTTTATGAGGAGCATGTAACTAAGTCAATCCTGCACTTAGGAGTTTGTACGTTCACCTAGTGACCTCTAAGTGCTCCTACTTCCTCCCACGTAGCAAAGAGGGACAGGGTAAAGTTAGTAAGTTGTGAGCTTGCTATGTTGGAGCCGGGAGCATGGTGATGCTTGCGAGCTTCCCCCAAAACAATTCTCGCCTATTTGATTTGACGCAAAGGACATATTTCACTATTTTGACGTACATATGATAAATAAAGCCTATCCTCAGAAGAAACTTTCATTGAAACAGAGAGGGTTTACTCTGAACTTTGAACTTTGATCAGATTCTGTTGGGGGTATACAAACGTTTGGGAACATGTACACCAATCTATTCTGCTGTTATACAGCTCTGGGGCTTTGATGCTGAGGATTTATTCAGCACTGGAGAGGCCTCATCTTGAGTATTGTGAAGAGTTTTGGGCTCGTCTTCGAAGATAACATGCACAGGCCTTGGAGAAGGTTCAGAGGAGTTTCACAAGGAGGGTTCCAGGAATGAAAGGGTTATCATATGAGGAATATTTGATGGCTCTAGGTCTGTACTTGCTCGAATTTATAAGGATGAGGGGGCTTCTCACTGAAACCTTTCAAATGCTGTAAGGACTAGATAGAGTAGATGTTAAAGGATGTTTCCCCTGGTAGGGAAGTCGAGGACAAGAGGGCACAGCCTCAGGATAGAAGGACATCCATTTAAAACACAGAGATGCGGAAAAATTATTTTAGACAGAGAGTGGAGAATTTGTGGAATTTGTTGTCAGGGTGGCTGTGGAGGCCAGGTCGTTGGGTGTATTTAAAGGAGAGATTGACAGGTTCTTGATTGGCCACGACATCAAAGGTTATGGGGAGTGGGGTTGAGGAGGAGAAAAAGGATCATCCACGACTGAATAGCGGAGCAGACTCAATAGACCAAATGACCTAATTCTGCTCTTATGTCTTATAGTCTATGGTCTCTTGAACAGCCTTCTCATATAATTGAGATTAATTCTTGATCTCCCAATCAACTTTGTGGCCATTGCATGTTACTTATCCACTTTGGTACCTTTAACCAAAATTCCAATAAGCCAAAACCAATAGGTGCCAAGAGGATGCTTTCTCTTCTGGAAGAATTTAGAAGTACAAGGGATTAAGACAGAGTAGGAAATTCTCACATAGTTTTGGAAACGTCTGAAATGTTCTACTCCAGGAATCTGTGGAGATGGAGTTGAGTTATTAAGTATGTTCAAGGCTGACGTGGATGCATGTTTAAGGAGATTGATTGGGAAACAGGTAGGAAGCTACTGTGGGGCAGCACAGTAGTGTTGTGGTTAGCACAACACTTTACAGTACCCCTCTAAGGGGTATGTTCTCCCCATGACCGCACGGGTTTCCTACATGTGCTCCAGTTTCCTCCCACAGTCCAAACACATACCAGTTGGTAGGCTAATAGGTTGTTGTAAATTTTCATTAAATATATTAGGATTAAATTGAGGGAATGCTGGGTGGCATGGCCCAAAGGGCTGGAAGAGCCTATTAATAAAATCAGAAAAAGTCAGAAAAAAAATCTTACTGAATGCATACTCAATATACATGAGAGTCTGTATAATCTATTCCTACTCCTAAAACCTGCTTTAGTAAGTTAAAAGCACTCCAGAAATAGAATGTTCTGCCACATTCCAAGAACATTAACAGGCCATAATTTTTGCCACTAACCCTAATCAGGCCCTGACAATCCAAATACTTATATATCCCATTCCTCAGAATACCTTCCAATAATGTATGAACCCACTACTGAAGCCAGACCATCCAGTCTATATTTTCATGGCTTAGAGCCTTTCTTGAATAATGGAACAACAATAGCTACCTCCAAACTTTCAGCTCATAGTTAATTTCTATCTCTCATAGTTAATTTCTATCTCTCATAGTTAATTTCTATCTCGTCATCCAGTTGAGTATTAAATAGAATTGGGATTTCTACCCAAATTAAGATAAAAATTACTGTAGTGATGACCTGCAATACTTTACAACTTACAGATGTGATACTTAGTACCAGTTTTGGAGGTTCTTGAAATCCCAATGTGCAGAGAGAATCAAGATTCAAGATTATTTAATGTCATCTCCAATACACAAATGTAAAGGAGAACAAAATAAATATTAGTCTGAACCCAAAAAAGGAATACACTAAGATAAAGGACACAACAATAAAAAACACAATAAATACAATTTCTTATAATAGCTTTTATACATAGATTGATTGTATGTAGATAAAGTGACGTTAGATACCAGAGTGTCTGTACATAAGGTGACTGACAGGAAATAATAAAGTAGTGGAGTGGGTTGGTGGGTGGAGGTGTTGATCAGCCTTACTGATTGTAGAAAGTAACTGTGGTAAAGTGTGGTACTCCTGGAATGGATGCTCCGTTGCCTCCTCCCTGATGACGGTCCATGAGCAGAGCGGCTGGGATCCTTCACAATATTACTGGCTCTAATCCAGCTCGTTTCTGTACAAATGACCTTGATGTGGGTCGGCTGGTGTAAGTGATGTGTTTTTTCACTATAGGCAAATACATCAAGGTTCTGTTTGGCAATTATCCCCTATTATGTTGAAACCTACCATTGTTTGTTTGTTTATTTATCTACCTATCTATATATTGATTTATTCATTGAGACATTGAGATTTACAGAGCAGAATAGGGCTTTCCAACCTTTTGAGTCACACCACCCAACAATTCCTAGCCTATTTGCAGGGCAATTTACAAAGACTATGTAAACTACCAACCGGTACGTCTTTGGACAGTGAGAGGATACTGGAGCACCTGGAGGAGACCCATATGGTCATGGGGAGAATGTACAAACTCCTTACAGGCAGCAGCAGAAATTGAACCGTGGTGTCACCCATACTGAAAAGCATTGCTACCGTGCCACACATAGTGCATAATGGGACAAAACAATGAGAGAGCTAACAGACCTGTTCCTCACAGGTCCAGAGATATGATGTACTGTTTTAAGACCATAAGGCATAGGAGAAGAGTTAGGCTGTTTGGCCCATCAAGTCTGTTCTACTATTCGATCATGGCAGATTTATTATCCCTCTCAAACCTCTGCCTTCTCCCCATAGCCTTTGACCTATCAACCTCTGCTTTAAATATACCCAATGACCTGGCCTCCACTGCCATCTGTGGCAATGACCCAAAACATCAGCTCTTCCTTTCCTCCCACACATATTGCTGGACTTGCCAAGTTCCTCTAGCAGATTATCTCTTGCTTCGGATTGAGAATCTGCTGTCTCTGGTGTTATATTTTATTTTATTTAGAAATGCAACACAGTAACAGGCCCACTGAGCCCATGCCAATGAACTAAACCCATGTGACCACTTAACCTACTAACCTAGATGTCGTTGAAGTTGGGGGGTAAAACCAAAGCACCTGAATGAAATCCATGCAGTCATGGTGGGAGTACAGTTACATCTATTGGTTGTCAGGAACTGAGTCTCCTGTCCTCCCTAAGACAGAATCTAATACCGTCTGGTATGGAGGGGCCCCTGCACAAAATAAGAAAAAGCTGCAGAGGATTGTAAACTCAGCCAGCACTAGCCCCTTTGGCATCAAGAACAGCTTAAAAAGGCGGTGCCTCAAAACAGCAACATTCATCATTAAGGAGCCTCATCACCCAAGACATGTCTTCTTCTAATTACTCAGGAAGAGGGGACAGGAGCCCATAGACACATGCCCAATATTTTAGGAACAGCTTCTTCCCCTCCAAAATCAGACTTCTGAATGGTTAATGAACCCGTGAACACTACCTCACTCTTACTGTCTCTTTGAACTACTTAGTTGTACACCTGATCATTTATGGAAATAGCTAATGACTTTATTACTTACATCCTTCACATACATGAGGAGTAAAAATCTTTATGTTATGACTCCGTCTAAATGTGCAATGTGTAATTTATAGTAATTTGTGATAAATAGTATGTATAACAGGACAATCAATATAGAAATACAATTGTATCAGCGTGAATTAATCAATCTGATGCCCTGGTGGAAGGAGCTGTCCCAGAGCCTGTTGGTCCTGGCTTTTATGCTATGGTACTGTTTCCCAGATGGTAACAGCTGGAATAGTTTGTGGTCGTGGTGACTCAGCTGTCCAATGATCCTTCAGGCCCATTTTATGCACCTGTAGCTGTAAATGTCCTGAATAGTGGGAAGTTCACATCTGCAGATGTGCTGGGCTGTCTGCACCAGTCTCTGCAGAGTCCTGTAATTGAGGGAGGTACAGTCCCCATACCAGGCAGTGATGCAGCCAGTCAGGATGCTCTCAATTGTGGCCTTATAGAAAGTTCCTAGGAATTGGGGAGCCATACCAAAATTTACAACTGTCTGAGGTGAAAGAGGCACTGTTGTGCTTTTGTCACCACACAGCTGATATTTATAGACCATGTTAGATCCTCGGTGATGTGTATGCCAAAGAACTTAAAGCTGTTCATCCTCTCAACCCCAGATCCATTGATGTCAATAGGATTTAGCCTGTCTCCATTCCTGCTGTAGTCCATAACCGGCTCCTTTGTTTTTGCAACATTGAGGGAGACATTGTTTTCTTGACACCACTGTGTCAAGGTGATGACTTCTTTGTAGACTGCCTCATTATTATTTGAAATTAGGCCAATCAATATAGTATCGTCAGGAAATTTAATTAGCAGATTGGAGCTGTGGGTGGCAACACAGTCATTGATATACAGAGGGTAAAGGAGGGGGCTTAGGACACAGCCCTGAGGGGCTTCTGTGTTGAGAGTCAGAGGGGCAGAGGTGAAGAAGCCCACTCTTACCACCTGCCAGTGATTTGACAGGAAGTCCAGGATCCAGCTACACAAGGCAGGGTGAAGGCTGAGGTCTCTGAGCTTCTTGTCAAGCCCGGAGGGAATTATGATGTTGAATGCTGAACTGCAGTTCATGAACAGCATTCTCTCATAAGTATCTTTCTTCTCCAGATGTGTAGGGATGGTGTATGTAGGTGTGGCTATTGTGTCATCTGTTGATCAGTTGCATTGGTAGGTGAATTGTAGGGGGTCTGGTGTGGGTGGTAGCAAGCTGCAGATGTAGTCCTTGACCAGCCTCTCAAAACATTTACTTATTATTGAGGTGAGTGTGACAAGGCACCAGTCGTTCAGACATGTTACTTTGGTCTTTTTTAGGACAGGGACAATAATGGATGTTTTGAAGCAGGAGGGCACTCTTCACCGGGAGAGGGGGAGATTAAAAAGGTCTGTAAACACTCCTACCAGTTGTGCTGCACACATCCTGAGTACCTGCCCTGGGACGTTGTCCGGTCCTGCAACCATGCGACTGTCCACTCGTTGGAAACACCTGCATATGTCAGCCTCAGAGATGACCACGGTGCAGGTCACCTTGGCAGCTCCCCTCGCGGCTCAGTGTTGACAATATCGAAGCCAGCGTAACAAAGATTTAGCTCTTCTGGGAGAGAGGCAGCAATGTTGGCAGCACCATTGTGCTTAGCTTTGAGGTCTGCAATGGTGTGCAGACCTTGCCATAAGCTGTGTGTGTTGCTGATGGAGAGTTGTGTCTAGATCTTGGCTCTGTATTGTTGTTTTGCAGCTTTGATGACTTTGCACAGATCATAGCTGCATTTCCAGAGCTCCTGCTGATTACCAGCAACATAAGCTATCTCATGGGGTAAGTGCTGCTCGCACAGGGTTTCTGGTTTGGGTAGACCCTAACCAATTTCAACATCCTCCATGTATTTCTGGATGAAGTTCATGACCCCTTCCATGAACTCAGAGACATTCTCATCATGAAAGATATTCCAGCTGATGTCATCAAAGCAGCCCTGTAGCATGGAGACTGATTGGTCGGACCAACAGCGAACGATTTTAATTATGGACACCCTTTGCTTCAGCTTCTGCCTGTAACTCGGCAGCAGCAAGATGAAGGAGTGATCCGACTTTGCAGTTGGCATGCGGAGGAGCGCTTTGTAAGCATAGCAGTGATTGAGTATGCTATCTCCCTGTGTGCTCATCTGGATGTGTTGACAAAACTTCAGAGAGACTATAGACAGTGACACTCTATTAAAGTCGCTGGCAACGATGAAGGCAGCCTCTGAGTGTGCAGTCTCCAGGGTGCTGATGGTCTCATACAGTTCTTTAAGAGCCTGGTCAGTATCAGCCTGCTGCGGAATATACACAGCTGTGATAATAACAGCCGCAAACTTCCTAGGCAGCCAGAAAGGTCTACATAACAGCACAAAGTACTCCAGATCCATGGAACAAAAGGAGTTGAGAGAATGCACATTCCAGGGATCGCACGAAGAAATATTGACCATGAAGTGTACCCCACCTCCTTTACTCTTCCCAGAGAGGTTTATTGACCTGTCTGCCCGGAAGGCTCAATGGCATCATCCGGAATCTCCTCGGTCAGCCAGGTCTCCATGAAGCATAAACATTACATTCCTCTCCCAATCATGTTATAGGAATTCAACCCATAAATGCATGCGAACATGGTCAAGAAGTTCATTTGTTGTTCGGAACAAACATCAGAATGGGGGAGAGATGTGATCTAAGTGACTTTGATCGTGGAATGATTGCTGGTGCCAGACAGGTTGGTTTGAGTACAGCAGAAACTACTGATCTCAGAATTTCAATAGTTTTGTTTAATAGCAGAGAAATATGCAATATACACATGGAAATACTTGTTTTCACAGACGTCCATGAAAACAGAAGAGTGCCCCAAATAATGAGTAACAGTTAAAATGTTAGAACCCCAAAGCATCCCAATCCCGCCCCCACACACAAGCAGCAGCAAAGCGACGACGATCCCCCACCCCACCCACTTCCACAAAAGAAGTATCAACACCCTCACCCATCAAGCGAGCAACAGCGAAGTCCCCAAGAAAGACCACAAAAACGAATCAATCACCCAACAATTTGATGTGCTCACTCTCTCCCTACTAAAGGCAAAAAGAGGGGTCCCCCTTTCACTGTGAGAGAGGAGACATAACAAAACAACTCACTGATTTGAGATGATGAAGTCTGTCATGTTGAGTTTTTTTCCCCAAGTTCTTCGACCCTTCCACAAACGAGGAAGAGAGCCAGAGAGAGCATGATTCACCCGGTACAGAGCCTCCGACAGCTGATGCATTTTTCCCGATGTTCCACTTTCTCCCACAACGCTTCAGTCGGTGTCACCGGCATAGAATCAGCTCGTCCACAGGCTACAAAGCCTCGGAACTCCTAGGATGCACTTGGCTTCTAGGCTGCGTCCTTGAGACTTCGAAATTGTCCGTCGTGAGCCCCTGGGAACGGGTCCCACCCGTTTGAGTGCAACTCCGGGTGAGGGTCTCCAACAGAACCCCATCCACCCTGAAAAGGAAAAAGAGAGACATCAAAGGTAGAAATTAAGCTGTTTCCACAGATGCTGTCGCTGTTGAGTGCCATTGTAACTCCACCCGCATATGCCCTGGGACGTTCATGAAGAACAGAATCTAGAGTTTACTGAGAACGGAGCAAAAAAATAAAAAAAGCATACAGGTAGGGGCAGTTCTGTGGCATTAGCACTTTAGTAATGAGAGGTCAGAGGAGAATGGCCAGACTGATTCAAGCTGACAGGTGGGAGACAGTAATCAAATCCCAAACAAGAGAAAGAAGGGACATTCCTTCCTCCACCATCAATATTGCCCTCAACTGCATCTCTTCCATTTCATGCATGTCTGCTCTTACCTCATCCTCCATCCTCCCGCCACCTTACAAGGGATAGGGTACCCCTTGACCTCATCTTCCACTCCACCAGCCTCCGCGTCCAGCATATAATTCTCCGAAACTTCTGCCGCCTCCATCTGGATCCCACCATCAAACACACCTTTCCCTCCCCACCTCCCCCCACTTTCTGCTTTCTGCAGGGATCACTCCCTACACCACTGCCTTGTCTATTCATCCTTCCCCATTGATCTCCCTCCAGGCACTTACCCTTGCAAGCGGAACATGTGCGACACCTGCCCCTACACCTTCTACCTCACTGCCATTCATGGCCACAAACAGTCCTTCCAGGTGAAGGAACACGTCACCTGTGAACCTGTTGGGGTCATACACTGTGTTCGGTGGTCCAGGTGTGGCCTCTTGTATATTGGTGAGACCCGACATAGATTGAGAGACCGCTTCACCGAGCATCTACACTCAGTCCACCAAAACAAGCGGGACCTCCCAGTGGCCACACATTTTAATTCCACTTCCCATCCCCATTCCGATACATCCATCCATGACCTCCTCCACTGTCAGGATAAGGCCTCCCTTAGGTTGGAGGAACAACACCTTATATTCTGTTTGGGTCGTCTCAAACCTGATGGCATGAACATCAATTTCACAAACTTCCAGTAATGCCTCTGCCCTCTCCCCTTCACCATTTCCCATCCCCTTGTTCCTCTCTCATGTTATCTCCTTGCCTCCCACTAGTGATCCTTCAGATGGTGCTCCCCCTCATCTTTTTTCTTCCTTCCATGGCCTTTTGTCTCTTTCACCAATCAACTTCCTAGCTCTTTGCTTCATCCCTCCTGCTCCAAGTTTTACCTGTCACCTGGCGTTTCTCTCTCCCCTCCCCCCACCTTTCAAATCTACTCCTCAGTTTTTTTATCTTCAGTCCTGCTGAAGGGTTTCAGCCTGAAATGAAGTGCATCCACGGGTTCTGAAGGAGGTGGTTTTAGAGATTGTGGAGGTATTGGAAATAATCTTCCAGGAATCAGTAGACTCTGGCACGGTTCCGGAGGACTGGAAGTTTGCAAATGTAATTCCATTGGTTAAGAAAGGGGGAGACAGCAAAAAGAAAATTACAGACCTATTAGTCTGACATTGGTAGTTGGAAAGTTATTGGAGTCGATCCTCAAGGATGAGATTATGAATTACCTTGAGGTGCATGACAAAATAGGCCCAAGCCAGCATGGTTTCATGAAGGGAAGATCCTGCTTCACCAACTTATTGGAATTTTTTGAGGTAATCTCAAATAAGATTGACAAGGGAGAGGCTGTGGATGTTGTGTATTTGGATTTTCAAAAGGCCTTTGATAAGGTGCCGCATAAGAGGCTGCTTAATAAGATGAGGACCCATGGAATTACAGGAAGGATATTGGAATTGGTGGAACATTGGCTGATGGGCAGAAAGCAAAGAGTGGGAATACAGGGATCCTATTCTGGTTGGTTGCCAGTTACTAGTGGTGTTCCACAGGGGTTGGTGTTGGGGCCTCTTCTTTTTATACTGTATATCGATGATTTAGATTATGGATTAAATAGTTTTGTGGCTAAGTTTGCGGATGACACCAAGATAGGTGGAGGAGCAGGAAGTGTTGAGGAAACAGAAAGGTTGCAGAGAGACTTGGTCAGTTTAGGAGAGTGGGCAAAGAAATGGCAGATGAGATACAATGTTGAGAAATGTACGGTTGTCCGTTTTGGAAGAAGAAACAATCAGGCAGATTATTATTTAGGTGGGGAGAAAATTCAAAAATCGGAAGTGCCAAGGGACTTGGGGGTCCTAGTACAGGATACCCTAAAGGTTAACCACCAGGTTGGATCAGCAGTAAGGAAAGCGAATGCTATGTTGGCATTCATTTCAAGGGGAATAGTGTATAAGAGTAAGGAGGTGTTGATGAGGCTCTATGGGGCACTGGTGAGGTCCCATTTGGAATACTGTGTGCAATTTTGAGCCCCCTATCTTAGAAAGGATGTGCTGATTTTGGAGAGAGTTCAGAGAAGATTCACTAGGATGATTCCTGGAATGCAGGGACTAACATATGAGGAGCGTTTGTCGGCTCTTGGATTGTATTCATTAGAGTATAGAAGAATGAGAGGGGATCTCATAGAAACATTTCGAATGTTGGAAGGGTTGGACAGAGTAGATGTGGAAAGACTGTTTTTCTTGGTGGGTGAGTCCAGGACAAAAGGTCACAGTCTTAGAATTAGAGGGTACCCATTTAAAACAAAGATGAGGAGAAATTTTTTTAGCCAGAGGGTCGTGGATTTATGGAATTTGTTGCCACGTACAGCTGTAGAGGCCCAAACATCAACGGTTTTTAAGATTGACAGGTATCTAATTAGTCAGGTTATCAAGGGATATGGGAAAAAAGCTGGAAAGTGGAACTAGATGGGAGAATAGTTTAGCTCATGGTGGAGTGGCGGAGTGGACTCGATGAGCCGAAGGGCCTGCTTCTGCTTCTTTGTCTTGTGTTCTTGGGACCTTGTGAAACGCCGCCTGTGCTGTTTTCCATAGATGCTGCCTGACCTGCTGAGTTTCTCCAGGATTTTGTGTGTGTTGCAAGGAAGGAGACAGTAACTCATATAACTACGGAGTGCAGAAGAGCATCTCTGAATGCATAACATGTCAACTCTTGAAGTGGATGGGTTACAGCAGAAGAAGACCATGAACATACACTCAGTGGTTGCTTTATTAGATACAGGAAGTACCTAATAATGTGGCCACTGTGTGCACGTTTGTAGAAATGATAAACGGTATGGTGAATAATATCCTTGACGAATAGTGTCAAACACATGTGAACGTTGCAGCCCCAGGTGTATTCAGCTGCATTCAATTCAACTCAGGTTTCTTCTGAAGTGGCTGGGAAAAGCAGCAGTCAATTTTCCTCAAAATGTTTGCCTTTGTGACCTTTGGCTTTTGCTGGTTCAGGACAGACTCCTGGGCCATGAAGCAAACCTCCCATTCACATCCAACAAGGGAGACACAACTCAATAGGAAAAGCTCGGGGCTTGAAGGCTAAATTCAGTCCACTGAAATGCTGCCAACTCTTTAGCAAAAAAGCAGCTGTTGCCAAGAATGGGTCAACAAGATTCTGTGTGAGTGACCTTGGATGAAAATTGCAGGAGTACTGAACACAAAATTCCTTCAATTTTCTTTGTCATAACATACTAGACCTGGGGAAAGATTGATTTACTGATAGACAGGATTAAACAAGTCAGGTCTATAGCACTTATCCAACTTTGTGGAAAGTTGCCAATGTCCTGTCCATAAAATAAACAGGAACATTGCAATCTGGCCAAATGCCATTTCATCAGATCTCAGTTACCAATGAATGGAGGTGTTGCTAGTAATGTCTTTAAATCACCACTAACTTGCTCCACAAAGCTCAGTCTAGGTTTTGGAAGGAGCACTTGGCCCTGGTTTTAATCACAGCCTTGGTCCTGGTTTTAATCACAGCCTTGGTCCAAACTAGAACCAGAGTGCTGTGTTCAAAGGCAAGGTGAAGTTTACTGTCGATTGGTGATGGCGATGTGCTCAATTACTGATGGAGATGTGTATCAAAAGGAGAGGACAGTCGCAGTTGAAATATGCTAATTATTGTCAAAAGCTTCATGAATTGGGAAGGCGATGATAGAGTCTTGGAACAAACTAGTGCTAACAAGAAGAGTCCACCAAGAGTACAAAATAACCCCACCAAAGATGCCATTATTCATATCTTCATTTCTACTGACAGGAGAAGGGACAAGGACAGGTTACTAGTGCCTTAAAATCAGTTGCTTCAGGCAAATGGGACTCGTCATCTGTGGTTGGAAACTCATCTAGGAGAAGAAAATCTATGATCTCAAACTTCTGCTGCCTTGCAGCTATGTCCACTCATAAGAAAGGCTTTGGAAATAAGCACCAAGAACAAATCTGGAACTGGATTCCCAAATCAGAATCATTATTATCAGCATTTGTCATGAAATTTGTTAACTTAGCTGCAGCAGTACAATGCAATACATGATAATAGGAAAAAAATCAATCAATCACAGTAAGTATCTATATGTACATTGAATAGATTAAAAATAGTGCAAAAACAGAAATAATATGTGTTAAAAAAGTAAGGTAGTGTTCATGGGTTCAATGTCCATTTAAGAATCATTTGGCAGAGGGGAAGATTCTCTTCCTGAATCACTGAGTGATTCAAGCTTGTGTACCTTATTCCTGATGGTATTAACGAGAAGAGGGCATGCCCTGGGTAATGGGTGTCTTTAATAATGGACATCACCCTTCTGAGGCACAGCTCCTTGAAGATATCTTGGATACCACGGAGGCTAGTACCCAAGATGGAGCAGACTAATTTTACAACTTTTTGTTGCTTCGTTCTGTGCAGTAGCTCCCCCTACCTACCAATACCACTCAGTGATGCAGCCTGTCAGAATGGTCTCCATAGTACAGCTATAGAAGTTTTTGAGAGTCTTGGGTGACAAACCAAATCTCTTCAAATTCCTAATGAAATGCAGCCCCTGTGTTGCCTAATTTATAGCTACATTGATATGTTTGGACCAGGTTAAATCCTCAGAGATCCTGACACCCTGGAATTTGAAATTGACCACTCTCTCCACTTCTGATTCCTCTATGAGAATTGGTTCATCTTCCCTCATCTTACCTTTCCTGAAGTCCACTATCAGTTATTTTGGCTTATTGACATTGAGTGCGAAGTTGCTACTGTAACACCACTCAACCAGTTGGTATATCTCGCTCCTGTACACCTACTCATCTCCATCAGAGAGTCTATCAACAATAGTTATATCATCAGCACATTTATAGTTGGTATTTGGGCTATACCTCGCCACACGGCCATGGGTATAGAGGGTGTAGAGTAGTGGGCTCAGCACTGAGGTGCCTGAGGTACAGCAGTGTTGATTGTTAGCAAGGAGGAGATATTATCACCAAACCACACAGATTGTGGTCTTGCCGTTAGGAAATCAAGGATCCAATTGCAGAGGAAGGTACAGAGGCCCAGGTTCTGTGGCTTATCGATCAGGACTGTGGGAATGATGGTGTTGAACACTGAGTATTGTCAACGAACTGCATGTTTGTAGTGTTCAGGTGATCTACGTCTGTGCGAGGAGCCATTGTGATTGTGTCTGCTGCAGACCTATTGTGGCAATAGGCAAGTTGCAGTGGGCCCAGGACCTTGCTGAGGCAGTTCACTCTATCCATTGCTAACCTCTCAAAGCATTTCATCACTGTCAGTGAGAGTGCTACTGGACGATAGTCATTAAGGCAGCTCGCGCTACTCTTCTTAGACACTGGTATAGTTGTTGACTTTTTGAAGTAGGTGGGTACTTCCAACCACAGCAGTGAGAGATTGAAAATGTCCTTGAGTACCCCCACCAGTTGGTTGGCACAAGTTTTCAGAACCTGACCAGGTACTCCATTATGGCCTGCTGCCTTGCAAGAGTTCACCTTCCTTAAAGACAGCCTAACATTGGCCTCCAGGACAGAGATCAGAGGGTCACCAGGTGCAGCAGGGATCTTCACAGCTGTAGTTACCTTCTCCCTATCAAGGTTGGTATAGAAGGCATTGAAGTCATCTGGTAGTGAAGCACCTTTGCCATTCACGCTATTGGATTTCGCTTTATAGGAAGTAATGTCTTGCAAACCCTGCCACAGTTGATGTGCATCGGATGTCACCTCGAACCTCACTCAGAATCGTCTCTTTGCTCTTGAAATAGCCCTCCACAAGTCATGCCTGGTTTCCTTGTATAGAACTGGGTCACCAGACTTAGGTGGTACAGATCTAGCCCTCAGCAGGAGACGTGCCTCCTGGTCCATCCTCAGCTTTTGGTTTGGAAATGCATAGCAAGTTTTCGTAGGCACACATTCATCCACACAGGTTTTAATGAAGTCAGTAACAACTGACGCAAACTCATCCAGATTCAAAGGTGAATCCCTGAATATGATCATTCCACTGATTCAAAGTAGTCCTGTAAGCACCCTTGTGCTTCCCTTGTCCATATCCTCTTGGTCCTCGCTACTGGTGCTGCAGTCTTCAGTCTCTGCCTATGCACAGGGAGTAGAAGTACAGCCTGGTGATCAGAATTTCTGAAGTGTGGGCTTGGAATACCACTGTATGCACTCTTGATGGTTGTATAATGATGGTCCAGTGTGCTGTTTCCTCTGCTACTACAAGTGATTTGTTGATGGTAATTATTCAGTAACTTTTTCAAGCTGGCCTGGTTAAAATCTTCCAAAATCCAGGTGCACCCCCAGGTACTTGTAGGTCCTCACCACATCCATGTCTTCATCATTAATAGTAACAGGAAGCTGTTCCAGCTTAGTCTTCCTAAAGTCCATCACCATCTCCTTTGTCTTACTGATGTTGAGCTGCAGATGATTCAGCTTGCATCATTTGACAAAGTTCTCCACCGGGGCCTGTATTCACCTTCTTGTCCTCCCTTTATACACCCAACCATTGCTTAGTCATCAGAGAATTTCAGGAGACCTATGACTCAGTGTTGTATCTAAAGTCTGAGTTATGCAGGGTAAACAGGAAGGGAGCCAATACAGTTCCCAGTGCTGCTCTTTTGCATGTCTGACACACAGCTCTGAAGCCGCACAAACTGTGGTCTGCCAGTCAGGTAGTCCATTATCCAGGATACAATGGAACTGCCAGTCTGCATTGAACAGAGCTTTTCCCCCAGCAATGAGGATTGTATGGTATTGAAATCTCTTGAGAAATCAAAAAACAAGATCCTCACAGTGCTGCCCTGCTTATCCAAATGGGAGTAGGCTTTGTTCAGCAGGTAGATGATAGCATCTTCGACTCAAATGTGCTCTTGCTAAGCAAACTGCAGTGAGTTCGTTGGCTGATCTGACCAGGGGCGGGAGGAGAGCCTGGACTAGCCTCTTTCATGTCTTTATGATGTATGAGGTCAGGGCCACTGGACAGTAATCATTCAAAACTTGTGCTTGGCCCTTCTTGGGTACTGAGACCAAGCATGATATTTTCCACATCATAGTTCAAAGCTCTGGTGACTCTTCTCACAAGTTTCAACTGATTGTCTCAAGTCACAGAACTCCATCTGTTTGCTGCGTATCAGAGACAGCAACTCCTCCTGTTGTTTTGTGTAAAACTGGTGCTGTTATTCTGACCCTTGGGGCTCTGGGGTCTCCCCATCTTCTTTTTTATTTTAGCTCTTCGGAGAGGATTGTGGAGATATTTTTGATTTCCAGTCTCCAACTGGAAGTTGATAAGAGATAGCTATTGAACTAATGCTGCATGACGTGGAAGCAAGACTGGTTCTTCATTATGATCAGTCTGTTTAGCACTGACATCCTGACTGTCATGCTGGTGTTGCTAGTATGGATGTCTATGGAAAATGGAGCCCTGTGCTTCTCTTACATAACCTTTTTGGGTGGACAGGTAAACATCAGGTAAACATCCAAGTCCCTCTAAGATATTTGCATACTCTTCCATGAGTGTTGCATGGTTAATTTTGGTCTGTGAAAAGACGCTGAAAACTTATCAGGTTGAGCCTTTCACACACAGTCAGACCTAACACTCACTTTTCAACTATCATTAGCTGCACCTTTAGGTTCTGTCCCTTCTGCTTGAAGATCACTATACAGCCTCTTTTTACTGGAAAGTTCTCTCCAGTATATCACAGCACTTTTAACTTCACTGAGTAAATCTTGCTCTTTACTTTGGGAGTCTTGTAATCATCCATGGATAACAGATTTACTGGGCTGCGGTGTCAAATCTCAGATTTTTTGATTTCCTCCTCATTTAGAAAACAGTCCACACATTTATTTCTTCTACCAAAGTGCATAACCATATATTTTCCAACATTGTATTTCATTCGCCAGTTTCTTGCCGACTCTCCTAATCTGCCTAAGTCCTGTGCAGCCTACCTGTTTCCTTAACACTACCTGCCCCTCCACCAATATTTGTATCATCTGCAAACTTGACAACAAAGCCATCTATTCCATCATCTAAATCATTGATATACAACTGAAAAAGAAACGGTCCCAACACCAAACCCTGCGGAACACCATTAGTCACTGGCAGCCAACCGGAAAAGGATCCTTTTTTTCCCACTCACTAGCAATCAGCCAATGTTATAACTATGCTAATAAATTTATTGTAATACCAGGGTCTCTTAACTTGGTAAGCAGCCTCATGTGTGGCACCTTGTCAAAGACCTGAAAATCCAAATATACAACATCCACTGCATCCCTTTATCTATCCTACTTGTAATCTCCTCAAAGAATTCCAATAAACTCAAAGAGTTCTAACATGAATATGCAAGTATCTAATCAGGCAATCATGTGGCAGCAACTCAATACATAAAAGCATGCAGACATGGTTAAAAGGTCCAGCTGTTGTTCAGAACTAATATCAGAATGGGAAAGAAATGCTAACTAAGTGACTTTGATTGTGGAATGATTGTTGGTGTCAGACAGAGTGGTTTGATACCTCAGAAACTGCTAATCTCCTGGGATTTTCAACACAACAGACTCCAGAATTTACAGAGAATAGTGCAAATAAAAAAAAAACAAAAATTCAGTGAGTGGCAGTTCTGTGGGCGAAAATGCCTTCTTAATGAGAGAGAATGGCCAGACTCATTCAAACTGTCAGGAAAGCCACAGAAACACAAATAACCACATGTTACAACGGCGTTGTGCAGAAAAGCATCTCTGAGTGCACAACATGTCAAACCTTGAAGTGAATGGGCTACAGCAGCAAAAGATCACAAACATACACTCAGTGCTCACTTTATTCTTTTCAGAAAATACTGAATAAAGTGACCACAAAGTGTATGATTGATTTATTTTATTTTGCTGTTTTGTAGTGGATCAAAATAAAACATTCTGCAGCTGGATGCCTTTCTTTAATTATAGTGCAACTGCCCTATTCACTTGCTTTGATCTACATTCTGCGTATTCAATGGGCATTCACTACCAGCACCATATACATAACCATTAGACTGTTTTAATTTTAAATGTTTTTACTGGAGTTTGAGGCCGGGATTTCAGGGTCCTGTCATCAGTAAGTCCTGAAATCAATACCAATCATCAAAGCTCTGAGGTCAAAGACCAAAGTTAACAAGTTTGGAAGTTGAGACCCAATGGCTGAAACCCTAGGACTGTGAGTCTGCGAGTGTGTAGGAAATACGAGTGTGTGTGTGTGTGTGTGTGTATGTGTGTGTGTGTGTGTGTGTGTGTGTGTGTGTGTGTGTGTGCGGGTGCATGTGTGGTGTGCGTGCATGCGTGCGTGCGTGCGTGCGTGTGTGTGTTTGTAGGTAGATGGAAGAGAGGAAAGGGACCTGTTTTGCTGCTGCTGTTGTTGTCGCTTGTGCTGTTCTGGTGAACATTGCAGGTTGTTAACACAACCGACACTTTTTACTATATATTTCAACGTACTTGTGATAAGTATATAAATCTGAATCTGAATGAATAAGTAAAATTTCAGTTGAAAGCTTGAATATATGCTCTTTTTAATTACAATTCCAGGCTGTGGTGGAACTTTGAAAATACTGTATAGCAATTAAAATATTATATGAAATTATCTAAGTTGTCATATCTTGCTTAATAGCATCTGTAAATTGGGTCATTAAAATGAAATTCACTCTGTAGAACAAAGTTACACAAGGGAATGAAGTCTTGAAGAAAATGAAAAAGGGTAATGCACCCTTAATTAAAAGATTTCAAAAGGAAAGTAAGCAGAAATGCAGACCAATCTGAAACTTTGAGTAACAGAAGCATCAACAGAAGACCTCCACTCTGCACTCGAAAGGCCGGCGATATATACAGTGTCTATAAAAAGAATTTACCCCCCCCCCCCACCTCCAGAAGCTGATTTTATTGTTTTACAACATTCAATCACAATGGATTTAATTTGGCTTTTTTGACTGATCAACAGAAAAAGACTCTTTCATGTCAAAGTAAAAAACAGTAAAAAACAAAGTGATCTAAATTAATGGCAAATATAAAACATAAAATAACTGATTGCAAAGAATTCACCCCCTTTAATATGACACACCAAGTCATCACTAGTGCACTCAATTGACTTCAGGAGTCACATAATTCATTAAATGCAGATCTGTTTTTGGAGACCCGTGTGTCGTCAAGGTGTTTCAATTGTAGTAAAACTACACCTGCATCTGGAAGGTCCAACTGCTGATAAGTCAGTGTCCTGGCAAAAACTACACCACAAAGACAAAAGAACACTCCAAGCAACTCTGCAAAAAGATTATTGAAAAGCACAAGTCAGGAGAAGGATACAAGAAGATTTCCAAGTCACTGAATATCTCTTGTAGTCCAGTTAAGTCAATCATTGAGAAATGGAAAGAATATTGTGCAGCTGTAAATCTGGCTAGAGCAGGCCATCCTCAAAAACTGAGTGAGCATGCATGAGGAGGACTGGTGAGGGAAGCTGCCACGAGACCTAAGTCAACTCTGGAGGAGTTACAAGCCTCAGTGGCTCAGATGGGATTTACTGCACATACGACAACTGTACCCCAGGTGCTTCACCAGTTGCATCTTCATGAGAGAGTGGCAAAGAGAAAACCACTGTTGAAAAAGATTCACATGATACCTCGGCAAGTGTTTGCCAGAAGGCATGTGGGAGACTCTGAAGTCAGCTGGAAAAAGGTTCTGTGTTCTGATGAAACCAAAATTGACCTATTTGGCCATCAGACTAAGCACTATGTTTGGTGTAAGCCAAACACCACATATCACCAAATTCATACTGTCCCTACTGTGAAACATGGTGTGGTTGCGTCATACTGTGGGGATGCTTCACTGCAGCAGGTCCTGGAAGGCTTCTGAAGGTAGAAGGTCAAATGAATGCAGCAAAATATGGGGAAGTCCTGGAGGAAAACCTAATGCAGTCTGCAAGAGGACTGTCACTTGGGAGATTTGTTTTCCAGCAAGACAATGACCCCAAGCATTAAGCCAAAGCTACACAGGATTGGATTAAAAACAACAGATTTAATGTCCTGGAGTGGCCAAATTTGAGTCTAGGCCTCAATCCAATAGAGAATTTGTGGCTGGACTTAAAGGAGCTGTTCAGTCATGATCCTCATGCAGTCTGACAGAGCTTGAGCAGCTTTGTGAAGAAGAATGGAAAAACATTCCCAAAAAGTCCAGATGTGCAAAGCTGATAGAGACCTATCCACACAGACTCAAGCCTGTAATTGCTGCTGAAGGTGCATTACTAAATATTGACTTGAAGGGTGTGAATACTTATGCAATTAATTATTTTGTGTTTTACATTTGTGATTAACTTAGATCACTTTGTAGAGATCTGTTCTCACTTTGACACAGAAGTGTCTTTTTCTGTTGATCAGTGTCTAAAAAAAACAAATTAAATCCACTGTGATTCAATGTTGTAGATCAATAAAAACAGCCTCCAAGGAGGGGTGAATACTTTTTATAGGCACCGTACATGGACAAGGACCTCTGGAGACCAGACCTGCAGTCTGCGCGCACAAGGCCAGCAATGTGAACTTGGGGATGAAAGACGTCTGTGGTTATCAGGCTGGTGTATGTCCTTGCAAGCTGAAGGCATGAATTCCAGTCAGTTGGCATGCTCAGAGTTCGGGCTGCATGGTCCCACCATTGGTTACTCCGGAGTCAATACTGAAGATTGAAGTCCAATGGTGGATCAGAGGTATGCAAGTCATAGCCTGATGGCCAATGCCTGGAGGCCAGAGGCCAGCCCTGGAGTTGGAGAACTGTCCATGTGTGCAGGGAGAGAGGAAAATGGCTTGTTCATGTTGTTTAGTTGCTGTTGTTGTGCTGTTGTTGCTTCTGTTGTTCTGCTACCGTAGTGGGCCATGCTCCATTGGCAGCAGGATGAGTGGCAATACTTGGCCTTGAGAGCATTGAGAGTGTCCTGACCTGCTGCACTGCTGCCTGGTATGCAAATTGCAAGGAATCTGACTGCAACAACCTGGAACAGATTGTGAAGACTGCTGAGAGAAACACAGGGGTCTCTCTCACCACCCCCCACCCCCCCACCCACCCAGTCCAGGACATACACCAGAAGTGTTGCATTTGCAAAGCCCTTGGTGTTGTCAAGGAAATGTCCCATCTGTTCCACAATCTCTTTGACCTCCTACCATCAGGCAGAAAATACCTCAGTATAAGAACAGGGTCTGTTAGGCTAGGTGACATCTTCTTCCACCAGGCTGTGAGAGTCCTGAGCAACTGGCTACCACTACTTATGACAATGCCAATAACCTTATACTCTTGAATATTTAACTATATATCATATTTGCACTCTATGTCAATGTATGCATTTACAGATATTTTTTACTATCTGTATGTATTATTGTTTAAATATCACTTTCTCTGCTGTATGCGATCTATATACTGCATTTTACATCTTAGTCCCAGAGGAGTGGTGTTTTGTTTGGCTGTATTTACGTGTACAGTTGAATGTCAATAAACTTCAACTTCAACTTGCAAGTTGCCCCTGGCACATCCTTAGCATATGTTGTTTGTTAATGCAAATGATGCATTTCACTGTATATTTTGAAGTCCATGTGATAAATAAATATGATTTTGAACCTGAATTATCATATGCTCCAGCTGAATATTTGAAAAACAGGCAATATATTTACCTCGTGGAATGGAAATGGGCAAAGAATTAATCCATTCTCAGCCTGTTCGCAGCCTGAGTTACCAGACAGAAAGGGTGCTCTTGGATTTAGACCACAAGAGCATGAAACGTATGTAGAATTATGCCAGTCAGATCTGCTCCGCCATTCCATCATGTCTGTTCCCCGTAACCTTTGATGCATGAAGAATCCATCAACCTCCACTTTAAATGTACCCAACAACTTGGCCTCCACAGCCATTTATGGCAATGAATTCCACAGATTCACCACCCACTGGCAAAAGAAATTCCTCCTCATCTTTATTCAAAACAGATGTCCTATTCTGAGGCTGTGTCCTCTGCTCTGACTACTCCACAATAGGAAGCATCCTCTCCACATCCACTTCATCTGGGCTTTTCTATATTTGATAGATTTCAATGAGATCCTCCTCCAGCAAGTACAGTGATTTATGTAATATTTGCCATGACTTGAGGATATCTCAAAGCAATGTGCTTTCTAGTGTGTAAACATGATTACAAGGTAAGGAAGGAGATAGATAAATCATTATGCGATGTCTCACAAGCAACTGTACTAATGACTAAGTAATGTGTTTTAGAGATATTGTTTGAGGAGTAAATGTCGAGCAATTCACTAGAGAGAACTTGACTTCTTTTCCTTGGAATAATATCAGAATTCGAAGTACCATGCCTTCCTTAATATCATCTTTATTGTGGATCATTAAAATGAAATTCTTTCAGTAAAACAAAGATATACATGGCATCAGATATACTGATGAAAGGTCTTGCCCCACAACATCAATTCCTCTCCATAGATGCTGCCTGACCTGCTGAGTTACTCTGACAATTTATTTTTATTATTAATTTTATTTAAAGATACAGCTCAGAGCAGCCCCTATGGCCCAATGAGCCACGCCACCCATTTAGTAACTGACTGCTTGTTACACCATTGGCATTTAGGGAAGTAATGAAAGTCTTCCAGTTCTAGTGATGCTCAGGGCTTCCTTCATTGTATCACTTTTCTCAATTTTCACCACTGTCAGTCACGCGTCCCGGATGGAGACTCAGGAATACCTTCATACTCAGATGTAGAAAGATTCGTCATTACTGTTCCAGTAACAATTTTGTTTTTTTTTCAGTCAGGGTTGGTAGCCCTGAACTGAACTTCCGAACCTGGAGGACTAGTGGACCGCACTTAGTCTAACTTTTGCTTTTTGACCTTTTTGACATGGGTGATCCTACAAGAGCCAAAGCATAAAGCCCTGACTTCAGCCAACATAGCTGTCTGGGTCATTGAGGCACACGCACTTCCAACCACGACACCAGAAACTCATCTATTTAACACTGGTATCACAGGACAATTTACCTATTAACTGCTATGCCCCTGGACTGTCAGAGGAGCACACAGAGGAAACACTGTGTTCATGAGAAGGACATAAAATCCCTTTTACATTTTTGTCTGTGTTTCTCAAGATTTGCAACATCTGCCGAATCTCTTGGACCTCAGAACCACTGAGTGTGGGAGGAGATGTAGAGCAGAGAAGGGTCACATCAGAATAAGTGTTTTCAGCTTCCTTAATTTTACAATGTCAGCATTGGTTGGGATTGCGAGTTCCTAGTGCAAGGTTTGGAATCAGCATTGCCTTTACTAAAAGCCAATGCCAATATTAAGCCAAAGCTGATGCATCCAAGGTTATCAATCAGTCATGAGCTCCATCCTTCATATGACTTCCTCTCTTAGTTACTTGTTCTTATTATAATTGAATTAATTTGTATTTTTAACAAAGTAAATCAATTTGTTGTTTTAAATTGTTTCTATAGATTTGAATATTATTTAGATATTCCTGTTATAATAAGTCATAATAAGACCATTAAAAATAGGAGCAGAATTAGGCCATTTAGCCCATTGTGTCTGCTCCACCATTCAATCATGGCTGGTTTATTTTCTCCTGCCTTCTTTTTGACGTCCTGACAAAACAAGAAGCTATTAACTTACACTTTAAATACACACAATAATTTGACCTCCACAGTTGTCTTTTGGAATGAATTCCACAGATTCACCACCCTCTGGCTAAAGAAATTCCTCTTCATCTTTGCTTTAAAGGGATGTTTCTTTTTCCTGAGGCTGTGCTCTCTGTTCTAGAATCCCCCACTAATGGAAACAATCTTTCCACATCCACTCTGTCTGGGCCTTTCAATATTCGATAGGCTTCAATGAGATCCCACTGATTCATCTGTACTCCAGCAAGTTTTCATTGGTCAAGAATCACTTGATTCTGGCATGGTCCCAGAGGGCTGGAAGATTGCAAATGTCACTCCACAATTGTCACTTTAAGAAGAGAGGAAGGCAAAAGAAAGGAAATTATTGGCCAGTTAGCCTAACATCAATGGTTGGAAATGTGTTGGAGTCTATTATTAAGGATAAGCTTTTGGGGTAGTTGCAGAATAATGATAAAATAAGCCAAAATCAGCATGGTTTCTGTGAAGGGAATTCTTGTTTGACAAACCTGTTAGCGTTCTTCAAGGAAGTAACATGCAGAGTGGACAAAGGAGAGGCAGTGGGTGTCATTTACTTGGATTTTCAGAAGGCCACACATGAGGCTGCTTAACAAGATAAGATCCTATGCTGTTACAAGAAAGATACTGACATGGATAGAGGAAGGGCTGACAGGCAGAAAGCAATGAGTGAGAATAAAGGGGACCTTTTCTGGTTGGCTTCCAGTGTCTAAAGGTGTTCCTCGGGGGTTAGTATTGGGACCATTACTTTTCACATTGTTTCTCAGTGATTTGGATAATGGAATTGATGGCTTTGTGCCAAAATTTATGAATGATACAAAGATAGGTGGGGGGGGGGGGGGTTGGTACTGCTGAGGATTGCAGCAGGACTTAGAAAACTTGGAAGAAAGGACAAAGAAGTGGCAGATGGAATACAATGTTGGCAAATGTATGATAATGCATTTTGGTAAAAGAACAATAGTGTGAACTATTATCTGAATGGGGAGAAGGTTCAAACATCGGAGGGCAGAGGGACTTAAGGGTTCTTGTGCAAGACTCCCAGAAGGTTAATTTACAGGTTGATTCTGTGGTAAAGAAGGCAAATGCAAAGTTGGCATTTATTTCAAGGAGAATAGAATATATAAGCAAAGAGATAATGCTAAGGATTTATAAGACATTAGTCAGGCCTCACTTAAGGTATTGTCAACAGTTTTGGGCCCCATATCTCAGAAATGCTATGCTGTCATTGGAGAGAGTCCAGAGGAGATTCACAACAATTACTCCAGGAATGAAGGGGTTAACATATGAGGAGCATTTGGTAGCTTTGGGCCTGTACTCACTGGAATTTAGAAGAATATTGTGGTGGGGGGGGGGGGGGAAATCTCATTGTAACCTACCGAATATTGAAATGACTAGATAGGGCGGATGTGGAGAGGATGTTTCCTCAGGTAGAGGTATCCGGAACAAGAGAGCACTTTTTAGAACAGAAGTAAAGAGGAATTTTTTAGCCAGAGGGTAGTGAATCAGTGGAGGCCAAGACTGTGGGTGTATTTCAGGCAGAAGTTGATAGTTTCCTATTTGGTCAAGGCATCAAAGGATATGGCATGAAGGCAGGTGTATGAAGTTGAGTCGGATCTGGGATCAACCATGATGGATTGGAAGAGCAGACTTGATGGTTTGAATGGCCTAATTCTGCTCCTATGTCTTATGGTCTTAAGTACAGGCCCAGAGCCTTCAAATACTCATCATACATTAATTCTTTCATTCCTGGGAAATTCCTTCTCATTTCTGTTCTAAAAACATCCCTGTGTTTTAAGACTCTGTCTTCATGTCCGAGAATCTCCCACTACTGGAAACTACACTGAGCACATCTGCAACAAACGCTGTCACAGGAGAGCAGCATCCATCATCAGGGACCCCCACCATCCAGGCCATGCTCTCTTCTCACTGCTGCCATCAGGAAAATGGTACAGGAGCCTCAGAAACCACACAACCAGGTTCAGGAATCAGGATCTTGAACCAGAGGGGATAACTTTATTCAACTTCACTCACCCCAACAGTGATCAGTTTCCACAACTTATGGCTTTACTTTCAGACTCTTCATCTCATGTTCTCGATATTTATTGCTTATTTATTATTTTTTTTATTTTTTTCTCTTTTTGTATTTACTGTGAATGCCTGCAAGAAAATGAATCTCAGGGGTGTATATTGTGATATATATGTACTTTGATAATAAATTTACTTTGAACTTTTGAACATCCTCTCCATATCCACTCTATCTAGTCTTTTCAATATTTGATAGTTTTCAATGAGATCCTTGCTCATTCTTCTAAACCCTAGTGGGTACAGGCTCAGAGCCATCGAACACTCTTCACACATTATCCTTTTCATTCCTAGGATCATTGTCGAAAAACTGCTGGACCCTCTCCAATGCCAGCAAATTCTTACTGAGATAAGGGGCCCAGATTTGCTCACAATACTCCAATGTGGTGTGACCAAATCCTCAGCATTACATGGTTATAGTGGTTACTTTAAAACAACCCAAAATCACTCAGAGGCTGAACAGATGGGAGGTTGTGGGGGAGGGGGTTGATGTGCTCTCCATCCAATAACAAATTTCTAAGATCCAAGAAAGTATGTTTGATCTTTTTTTGAGAAACTAGCAAGTAAGTATTAGAAATACTAAAGTCAAACGTTCTTAAACATATTTAAACAATAAATGAAGTGAAGCGTAGAGAAGCAAACTGAAGGGTCAACAAAAAATATCATTCCTAGCTGCTTCTAAATCCCTGCTCTAGACAGACTAAAAATTGAACTAAAGACAAAGCATGAATACACAATTATACTCTTCACTTCTACCATTCTCCAACCTACGTGACAAATTACACTGGACAACAAAGATTTTGCTTCCTGAATACTTATGGATTTCAGGCTGCTGATCATGAAAATCAACATGAAATTTCCTATCATGCAGCATTTTTTAAAATCACCTGTGCTTGTTATGTCAATTCATAATTCAAGTCAGATATCTGATATCAAGATTAAGGAAGGCATTTTTGTTGGTCCACAAATCAAACAAATCATCAGTAAGTTTCAATAGGTGCATTTAATGTTAGAGATGTACAATATACAGCCTGAAACTCTTTTTCTTCGCAGACAACCACAAAAACAAAGGACTGCCCCAAAGAATGAATGACAGTTAATTATTAGAAACCCAAAGCCCCCCCAACTCCCTCTCCCACATACAAGCAGCAGCAACGCAATGACCCACTCACCCCCACCAGCAAAAAAGCATCAGCACCCTCCACCGAACACTCAAACGAGCAGCAAAGCACCAATAAAGACATGGACTTGCAGTACCCCAAAAACTACTCATACACCCAATAATTCAACAACCTACAGGCTCTCCCTCTCCCTAATAAGGGAAAAAGAGGTGACCCCGTTTCACAGCGAGAGAGGAGACATAACAAACAATTCACTGATGTATGATGTTAAAAGTCTGTTGCATCGCTTTTTGAGTTCTGTGCCCAGAGAGTCAGCACCAAAAAGGCACAGCTCTCCAGGCACACAACACAGAATTTCACTGCTCCCAAAAGTTCTATGTTCTCCTGCAAATCTTCAGTCAGGGGCACCCACCTAGAATCAGCACGTCCCTAGAGCCACGAAATCCCAGAACCCCAAATGTGTGCACGTCTTCCAGGTCACGTCCTTGGAATATCAAAAAACGGCTGTTCATGAGGCCCTGAGAGCAGGTCCCAATCCTGCAAAGTGCCGACGTCAGGTCAGGGTCTTCAAAAGAGCCTCCCACACCCTAAAAAGGAGAAAAAAATGATATCAAAGATAGAAATAAAGCTGTTTCCAAAGATGCAGGCAAGGGAATTGCTGTTCAGCACCATCTTAACTTTGACCTGCCTTCTTCTTGCAATTTGAAGAACTTCTAGAGAGACCAGAGAAAATCACATGAAAGGTATTCAAGAATGTTGGTTAAAATTTTCTTGGCAACTACAGAGCACCAAGTTACATGTAGTTAGTTGCCAACATGTTTCAAGCATACAAAACCATGAAGTGCAATATGTCACTAAAGATTCATCTTCTGCATTCCCATTTAGACTTCTTCCCTGTCAATCTTGATGCTGACAGTGACAAGCATGGTGAAAGGTTTCGCCAGGACATTACAGTCATGAAGAAACAATATCATGGCAAGTGGAATCCATCAATGCTAGCTGAATATTGTTGGACACTTAAACGAGAAGCCATAGACACTGAGTATCAATGAAAATCATCAACAAACATTTTTAGTTGAACTATTGCAAAGTGTCAGCACTATTATGCAATTGAACTTATTATATTCAATAAAAATCAATTTCTTGTTTCTTCAAATTCCTATGTGTAGCAAGTAGTCTAAACTTATATTTGTGTTCATCTTCAAGCGGTCTTTCAGAACCAATAAAAATTCTGAGGGAGCAACATTTTCGATAAAATGTGTTGCCCAGTGTTACCCCTTAGTAAACACATAGGACAGGATATAATACAGAAAACAGATGGCTCCTAGATCCATAATGCTGTGGAGACACTTGCACAGTCTCACAGCTTTCTATGTGCAAACGGACATCGGTACCCTGAATGCCCTCACACTGCATTATGGGAAGCAATTCAAAGAATGCAGATCTCTTGTGCTTCCTTAAACTTTTCTTTGAAGGAAAATTTCTGAACTCTGTCGCAAATATTAATTGGATCTTTTCAGTGCTTCCTAATGAAGCTAAACGTACCATCAGATAGTGGGCATCAGTAGTTTAATTACTTGCCAAGATTGTTCTAGTACTGTGTTGGCTAATCAATGTATTGAACTAATTGGGCAAATCTAAAGTTTAAACAGTTTGTGAAAGGTTTATCCCTTCCTAAATATTAGCTGCTCCAAGAATTAATCCATGTGGCTCCATCCAGAAGAAATTTCAAAGGCATTAAAACCTGGTGAAGCACAAAGAACAATAAAGGGTGCCACGGTGGCGTGGTGGGTAGCACAACACTATTACAGCCAGAAAAAGTGGGATCTCCTAGTAGCCACCCATTTTATTTCCACTTTCCATTCCCATTCCAACATGTCAATCCTCTACTGTCGCGTTGGGGCCACACTCAGGTTGGAGGAGCAACACCTTATATTCTGTCAACCTGATGGCATGAACAACAATTTCTCAAACTTCCAGTAATGCTTCCACCTCCTTCACCATTCCCCATTCCCTTCTTCCTCTCTCACCTTATTTCCTTAACTGCCGATCACATCCCTCTGGTGCTAATCCCCTTTTCTTTTTCCCGTGGCCTTTTGTCTCCCCCTATCAGAGTCATCCTTCTCCAGCCCTGTATCTCTTTGACCAATCAACATCCCAGCTCTTTACTTCACTCCTCCCCACTCCTGGTTTCACCTATCACCATGTGGTTCCTTCTCTTCTCTCCTCACTTCTTACTCGACTCCTCGTCTTTTTTTCCCAGTCCGGTTGAAGCATCTCGGCCTGAAACAGCGACTGTACTCTTTTCTATAGTTGCTGCCTGGCCTGCTGAGTTCCTCCAGCATTTTGTGTGTGGTGCTACTACAGCTCAGGGGGTTTCTGAAGTTTGGAATTCAACTCCAGAGCCGCCTGAAAGGAGTTTGTACACTCTCCCCATGTATGGTTTCTCCCACAGTCCAGAGATGCACCGGTTAGTAGGTCACTGTAAATTGTCCTGTGATTAGGCTAGTGTTAAATTGGGGGTTGCTAGGCAGCGAGTCTCAAAGGGCCGGACTGACCTGTTCCACACTGTATCTCTAAATTTATTTACATAGATGTGGATAGGCCCTTTCATCAATGCAAGCCGCGCCACCCAGCAAACTCCAATTTAACCTTATCCTAGGCACAGGGCAATTTATAATGGCCAATTAACCTACTAACCAGCACGCCTTTGGACTGCGGGAGGAAACTGGAGCACCTGGAGGAAACGCATGCACACACGGGAAGGGAAGTATAGACTCCTTACTGATGACATCAGCATTGAACTCTGAACTCTGACACCCTGAACTATAATTGTGCTGTGCTAACTGCTACACTACCACACAGTGCCTAATAAGTAAATAAATGCCACAAGACAGCAGGAAATATGTTTCGCGTTGATACAGAGCTTATCCGAGCTTGCTGAGCGTTCTCATGACAATCCTCACCAAACAATTGCAGTCCCGGAATTTCTATCACTAAATGATACAACTGAGTAATAAAATCTGATTTCGAAATGTCAATGGTTGTTTCATGGCCGTGCATCGTGTTTTCACTGACATTCGGATCAATAGTCTATATCTTACAAAGGGATTTCAAAGTGGCAAGTGGGCCAGTTTGATACTGAGAGAGAAACCAGATTGTTCAATCAGAGACCCACGTGTGATAACCATGTGCTCAAAGTAGTTAACCAGATCAACTCTCTTTGACTTTGTTAAGAGACATTTCTAACTGACAAATTCCTGAGATTCAAGATTGTTTAATGGCATTTCCAGGACACAAGTATAAAGGAGAACAAAATAATTATTACTCTGGATCTGACGCAGCACAAAAAGAACACAATAAGATAAAGAGCATAATAATAATAATAACAGTAAAAAAACACCATAATAAATATAAAATACATAAAATAGCTTATACATAGATAGTGAAGCCGCCATCGGTCAGGGTTGACCATGGATGTTGCACCCTAACTATCTGGATACCCAGTACAATATGGAGAGCAATCTCTCCCTCTCCATGCAGTGGCCGATCTAATGAACCCAAGAGAATGGCAGAGACCATGTTTGGCTCCAGCAATGTTGCAGGAGTTGCTAGTCAGAATTGAACTGAATGTAGAATTCCCTTAGGGATTCCAGCTGTGGACTTTTCCCTCGGGGTTTACTCCCGAAGCCTTGCCTGTGAGTGGCTGCATCCACAAGGCAGCAGAGGTTTGAGATCAGAGTTTTCCTTCTCCTAGATGAGCTGCCAAACACAGCTGACAAGCCCCATCTGCTCAAAGCAAATAGTTTTAAGGTGCCAGTAACTCATTTTTGCCCCTGGGCCTGTCAGTAGAAATGCTTCTGCTGGGCTTAGTAGCTAAGCCCCACGTGAAAGCCAGGGGCTGGACTTGGTTGCCAAAGGTTATTTGCGGTGTACATCAATGAGAGTATTTAATAGGTAGTGGGAGATTGTCCCCACCACATAGATTAATGTTATGTCTATAAGTGACACTAGGCACAGGAGTTTCGGTACATGAGGTGACTCTGACAGGAAACGATTGAGGGGGTTGGAGGTGTGAGTTAGTGGGTGGAGGTATTGATCAGCCTTACTGCTTGGGAAAAGTAACTGCTTTTGGGTTGGGTTGTCCTGGCATAGCCTCCTGCCTGATGGAAGTGGGAATAACAGTCCATGAGCTGGGTGGGCGGGATCCTTCATGATGTTAAAGGCCTTTTTCCTGCTACCTTTTGGTACATACTGTATGTTCCTGACAGCTGGTGCCACTGTTGCACTGAGCAGTTTTGACTGTCTGTTAGAGAGCCTTCCTGCCCACCACAGTGCAGTTTCTGTACCAAACAGAGGTGCAGCTTGTTTGGATGCTCTCTACTGCGCATACTTGTAGCTTGAGAATGGAGGTGCATGGTCCTTGCATGCAACAAATTTCATAAATTTCATTTCATTAGTCCTCTCAAACATGGCTGAAATGTGAAACGTTTGCCCATCAGTGCCTCTGCTTCACCAGGAGACTAAAGAAATTCTGCATATTCCTGATGAGCCTCACAGTTTTTACAGATGCGCCATCTTACATGGATGCATCACAATTTAGAATGGCAACAGCTCTTTCCAACACCGTAAGAAATTGCAGAGACTTGTGGACACAGCTCAGCACGCAACAGAAAACCAGGCTCCCCTACACTTGCCATAGGCTCAGGAACACTCCACATTAATTTCATAATGTTCCTACCAGTAACATCTGGTCAGGATTTTAATAATGAGTTTATTTTTAATTTCAATATTTAAGGACAACTTTAGCATAACACCAATGACCCAGGTTCGGTTCCAACACTGTCTGTAAAGAGTTTGCACGCTCTCCCTGTGACCATGTGGGTTTCCTCTGGGTATTTTGGTTTCCTCCCACTTTCCAGAGACTTATGGGTAGTAAGTAAGTTGGTCACAGAGGTGCAAATTGAGTAGCATAGGCTCATTGGGCCGGAAAGTTACCACTGCTGTATGTCTGAAATTTTATTAAAATTTAAACTAAAAGTACATACAAAAAACACAAAATACAAAAGTAATTGGGAGATCAGCAACGAGAGGTCAAATTTACATGCTCCTGCTTGCCTGCCATGAACACTGCCTCACTATTTTTGCTCGCATTTGTGCTATTTATTTAATATAATATATATATTTCTTACTGTAATTTATAGTATTTTTATGTATTGCAATATGCTGCTGCCACTAAGCTACAAATTTCACAACAAATGTCAGTTTATGTTAATCCAATCACCAAGAGAGAATCTGCAGATGCTAGAAATCCGAGCATCACGCACAAAATGCTGGAGGAACTCAGCAGTGCCTGTGGAGAAAGAGCACAGTCGACGTTCCAGGCCGAGACCCTTCAGCAGGACTGAAGTCAAAAGATGAGGAGCTGGAGTAAAAGGAGAGAGGGGTGGTGGAGGGAGATACACAGGGTCATAGGTGAAACTGGGGGAGGGGTGAATTAAAAAGTTGGGAAGTTGATTGGTGAAAGAGAAACAGGATTGGAGAAAGGGAAATCTTATAGGAACTAAATTTGAACATCGATTTTTTTAATTTCCGGTAATGCTGCTACCCCTTTTCTTTATTCCTCATTCCATTTCACTCTCTCACCTTGTCTTCCTGCCTGCCTGCCACCTCCCTCTGGTGCTCCTCTTGCTTTTTCTTTCTTCCTTGGACTTCTGTCCTCTCCTATTGGATTCCCCCATCTCCAGCCCTGTATCTCTTTCACCAATCAAATTTCCATCTCTTTACTTTACTCCTCCCTCCCGGTTTCAGCCAGCACCTTGCATTTCTCCCTCCCTTTATCCCAACCTTTTATTCTGACTCCTCATCTTTTCTTTCTCTAGTATCGGCCCAAAACGTCGACTGTAATCTTTTACATAGACGCTGCCAGGCCTGCTGGGTTCCTCCAGCATTTTGTGTGTATTACTCAATTATATTAAACCTGATTCGGATTCCGACTCCGATTTTTTTAATTGAGGACATATCCCAGTAATCAAAGTGGAGGCTGCAGATAAGTATATCCATATTTAGTGCCTAGGAAACATCTAGGATCTGTGCACAGCATGAGCACTCTCACCTCCCATCCATTTGAGAAGAATAATTGAATATCAAACTTGTGACAAGCCAGTCTGTTGGATCATAACTCAATTGGTGAACTAATTGTGGAAGCAGGGCAAGAGTGTAGCTGGTCAGGAAACACTTTAAGTGCATGCGGAATATGAAGTTCACAGTCATTATGGCCACTATCCAGCAGGCTGCTGACAATGCAAGATTTAGCTTACACTGTGCATCATTTTGAATGTGACAATTCACTCTGACAAAGCACAAACTTTGGTGAGGACCGTGAATCTGATCAGGTAACTATTCAAGGTATTGATCATGAAAAGTTTGCTTGCAAGCTATTTATACATTTAGAGCTGCAGATTCAGCACAGAACATGTCTTTCTGACCCAATGAGCTGCACCTCCCAACAACCCACCAACTTCACCCTAAACTAATCACGGCACAACTTACAATGACTAATTAACTTACTAACTGATGCGCTGTGGGAGGAAACTGGAACACCCAGAGAAAACTCACAGGCAGGTGGGAATTCAGACAGATGAGGGGGGATCTCACTGAAACTTATCGAATGTTGAAAGGCCTAGACCAGGGGTCAGCAACCTTTACCACTGAAAGAGCCACTTGGACCCGTTTCCCACAGAAAAGAAAACACTGGGAGCCGCAAAACCCGTTTGACATTTAAAATGAAATAACACTGCATACAACGTTTTGTTTTGCCTTTATGCTATGTATAAATAAACTATAATGTGTTGCATTTATGAAATTGATGAACTCCTGCAGAGAAAACGAAATTACATTTCTGCATGCAACAAAAACATTTTGAACTCCGAAAAAAAGACGTTGGGTTGAAGGTTACTTTTAAGTAAAATACTCAACGTCTATTTGAGTCCTTCTTGTATTTATGAAAAACGCCAAACTTAAATTTGCCGCCAGCAGCAAACCAAAAATAACGTCAGCCAGCTGTCAACCTGAAAAATAAAAGGACTATTTCACTGAACAATGAAAACATATGAATATACGTAAAATAATACGCAATTAAAATATTTATCATACTTCTTCAGGTTGACTTACACCTGACAATGCAGTCGTATTCAGTAGGGATGGATCGATGCTTAGGGGAGTGACCGGGAAGGATAATGTGTTTTTTTCCTCTCTGAACTCACAGAAGCGTTTCCCAAACGATGTTTGCATTGCGATGATTGCAGAATGTAAATACTCCGAATTTATCATGTCGTGACATTGTTTGAACTCTCTCAAATTGGGCAAGTGAGACAATGTGCCTTTCTGTAAATCTCTGGCAAGCAACGTCAACTTGCGCTCGAATGCAAAACATCCTCCAACATGTGCAGGGCTGTACGTCCTTTCCCCTGAAGAGCTGTGTTCAGCGTGTTCAGGTGCACTGTCATGTCTACCATGAAGTGTAGCTTTTCCAGCCACTCTGGCTGTTCCAGCTCAGGAAAGTTGAGCCCTTTGCTGCCCAGGAAAGTTTTCACTTCTTCCAGACGCGTGACAAAGCGTTTCAGCACCTCCCCTCTGGACAGCCAGCGATAAAAACACGTTGTAGCGGTTGCTACACGCAGTCAGTAAACTGCAGTCAAAGATAGCTTTATTCGAACTAAACAGCCTTGCTTTTAAGCCTCCCTCAACCCGCCCCCCATGGGCGCGGATGCTGCAAAAGACACGTACTCACAAACCCCCGTAGGCTATCTCCCTTAGCCTGAACGCTGGCTAATTGTGAGCCGGTTCGGATGTGTCAGGAAATGCGTCGCCACAACGTCTTATTTAGATTGTACAAGATCACCATAATCTTCAAATTTAGATTTACATTTCAAAAACTAACAAACTAACATAAAATACATATTAATTAAATACTGACCATGTAGCGGTGTGCTACACGCAGCGCTAAAATTACGACACGGAGTCGGTAACTGCAGTCGAAGGAAAAAAACTTTATTCGAAATCTTCAGCCTCACTTTTAAGCCTCCCTCAACCTGCCCCCCCCCCCATGGCGCAGAGGCTCCAAAGCTCTGTGCTCGCAAACCCCCGTAGGCTATCTTATTGTGAGTCGGTTCGGATGTGCCAGGAAAAGGGTCGCCACAACCAATTATTTCCCAAAGCAACAGGGAGCCGCAGCACAGACGTAAAAGAGCCACATGTGGCTCCGGAGCCGCGGGTTGCCGACCCCCGGCCTAGACAGAGTAGATGTAGAAAGGATGTTTCCCATGGTGAGGGAGTCTAGGACAAGAGGATAGAAGGGTGCCCTTTCAAAACAGAGATGCGGAGAAATTTCCTTAGCCAGAAGGTGGTGAATTTGTGGAATTTGTTGCCACATGTGGATACTAGGTCGTTGGGTGCATTTAAGGCAGAGATGGATAGGTTCTTGATTGGACATGGCATCAAAGGTTACAGGGAGAAGGCCGGAAACTGGGGTTGAGGAGATGAAGAAAAAAAGAACGGCCATGATTGAATGACGGAGCAGACTCGGTGGGCCAGGAGGCCTGATGCGGATCCTATGTCTTATGGTCTTACAGGAAGAATGAACAAACTTGCTTACAGGTGATGTCGGAATTGAACTCCAAACTCCGATGCCCTTAGCATCGCACTAACTCTATGTGACATCCCAAAATATTAAAGGAAGGAATATTAAAATATGGAGAAACAATGGAGCACAGGACTGCTGAGTCTAATGGCTGGGTTTTACACTTAGCACACTGTGGTTTTATATTTCATACTTGTAATTTGTTGAGCTGAATCGGGCGTGAGAAAGATTTAATTTATAGGAGAGAAGCTCTGTGTGGCGAAAAAAGCAACTACACAGACTAGCCACAAACAGTGAGCTTCCGTGCTGTAATAGTTGAAAACAAAGTGGCTCACTGCTAACCCAGCTTTAATCCCAAAATCAGATCTGTGTAAAAGATAATTATAGGCATAGATCAGCTGAAAAGCCCAAGATGATGGTAGCAGTAAGAAGAAGGAACTGTGGTTTTAACACCTTTTAAAGAACATAGTATATAGAACACTACAGCACAATATAGGCCCTTTGGCCCAATCTTTTATCCTACTCTAAAATCAATTCAACACTTCCCTCCCACATAGACACCATATTTGTTTCATCCATGTGTCTATCTAAGAGTCTCTTCAATGTCCCTAATGTATCTACCTCAACCATCACCCCTGGCAGTGTGTTCCATGCACCAACCGCTTTCTGTAAAAACAACTAGCTCTGATATCCCCCCATACCACTTATTTACCAACAGCCCATTATGCTGCTTGTGTTTAGGACTAATTTTTATCCTACTCTTCTTCCCAGGTCCCTCCACCACTACCCACTGCCTTTCGAAATCTTATGCTAGATTAGAAAAATTAGCTTTATTTGTCACATGTACATCAAAACAGACAGTGAAATGTGTCATTTGTGTCAAATCAAATCAGTGTTGATTGTGCTAGGTAGCCTGCAAGTGCAGCCAAGCTTCAAGCACTATCATAGCATGCCTGCAACTTCCTAATCCTTGCAGATACAGCTTTGGAACGTGGAGGAAACCAGAGCACCCAGACCACAGCATGCGGTCACAGGGAGAACGTACAAACTCCTTACACTCGGCACCGGCAATCAAACCACAATTTTACAGATGGTGTTGGAAAGCATTTTGCAAACCTCTACACTACCATGTACACTACCATAACCCAGATTATCGACTTGAAGCAGGAACTTTCTATCATGATCCACTTTGGCATCATTTATTTTTAGATTGCCTCCGTTCACAGTATTTTATTGTACTATTGCTGTTTATTGTTAGGTAACAGAATGGCCTCCTCATGTTCAATGTAACACCACCATCTTGTGGCAGAACAAAGAATGGCATATATTGGATTACAATCGCCTTGCAATGTAAACTATCAATGTTTCAGGCCAGACAGGGTTTGTGGTTGGCAGCTCATCTGGTCAGACCCCACTTGGAGTACTGTGCTCAGTTCTGGTCGCCTCACTACTGGAAGGATGTGGAAGACATAGAAAGGGTGCAAAGGAGATTTACAAGGATGTTGCCTGGATTGGGGAGCATGCCTTTTGAGAATAGGTTGAGTGAACTCGGCCTTTTCTCCTTGGAGCGAAGGAAGATGAGAGGTGACTTGATAGAGGTGTATTAGATGATGAGAGGCATTGATTGTGTGGATAATCACAAGCTTTTTCCCAGGGCTGAAATGGTTGCCACAAGAGGACACAGGTTTAAGGTGCTGGGGAGTAGGTACAGATGAGATGTCAGGGGTAAGTTTTTTACTCAGAGAGTGGTGAGTGCGTGGAATGGGCTGCCATCAACGGTGGTGGAGGCAGATACGACAGGGTCTTTTAAGAGGCTTTTGGATAGGTACATGGAGCTTAGTAAAATTGAGGGGCATAGGTAAGCCTAGTAATTTCTAAGGTAGGGACGTGTTCAGCAGAAATTTGTGGGCCGAAGGGCCTGTATTGTGCTGTAGGTTTTCTATGTTTCTATATTTCATCTAGGAAAAGGAAAACTCTGGTCTCAAATCTCCACTGCCTTGTGGCTACTGTATACCCACTCATAGAGAAGACTTTAGTAGTAAACGTCAAGAAAGTCCCTACAGCAGTCTTACACTGGGTTCAACGCTGACTGGCAAACTGTGTCAGTCTCTGCCGTTCCTTTAGATTCACCAGTTGCTGGCTCTCCATGTTGTACTGCTCTGGTTTGCACACTGGCTTGTGTATCAATTATGTACACAGCTAGGATGCAATAACCATGGTCAAAGGAGACCACCTATCAATGGTTTCTGGTATCTTTTGAAATCTGTTAAGTGCGCTGAAACAAATCATTTATCTTTTGGGACAGAGATCTTAACACTTCAGTTATTAAAGCAGCAGTGGACTAGTGTGTCCCACAATGTCATTCAGGGTTTTCCCCAATCAGAAACCCAAGGTGAACAATGAAAACCAGCATCGGCTGAGAGCCATTCAAGTCCGCAGATCAAGAATGCAAGAAGAGGAGCAGGTTTGATCTCCGGGAAGTCATCTCTCAGGCAAAATGGAGGTTCTGGACTAGAGTGGAATCAATGAGCTATAGCAGGGCTTGAATGCCATAACCTCCTACAAAATTAAGTCTTGCGACATAAGGAACAGCAGAACTTCACGTTCAGATGAGTTCAATGCCATCTATGCTCACTTTTATCACCAGAAGAGGGAGGAACCATCGCGCACCCCCATGTCTCCATCTGATCCTTTGGTCTCAGTATCTGAAGAAGACGTGCAGGCTGCCTTCAAGAGAGTGAGTCCGGTCTAGATTGAGTACGTGGCCGGGTACTGAGGACCTATGCCAACCAATTGGCTGATGTATTCACAGATGCCTTCAACCTCTTGTGTGTGGTAGCCACCTGCTTCAAGCAGGCTTCAAACATACCAGTGCCCAAGAAGAGCATGGTAACCTGTCTAATGTTATCACCTAGTGGCACTTACATCCACATGATAAAGTATTTTGAGAGGCATGGGTTGAAGCTTACCCTCTCCTGTCTGTGTGTCAACTTGGATCTGCTCTAATTCACCTACCAAAACAATAGGCCTACAGCAAATCCTTTCTTCTTGTCTCTTCACACAACTCTGGAACACCTGGACAACAAAGGTACATACATCACGATGCTCTTTCTCAATTACAGCTCGGCATTTAAAAACATCTTCCCCTCTAAACTATCAGTAGCTCCAAGACCTGGGCCTCAATAATTCCCTGTGCAATTAGATCTCGGATTTCCACACTTGTGGACCCCAGTCAGTTCAGATTGGTAAAAACATCTCCTCCACAACCTCAATCGGCATAGGAGTACCACAGCGATGTGTGCTTATTCCCTTACTCTACTCATTTTACACCTATGACTGTGTGGCTAAGTACCAGCTCCAACACCATATCCAAGATTGCAAATGACACCACTGTTGTGGGCTGTATCAAAGGTGGTGATGAATCCACATACAGGAGAGATATTGAAGGTTTTACTGAGTGGTGTGATAACAATAACGTCTCACTCAATGTCAATTAGACTAAGGTACTGATAGTAGACTTCAGGAGAGGGGAAACCAGAGGTCCATGAGCCAGAAATCATCAGAGGATCAAAAGTAGAGAAAGTCAGTACCTTAAATTTCTGGGTGTCACTATCTCAGAAGACCTGTCCTGAACCCGTCATATAAATATAATTCAGAAGAAAACAAGACAGCGCCTCTTCTTCCTCAAGAGTCTGTTGAGATTCAGCATGTCGTCAAAAGCCTTGGCAAATTACGATAGATGTGTGGTGGAAACTGTTCTGACTGGCTGCATTACGGCCTGTTATGAGAACAGCAATAACTTTGAGTGGAAAATCCTACAAAAGATAGTGGATTTGGCCCTGTATGTCACAGGGAAACCATTAAGCACATCTACATGAAATGTTGCCATAGAAAAGCAGCATCCATCATCAAAGATCCTCACTACTCAAGCCATGCTCTTTTCTTGCTGCTGCCATCAGGTAGAAGGTACAAGTGCCTCAGGACTCACACCACCTGGTTCAAAAATAATAATTACCCCTCCTTACCTCTGTTCTAAAAGATTGCCCCTCAATTTTGAGGCTGTGCCCTCTATTTCCAGATGCTTCCACCAAAGAGACGTCCCTCTACCCCCACTCTATCTAGTCCATTCAACATTCAGCAGGTTTCAATGAGGTGCCCCCACTTTCTTCTAAATTCCAGTGAGTACAGGCCCAAAGCTGCCAAACACTACTCATATGTTAAACCCTTCATTCCAGGAATCATCCTTTTTTGATCCTCCTCTGGACTCTCTCCAATAGCAACACATTCTTTCTGAGATATGGGGCCCAAAACTGTTGAGAATACCTCAAGTGCAGCCTGGAATCTCAGGGTTGTATGTGGTGACATGTATGTACTCTGATTCTAAATTTTACTTTGAACTTTATAATTAATTACCTCCAATCTGGTATAATAACCGGACAAATATTGAAAGGTATAAATAGGGTGGACTTGGAGAGGATGTTTCCGATAGTGAGTAAATCTAGGATCAGAGGGCAGAACCTCAAAATGAAGGGACATCCTTTTAGAACAGAAATTAGGAAAGATTTCTTAAGCCAGAGGGTGGTGAATCTGTGGAATTCATTGCCACAGATGGCTGTGGATGCCTGGTCATTGTTTATATGTAAAATGGAGGTTGACAAGTTCCTAATTAGTTATGGTGTCAAAGGTTACAGGGAAAATGCAGGAGAATGGGGTTGAGAAGGATAATAAATCAGCCATGATCGAATGGCAGAACAGACACAATGGCCCAATTGGCCTAATACTATTCCTATATTTTATGGTCTGATATAAAGAACACAAACTTGTAAACTCCAGTTTTTGTTAAAGAAATCAAATTTCGTAAGCTACATGTAATAATTAGAAATTGCAACTCATTGTAAGATATGTCAGCTGACCAATTCTCTTAAAGAAATAACAATAGCTTTAGAAATAATTCAACTTCAATTGTTATCGATTACTTGGAGTATTGTTTGATTGTAGGAAGGATATGGAAACTTTAGAAAGGATGCAGAGGAGGTTTGCCAGGGTGCTGCCTGGACTAGAGAGCATGTCTTATGAAGGTAACGTGATGGTATTGGGTTTACTGACCACAACGTTCTAAGCTGAAATGAAGAACTTAAGCTCTATCGGTTGTAAATAGCCATGAGTACTCTCACCAACGGGAGGCTATACTGAAACTATCCAACCTTCACTCCTGATGAAGGGTTTCGGCCCAAAACGTCGTTATTACCTCCTCCCGTAGATGCTGTCTGGCCTGCAGAGTTCTGCCAGCATTTTGTGTTTTTTATTTATTTCTAGCATCTGCAGATTCACTCGTGTTGCCTTCAAAGATGAGTTCATTTCCCTGTATACACTCCATGGTGACTTTAGCTGCCAATACACACTATCAAGTAGTGGGTCCTCTCTCCCTGCCATGGAGAAGAGACCTCCAGTTAACAAGCTTTGTAATACACAGATCATTTATTTTCAGTGATACACATTCAAATCCAAACAACATTCTTAAAACACATTTAAAACTCACAGAGAATTTCTGTTTAAAACATTTCCAGATCACAAACCATTTCTAAAACACAAAGCATTTCCAAAACACTAAAAGGATTTCAGAAACACAAGTATAATTCTTGGAAACTAAAAATACATCTCAAAGTTTTGGATGAACAAATGATCCATTGCAATAAGTGAAATGAGAGGAATAGATTCTAATACACATTGTTTCTTTTATGTTTCTTGATGTTCTTTATCCCATTCCTAATAAGCCCGAACTGCTATTTATATTTATACCTTTTTTCTACCACTTGAATGACTTCACATGGATATGATATTTCCTCAGATACATTTTTTACACAAGTGGTCTAAGAACTGTGGAGACACAGTTCACAGCTGTGTTCAGCAACAACTGCTGTAACCCTAACTTCCTTGAGTACATAAAACTTCCAACTATAAACACATCAGTTATTTGCTATGTTAAATGATATAATCCATGTGGCCTGCAAGCATCCTTGAACTAAACAACTTTAAGTCTGCTTGCCTGTTGGAAACAAGTCAAATTCAATAACCCATTGTCTTATACTGCACTCTTTAGCAATAATAAACCAGGTGCCGTGAACTACATTTTACTTCCCATAGACAAGAGTGTCTGCAAGGATGGTCTACCAACAATATTTGTTTTAACTTCAAACTGATGACTGTTTTCCACTTACAGTACTTTGTAAGAACTGAAGACAGGCTCCCATTTATGACCAGAAGCTAAACAAAGCATAGAGTTGGAAGTGTGCTAACATGTGTGTCATGAGCCCTGTTGCTTGACATAGAGTGTTGAGCTTCTGGGCTTCTTGAGCACCTGTAGTTATTAATCAATAAATGGAAAGGAAGTGGAAGCTGTGACGGATTTTGTCTTCCTTGGTTCAAATATTCCTATAGATGGTAACTGCAGCCACAAAATTAAACAACGCTTACTTCTGAGGAGGGTAGCAATGACAAATTTACATAAAATACTGAAGAGTAGGGACAGAACATTGTCTACAAAGATCTGTACAGTCAAGCCTATGGTATTTCCAGTTGTGATGTATGGCTGTGAGAGCTGGACTATCAGTAAGGCTAAATACAAAAGAATTGACGCCTTTGAACTTGGAGGCCGGAGGGAAGTGTTAAGAACTCGTTGGACAGCAAGAAGATCCAACAATTCAATGCTTGAAGAAATACAGCCAGACTGCTCACTAAGAGGTTTGATTTTGAAACAAAAGCTCAAATATTTTGGCCACATCATGAGAAGACAGGATTCCTTGGAGAAGACTCTCATGCTAGGTAAAACAGAAGGTAAAAGAAGGAGAGGGTGACAGAGGCTACAATGGATAGATAATATCACTCAGACAGTGTGTATGACCTTGGGAGATCTTAGAGAGGCAACTTCCAACAAGAAGGCTTGGTGTGCAGGAGTCCATGAGGTCATGAAGAGTCGGACTTGATTAAACAACTGAAAACAACAAATCTGAACTAGAGTTATTAAGCCTTTGTGTTTTCTGTTTAATCTTGCTAAATTAATTGTGGCTGGCACATGTTTTCTGCATTCCGTGATTATTAAAAGAGGACTCTGATTCAGTGTCTAAGGTGGGGGGGGGGGGCGGTGGTGTCAGAGAGAATGAATTGTCTCTTGGTGTCACTCAGGTGATCACCTGAGGCTCTGATGGTATTCCAATGCCTAACCTCTTGTTTTTGACTCTTTCTGGGGATCCAGCCAATCCTGTCGTGAGCCCCTCATCCACAGCTCCTGGGCTGAGTAGGTGCCAGTGACAGAGAAACAGAGAAAGCCTGCTGTTCCTCTGCACCTGGGTCTTGTCCTTCGGGAGCACACGACGACAATCTGTTTGTGATCTTACAAGAGGCATCTGCTGTGTTTAGAAAGCAAGCTTTGCCAATCATGAGATCACTGTCCCATGACAGTGAATATCTATCAGAATAAGCTGAGTGAACTAAGGCTTTATCTTTGGGAAGAAGCAGGATGAGAGGTGGCTTGGAAGAGGCATACAAGACGATAAAAGGCATAGATAGAGAGGACAGGCAACACATTCTTCCCAGGGCAGAAATGGCCAATATGAGAGGGCATAATTTTAAGGAGATTGGAGAAAAGGGGCAATGTCAGAGCTAGGCTTTTTGGACAGAGAATGAGGTGTATAAGGAATGCTCTGCCAGGGTGGTGGTAAAGGCAGATATATTACAGACTTTAAGAGACTCTTAGCTAGGCAGATGGATGAATGAAATTTGGTGGACTATGTGTGAGGCAAAGATTGGATTGATTTTAAAGTAGGTTAAAAGATTGGGATGAATGGTTTGTACTGTGGTGTGCTGTTCTGTTCTATATACAGCATTGTGCAAAGTCTTGCACCCATATATATAGCTAGGGAGTCTAAGACTTTTGTCAACGTGAAGCAGAGTGTGAGTTTGTAAATCTGATGAGAGCAAAGGATGTTGGAATGACGAGGACGGAGCAAGGATGTGGGACAGATGGCAGAGAAGGAGTGCCAGTGGTTGGGAGGGTGGTGTGACTGCAGGTACACCCAGCTCTGAGACACCAGGTTATTTGATTCCAAGTCATTAGTTTATTGATCATTGCAGAATAGTGCTTCTCGCACCCTCCCCTCTCTCTTTCCCTTTCCCCAACTATGATTTCCCTCTCTCTGCCCCCCTTCCCACTCTTGGTCCATAATAGACCCAAATCAGAATCAGGATTATCATCACTCACATATGTAATGAAATTCGGTTTTTTTACAGCAGCAGCAGGATAGTGCAATACATAAAATTATTACAGTACTATGCAAAAATCTTAAGCACCCTGTACTATAGATAGTAATAAACTTAAGAATCATGGACCTGTCATTGAATCATACAGCATTAAAATGAACCATTCAGCCCATCATTTCTATGCCAATCATCGTACTGCTCTAACTTATCCCACTTGCCTGCATTAATTAATTCCATGTCCCAACCAGGTGCTCCCAACCTTTTTATGTCATGGACCCCTACCGTTCACCGAAGGGTCTACGGTTGGGAACCCTTGATCTATGCCCTGATCATTCCACTGAGTGTCGATGCCTCGTTAACATTATTATTTTTCCACTAGCTCATCTAGCAGTTCATTCCAGATACAAACTTCTTTGTGTATAAAATGTGTGTATTATTTGCACTTTGCCAGTCAGCACATTGACTCATTTGATTTAAAGGCTCAACCAGATGACCTAGCAATCCAATATACCTTGAATGGGAACTTAAAAGGCAAAGTGATGGACTACCCACCAAAGGCAATTTGCATTGGAGAACATTTTTAGCAATAATGAAACTTTACAAGGCACATCACAAAAACAGCTCCAAGCAAAATGTGACACCAAGCAACATAACGCACAGTGAGGACAAATAACCAAAAGAAGACTTTAAGGAACATCTTAGAGGGAGAAGGAGAGGGAGGGGGAAGAGAAAAAGAGAGAGATAGTGAGAACACAAACAAGAGAAAATCTGTAGATGCTGGAAATTATTTGGAGCAACACACACAAAATGCTGGAGGAACTCAGGGGGTGGTGGGGTGGTAGGTGAGAAAAGAGGAACACCATTGTCTGCTCTTACCCCATCCTCCCACCATGCTGTCAGAGATAGGGTTCCGCTTGTCCTCACCTACCACCCTTCCATCAGAAAAAGCAGGGTCTCCCAGTAGCCACCCATTTTAATTCCACTTCCCATTCCTATTCTGATATGTCCATCCATGGCCTCCTCTGCTGTTAGGATGAGGCCACACTTAGGTTGGAGGAACAACACCTTATCTTCCATTTGGGTAGCCTCCAACCTGATGGCCTGAACATCGATTTCTCAGACTTCCAGCAATGCCTGACCACCCACCTCCTTCACCATTTCCCATCCGCTTGTCCCTTTCTCATGTTGTCTCCTTGTCCACCCATTGCCTCCCTCTGGTGTTCCTCCCCACTCCTTTGAACTTTCTTCCATGGCTGTCTCCTTCACCAATCAACTTCCTAGCTCTTTGCTTCATTCCTCCCCCTCCAGGTTTCACTCTCCCCTCCCCAACATTTCAAATCTACACATCTTACACATCCTTACGCATCCTTACACATCTGGAGAAGTCCGAGGACAGGAGGTACTCTGAGGAGAGGGGATGAAGCTAGATGTGCTTGGTTGACCACTTCAGAGGGTCCTGAGCTGCGAGTCGAGGAGTTCGGAGGGGATCGAATGGTTCAGAAGACTTCAGTAATTGAGCTCCAACAGTTGTGCACGAAGTGGTTTGGACTTTGATAAGTTTGGCGCCTTCTCTTTATTTTTTTCTTCATATATACTGTATCTTTATTAATCACTTAGTTATAGTAAACTTTATAAATTGTACTCATTTAATCGCATATGGTATACTGTCTGTTTTTGGGCAAGGCGGGGACATCACACAGCATCCACACCAGCTGATTACCCAGTTTGGCGGGGCCGAAGGCTGCTCCCCCTAGACGAGAACGAACTGAGTGAGCCTGAGGAGACCCAGGGGGTTACATTAGAAATTGCTGGTCTCCTGGGATTTTCACACACAACACAACTCTCTAGAGTTTACAGAGAAATCTGTGAAAAATAAATAAACCCAGTGAACAGCAGTTCTGTGGAAATGCCTTGTTAATGAGAGAAGTCAGGGAAGAATGGCCAGAGTGCTTCAAGCTGACAGGAAGGTGACAGGAACTCAAATAACTACACGTTACAACAGTGGTGTGCAGAAGAGCCTCTCTGAATACACTACATATCAAACCTCGAAGTGGTTGAGCTACAACAGCAGAAGACCACATGCATACAGAATACACTCAACAGCTATTAGATACCTCCTGTACCATTAAAGTGAGTGTATTGGCAAGAATGAAACACTGATTCAACAAAGTTGGAGTTAAAGAGTTAAGTAATGAGGACTGGTTGCACACAAGCTTTTTGTATTCCTTTGAGAACCAATTAAAAGTAGGTCCATTTGATATATTTTCTGCTGAACAAACAAATTTAAGGGACGAATTGTAAAGAAATTTTACCTCTATTTCCTCTGGAGTGGGAATCCACTTCAAGTTGCCAGACTAGAATTCCTCATTAGGTTTATCTTGCAATAAAATTCTTCACTTTTCCAGCTGTAAGCTTGCTGTAATTCATTAGAATGAACATTTAAATATTAGTAGTTTCCCCAGATAGATGTTCACACAAAGGCAAACAAGGAGTCTGTCAGTGAAACATGAGTGAACTGCAATATCCCAGCACTTATTATAGAATAGTCACAGCCATTTGGCATATCCATGGTGGTCCTCTACCAGATCAGTTCAACTACACCTCCAGGCACTTTCTTCATAGCCTTTCTTCACCATGTATTTATCTGATTTCCTTTTGAAGAACACAATGGATCCTCCACCATTTCTGCATAAATGTTATTTATGTAATAAGTAAAACTACATTCCTGCTAGTTTAATTTTATTTATTTATTTTAAATTTATTTTGAATATACAATGGATTAGCAGACCCTTCCAACTCAATGAGCCCATGCTGTCCATTCACACTCATGTGACCAATTATCCTACTAATCCATATGAGGTTGGTGTGTGGGAGGAAACTGGAGCACCTGGAGGAAATCCACGCAGTCACTGGAGAACATACAAACTCCCTGCAGATGTTAGGAATTGAACTCAGGTTGCTGGCACTGTAAAACGATGCACTAACTGTTATGCTACCACTCTCTTGACTCTCCTCCTCTCTTAGTTTGTTCCCGTGACAACTTGTCCTCAACTCCACTACCATTGGGACCAGCTTCCCACTTTGCCCACATCCCTCATCACTGAATATTCGTCAATCACATCTCCCCTCAGACTTACCCTCTGCAAACAAAAATGTCTCATTTATCTAATCTAACCTTGAAGTCATAGTTCCTTATCACCTAGAATTTTTACAGGGTCAAACGTTAGTGTGTTCATCGTTTCTATAATATTTCACTTTTCACCCGTAACCAATGACCTCCGACCTCATCCAACCTCAGTGGAAAGAGCCTGCTTGCATTTACTCTATCTGTACCCCTCATAATTTTGTACACCTCTGTCAAATCCGCACTCATTCTCCCATGCTCCGGGGAATAAAGTCCTAACTTATTCAATTTTTCCTTATAACTCAAGTCCTCAAATTCTGGCAACATTCTTTTAAATGTTCTCTGTACTCCTTCAATCTTATTGAAATCTTCCCTGTGTGTAAATGCTCAGAAATGCACATGTTAGGCCTCTCCAATGTCTAACATCCCAACTCCTGTACTCAGTTCTTTGATTTGTGAAGACCAATGTGTCAAAAGCTCTCTTTATGATTCCATCTACCTGTAACACCACTTTCAAGGAATAATGGATCTGTATTCCTTGATCCCTCTGTTCTACCACAATCCTCAGCGCCCTAACATTCACTGTGTAAGTCCTACCTTTTTTACCTCCCAAAGAGCAACACTTAAGTTCTTTCCATTCAACTTCTTCTGCCAATCCTCAGCCAATTTTTCCAGCTGGTCCAGATACCATTGAAGGACTAGTATACACAATAACTTTTATTCTGCATTCTGGCTCATTCTTCCTCATCAGAATCAGATCATAACCAGGTTATTATCGGCGGACCAATTGCTTTGCAGAGAGAGAGAGAGAGAGAGAGAGCTTCGCACAGGTCAGAGAGAAGAGTCTTAATAAGAAGTGTTTCACGGGGCTTGGTGCATTAGCAACAGACCAATCGATTCACAGAGAGAGGGTGAGCTTCGCACAGGTCAGAGAGAAGAGTTTAATTAAGAAGTGTTTCATGGGGTTCGGCGCATTAGCAACAGACCGATCGATAGTCAGGGGAATAGACAGCATTCTCTGTTGCAAGGATAGAAGTCTTGAAGGCTGTGTTGCCAGCCTGGTGCCCAGGTTTGAGACATCTTATCTGACCAGCAGAGGAATTTGCAGTGGGAGGGGAAAGATCCAGTTGACATAGTCCATGTGGGTACCAACAACATAGGCAGAATGAGGAAAGAGGTTCTGCTGATGGAATTTGAGCAGCTAGGGACTAAATTATAAACCATTACCAAAAGGTGGTAATCTCTGGATTACTACCTGAGCCACATGCAAATTGGCATAGGGTCAAGAAGATTAGAAAGTGAAATGTGTGGCTCAAGGATTGGTGTGGGAGAAGTGGGTTTGAATTCATGGGAAATTGGCACCAATATTGGGGGAGGAGGGAGCTGTACCAATGGGACCTAGATCCAAGTGAATCACATCAGGCTGTGGATAGGGCTTTAAACTAAATAGTAGGGGGGGGGGGTTCAACAGAATGGAGAATTATCAATACAGTAAAAGAGAAAAGTGTGGATAAAGATAAAGAAAAAGCAAAAGATGAAAAGGAGAAAAGTAAGAGTGAAGTAAAGAAAAGTCAGGTGCAAAAGAGAGAAAGATTACAAGATTTTAAAAGGACAATGAGTGTAAGAGCATTTATCTGAATGCCCGTAGTATTCAAAATAAGGTCAATGAGCTTGTGGCACAAAACAGTACAAAGGGGTATGATTGAAAGGCCATTATGGAAATGTGGTTGCAGGGTGGTGAGGACTGGGAATTAAATATCCAAGGATATCAGGTAATATGGAAGGATAGGCAAGAAGGTAAGGGAGGTGGGGTAGTGCTCTTAGTTAAGGATGAGATCAGGGCAACAGTGAGAGATGATATAAGATCTAAGGGGCAGAATGTTGAATCCATCCAGGTAAAGATTAGAAATAGTAAAGGGAAAATACACTGGTGAGAGTTGTCTATCAGTCACTGAATAATAACATTACAGTGGCACAGGCAATAAACAGAGAAATATCTGAGGCCTGTAAGAATGGAACAGCAGTTATCGAGGGGGACCTTAACTTGCACAAAGATTGGGAGAATCAAGTTGGTGGAGGCAATCTTGAGGAGGACTTCATAGAATGCATTCACAATGCATTTCCTGAGCAGCATGTTACTGAACAAACAAGGAAATGTGCTACCTTAGATCTGGTCCTGTGGAAAGAGACAGGTGAAATTAGTGATTTTGTAGTTAGGGATCCTCACTGTATTCCATCTGCCACTTTTTTGCCCATTCTTCCAATTTATCTAAGTCCTGCTGCAATTGCATTGCTTCCTAGGCTCTACCTACCCCTCCACCTATCTTTATATCATTCACAAACCAGATCATTGATAAACAATATGAAAAGTAGTGGTCCCAATACTTATCCCTGAGGAACACCATTAGTCACTGGCAGTTAACCAGAAAAGGCCCCTTTAATTCCTATTCACTACCTCCCGCCTGTCAGCCATTCCTCTATCCTTGTCAGTATCTTTCCTGTAATGACATAGGATTTTACCTTGTTAAGCAGCCTCATGTGTGACACCTTATCAAATGCCTTCTGAAAATCCAAGTAAATGACATCCACCTCCTCTCCTTTGTTCACCCTACTTGTTACTTCCTCGAAGAACTCTAACAGATTTGTCAAACAAGATTTCCCTTTACAGAAACCATACTGACTTTGACTTATGTGATCAATAGTCTGCAAGTACCCCAAAAGAACATTTTTAATAATAGACTCCAACCCTTTCCCAACCACTGAGGTTAGGCTAACTGAGATATAACTTCCTTTCTTTTGCCTTCCTCCCTTCTTAAAGAGTGGAGTGATATTTGCAATTTTTGAGTCCTCTGGGGCCATGCCAGAACCTAGTGATTCTTGACAAATCATTACTAATGTCTCACATTAGTCTCCATTCCTTTAAACACATGGCAAGAACAAAGACATCTGGTTTGTTTACTTCCACTGTCCTCGACCCTTCGAGTTTGATGCTCCCTTCCATATTTTAATTCCTTCATGGTCAATAGAGTGTGTGTCTTCTGGCTCCTGCATCTCCTCCCTGGCGGTAATAATGCAAAGAAGACATGTCCTACATGGTGAAGGTCCTAACTGATGGATGCTGCCCTCAGGAAGCATCGTTAATTGAAGAAGTCCTTGATGATGAGAAGGCTAGTGCTCAGGTAGTAGCCCTCCATTCCCTGCATATTTATGTGCCTGCCTAAATGCTTCTTAAACACAACTACACAACTACTATTTCTGTTTCCACCCGTCAGAGGATTCCAAACACGGCTGGGTGATCCCTTATTCTGAAACATTAAAGCTTCAAAAGGTGCAAAAGCAACATTAAGTAGTTTTGTTTTCCCCTTTAGCCAATGGGTACTGAATCTGTGGAATTCATTGCCACAGGTGGCTGTGGAGGCCTAGCCATTGGGTATATTTAAAGTGGAGGTTAATAGGTCTTAATTAGTTAGGGTCTTAAGGTTATAGGAGAGGGTAGGAGAATGGGGTGAAGAGGGATAATAAATCAGATGTGATCAAATGGCAGAGCAGACTCAATGGGCCTAATGGCCTAATTCTGCTCCTATGTCTTATAGTCTTATGGTCTAATGACTTCATGCAGTATATGTTGCAGTATTTAATAAAGCTATGTTAGAAAAATGTCAATTGTTTTAATTTAACTTCCATTAGTGTACGGCATTTTCTTGAATTAAAGAACAGGGATTATAATTGGGTAATATAGCAGTATTTGATTGTTGCTACGACTTGTGTAACTCATTATGTGCTTCACAAATGTGGCTTGTTTATTTTGTTACATGCCACACAATTGCCTCCAGGGCCACAAATAGCTGAAAAAAGTCATTTCTCCAGGCTTCTTTCACCTTGGACCAGCTGTATGGTGGCATCATAATGGTGATGTTATTCATTTCAAATCCCATCATAGCACACAGGTAATTTAAATTCAGTTCATTAAATAAAGATAATCAGCATTAAAACAAAAGTCATCAGCACGGTTAATGTTCCACAAAGAAGTAAATGTATTATCTTTATCTGGCCTTTGTGTCTCTAGAACCACTGTAACACGATTGCCCATCTTCATCCCAGCTTCTTCCCCCTTCCTTTCCAGTCCTGATGAAGGATCTCAGCCTGAAACATCAACTGTTTATTCATTTCCATGTTACCAGACCTGCTAAGTTCCTCCAGCATCTTGTGTGTGTTGTTCTGGCCATCTTAGCTCCTCTTTTAATACAATGTAGTTAAGCTGGTGACTTATCAGTTGGTCAAAGCCACCCAGTCAGGGGTGGGCTATAAAATGGTGACCTTATTGTTGATCCACAAAACAGAAAGATGACTCACCATTCACAATAATAAAAAAAATTCTGAGGTGAAAGCAGAATGAGATCAAAAGAACAAAAATGATTTTTTTTCATAGAGTGATTGAAGAGTTATAGCACAAAAGGAGACCCACATTTCACCATATCTGTGATAGTTCCAGTAAGGAGCAATCTCCTTTGTCCCAAACCCCTGCTCTCCTCAAAAGCAACCTTTCTCAGGAATCTATCTAATTATTCATTTTTATAGTTAAACATGAGATAAGAAGGAGCTTCTTTAGCTAGACAATGGCGAATCTGTGGAATTTATTGCCGTAGATGGATGTGGAGTCCAAGTCATTGGCTATATTTAAAGCAGAGGTTGATAGGTTCTTGATTAGTCAGGGCTTCAAAGGTTATGGAAAGAAAGCAGGAAAGCTGAGAAGAAAAATAAATCAGCCATGATGGAATGGTAGAGCAAACTCAATGGGCTGAATAACCGAATGTTTCTGCTACGCCTTATTTTCCTCGTAGTTAACTATGAATAAGCCTCCATAACTCTGTTTTGATATTCATTCAGATCGCTGCCCCTTAACCAAATAAGGAATACCAATTTAGGGGATAAGTTAAGTCCTGATCAATGGTGTCGTTTTGAATCCAGGGTCACAAAGGGCAGATTAGGACAACAAAGAGGAGATACAAGAGTTGGCAGATGCTGGAATCTGAAGCAACACACAATGGAGTTTTAGACCCTTCATCAGGTCTTGACCTGAAATGTTGACTGTCCATTTCCCTCCACAGAGGCTGTCCAGCCCTCTGAGTTCTTTAAGGCTCCATAGTGTGTTAAGGACAACAGATGAAGAATAGCGGTGATTCAGATTTTTGATTTTGTTTTTGTTAAGAACAAAATTCCAGTATTCCATGGTAATTTGTTTTATTTAATTAACATAATTTACTGAAGGGCCCCCATGATCCAGACCATATTCTCTTCTCACTACTACCCTCAGGAAGGAGGTACAGGAGTCTTGGATCTCACACCACCAGGTTCAGAAACAGTTATTGCCCTACAACCTTCAGGCTTCTGAAATGGCATGGATAACTTTACTCATCTACACTCACTTTCAAGGACTCTACAACTCATGCTCTCACTATTATGGCATTTTTTATATTTTAGATATATATTTATACTCAAACATACAGCACATTTTTGCACAATTTTTCCTCTTTTGAATGTTGGTTGTCCATAAGTGTTATACATACAAAATGCTAGAGGAGCTCAGCAAGTCAGGCAGCATCTATGGAGAAAAATAAATAGTTAATGTTTTGGGCTGAGACTCTTCCTGAGGATTTGTAGCATTTGCAGAACCTTTTATGTTTTATGGGTTGTTTGTCAGTCTTTATGTACGTGTAGTTCTCATAAATTCTATTTTTTTAATATTCTTGTAAGTGCCTGCAAAAATGAGTCCCCTTATACATATTTTGATAAATTTACTTTGACAGAGTTTATACTATCCAGCAACTATAATGGAATTTCTCTTCCTTTAGCTCCTTTACCATTTAACATTCCCCATTCAGTTTATGTGTGTAGGTCACTTCAGGGTGCTGAGAAGTCAGAGAAGCTTTGCAGAATTCCATTTTGTCCCTTTCTTCAATAGTTCCATCTGCTGGTAATCTTACTCACTCTGCTACTTTAACAATAACTTCTCTTTGTTTCAATGCTGTATAATTAAAACAACAGAGAATTAGTGACACTGTAAGCAATTCCTATGCAATGAAACTGCTACATTTAATAGAGAACTGAATAGAGTTGAACAAATTTTGCAATCTGTAGTCATGCTGCATTATTCTGACTTTCATTAGACTCATTCCCAAGTGGTTTCACAAGTTATCAAGGAATATACATAATTATTGTTCATCCCAGTTATCTAATGAGTTCAGTCTCCCACTGTGACAACAAACACATTGTTGTGCCTTTATCGGTAATTAAATCCTAATAATCTGCAAGAATTTATTGGTAAAAATAAAATTAACATAAGAAGTGACAGATGGAGTTTAATGGGGAAAAGGATCAAGGATCAACTTTATTCACTATATACAGTACATTTACACATATTAAGAATTTACTGTAATGTATCGGTTACAACAAAAAACAATAATATATAACAGTGATAAGAATGAAGAATTTTTATACTTTAAGTAAAACAAATACGTCCATATGTCAATAAATGTCCGTAAATACATAAATACCAGCATGTATTACAATGCAAACAGCATTATTAAAAGTGGTTTTAAGTGGTCACAGTACAGTAACAGGGTAATAAATGGAAGGGGGCTAGGGAGGAGCTAACTAGAATGGTTGATCAGATTCATTGCTTGTAGAAAGGAACTATTAAGATTGCATGAAGTTTTTGTTTTAACAGTCCAGTACCATTTTCCAGAAAGGAACCTTTGCAAAAGGCAGTTAGTTGTTTGGGTAGTGTCCACAAAAATTTTTCTTGGGCATTTCCTGGTTCTGAACATATACAAGTCCTTCAGTGATGGTAGACTCTAACCAATGACCTTTTCTTCTGACTTGACTGTTCACTATAGTTTTTTGTATATTCTAAAAGTTTGCACGAAACTAGGCAGTAATGGTTGATATGAGGGTACAATCTATGATGACACTGTGGAATTGCATGTTTTGGGATAGGTGAAATCTTACCAGTTTCTGCAAGAAGTACATCCTCTCCCATGTCTTTTTATTAGTGAAGGAGATATGGTTCTTTGACATGAGGTTCTGTGAAATAATGATGCCCACGAATCTGAATGTTGAAATGGTGCCAACTGTAGAGTTGTTGATGAGTGGGTGGAGGAGGTGCATTTCTCCTGGGGTTGATATTCATCTCCACTGTTTTGAACGCATTCAGCTCCGAGTTGTTGTGATTGTACCATGACCCTAGATTGCTTACATCCTGTGGTACTTTGCCTTCTGTGATCAGTCCAATGACAGAGATGTTGTTCACAAATTTTATCAGTTTAGCTGATGGATCACTGGAGACATTTTCATTGGTGTACAGAGAAAATAGGAGAAGAGAGAGAACACACCACTGAGGTGCACCAGTGTTGAGTCAGCAGGGCGTGGAGATGAGCTAAAAATGTGATGTGATAGACGTTGGAAGGTTGAACTGAAAGGCAGAGTACAAGGTTAATGGCAGGACACTTAGAAGTGTAGAGGAACAGGGGGATCTTGGTCCATATCCATTGATCCCTCAAAGTTTGTTGCACAAGTTAATAGGGTGATTAAGAAGGTGTGTGTTTGGTCCTCATTAGATTGGGGGTTGAGTTCAAAAACCACAAGGTAATGTCGCAGTTCTATAAAACCCTGTTAGGATCACATTTGGAGTATTTTGTTTAGCTCTGGTCACCTTATTATAGGAAGATCTAGATGCTTTAGAGGGAGTGCAAAGGAGATTTATCACCATGCTGCTTGGATTGAAGAGCATGTCTTATGAGGAAAGGTTGAGTGATGGCTTTTCTCTTTGGAGTGAAGAAGGATGAAAGGTTCATAAGATGATAAGAGGTATAGATAGAGTGAACAGCTAGCAACCTTGTTCGAGAGAGGAAATACAAGAGAGCAAAATTTTAAGGTGATTGGCAGAAAGTATAGACGGGATGTCAGAGAGTGAAGGGTGCATGGAGCACATTAATAGGTGTGGTGGTATGCTAGGGACATTTAAGGCACATGAGATTTTGCAGATGCTGGAAATCCAGAGCAACACACACAAAATGCCGGTGGAATTTAACAGATCAGGAACATCTATGGAGAGGAATAAACAGTCGACGTTTCTGTCCAAGACCTTCCATCAAGACTCAGCTCGAAACTTTGACTATTTTTCCTCTCAATAGATACAGCCTGATATCCAGAGACATTTAAGAGAATGTTAGATAGATAAAAGAAGAATGGAGGTCTATGTGGGAGGAAGCTGCTAGATTGATCTTGGAATAGGTTAAATGTTTGAAGGATCTGTACTGTACTGTGCTGTTTTACGTTCAGTGGCCACTTTATTAGGGACACCTACACATCTGTACATATCTAATCAGCCAATCATGTGGCAGCAACTCAATGCATAAAACATGCAGACATGGTCAAGAGGTTCATTTGTTGTTCAGACCAACCATCAGAGTGAGGAAGAAATGTCATCTAAATGAATTTGACTATGGAATGATTGTTGGTGACAGACGGGGTAAATTGAGGATCTCAGAAACTGCTGATCTCACGTGATTTTCACACAAAACAATCTTTAGAGTTTACATAAAAAGCCGCAAAAAAACAAAAAAAAAATCCAGTGATTGGCAGTTCTGTGGATGGAAACTCCTTGTTAATGAGAGAGATCAGAGCAGAATAGCCAGTTTGGTTCAAGCTGACAGGAAGGCGACAGTAACGTTGCAACAGTGGTGTACTGAAGAGCATTCCTGACTGCACAATATGTCGAATATTGAAGTGGATGGCCACAGCAGTGACCACTGAGTGTATACTCAATTCTTTCATCGTGCACTTGTGAGGGAAAACCGGCTCTGCCATCGTGTTGTTCAAATGCTACAAAGTGGAACCACTGAACAAGGTGCAAATTGAAGGCAGTTAACTTAGTGGTGAATTCTATATCTGAGAATTTGAAATGTAAAACATCCAGCTTCCACTCTGCTGATTACTGAGGCACTATTCATCAATATAACAGTCTCTGTTGGATGACAAGACACACTGAGGCCTCTGTTGGTCAAGGTCGACCATGGACGATACATCCTGGCAAGCCGGGGCAATGTGATTATGGACAGCAAGCTGTTGCCCATGTAGCAAGCTCCTCCTCTCCATACACCTGATGAACCCATAGGAATGGCTGTGACTGATACAGTTTGGTACCAGCAGCGTCACAGGAGTTGCCAGTCAGAGATGAACTGCTTTACAGATTCCAGCTCCAGATTTTTCCCTCAGTGTTTGCTCCTTCCCCATGAATGGGTATAGCCACAAGACAGCAAAAGCTTGAAATCAGAGTTTTCCTTTTCCTAAATGAACTGGCAACCACAGCTGATGAGCCCCAACTGGTTTTTAAGGCACCAGTAACCTGCCTTTGCCCCTTCTCTTGTCAATAGAAATGGTTCCACCGGGCTTAGTGGCTAAGCCACATGTGAAGGCCAGGAGCTGGGCTTGACTGTCAGAGGCTATTTGACACACAAGCCATTGAGAGCATTTAACAGGTAGTGGTAGGGGGAATGACAATCTTAAGAAACCAAAACAGAGATTGGGTATAAATGGGCTATCTTCAAGCCAGTGGACAGCCACTAGTCAAGTTCCATTTCGATCAGCACTGGGTTGTCATTCATTTACATCAGTTAGATGAAAAAAAACTATCCAAAAATATATCCAAAAGTTTTGATAAAATGGATCATGTTAAGAAAGTTTACAGCTAAGGTGATCCAGAGTCACCCAGGGATAAAGGCAAGTTGGTCCCTGGGCATCATGATGACAAATGAGTTCAAAGTTCAAAGTCAATCTCTTATGTCAATTTATACTACCTTGAGATTAATTTTCTTGCAGGCTTTCACAGTAGGACACAGAAATGCAAGAGATTTCATGAAAAATTAGGCACAAAGACTGACAACCAATGGGCAAAAGAAGCTAAACTATGCAAGTACAAAAAATAATAAATAAAATAAGTAAATAAGTAATATTAAGAACATGAGTTATAGTTTTCTTGAAAGTGAATCCACAGGTTATGGAATCAGTTCAGAGTTGAGTTGAGTGATGTGCTTACTGGTGGTGAGGGCTTTGCCTGTGATGGGCTGGGCTATATCCACCACTTTTGTTTTCCTTTCTTGGGCATTGGTGTTTCTATGACAGTCCATAATGCAAATAATCAGGATATTCTTCACTGTGCATCTATAGAAGTGTCAAAGTTTTAGATGACATGCCAAATCTAGGCAAAGTAGGAGCACTGTCATGTCTTCTTTGTAGTGGCACTTACGTGGTGATCCCAGGATAGATCCTCTGATATGATAGCTCTAACGAAGAAGTTACTTCTTTGGTGAAGACAATGCTTTTCAAGCTGTGAGAAACTAGTTAAGTCTTTGTGTACCTGGGGATCTCTGATATGTGAAACATTTATAGTAAATATGCAGTTACAGTCAGCAGATGGGTAGGTAAGTACATAATGATCCTCATTACAATAACATAGAGATAAAAAGGAAAGACAGACACAAAATGCTGGAGGAACTCAGCAGGTCAGACAACAATTAGAGAGATAAAATGTGTAATTTTCATCTCCACTTTCAAGGATACTCTGTATTCGCAGTGCAATGTAGATTGTTCTGGAACTGATGGGATTGGCCTAAAAAGAGAGACAAAAAAAAAAGCTTGTCCTTAAATTTCAGTAAGACATCATTGAAACTCCGTGTGGAATTGAACTGGAAATATCAAAAGGTCATTTCTTTTCGATGGATAATCTAGAACTAGCGGCAGTCTTGTATAAAGGCGGCCAGTACAGAAGAGGGAATGCAGTGGAATGCTTCAGCACTGGCACGATGGTGGCAATCTTGAATCTTAAATAGGAAATATATGGGATAAAACATCAAAAACAACAGTAATTTACATTGTGTCATGCAGTGCCTATGGAGAGGAATAATTATTTGAGGTTTTCAACCAAGACTCTTCATTCAAGATTAAAGGTTGTTCAATGTTATTTCCAGAACACAAGTGTAAAAGAGAACAAAATATTTGTTACTTTGGATCAGACACAAGAAAAAGGAATACAAAATAAGATAAAAAACGTAATAATATTTTTTTTTAAAACACAATAAATATAAATATATAGGATAGCTTATATACATAGATTGATTGTATGTCCATAAAGGGAGGATAGTCACATGACTGTCTGTACATTAGGTGAATGACAGGAAATGATAAAGAAATGGTGGGGGGGGGGAGGTGGGGAGGGGTGGGTTAGTGGGTGTATGTTTTGATCAGCCTTACTGCCTGGGGAAAGTAACTGTTTTTGAGTCTGGACTTCCTGGCGTGGATGCTACGTAGTCTTCTCCCTAATGGGAGTGGGATAAACAGTTTATGAGAAGGGTGGATGGTGTTACTGGTCCCTCTCTGGCACCTTTCTGTATCTATGTCCTTCATGGCAGGAATGCATTGGACAGTATTGACTACCCCTTGAAGATCCTTCCTGTCCACCACAGTACAGTTTCAGTGCCATGCAGTGAGGCAGATTATTAGGATGCTCCCTATTGTGCATCTGCAGAATGACATGAGTATAGATGTACATAGTCTGGCTCTCTTTAGCCTCTTCAGAAAGCAGAGATGTTAGTGAGTTCTCCTGATTATATGGAATGTGTTCTGTGAGCATGAGAACTTAACAAGATGTGCACTCCCAGGAGTTAGAAACCTCTTGCAGTTTCCACTGCTGTTCTGCTGATGTAAAAAGGATTGTGAGTGGTGCGAGTTTCCTGAAGTTAATAACCAGCTCCTTTGTCTTGTTAACATTGAAGAAGAGGTTAACTGCCTGGCATCTTCCACCACCTTCTTGTAGGTCATCTCATCATTGTTGGTGATGAGCCTCATCACTGTAATGTAATTACTATGGTTTATGGCGATGTAGACATGGGTGAGCAGAATTACAGCAGTGAGCTCATTAGACTGCCCTGGGGAAACCCATGCTGAGGATGATGGGGTGGGAGGAGTGGTTGTGTATCCTGACTGTCTGAGATCTGTTGGTTAGGAAATCCAACAATCAGTTGCACAATGGTGTATTTAGAATGAGGAGTAGTGTCATGTTTTGTGACTCCTAAACATAAACTCAAATGAAAAAATCCATGGAGCTAGGAGTAATGTGTACTTAGTTTTTACTTTTAGCAAGGTGTGCACTTATGTCTAAGTGACGTGATAGTGTATGCTATTCACGTACTTTAAAATATAACCAGTAATAAATTACAGTGATGCTAGAAAGTTTGTGAACCCTGCAGAATTTTCTCTATTTCTGTATAAATATGACCTAAAATGTGATCAGATTTTTACACACCTCCTAAAACTAGATAAAGAGAAACCAATTAAATAAATAACACAGAAACTTTATACTTGTTTATTCACTTATTGAGAAAAATTATCCAATATTACATGTATTTGTTGGAAAACGTATATGAACCTTTGCTTTCAGTAACTGGTGCCACCCATTTATACAGCATTAGCTTCAACCAAATGTTTCTGGGAACTGTTGATCAGTCCTGCACATCAGTTTGGAGGAACTTTAGGCCATTCCTCCTTACAAAACTGCTTTAACTCTGGGATGTTGGGGACTTCCTTGTATGAACCGCTTGTTTCGGGTCCTTCCTCAATATTTCCATAGGATTAAGATCAGGACTTTGACTCGACCATTCCAAAGCATGAATTTTCTTCTTGTTAAACCATTCCAGTGCCGATTTACTCTTGTCTTTTGGATCATTATCTTGTTCCATTATCTAACTTCTATTAAGCTTCAGGAGATAGACTACTACACTGACATTCTCCTGCAAAATGGTGAATTCATTGTTTCCTCAACAATTGCAAGCTGTCTGGGCCCTGAGGCAACTAAGCAGCTTGAAACCATGATGCTCCTTCCACCATGCTTCACAGCTAGTATGAGGTTTTGGTGTTGGTGTGCAGTGCCCTTTTACCTCCAAACACAGCAATATGCATTATTACCAAAAAGTTCAACTTTTGCTTCATCTGTCCACAGAACTTTGCCCAAGAATAATTGTAGAACATCCTGGTGGTCTTTTGCAAACTTGAGGTGCAGGATTTTTTTTTTGGAGAGCAATGGTTTCCTCCACGGTGTTCTTCCATGAATACCTTTCTTGTTCAATGTTTTTCTTATAGTGGACACATGAACAGAGACTTTAGCAAGTTCCAGAGACTTCTGAAGGTCTTTTGCTGTTACACTTGGGTTCTTTTTCACCTCCTTCAGCATTGTACGTTGTGTTCTTTGTAGGATGCCCACTCCTAAGGAGAGTAGCATCAGTACCGAATTCTTCCATTTTCTCTGCCTGTGGACTGACAAATACTCAGGCCTTTTCCAGCATGATGCATCTCTACAATTCTTCTTCTAAGGTCCTCTGAAAGTTGCTTTGATGGAGGAATGGTGTACATAATCAGATCTTTCTTGAGAGGAGCAGATTCTGTCAGTAACATGACTTTGTGTGTCTTTTTTAAAGGGCAGAGCATCTCTACAATCCACACCTTCAATCTCATCTCATCTCATCGGTTGAAACACTTGACTCTAAATAGCTTTTGAAGAAGGCAATACCCCCGAGGTTCACATACTTTTTCCAACAAATATATGTAATGTCAGAACATTTTAAATTCATAAATAAATGAAAAAGTACAATGTTTTTGTGTTATTTATTCAATTTGGTTCTCTTTATCTTATTTTAGGATTTAAGTAATGATCTGATCATGTTTCAGGTCATAATTATGCAAAAATATAGAAAATTCCACAGGGATCACAAACATTCTCGCACCACAGTATGTAACCAAAAGAGAATGCTTAATCAAACAGTATATCAACAATTTTATTTAACTATTATTGAATTTATATACATAACAGTTCTCCTGCTTAGTGATAAACTCCAACTCAAAATAGGATGCATCTCAACTTATATGTTATATACCTATATATATTTACTTGTAGTATGTATTATTTATATACATATTGTGGTAACTTCTACTTTACAAAAAGACCACTCGACAACTTGATGGCCAAAAGAGCATCTTTATCTGGGACGGCAAATGATATTTACAACACAGAGGCTTCCAGGTACCTCGTGCGGCATGGGTGGAGGAATGATATACAATGCATACTGGGAGTAAAATGAGCGGAAGTAAAGACCCCGCCAACCCTGGATCCTGCCTCTTGCTACCATCAGCTCCACGATTAGTATTAAGTTACTTTTAATAATACTCACATTACAACACATGTAATTACTATACAGACATGCACAGTATAGTAAATTTTAATGTCCCTTTTAGGCCCTCAGAGGATTTCTTACTCTTGTGGGATAACATCTTTCCTGACAAGAGGGGCAAGAGGGGTGGTGTTGGGGGAGGTGGGGTCACTCTGCTGGGCAGGTGAGGCTTGTGGCTGTGAAACTATTTCATGTTCTGGGACGATGATGGTTGTAGGAGTTAACTCAGGGACTGCAGGAAGGCTCTGGACATATACCTTCTAGATAGAACCAAAGAACATCACAGCACAGAAACAGGCCCTTCGGCCCTTCTTGGCTGTGCTGAACCATTTTTCTGCCTAGTCCCACTGACCTGCACCTGGACCATATCCCTCCATACACCTCTCATCCATGTACCTGTCCAAGTTTCTTAAATGTTATAAGTGAGCCCACGTTTACCACTTCATCTGGCAGCTCATTCCACACTTCCACCACTCTCTGTGTGAAGAAGCCCCCTCTAATGTTCCCTTTAAACTTCTCCCCCTTCACCCTTAACCCATATCCTCTGTTTTTTTTCTCCTCTAGCCTCAGTGGAAAAAGCCTGCTTGCATTCACTCTGTCTATACCCATCATAATTTCATATACCTCTATCAAATCTCCTCTCATTTTTCTATGCTCCAGGGAATAAAGTCCTAACCTATTCAACCTTTCTCTGTAACTCAGTTTCTTAAGTCCTGGCAACATCCTTGTAAACCTTCTCTGCACTCTTTCAACCTCATTAATACCATTCCTGTAATTTGGTGACCAAAACTGCACACAATACTCCAAATTTGGTCTCACCAATATCTTATACAACCTCACCATAACATTCCAACTTTTATACTCAATACCTTGATTTATAAAGTCCAACGCACCAAAAGCTCTTTGTACTACCCTATCCACCTGTGATGCCACTTTTAAGGAATTTTGTATCGGTATTCCCAGATCTCTCTCTTCTACTGCACTCCTCAGTGCCCTACCATTTACCTTGTATGTTCTACCTTGGTTTGTCCTTCCAAAGTGCAATACCTCATACTTGTCTATATTAAATTCCATCTGCCATTTTTCAGCCCATTTTTCCAGCTGTTCCAAATCCCTCTGCAAGCTTCAAAAACCCTCCTCACTGTCCACTACACATCCAATCTTTGCATCATCAGCAAATTTGCTGGTCCAATTTACCACATTATCATCCAGATCATTGATATAGATGACAAATAACAATGGATGTGTTGACATCCCCAACAGTGCATGTCAAGCTGTTCAGTCTGCTGATCTATCCCAGGCCACCAGACAAAGCTTCAAGTCAACACTTTAATTTTGACCAGGCCTAGATGATCAGCAGGTAGCCCCTCCAACACTTTAGCTCAGTTTGGATGGGACAACAATTCACAATTCTGACATAGGGCAACCCCCATCCAGAACAAGTTCATCCCAGCACCGGTAAAAATGAGGGAACTGGAGCTTCTGCTGCACAATCCAGCCATTTTGGATTGCCATGTAGACTTGAGACAGTGTGGGATATTTTCTAGTTTCTTTTTGGATCATATCTGATGTAATTGGGAGACTTTCAATTTGCACTGGGGAGAATATATTGACAAATGTCCTCTTTTATAAATTTTTCAGGTATTTCCCTTATCAAGGATAGACAGAACAATCCATTAGCACTTCCATAGCTAGTTGTCCTCCTGAATTTTATATTGTAATTGAGTCCTCCATGAAAAGGAGCCCATCTCTGCATTCATGCTGCTGCTGTTAGTGGAACACCCTTCTATGGATTGAAAATGGACACTCATGTTCCCTGAGTGACATGCCCCACAACTTAATGGTACAATTCCCAGTATTCCGCAGATAAACATGCGCACGCAATCCAGTTTGTCATTCCATGGATTGAACATTGGAGGGCAGCGCCCAATCGAATATGGGTGCCACAATATACTGCCTCTGATGGCTCCTCTCCTGGACTGCAGCAGCAGGCAAACCCAAGGTTGAGATCTAACCATCACTACAACCGAGGCCATGCAGCTCCCCTGCCATTTGTCATTCCATTTAAAAAAGTGAAATAGGCCTGCAGCATCTTACATTATTAACGTCCACCGAGGTCTTGCAATCACAAGAGGAACTTCCAGGACAATCATCCAAGGTAACACTGCATGCCATCTTTATATACCAACTACGATGCCTTCAATGCCTTCCTATAGCAAACAGCAAGGGGGCTTGCACCAAGTTGAGCTCCTCCACTAACGGGCATCTCACTGATGGGGTGTACCCATAGTACCCAAAGTTCATGGAGTCCAAATTCTCTTGTGATCATAAAAAAGACATTTAAAAAAAAACAGTTTTTTAACTGTTTTAACCAGACCCTTCCCAGCTGCTCAGCCTCTCCACAAGAACATTGCCTCTGGATGACTGTATTAATGGAGACTTCATCCTTAGAACAATGTGAAAATTAGAACATCATCCGCATACAATGTAATTTTATGTGACTTTTGTCCTATGTCTGGAGCAGATATTTTGGGGTCTTGCCGAATAGCCTCAGCCAATGGCTCGATCACTAGTGTGAAAAGTAGTGGTAATAAAAGGCAGCCCTGCTGGTTGCACCTCAGAATACTAAAATTATCCGACCCAATACCATTAGTGAGGATCGCAGCCAAAGGGTCATTATAAAGAACCTTCACCCACTTAATAAATTTATTGCCCAAACCAAATCATTCTAAAGTGAAAAAAAGATACGGCCATTCGACACGATCAAAGGCCTTTTCTGCATCTAAGGAAACCACCAAGCTGTCCACTGCCTGTTGATGACTTGCCTGAATCACATTAAGTAATCTCCTGATATTGTTAGATGGTCTACAGCCTTTTACAAAACCCGTTTGATCCTCTTTTATGATAAAAGGTAACACAGTTTCGAATTACAACGCTAAGGTTTTAGATAAGATTTTAAAGCCAACATTTAACAATGAAATAGGCCTGTAGAAGGCACAATCTTCAGGGCTCTTTCCTTTCTTAAAAATTAGGGAGATACTAGCTTCTCTCAATGATGGTGGGAGGAGACCACAATTAAATGCATGATTGAATATGTTTAGCATAGCCTCTGATAATAACCCTGTGAACTCTTTATAGAATTCACTAGTGAGTACATCAGGACCAGGGGCCTTCCCACTTTGGAGCTGTCTCACAGCTTCCTGTATCTCATGTATAGATAACAGAGCATTGAGGAGGGACTCTTGTTCAGAAGAAATGCCTAGGAGATCTAAATTCCTGAAAAAGGACTCCATCCTAGATTGTCCATCATTACATTGCTCAGATTGATACAGTTTAGAATAAAAATTCTTAAACAGAACATGAATCATTTTAGAATTACTAGTGAGGCCTCCTGTCCCATCCCTAATTGAAGCAATAGTCTGAGAGGCATTTTTTTTTCTAGCTAAATAAACCAAATACCTACCTGGTTTTTCACCATGTTCAAACAATCATTGTTTGGCAAATGTTAATTTTCCTTTGGCTGCATGTGTAAGTAAAGAGTTTAGTGTACAGTGTAGGACTGTGATATTCTGTAACTTGGCTGCAGAAGGCTTACTAATATAATCCTTCTCAGCTGCCGCAAGCCTTGCTTCCACTAGGTCAGGGGTCAGCAACCTTTACCACTGAAAGAGCCACTTGGACCCGTTTCCCACAGAAAAGAAAACACTGGGAGCCGCAAAACCCGTTTGACATTTAAAATGAAATAACACTGCATACAACGTTTTGTTTTGCCTTTATGCTATGTATAAACAAACTATAATGTGTTGCATTTATGAAATTGATGAACTCCTGCAGAGAAAACGAAATTACATTTCTGCATGCAACAAAAACATTTTGACCTCCGAAAAAAAAGACGTTGGGTTGAAGGTTACTTTTAAGTAAAATACTCAACGTCTATTTGAGTCCTTCTTGTATTTATGAAAAACGCCAAACTTAAATTTGCCGCCAGCAGCAAACCAAAAATAACGTCAGCCAGCTGTCAACCTGAAAAATAAAAGGACTATTTCACTGAACAATGAAAACATATGAATATATGTAAAATAATAGGCAATTAAAATATTTATCATACTTGGTCAGGTTGACTCACACCTGACAATGCAGTCGTATTCAGTAGGGATGGATCGATGCTTAGGGGAGTGACGGGGAAGGATAATGTGTTTTTTTTTCCTCTCTGAACTCGCAGAAGCGTTTCCCAAACGATGTTTGCATTGCGATGATTGCAGAATGTAAATACTCCGAATTTATCATGTCGTGACCTTTTTTGAACTCTCTCAAATTGGGGAAGTGAGACAATGTGCCTTTCTGTAAATCTCTGGCAAGCACTGTCAACTTGCGCTTGAATGCCAAAACATCCTCCAACATGTGCAGGGCTGTACGTCCTTACCCCTGAAGAGCTGTGTTCAGCGTGTTCAGGTGCGCTGTCATGTCTACCATGAAGTGTAGCTTTTCCAGCCACTCTGGCTGTTCCAGCTCAGGAAAGGTGAGCCCTTTGCTGCCCAGGAAAGTTTTCACTTCTTCCAGACACGCGACAAAGCGTTTCAGCACCTCCCCTCTGGACAGCCAGCGATAAAAACACGTTGTAGCGGTGTGCTACACGCAGTCAGTAAACTGCAGTCAAAGATAGCTTTATTTGAACTAAACAGCCTTGCTTTTAAGCCTCCCTCAACCCGCCCCCCCATGGGCGCGGATGCTGCAAAAGACACGTACTCACAAACCCCCGTAGGCTATCTCCCTTAGCCTGAACGCTGGCTAATTGTGAGCCGGTTCGGATGTGTCAGGAAATGGGTCGCCACAAAGTCTTATTTAGATTGTACAAGATCACCATAATCTTCAAATTTAGATTTACATTTCAAAAACTAACAAACTAACATAAAATACATTTTAATTAAATACTGACCATGTAGCGGTGTGCTACACGCAGCGCTAAAATTACGACACGGAGTCGGTAACTGCAGTCGAAGGAAAAAACTTTATTCGAAATCTTCAGCCTCACTTTTAAGCCTCCCTCAACCTGCCCCCCATGACGCAGAGGCTCCAAAGCTCTGTGCTCGCAAACCCCCGTAGGCTATCTAATTGTGAGTCGGTTCGGATGTGCCAGGAAAAGGGTCGCCACAACCAATTATTTCCCAAAGCAACAGGGAGCCGCAGCACAGACGTAAAAGAGCCACATGCGGCTCCGGAGCCGCGGGTTGCCGACCCCCGCACTAGGTGCTGCTGTTCTGCAGCTTGTCGCTTCTTACTAGCAGAGTAGGAGATAATTAATCCCCTTGCATAGACCTTAGCGGTTTCCCAGAGCATCGATGGGCTACTAGCTCATTTGAAATTAATAGATAGGAATGTTTTGAATTCGGAAGTAAAGTAATCTATAATCTTATTATCTTTTAGAATAAAAGGATTCGGCCTCCAATATCTAGATTGTGCTGAACTATCTTTGGGCTTAATATTTAAATATACTGCTGTATGGTCAGAAATAGCGATATTTCCAATTGTGCAGGATACAACTAAATCTAGGAGCATTTTGGGAGTTAGAAAAAAGTCTATTCTGGTGTAACACATGTGTGGATTAGAAAAAAATGTGAAGTCTTTGTCTGAGTGATGTAACAACCTCCAGATATGCACAAATCCTAGTTCTCCACATAAGCCCATGATTTGTTTGGACTGTGAGGAGAGCAACGGGGGACCACTAGGCACTCTGTCCATCAGTGGGTCCATGAGACAATTAAAATCCCCACCTACAATAATGTTTTGTATTGAAAAGCTTGTAAGTTTGGAAAAAGCATCTGTTGGGAATTTGAGAAGATGAGCTGGAGGGCAATAAACATTGAAAATACCATATTCCTCTCCATATATTGAAGCCTTAACAAATCACAAATCTCCCATACTTATCCTTAATGCAGTTTAATAACTTAAAAGTTAAGTTCTTCCTGATTAAAATGGCCACCCCCTACTCCTGGTATTAAGAGATGAAAAATAGACTTGATCAAATCCACTCTGTTGCACTTTTAGATGTTCTTTATCATTTAAATATGTCTCTTGCAATAAGGCTCTATCCACCCTTTCCTTTCTCAGGTTTAGTTGGATTTTCTTTCTCTTGATTGGTGAATGACTCTCCTTAATGTTCCAAGTGCACAATTGTAATATATTACTGGTCATAACCCTTTATAACAATCACGTGACTCCGGAGGAGAAGAAACCCGTCTTAAGATCACCTGAGCAGCAAAAAGTAAATAAAAAAAACACATACAAAACTAGAGTGCCAACAACACTGAATAAGAGGACTTATCCCACACTTTAAGGGGATATCTGAACCTTGTAGCACCCCATATTCTGTCCCACTGCCAATATGGCATTTAACATAGTCAAAAATGAAAACGACATAATTTATCAATCCACCGATTTGTTACCGTCATGTTTAATCTCCTTCAGGCTGGAGCAGCACCGCTAATTTCAACAAATAATGAAACTGTATTAATTAAAACAAACACGTTGTCCATCCTATAAGATATCCTGCCGTTGAGAAACAAAAAGGTAAAATAAAGCGATCATCGATCATGTTATCGTCCATAACCAGGTCTACACAACATATTGCATGCATTCTTTCACCCAACGTGTCCACAGAAGTTTTAGCTTTGCCAGGAGAATCAAATATCTTGGTGGTCCCATTGTAGGTGATTTTCAGCGCCGCTGGGTATAACATAAAGTGCTGGATTCCGGATTCTCTTAGCTGCTTCTTTACCTGGTCGAATTCCTTGCACTTCCGAATAACAGCAGCTGAAAAATCTTGAGAAAACATAAGCCTGGATCGCTCATATATTAAAGCCTGGACATCAGTCCCGTGGTGTCTCGAAGCCTCCATCACTCTTTGCTTATCACTGAAATTATGGAACCGCACGAGGACAGGTTGAGGGTGTTGGTCTGGGCTCGGTTTTGGAGCCAGCGGACAGTGAGCTCTTTCCACTTTAGTGCGTCCAGCCTTGGTTTCCAAATCAAGGAAATTAGGCAGCCAGCCTTCTGTACCTTCAGGTAGACCGGTGATTCGTATGTTCTTTCTCCTACCTCTGTTCTCAAGATCATCAGTATAGTCAGACAGGCTTTGAACTTGCTTTTCCAGCACCCGGATGCGGCTTTGGGCCTGCTCAGCGACAGTCTTTGCTGCGGAGACTCGGCCCTCGGCCTCGGTCATTCTTGTATCAAGATTTTTAAGCTCAGATGTGTGGTTTTGGAGTGTTAGAAAGAGAGGAGCCAGCTTCTCGTCAATAATTTTGGATATGTTCTCCATACCTTCCTGAATTACTTGACAAAAAGCAGGGTCCAATGTGTCAGCAGAGCTAGCAGCAGCGAGATCCACAGCCCTGGGCGACCGCTCTGTGCCGTCCATCTTGGCCGCCTTTTTTGTACCTTTCGATGGCATGGTGTTGAAGCAGCTCAAAAAAATACTCATCAATATACGTGTCATTAAATGCGACACTTGGGCATTTTTAAAAATAGTTGATACGGATACGTTTATATGCAAAATTGCCAGTGTCACAGTGCTGAGCTCAGCAAAGCAGACTTTCCACTGCACCGCCATCTTGAGAACCCCCATAAGTGCCTTCTTAACCAGTCTATCAACCTGCGCAGTGATTTTGAAGGATCATTGGATGTGAAGCACAAGATCCCTCTGTTCTTCCATACTGCTAAGAATCTTGTTATTAACTCTGTATTCTATCTTCAAATTCAGCTTTCCCATGTGTATCAATTCACACTTTCCTGGATTGAACTCCATGTGCCACTTTTCAGCCCAGGTTTGCATTCTGTCAATGTCCCATTGTAACCTATGGCAACCTTCTATAAAACAGTATCCACAACCGCACCAATGTTTGTGTCATCTGCAACTCACTAACCCATGTTTCCACTTCCTAATCCAAGTCCTTTTCATGGAGGTTGATTTGCTCAAGGTTTTCACATTGTGTTGTGCTGCTCTCCAACATTTTGACCACTCATCAGTCAAGAATGGTCATGAATTAGTAAAACAGTTACATTTTTTCAAGGAAGTTTTAACAACATTCTCAAAGTGTTTTTCCTGTTCTCCTGGAAACTACGTGCTGTGATAGAGCTCAGAATGGATTATTGTTTTGTCATTCTATCATTTGGTAAATGTTATCATTTGCTGACAAGCATTCAGGAGATGTGGCCTGACCAGTGGAGCTGGGGGAGCAATATCAGAGCACCAATGTTAGGAAAGTTGTCCTGAGAGAGGAAGCAGATATATCTTTGCCTTTCCTGTACATAGATTTGAAGGGTTCTGCAGAAGCATGGATGTTGTCCCTCTCTATGGCAATGTAGACTTCAGATATCAAGAGATAATGCACATGATTTTCACCAAACTGTAAACCCAACAACAATTCAGATATCACTATAATATCCAGGGAGCTAGAAAGCTTTGCGCTCTGTGATTTTTTTGAGTACCTGAATTAGTTAATCTTTGCTTAACAATAATTATTAATTATTTGGAGTTTGGTGTATTGTTTTCTTGAGTGACTTGCTTGTTGTAATGCAGTTTAAACTTGTCAAGTTTATATTGATAGACTTGGGGATTCAACTTTACTGGTACTACATAAGTGAATGCCCAATTAGTACTAATCGTGGGGTCCTAGTTTTGAGAATGTTATGTCTCACAGTGTCATTCAGCTGAGCCGCTGATGTTCTGTTGGAATTCTAATGAATAAACTAATAACCTCTGGTTGCCATCTTACCATTGGAGTCTCTTTCTTCCGCACTTAGGTTCCAACATTGCTAGCACACATTGTTTAAGACGGTCACTGTATAGCGCCTTTCTCATGCTCAGACAAGCTTCTGACTCCACTGGTTGATCAGGATTGTACTGAATCATTTATATCTAATTTCGGGCACCTTTTTTTGCTTTTTTTGCATGATTTGATCGGGGCACTTTGGCACAGACTGACTGTGGCATATAGTTAACAAACAACAGACCTCTAAACTGAATTGAACTGAACTAAACACTCCTAGTCCATTTCAAGGACTCTGTGGTTTGATGTTTAATATTCTCCATGTTATTCACTTGCATTTTGCTCCTTTTTTCACTTTCTTAGAGTATTTTCTTAGAGTAGAGTGGTGTTTCTTTGTTTTGTGTCTGCCTGTAGGAGGACAAATCTCAGGGTTGCATTGTGCAAATACTTTGATAATAATGTATTTTGAATCTTTGTTGTCAAGAAACCTACTTTAATTCCACTTCTGCTGAGCAATGACATGCAAGTTATTATCCTTGTCATTGTTGGAAATTCCAAAGCTTTTAGTCCAAGGTTCTTTCGGAAGTTATGAAAGAGGCACAAAACTTATTGCTTCACAATCATTTCATTATGTGCTAATTGAAGAAAGAAAATTGACAATTGACAGTAAGAGGAGGAGAGACTAGTGAGTGAAGGGGGAGAGAAGCAATAAGATAGTGGTACCTCATAGTCAGCTCTTTTTATACCCCATAGATGAGAAACATACTATTCAAATTTACAGATAAGTGGCAACCAATCAGATTGCTCCTATTCAAATAATGCAATGCCAAGAGAAGCTTCCAGAACTTTCCAGAATGATTCAAGTATAACCCCTAGAGATCACACTGAACAACTGCATATACATAATGTGACAAATAGAAACCATACTGAACTATTAAAACATATAAGTAGATATAAAAGTACTAGCCAGCATAAATTGTTAAATTACAATGAAAATAGCAATTAAATAGTCTAATCCAACACCAACAGGGACAATTCAGACCCAGTCCCTGTGCAGATTGGGCTCAGACAATATTGTATGATCACCTCAATCCTCTCCTCTACCTTCCTCACTGCAGCACACTGCATCACCACCAATAAGCTTCCAATCAGAATTAGTCTAGTATATCGTGATATGCTGAGCTGTGACCACAACTCTCAGTGGTTTCCTACAATCACTGGCAGAGCAGTTGCCAAAGAAAGCTGTGATACATTAAGTTGGGAAGCTTTTTATGGTTCGTTCGTTATGTGCCATGTCATATGTCATGGATGATCATGGTCTTTAAAAAAATTTTTCAGAAGTAGTTTGCCATTGCCTTCTTCTGTCCAGAGTATTTACAAGATGGGTGACCCAAGAAATTGTCAATGCTCTTCACAGTTTGTCTGCCTGGCATTAGTGGTTAGGACTTGTGACATGCACCAACTGCTCATACAATCATCCACCACCTGCTCCCATGGCTCTATGTGACCCTGATTGGGGGGGCTAAGCAGGTGCTACATCTTGCCCAAGGGTGACCTGCAGGGTAGTGAAGGGAAGGGGAACCTTACACCTTCTTTGGTTGAGATGTATTTCCACCCCACTATCCATTCTTTCAATAGTGCATTGATAAAAATTGGCAAGGATCGATGGGGACATGCCGAATTTCTTTAGCTTCCTGAGAAAGTAGAAGCATTGGTGAGCTCCTTAGCTGTGCCATCTATGTGGTTGAATTGGGACAGGCTGCTGGTGATGTTCACTCCATGGAACTTGAAGCTCTCACCCTCCAATCTCAATTTACAGTGGATGTCTCAGCAAAATATTCTCACAAATCTCCCAGCTGTCAGTTTGAGTGATATGTCAATTATTCCATTGTCTCCAGGGTCTAACATGAAGTTAGCAAGATTGTCAAAATGAAGTGTTGCACTTCCTGTGCCCAGTGAACATCATATTAATTTAAAGATACTATTAATAAAATATTGCCTAAAGCAATAAGCAATGGTTTGTCTGACAACAAGACTTTGCAAAATTGATGCGTACATGAGATTTGCTTGTTGTATAAGAGAGATGATGAGAATGTATCAGACAGCAGTTACCTTCTTTCTAGCTGAAAGTTGTAAACATATCGTTCAGTTACCTTTACCTTCCAATGTTTGATTTTGTTTTGTTATTCAATTTTTGAATTTGTCATGAATGTAAGGCTTTCTTTTACAGTACTTTTCTCAATGACTCCCAACTGATAGAAATCTGTAAAAGATGAATCTCCTGGTTCTGTGGGCTCTTCCAACTTTGCAGTGAGTTTAAACACACATTTTATTTACAGTATATGTAGCTATATACTGCCCTGAGATCCATTTTTGCAGGCATTCACAGTGGAATAAAGAAATACAATTGAATCAATTAAAAACTACACACAAGGATTGACAAACGTTCAATGTGCAAAAGAAGACGAAATGTACAAATACAAAATAAATAATAATAATGAATAAGTAGTATGGAGAAGATGAGTGGTAAAGTCCATGAAAGTAACTCCACAGGTTGTGTTCAGTGATCAGTTCAGCGTTGAGGTGAGTAAGTTATCCATGCTGTTTCAGGAGGCTAATAGTTGAAGGGTAACTGTTCCTGAACCTAGTGGTGTGGGATCTAAGGCTCTTGTACATCATTCTTGAAGGCAGCAGTGAGAAGAGAACATGGCCTGGATGGTGCAAGTCTTTGGTGATGGATGCTGTTTTCTTGTGGCAGCATTCCTTGTAACTGTGTGCAATGTTGGCGTGAGCTTTACCTGTAATGGACTGGGCTGTATCCACCATTTTTGTAGGCTAACTCCACTGTTAACACTGCTTTCCATTCCTTGGTTTCGTCCATATAACTACAGATGGAGCATATACACTCTTCCTCATGGAGAACCCAGATTAATTACTCTAACGCGTGGTATCTTTTCTTCTTAGCCCACCAATCTGAATTTTTCACCTCTAATTATTGACTATCTAGCCAGAGAAAGCATCTTTCCAGTTTCTCCCTTGTTGGAATGCTGTACATTTCAATAAAATTGCTTCTTTCCAGTTTCTCCCTTGTTGGAATGCTGTACATTTCAATAAAATTGCTTCTCATTTCTTTAAATTCTAAGGAATGTGGTTCTACTCTGCTTAATCTCATTCCAGACAAACAGATCAGATTATAGAAATTAGTCCAGAGAACAGACATAGCTTTTTATCCAAGGCAATCTTTCTGTATCAGCCAGAACATTTCCATCTACCAAGTGGACTTTTCAGCAGTAATGAAATTGTATGTATTGAATTAAACTGGACTTCAGTGCCTAGAAACAAACATTCAACCATTTTTTGAATGTGTTAAACAGTCAATATGTATGGCACCAGGACACATATAAGAGACTAACAAAATAAAAGGGCTAAGGTGAAAGGAGAGATTTTTTTAAGATTAGTTTTACTTGTTACATGGAGCTTAAAACACACAATAAAACGTGTTGCTTGCATCAATGACCAACACAGTCTAAGGTTGTGCTGGGGGTAGCCTTCAAGTATCACCATGCTCCAGCATTAACATAGCATGACCACAACCTCATTAACCCTAACCCATACGTCTTTGGAAAGTTGGAGGAAACTGGAGCACCTGGAGGAAACCCATGTACTCCCAGGAAGGATTTACAATCACTATAAAACCATAAAACATAGGAAGAGAATTAGGCTATTCAGCACATTGTCTGCTCCACCATTCCATCATGGCTGATTTATTATCCCTCTCATCCCCGTTTTCCTTCCTTCTCCCAGAAACCTTTGACTCCCTTACTAATGAAGCACCTATCAACCACTGCTTTAAATGCACCCTATGACAGCCTCCACAGCCATCTGCAACAATAAATTCCATACAATATCTGGAATTGAACCCCAATCACTGATACTGTAAGGTGTTACATTAACTGCTATGCTACCATGCGGCTTAACATTCATTGCCTATAAGCTAGCCTTCGTCCATATCTTGGATGTGCTAAACAGCCACCATATGTGGCTTTGGCACACATTTCATGACCTGCAAAATAAAAGGCTAGTGTTATAGATTCAGCAACAATAAATATATAAGTGAGGCAGGGTTTTTTCTAACAAATAAAACATTTATTAAACACTGAAAAGCAAACCCCCAAAAGTAAACAAACAACTAACGTAACCGGAAATCAGCTGCTCTGCGGCAGCTTAAACAGTTCTCAAAGGAATAAAGCCAAAACAGTTCTTAAAGCAATGTTGCAAAAACAGTTCTTCAAAGTAGTACTGCAAAAGTTCAAAATGCTTACATTCCATTAAAGGAGAGACTTTTTAGACGATTTAAATTCTCTTTCATGTCGTGGTGTTGTGGTTCCCAGTCGAACTATACTTTTCCCGGAGAATTTACAAAGATGAAAGTGAAATGGCTTAAAGGCACTGACCTTTCTTTTACAAAACTGTACCCAATCCTTTCTGCTATTATTTGCAGGGGTTAACACGGGCACAGCCAACAAATTCCTTCCGAATGAGGATCAAACAAGGTCGAACCTGTTTCACAGTCGAAATAAACTTTCTTCAATCTTTTAGCTCCCGAACTCCGATCTTCACTCTCCACTGATTTTTAACTGGCAGTATTATAAAAAAAAACTGCCGGCAATGACCTTTTAAACTTTAGGCATTAAATAAAACTTCACCTTTCAACCAAATTGTGTCATAATATTGGACCACGCAGTGGCATGGAGTCAAAATGGCAAATCCAGCCACAAACTGCCCCTCCTCACAGGGAGGGGTCCTCCTTTTATACCCTGTAAAAAAACCTGTCACATGACCTCTACTGGAGGGAAACCATCACTCCACCATCACAAGACCACTACCTTAGGTCCAGCATATCTTCAACACCTCTGTCACGTGACAAGTACAAGATACTCATGGGTATGTAACAATAGTGAAAGCAATAGTGAGAAAAAAATAACTACAATAGCTTTCATGCAGTGAACTTTACCTGAAAGTCTTTGGTAACTGTAGCCTGCAGAGATTACAACGTCACAGACGGGTGGGAAGAGAGTCATATTTTAGAGAACCTGTCCTGTGGCAGCCTCTCAGAACCACAGTGTAAAAGATTGGGTGGAAATTTTTTTAAAAAACATGCTGAATAGGGGGTGCAGCATACTATCCTGTGCGATTGTGGCTCTCTTCGACGTGATGGTTTTTCTGCAAGCCATCTGGTAAGAGGCACACAGAACATACCCTCTTACTACTACCATCAGGGATGTGGTACAGGAGACTGAATATACATATTCAACATCTTAGGAATGACCTTGTCCCTCTGCTATGAAATTTCTGAATGACCCACGAGCACAGCCTCACTATTCTGCTCTCATTTTGATTTTTTTATACTGGATATTTCTCATTACAACTTATAGTAAATTTCTGATGTATTGCACAGCATTGCTGCTGCAAAACAACAAATTTTATGACATACGTCAGTGATAATAAAGTGGATTCTGCTTATGTTACATGTGGCCCCAAGGGAATGCAAATGCTGTCCCATCTATGGAACTGTGGTTGCAGTACCATGCAGAGACGTTGTGATCTTTGCTGGCTCTACTTGTGGACAAAAATGAAGCACAGATAATATCTGAAACTTACAGAGGCTGCAGCTAGCATACAGTTTACCCTTTGCAACTCCTTTATTAATATTTCTTAGTTGCCTTATCACAGGTGTTGCTCATTTCTTTTCTAACTGTAAGTGACAAACAGCATGGTATGCATTGCAACTTTAACAGCCAAACCCACCACACAGGATATGTTCTCTTCTCATGGTTGCCATTGAAGAGAAGATACAGGAGCCTCAGGACTCACACCACTCGGTTCAGGAATTGTCATTACCCCTCCACCATCAGGCTCTTGAACTTCACTTGCACTTCAGAACAGTTCTCGCAATCTATGGACTCACTTTCAAGGATTCTTCATCTCATGCTCTCGATATTTATTGCTTATTTATTAATTATTATTATTTATTTTCTTTTGTGTTTGCACAGTTTATTTTCTTTTGCACACTGATCAAGTGCCCAAGCTGGTTCTGTTGCAATGAACGAGACGAACCCAAACGCAGGACACAGGCATGAAGATAGAGTTAGGATGCAGACGTGGGTGTGAGCGTTGAACAGCAAACAAGAGGGAGTGCAGGAAAGCAGGAGGCAGGCAGAACTTACCTTGACACGGAGTGTAGAAAGGGAAGCAGTAGACAAAACTTTTCTTAGCACGGAGAGATGGATTTTCACAGCTAAACCTCGGAACTGGAGTAAACTTGGAATCCTTATCTTAACATGGAGAGACAGAGTTTCACAGGTAGGCCTCGGAACTGGAGTTGAACTTAGAAAACTCATTTTGACTCAGAGAGACTGAGTTACACAGGTAAATCTCAGTACTGAAACAAAGCGTAGAACACACAATCCTAAGCGGCCGGGAAACATTAATTACCACACTGACAAAACTAATGATCTGGCAACTAGTGGGTGAAAAGCTGGGGTTCTTAAACTGCAGGTCTTGATAAAAACCAGGTGTGCTGCCATCAAAGGAAATTAGGAGAAAATGGGGAATTAACAGTCGGGACTGTGGCACAATCAAAGAGAATTAGGAGAAAATGGGACCGTGACAATACTCCCCCTCAACGGGAGCCTCCAGGTGAACCACCAGGCTTGTCCAGATTGTCTTGATGGAAATATCGGATGAGGGAAGGGTCCAAGATGAAGGAGCATGGAATCCAGGTGTGCTCCTCCCAATCATCTAGGTACTAGAGACCCATGCCTCGGTGGCACATATCCAGTATTTACCGGACAGCGTAAGCTGGGTAGTTATCAATGATCTGGGTGGGTGGAGGAGGTCCAGCAGGAGGGCACAAAGGGCTGACAGATACAGGTTTCAGTTGGGAGACGTGGAACGTGGGATGAATGTGCATGGATCTGGGCAATTTGAGTCTGACCACCGAGAGGTTGATGATGCTCTCAATTTTGAATGGTCCAAGGTAATGAGGGGTGAGTTTCTTAGGTTCATTCTTGAGGGGGATGTCTTTTGAAGAGTGCCAAACCTTCTGACCAGGCCGACAGTTGGGTGCAGGAATTCAATGGCGGTCGGCGATACCCCGGCTGCGGTTGGTGGAGCGGAACAGGGCCGCGTGCATCATTCCAGACCTTGCGACACCGGTGGAGACGGGCCTGAGCTGAAGGCACAGCGGTGTCATCTTCATGGGCAGGAAACAGAGGGGGTTGATAACTGAGGGAGCATCCGAAGGGAGACATTCCGGTGGCGGTACTGACCAGAGAGTTGTGGGCGCACTCTACCCGAGTGAGATGGGTGCTCCAGGGGTTGTTGGTGGATATGCAGTGCAGTGCTGCTCCCAAATCTCAGTTTGCTCATTCCGTTTGACCGTTAGTCTGTGGATGGAAACCGGAAGACGGACTTACTGAGGCTCCAACGGCTCCTGTAACAAAATCCAGAGCAATGTGGGAGCAAGGGCGGCTAGGGACAGGTAAGGGACAAAGCAACCCAGCAGGTGTTCGATGGGAGGCTTTTCCATGGGCACACAGAGACGAAGGAGCGATTGTCCATGGTGGGCCACCAGAAATGTCGCTTCAGAAGGGACAGAGTTCAATCGATTCCGGGATGGCAGGCGAAACGAGAAGTATGCCCCCACTGGAGAACCTGAGACTGAACAGGCATGAAGAGGCAATTGGAGGGGGGGGGGGGGTCCATTGCCTGGGTCTGGTTGAGTCCGTTGGGCCTCTCTGACTGTGGATTCAATCTCCCAGGTGAGGGCAGCCACCACACAGGATGGTGGAAGGATGGTATCGGGGTTGGGAAGGCCCTTCTCAAAGACATATTGATGAAAAAAAGCATCTGGCTTCCCGTTCTTGGAATCGGGACAATAGATGAGGGTGAATTTGAAACGACCAAAATAATGCCCAACGGGCTTGGCGGGAATTAAGGCGTTTAGCGGTTTGGATGTATTCTAGGTTCTTATGGTCCATCCAGAGGATAAATGGATGCTCAGCTCTCTCCAGCCAGTGCCTCCACTCCTCCAAAGTGAGTTTAACAGCCAGCAACTCCCGGTTCCCAATGTCGTAGTTCCATTCGGCGAGTTATAGATGATGAGAGAAGAACGCACAGGGATGGAGCTTTCGGTCTGGGACAGAGCATTGGGAGGGGACTAATCCCACCCCAGAGTCGGAGGCATCGACTTCCACAATGAATTGGTGAGAGGAGTCAGGTTGGACCAGGATGGGAATGGAGTTGAAACGCCTCTTCAGCTCCGAGAAGGCAGAGTCCACTTTGAGGTCCAGTGAAAAGGGGTCACAGGAGAGGTGAGTTGAGTAAGAGGCGTAGCCACCCGGCTGTAATCCCTGATGAAGTGACAGTGGAAGTTTGCGAACCCCAGAAATCGCTGGAGTTGTTTGAGCGTCATGGGTTGATGCACCATCAATAACTCACTCTGAGACGTGAAGGCAAGATATCGGCTTTTATTGACTGGAAGAAGGAACAAGCAGTGAGTGACCACCATACTACATCCTGGAGACTGAGAGGCCGGGCTCAGGCCTTGATCGCCTTTATACAGGGGTCTGTGGGAGGAGCCACAGGAGCAGTCAGCAGGGGGCGTGTCCAGACAGGTATATGTAGTTCACCACATGGGTTTTGGCCACTCTGCCACTGCCTGGATCTTTTAGGGATCCGCCCTCACCTGCCCACTCTCAATGATGTACCCCAGGAAACTGACAGAATGGGCATGGAACTCGCATTTCTCTGCCTTAACGAATAGCTTGTCCTTCAAAAGCCTTTGAAGAACCTGAAGGACACGGTGTGTGTGTTCCTGAAGGCTGCGGGAGAAGATTAGGATGTCGTCCAAATAAACGAAAATGTAATAGTTAATAAAGCCCCTAAAGACATTGTTCACCAGGGCTTGGAAGATGGCAGGAGCACTGGTGAGACTGAATGGCATGACCAGATATTCAAAATGACCAAGGGGGGGTGTTAAAAGCTTTTTTCTGTTCATCTCCCTCCCTTATCCTGACCAGGTGATAGGCATTTCACAGATCCAACCTAGAGAAAATAGCAGCTCCGTGAAGGGGGCTTGAAAGTCAAGTTGATAAGAGGCAGGGCATACTTATTCTTTATGGTGATGCTGTTCAGGCCATGGTAGTCAATGCAGGGGTGCAGTGAGCCATCTTTCTTCCCCGCAAAGAAGAAACCTGTGCCTACAGGGGAAGATCAGGGTCGGATAATGCCTGCCACAAGAGAGTCATTTAAGTAAGCCTCCATTGCTTCTCTTTCCGGTTGGGACAGGTTATACAGCTGACTGATGGGTAGAGGGGTTCCAGGGAGAAGGTCAATTGCACAATCGTAAGGGCAATGTGGAGGCAGGGAAAAAGCCTGTTGCTTGCTAAACACTTCTCCCAGTTCATGATACTGTACTGGAACCTTGGATAAGTCGTGGGGCTCACAGGCAGACAAGGTCGCAGTGATCTTCACAGGGGAAAGGGCAGATTGTAGACAAGTGGAGTGACAAAATGAACTCCAGCTGACTATCTTCCTAGTGGATCAGTCAATGTTGGGGTTATGATGGCTTAACCAGGGTTAACCAAGGGCTATAGGAGCATGAAAGGAAATGAAATTGAATCATACCTGTTCCCAATGGTTTCCAGAGAGAAAGAGAGGCAGGGGTTCTGTGCAGTGTGTGAGTCAGGCCAGTAGTCTACCATCCAGCGCCCAGGCTTCCCAAGGGGTACTCAATGGCTCACAAGGAATTCCGACTTGGAAAACTAGGTCTTCATCCAAAAAATTTCCCTCAGCTCCGGAGTCCACTAGTGCTAACTGAGGCAGGGACAGTTGGTTGTAACACAAAGTGGCTTGAAGCTGCATCCAGCTTCAGAGGAAGGAAGGGCTCACCAGGGTCCCCCTTTCTACTGTTGCCTTCCCTTTTGGCTGAAGGGGACAGGTAGCATGGAAGTGGCCGAACTGGCCGCAATACAGACACTCACCTGCTCTCAGTCTCCGGAGTTGTTCTGTGGGAGAAAGGTGGTTCCATCCCAGTTCCTCTTCCGGGGTGGTGGAAATGGCCGGGGTGGGAACTACTCTAGGAGCAGGAGGAGGAGAGAGGCTTGTTCTGCCATGAGTTGGTAATGAGTGCCGTGCAGTGGCCAAAGGTGGTGGACAACCAGTTCTTTCTCTATGGCGTGCTCAGAGACGATTGTCCAACCTGGTGGCTAGGAAGATCAAGGAATCCAGGTTGTCAGTGGTGTCTCTTGCCGCCAACTCGCCTTTCATCACGTCACTGAGACCATTCCGAAATACCCCTTGGAGTGTCTCATCCCTGAGACGGCCGCTAACGTCCGGAACTCCAGGGAATATTGGGCAACACTGCGTGAGTCCTGGCAGAGAGTCAGTAGATGCTTGGCGGCGTCTTTACCAGAAACAGGGTGGCCAAAGATCTTTTTCATTTCCATGATAAAGGAGGCGAAAGAACAGCAGATAATCCGGTTGGTTATCCCAAACAGCTGTGGCCCATGCTAAGGCACTTCCCTGCAACAACTCCATGATATAAGCAATCTTTGACTTATCTGTGGAGTATGTGGATGACTGTTGATCAAACACCAAGTAGCACTGAAGAAGGAAGGCCTGGCCCAAATCCCCAGCATAGTGCTCCAGTTCAGGCTCTCTTGCCAGGGTTGTTGCTGACGCATAGGGGGTTGCCTCTACAGGCTGTCTGGGCTGGTTAGTCAGGGTTCCAGGAGTGCGTTGAGTAAAATGAGTGCATACCCGGTCCACCTGGTCACCGATCTGCATGACGTGAGCAGACAGGGAATGGAAGTTCTCCATGACCTCCCGGAGGAGTTGGTCGTACTGTCCCAGTATAGTACCCTAGCTGGCGAGGGCTTGTTGAAGGGTGTTTGTGTCCACAAGGTCCATGATGGCCAGATTGTTCTGTTGCAACGAATGGGGTGAACACAAATGCAGGAAACAGGCACGGAGATAGAGTTAGGATGCAGACGTGGGCATGAGCGTTGAACAGCAAACAGGAGGGAGTGCAAGAAAGCAGGAGGCAGGCAGAACTTACCTTGACAGGGAGCGTAGAAAGGGAAGCAGCAGACAAAACTTTTCTTAGCATGGAGAGACGGAGTTTCACAGGTAAACCTCGGTACTGGAGTAAACTTGGAATCCTTATCTTGACAGAGAGATGGAGTTACGCAGCTAAACCTCGGTACTGGAGTAAACTTGGAACCCTTATCTTGACACAGAGAGACAGAGTTTCACAGGTAAACCTTGGAACTGGAGTTGAACTTAGAAAACTCATTTTGACTCGGAGAGACTGAGTTATACAGGTAAATCTCAGTACTAAATCAAAACTTAGAACACACAATCCTAAGTGGCCGGGAAACGTTAATTACCACACTGGCAAAACCAACGATCTGGCAACTAGTAGGTGCAAAGTCGGGGTTCTTATACTGCAGGTCTTGATGAAAACCAGCTGTGCCCCCATCAACAGAAATTAGGAGAAAATGGAGAATTAACAGTCAGGACCATGACAGGTGCAGTCTTTCATTGATTCTATTATGGTTATTACAGTATTATATTATGGATTTATTGAGTATGCCTGCAAGAAAATGAATCTCAAGGGTGTATAAATATTTTTGATAACAAATTTACTTTGAATTTTGAACTTTAATAGCTATCTTTGATTGGTAAAGTAATATTGATGCAGGTCAGATGATACCACTAGATATACTGAAGACACTAAATAGACATCAAAAACCCTCAGATGAAGTCTCCAAGAAATAGGATAATGAGCAATGACCTTAAAGAAAGAGGCTAAGTAAGTGCTACACCTTGCCCAAGCATGGCCTGTAGGCTAGCGAAGGGAAGGAACTCCTTACACCTCCTTTGGTAGAGACGTATCTCCACCTTGCCACCTAAGGGTAGGAGAATCTAAAACTAAGGGGCATAGATTTAGGGTGAGAGGGGAAAGATTTAAAAGGTCCTGAAGGATATTTTTTTCTTGTAGATGGTGGTGAGTATATGGAATGAGCTGCCAGAAGAAGTGGTTGAGGTAGGAACAGTAGTATCATTCAAGAAGCTCTCAGATATTACAAAGAGGGGCATGTAGGGCTGAACACAGGAAACTGTGAGCAGCTAGGAGGTCATTATATTCTTTAGCCAGAGGGTGATGAACCTGAGGAATTCATTCCCACATACCACTGTGGAGGCCAAGTCACTGGGTATATTTAAAGGAAACGTTAACAAGTTCTTGATTAGTAAGGGCATCAAAGGTTACAGGGAGAAGGCAGGTGAATGGGATTGAGAAGGATCAAAGTTCAAAGTAAATTTTATTATTGAAGTACATGTATGTCACCATAAACAACCCTGAGATTCATTTTCTTGTGGGCATACTCAATAAATCTGTAGAATAATAACCATAAAAGAATCAATGAAAGACTGCCCAACTAGGGCGCTCAACCAGAGTGCAGAAGACAACAAATTGTGCAAATACAAAAAGAAATAAATATAATAAATAAACAATAAATATTGAGAAGATGAGATGCAGTAATGAGAAGAGAACATGTCCTAAGTGGTGTGAGTCCCTGATGATGGATGCTGCCTTCCTGCAGCAGCGTTTCATGCAGATGTGTTCAATGGTGGGGAGAGCTTTACCATGATGGACTGGGCCATTTTCACTACTTTTTGTTGGATTTTCCGTTCAAGGGCATTGGTGTTTCCATACTAGGCTGTGATACAGACAGATGATATGCACTCTACTACACATTTACATAAGTTTGCCAAATACCAAATCTCTGCAAACTCCTAAGGACGTAGAGGTGCTGTCATGTTTTCTTCGTAACTGCACTTATGTGTTGAGCCCAAAGACATGTCCTCTGAAATAATAACACCGAGGAACTTAAAGTTGCTAACTCTCTCTACCTCTGATCATCCAATGAGGACTTGCTCATGGACCTCTGGTTTCCTCCTTCTGAAGTCAATAATCAGCTCCTTGGTCTTGCTGACATTGAGTAACAGGTTGTTGTTATGGCATCACTCAGCCAGATTTTTCAATCTCCTTCCTATATGCTGATTTGTCACATGCTTTGATTTGGCCTACAATAATAATCAGCTATGATGAAATCGCAGAGCAGAGTCAATGGGCTGAATGGCCTAATTCTGTTCCTAGGGCTTACGGTCACCACTGGAATGGTTGGGCTGAAGGAACTGAGCCCAAGCTATAGTGCTGTATGATTCTAATTGTTCTGGACATTCCTCTGTTGGTTGCTGTTCAACCTGAAAATCAATGCTTGTGTGACAGAGCCAGAATATGTTTAATTTGGCTCAATTTCAAAGCAGGGATGTCCTTTGTACTAATTTACAATTATTACAGGCAGACCTGTCTTCAGTTTGCTATTCACAAGGACAATTTTGCATTTATACACTCTCTATTACATAGTAAAACACTCAAAGTTAACAGAACTAACTACACACAAGAATTGAAAACAAGCCTCTACTGACAAGTTACTTTCAAACACATTTTGTGGCTTGTGATGCCACTGATATTGGGTGCTTGATGAATTTGAGACTGCAAACAAATTACCTTTGTTAATCCCAGCTAAGTAAGGCCACAATGTTAAGATTGAATGACATTTAGAAATGGGAACAGAAGTGCTTGTCAGCCAACCATGAACCTTCTTTAGACAACAGCAACAACAAACAGCAAACCAGATCCTTTCCCACCTATACACACACACACACACACACACACACACACACACACACACACACACACACACACACACACTTTATTAATACAGAATAGCATAGAAAGAAAGAGGCATTTGTCCTCTTTTCACTCCTCCCTCCTTAAAAATTCAGTAACTTTTTTTAACTATAGTTCTTCTATAGTTGTATCATGGAGAGCATTCTGACAGGCTGCATCACTGTCTGGTATAGAGGAGCTACAGCACAGGATCCCCAAGAAGCTGCAGAAGATTGTAAATCTAGTCAGCTCCATCTTAGGTACTAGCCTACAAAATACCCAGGGAGCGGTGTCTCAGAAAGGCAGCGTCCATTATTAAAGACCTCCAGCACCCAGGACATGCCCTTTTCTCAGTGTTACCATCAGGTAAGAAATACAGAAGCCTGAAGGCACACACTCAGCGATTCAGGAACAGCTTCTTCCCCTCTGCCATCTGATACCTAAATGGACTTTGAAGCTTTGGACAGTACCTCACTCTTTAAATATACAGTATTTCTGTTTTTGCACATATTTTAATAATCTATTCAATATACATAATTGATTTGCAACACGAGTGAATCTGCAGATGCTGGAAATAAATAAAAAACACAAAATGCTGACAGAACTCAGGAGGCCTGACAGCATCTATAGGAGGAGGTAATAACGACGTTTTGGGCCGAAACCCTTCCCGAAACGTCGTTATTACCTCCTCCCATAGATGCTGTCTGGCCTGCTGAGTTCTGTCAGCATTTTGTGTTTTTATACATAATTGATTTATTTGTTTACTTATTATTATGTTTTATTTTATTTAGTATTTTTTCTCTCTCTGCTAGATTATGTATTGCATTAAACTACTGCTGCTAAATTAACAAATTTCACATCACATGCCGATGAAAATAAACCTGATTCTGATTGTAACCTTCGACTTCGCTTATTCTCATAGGCATACATACAGAGTATAAATCTGTGAAAATGCAGCAGCACAGTACATTATCCAACCTTAACTCTGAATGTCTGTCCTAATAACTCCCGCTGTGATGAGCGGTTAAGTTTTGCTTGATAACATCCAATGAAGCAAATTGGGTTGTTAAAGGTGTTACAGTACTGTGCAAAATTCTTAGGCACATATATATAGTTAGCAGGCTTAAGACTTTTGCACAGCACTGTAGTAATTTTATGCATTGCTCTGTCCAGATGCCACAAACAAAAAACAAATTTCATGACATATGCATGTGATGTTAAACTTCATTCTAATATGGGCTCTGTGTTGTGGACTGAGAGTGGGAAGGGGGCAGGGAGAGGGGAATCGTGGTTGGAAAATGGGAAGGGAGAGAGAAGAACCAGAGAGTTATTCTGTAAAGGTCAATAAGCCAATTGTTTGGAATCATATGATCTTGCCTGGTGTCTTAGGGTTGGTTGTGTCCACTCCCGAATAACCCCCTGATTCTGGCACTCGTCTGCCATCTGTCCTACAGAAAGGCTTTGTTTGCGACAATGGTCAAGAGAATCCAAGCATGTGCCATGCTTTTAGTGCCAACATTGCATGCTCACAACTTAAAAACCCTAAACGTTTGTCATTGGAATGTGGGAGGAAACCCACATGGTCACTGGGAGCATGTACAAAATCATTACAAACAGAGGTGGGTAGCACTACATTAGCTGCTGTTCTACAGTGCTTTTCATAATCCCAGGCATCCAAAAATCCTTTGTTTCCTGTATTCCTTTGATAATTATTTTGTTTGTTTATTTAAGGATACAGCACAGTAATTGCCCAATTAAACCCACGTGGTTATTTATCTAATAATATACACGTCTGGAGCAACTGGAGGTAAACCATGTGGTCATGGGGAGAGTGCACAATTTTGCACACAGGGACAGAATTGAACACAGGTTGCTAGTGCTGTAATAGAGCCCCAGATAACAAAGTATTTTTTATGCCTGTAACATAGGTAAAAAAAAATCAGCTAACTTGCATAGAGCTAAATCCCCATAATCGAATGTATTAGCATTGAAATAGTGCATATTTTTGTGATTAATGGTATGGGACAAGTATTAGTCAAGACAGAATGAGTGCAATGACAGCTTCTATGAACATCTTATAAGTTTAAGCTCAGAGACAGCGTGCCCAATTGTACTGTTCAAAAAGCACTGCACTGGAGATTCAGTCCAGATTCTGTGTCGTTCTAATGGAGTTTGAATTAAATTATTTTGCATACTTAACTATACGAAGCCTCAACAATATTGTTGCATTATTGCATTACTCAGAAACTCACAAATGATAATTCTATTTGTCATTAGCCCCACCAGCTGCATTTGGTTGGTAGCAATCTTTATGGGGATGAGGATCACTGAGGAGCTCTCTTGATCCATCAACAAAACCACAACACAGGTTTGCCCCACTATCCGAAGGTAGAGCGTTCCTATGAAACGGTTCGTAAGCCAGAATGTCGTAAAGTGAATAAGCAATTACCATTTATTTATATGGGAAAAATTTGTGAGCATTCCCAAACGCAAAAAATAATCTAAAACATCATGCCAAATAACACATAAAACCTAAACTAACAGTAACATATAGTAAAAGCAGGAATATGATAAATACACAGCCTATATAAGGTAGAAATACTTTCTGCAATCATTGCAGCACTGTCTAGCATAGCATATAATCTCACCATGTAGCAGAGGCAGTCTCTCCAGTAACCTTCAAGCTATGAAGCTGCCAAATCATACCAAACAACACGTAAAAATACACAGCCTATATAAAGTAGAAATAATGTATGTACAGTGTAGTATCACTTACCGAAATCAGGAAGACAGTGAGCACACTGATGGTGTGTTAGGCTGAGTCGTCAGAGGTTGGGGTGCTTGGCAATTTTTTCCAATAAATTGCAGTTTCATCACAGTTAAACACTTGCTTATATGAATAACTACCTTCTGTAATTATTTTCTTCAGTTCTGCTGGGAACTTTTTGGCAGCTTCAGTATCAGCCGAAGCACTCTCTCCAGTAAACTTTAAGCTATGAAGCTGCCCTCACCTCAGAAACCAATCAAACCACTTAAGGAGAGCTATCCTACCTTAAAAATAGTTGGACAACTTTTACTGATGTGCAATAGAGAGCAGACTGACATACGGAATGGCAGTGTGGTACACTTGCTGCAGCAAGACAGATCACAAAGCACTCCAATGGGTGATTTGGATGGCTCAGCACATCACTGGGACTCAACTACCAGACCTGGAGATAATCTACAGTTCTCGATGCCTACGGCATGCTCATAAAATCATTGAAGACCCATTCCTTCCTGGACACTGTTCAATCTCCTGCCATCTGGTAGGAGAATGTGGTGAACTACATATACTTGTCTGGACACGTCCCCTGCTGACTGCTCCTGTGGCTCCTCCCACAGACCCCTGTATAAAGGCGATTGAGGCCTGAGCCTGGCCTCTCAGTCTCCAGGATGTAGTATGGTGGTCACTCACTGCTTGTTCCTTCTTCCAGTCGATAAAAGCCAATATCTCACCTTTACGTCTCAGAGTGAGTTATTGATGGTGCATCAGAGATACAGAAACGTCTTAGCTAAGACAGTAAGACTGAGAAACAACTTCTTACCGAGGGCTGTTGTGCAGTTGAATCATGCTACACCCCGGCTTGCCAATGGCCTTAGAGTATTATGGACTATCAAAGTCACTTGTTTCATGCAAATAGGGTATTTTTTTTAAATTAAGCCATACTGCATGCATTGTAAATATCTGTTTTGCATGGACTGTAGCAGCACTACAACCTCATTGTCTTGAGCAATGACAATAAAGTTTTATTCTATTTTACCCTATTCCTTATGGCTCAGAGGTTTGAATGGGGAAACTTCAATGCAAAACTCCAGGCTGCCCTCTAGAGCAATACTTCACTGTTGGATGTGATAGTAAACTGACATGAAGCTGAAATAAGATGTTCAATAGTCCATTTATGTAGAAGTAAAGGTGCCATGCTGTTATTTTAAGAGCAGGAGGTTGATTTTCTCCTAGTCAGCATTCTTCTCAACAAACATGCCAAAAAAATTGTGTGTAAATTGGTGGTTGTGATTCCTTCTGGGTTGGAGTAATTTCCTGTGCTGCTGCTGCTAAATGCTAATTTTCACAATATTTATACTTTGATTGTATGCTTATGAGAATAAACTTGAACTTGAAGGTCAGTCAAAAAGAATTTTAAGGAGTGTCTGAAAATGGATAGATGCCTCACACATAAAGTGCTGGAGGAACTCAGCAGATCAAGGTGTTCCAGAACAGCTACTTCCCTTCAACTATATGCTTTGTGAACCTACAGTGGCAATCCTAGTCACCACAGGGTAATACGGTAGTGTAGGGTTAGTGCAATGCTTTACAACACCAACTGTAAGGAGTTGTGCTTTCGACCCGTGACTGCATGGGCTTTCCCCAGATGCTCTAGCTTCCTCCTACATTTCAAAGACATAAAGTTGTGAGAATGCTTTGTTGGTGCTGTAAGTGTGGTGACACTTATGAGGTGCCCCAGGACAATCCTCGCTGACTGATTTGATGCAAATAACACATTTCACTATGTTTTTAAATGCACATATGACAGAAAAAGCTCATCTTAATCTTAAACTTAGCAGCACTACATACACTTTGATCACTTTGCACTAAAATTGCATTTGTTCTAATTAAGCATTTTTGTAAAAATGATGGTTAGATTAAAGTTATATCATAATTATATTAATATACATATGTTATCTATATTTATGTTTTATTTATTGTATATTTATACAGTACCGTGCCAAAGTCTTAGGTGAATGATGTGGCGCAAAGTAAGTCCACCCCTCCTACAAATGAACAGGTGCTGTATCTCGATGTGAGAAGAACCCTGTGCAGGGTCAACCCACGGAAGGCTGCTGGACCAGACAACATTCCTGGTAGAGTGCTCAGAGGATGGGCAGACCAGCTAGCAGATGTTCTCACTGACATTTTCAACATCTCCCTGAACACAGCCACCGTTCCAATGAGCTTCAAGGCCACCATCATCGTCCCCGTTCTGAAGAAGTCTTCAGTGTCCTTCCGAAATGGCTACCGTCCCATTGCACTCACATCCATCATCATGGTGCTTCGAGAGGCTCATCATGAGGCATATCAAGACCCTGCTGACCCCTCACTGGACCCCCTGCAGTTTGTGTACTGTCCCAACCGCTCAACAGATGATGCCATTGCCATCACCCTCCACCTGGCCGTAACCCACCTGGACAAAAAGGACACGTACGTTCGAATGCTGTTCATAGACTTCAGTTCAGCATTCAACACAATCATCCCTCAGAAACTGATTGGAAAGCTGAGCCTACTGAGGCTAAGCACCTCCCTCTGCAACTGGATTCTAGACTTCCCGACTGGGAGACCTCAGTCAGTCTGGTTTGGGAGCAGTATCTCCAACACCATCACACTGACCACGGGGGCCTCCCAGGGCTGCGTGCTCAGTCCGCTGCTGTTCACTCTGCTGACCCACGACTGTGCTGCAACACACAGCTTGAACCACATCATCAAGTCCGCTGATGACACGACCGTGGTGAGTCTCATCAGCAAGAATGATGAGTCAGCTTACAGAGGGGAGATGCAGCAGTTAACGGACTGGTGCAGAGCCAACAACCTGTCTCTTAATGTGAACAAAAGAGATAGTTGTTGATTTCAGGAGGGCATGGAGCGACCACTCCCCGCTGAACATCAATGGCTCCTTGGTAGAGATTGTTAACAGCACCAAATTTCTTGGTGTTCACCTGGTGGAGAATCTGGTCCCAGCTCCATAGGAAGAAAGCCCAGCAGCGTCTCTACTTTCTGCGAAGGCTGAAGAAAGTCTATCTCCCACCCCCCATCTTCATCACATTCTAAAGGGGTTGTTTTGAGAGCATCCTGAGCAGCTGCATCACTGCCTGGTACGGAAATTGCACCATCTTGGATCGCAAGACCCTGCAGTGGATAGTGAGGTCAGCTGAGAAGATCATCTGGGTTTCTCTTCCCACCGTTATGGACATTTACACAACACGCTGCATCCACAAAGGAAACAGTATTATGAAGGACCCCACGTACCCCCATACAAACATACAAACTCTTCTCCCTCCTGCTATCTGGGAAAAGGCACCAAAGCATTTGGGCTCTCACGACCAAACTATGTAACAGTTTCTTCCCCCAAGCTATCAAACTCCTCAATACCCAGAGCCTGGACTGACACCTTACTGCCCTATTGTCTTGTTTATTATTTATTGTAATGCCTACTCTGTTTTGTGCACTTTATGCAGTCCTAGGTAAGTTTGTAGTCTAGTGTAGTTTTTTTTCTGTGTTGTTTTTTACGTAGTTCCGTGTAGTTTTTGTACTGTGTCACGTAACACCATGGTCCTGAAAAATACTCTCATTTTTACTATGTACTGTACCAGCAGTTATGGTCGAAATGACAATAAAAAGTGACTTGACTTGACTTGACTTGAGGCACATATATATTTAGAGTGCCTAGGTTTTTGCATAGTATTGTATTTGTCACTGTGGAGTGGAGAGTGAGTTTGTAACACGCACAAAATGCCAGAGGAACTCAACAGGCCAGGCAGCATCTATGGCAAAAAATACATTGTTTCAGGCCAAATCCCTTCAGCAAGACTGGAGGAAAAAAAAGCTGAGGAGTAGATTTTAAAGGTAGGAGGAGGGGAGAGAGAGTCACCAGGTGATAGGTGAAACCTGGAGGGGGAGTGATGAAGTAAAGAGCTGGGAAGTTGATTGGTGAGATGAAGTGAGAGAGGGAAAAATAGATGGCTAATGGAGAAGGGGGACAGGGGGATTTGGGATCATTACCGGAAGTTTGAGAAATCGATGTTCATGCCATCAGATTGGAGGCTCGCCAGACAGAATATAAGGTGTTGATTCTCCAACCTAACTGTGGCTTCATCATGAAAATGGAGGAGGCCATGGATGGGTATATTGAAATGGAACTGGGAAGTGGAACTAAAATGGGTGGCCACTGGTGATCTACTCCTCAGCTATTTTTTCTCCAATCCTGATGAAGGGTTCTGGCCCGAAACATCCACTGTACTTATTTCCATAGATGCTGCCTGGCCTGCTGAGTTCCTCTAGCATTTTGTGTCTGTTGCTCGGACTTCCAGCATCTGCAGATTTGCTCCTGTTAACGAGTTCGTAAATCTGGTGGGAGTAAAGTATATTGGGAATGGCAATGGGGGAGAACTCTACAGGTGAGGTGTGGCACAGGTGGCAGAGTAGGAGGGCCGGGGTCGGGAGGGAGTGGTGGCACGAGTTGAGACACCAGGCATTTGATTCCTAACAATTGGTTTATTGATCATTACAGAAGGTATCTCTGATACTTTCAGAGGAGAGGCTGTACTTGATCTGGTTTTGGGAAATGAACCTGGTCACGTGTCAGATCTCTCAGAGGGAGAGCATTTTGGAGATAGTGATCATAATTCTATCTCCTTTACCAGAGCATTGGAGAGAGATAAGAACAGATAAGTTAGAAAATCATTTAATTGGAGTAAGGGGAATTATGAGGCTATCAGGCAGGAAATCAGAAGCTTAAATTGGAAACAGATGTTCTCAAGGAAAAGTACAGAAGAAATTAGGCAAATGTTTAGGGAATATTTGTGTAAGTTCTTCTGCATAGGTATGTTCCAATGAGACAGGGAAGTTACGGCAGGGTGCAGGAACCATGGTATAGAAAGGCTGTAATAAATCTGGTCAAGAAGAAAAGAAAAGCTTACAAAAGAATCAGAGAGAGCTAGGTAATGTTAGAGATCTAGAAGATTATAAGGCTCACGGGAAGGAGTTTAAGAATGAAATTAGGAGAGCCACAAGGGGCCATGAGAAGGCCTTAGCAAGCAGAATAAGGAAAACCCCAAGGCTTTCTACAAGTATGTGAAAAGAAGGAGGATAAGACGTGGAAGGATAGGACCTATCAAATGTGACACTGGGAAGTGTGTATGGAACCGGAGGAAATAGCACAGGTACTTAATGAATATTTTACCTCAGTATTCACTATGGAAAAGGCTCTTGGTGATAATAGTGATGACTTGCAGCAGACTGAAAAGCTTGAGCATGTAGATATTAAGAAAGAGGATGTGCTGGAGCTTTTGGAAAGCATAAAGTTGGATAAGTCGGCGGGCCCAGATGAGATGTCCCCTAGGCTACTGTGGGAGGTGAGGGAGGAGATTGCTGAGCCTCTGGCCATGATCTTTGCATCATCAATAGGGACAGGAGAGGTTCCAGAGGATTGGAGGGTTGCAAATGTTGTTCCTTTGTTCAAGAAAGGGAGTAGAGATAGACCAGAAAATTATACACCAGTGAGTCTTACCTCAGTGGTTGGTAAGTTGATGGAGAAGATCCTGAGAGGCAGGATTTATGAACATTTGGAGAGGTATAATATAATTAGGAATAGTCAGCACAGCTTTGTCAAGGGCAAGTTGTGCCTTACGAGCCTGATTGAATTTTTTGAGGATGTGACTAAACATGTTGATGAAGGAAGAGCAGTAGATGTAGTGAATATGGATTTCAGCAAGGCATTTGATAAGGTACCCCATGCAAGGCTTGTTGAGAAAGTAAGGAGGCATGGGATCCAAGGGGACATTGCTTTGTGGATTGAGAACCGGCTTTCCCACAGAAGGCAAAGTGTGGTTGCAGACGGGTCATATTCTGCATGGAGGTTGACACCAGTGGTGTGCCTCAAGCATCTGTTCTGGGGCTCTTACTCTTCGTGATTTTTATAAATGACCTGGATGAGGACATGGAGGGATGGGTTAGTAAGTCTGCTGATGACATAAAGGTTGGAGGTGTTATGGATAGTGTGGAGGGCTGTCAGAGATTATAGCCGGACATTGATAGGATGCAAAATTGAGCTGAGAAGTGGCAGATGGAGTTCAACCCATCTGTGAAGTGTTTCATTTTGGTAGGTCAAATATAATGGCAGAATATAGTATTAATGGGGAGACTCTTGTCAGTGTGGAGGATCAGAGGGATCTTGGGGTCCGAGTCCATAGGACACTCAAAGCAGCTATGCAGATTGACTCAGTGGTTAAGAAGGCATATGGTGTATTGGCCGTCATCAATCATGGAATTGAATTTAGAAGCCGAGAGGTAATGTTGCGGCTATATAGGACCCTGTTTAGATCCCACTTGGAGTACTGTGCTCAGTTTTGGTCTCCTCACTACAGGAAGGATGTGTAAGCTATAGAAAGGGTGCAGAGGAGATTTACAAGGATGTTGCCTGGATTGGGGAGCATGTCTTATGAGGATAAGTTGAGTGAACTCTGCCTTTTCTCCTTGGAATGAAGGAGGATGAGAGGTGACCTGATAGAGGTGTATAAGAAGTTAAGAAGCATTGATCATGTGGATAGTGAGAGGCTTTTTCCCAGGGCTGAAATGGTTGCCCCAAGAGGACACAGGTTTGAGGTGCTGGGGAGTAGGTATAGAGATGTGAGGGGTAAGTTTTTTACTCAGAGAGTGGTGAGTGCGTGGCATGGGCTGCCGGCAAAGGTGGTGGAAGTGGATACAATAGGGTATTTTAAGAGAATTTTGGATAGGTACATGGAGCTTAGAAAAATAGAGAGCTATAGGTAAGCCTAGTAATTTCTAAGTTAAGGACATGTTCAACACAACCTTGTGGGCTGAAGGGCCTGTATTGTGCTGTAGGTTTTCTATGTTTCTATTGCTGCTCACCAATTAAGGCATTGAGCAAGGTTGAAGTCGATGAGGATGAGAGTGGAGGATGGCCGGATGTTCAGTGCAGTCTGCCTGCATTTGACCAATCTTCCTCTCCTTCTCGCTAGCTGCTGTCAAAGGAAAGTGTAAGAGCCTTGGGGTCCATGTAGCAAGGATTGATCCAACAGGATGTGGCCTCGTTTTGGAGGACATTGGGGTTCATGTTGCATGTGTTCCTAGATACTGGTTTACTCTTTTTTGCTGTTTTTGAGCAGTTTGAATGGAGTGATCAATGCAGTCTGGGATGCTTCAGCGATGAATGCTTTGCCCTCTGGCCTGCAGTGGCCTAGCAGTGTGATGCTGAACTGAACTAAACTGAATACTTCTGAACTCCTGGTTTGATGTTTGATATTCTATGTGATGTCCACTTGCTTTTGCCTTCTGCACAATTTGCTCTTTTTTTCCTGTGTTGGGTGTTTGATGTTTTTTTGAATGGGTTCCATGGAGTTTCTTTGTTTCATGGCTGCATGCAAGAGGATGAACCTCAGAGTTGTATTCTGTATACCTACTTTAGTGATAAATGTACTTTGAATCCTTGAATGTACTTGTGCAAAGGACAATAAACTCAACTTGGATTTGCTATTAGATACTAAAATAAGTACTGGGTCACAAAAAACAGTCCATAAATGCAAGTCTTTCATTTTCTATAACTGACTCATGACTAATAGCTCAGAGCACAAAGGGAGGATAAGAACCTATAGAAACATTGAAAAACTTGAGTGGCAATAGACCATTTTGCACATGTTCCATCATTTTATTCTGATTATTATCCATTGTCTCATCAGCTGAACAAGTAGATAGAGGAAAAATGACAAAAATTGAGAATCAGTTTTTTTTAATTGAATAAGGCTTTAAATATCCTTTTAGTTGCATCATGCAGTGAGATTTAAAACACTGCTTTCAAAGTATACTGAGATTATCATGGCTGGACTTTGCATATCTTATCTTTTAAAATCTTTTTATTGATTTTAAACAAACATAAATGAAACATTGAGTACAAAGAGCTTGAGAGTACATAATTAATAGATTAAGGTATAAATACAAATAGTTGATAATCCATATATAATAACCTCCCAAATTTATAGTGGTTACAGAAAATGGAAAAATAAGAACCCCCCCCCAAAAAAAAAAGCAAAAGAAATGAACCTAACCAACATGGGTCATTGCATTATATCAAATATACATAGTAACGTCAGGATTTTGCATATTTACTCACTTCATTCTACAGACAGAGCTTTATTGTCATTGCTGAGGATAAGGAGATTGTAGTGCAATCAGTGCAAAATAGCATACTGGCAATTCAATTACCAAAAACACAGTGACTACATTTAAAATTACATCCAAGCTATTAAGAATGACATCTAAGTTACAACTGAATTAAAAACAACACTCTAAAATTAAAAGAAACAGTGGCTGCCCCATTCAAGTGCTGCACATGCGCAAGTTATAAAATACAATATTAAATATAAAATAACATCAAGAATTATGTCCATGTATTGCACTTAGAGATTGTCCATCATGCCTATTGACTATAGGTTGGTGAGGGGGCATTGATCATCTCCCACCTTCCCCCCATCCTCATCACATTCTACAGGGTTTGTATTGAGAGCATCCTGAGCAGCTGCATCACTGCCTGGTACGGAAATTGCACCATCTTGGATCGCAAGACCCTGCAGCGGATAGTGATGTCAGCTGAGAAGATCATCGGGGTCTCTCTTCCCGCCATCACAGACATTTACACTACACGCTGCATCTGCAAAGCAAACAGCATTATGAAGGACCCCACGCACCTCTCATACAAATTCTTCTCCCTCCTGCCGTCTGGGAAAAGGCACCAAAGCATTCAGACTCTCGCGATCAGACTATGTAACAGTTTCTTCCCCCAAGCCATCAGACTCCTTAATACCCGGAGCCTGGACTGACACCTTACTGCCCTATTGTCCTGTTTATTATTTATTGTAATGCCTGCACTGTTTTGTGCACTTTATGCAGCCCTGGGTAGATCTATAGTCTAGTGTAGTTGGGTTTTTTTTCTCTGTGTTGTTTTTTACGTAGTTCAGTGTAGTTTTTGTACTGTGTCATGTTAACACCATGGTCCTGAAAAACATTGTCTCATTTTTACTATGTACTGTACGCAGCAGTTATAGTTGAAATGACAATAAAAGTGACCTGACTTGATCAGTTGCACAACACTGTTGTTTTTTCTCCCCAGGCCTTGTGGCACATCAGGTGGCAACCTTGCCGATTCCTCAGCATTTTTGTGTTTTACAGGGGGCTGAGTCGCTGGCTTGATGCTCAACCCATCATGAGTGGGAAGTGCACAAGGAGCCAGCTGGATTCGAACCCAAGACCACAAACCTCAAAGTCTGGTGCAGATGCCACTACACCACCGGCTGATAATGTTGTCCATCAGCCCTGGAGAAAAAATGCTGTTTTTCAGTCTGGTTGTCCATGCAGAGATGTTTCTGTATCGTATTTGGAGATTGAATGGGTGATAACTGGGGTGGTATTTGTCCATCATGATTTTGCAAGCCCACCATGAGTTGTAGCTGGTTTCCATATCTGGTAGTTGTGCCCCAATGATGTTCTGTGCAGTTCTGATCATTTGGTGAAATGCTTTTTCCAATCTTGTTGCAGCTAATGTACCATGCTGTCATGCAGTAGGTCAGTATGCTGTCAATTGCACATCGATAAAGCTTTAGCAGCAGCTTTGTTCTCTTTAAACTCCTAAGATTATATAGGCACTGCTATCAAGGAGGTATTGGTGCTCCAAAAGAGTTACTCATGGATGTTCATTTCCAAGAACTTAAAGCTGGAGACTCTTTCTACTGCTTCACCATTTATGAGTAGTGGATCTTGTTCATAACTTTTTGGTTTCCTGAGATTGATAATAATCTCTTTCTTTGTTTTATGTTGAGTGAAAGGTTATGGTTTTGCACAGTAGATAGAGAGTATCTAACGTACTGCATCACTGTTTTGTATGGAAACTACACAACAGTGAACAGGAAGGCTCTACAAGTTGTCAAAACTGCCAAGACATCATCAACACCAGCCTACCCGCCATTGAGGTCATACTGTATATACAGAAAGTTGTCGGAAAAAGGCCAGTAACATCATAAAGGCTCCCACCTTCCCTGTTCCACTCCCATCAGGGAGGAGGCTACATAGCATCCATGCCTCAAAGACAGTTTCTTTCCCCAAGCAGTAAGGTCGATCAACACCTCCACCCACCAACTTACCCACCCTTCACCACCACTACTTTATCATTTCCTGTCAGTTACCTTTTGCACAGACACTCCTGTGATTAGTTACTGTTACGCTGTTGCATTTAGGGCAGTAATGAAGGTCCTCCATCTCTGTCTGTCCTTAGCCATCTTATACCCCAGGTGTGATTCAGGATCCTCATTTCTGTCTCTACAGTATGGCACCAAGTTGTCTTTGGACTCCCGCATTTCCTCCGGCCTTCAGGGGTCCAATGAAGTGTTTTCTTGCCTTTCGATTTTCATTATTGTTAGTCATGCAAATACCAAATGGAGACTCAGGAATAACCTCGCACACTGATATTTCTTCATTGCTGTTTCGTAACAATTTGTTTTTTGACCAGTCAGGGTTGTTAGCCCTGAGATGAATCCTAAAACCTGGAGGACCACTCTTATTCCAGCCTTTGACCTGTTTGGCCTGAGTGACCTAACCAAGAGTCAAAGCACAAGGCCCTGACTCCAGCCAACATACGTAGCTCTCACTGAGTCATTGAGGGACATAAGCCTCCAAACCTAAGAAAAGATTGTGGTTCTCTAGGAGCCCTCCTGTGCTTAATGTCACTTTATGGAGAATCAATCAATCAATGTATATCAGCTATCGAAGTATTTATATTTATTGTATTTTTAATTTATTATTGTGTTCCTTTATTTTATTGTTCTTTGTTTTGTGCTGCATTGGATCCAGTGTAACAATTATCTCATTCTCCTTTACACTTGTGTACTGGAAATTACATTAAACAATCTTGAATCATGAACTGTATCATGGGATTTTTCAACATTAAGATGAGTAACCTTAGGAAAAACAAGTAAACAAAGAAATACAGAATTCCCCACAGCAAGCATTCAACATGAACTTGCATTGAAAATTTAATTCATGCAATATATAAGCTTAATAGAATATAGAAAATTACAACACAGTGTAAACCCTTTGGCCCATGATGTGCTGACCTATGTAAACCTGTTCCACGATCAGTCTAATCCTTCCCTCCTAAAAGGCCCAGTATTTTCTTACATGAATGAGCCTCTCTAAGATTTGTTGCGTATTTAATAGTTCTGTTAGAGCTCTTATAGATAGAGGGATCAAGGGATATGGAGAGAGGGCAGGAACAGGGTACTGATTGTCTATGATCAGCCATGATCACAGTGAATGGTGGTGCTGGCTAGAAGGGCCGAATGGCCTACTCCTGCACCTACTGTCTATTGTTAAAGGTGGGCCGAAGGGGCTGTACTGTGCTGTACTATTCTATGTTCTATGTTATATATGATTAATGTTGGAACTATCTTATTTGATTAAATATTCTTTGTTGTTTAAATACTACATTATAGGTTATATGTAAAAGTATGTGAATGGTATATGTCATTACACCACATCATTGTGCGTACCTCGCTAAAAGTAAAAATAAAATGTGCATTGTCTCATTTCACCCCAGAAGGAGCAAAGTTGACTTTAAAGACTTACACTGTTGGGGTGGTTCCAGTGAGGGGAGTAGAGTTTAATGAAGAGAGAAATAAACTTCCACCGTACATTGTTAAAGGGAGCTATCCAGTGCTTCTGGGCCGCTCATGCTTGGAATGGCTCAGACTCATCTGGTACAAAGTGCATTTGATCGGTGGGAGCATTGGTCTACAACAGGTAATGAAGAAACATGCAAAAATATTCAACAGAGAACTGGGCAGTATGAAATAAATCACTGTTAAACTGGCTGTTAAGCCTAACACAAGAGGCAAGTGCATGAAGGTAAGATCTGCTCCATAAACCAAAGGTAGAGGCTGAATTGGAAAAATTAGTCCAGAGTAAGGTATTGGAACAAGGGTGTGTGTAAGTAAATGGGCAACTCCAGTGGTTCCTGTCCTAAAAAGGGACAGGTCCTTAAAGCTTTGTGGAGACTTCAAGGTAACCATTAACCTGGTTCTTATAGCTGAACAAAACAACTTTCTCCTCATTAATGACCTTGTTGCAGGAATGGCTGGAGGACGGACATTTAACAAGACTAACTTGTGTCAAGCATACTTGCAGATCCATGTGAACTAGAGACACAGGAACTTACAAAGGAATGTTCAGGTACTGAAGGCTTCTGTTTGGCATCACCTTGGCTCTCATACATTTTCAGCAAGCTTGGATCAGATCCTGAGTGGGTTGACAGAGGTGTGAAGCTATCTGAACTTCATCATACTGGGAAAAATGGGTTTGAGCATCTATAAAACCTTGATGCTAAACTACAAAAACCCAAGGAATATGGCTGAGGGTTTGATTGAATATTTGGGCCATGTGATCATCAACTCAGGGTTTCACAAGGCATCAAAGGTGATGGCAATCGTCAAGGCTCCATCACCACAGAATTTAAGTCAATTAGGATCTTTCTTAGGACTACTAACAAACTACACAAAGTTCATTCCTAACCTAGCTAGCATGCTGAAACCACTTCATGAGCTTTTAAATAAATCAACACTACTGGCATTGGACAGATCACTGTGAAGAGGCTTTAAAAAAGGCCAAAACACAGCTTAGTCACAATGTGAAGCACTCACACACTTCAACCTGTTATTGTCTATACAGTTAGTCTGCAATGGATCACCCTATGTGGTGCAGTTATCTCCTTTGGTTCAAGAGCCAGATGGTTGAGGGGTAGTAACTTCCTGAACCTGGTAGTGAGAGTCCTGAGGCTCCTGATGGCAGCAGTGAGAGGAGAGCATGCTCTGGACGGTGGGGGTCCCTGTTTTTGGATTCTGCTTTCTGATGACAGTGTTTGTGTAGATGTACTCCCTATATACACATGACTGTGCGGCTAGCCATAGCTCAAATACCATCTATAAATTTGCTGATGATACAACCATTGTTGGAGGAATCTCACGTGATGACGGGAGGGTGTACAGGAGTGAGATATGCCAACTAGTGGAGTGGTGCTGCAGCAACAACCTGGCTCTCAACGTCAGTAAGACGAAAGAGCAGACTGTGGACTTCAGGAAGGATAAGACGAAGGAACACATACCAATCCTCATAGAGGGATCAGAAGTGGAGAGAGTTAGCAGCTTCAACTTCCTAGTTGTCAAGATCTCTGAGGATCTAACCTGGTCCCAACATATCGATGTAGTTATAAAGACGGCAAGACAGTGGCTATACCTCATTAGGAGTTTGAAGAAATTTAGCATGTCAACAAATACACTCAAAAACTTCTATAGTTGTACCATGTAGAGCATTCTGACAGGCTGCATCACTGCCTAGTATGGAGGGATAACTGCACAGGACTGAAAGAAGCTGCAGAAGGTTGTAAATCTTGTCAGCTCCATAAAGTATAAAGTGCCCAGGACATTTTCAGAGAGCGATGTCTCAGAAAGGCAGTGTCCATTATTAAGGACCTCCAGCACTCAGGACATGCCCGTTTCTCACTGTTACCATCAGGTAGGAGGTACAGAAGCCTGAAGACACACACTCAGCGATTCAGGAACAGCTTCTTCCCCTCTGCCATCCGATTCCTAAATGGACTGAATCTTTGGACACTACCTCAATTTTTTTAAAAAATATACAGTATTTCTTTTTTTGCACATTTTTAAAACATTTATTCAATATATGTATATTGTAATTGGTTTACTTGTTTATTTATTTTTTTATTATTATGATTGTATTTTTTCTCTCTGCTAGATTATGTATTACACTGAACTGCTGCTAAGTTAACAAATTTCACGTCACATCAAGTCAAGTCACTTTTATTGTCATTTTGACCATAACTGCTGATACAGTACATAGTAAAAATGAGACAATGTTTTTTCAGGACCATGGTGTTAAATGCCAGTGATAATAAACCTGATTCTGATTCTAGTCGGGAGGCCTTTACCCATGATAGACAGTTTGGTTGTCTTCACGTGTGTGGTTGAATAACAATTAAACTTGAACTTGATAAGATAATAAGAGGCATAGATAGAGTGGACTTTCTACAGTGTGCCAACGGATAAAATAAGGAGTTGTTCCTTTAACCTCGAAGAGGACCACAACCTTGCTGTAGTTTGAAGGCTTGCGTGCCTCATTAACCCAGAAAGCTAAGCTTAGGCTCTTGCTAGGGTCACCTATGGCAAACAGGTCAAAAGGTCCAGGCCAGACTAAGAGTGGTCCACCAGACTTCCAGGCTTGGGATTCAGCTCAGGACTAACAACTCTGAAGGGTCAAACAAAACTGTTACAGAAACAACAATGAAGAATCCTTCTACATCTGTGTGCAATGGTATTCTTGAATCTCCACCCAGAACTTACATGGCTGACAGTAATGAGAACTAAGAGGAAGGCACAATGGAGGAAGCTATCTTCTGTCGGAAGTGAGAATGTCTGATGTGGGTGGGGTAGATTACGCTGGCTGCCTTACTGAGACAGTGACAGAGTTAGTGGAGGTGAGTCTGTTTCATGTGATGTACGGAGCTTCGTCCGCAAAGCACTCTAGTTTCTGGAGGAGCTCCGCAGGTCAGGCAGCATTGAAAGAGAGGCATAAGCGAAGTTTTGAGCCCAGATACTTTATAAGCACTCTTGATACTTTTCCATAGATGCTGCCTGACGTGCTGAGTTCCTCCAGCATTTGATCTGTTGCTCTGGATTTCCAGCATCTGCAGAATTTCAAACGAGAAAATGCATACACACGTGATGGAGGAACTCAGCAGGCTAAGCAGGCAGCACCTATGGAAGCGGCACGTTTCGGGCTTCAAGACTGCAGCACCCACAGAATGCTTGAGGAACTCAACAGGCCAAGCAGCATCAATGGAAAAATGTACAGTTGATGTTCTGAGATGAGGCCCTTCACAGCACTGCAGAATTCTTGTGTTTATCACTCCACTTTATTTTGGTCACGGACAGGACAAATTACATGCATTATACATCCAGATAGGATGCCTTCTATGGACATTGGTTAAAAATTGGTGAGGCTTTATGATATTATTACAAACTCCGTATGAAATATTCCTCAGAAGTACCAACTCACATTCGATCCCTCATTCTCCTCAGTATAGAACGAGCGGGAATCCAACTCCGCCGCCGATGAGTAACCCCGCCCTAAAACCATGGCAACCTGCAGGCCCACCAATTCGTAGCGGCACATCAATCACTGTGTCCAGCCTCTACAGTATGATTGGTCGGTAAAATGCAGGCAAGCAGACCTCTTTGGCGGTTGGTTCACCCGGACATCAATCACTCTCTGAATCCCGCCCTACGGCTTTTCCTCCCGGCCGGACTCGCGAACGCGCGCGTATGCGTGCGATTGGAATTGGATTAATTATTTATTTATCTCCTTCCGCCTGGTGGAAGGTGGGACCCGGATATAAGCCTCGCACTCAGCGGGAAGCAAATTAAAAGAAAAAAGCTAGTATATATTGATGTGAAATAAACACTTCTTGATTTCAAAATATCTCGCGCGCGGTAACGGCAAACCGCAGTCGCAAGGGTCTTCCCAACTGTCGCCGTGCACGTGCGCCGCGGCGTCGCTCCAAAGGTCCACGCGTTGTGCGCGGGAACGCGGAGTCCCCGGCGCCGGGAGCGCGCGGGCCCAGAGTGCACCTGGCATGGCCAAGATGGAGGACTTGATGGTGGAGGTGCGCGGCTCGAACGGAGCGTTTTACAAGGTAGACGCCGCCGCTTCTCACGGGTCCCTTCCACTCACACCTCCCCTCCTCCTGTCGCTACTTGCCCAGCCCTCTCCCGTTTCCCACCGCCCTCCTTCGCCGCGAGTATGTTTTCTGTGGGCGGTCGGGCCCGGGGCCTCTTCTCTTTCTGTTCCCACCCCCCTCCTAAACCCACCTCACCAATAATCTGCCCTGGGTGCCAGAGATCACACTCCCCCCTCCCATCCATTTTGCTGACAACGCCTGACAGACCGACCCTCCGTCTGGCTCTCGGGCCCTCAATCTCAAGACCCAAGTCCCCTTTGTGTTTACACTCTGTTCCCAGGCGCCTCCTCATTGTGTGTGTGTGTTAGGGAGACGTTCACCTGAGAGGGAATGAAATAAAACAATGCTGGGAAATGCTTAACATCTTTTCATCAGCGGATAGATTGGGTGCAGGCACAGTGATACAGTGAATTGGTTCTCATGGGACATGTCTGTGTGTAGTTTACACGGCCTTTTAAAAAAAAACAGCGCTTCATACTTTACATTGTTGAGCGTAGCCTTGCCTTTTCTTTTTAATCCTGACCAAATATTAAAGGTTGTGTAGATCGGGTAATATTTTACTGACCACACTGAAACTTACTTTTTTTCTACGCTCTAAGTTCAATAATGAAGAAATATTGGCTAGACAGAATGGAATGTGGGGAGTTTTTTTCACCGTTTGAGAGATTTGGATTGGAACATGGATGGGAGCGATATAAGGGCTGTGGTCCTTGGGACTAGGCAGTATAATAGTTTGGCATGGAGTAGATGGGCTGAAGGGCCTGTATAATGTGCTCCATGAGTCTATGGAGTTGTTTCTTTTGAACAAATACCTGAGGGGATTTTTAAGTGTATATAATTTATTTAGGAATTAAATATTGTAAATGATGCATTCCTCACCTAACTACCCATCAGAGGAATCAACTTCAGAGACTGTTCACTAAGTAATCAATTTTGGAGCACTTTATTTTGTTTCCACTGCAATTTTAAGTGTATTTTGTGGATTCTTGTCTGTAAATACATTTTTTTTGGAAGGGAGGCAGGAGAGGGCTGTTGCTGTGCAATTTTTAGTGACTAGGGTGGTTTTGTGTTTATGGAGGTTGAATCTCAGAATCAGGTTTAATATCACTGCATATACTGTGCAATTTGTCATTTTGCAGTGGTAGTACATAAAAACCTAATTTACAATAAGTGTGTGTGTGTATATATATGTGAGTGTGTGTGTCTGTATGTTGAATTAATAGTGTAAAAAGAGAGAGGGAATATACTGAGGAAGTGTTCATGGGTTCAATGTCCCTTCTGATGATGGAGAGGAAGAAGCTGTTCCTGGATCGTTGAGTATGTGGCTTCAGCTCCTTTGCTTGTTAACATTTATTTAGCCTCTGTTCCAGACAGGTTGTTCAAATTGAAGTGCAGTTTATACTTTAATCAGCATACTGTAATAATAGGGCCCAAATGGTGTTGATGGAATTGACTTACAAGTTTAATTGGCTCTCTTATCCCTAATGACAATGTGGAGTGTCTCAAATCTACTGTAAATGAACATTTGTAAATTCTCTTTACTGTCATTATCTTTTACTCTATTTCCAAAAATAGTTGAAGAAGAGTCTAGTAACACACCATAGCCACAAGCCCTTTGTTCTACCATGTCCTTGCTGAGCACCCATCACCTATTAATATAAATCCATTGATCAGCACTTGGGCTGTAGCTCTCCTTACCATGGCAATTCAAGGGCTCATCTCTGTACTTCTTAAGCCTATCACCCCTACTTGGCATAGGCCTTAGGCTGTTGTCATCAGCTCACCAGAATCCTGGGCCAATAATGGCTCCCTCTTTCATCACACGACTTTTATGTGGAAACCCTTCCTTCCCCGGGCATGAGGTCTTTAGTGCTTCTTTTGCCGTTTGTGTAGTTCTGGGCCTTTAATAGGATGAGGCTTGTGAGCCTCATGACGATCCCTCCTCCTCTGGCAACCAAGCTTAGGCCTATACATAGCAGAGTTAATGTTTTTCTAACTTCCTGAAAACTTTTAAATTATTTTACAAAGTAGATGGTTGAACACATTGATTCCTAGCTCATTGTGTTAATGAGGGCTCCATTGGTTGTATAGAAATAAAACAGAAAAATTGAAATTGTGCTGTAGTTTGGATTATACTTTCTTGTATATCAGAATTTGAATTGTTCTTTGGCATTATATTCCTTGGCAAATAATATGAATATGAAAGATGGCAGATGTTGGGAATGTGTTTCCAAAACTTTCAATGGATCTAAGGAAGTGCTCCTTTGACATCCATATGTTATCCAATTTCTTGTGAATGTGCACCCTAATGTGTGAGAGTTTAAGCTTTATAACTTAATATTTTTAGTTTCTTCCATGAGCTAATCAATTCCTGTCACTGATTTCCAATCCTACACCCTCTTGACATTTCTGACCTCTAATCCTGGTCAAATTTAATCATTTTATCTTTGTCTTTTTGACTTAAGCTGCAGAGAGTATAAACTCTGGAAGTGAATACTGTCCCTTTTTCTCTGCTTTTCTCTCCAAACTCTTCTTAACCTGTTATTGATCAAACTTTTGATTATCTAGCTTAGGGATTCCCAACCTGGAGTCCACAGATCCCTTGCTCAATGGTATTGGTCCAATGCATAAAAAAGGTTGGGAACCTCTGATCTAGTCAGGCTTTTCTTTGGACCTGCATCAACTTTTGTTATTTTAAGCACCTCTGTTATAAATGAAAGTTGTTTTTTGTTGACAAACTCTAGTGTAGTGTTGATAGTGCCACATTATTGGATATTTTTTTTGCATACAGTGTTGAATCAAAGCCTATCTATCTGTTCAGATTGCTGTAAAAGTTTCCATTGCATTGTTTGAAGAACATGGAATTTGGAACGATACTCGGGCCTCAACATGAGCAAAACAGGTTAATGTCTTTGTCTCCCTTACTGTTTGTGAGACCTTGTTGTGTGCAAATTGCTTGCCACGCTTGGCTGCAAAACAGTAGTGGCTAATCTTTGAAGGTAATTTATTGGCTGTGAAGTATTCTGAGATGTCCTAGGACTTTGAAAGACATCATGTTAATGCGAGTGCCTTTTAGCTTCCATGAAAGTATTGCATGTGGAAAAGATTGCATGCCCTGCTTCGTAAATTGGAATAGACATAAAATTACTAACAGCAAAAATAAATGAAAGGCATTTTAGAGTTGGGGAAAGTATAGTATACTAATATCGTAGGACATGCAAAGTGTTAGAGCATTGCGTGATCAGTTCCAGATTGCTTAATGTCATTTCCAGTACACAAGTGTAAAAGAAAAGAAAGAATTGTTACTTGGGATCCAATGCAGCACAAAAGACACATAATAAGATGAACAGAATAATAATAAAAACTTAGTAAATATAAATACATAAGATAGCTTATATACATAGATTGTATGTTCACAAAGTGATGCAAAAATACAGAATGTCTCTGTATGGTGACTGACAGGAAATGATAAAGTAGTGGTGATTGGGGGTGTGTGGGGGTGGGTTAGTAGGTAGAGGTACAGTACAGTATTGATCAGCTTTACTGCTTGGGAAGTGTAACTTTTTTTTGTGTCTGATGGTCCTGGGATGGATCCTCTTCGCTGATGGGAGTGGGGATCCTTTATTATGATACTGGCCTTTTTCCGGCACCTTTCTGTATATATGTCCATAGTACAGTACTGAATGAAAAGAGGTGCTAAAGTAGTTTTAAGAATTTTCACGGAAAAGCAGCTATGAGTTAACAGAACAATGTTCAATAGAATCGGATACTTTGTTGGAACTTTGATAAGAGAAAAATATGCAGTTCTGAATGAAAGAAAACACAAAAGTATTTAGATACTTGGAAGTGTTTATTCCCTACAGTATGATCTTTGTTTTCTGTTAATTTGTAACTTCTCATTAGAGGAAATATTTGGAACAAATTTCAGACAAATTTGTATCAGCCATAGAGCAGCAGTCTATGTTATACTGATGAAATTCCTTCTGAGTCACATGACTTTTAAAATAGAAATTGTTACACCGTTTGATTTTGGATGATCATTTGCTTCTGGCCCTGGACAGCATTGCTCAACATTTCAAGGAACCCTGCAGCACATGAGTGTGTTTAATCTATTATGCCTGTGCCAGCTCTCTAGTAGCTTAAATTTTACTGCCCTGCAGTTGTTGTCACTCGGCTATTTATCTAATACATTTTGGAAAGTTATGGTAGAATTTGCTTCCATCATACTGTGGGAAACTGCATTCCAGATAACAACAATCTGCTATGTAGAAGGAAAAATCTACTGATATCACTTATCAGTGTAAAATGCTCATTTATAATTTTGGGTTCATTTATTGTCCTAGTTCAATTACCTCTTGTAGTATAGTTAAATGTGAGAAACTGCATTGTGGTCAATCAGAAGAATGAGACTGGTTTAACACCAGATGACACAAGGAATATTTTAGCTTTTGTGCAGTATCTAACTTAATTTTACTGTTGATTTAACTAAAGTTTGAAATAGACTTTAAAGTGTCAGTGAGTGAGGGAAGCGTCTGCCTCTTCAGGAAGACAATTGTAAAAGTCAATATATTTGGGATCACAGAGACTAAAAAATCCAAGTTGAAAGTTGTGTTAGCCTGCTGTTTTAGTAAAAGATAAGCTATATATTCAGACACATAAGGCTGATCCCAGCAACAGATCTGAATACTGAGAAAGGTTAAGAAATATGAATTTCACTCTGCAGAGAAACATTTTTGCTGATTGTAACAAGGTAGGCAAAAGATGTGCAAAAAAATCTGAGATAAAACTAACATTTTTAATAGTTAAAAAGATCAATGCAGACAAAATGTATTTATGAAAATAAATAAACTGTTAACATTTCAGGCTGAGACCCTTCATTGCTGGAAAGGAAGGGGAAAGATGCCAGAATAAAAAGTTAGGGAAGGAAAAGGAGACCAAGCTAGAAGGTAGTAGGTGGGAAAGGTAAAGTGCTAGAGAAGGAGGAATCTGATACAAGAGGGTCGTATGGTGATAGACAGGTGAGGGGAAGTAGTAAAGAGTCCAAAGTGGGGAATAGAAGAGGGAAGTGGGAGAGGAAAGGAAATGAGGGAAAAAAATTATAAGAAATCACTGTTAGATAAAATGCTGTCGGATCAAATTAATTAAAAGGGAAAAGAGTATAAAAATTAACAATAAATGTATCATATTTTCCTGGGTAGAATATGGGGATAAAAATTACAGAGGATACTTGCCAACCAAAATGCACTACCTGAGAAGGTGGCAGAGGCAGGTTCTAGCAACAGCATTTAAAAAAGAATCTGGATGAGCACTTAAATTGCCAAGGCTTGGAAGGTGGTAGATCAGGTTCTGGTAAATGAATTAGTTTAGATAGATGTTTTATGGTTGGCCAAAGGGCCTATTTCTATGAAAATCTAGCCAGAATTATTTTAAGATTAAAACAATTAGTTCTTTTTTTTTGAAGGAATGGCTTAAGTTTCTTTGTGAATTGAGATTAACCAAATAACTTAGAAATATTAACCAGCAAACCTGGAAAATGACTTCTCTTTGTTGTTTATTGCAATGTTTTTATTGTCAGGGTTCTACAAGAAACAAAAACTGACACAGATGTAAAAAAATATATGTTCTAATGACAAACATTTGCTTGTGACTCTGGACAGATGGCTGGCTCTGATGGTTGCATGCAATTACCATTTTCTGCATCTAATGCAGGGCCTTTTCTATAATTTCCCACAATCATTTGCCACATATAGAAAAATTGATAGTAATATTTTATCCATCCTTCAGTTAACATACAACTGACATTATTAATATCAAAATTCACTAATCAGTGGCCTTGATATTATAATGATATCAGAAGCTGAGGGGAGATCTGATTGATGTTTAGTTAGAGTAGACAGATAGCAACACACAAAATGCTGGAGGAACTCTGCAGGCCAGGCAGAATCTATGGAAAAGAGTAACCAATTGTCATTTTGGGCTGAGGCCCTTCTCATTAGAGAGTCAGCGTAAGCATGTGATGGAATAGTTGGAAGGCAGCAGAGGTCACAAAGGGGGAGCAGTGTGAGCAGGTCTCACTGAATTCCCATCAAAGAGAAGATTTAAACTTCAGGATAGGCATCCCTAGAAGAGATCACAGTAGAGTAATAGAATCATAAACACAAGAAGATCTGCAGACGCTGGAAATCCAAGTAACACACACAAAATGCTGGAAGAGCTCAGCAGGCCAGGCAGCATCTATGGAAAAGAGTAAACAATTAACATTTCAGGCTAAGGCCCTTCATCAGGGCGGATGGTATTTTTTTCTCCAGAGTTGAAATATCTAATAGCAGGGGCATGTGTTTAAGTTAAGGGAAGGTCATCTGAAAGGAGATGTTAGAGACAGGTGTTTTTTCACAGAGTGATGGATGCCAGGCACGCACTGCCTGGGGAGGTAGAGGCAGATACATTAAGGACTTTTAAGACAGGCATATGAATGTGAGAAAAATGGAAGGATATTGACATTAAGTAGGCATAAGGGATTAGTTTATTTGGCCATGTGATATCTAATTTATTTGGTTCTGCATAGCATTGGCCAAAGGGCCTGTTGCTCTGCTGTACTGTTCTATGTTTTAAAGTTCAATATCTTAAGACCATAAGACATTTGGCCATTTGGCTATCAAGTCTGCTCTGTCATTCAGTCACGGCCGATCTTATCCTCCCCCCACCAGCCTCACTTCTCAGCCTTCTTCCCGTAACCTTCGATGCTGGGTCCAATCAAGAACCTATCAAGCTCTGTCTTAAATAAATTCAATGACCTGGGCCCAACAGCTGCCTGTGGTAATAAATTCCACAAGTTCACCACCCTCTAGCAAAAGAAATTTCTCCACATCTGTTTTAAATGGACGCTCCTCTATCCTGAGGCTGTGGCCTCTTGTCCTAGACTCCCCACCATGGGAAACATCCTTTCCACATCTACTCTGTCTAGGCCTTTCAGCATTCGAAAGGTTTCAATGAGATACCTCCTCGTCCTTCTAAATTCTAACGAACACAGACTCAGAGCTATCAAATGTTCCTCGTATGATAACCCTTTCATTCTCAGAATCATCTCTGCGTACCTTCTCTTAACCCTCTCCAATGCCAGTATATGTTTTCATAGATGAGGAGCCCAAAACTGTTTACAGTACTCAGCTGAGGGATCACCAGTGCCTTATAAAGCATCAGCATCACATCCCTGCTCTTGCATTCTAGACCTCTGAAATAAATGCTAACATTGCATTTTCTTTCCACATCACCAACTACCTGCAAATTGACCTTTAGGTTGTTCTGTGCAAGGATGCCCAAGACCCTTTGGATCTTAGAATTTTGGATTTTTTTCCCCATTTAGAAAATTTATTTCTTCTACTAAAGTGCATGACCATGAATTTTCCTACATGTATTTCATTTGTCACACTCTTGCCCATTCTCCTAATCTATCTAAGTCCTTCTGCAGTCTACCTGTTTCCTCAACACTACCTACCCCTCCACCAATCTTCATATCATCTGCAAATTTGACCATAAAGCCATCAATTCTGTCATCCAAATTATTAACATACAGCATAAAAAGCAGTCCCAATACTGACGCCTATGGAACAACACTCATCACTGGAAGCCAACCAGAAAAGGATCCTTTTATTTCCATTCATTGCCTCCTACCAATCTGCCAATGTTCTAACCATGGCAATAACTGTCCTGTAATACCAGGGGCTCTTAACTTGGTAAGCAGCCTCATGTATGGCACCTTGTCAAAGGCCTTCTGGAAGTCCAAATGTACAACATCCACTGCATTCTCTTTATCTATCCTACTTGTAATCTCAATGAATTCCAACAGGTTCATCAGGCAGGATTTTCCCTTAAGGAAACCATGCTGATTTTATCCTATCTTGTCCTGTGTCACCAAGTACTCCATAACCTCATCCTTACAAATTGATTGCAACATCTTCCCAACCACTGTGGTCAGGTTAACTGATCTGTAATTTCCTTTCTGCTGCCTTCTTCCTTTCTTAAAGAGTGGAGTGAATCCATTCCTCTGGCACCATGCCAGTCCAATGATTTTAGAAAGATCATTACTAATGCCTCTCTACCGCTACCACGGCCTCTTTCAGAACCCTAGGATGCAGTTCATCTGGCTGATGTGGCTTATGTACCCTTAGGTCTTCCAGCTTTTTGAGCACCTTCTCCTATGTAATAGTAACTTCACTCACTTCTCTTCTTTCATACCCTAAAACATTTGGCACATTACTAGTGTCTTCCACAGTGAAGATCTCCTAATGTGATACAGCCTGCAATCTCAATTCAAGTAAACCTGATGTAAAATACAAGCATACCACTATCGTGCATCATGAAGTAAGGGTAAGTCCATTTTGTTAACTTTCGATATGGATGTCTGCCCTATCTTAGCGTTTGAATTTTTTTTCCCAATCTGATGCAGATCACCAGTTAATCGTCAGGTATATATTCACTTGTATCAGGGCAACCACTGTGTTATGCCAATTCAGGTAATGGAAATTTGTCCTTACAGAATAGACAAATCACTGCACTGATAAAGAAGCTACAGAAGCAAATTTGCACTTAGGGAAGTTATTCAAAGATAGTAAATAACTAACATCCTTTTTTTTTACCTTGGTCTGTTTTCTGGGAATTCCCACAAATTGGGAGTCATCTGTACTGTTAAAACAAGAGTTAAGATACAATTGCTACGATATCAGTGCTTTCATAGGTGTTTATAGGATTTGTGTGTTAGTGGCAGTGCCAGCATTTGTTGGTCTCCCCTCGCACCCCCCCCCCCCCCAACTATGCCCTCCTCACCTATCCCTGGATTGAGAAAGTACTGAAAAGTTAACCACATAGGTAGTTCCAGATTAAATAGTATGCACACTGATAAGGAGAGTAAATTTCTTTCTCTGATAGGTTTTTGCCAATATTTCAGTAGCTTACCTGATTATATTTTGTTTCCACAATTTGTTTTAATTATTTGAATTTAAATTTTGTAGCTGCTGTGATGAGATTTGAACTCAGTATCTTTTGATCAGTGTTCTCGGACTCTAGCTAGTGGCTCAGTGACCTATCCTATTATACAGGTATGGGCCCCTCATCTAAGAAAGGTTGTGCTGGCATTGAAGAGAGCCCAGAAGAGGTTCACAAAAATAATCCCAGGAATGAAAGGGTTAATATATGATGGCTCTTGGCCTGTACTTGCTAGAGGAAGAATTTCTTTAGTCAGAGGGTGGTGAATCTTTGGAATTCATTTCCAGAGACAGCCAAGTCGTAGGGTATATTTGAAGTGCAGATTGTTAGGTTCTTGATTAGTCAGAGCGTCAAAGGTTATGGGGAGAAGGATGAAGAATGAGGATAAGAATAATTTTCAGCAGCGATAGAATGGTGGAGCAGACTCGAGCTGGTTGGCTGAACTCTGCTGAACCTTTGTTTTATGATATTGGTGGCGGGATAGGGGTATGTTAACTAAAGATGGACAAAAAAGCTGGATGAACTCAGCAGGTCGGGCAGCATCCGTTGAAAGAAGCAGTCAACGTTTTGGTCGAGACCCTTCATCAGGACTAAAGGAGGGGGCAGGGGTCCTATAAAGAAGTTGGGGGGAGGGTGGAAAACCAGTCAGATGAAAGATCAAGGGGTGGGGGAGGGGATAGGCAGGAGAGGTGAAGAAGGAATCTATGGGGAAAGCACTGTGGGTAGTAGAAGAAGGCAGTCATGAGAGAGGTGATAGGCAGCTAGAAGAGAAGACAGAATGAAGGTGGGATGGGGGAAGGGAGAGGTAGGGAATTACCTGAAGTTGGATAATTCGATGTTCATACCAAGGTGCTGGAGACTACCCAGACAGTATATGAGATGTTGTTCCTCCAACCGAAGTTTGGCCTCATCATGGCAGTAGAGAAGGCCATGTATGGACATATCCGAATGGGAATGCGAAGGACAGTTGAAGTGAGTGGCAACCGGGAGATCCTGTCTCTTGTGGCGGACGGAGCGTAGGTGCTGGACGAAGCGGTCCCCCAATCTGCGTCGGGTCCCGCCGATGTAGAGGAGGCCGCACTGGGAGCACCGGATGCAATAGATTACCCTAACAGACTCACAAGTGAAGTGTTGCTTCACCTGGAAGGACTGTTTGGGGCCCTGAATGGTGGTAAGAGATGAGGAGTAGGGACAGGTGTAGCACTTACGCTTGCAGGGATAAGTGCCAGGTGGGAGATCTATGGGGGAGGGACGTGTGGACCAGGCAGTCGCGGAGGGAACGATCCCTGCGAAAAGCAGAGAGGGGTAGCGAGGGAAAGATGTCCTTAGTGGTGGGGTCCTGTTGAAGGTGGCGGAAATTGCGGAGGATAATATGCTGGATCCGGAGGCTGGTGGGGTGATAGGTGAGGACAAGGGGGACACGGTCCCTGTTGTGGTGACGGGAGGATGGGGTGAGGGCTGAAGTGCGGGAAATGGAGGATATGCGGGTGAGGGCATCATTGATGACGGCAGAAGGGAAACCACGATTCTTAAAGAAAGAGGACATTTGGGATGTGCTGGAATGGAAAGCATCCTTGGAGCAGATGCGGCAGAGACGGAGGAACTGGGAATAGGGAATAGAATTTTTGCATTTGGCAGGGTGGGAAGAGGTATAATCAAGGCAGTTATGGGAGTCAGTGGGTTTATAGAAGATGTCAGTGGACAGTCTATCTCCAGGCACAGCATCTGCAGTGTACTTTGTGTTAACTAAAGATGTAAGGTGCCCCTTCCCTTTGCTAGCCTACAGGTCACCCTTGAGCAAGGAGTAGCACCTGCTTAGTCCCCCAATCATGTCACATGAAGCCATGGAAGTAGGTGGTAGATGACTGTATGAGCAGCTGGTGCATATCACAAGTCTTGGCTATGTGACCACTGACACCAGGCAGACAATCTCTGTAGTTTACTTTATTGTCACCAAACAATTGATACTAGAGCGTACAATCATTACAGCGATATTTGATTCTGCGCTTCACGCTCCCTGAAGTACAAGTCGAAGTAAATAGAATAAAAATTTAAATTATAAATCATAATTAGAAAATAGAAAAGGGAAAGTAAGGTATTGCAAGTCAGGTCTGGATAGTTGGAAGGTACAGCCCAGATCCAGGTCAGGGTCCGTTCAGCAGTCCTATCACAGTTGAAAAGAAGCTGTTCCCAAATCTGGCTGTACGAATCTTCAAGCTCCTGAACCTTCTCCCGGAGGGAAGAGGGACAAAAAGTGTGTTGGCTGGGTAGGTCATGTCCTTGATTATCCTGGCAGCACTGCTCCGACAGTGTGCGGTGTAAAGTGAGTCCAAGGATGGAAGATTGGTTTGTGTGATGTGCTGGGCTGTGTTCACGATCTCTTCCAGTACTGGACAGGACAACTTCCATACCAGGTTGTGATGCACCCTGGAAGAATGCTTTCTACGGTGCATCTGTAAAAAATAGTGAGGTTCAGGGAACAGGCCAAATTTCTTCAGCTTTCTCACGAAATAAAGGTGCTGGTGGGCCTTCTTGGCAGTGGACTCTGCTTGGTTAGACCAAGTCAGGTAATTTGTGATATTCACCCCGAGGAACTTAAAGCTTTTGACCTGTTCCACATGCGCACTACCGATGTAGATGAGGTCGTGCGGTCCGCTACTCCTTCTGAAGTCAACAACCAATTCCTTCATCTTGCTGATGTTGAGGAATAGGTTATTGTCTTCACACCATGCCACCAGATTCTTAATTTCCTCTCTACTCAGACTCATCGTTACCCAAGATACGGCCTACAATTGTGGTGTCATCAGCAAACTTATATATTGAGTTTGATGGAAACTTGGCTACACAATCATGGCTGTACAGTGAGTACACAGCCTTTTGGGGCACCGGTGCTCAGAGTGATTGTAGAGGAGAGCTTGTCCCCTATTTTTTACAGCCTGGGCCCTGTCTGTGAGGAAGTTGAAGATCCAGCTGCAGATCTGAGTGCTCAGACCCAGGTTGCAGTACTGGTATATGGTATACCAGTACTTTACACTAATAATGAGGAAGAATAAGTGATGATCATCTTGTTCGACAAGACCTTTCTGAAATCTTTGTTGCAGTTATTGGAAAGTATGTTTACATTACAGCTTGGTAATCAACATAATTAGTTTTATCAGTTTCATCTTGATGTAATAATCCACTGAGTATTACATCCTGGCCCAAGTTTGGATTATCAAGTACTTGATTGAGTGTAGGTAGTATAAATCATATTTTCAATTTTTTTGCCAAATATTAAATTTAAAGGGCCGGTTGGAGGCTTAGTGGCATTAGCGCTGGATTTTGGGGCAGGAGGTCCCAAGTTCAAATCCAGCCAGCTCCCATTAAGTGCAAGTGATCCCTTTAAATAAAAAACTCACCTAGCAGAAGGCAATGGCAAACCTGTTTTGTGCAATGGCTATAACTTGCCTAGTAAGTGATTTCCTCATATGTCAGAGCGGCTTGGAAGGAAATCGTCTGCTACCTGGAAATAATTCAGGATGCGACATACGTATTAAATTTAAAGTATTATATTTTTCTATAGCTTGGCAGTATGAGCTTTAGGGGATAAATGGGTTTTAGAGTATTATCCGTCCAGATTGTTCTTAGTTTTGGTTCTAACGACCTTCTGGTCAAAGCAGATATTTCAAGGTTTGTGTTGCTTCTCCCCCCACCCCCCTTCCATAGCAAAGTGAGGAAATTGTACCTTAAAATCCACTTGAGATTTGAGTATAGCTATTTATCTAATTTCTGATATCTTTATGTGCCATATTTTCATTGAATTTTAGAATCATCAAAGTATACAGCACAAAAACCTGCCTTTTCTCCCCACTTCAACCTGACTATGATACCTGTCTATGTTAATCCATTTGCTTATATTAGGCCTCTTTCTCTCCATGTCTTTCATATCCATATACATGTGTCGGCACCTTTTTAACTTTATAGTTCTGCCCATTTCCATGAGTCCCATCATTCCCTGTATGGAAGAATCTGTTCTTCAGATTTCCTTTAAATTTCTCCCCTTTTACTTTAACCCATGCTTTAATTTCTAACTGCCCTTCCCCTGGCAAAAGATTTTGAATATCTATCCTACTTTTGTCCCTCATTTTTCTTAACCTTGATAAATTAATCCCTTAGTGTCGAAGTTCCAGTGAACATAAACACAGTTCATCCAATCTCTCTTTAAGTGGCAGCCCTCTAATCAAGACAACATCTTGATGAATCTCTTCTGCATTCAATCTGTTGCTACCACATCCTTCCTGTAGTGTAGTGATCAGAAATGTATACAAAAATGTGGTCTGACCAAGGGTTTATGTAATTGCAATGTGACATTCCAATTCTTATGCATATCAAATGCCTTTTTCACTATCCTATCCACCTGTGTCATTACTTACAGTCACCCAGTCTCTGTATGTCAATGCTCATAATATTCCTGCCATTTATATACTGTATATCCTAATAGAATTTGATTTTACTTGCATTGTTTTCTGGATTAATTTCCATCTATTGACACTCCACTGAATCTTGTAGCCGATGTGTGTTCCGCTCTGTTGTTAGACAAATATCTTTGCTATCTACATCTCTATCAATTTTTGTCATTTGGAAACTTACTCTTTGTTCCATCTACATTTAGATGGCAGCTAAATGACTGCAGAAATGCATTTTATGGTTTTGTGTAATATTCACTTACCCTAGAAAAACTAAAATCATAGAAAAGTACAGCACAGAAAGGCCTTTCAGCCCATTTAGTCCATACCAAGCCATTTAAATTACCTATTCCCATCAACCTGCACTGGGACCACAGCCTACCATCTATGTACCAATCCAAACTTCTCTTAAACATTGAAATTGAGCTTGCGTGCACTATTTGCATTGGCATGCTCTCATGACCATTGAGTGAAGAAGTTTCCCCTCATGTTCTGCTTAAACTTTTCACCTTTTACCCTTCACCTATGACCTCTCATAGGCCCACCCAACCTCAGTGGGAAAAGCCTACTTACAATTACCCTATCTCAGGGGTCGGCAACCCGCGGCTCTGGAGCCGCATGCGAATCTTTGATCTCTGTGCTGCGGCTCCTTGTGGTTTGTTAGTTTTTGAAATGTAATTCGAAATTTGAAGATTATGGTGATCTTGTACAATTTAAAAACGTTGTGGAGACCCCATTTCCTGGCACATCCGAACCGGCTCACAATTAGCCACCGTTCCGGCTAAGGGAAATAGCCTACTGGGGTTTGTGAGTACGTGTCTTTTGGAGCATCCGCGCCCACAGGGACGGGTTGAGGGAGGCTTTAAATCAAGGCTGTTTAGTTCGAATAAAGTTACCTTTGACTGCAGTGTCTTTATTTTAACGCTGTGTGTAGCGCTACACTGCTACAACGTGTTTTTTATCGCTATTAATATACATCACCACTGCCAATGCCTGACACCCGCCAGTGCGCGCTTTCTTTTAATTCTTCGATCCAAGGTAGGCTACCTACAGAGTAACCTTCAACCCAACTTCTTTTTTTCGGAGTTCAAAATGTTTTTGTTGCATGCAGAAATGTAATTTCGTTTTCTCTGCAGGAGTTCATCAATTTCATAAATGCAACACATTATAGTTTGTTTATACATAGCATAAAGGCAAAAAAAAACCGTTGTACGCAGTGTTATTTCATTTTAAATGTCAAACGGGTTTTGTGGCTCCCAGTGTTTTCTTTTCCGTGGGAAATGGGTCCATATTGGCTCTTTCAGTGGTAAACGTTGCCGACCCCTGCCCTATCTATACCTCGCATAATTTATTCACTCTCCACTACACCCCCAATCTGTAAATTTGCTGACCCAGTTAGCCACATTATCATCCAGATCATTGATACAGGTGACAAACAACAACAGACCCAGCACCGATCCCTGAGTCAAGCCACTAATTACAGGCCTTCAGTCAGACAGACCCCCATCTACTACCACTCTCTGGCTTCTCCCACAGTGCCAATGTTCAATCTACCTTATCTTGAATGCAGAGGAATATTCTAAAATACTTTATTCTCAGACCTAACTTAGTGTTTCCTTGCTTTTTTGTCTTTTGAAAATTGGGTAGTTTTCCATCACAGTTTTAGATGAGGCGCAGTGCTATGTTCAGCATCTTCCTTCTGGGGCTTGATTTTGTGGTTGACGGTGATTTTTTTTTCCCCAGTTTAGATGTGGATCCCGAGATTGTGTGAAGTCAGTTATCTTTGTATGGGTGGTTTGTTTCACATGTTATGCTATTTGCCCATTACAGATAATCACTGCCTTCCTGAATGCTGCTGTTCCATTTTGGGTGGTCTTGGATCAGGGGTTGTTACAATATGTTGATAAAATTGCATTTTCATTAGGAAAACTTTGGGAGGATCCTTGAAGCAATTTTCCCTGTCCTTCTAAGCACATGAAGGAGGGGGGAAATGTGCACTTTTCAGTCTATTATCAGGCATGTGGCATGCCCAGCAAAGTTGATTGAGTGTGATCAGAGCTTTGATGCTGGGGTGCTGACATTGGTTTTGAAGGACTTTGCAAAGACGACAGTGCTGATAAAGACCTGGGTTCAATTCTGATGCTCTCTGTAAGGAGCTTGTACACTTTCCCCATAATCATGTGAGATTCCTCGGGGTGTACTGGTTCCCTCCTACATTCCAAAGATGTACGGGCTAGTAGTATAATTGTTCAAATAGGTGTATGGGCAGACCCCAGGTTGTGGACGAGTTCTGTTGAGTCTGTTTTTAAGTTGAATTTGTACATAAATCGGAACAGGTATATCCAGTATTATTTAGCGTCAGTAAAACGTTTGTCTTAGTATGTAGTATATATTTTACCTTTCCATGCATATAAAACAAGAAACATATGTATTTCAGTAATTAAATCAGTGCATTGCTTCGTAATAGTTGTAGCTTTCATCAGGGCAGGGCCTTTCACATGCTCCACTATTCTCAGTTTATCCTTTAAAATTGTTCTAATCGTTGACCAACTGTAGCTTAACACTTTTCCAATGACCAATGGCATTTCACCTCTTTCCGATTGCTTTATTATTTCCACTTTATTTTCAATCGTGATCGTTTTCCATCAACAGAACAGAAACACTGCAGATTCAGCAACAGCCTCGGGCGGCGGGTCCTGACCTGAGCTCCCCGGGTCCTCAAGTCCACCCTCATTGAGACAGGTTAAATGGGACAAGTGGGGCAGTGCTGACTGGAAAAACGGGGGTCAGGGTGAATCTTGCTAAGAAAAATTTAAGCCAAATACAAAGTTACGCACTCAACACAGTGATCCGACTTAAAATGGCGGACAGCGTTCTTCTTCTATCGTAAGTACAAGATGTTTGTGTCGGACGTTCATAACTCGGACTGCCTGTAATTGAATATGCGGGCTCCTTGGAAGGGCCTGTTATCATGCCGTATCTCTAAATAAATGAAATATCAATGTTTTGAAACAATCAACAGTGGGTGTTTACATCTCTGATACATGTGAGAGGATTCACTGATGTTCAGTAGAATAACAGCTTGGTCTCTTTGTGGTCTAGATCTTTGAGCACTCTTTAATTGTACAAAACCTGTGCTGGCATGCAGGAAGCAGCCATTAATTTTGTTAATTTGCTTTGGCTGACAGGTGGCTACTATGATAGGGAAAATGATTGATGTTTTCTAGGTTCTTATCATGGTCTTGGCAATATTTTCTATATATTTTCTATATTGAAGAACCATTGTTTCTTGTACGTTTAGTAAAACCCATCTTCTCATGCTTCAGCAGTAAACTGGGGCTAGTCTTCTGGAGGGTTCGCATACACAAGTACCATCTGCAAGCTGTGATTTAGGTTGGTTGATTTTGGGTCAGCAGTGGAACTAACAAAGTGTCACTTAGCCCAGCTCCAGCTTAATGTTTCTCCAAATGAGTTGCAGTATTGCAATGAGGAATATTACAAAGAGGGCTGATGCGTTTATTTAGTAATACTGCATGGAGTAGGCCCTTCCGGCCCTTTGAGCTGCCCCACCAATCTCTGACAAATCTAATTAACCCTGACCTAATCACAGAACAATTTACAATGACCAACTAACCTAACTGGCATGTTTTTGGACTGTGGGAGGAAACTGGAGCACCTGGGGAAATTCCATAGGGTTGATGTACAAACTCTTTACAGCCAGTGCCAGAATTCAACTCTGGACTCCGAATGCACAGAGATGTAATGTAGTATCATACTAATCACTTTGCTACTGTGGCACCCATCACTGCAGTCTGCACTGAAATTTAGGTCTGTGGTTGAACCATTTAGTTAGTCGTGTGGCTTGCAAATCATCATGTAGAACAGTAACAAATTTCTGATAGCAACCAAATATCAGGGCTCACTGGAGTAATTCTCATAGCCTCATTGTTTCTCACTGGAACGGAAAGAACACCATTCTAGTATCTACCATTTCTCAGAGCAGCTCTTTGTTCTCTCCCTTATTTCAGCTTAAACATTTTTTCCTTCATTGCTGTCAATGACTGATATTTGAGACAATTTACAAAAGCCATTCAACCTCTCTCTGGGGTTCAGGAAGCTTGGTAGAAGGGTGGCCTGGGAACTGAAGAAAACCACACAGTCATAGAGGGGATGAGTAAACTCCAGACAGAGAGTGCCTTGAGATCACGATCAAAATGGGACATTGGACCTGTATTATATCTGTTGCATGATTGTGTTGCTTGCTATTTTGATGGTGTCATTTGGATTTTGGTTGGAAGACCCATAGGGGCCCAATGGCTGGTGCCCCATGTCTGCTAATGTGCATCGATACTTGCAGGCTGCCCCAGCACATCCCTGGGTGTTTTGTTGTTAATGAAATGACATATTTCACTATGTTTTGATATACGTGTAATAAATAATTTCTAAACCTGAAATCTGAATTTGGTGTGAAATCAGGTTCGCAGATTTGATGAGTGGGGATAAGAAAGTACTCATTACCAGTATGTAAGTTAACGATTCCTTATGGAACAAGGCAGACCCTAAACACTCAGCCTTCAACTCAGTAAACCCTTCAAATTACACCTGGCTGCAAAGTTATCTAAACTGAGCACCTGAAGTAGCAGGACAAAACAGACACTAAACACGTGCACGGTGTGTGTAAGAGGCAAATACTTAACTAAAGTGTGTGCCCAGGTCCTCTTTACTGCAGCATACCTCCACTGTTTACTGTTTCCATGGCACCCTCAGCTACCTGGTCCATGGTGACCCAGAGAGCAAAAGGGGACGTGGGTTTACATGTGCTAAATTTGAGCTCTACCAGCACCGTGGCATCATCAGCTAAATGGCAAGAGGGACTGCAATGCTTTTTAGAACAGCCAATCGCTAGCGTGGGGAAGCAGCTTATGATGATCAGCCAAGATGGGCGCTTACTGAAACAGAATCAAAGACTCTTGTTGATCAGCAAAAGCCATGATATTGAACCCTATAATTTTCTTGGGTTTATCAACAGGCAAGTTTATTTCCTTGACCCTGTTGACAAATAAAATATACTTCATAACTCCAGGAGGAGGCAAGGGAGGGTGAATTTTATCAGTGACATCAACATAACATACAGTAGGACAGTACTTGTGAAATTACAATAGTCGACCTCATAGCTTCAGTGAGCTGACCTCAAAACTGACCTCCAGTGCTGTCTATGTAGAGCTTGCATATTCTCTCTGTGGCTGGCTGTGTGAGTTATTTTAGTTTACTCCTATTTCCCAAAGTTGTGCAGATTTGTATTTAACTGGTGGCCACAGTAAATTGTCCTAGTATGTAGCATGGTGGAATCCGTGGTTGGTGGGGGGAGACGTGCTGTTTGATGGGAATGTAGAAACAATAGGTTATGGAGAAAATGAATTGTAAATGGAATGACTCTTCGGCAAAAAAAAGTCATGCTGTGTTAAAGTATTGTGGGTTGCAGCATTGCTGGTATTTTCTCCTTCCCAGCTGAGGAAAATTAGACCATGTATTTGTACCTTCAAGATCATTTCATGTCATTTCCAGTACACAAGTGTAAAAGAAAATGAAATAATTGTTACTCCAGCTCCACTGCAATACAAAAAAACAAAAGATAAAGAACACAATAATAATTTTAAACATGCAATAAATATAACTATGTAAGATAGCTTGTATGCATGCATTGATTGTATGTTTATAAAGTAATGCTAGGCACAGGAATGATTCTAAGGTGATGACAAGAAATGATAAAGTAGTGATGGTTGGAGGTGTGGGATGAGTTATTGATGGTGGTGTTGATTAGCTTTACTGCTTGGGTGAAGTAACTGCTTTGAGTCTGATGGTCCTGGTGTGGATGCTACATAGCCTTCTCCCTAATGGGAATGGGACAAACCGCCCATGTGCAAGGTTAATGGCATCCTTCATAATATTACTGGCCCTTTTCCTGAACCTTTCTGTATACAGGTGTCCCCTGCTTTACGAATGTTCACTTTACGCCACTTCATTTTTACAAAGACCTACATTAGTAACCTGTTTTCGCATTACAAAGAGGATTTTCGCTTTTATGAAATTTTTTCCCATATAAATTAATGGTTCTTTGCTTTATGCTATTTCAGTTTAAGGTTTCATAGGAACGCTCTACCTTTGTAAAGGGGGGGGGGGGCAAACACCTGTATATGTCCTTGATGGCTTACGATGGTGATGCATTGGGCAGTTTTCCTGTCCACCACAGTGCAGTTTTCCTACCAAGCGTTGATGTAGCTTATTTGGGTGATCTCTTTTGTGCATCTGTTGATCAATGTGCTTCGTCTAGCACTCTTTAGACTCCTCAGAAAGCTCATTGCTGAGCTTTCCTGAACTGTTGAGGCAGCAGCTTGCTTTTCCCAAAGGGTGAAGCTGATCTCAAGTAATGATGTCCAAGGTTTCTTCTTCAGGTGCGTTTTAAATAATAGTAATAATAATAATAATAATAAAAAAGAATGAATGAATAAATACATCAATAAATAAATAACACGAAATAAAATAAATAAATGAAACATGCATGCCAGTGGCAGTTTACTAGCAGCTCCCAGACTTTGTTCTGTTGGCCTCATGATGAGGCTTTCTATCTCCTTGCTGATGATTAAGTGCCCTCTTGCTGCTCTGTTCACCTTATGACTGAACTCTACATCCTCAATTGTGTTATCACTGGCCAATGGTATCCTGAGATGCCATGATCTAGTTGGTAGTTAACCTCAAATGCAGATCAGCAGAATGCTAACTTTACATGAGGGAAGTTCACGAACATGTACAAGTGTGCACAAGGCAACTTTTGAGTGTTGTTGGCCATCCAGATTGTGGTTATGTTTGTAGAACCTCCAAAACACTTCAGTGTTTCTTTATATTTATTTATCTTGCAAGTTTGGAAACTATATCACTTCCCATTGATGCTTGGTCATGGTTGTGCATTTGTAAAAGCAAGCTAAGAATGAGAACTGGGACCTGGCTCCTGTGGAAGGTCCATAAAGCTATTGATGGTTACTTGTTTCATTAGATGTGATTGCAGAGGTATGCTTTTCCTATTGATTGATGGTTTCATTCATTGGTGGGTTATGCTGATATCCATGTTTATTTTGGCTCTCATTAATATCAACTCACTGTTTAGCTGCAACCTGACATTTGCCATAGTCTTTGTTGGTGCTTGATCACCTAACAATATTTACTAATCCTGGTGATTACTATCACCCCTATTGCTGACTGGCAACTCCTGCAACACCTCTAGTGCCAAACTGTATCAGTCTTGCTTTTCCTTTGGATTCATCAGCTGCTTGGAAAGGGTGAGCCTGCCGCATAGGCAGCAGCTTATTCTCCATATTATACTGCTTTGTCTTCCATATCGACGTATGGACAGCTAGGGTGCAAACTTCAGTGGTAGACTCCAAACAACGGAGGCCACAGACAGATAAGTATCACAGACTTCATTGATGTTATAACCTTTTCTGCTTCATATTTTTCTTTGATTTCTTCCAGGCGTTTGTGAAGGATGTGCATGAAGAAGCTTTGACTGTGGCTTTCGAGAACAAGTAAGTCCTTGTCTGGCAACACATTTCCTGTGTATTAGGTCTGCCTTTAATGGATTGCAAATTCGATTAAATGTAGTAATGAAAGCTGAATGATTGCTTCATTTTTATGCTTTGTTCAGATCACATGTAAAGGTAAGTTTCAGGATAAAAATGAATGTTTCCTGCACCATTTTTAAAAATGTTTTATTTTTGAAGCATTGCTAATGTTGAATGTTTTATCCAAGTCTCAATCTTCAGTGTATAATTAAGATGTTTAGCAATGGTGATTCACTACTGATCCCATTACTAAGCTGATGTCAGCAAATACTTCTACTTCCTGCTATCTATTCAAAGGTTTGTTTTAAGACTGTAAGATCATAGTGTTTAGGAGCAGAATTAGGCCATTTGGCCCATTGAGTCTAGTCTGCCATTTCATCATGGCTGATTCAGTTTTTCTTTCAGCCCCAATCTCCTGCCTTCTCCCTGTATCCCTTCATGTCCTGACCAGTAAAGAATCTATCAGCCTCTGCCTTAAATATACACAGAGACTTGGCTTTCACACCTGCCTGTGACAAAGAATTGCACAGATTCAACACCCTCTGGCTAAAGAAATTCCTGCTCATCTCTGTTCTTACATTCTCCCACCATATTCACATTCACTCTATCGAGACTTTTCACCATTTCAGATTCAGATTCAATGAGATCACATCTCATTTTTCTGAATTCCAATGAATACAACCCCAGAGCCATCAAACGCACTGCATACGACAAGCCATTCAATCCTGGAAATCTTTTTCGTGATTCCTTTTGATCCTTCTCCAGTTTCAGCACATCCTTTCTAAGATAAGGGGCCCTAAACTGCTCACAATACTCCAAGTGAGGTCTCACCAATGCTTTATAAAGTCTCAACATTACATCCTCGCTTTTATATTCTAGTCCTCTTGAAATGAATGCTTATATTACATTTACGCTCTGCACCACAGATTGAACCTGCAAATTAACGTCAAGGGAATCCTGCAGTAAGACTTCCAAGTCCCTTTGTGGCACAGTTTTTAAAAAATTTTCAAAATAGAAAGAAAATATGTAAACTAATTATACTTCCTGACACCATATTCCATCTGCCATTTCATTGTTATTCTCCTAATCTGTCTAAGTCCTTCTGTAGCCTCTCTACTTCAAGACTACCTGCCCTCCACCTACCTTCATATCATCTGCAAACTTTGCAACAAGGTCATCAATTTCATCATCCAAATCATTGACATATGACGTCAAAAGAATCAGTCCCAACACAGATCCCTGTGGAACACCACTAGTCACTGGCAGCCAACCAGAAAACGCTCCCTTTATTACTCTCTTTGCCCCCTGCCAAATTAGTCACTGTTTTATCCATGCTAGAATTTTTCCAGTAATACCATGGGCTTGTAGCTTGTTAAGCAGCCTCTTGTGTGGCACCTTGTCAAAGGCCTTCTGAAAATCCAAGTACACAACATCAACTGATTCGCCTTTGTCTATCCTGCTTGTTATTTTTTCAAGAGTTCCAACAGATTTGTCAAGAAAGATTTTCCATTGAGGAAACCATGCTGACTGTGGCCTAATTTATCATGTGCCTCCAAGTACCCTGAGATCTCATCCTTAATAATTGACTCCAACATCATCCCAACCACTGAGGTCACACTAACTAGCCTATAGTTTCCTTTCTTCCTTCTTGAAGTGTGGAATAACATTTGCAATTTTCCAGTCTTCTGGAAGCATTTCAGATTCTAGTGATTTCTTGAAAGATAATTACTAATACCTCCACAATCTCTTGAGTCATCTCTTTAAGAACCTTCTCTCTAGTTATGGTAACTTCATATATTTCATGACCCCTGACATCTGGCACATCCTTCATACTGCTAGAGTCTTCCATAGCGAACACAGATGCAAAATACATTTCCTTGTCCCCTCCCATCGCTACCTCTCCACCACCATTTTCCAGTGGTCCAATATCCACTCTCACTTCTCTTTTACACTTCATATAGCTGAAGAAACTTTTGGTATCCTCTTTGTTATCACAGTATATATACAGAAAACAATTCTGAGGTTTGTCTTCGCTAGGTAACCATAAAACACAAAACCTTGGAAGATGTTGAAAGAAAGACATCAATTCTTCCCCCCCCCAAAAAAAAACAAACACAAACACACACACATGCATGCAAAATGCAAGTACCTCCAACTACTTCCTTGCACAAAAACTAACATATCACCCAGACCCCCAGCCTGCCAATCAGCAACAAGAATGGGCGAGAACATGAAAAATAACTTAAGTCTAAAAGAGGCCAATATGAACTACAGTCCAATCCATTAATGTCAGTTTCAATAACATTTCCGTGAACATTGGGACCCAACGGCCCCTACGTGAACCACTCGCTCTCCTCAGTATTTCCCTCACTCAGTGGCTACTTTATTCCTACCTCCTGTACCTTATAAATTGAGTGCATGGTTGAGGTCTTCTGCAACTGTAGCCCATCTACTTCAAGGTTTGACGTGGAGTCCATTCAGAGATGCTCTTCTGCACACCACAGTTGTAACACACAGTTCTTTGAGTTACGGTCACCGTCCTGCCAGCTTGAACCAGTCTGGTCATTCTTTGAACTCTCTCATTAAGAATGTGTTTTCCCGTACAGCACCGTCCACTCACTGGGCTTTTTTTTTTTTTTTTTTTTTTTTTTTTTTTTTTTTGCACCATTCTCTCTAAACTCAAGACTACTGTGTGTGAAAATCCCTGGAGATCAGTAGTTTCTGAGATACTCAAACCACTCTGTCTGACATTAACAATCATTCCACAGTCAAAGTCACTTAGATCACATTTCTTCCCCATTCTGATGCTTGATCTGAACAACAACTGACCCTCTTGACTGTGTTTGCATTTTTTTATGCACTGAGTTGCTGCCACATGATTGGCTGATTAAGTATTTGCATTAACAAGCAGGTGTACCTAATAAATTGTCCAGTAAATGGATGTTTTTCTCAAAATATTTTTCAGAGGGCAAGGGCTAGGTTGGTGGGAGAGGGATGTTCAGTGACTAACTATAATCTTGAGAGAACTTGAAATGGAAAAAAAATGTATGAGTTACTTAGCTATTCATAATGCGTCTGGAGAAGCAGTGAATGGTCAGAGATTGTCATTAGAAATAAATAGGTCTGTGCTTTGATGAAAGGTCATCTCGAAATGTTAATTCCTTTTTCTCCACCGATGCAGTCAGATTATTTCCAGCATTTACTGTTTCTATTTCAGATATCCAATTGTTGCAGTTATTTTGCTTTCAGACTCTGTATGATCAGGAACTTGTTCTGAAGTTTTTTAGTGTCGCAACTGGATCATTCAGAGTCCCATGGAATGCCTTTAAGATGAACCATCTGTAAACTTGGAAGTCCTCTGTTTATCTAAAGCAAGGGTTCCCAATCTTTTTTATGCCATGCACTCCTACAACTTACCAAGGGGTCTGTGTTCATATTCATGAGTACAAATATCTGATTAGCCAATTATGTGGCAGTAGCTCAATGCATAAAATCATGCAGACATAGTTAAGAGGTTGTTGTTCAAACCAATCATCAAAATGGGAGAAATGTGATCTTAGTGACTTTGACTGTGAAATGATTGTTGGTACCAGATAAGGTGGTTTGAGAATCTCTGAAATTGCTGATCTCCTCGGATTTTCATACACAACAGTCTCTGGAGTTTACAGAAATTGGCAAAAAAAATTCCAGTGAGTGGCAGTTCTGTAAATACAAACACCTTGTTGATGAGAGAGGTCAGCGGTGAATGGCCAGACTGGTTCAAACTGACAAGAAGGCGATAGTAACTCAAATAACCACATATTGCCACAGTGATGTGCAGAAGAGCATGTCTGAATGCACAACATGTCAAAACTTGAAGTGGATGGGCTACAGCAGCAGAAGACCACAAACAAACACATAGTGGCCAGTTTATTAGGTATAGGAGGTTACTAGTAATGTGGCCATGACCTTCTCTTCAAGTATCTTTTCTAATGCGATATGAGGCTTAACGAAGTACAGTTTCTTTTCAAGAAAAGCCACCAATAAAAATGTTTATTAGTAACCAGATGTGAAATTAAGGTCATCACCTGATTTAACAAGGAACAGTCTGTATGCAGCATGTAATTGTGTTATGGAAGACCAAGTAATAGAGAAGTATAACATAAATATTTTTATCTGATGTTAGGATGTAAATGACAACAACAATAAAGAAAATTATTGCTCTTCTCTATTTCCATGTCAGCTGAATAGTGTGGAGCTGTAGCATTATACTTGGAGATGTAATTTTCCCCATACAAGCCTTCGTATGCTATTGCAGCCTTCTCAACTGCCCACATCGGTTGTCCATCAAGATGGTCAGAATACACCAAGCAATTCCAAGTTCATGGCTCCCAATAGGAAAGTCTGGGGTGAACAAATGTTGTCTAATGATCACTGTATTTAGTTTGAATGAAAGCTAAGTAGGATATGAAGGTGCAATATGATGGATATCAGTTCAGTTTTTCACCCTGTCTTTGCTAGATTATGGTTTCCGAATAATCTCTGAGTCGCTAGAACCATCCTTTGTTGATTTTGGTATTGCTGCCATATTTCTTGTGCAATCTATCTGCAGCATGAATTTTCTCTGCAAGAGCCAAGGCGATGATACCCAGACCTGATGAGGGTCTCAGCCTAAAATGTCAGCTGTTGATTTCCCTGACCCGAGTTCCTCCAGCATTTTGGGTGTGTTGATGGAAAGTACTTTTAATTGTTAGGCCTTTTCTGGTCCTAGTTTGGAAATCAAGAGTTGAAGTGGGGCAAATTGAGCAGAGTCTGATTGTTTTGTCGAGCAGTGGTCCCCAACCACCGAGCCGCGAAGCGTGTGCTACTGGGCCGTGAGGAAACGATATGATTTGGGGATATGAAATGATACGAGTCAGCTGCACCTTTCTTCATTCTCTGTCACACCCATTGTTGAACTTGAACGCACGCGAGATCATTATGTATACGAAGTCATTACCCACGCGAGATCATCAGTCGCCTAAACCCAGTGATACCCTAGCGCCAGGGACCACTGGTTAGCCTCAGATAACCGGCCGCCTCACGTGTCCAGCGAGAAGTGCCGTTGCTACTAGCCTGGAGCGCGGACAGATGGGCGCCGCCTCTAAACCTGTTCAGAACACGGAATGTTTGTGGGGAACCTGGTGCTAAAATATTCGCAGATGACCTAATTCGGGCTCATGGTTTCTTAAGTAGCAGAACAGCTACCTTACTGTGATCTATTGAAGGTCATCCCTTGAGCCAAACTTTTGTCAGCTGATAGATCCTACCTACCTACAAAGTGGGGGGCGGGCACACGCCCTGTCTCACTCCTCGGTCGCTCTCTCTGGACTGTGACCACTGCAGCCCCAGTATGTGGACCTCCGGCCCTTACCTTGCCCTCTCATTGGTCTGGTGCAATTATTTTATATGTTCACACGAGAAAAATATGCGCTGTGTGTTTAAGATCCAAAGGTTACTTAAAATGTTATGATGTATTTACTTATAAGTGAGTTATAATTGATTTGTCACTATATTCATGCGAGGAAAATATGTGCTGTGTGTTTAATATTAAATTCGTTAGGTAAACCCTTTTAGAAACGAAATTGAGTGTATTAGCCACTTATAAGTGACTTATAGTTGATTTATCACTTGTAATAAATGTATATATGTCCTATATTCCGATCATGATTGACACCCCCTCTCTCCGCAACCCCCCCCCCGGTTGGCCGGTCCGCAAGAATATTGTCAATATTAAACAGGTCCATGGTGCAGAAAAGATTGGTGACCCCTGTTGTAGAGAAAATATGATACTGAGTTCTGAATCCAATCTTACAACAAGAAGCCCTTCTATCAAATGATAAAATAGTACAAGACAGCACTTAAGCATTAAGAATTGTGAGCACTATGCAGCTACATCAGTGAGGTTGATGAGTTACGATTAAATACAGGACTTGGAGAAATATTACGGAAAATTGTGGGGGATGGCAATGTAACATAATAGTTAACATAACACTATTGCAGCACCAGCGACCCAGGTCTAATTACACCGCTATCTGTAAGGAGTTTGTACATTCTTCCCTGACCCATGTGTGTTTTCTCTTGCAGATTACTGACATACTCTGCCCTATCCTTGTCAATTATCTCAAAACATTTAAACAAATTTATGAGGCAAAACCCCACATAAATATGAGTGCTGACATCCCCTAATATGTCCATGTTATGTTTTTTTTCCCAAATGCAGGCAAATTATATCTAAGGATATTCTGTAATTTCTGAACCACTGTTGTAAGGCTCACCAGCCTATAATTTATTAATTTGTCCTTGTCGTTCTTAAAGGGTAACATATTGCTTTTATTAATGTTTAATTCTTTAAATCAACTCTTTCAAATTCTGTTTTCAGCTGGCAGCCTGAAAGACAGATTCCTTTCCATGATGTACGATTTCCACCACCAGCAGATTATCATAAAGATATTAACGAAGGTGATGATGTTGAGGTATGTGATTACCTGTGAAAGTAGTGTGTGATATAGTGTTCTAACTACTGTAAGTTACTGTAAGGTGAATTCACTGAAGTACTTCATTCTAATGAAAGGTGATTGACCTGAAAAGTTACCCGTTTCTTTGTACAGATACTGACTGACCTAAATATGTCTGGCAATTTCTGTATTTAGTTCACATTTCCGGTTTACACATTTTTAAATGAAGTGTAGTTAATGGATATAAAATCTAATCAAGCACTTGAGACTAAATTAGTTAACATTTTTATTTAAAAACTGCATTTTAATTAATTTTGGGATACTCTTATCAGAGTCAGAGCTACACAATATGGAAGCAGTTCCTTTAGCCCAATTGGTCAGTGCCGACCAAAATGCTACATCTAAGCTCAAACATGAGGAAATCTGCAGATGCTGGAAATTCAAACAACACACACAAAATGCTGGTGGAACACAGCAGGCCAGGCAGCATCTATAGGGAGAAGCGCTGTCGACTTTTCGGGCCGAGACCTAAGCTCATCCCATTTGCCAGCACTTGGTCCATATCCTTCTAAAAGGCTAGATTCTAGATGTCCTGACGAAGGGTCTCAGCCCGAAACATTGACAGTGCTTCTCCCTTATAGATGCTGCCTGGTCTGCTGTGTTCCACTAACATTTTGTGTGCGTTGTTTGAATTTCCAGCATCTGCAGATTTCCTTGTGTTTGTAGATTCTAGTTGTTTCCTTGTAACTGCCCAACTGTCCTTTAAAGGTGGTTATTGTACCTCTCTCTCTGCCACTTAGTCTGGCAGCTCCTTCCATGTACATACTTCCCTAAAAGAAAGTTTCCCCTAAAGTTCCAATTAAATCTTTCCCCTCTCACTTATTGAGCAAAGGCAAAAGATTTACATCAGCAAGGCTTAGAAGATTATAGCCAAAACTTCTATTTCAGTATTCTGGTTTTCTGACTTAGAATAAAAAAGGTAACATTTATTCCAGAAGCTGCCATTTCAAACTTGTACTTCATGACAAACATTTTGGTATTAAGTTGATCTCTTAAAGAAAAAAATCAGTTTCTTAAAAAATTGCAATAACCTGCATTACATACTCAATCTGCCTTGCAAAAATTGCATCATATGACGTGGGATGATAGTGATTTGGTTTGTACCTATGTTTTACAGACTCTGCAAATGGGAATATTTGTTGCAATACTATTTCCCTTCTCTATGCCCTTTATTCCATTTTTAAAAATGTATCCTTCTCAGCCTCAGTACCACTTAGCTGAAAGCAGGTTTTAATGGTCTCCATGCATGGTGAGAGAAAAAAAACTCCTTTGCACTTCTCTTGCAGTTAATCTAAAGTCAAAGCTTCACTGTTAATTAACAAACTTTTCTCACAGTTTTGCAGGGTAGGTGGTGTGGAAATTGTTGAAACTCTTAACAGTTGTATGATTTTTTTTCAATCTTTGCATGATTGTAAAGTTTTTGTGCTTGGAACTCCATCAGAATGATTCTAATTTAGGCACTCCTGAATGTGAAGGGCTGCCAGAGGTTTTCTATTCCTCTAGTAGCAGAACTTCTCTGCCTTAAATCAACTCCAAAAAGAATTACCTTTTCTCTCAATATTCCTACCCTCATATTGAACAGTGTGATTAAGGAAAAGTGATTGGGAACAAAAAAAATCAGGAGGTTCAATATAAAAGTTCAGAATGGGGAATAATAGAAGAATGGGTGGAGAAGAGAAAAATTAGGATAAAAGTGAAATATTACCAAATGTACAGTAATTTTGTTTAGTATCTATTAGCACATTAATAGTCTTTTTATGCCATGTGGGAACAGAAAACTTTAATTAAAATCAGCTTTAGTGTTGGCAAAAAAAATTGAAACAAACATTTGAGAAATGCATTTTGTGTTTGTCTTTTAATTAACTTTTTATTTCTAGTTTTTTTTTGTATTTTACTGAAACATATTTTCCCCATTTCCCACATTTGATATATTTTGCACCTGTTTATTTATATACAGTGCCTATAAAAAATTATCACTTCCTTCCCCCCGCCCCAGAAGTTTTCATGTTTCATTGTTTTACAACATTGAATCACAGTGGATTTAATTTGACCTTTTTGACGCTGATCAACAATAAAGACTCTTCATGTCAAAGTGAAAACAAATTTCTACACATTGGTCTAAATTTATTATAATTATTAACACAAAATAATTGCATTATTACTCACCCCCTTCAAGTCAGTATTTAGTAGATGCATCTATAGCAGCAATTACGGCCTTGAGTCTGTGGATAGGTCTCTATCAGCTTTGCACATCTGGACACTTAAATTTTTCCCCGTTCCTCTTTACAAACTTGCTCAAACTCTGTCAACTTGTGTAGGGATTGTGAGTGAACAGCCCTTTTCAAGTCCGTGCACAAATTCTCAATTGGATTGAGGTCTGGACTCTTGACTTGGCCATTCCAGGACGTTAACTTGGTTTTTAAGCCATTCCTTTGTAACTTTGGCTTTATGCTTGGGGTTCAGTGTCTTGCTGGAAAAGAAATCTCTCAAGTAGCAGTTCTCTTGCAAACTAGATCAGGATTTCCGTAAGGACATTCCCATATTTTGCTGTATTCATTCTACCCTCTACCTTCACAAGCCTTCCAGGGCCTGCTGTAGTGAAGCATCCTCACAGCTTGATGAAGCCACCACTATGCTTTATGGTGGGGATGGTGTGTTTTTGATGATGTGCAATGTTTGGTTTACGCTAAACGTAGAGTTTAGTCTGATGGCCAAAAACACAGGACAATTTACAATGACCAGTTAATCTACTAACCAGTATGTCTTTGGACTCTGGGAAGAAACCAGAGTCCCCAGAGGAAACCCATGTGACTCATAGGACTCATTTGAATCGGGAGCAAGTTACAGCTTGTGATTCAGCTGGGAGCTCAGAGAATTCGACCGTGTAGGTAGGATTTAAGCCTACCTGGTCAATACCTGTGGAGGAGGGGGAACTGCGCAGGCGCGAGCGACGTCAGCGTCGAGCGCGCACTTTAAAAGGCAGGACTTCTTGTCAGAGCGGGCAGCGCCGAGCGGGCAGCGGAGTCCGTGGAAGCAGAGTCCTGGGCTTTGGCTAAGGGGGCTTCGGCGTAAGGGGACTTCAGTAAGGCTGTGTGATTGCTCGCTGAGGGGAAGAAGGTAAGGTCGCTAGGTGCTTTTTAGACATTCTATTAGTTCAGGTATGGGGGAGACAGTCAGAGCAGTGGTGTGCTCCGTATGCAGTATGTGGGAAGTCAGGGTCAACACAGTTGTCCCTGATGACCACACCTGCAAGAGGTGCGTCCAGCTGCAGCTCCTATCAGCCCGAGTTAGGGAGTTGGAGCTGGAGCTGGATGAACTACGGATCATTCGGGAGGCAGAGGCAGAGATAGATAGGAGTTATCAGGAGGTAGTCACACCAAAGAACCAAGATTTAGGCAGATGGGTGACGGTCCAGAGAGGCAGGGGGAGCAGGCAGAGAGAGCAGAGCACCCCTGCGGCCATTCCCATTAACAATAAGTATACCGTACTGGATACTGTTGATGGGGATGACCTACCAGGAATGAGTTGCAGTGGTTCTGCCTCTGGCACAGAGGTTGAACCCTCAACTAGAAAGGGGAGGAGGGAAGAGAAGAGAGCGATAGTTTTAGGGGATTCTATAGTTAGGGGGGCAGATAGGAGATTTTGGGGGGCAGATCGGGAGTCTCGGATGGTATGTTGCCTCCCTGGTGCCAGGGTCCGGGACATCTCAGATCGGGTGCAGGCTATTCTTGAGAACGAGGGCATGAACCCAGATGTAGTGGTCCATGTAGGGACCAACGATGTAGGTAAGGTGAGTGAGGGGGTCCTGCTTAGAGAGTTCAGGGAGTTAGGAGTGAAGCTGAAAGGCAGGACCTCCAGGTTGACAATCTCGGGATTGCTACCTGTGCCACGTGCGAGTGAAGCGAAGAATAGAATGATTATGCACATTAATACGAGGCTGAGAACATGGTGCAGGAAGGAAGGGTTCAGGTTTTTGGATAATTGGTCTTTGTTCCAGGGACATTGGGATCTGTTTCAAAGGGACGGTCTACATCTGAACCGGAGGGGTACTAGCATTCTTGCAGGAGTGTTTGCCAGTGCTGCTCCGGGGGGTTTAAACTAGATGTGCAGGGGGCAGGGATCCAGATCCAGAGGGTTGGTCAGAAGGAGCATGGGATTAAATGTGTAGAAGGTTTGGGTAATCTTGAGAAGGTCATCAAAATTCAGGGTGCATTTAGCCCGGTGGAAGTTCAAGGAGCTGGGTTAGGTACAGTAGACAGTCTTTTAAGCAAAGAGAGGAGGAATGGGCTAAGAATTCTATACTTGAATGCACGTAGTGTCAGAAATAAGGCAGATGAGCTTGAAGCTCAGATGAAAATGGGGAACTACGATATTGTTAGGATAATGGAGACATGGCTGCAAGGGGATCAGGCCTGGGAATTGAGTGTACCAGGGTATACATGCTATCGTAGAGACAGAAATATGGGAAGAGGGGGTGGGGTGGCCCTGTTGGTAGGGAATGAGATTCAGTCCTTAGCAAGAGGTGACTTGGGAACAGGGGAAGTAGAGTCTGTGTGGATTGAGCTGAGGAACAGCAAGGGTAAAAAGACCCTAATGGGTGTTGTGTACAGGCCCCCAAACAGTAGCGTGGATATTGGGTACAAGTTGATTAGGGAGTTAACATTGGCATGTGCTAAAGGTAATGTAGTCGTTATGGGAGATTTCAACATGCAGGTGAACTGGGAGAATCAGGTAGGTGCTGGACCCCAGGATAGGGAGTTTGTGGAGTATCTAAGGGATGTATTTTTGGAACAGCTTGTGCTTGAGCCAACCAGGAACGAGGCTATTTTGGACTTGGTGATGTGTAATGAACAGGAATTGATAAGTGATCTTGAAGAAAAGGAGCCATTAGGAAGTAGTGATCATAACATGATAAGTTTTTATCTACAATTTGAGAGGGATAAGGGCAGATCAGAGGTGTCAGTGTTGCAATTAAATAAAGGAGACTACGGAGCCATGAGGGAAGAGCTGGCCAAAGTTAAGTGGGCGGATGCCCTGGCAGGAAAGACAGTGGATCAGCAGTGGCAGATATTCTTGGGCATAATACAAAAGATGCAAAGGCAGTTCATTCCAATGAGAAGGAAGGATTTAAAGAGGGGGAAGGGGCCACAGTGGTTGACAAAGGAAGTCAGAGATTGTATAGCATTAAAGAAAAAGAAGTATGACAGGGCTAAGATGAGTGGGAATACAGATGATTGGGAAAGTTTTAAGGAGCAGCAGATCTTAACTAAAAAAGCAATACGGAGAGAAAAAATCAGGTATGAGCTCAGTCTAGCCAGGAATATAAAAAGGGATAGCAAAAGCTTTTTTAGCTATGTGAAGAGAAAGAAGATAGTTAAGAACAATGTTGGCCCCTTGAAGAATGAATTGGGAGAAATTGTTATGGGAAACAGGGAAATGGCAACAGAATTTAATGCGTACTTTAGATCTGTCTTCACCAGGGAGGACACAAGCAATCTCCCAGATGTATGGATGGGCCAGGGTCATAAGATATCAGAGGAATTGAGACAGATTGACATTAGGAAAGAAACTGTGATGAGTAGACTGGTAGGACTGAAGGCTAATAAATCCCCGGGTCCAGATGGTCTGCATCCGAGGGTTCTAAAAGAGGTGGCTCAGGAAATTGCGGATGCATTGGTAATCATTTTCCAATGTTCCTTAGATTCAGGATCAGTTCCTGAAGGTTGGAGAGTGGCTAATGTTATCCCACTTTTCAAGAAGGGAGGGAAGGAGAAAACGGAGAACTATCGCCCTGTTAGCCTAACGTCAGTCGTGGGGAAGATGCTTGAGTCCATTATTAAGGACGAAATAGTGGCACATCTAGATGGCAGAAATAGGATTAGGCCGAGCCAGCATGGATTTACCAAGGGCAAATCATGTTGACTAATCTGTTGGAGTTTTTTGAGGGTGTAACAAGGATGTTAGACGAGGGTAAGCCAGTGGATGTTGTATACCTAGATTTTCAGAAGGCCTTCGATAAGGTGCCACATAGGAGATTGGTGAGTAAAATCAGAGCTCATGGCATTGGGGGCAGGGTTTCAACATGGATAGAAAACTGGTTGGCAGATAGAAAGCAAAGGGTAGCAGTGAATGGGTGTTTCTCGGACTGGCTGGAGGTGACTAGTGGGGTACCACAGGGCTCTGTATTGGGACCACAGCTCTTTACGATTTATGTCAATGATTTAGATGAGGGCATTGAAAACTATATCAGCAAGTTTGCTGACGATACTAAACTGGGTGGCAGTGTGACATGCGAAGAGGACGTTAGGAGAATACAGGGAGACTTGGATAGGCTGGGTGAGTGGGCAGATACTTGGCAGATGTCATTCAATGTGAATAAATGTGAAGTTATCCACTTTGGAAGCAGGAACAAGAGGGCAGAGTATTGTCTGAACGGAGTAGAGTTAGGTAAGGGAGAAATGCAAAGAGACCTAGGAGTCCTAGTTCACCAGTCAATGAAGGTGAATGAGCAAGTGCAACAGGCAGTGAAGAGGGCAAATGGAATGTTGGCCTTTGTTACAAGGGGAATTGAATACAAGAGCAAGGATGTCCTTTTGCATTTGTACAGGGCCCTGGTGAGACCACACCTGGAATATTGTGTACAGTTTTGGTCTCCAGGTTTAAGGAAGGACATTCTGGCAGTTGAGGAAGTGCAGCGTAGATTCACTAGGTTGATTCCTGGGATGGCAGGGCTGTCTTACGCAGAGAGATTGGAGAGATTGGGCTTGTACACGCTGGAATTGAGGAGATTGAGAGGGGATCTGATTGAAACGTTTAAGATAATTAAAGGATTTGATAGGATTGAGGCAGGAAATTTGTTCCATATGTTGGGAGAGTCCAGTACCGGAGGGCATGGATTGAGAATAAGAGGTCAGTTATTTAAAACAGAGTTGAGGAAGAGCTTCTTCTCTCAGAGAGTTGTGCAGGTGTGGAATGCACTACCTCGGAAGACGGTGGAGGCCAATTCTCTGGATGCTTTCAAGAAGGAGCTAGATAGATATCTGATGGATAGGGGAATCAAGGGATATGGGGACAAGGCAGGGACTGGGTATTGATAGTGAATGATCAGCCATGATCTCAGAATGGCAGTGCAGACTCGAGGGGCCGAATGGTCTACTTCTGCACCTATTGTCTATTGAAAGACATACAAACTTACTTACAGATGACTTTGGATTGAATTCTGAACTCGGACACTTGTTGTAATAGTTGTAATAGCAGTTTGCTAAATGCTACATTGCTGTTGCTAGAGTTTTACTATATTAAAAAATCTTGACCATCCCAAAGAAGCCTAAATATTGAGTCTTTTCCCTGAATTAATTTCCAGGACTTGTTGGATGTAATTTTCATATTATTGATTTAAAAAAAAGCAGAGGCAAGAGACTTGAAAAGGATATAATTGACTGATTTCATTCAGATTTTTGCAGTTTAAATTTAATTATGCAGGGTGCAAATGATATTTGAATATCTCCCCCTTCAACTTATCACAATGTGTGATTGATAATTTTATCATTTTTGTTGTTTACATAACCTTTGGAAGTTTTCCTTTCAAATGGATCCAAAGTTGGTTTACTTGTAGTAGCTAACTACAAATCCACTAATTCTAAGTTAAACCATATCTAAATCTTTGGACAACTGGAATAAAGGTTTTTTTAAATTTTTCTGGCTAACATCAGCCATTTTATTTATGCATGAAGATATTCTGAGTCACTGGTATTACAGCTCGGAGTGTCAGAGTTCAATTCCCGCATTCTCAGTAAAAAAGTTTGTACATATGTCTCGTGTGTGTTGGTTTCCTTTGGGTACTCCAGTTTCCTCCCACAGTCCAAAGATGTTCACATTTGTAGATTAATTGCTCATTGTAAGTTGTCCTGTGATTAGGCCAGGTTAACCAGGTGGGTTGCTGGGTGATCTGGCTCGTTGGGCTTCCACGCTTATTCTCTAAATGAAATAAATAAAATACCTTGCTGCAGTTTTGAAGGGCTGCATGGTGTAAAATTTTTATTAGGGAGATGAACCAGTGTATCATCTAAGGAAGAAAGCAGTAGAATTTCTACTACACAAAAAAGTCTGCAGATGCTGGAAAGCCAAAGTAACACACACACAACACTGGAGGAACTCCGCAGGTCAGACAGCATCAAATGAAAGAGTAAACAGCTAACATTTCGGGCCAAGACCCTTCTTCAGGATCTTTTACAAATACTGGACAAGATAATGTTTGTTTTCTTTGGTAAGGACTTTATATTCAGTATCTTCAGTTTGCAGGTTGGTCTAGGGATAAAGCTCTTGCTGTGTGGACAAATGTCTTAACTTCCATAGAATTGCTACCGTACCATTGAAAATTTGTTCTACATCAGTTCTATTTGTGATTGTGGAAAACTAGTCCAGTATATTACTTACGGCACATTCTCTTTCTTTGAAGAACTTAGTTAAATCTGTTGAGTTTGTAAAAGAACAAAATAGCTTCTGTTGACATTTTCCCATTGCTAATTCATGGAGTCAGTCAGCACAGAAGGAGATCAGTTGACACATTGTACCTTTTTCAGCTTAGTCTAACCAATCAGTTGTTTTCCCATAGCCGTATAAATCTTTCTTTTAAAACTACTTGATTTGTAGCTTTTTTTTAAGTTATGTTACACACCTTTGAATTTTAATTTGCAGCTGTTGAGTTACTATTTCAGTACCTAAATTATGCTACCCTTGGTACCTGGATTGTATCCAAATGAATATTTAAACATTCCAGAATCATCTAACAAACTGAAAAATAGATGTGTGCTTAATTACATTAAACTGGTAACTGTAATCATGTAACATTTTATCAGTATTTAAGACTACTTAAATGCTTGTAAAAATCTGATGGTTTTATATATATATATATATATTTATATGGTGCTGGTAGTAAATACCCATTGAATATGCAGAATGTAGATCTAAGCAAATGAATAGGGCAGTTGAACTATGTTTAAAGAAAGGCATCCATCTGCAGAATGTTTTATTTCCATTCACTACAAAACTGCAAAATAAAATAAATAAATCATACACTCAGTGGTCACTATTCAGTATTTTCTATACCTAATAAAGTGACCACTGAGTGTATGTTTGTGATCATTCACTTAAAGATTTGCCATGCTGTGCATTCAGAGTAGCTGTTCTGCACATCACTATTGTAATGCATGGTTATTTTAATTGCTTTCGCCTTTCTATCAGCTCGAACTAGTCTGGCCATTTTCCTCTAACTTCATTTTTGCCCACAGAAGTACCACACTCTGGATGTTTTTTTTCCCCCCACACCATTCTCAGTAAACTCCAGAGATCCCAGAAGACTTCTGAGATACTCAAACCATCAACAATTATTCCACTATCAAAGTCACTTAGATTGCATTTCTCCCAATTTTGATGATTGGTCTGAACAACAACAGAACCTCTTGACCATGTCTGCATGCTTTTCTGCATTGAATTAATGCCACATAATTGGCTGATTAGGTATTTGCATTCATGAACAGGTGTATCTAATAAAGTGGCCAGTGAGTGTATTTTTTACATTTGTTTGTGTTTTGCTGAACTTTTCTGTCTAAAAGTAGTACTTTTTAAATTTTCCTAGGTCTATTCTCGAGCAAATGAGAAAGAACCTTGTGGCTGGTGGTTGGCCAAAGTTAGAATGATGAAGGGTGAGGTAAGCTATTTTGCATATAAAATTCCAAGTTCCGTTTTGATGGATAATACATTAATGTTACTGGTCAGTGTTGAGTTTTTTTTTACAGATTGCAGCATTATTTGATGATACTGCATCATAAATTATCTGCAGATTTGCATATTCTAAGTTACTTATTCCTATTTTAAATAAACCTGTTCTCATCCTACACATTTGGCATAGTATCATGTAATGAAATAAAGTGTACAGAATCAGAATCGGGTTTATTATCACTGATATAGGTTGATTCAAATTTGTTTTGTGGCAGCAGTACACTAAATACATAAAGTTCTGGTAATTTACATTAAGAAATAGAAAGTTCAGTAGTGCAGAAAGAGAGCAAAATAATGGTGGTAATTGTCATGGATTCAAGGACCTTTCAGAAAACTGATGGCGGAGAAGCTGGCCCTAAAATGTTCAGTGTGCATCTTCAAGTTCCCGTGTCTCATCTCTGATGATTGTAATAAGAGTGTGGGGGGCCCTTGTGATGGATGCCCCCTTCTTGAGGCCTGGCCTTTTGAAGATATTTTCAATGATGGAGAGATTAGTGCCTGTCATAGAGCTGTCTGAATTTACAACACACTCATCTTTTTCCAATTCTACGCAATGGAGCCTCAGTGCCAAGCAGCATAAGAAGATGGCACCAGCTACGACGTTGCAGACAGCTCACAAAACTACTAGATACGCTTCTGCTTCTAGATATGCTTTTTCAGAACTGTGATTGATTGCAGCCTATAATTTCCCTTTTAACTACCTGGCCCTTCACTTATGTTCATATCACCTGCAAATTTATTGATTCACAAAGCTATCAATTCCTTCATCCAAATCATTGAAGTATAATTTATCAAGAAGTGGCCTTTCTCCATTCAATGGGTTTCAATGAGATCACCCCTCATATATCTGAATTTTAATGAATACAGGCCCAGAGCCATCAAACGCTCTTCATATGACAAGCCATTCAGTGGCTTTATCATTTTCTGGAATCTCCTGTGAATCCTTTCCAGATTCAGTACAGGTGTCCCCCACTTTACAAGACTTACGCTTTTATGAAAAAATTTCCCATATAAATTAATGGTTCTTCGCTTTACGCCATTTTTGGCTGAAGAAAGGTTTCATAGGAATGCTCTACCTTTGTAAAGCACGCCATTTTTGGCTGAAGAAAGGTTTCATAGGAATGCTCTACCTTTGTAAAGGTGGGGGTACATCCTTTCTAAGATAAGGGTCCCAAAACTGCTCACAATACTCGCAATTGAGGCCTCACCTCACAACTTTATAAAGTTTCAACATTGCATCCTTGCTTTTATATTCTAGTCATCTTGAAGTGAATGCTAATGTTGCATTTACCTTCCTCACCACAGATTCAAACCTGCAATTTATTTTTTAGGGAATCCTGCACAAGGACTCCCAAGTACCTTTGCACGTCAGTTTTTTTATTAAATTTTCTCTCCATTTAGAAAATTGTTCAGCCTTTCTTCTACCAAAATGTATGATACACTATCTGACACTGTTTTCCATCTGCCATTTCTTTGCCCATTCTTAGAATCTGTCAAAGTCCTTCTGTAGCCTACTTCCTCAAAACTACCCCTACCCCTCCGCTTATCTTCATATCACCTGGAAACCTTTCAACAAAGCTATCAATTCCATCATCCAAGTCATTCACGTATAATGTAAAAAATATAATATAGTTATATAAAAATATGATATAGTCCCAAATATTATATACCGTAAATTCCGGACTATAAGCCGCTACTTTTTTCCCACGCTTTTAACACTGCGGCCTATACTACGGTGCGGCTAATGCATTTTTTTTTTCATGCTGCCAAAAACATTTTGCCTCTTAACAGTTGACCAATAAAATTGATGAGTAGTTCACAGAGGTCCATTGAAATTGTACGATAAATCAAGCGCACTTTCACAATTAAATTATTGTAAATCAGTCATTTGTACTCGCCCTCATCAACATGGAAAACACTCGAAGAAAAGCATATGATGCAGCTTTTAAGTTAAAGGCGATCAATCTGGCGGTTGAAGAAGGAAATCGAGCTGCTGCACATAATCTTGGCATAAATGAATCGATGTTGAGACGGTGGAGACGCCAGCGTGAAGAACTGAGTCAATGCAAAAAGATGACAAAAGCTTTCAGAGGTAATCATAGCAGATGGCCCGAACTTGAAAACTTTCTTGAAGACTGGGTTAACACACAGAGAGCAGGCGGCCGCGGTGTTTCCACCGTGCAGATCAGACTGAAGGCTAAAGCAATCGCCACCAAAATGAAAATCGAAGATTTTAGAGGTGGGCCATCGTGGTGTTTTAGATTTATGAGACGAAAAGGCCTGTCCATCAGGGTACGCACGACTCTGTGTCAGCAGCTCCCTCCTGACCACGAGGAAAAGCTTGCTAACTTACGCACATTCACTCAAACAAAGATAGCGGAGAATTCCATCGGGCCAGATGAAATCATAAATATGGATGAAGTACCTTTGACGTTTGACCTGCCTCTCACTCGGACTGTTAATAAAAAAGTTGACTCGTCCATCACACTGAAAACAAGTGGCCATGAGAGAATGCATTTTGCTTGTGTTCTGAGCTGCACAGCATCCGGACTAAAGCTTCCACCGATGGTGATTTTTAAGCGGCGGACAATGAAAGTTCAGTGAAAGCTGCCATCAAGAGTACAAATTCAATTCCAGCTGTGATTCCTGGGGGCACCACGAAGTATTTGCAGCCGCTGGACATCAGCGTGAACCGGGCATTTAAAGTGGCGCTGCGCGTTGAGTGGGAGGCTTGGATGACGAGCGACGAGAAATCCTTTACCAAAACAGGACGCATGCGAAGAGCATCTTTAACTCAAGTCTGCCAGTGGATCCTAAATGCGAGGAGCCGTGTCCCAACATCCACCATCACCAACGGGTTTCGAAAGGCTGGACTGCTGCGTGATGAAGAGGACCGCGTGCGCTCAAGTGAGAGCGACAGCAAAGAGACTGAAGTGAGTGACGAGATCCTGAGGTTATTCAATTCGGACACTGAAGAAGAGGACTTTGATGGTTTTAGTGCGCAGGAGGAAGATGAAGAAGGTGATCAATAACTTTTCCTGGTAGGCTGCAGTATATATATTTTTTTTACCAGTCGTTAGGAGATATTGGAATGTTGTTTGTGCACTGTTCGGTAAAAAAGTATACGCAACATAATTTGTGTGTTACCGATACGCAAGTATATTTAAAAGTAGCTGTGTTACAGGCACTGTTCGAAAAAAAGCATTTGCAATATATATTTGTTTCTGTTACCATACGGATTTAATTAAAAGTTAAAAAATCCTCACATGTAATATCTTTCTGTGTAAATATCTCATATTACAACATGGGACACCTGCGGCTTAAAATCCGGTGCGGCCTGTACAAGTACAAAATTGATTTTCTTTCTAAAATTAGAGCGTGCGGCTTTTAATCAGGTGCGCTCTGTAGTCCGGAATCTACGGTAGTTGGGATCACAAAGACATGGCTCCAGGGTGACCAAGGATGAGAGCTCAACATCCAGGGATATTCAATATTCAGGAGGCATAGACAGGAAAGAAAAAGAGGTGGGGTAGCATTGCTGGTTAGAGAGATTAACGCAATAGAAAGGAAGGACATTAGCCTGGAGGATGTGGAATCGATATGGGTAGAGCTGCATAACACTAAGGGGCAGAAAACGCTGATGTGAGTTGTGTACAGGCCACCGAACAGTAGTAGTGAGGCTGGGGGTGACATTAAACAGGAAATTAGAAATGCATGCCATAAAAGAACAGTAGTTATAATGGGTGACTTCAATCTACATATAGATTGGGTGAACCAAATTGGTAAGGGTGCTGAGGAAGAGGATTTCTTGGAATGTATGTGGGATGGTTTTGTGAACCAATATCTCGAGGAACCAACTAGAGAGCAGGTCATTCTAGATTGGGTATTGATCAATGAGGAAGGGTTAGTTAGCAATCTTGTTGTGCGAGGCCCCTTGGGTAAAATGGTGGAATTCTTCATTTAGATGGAGAGTGACATAGTTAATTCATAAACAAAGGTTCAGAACTTAAAGAAGGGTAACTTTGAAGGTATGAGACGTGAATTAACTAAGATAGACTGGCAAATGATACTTAAAGGGTTGACGGTGGATATGCAATGGCAAGCATTTAAAGATCACATGGATGAACTAACAACAATTGTTCATCCCAGTTTGGCAAAAGAATAAACCAGGGAAGGTAGTGCACCCGTGGCTGACAAGGGAAATTAGGGATAACACCAAGTCCAAAGAAGAAACATATAAATTAGCAAAAAAAAAAGCGGCACACCTGAGGGCTGGGAGAAATTCAGAGACCAGCAGAAGAGGACAAAGGGCTTAATTAAGAAAGGGAAAAAAGATTGAGAGAAAGCTGGCAGGGAACATAAAAACTGACTGTAAAAGCTTTTATAGATATGTGAAAAGAAAAAGATTAGTCAAGACAAATGTAGGTCCCTTACAGTCAGAAACAGGTGGATTGATCATAGGGAACAAAGACATGGCAATTGAATAACTACTTTGGTTCTGTCTTCACTAAGGGGGACATAAATAATCTTCCGGAAATAGTAAGGGACCGAGGGTCTAGTAAGATGGAGAAACTGAGGAAAATACATGTTAGTAGGGAAGTGGTGTTAGATAAACTGAAGGGATTAAAGGCAGATAAATCCCCAGGGCCAGATGGTCTGCATCCCAGAGTGCTTAAGGAAGTAGCCCAAGAAATAGTGGGTGCATTAGTGATAATTTTTCAAAACTCCTTAGATTCTGGGTTAGTTCCTGAGGATTGGAGGTTGGCTAATGTAACCCCACTTTTTAAAAAAAGAGGGAGAGAAAAACCGGGGAATTATAGACCGGTGAGTCTGACATCGGTGGTGGGGAAAATGCTAGAGTCGGTTATCAAAGATGTGATAACAGCACATTTGGAAAGAGGTGAAACCATCGGACAAAGTCAGCATGGATTTGTGAAAGGAAAATCATGTCTGACAAATCTTATAGAATTTTTTGAAGATGTAGCTAGTAGAGTGGATAGGGGAGAGCCAGTGGATGTATATTTAGATTTTCAAAAGGCTTTTGACAAGGTCCCACACAGGAGATTAGTGTGCAAACTTAAAGCACATGGTACTGGGGGTATGATATTGATGTGGATAGAGAATTGGTTGGCAGACAGGAAGGAAAGTATGGGAGTAAACGGGACCTTTTTAGAATGGCAGGCAGTGACTAGTGGGGTACCGCAAGGCTCAGTGCTGGGACCCCAGTTGTTTACAATATATATTAATGATTTAGACGAGGGAATTAAATGCAGTGTCTCCAAGTTTGCAGATGACACGAAGCTGGGTTGCGGTGTTAGCTGTGAGGAGGATGCTAAGAGGATACAGGGTGACTTGGATAGGTTAAGTGAGTGGGCAAATTCATGGCAGATGCAATTTAATGTGGATAAGTGTGAGGTTATCCACTTTAGTTGCAAGAACAGGAAAACAGATTATTATCTGAATGGTGGCCAATTAGGAAAAGGGGAGGTGCAACGAGACCTGGGTATCATTGTACACCAGTCATTGAAGGTGGGCATGCAGGTACAGCAGGCAGTGAAAAAGGCAAATCATATGTTGGCATTCATAGCAAAAGGATATGAGTATAGGAGCAGGGAGGTTCTACTGCAATTGCACAAGGCCTTGGTGAGACTGCACCTAGAGTATTGTGTGCAGTTTTGGTCCCCTAATCTGAGGAAAGACATTCTTGCCATAGAGGGAGTACAAAGAGGGTTCACCAGATTGATTCCTGGGACGGCAGGACTTTCATATGAAGAAAGACTGGATCGACTAGGCTTATACTCACTAGAATTTAGAAGATTGAGGGGGGATCTTATTGAAACGTATAAAATTCTAAAGGGATTGGACAGGCTAGATGCAAGCAGATTGTTTCCAATGTGGGGGAAGGCCAGAACGAGGGATCACAGTTTAAGGATAAAGGGGAAGCCTTTTAGGACCGAGATGAGGAAAAACTTCTTCACAGAGAGAGTGCTAAATCTGTGGAATTCTCTGCCACAGGAAAAAGTTGAGGCCGGTTCATTGGCTATATTTAAGAAGAAGTTAGATATGGCCCTTGTGGCTAAAGGGATCAGGGGGTATGGAGAGAAAGCAGGTACAGGGTTCTGAATTGGATGATCAGCCATGATCATACTGAATGGCGGTGCAGGCTCGAAGGGCCGAATGGCCTACTCCTGCTCCTGTTTTCTTTGTTTCTATGTAAAAAGTACTGGTCCCAACACAGACCCTTGTGGAACACCACTAGTCACTGGCAACCAACCAGAAAAGGCTCCTTTTATTTCACTCTTTGCCTCCTGCCAATCAGCCAATGCTCTCCATGCTAGTATCTTTCCTGTAATACCATGGGCTCGTAAGCAGTTTCATGTCTGGCATCTTGTCAAAAACCTTCTAAAAATCCAAGTACACAACATCCACCAATTCTCCTTTGTCTCACCTACTTGCTTTTTCTTCAAAAATTCCAACAGATATGTTAGGCAAGATTTTTCCTTAAGGAAAGTTTGCTGACTGGCCTATTATCATGTGCCTCCAAATACCCTGAAACAACATTTTTAATAATCGACTTCTAACATCTTCCCAACCACTGAGGTCAGACTTATTGGCTTGTAATTTACTTTCTTCTGCCCCTTTCAGTTCATGCCACCCGAATTTAATGATTCTTGAAAGATCATTACTAATGCCCCAATAATCTCTTCAGCTACCTCATTCAGAACCCTGGAGTGTAGACCAGGTGACTTATCTATCTTTAGACTGTTCAGTGTCTCAACACCTTCTCCCTACTAATGGCAACTTCACTCACTCCTCCCCTCGCCCCAGTTACTCTTGAACCTTTGGCATACTGCAGTGTCTTCTTCCACAGTGAAAACTGATGCAAAATATTTAGTCAGTTTGTCTGCTGTTTTCTTGTCCCCGATTACTACCTCTCCAGCATTATTTTGCCCTGTCTCGCCACCCCCCCTTCTAATTACTTTGGGAGGTGCAGGAGTCTTGGACCCCACACCAGCCGGTTTGGAAGAAGTTGTTGCCCTGCAGCCATAAGGCTTTACTCACCTCATCGCTGATTGGGCTTTGCATCTGTGAATTGTTTCATAATTTGTTCTTTTCTCCCCCACACATTGGGTGTTTGACAGTTTTTGTTGTGTGGGTTTCTTTAAAAAGGGTTCTATTGTGTTTCCTTGTTTTGTGGCTGTCTGCAAGAAGGCGAATCTCAAGGTTGTATATAGTATATATTGACAATAAATGTACTTTAAACATTTGAACTTTGATGCAACCAATCAGAATGCTGTCCATGGAACATCTATGGAAATTTGCTGGCCTTTGATATAGCAAATCACCTCAAGCTCTTAATGAATTATAACCGCTTCCATGCCTTCTCAATGAGAGAGAAAGAAAAGTGACCCCCTGCATTACTTTGCTGTCTTATGATCTTTTTGCAGGAAACATCTTCCTTTAAAATGTCTGTTTTCCCCAGCATACAATCACAGAAACTACTATGCAAGTGGACATATTAGTGATTGTGGCTTATTAGTAATGGCAATTCACTGGAAATTAACTTACAAGTCCGCTGCTTTCCACGTTTGCTAAGGGGACACAGTTAGAAACTGATGTCCAACTTGATCTCATTTTTAATTAGAATTTGGATCAGTTAATTATAATATCTAAAATCTGCTTAGAAATTTGCTGCTTGAAGAAAGCATGAATGAAATATCCACATTGCTCCAAATTAATTCATATCGAGCATTTTATGAACTGTGAACTGTGGGCATCTGGGTTGGGTGATAAACATCCTAAGTGCATTGAAAACACAAAATAGTGGTTTTTGCTTAGCACTAAAGAGCTTCCCATTACAATTGCAGTATTAATGAGAAATTTTTTTTGTAAAATGTGATTTTGGTACTCGGTATAAGCAAAGTGCAAATTTTAAAAATCTCTTTCCTTACAAAAAACATTTTTTCAGTTTTATGTTATAGAGTATGCTGTTTGTGATGCAACATTCAATGAAATCGTCACTGTGGAACGACTGCGACCTATCAACCCCAATAAGCCTGCAACAAAAAGCACATTTCACAAAATAAAACTTGATGTTCCTGATGACCTGAGGCGTGCGTAAGTAAAAGTGAATTTATCACAAGCTAAACAAGAATTTCATGACTATTCTATTAAATGTTTTCTGTTGCATTGGTTAGAAAATCATTGAAACATTCTGTAGTCCTTCAGCATTTCTAATTGTGTATTTCTAGATGTGCCAACGAATCTGCACATAAGGATTTTAAAAAAGCTATTGGTGCTTACTGCGTGTACTTTGATTCAGAAAGCAATCAACTAGTTGTTTTGGTATGTGTGTCACTTTCCCTGTTGGTGCTTTTATAATATACTAAGTGTTAAGTTTTGTTGTAGCAACCTGATCCTAACACAGCATTCTTTGCAAAACCCCAGTCCACCAATGAAATGACTGCAAAGCGAGCGAGCATGCTGAGTGATATGCATTTTAGAAGTATTCGGACAAAGTTGACTCTGATGTTGAGGAATGAAGAAGCAAGCAAGCAGCTGGAGGTATGTTCAAATGGTTCGGCTTCTCCAAGTGCAACTTTCTTTGGCAATCCAATATGGGAGGGAAATCTTACTGTGAAACATAGCTACATAAGAAACAAAAAACTATGCTGTGAATTGGATGGTTTGATTGGTTCATTATTGTGACATGTACTGAGATATTGCAAAAAGTTTGTCTTGTGTACTATTTATACAGATCAAATCATTGCACTAGTTAATTGAGGTAGAATAATTTATATCAATAACAAAATGCAGAATGAAGTGTTGTAGCAGCTATAGAGGAAGTGCAGACCAGGTAAGCAATTAGGTGCAAGATCATAAGGAAGACTGTGAGGTCGAAAGTACATTTTATCATGTGAGGGACCCATTTAATTCTTTTACTAGAACAGAGTAGAAGCTGTCCTGGAGTCTGGTGTTACATACTTTCAGTCTTCTGTATCTTCTGCCGATGGAAGAAGGCAAAAGAGAGGTTGTGTGGGGTTTTAGATTATGTTGGCTGCTTTACTAAGGCATGTAGATGTGTTGACAGTGTCCATGGAAGGGAGGCTTGTTTCTGTGATGTGCTGAGTTGTGCCTACAAATCTCTGCAGTTTCTCATAAACTACCTATTAGTAAATCGCTTTTGGACAATAGTGTTCTTCAGCCTCGTATTTCAAAACCATACCAGGCACACACTCGCAGTTCTCAATATTAGGACGTTTGAATGTTGAATCTAGAGCTGAGAAAGGAAATCGAGCAAAATGAGTTTTTAATTGCATTATAAATAATGGTGCTGACAGTCCATTGAAATCCAGCACAGGTGTCAATAAAATGACCTTTTTATTATAGTGACCAAAGGAAATGGGTAGATTTCAACTTGTTCTGGTAAGGACATTTTTAAGCTTTTTTAATGTTCACATTAGAAGCAGTTTATATTTCAAGGTATGTTATTTCAGCAACAACTTGTGCTTTTTTAAATCACTTTCTATTATTTTCTTTTTTTGTATTCAAAATGCCTGTGCATGAAACTGCTTTTTATGTATTCTCTGCAGCTGGTGGAATATTATAGAATCTCACACATAATGTTACCATAAGACAAAGGAGCAGAATTATACCATTCAACCCATTAAATCTGCTCTGTCATTCTGTCATGGCTGATTTATTATCCCTTTCAACCCCATTCACCTGTCTTCTCTCCATAATCGTCTTGACGAAGGGTCTCGGCCCAAAACGTCAACAGTGCTTCTCCTTATAGATGCTGCCTGGCCTGCTGTGTTCCACCAGCATTTTGTGTGTGTTGCTCCATAATCTTTGATGGCTTTACGATCAGCATCCACTTTAAATAGACTAAATGACTTGGCCTCTGCAGCCATCCCTGGCAATGAATTCCACCAATTCACCACACTCTGGCTAAAGAAATTCCTTCTCATCTCTTCTAAAGAGACGTCCTACTACTCCAAGGTTGTACCCTCTGGTCCTAAACTCCTCTTGACATCTGATCTATCCAGGATTTTCAATATTTGATCATTTCCAATGAAATTTCTTCTCCCCGCCCCTCCCCCCACTTCCTTCTAAACTGCACCAAATACAGGCCCAGAACCATCAAATGCTCCTCACCCTCTCATCCTTTCATTCTGGACCCTCTCTAATGCCAGCATATCCTTTCTTAGATAAGGTGCCCAAAACTGCTCATACTACTCCTATTTCCATTTGACCAATTCCTCGTAAACCCTCAGCAATACATCCTTGTGACATAAGCTCTCAACAATACTTAGGTCAACTCCGTCTTTTTCTGGATTGTATGATACTGTTTTCTGTGTTCTGTATTAGCAATTATGTGCATATGTGATTTTTCACATAATGCATAGCTCTTTCATTTAGAGCATCAATGCTATCAGTTTCATTTTCAAACAATTGAATGGAAGTAGAGCATCTCTCATATTTAGTTGAAGACACTCCTAAGTGCTGAAATTTTTTTTTAATCCAGCTTAAGATAAACCACAGGTCTGTTTCCCACACAGAACGCTAGGGGAACTCAGCAGGTCAGGCGGCATCTATGCAGGGGAATAAACAGTTGATGTTTAGGGCCAAGATGCATCATCAGGACCCAATTCATTCTCCTCCATGGGTGCTGTTCGACTTACTGATTTCCTCTAACATTCTGTGCATTGCCCTGGATTTCTAGCATCTATAAAATCTCTCGTATCTTACTTTCCATATTTTATTTAGATGTGTAAGTCAAGTTAAGTCAAGTCACTTTTATTGTCATTTCAACCATAACTGCTGGTACAGTACATAGTAAAAATGAGACAAAGTTTTTCAGGATCATGGTGTTACATGACACAGTACAAAAACTAGACTGAACTATGTAAAAAACAACACAGAGAAAAAAAACACACAACAGTTACAGTAGACTACAGACCTACCCAGGACTGCATAAAGTGCACAAAACAGTGTAGGCATTACAATAAATAATAAACAGGATAATAGGGCAAGATGTCAGACCAGGCTCTGGGTATTGAGGAGTCTGATAGCTTGGGGGAAGAAACTGTTACATAGTTTGGTTGTGAGAACCTGAATGCTTCGGTGCCTTTTCCCAGATGGCAGGAGGGAGAAGAGATTGTATGAGGGGTGCATGGGGTCCTTCATAATGCTGTTTGCTTTGCAGCGTGTAAATGTCCGTGATTGTGGGATGAGAGACTCTAACATAATTCTATGGTGTAGTGATGTAAGCTTTTTCAGTGACCCATCTACTTTAGGTATTATAGTATTAAAATTTAGAGAAACAGTATGTGCAGATAGTTTTTTTAATGTGAGTTAAATTTAGTTTTAAAAATGTACTAAACTTTGTTTCATTTTAATTTTCTGCTATGCAAAGTGATACTTGGAAGTTGAAAACAGATCATTTGGCAGTCCTGAATCAATAAAATTGTTTGCATAGGTTAAAACAAGTTCCAGTAACATCAAATTTTTGATCTTGACTTTGCTTGCTGTGCTATTGCACTTCAGAAACCTTGCATACCAATAATATCGGGAAAAGGATTCCCCTCGTGTTATTCTTTCTCAGACAGTCTCGGAGTATCTGGAACTACAGTACAGTACAAAAGTCTTAGGCACCTTAGCTATATACATGTGTTTAAGACTTTTGCACTGTACTATTTGTCAACATAGTGTGGAGAGCGAGTTGTTAATCTGGTGGGGAAAGGGATGTTGGGAATGGCGAGGGTGGGGCACAGCGGAAGGGGTATTGGACAAGTGGCAGAGTGAGTGCCAAGAGACGAGGGGTGTTACTTGATTCCAAACAATTGGTTTATTAATCATTCCAGAATCTCACCCCTCACTTCCAATTTTCCCAACCATGATTACCCTCTCCTGTTCCCCTTCACTACAATAGAGACCCATATCAGAATAATGTTATCAACACTCAAATTCGTTTCTTTTATTGCAGCAGCAGTAAAGTGCAATACGTATATGAGTGTATGTATGACCGCAGACTGTTGCAACAGTCATGGACTTAGGGACTTGGACTAGTTTTTTGTGTGACTGTATTTTACTGCTGTCTTATATATGTTATTTTACCTTGTGCTTTGTAAAACTGTTGGTACTATGGCTCAAGATTCACACTGTTTTGTTTGGCTATATTCATATAAGGTTAAATGACAATTGAACTTGAGAGTAAGTGAATGAAAACATTAAATAATAAAAGAAGATTTTTAATCCACTTAAAGCATAACTTTCCAGTATTTAGACTGGTTCCCTGTTGGCTTTCCTCAGAATCATTGCTGAGAATTCAGAAATGTTGCAGAACTAAACAGTGTTTCTCTTGCGCTTGTCCTGTGAAAATTAACTTGACTCTTTAAGATGATGTGGCGGACAATAAGGAATTTTTATTATGGAGTCTCAGTGCTGATCTGATATCTTGTTACAGAAGCAAACCTAAGTAGCATTGTATTTGTGACACTTCAGTAGAACTGTCAAGTTACATATCAAGCACTACAGCTGGGTTGCTTGCCTCATCAGCAGCTATATTCAAAACACCAATTCACTGTTGCTCTGTTTTTAAAGGATGAAAGTATTCAGAAATGAATGGATTGGACGCATTTTCATGTGGCCTTTAACACAACTCTATTACAGTTTCAGTGACCTGGGTTCAATTTTGCTGCAGTCTGTATGGAGTTTCTTCTTTTTGCCCTTGACTTTGTGCGTTTCCTCCTGGTACTGCAGTTTCTTCTCTCATTCCAAAGAAAGCCTTAGTAGGTTAATTGGTCACATGTGTGTAATTCAGCGGTGTAGCCTCGTTGGGCCAGAAGAGCAAGTTTATTGTAGTGGGCAAACTTTGTAACTACTTCTGGTTCATTCTTTAAGGCATAGAACAGTATATGGCGGTGCCCTTTTGACTAATACTTTTAGTACTTACCTTCAGTATAGCCACATTATGTCTTTGGTTCTAATACTGGTCCTCTAAGGTGCCCTATGTAGGCCATATTGTTAACTTATTTGACTGCACTAAAAAAAAGTGCTTAACCTTAGTGTGAAAACTCACTTCTTTTACAACTTTATATCCCTGTATGTCTTCCCAAGCAGTAGAGTTTGTATCCTGTATAAAAGTAAATGATGTACAAATGTGCCTACTTCTGGTGTCATGGATCTTTCCACTGACTGGTACACTGCAAACAGTAACATCCACTGTGTAGAGAAAGAGAAAAAAAACACAAATCATTTAAACAATAAAAGCAAGCACAACATTTTGAACCATATTGAGTCCTTAGATCTGAATCCCCAGAGTAGACCCAAAGCCTGGGTGTCAGTTCATCATATTAGCGGAGCAAATCACTGTGAAGCTTGCAGACATGAAGCACAGCTGCTGGGGCAGTTTCACAGCCTCCACTTCACGGAGGGATGAGTGAACGTTGCGGGAGAGTGAGTGAAATTGACCCAACTCTTACCTCCGGACTCGAGAAAGAGTTGCTACCAAAAAGCCAGTCCTCCAAATCGGAAACAAAGCCAAGAGATTCACCTATACACAAGAGCGCAAGGATTGGTGTGCTGAACAATGTCAGCAAGTGCTGTAGACTGATGAGTCAAAATTTGAACCTTTGGCTCAAACCGCATGTAGTTTGGTTGTAGAAGAGCTGGAGAGCCGTACATAAATGAGTGTCTCTAGCCAACAGTGAAGCACCGTGGAGGTTTCCTGCAGGTTTGGGGCTGCATTTCTGCAAATGGATTTGGTGATTTGGTCAGAATTAATGGAATCCCCATTGCTGAGAAGTACAAGCAAATTCTCATCCATTATGCAATACAATCAGGGAGGTGTCTGATCAGTCCTAACTTCATTCTGCACCAAGACAATGACCCCAAACACCCAGCCATAGTCATAAGGAACTACCTTCAATGAAAAGAAGTACAAGGAGTTCTGCAGCAGATGGTATCGTCTCCTCAGAGCCCTGATCTCAAATCGTCGAGGCTGTCTAGGATTACTGGGAGAGACAGAAGCAAGTGAAGCAGTCAGAAGTCTGCAGGAGAACTGTTTACTGCTCTTTATAGTTTTTTTTTGAGGCATAGAGATCACTCATTTCATTGTTTTTGAAAGCATCTTCATTTACAGAATTTTTATGTGCCTAAGACTTTGTACGGTAATATTCCTCACTGTAACCATATTAATTACTGTAGCATAACCATATTCCACAATGTCACATCTTGAAGCATTGGATGTCTGGTAATATCTACAATATATGTAGTTTCCATTGTTCTTGGCTGCTTACAGAATAAGAGAAGACTCTATAAAGGCCTACAAAACAATAAGAGGCATAGGTAGAGTTTAAGATTAGCTTTATATAAATGGAAGCCTGCATGGAAAGCCTTGTATCTTCAGCCCTGAAAGTCCCTGACTCAGACTTTTGCACAATACTGTAGTAATTTTATGTATTACACTGTACTGCTGCAAAAAAAACCACCACCATCCCACAAACCACACCATTCACAACATCCTTTGCTCCTGCCAGATTTACAAACTCACTCTCTGCTACACATTGACAAATACTGTACTATGCAGAAGTTTTAAGCACCCTAGATATATATACTGTATATATGTGCCTATGACTTGTACACATTACTGTATATGGAAACCTGCTGTGAAATGCGCCATTTTCATTAACAAACAACACACTTATGGATGTGGGGGGGGGGGGGGGGGTGGCCTGCAAGTGATGCCACACCTTCCAGTGCCAGTGTAGTGTGCCACAGTGAATCTTGCCAGTATGTTATACTCCACAATAAGCTTTTGTTTTCTGCACCAAGCTTTGATGCAGCACTCTATCAAATATCTTCTGAAAATAGGACATCCATTGGTTCCCACTTTAGCCAAAATTCTTATAAGAACTCCACAAATATGATGAGCATGGTTTCCTTTATATAAGGCATTGTTGATTTTGTATGTGGCCCTGATGAAGGGTCTCAGCCGGAAACGTCCACTGTACTCTCTTCCATAGATGCTGCCTGGCCTGCTGAGTTCCTCCAGCATTTTGTATGTGTTGTTTGATTTTGTACGGTTACCTTGATTTTTGTTATGAGTCCGAATACATTGCTACATAATTGCTTCTGATCTTTTCCCTCTGAACAGATGCTTAACTATCTAATCCTGTTGTTTCTTGTTTTCTACGTCCTTTTGAATGAAGGGATTTGATGTCCAAATTTCAGTCCAATAAAATATTCCGCAAGTGTAAGGAATTCTGTAAAACTTATATCAGTGCATCATGTACCTCACTATTCTCTTTTGATATCCTAACATGAAGTCCATCAGGAACCAGAGACTCTCCAGCCGATAGTTCCAATAATTTGTTTACTCTCACTGTCCAGAGGAATGTAATTTTCCTGAGTCCCATCCTCTTTTTCAGTTCCTCATTTCCATCTCCTTAAGTTGTTAGTTGTATCCTCTATAGTGAAGATGATGTTAAATGCCTTTTCAATCCCTCTGTCATCTCTCTGTTTTTATTAATAATTCCCCAGACACACTTTATCAATAAAATTTCTTCAATTACTTTAAGTTTTACTATCTGCTTTTCTATTTTTGGCTGGCTTTATTCTTCTTTTTCTTCTTTATTAATCTTGCTTCCTGACCCACTGAATGTTTCACTAAGAGTATTACTGATTAATAGAATGTATGTAATATGTAAAGTGAGTTTGTAGGTGAAAAGCGATTTGTCTTGCAATACTTTCTTTGCAAATAAATGTATTCAAAAGGCAAATTATTATTTCTCCTTTCCATTGTTTCAGTTAAAAAGTTGTGTCCCTTTGTAACTTGCCAAGATGAAGGTCATTAGATAACATGATTGTTGTCTCCATTGATACTACATCTGCTATGCTTGCTTTAATTCTTTTAGAGTTCTCGGCAGCTTGCCTCACGCTTCCACGAGCAGTTCATAGTACGAGAAGATCTCATGGGCCTCGCCATTGGTACGCATGGAGCCAATATTCAACAGGCAAGGAAAGTGCCTGGCGTTACTGCCATTGAGCTGGATGAAGAGACATGCACTTTCCACATCTACGGTGAGGTGGGTTCTTTTAGAATACATCTCTGAATAAGCATATTTATTGTTAACTGTTAAAGCTTGAATGTTGTGCAGCTGCGTCTAAACATTTTAGCTTCAATTGAAGAATAATGCCAGTCTTTGATACAAATATATTTTAGTTTTTATGGACTTTGCTGGATTCACATTGTCCAGAGTTCAAACTACTGAAGGGTGATAAAATTCTAAGGGGGCTTAATAAGATAGAAGCTAAAAAGCAGCCTTTTCTGGCTAATCAGTGTAAGCAAGAGGGTCTTAGTTTAAGATTAAGAATTTGGCCCCATAGAACAGAGATGAGTTTTTCTCCAAAGATTATATACTTTAGAATTCTTTGCTGCTTTGAAAGTTCTGGTACTTAGTCACTCAGCTGTGAGACTTGTGACGTTTTTTGGAATTATTTATCTAAGTCTGACTCTGCCAAGAAGATGTCTCTTATACAACTGACAACATTTTCAAATGCTTCTCCATTTCACTGTTCTAGACATTAGATCAGAGTTATGCCATTCAACTCATTGAGTCTGCTCTGCCATTTTATCGTGGCTGATATATTTCTCTCCCAACCATTTCTCCTGCATTGTCTCCGAAACATTTCAAGCACTGACTAATCAAGACCTTAAGTACACCCAATGGTGTATTATGGCCTCCATAGTCGCCAAATAATGAGCCCAAAACTGCTCACGATACTCCAAGTGAGGCTTCACCAGTGTGTTATAAAGCCTCAACATTACATCCTTGTTTTTATATTCCAGTAGTCCTCTAGAAGTGAATGTTGACATAGTATTTGACTTCCTCACCAGCAACTCAACTGCAAGTTAATCTTTAGAGAATCCTGCATGAGGACTCCAAAGTCTCTTTGCACCTCAAATTTTAGAATTTTCCCTCCATTTAGAAAATAGTCTATGTTTTTGTTTTGTTTTACCAAGGTGCATGACCATTCTCTTCTAGACACTATATTCCATCTACCACTTATTTGCTCATTCTACTGATCAGTCCACATCCTTCTGCAGCCTCCCTGCCCCTCCACCTATCTTCATATCATCCACAAACTTGGCCACAAAGCCATCAATTCTGTCATCCAAGTTATTGACATACAGCATAAAAATAAGTGGTCCCAACACCAATCCCTGTGGACCACCACTAGACGCTATTCAGGAAAGGCTTCTGTTATTTCCACTTTGCCTCCTGCCAATCAGCCAATGCTCTATCCATGCCAATATCTTTCCTGTCATACCATGTGCTCTTAACTTGTTAAACAGCTTCATGTGTGGCACCTTGTCAATGGCCTTCTGAAAATCCAAGTAAATAACAGCCCCTGATTCTGATTTGTCTATCCTACTTGTTATTTCTTCAAATAATTCAAACAGATTTGTCTGGTAAGATTTTCCTTTAAGGAAACCATGCTGACTTTGGTCTATTTTATCATTTGCCTCCAGCTACCCAAAAGCTTCATCCTTAACATTCGACCCAGCATCTTCCCAACCACTGAGGTCAGGCTAACTAGACTATAATTTCCTTTCATCTGCTACCCTCCCTTCTTAAAGAGTGAAGTGGTATTTGTAATTTTACAGTTATATAACCCTGCCAAAATCTAATGGTTCTTGAAAGATCATTACTAATGCCTCACGATCTCTTCAGCTGCCCAAGCAATTTCACCCCAGTAGTAGCAACTGCAGTCACTTCTCTCCCCTGACACGATTGTTCTACAGTAAAGACTGGTACCATTTCCTTGTCTCCCATTACTACCTGTCCAGCAACATTTCCAGTGGTCCAATAGCTACTCTTGCCTCCTTTTTACTCTTTATATCTGGAAAATATTTTGGCATTTTCTTTGATATTGTTTAACTTTCCACCAATTATTGCTCTGTTATCAAGTCAAGTCAAATCAAGTTTATTGTCATTTCAACCATAAACTGCTGGTACAGTACATAGTAAAGATAAAACAATGTTCCTCCAGGACCCTGGTGCTACATAAAACAACACAAAACTACACTAGACTATGTGAGACAGCACAAGGCTACTCGAGACTACGTAAAACAGCATAAAAACTGCACTAGACCGCAGACCTGCACAGGAATACATACAGTGCACAAAACAGTGCAGGGCAGTACAATAATTAATAAACAAGACAATAGGCACAGTAGAGGACAGATTACAATATAATAATAAATGATGTAGATGTCAGTCTAGACTCCGGGTATTGAGGAGTCTGACTTGGGGAAAGAAACTGGTGCACAGTCTGGTTGTGAGAGACCGAATCGGTACTTTTTGCCACATGGCAGGAGGGAGAAGAGTGTGTGTGAGGGGTGCGTTGAGTCCTTCACAATACTCTTTGCTTTGCGGGTAAATGTCTTGATTTCCCTTCTTTGGCATGGTTGCATCATCCTACCTTTAGAATACTACTTTCTTGGAGTGTATCTACCCTGCACCTCTGAATTGCTCCCAGAAACATCAGCAATAGCTGCTCTGCCGTCATCCCTTTTAGTGCCTCCTTCCAAACAACTTTAGCTACCTCTTCTCTCTCATGTCTCTGTGATTTCCTTTACTCCACTGTGATACTGGTACAGCTGCTTTTAGCTTCTCCTTCTCAAAATTGCAGGATAAATTCTATTATATGTTCACTGTCTCATAAGGGTTCCTTTACGTTTAAGCTCCCTCAGCAAATCTGGTTCATTATAGAACACCCAATCCAAAATAGCTGATCCTCTAATGTGCTCAACCACAATCTGTTCTAAAAAAAAGCCATCTTGTAGGCATTCTACAAATTCTCTCTCTTGGAATCATCACTACCCTGTTTTTTGCTAATCTACCTGAATATTGAAATCCCCCATGACTATCGTAACAGTTTCCTTTTGACATGCCTTTTAAATCTCCCATCATAAATTGTAGCCCACATACTGGCTACTGTTTGGAGGCCTGTTTATAACTTCTTACAGGGTCTTTTTATCCTTGCAGTTTCTCAACTCTACCCACAAGGATTCTACATCTTCCAATCCTTTGTCATCTCTTTCTAATGATTTGATTTCATTTTTACCAACAGGGTCATACGACCCCCTCTGCCTACCTATTTGTCCCTCTGTTCCACTGCAACTTATCCCACTGACTAGAATTTTGCCCTATCATCTGCCTGTCCTTTCTCACAGTCTCACTACACACCGCCTCTGCTTGTATGCCAACTGCTGCATCCTCAGCACCATCATTCATGTTCCCATCCCACAGTCAAATTAGTTTAAACCCTCCCCAACAGTTGTAGAAAACCTGCCCATAACTATGTTAGTCACCTGCGAGTTCAGGTGTAACCATCCATTTTGTATAGGTCACACCTCCCCCGGAAGATGTGGCCAGTGAATCTGAAATCCTGACCCCTGCACCAGTTCCTCAGCCATGCATTCACCTGCCAAACCATCCCATTCTTGCCCTCATTGGTGTGTGACACAGGCAGAAATTCTAATTGGCTTTGCTTATTTTACATTAATTTGGCCAGTTGAATAAACAGAGGGGCAATTTGAAAAGTTTGTAGATGGGAAGTTCTATGCAAAGGATGTATAAATAATTATTTCTGTCATTAATTGGTCAAACATTTAACATTCTTGCTTGTGCTGCTAATTTCTATTTTTGGGTTAGCAAGGTTGCTTTGACTGTGGCATATTTCTGTAAGAAGATACTGGTGGTTCAGTTTTGGTTATTTTTGTGATTGGGGACTTAAAAGATGTTGAATTTGTGGTACACAAGGGAATGTAAGAAGTATCTCCAAGTCTGTATGATATGTGATTTATCAAGGAGTATGGAATTTTGGGTATAATGGCATTTCTACTTGTTACTGCTTCTCTTGGAAGAATAGACTAGGTTGGAAGAGGCCAATTAAATAACCCAAGGCTCTATAGAGCTCTACAGTACAGGAGCAGGCTGTTCAGCCCATCTAGTGTCGTACTGAACTGTTATTTTGTCTTTTTCCCATTGACCCAAACCTAGACCATAGCCTTCCACATCCCTCCTGTCCATGTACTTACCCTCTCTTAAATCAAACCCACTTCCATCACTTCCTTGGCACCTTGTTCCACTCTCACACTGCCCTCTGAGTGAAGTTTTCCCCCCTCAGGTTCCCCTTAAGTATTTCACTCTTCACCTTAACCTATGATCTCGAATTCAAACTCATAGAAAACGCCTTTTAGCATATATCCCATCTGTACCCTTCATAAGTTTTATATCTCTATCAAATCTTCCCTTATTCTCTTATGCTCCAGGGAATAAATTCCTAAGCTATTCAGTCTCTCCCTATAACTCAGGTCCTCAAGTCCCGGTAACAATTCTTGTAAAGTTTCTACTTTTTCATCTTACTGATATCTTTCTTGTAGGCAGTTGACCAATACTGCAAACATTGAAGGGTGAGCAGAACTACACACACTCCACTGTTGGGCAATTGAGTTAAAGAGAATAGATTCTCCAGTTCAATAATGAAAAGCTCTGGGGTGAAGTGGTCGGGTACACTTGTCAGACAGCCTTTCATTTCTGCTCCAACCATCTGACCTTCTGACTGAAAGTGCTAGCAAAAGCAAGCAAATTAATTTGGTAGGATTTCCTTTCCTGCATTGCTGGATGTAACTTTACAGTATTGTGGCTGTAATACCAGAAATTGTTTTTTTTCCCATTTGTAAATGAAAGTTGAATGCGGTGAAAGTAGACAGATTAATCAACACTTTGGGCTTAGAGACAACCTGAATGCTGTGGGCATAATGGGAAATGAGGCATTGTAGCGGTGTGCTACACGCAGCGCTAAAATAACGACACGGAGTCGGTAAACTGCAATTAAAGATGATTTTATTCAAACTTCACAGCCTCGCTTTAAAGCCTCCCTCATCCCGCCCTCCCCGGGCGCGGATGCTCCAAGGGACTCGTACTCACAAACCCCCGCAGGCTTTTCCCTTTGTTGCGGACCTGGCCTTTGTGCCTGCACGCTAGCTATTTGTGAGCCGGTCTGAGTGCGCTAGGAAGTGGGTCGCCACATAACCCCCCCCAGAACCAGCGATACACTCCCCAATGTCCACAGTCTGGGTCGGACCCTGTTTGGGAGGTCGGCCTCTGCACTGCCGGAAACTCTACCAGTTGCGCCAGGTCCACATGAGCCGGTTTGAGTCTGTCCGCCGTGAAAACCTCCTCTCCCCCCAACGTCCAGCACGAACGTGGACCCGTTGTTCCGGAGCACCGTAAACGGCCCCTCGTAGGGCCAATGCCCGCCCCTTCATACAAACACAAACTTACAGTTCTGCAGGTCTTTGGGTACGCAGGTCGGGTTCTGCCCAAGTGGGTATGGGGGCCAGGTCACCGAGCCTCTCGCGTAGTCTGCCCAGGACTGCTGCAGGTTCTTCCTCTTGCCCCCTTGGGGCTGGTAGGAACTCCCTGGGGATGACCGGGGTGCGCCGTACACCAACTCGGCCAACGAGGTGTGCAGATCGTCTTTGGGTGCCGTGCGGATGCCGAGTAGGACCCAGGGAAGCTCGTCCGCCCAGTTAGCTCCTCGCAGGCGGACCATGAGAGCTGACTTTAGGTGATGGTGGAAACGCTCCACTAGTCCGTTCGACTGTGGGTGGTAGGCAGTGGTGTGGTGCAGCTGAGTCCCAAAAGGCTGGCCGTAGCTGACCACAGGCTGGAGGTGAACTGGGCGCCTCTGTCGGAGGTAATGTGGGCCGGTACACCAAAGCAGGGCACCCAGGTGGTGATCAGTGCCCGGGCGCAAGATTCGGAGGTGGTGTCGGTGTGCGGGATCGCCTCTGGCCATCTTGTGAAACGGTCCACAGTAGTCAGGAGGTGCCGCACTCCTCGGGACACTGGCAGGGGGCCCACGATATCCACATGAATGTGGTTGAAACGCTGGTGGGTGGGGTGGAACTGCTGCGGCAGAGCTTTGGTGTGCCGCTGCACCTTGGCCATCTGGCAGTGCATGCACATTCTGGCCTATTCACTGACCTGCTTGCGGAGTCCGTGACAAATAAACCTGCTGGAGACCATCCGGATGGAGGGGTGCGCCAAGTTATGAATGGAGTTGAAAACATGTCACCACCAAGGTGCCGGGACAACGGGATGGGGCTGGCCGGTGGCAACGTCACAGAGTAGTGTCCTCTCACCTGGGCCTACGGGGAGGTCCTGGAGCTGCAAACCGGAGACTGCAGTTCTGTAACTCGGGATCTCCTCATCCGCCTGCTGTGCCTCTGCCAGCGCCTCAAAGGCTACCCCTTGGGAAAGGGCATGAATGTTAGGGCGAGAGAGCGCGTCCGCCACGAGATTGTCCTTAACCCGAGACATGCAGGACATTCGTCGTGTATTCAGAGATATAGGACAGATGGCGCTGCTGGCGGGACGACCAGGGATCGGACACCTTCGTGAACGTAAAGGTAAGCGGCTTGTGGTCCGTGAACACGGTGAAGGGCCTACCTTCTAAGAAGTACCTGAAATGCCGGATTGCCAGGTATAGCGCCAACAGTTCCCAGTCAAAAGCACTCTATTTGAGCTCGGGTGGCCGCAGGTGTTTGCTGAAAAACGCCAAGGGTTGCCAGTGACCCGCGATGAGCTGCTCCAGTACCCTACCGACTGCCGTGTTAGATGCGTCCACTGTGAGGGCGGTAGGGACGTCCATTCTGGGGTGCTCTAGCATCGCAGCATTCGCCAAGGCTTCCTTCGATTGAATGAAAGCGGCGGCGGACTCCTCGTCCCAGGTAATGTCCTTGCCCGGACCCGACAGCAGGGCGAACAGGGGGCGCATGATCCGGGCAGCTGAAGGGAGGAAGCGGTGGTAGAAATTGACCATACCTACGAATTCCTGAAGGCCTTTGATCGTGGTGGATCGGGGGAAATGGCGGACCGCATCTACCTTAGTGGGCAGAGGGGTTGCCCCGTCTTTAGTAATCGTGTGGCCCAGGAAGTCAATGGTGTCGAGCCCGAACTGGCATTTGACCGAGTTGATTGTTAGACCATATTCACTCAGCTGGGCATAGAGTTGACGGATGTGGGACAGATGCTCCTGACGACTGCTGCTGGCTATGAGGATGTCGTCCAAATAGATGAATGCGAAGTCCGGGTCGCGTCCCACCGCGTCCATTAACCGATGGAACGTCTGTGCGGCATTCTTCAGGCCGAACGGCATGCGGAGGAACTCGAAAAGGCCGAATGGGGTGATGAGAGCCGTTTTGGGGACATCATCCGGATGCATTGGGATTTGATGGTATCCCCGGATGAGGTCTACCTTGGAGAAGATCCATGCGCTATGCAGGTTTGCTGCAAAGTCCTGAATGTGCAGCACAGGGTAGCGGTCCGGTGTGGTAGCCTCGTTCAGCCTGCGGTAGTCACCGCACAGTCTCTAGCCCCCTGTCGCTTTGGGCACCATGTGCAGGGGGGAGGCCCATGGGCTGTCAGACTGCCGGATGATCCCCAATTCCTCCATCCTCTTGAACTCCTTCGCCAGTCGGAGCTTGTCCGGGGGAAGCCGCTTAGCACGGGCGTGGAGGGGTGGTCCCTGGGTCGGGATGTGGTGCTGTATGCCGTGTCGGGGCATGGCTGCCGTGAACTGCGGTGCCAGAACCGATGGGAACTCCGCCAGGACCCTGGTGAAGTCGTTGTCGGACAGCGTGATGGAGTTGAGGTGAGGGGCTGGCAACTGGGCAGCACCCAGGGAGAACGTCTGAAAGGTCTCGACGTGGACCAGTCTCTTCCTGGGCAGGTCAACCAGTAGGCTGTGAGCCCGCAAAATATCCGCACCCAGAAGCTATGGCGGCCAGTGTGAAGTTCCACGTGAACTGGCTGGAGCCGAACTGTAGCTGCACCTGAGGAGTGCCATAGGTCCTTACTGTGCTGCCGTTCACGGCCCTCGGGGGGGACCCAGTGCCCTGTTGCGGGTGTCGTAAGTAGTTGGAGGTAAGACGCTGATCTTGGCACCGGTGTCGACCAAAAAACGGCGTCCCGACCGCTGGTCCCACACATACAGGAGGCTATCCCAAAGGCCAGCCGCCATAGCCATCAGCGGCAACTGTCCCTAGCGTTTCCCGGGAACTGGCAGGACAGGTGACAATGGCGGTCTTCTGCGCCCCACCGCTGGTGGTAGAAACACCATTGTTCATTGGGCTCCCCACCCCTGCCTCTGGGGTTAGTGGGCTCTGCGGCCGGGCCTGGACTGGTTTGCTGTCGGGAGTGTGGCCTGGTGATCTGTGCGATGGACGTCCCACTCACCTTCTTGGCGTTCCACAGCAAGTCCGCCTGGGCTGCCACCTTCCGGGGGGTTGCTGAAATCCGCGTCGGACAGCAGCAGGCATATGTCCTCAGGGAGCTGCTCCAGGAATGCCTGCTCAAACATGAGGCAGGGTGTGTGCCCGTCGGCCAGAGACGACATCTCATTCATTAAAGCCGATGGAGGTCTGTCTCCCAAGCCATCCAGGTGCAGTAAACGGGCAACTCGCTCGCGCCGTGAGAGTCCAAAAGTCCTTAGGAGCAGGGCTTTGAATTCCGTGTACTTGCCGTCTGCTGGGGGAGACTGTACGAACTCCGCAACCTGGGCCGCTGTGTTCTGGTTGAGGGAGCTCACCACGTAGTAGTAATGTGTGTCCTCTGAGGTTATCTGCCGAACGTGGAATTGGGCTTCTGCTTGCTGGAACCATAGGTGAGGTCGCAGCGCCCAGAAGCTTGGCAGTTCCAACGAAACCACATGAACAGATGCGGCGTCGGTCATCTCCGGTCCAAAAATCATTTGGACCGTCGGGGTCACCAATTGTAGCGGTGTGCTACACGCAGCGCTAAAATAACGACACAGAGTCGGTAAACTGCAATTAAAGATGATTTTATTCGAACTTCACAGCCTTGCTTTAAAACCTCCCTCATCCCGCCCTCCCCGGGCGCGGATGCTCTAAGGGACACGTACTCACAAACCCCTGCAGGCTTTTTCCCTTTGTTGCGGACCTGGCCTTTATGCCTGCACGCTAGCTATTTGTGAGCCGGTTCGAGTGCGCTGGGAAGTGGGTTTCCTCAGTATCATAATAGTGGTTGCTGTTTACTTCAGTTATAGCTTATTATTTCCCCAGCTAAACCTCCAGTTGTTCTGTTTCTTCTTTGCACATGTTTATTTATTTAGAGATACAGCATGGTAATGGGCCCTTCCAGCCCAAAAAGCCTATGCCACCCCAATTATACCCATGTGTAATTAGTATACTAATTAATACTGATTATTAATACTAAGACCTACAAATATTAACCCATTTGTATGTCTTTGGAATGTGAGAGGAAACCCACACAGTCAGGGGAAGAATGTATGAACTCCATACAGCGATATGAATTGAACCCAGGTCGCAGGCACTTTACTAGCATTAACGCTACTACACTACCATACCACATGCATCATGTGAATATGAGCCAACTTTGGAAAATTCTTCAAACTTTTATGTCATTAGTGCATTGAGTGAAGTTGCCTTTGAATTTCAAGGTGCTTTGCAATAATACAAGATTCAAGATTATTGCCATTCGTCAGTACAGTGTAAAGGAGAACAAAATGATTGTACTACAAGACAAATGTTATCAGCTGAACTTGTAGCACTTTTGCACCTTAGCCAAAAGGCATACTTCAAGACTCTCAGTAGAACAGATGGAGTTTCATCATAGGGTGAATGCTTTTGTCTTGCTTGTTTAGGCAGTTGCTAAAGATTCCAAAGTACCATTTAAAAGCAAAAACACGCAAGTAGGTGATACACTGATATCTAATGAGTTAATATACAGGCAGTGTCAGAAAATGTCTGTTGCATGGAGTAGGTTCTGAGCCACATTGCCCCAGCAACTCCTGACAAATCTGATTAAACCCTTACCTAATCACAGAACTGTGGGAGGAAACCAGAGCACTCAGGGAGGACGTACATACTCCTTACAGAACAGCACCAGAATTGAACTCCAAATTCAGGAATGTCCCAAGTTGTAATCTGTGGTGCTAACAGCTAGGCAACTGTAGCACTCATTTTAGTGGAGTCCACAATGGTAATTGTATTCTGGAGACAGGAGGGACTGCAAACACTAGAATCTGGAACAAGGAATAAACTGCTGGAGGAAATCAATACCTGAGGCAGATCTTTTGGTGGGGGGGGGGGGGTGTGAAGTAGACAGCCAACATTTCAGGTCAGAACATCATCTGCCCATTTCCCTCTACAGGTGCTGCCTGACCCACTGAATTCCTCCATCAGTTTGTTTTTTTTTGTCGGTAATAGCGTTCACTGCATCTATCATATGTTTGAGGGATGGAAGTTTGAACTATAATACTGCTTGCCTTTTGTGTACTCTTCAATTATAGTTTTGCTTTAAAATACAACTAGATTGCTTGAAGGATATTTTACTCAAGGTCAGGAGAAATGTTGTTGGGATGAGAAAAAATAACCTGGGAATAAATGTATTTTAATAACACCCAAAGCAAGCATTAATCTCTACAGTGTTCATATGGTGACATCCTCAAGATCTTGTTCTTGAATGTTTTTGACACAATTTTTCAGAGAGCACTTTTGTAATTGAGCATGCAGTCTTCGGGTATATGAAATGCACTGTTTAAGGTTTATTGCCTTGCAATTGTGTAAATGAACCTTTCTTGAAAACAGTTTAGCACTGTTCTGGTATTCACAGTGACCTAACTTTGTTACATGGGAGAATTTTCAGCTTGTAGCATATATTTGTATCTGCTTGAAAATTTAGAATTTTCCAACAGTTTACTTGGAAAGTCTTGTCATTTCTTTAACTATATACATGTCCCGCTTAATGGAAGCTGGCCCTTTTGCTCGTCAGTGGAATTGAAGTCCGAGGAATGGGAAGCATGGTAGCAGAATCAAGTGGGCTTTGGGTCAGGAAATAAGATCATTGAATGGTGTAAAAGGAAGATATGTTCATGTTCTCCAAAGAACAAATTAAGACCATGATTATTTTTCTGCATACGATAATTTGAGCCAGTGCCCACTGGGTGCCATTTCAAAACTATTTATGTGGGGGGAAAATATGAAAGCCTGATAAGGCATAAGAGTATAGTAGTGACAGAACAAACAATATGAGCATACTGGTTGGTTTGGGCATAATTTTGATCATTTTTGCCCAATTCTAAAGAGGTACAATAATAGGGAGACCTGAGTGTATATACTGATGTTTGATGACAGTGCTAATTGTGAACCAAATTTTTTTAAAAGCCAGATGTAATTATACATTATACTTAAGGCCATCACCCCTACTGGGGCATAAGCCACCAACAGCAGCTCACCAGAGTCCTCTGTCCTGGGCCAGTCTTTCAAGCTCTCCCAGGTATAGCCCATCAAAAATCATTTCTCTCCCAGGAATGAGATACTTCTATATCTACTTCCAGGGCATCTCGAGGCAACTCCTGTAGCAGCAGAACTCTCAATGGATACGATTAAATATTCTCATTTCAGTCTGATTATAGCTAACACAAAGTACACTGCAGATGCTGTGGTCAAATCAAGACGTACAAAAAAGCTGGAAGAACTCAGCAGTTTGGGCAGCATCTAAGCATTTTTATAGCTAAAAAACAAAGCTGCTTCCAAGGTCAGTACAGTCAACAAAGATGTCTTAATGCATTCAAATGAACTATCACTGCTTAAAACTGACAGAAGCAGTGCAGATTGTGGACGGACTCCTCGCCAGATTCCAGATAGTAAAAGTGGTTACAGATCGGGGATACAAGAGCGTTTAAGGAAACGGGGTTTTAAACTCTTAATACTGACTATCCTGCTGGCAAATGTGCAATCTGGTGAATAAAATCGATGAGCTCAGAGCTAGGGTGCTGAATCATAGGGACATTAGGGCCAGGTGTCCTTTGTTTCATGGAATCCTGGATAACCCCATCTGTACTGGATGCAACGATTCAGATCAACGGGTTTACTATACAGTGTCAGGATAGATCTATAGAGTCTCTCAAAAGCAGAGGTGGAGGAGTATGCCTCATGATCAACTCTTCTTGATGAACAAATATGTCAGTGCTGTGTCAATTCTGCTCACCAAACCTGGAATATCTAGCAATTAAGTGCTGTCCTTTTTACCTACCACAGAAGTTTCCGGGATCATTTTGGTAGCAGTATACATTCCACCTCAGGCCAATGTCAGTCAGGCTTTAGATGATCTGAGCATTAGGATCAACATGCGTGAAACAGCACACCCTAACACCTTCACCATCATTTTGGGGGATTTTAACCAGGCCAGTCTGAAAAAATCACTAAGCAATTACCACCAGCAGATCACTTGCAATACCAGAGGAAACAACACACTGGACCACTGTTACACCACCATCAAGAATGCCTACTGTGCTATTCCACACCCTCACATCGGGAAGCCTGATCACCTGGCTGTACTTCTATTCCCTGAGTTTAGGCAGAGACTGAAGACTGCAGCACCAGTAGTGAGGACTAAGAAGGTATGGACAAGGCAAGCACAGGAGCGTTTACAGGACTGCTTTGAATTGGTAGATTGGACTGTATTCAGGGATTCATCTTCGAATCTGGATGAGTATGCCTTAGTTGTTACCAACTTCATTAAAACTTGTGTGGATGAGTGTGTGCTTACAAAGACTTATTGTATATTCCCAAACCAAAAGCAGTGGATGAACCAGGAGATACGTTGTCTGCTGAAGGTTAGTTCTGTGACATTCAAGTCTGGTGACCCAGGTCCGTACCAGAAAACCAGGTATGATTCACAGAGGGTTATCTTAAGGGCGAAGAGACAATTTCGAACGAGGTTGGAGGCAACATCAGATGTATGACAACTCTGGCAGGGTTTCCAAGACGTTACTTCCTACAAAGCGGAACCCAATAACATGAATAGCAGCGATGCTTCACTACCAGATGAACTCAATGTCTTATATGCCTGCTTTGAAAGGGAGAATATAACTACAGCTATGAAGATCCCTGTTGCACCTGTTGACCCAGTGATCTCTGTCTCAGAGGCCGATGTTTAAGCTTTTTAAAAAGGGTGAACCCTCGCAAAGCAGAAGGTCCTGTTGGAGTATCTCATAAGGTTTGGAAAACCTGTGCCAATCAACTGGCGGGGGTATTCAAGGATATTTTCATCCTCTGACAGCAATGGGTGGAAGTTCCCACTTGCTTCAAAAAGGCAACAGTTATACCACTGCCTAAGAAGAATATGAGTTGCCTTAATGACTTTTGCCCAGTAGCACCCACATCTACGGTGATGAAATGCTTTGAGAGGTTGGTCGTGACTACACTGAACTCCTGCCTCAGCAAGGACCTGGACCCATTGCAATTTGCTTATTGCCACAGTAGGTGAATGGGAGATGCAATTTCAATGGCTCTTGACGCGGCCTTAGACCACCTGGATAACGCAAACACCCATGTCAGGATGCTGTTCATCAACTATAGCACAGCATTCAACACCATCATTCCCACAATCCTGATTGAGAAATTACAAAACCTGGGCCTCTGTACCTCCCTCTGCAATTGGATCCTTGACTTCCTAACCAGAACACCACAATCAGTGCGGATTGGTGATAACATCTCTTCCTTGCTGATCATCAACACTGGTGCACCTCAGGGGTGTATCCTTAGCCCACTGCTCTACTCTCTCTATACCCACGATCGCGTGGCTAGCCGTAGCTCAAATACCATCTATGAATTTGCTGATGATACAACCATTGTTAGTAAATTCTCAGATGAAGACGAGAGGGCCTGTGGGAGCGAGATATGCCAACTAGTGGAGTGCCGCAGCAACAACCTGGCACTCAACGTCAGTAAGATGAAAGACCTGGTTGTGGACTTCAGGAAGGGTAAAACGAAGGAACACGTACCAATCCTCAGAGGAATCAGAAGTGGAAAGAGTGGGTTTCACGTTCCTGGGTGTCAAGATCTCTGTGGACCTAACCTGGTCTTTATATGCAGTTATAAAGAAGGCAAGTCAGTGACTATACTTCATGGGGAGTTTGAAGAGATCTGGTATGTCAACAAATACGCTCAAAAACTTCTATAGATTTACCATGGAGAGCATTCTGACAGGTTGCATAGACTGGTAGTTGCCCAAGCAGCAAGTCTCCCCTCTCCATGCCACCGATGTTCAAGGGAAGGGCAAGGGCAAGACCAGTGACGTCACAGGAGTTGCCAGAGCGATGTTGAAGGCAATGTCGGACTGCCTTATTTGTTCTTAGGGTTTACTCCTGAAGCCTTTCCCATAAGTAGGTATGGCTGCAAGGCAGTGGAGATTTGAAATCAGAGCTTTACCTCTCTTAGGTGGACTGCCTTCCCAGGCTGACGAGCTCCATCTACCTGAAGCACTGGTTTTAAGGTGCCAGGACCCGCCTTCACCTCTTCTCCTATCAGTAGAAACATTTCCACTGGGCGTAGAGGCACACAAGAAGGCCAGGAGTTGGATTTGGTTGTCGGGCTATTTGAGGCGCATGCCGTGAGGAGCACTTTTAGATAGTGGGTGCTTGTCCCTACTACTGCTCCTCAGCTTGACAACCTTGGAACCTATCTTGGGTACTAGCCTACAAAGTACCCAAGACATCTTCAAGGAGCAGTGTCTCAGAAAAACAGCATTCATTATTAAGGACCTCCAGCAACCAGGGCACGCCCTTTTCTCACTGTTACCATCAAGTAGGAGGTACAGAAGCCTGAAGCCACACACTCAGCGATTCAGGAACAGCTTCTTCCCCTCTGCCATCTGATTCCTAAATGGACATTGAACTTTTTTAATGTATATTATTTCTGGTTTTTGCACAATTTTTAATCTATTCAATATTCGTACAGTTTTTTTTCTTCTACATTATGTATCACATTGAACTACTGCTGCAAAATTAACAAATTTCACAACACATGCCGGAGATGATAAACCTGATTCTGATTCCCTTTGCAACCAGGTTTGGGGCTGTCCATGGCACAGTTAGATACAATGATAGGCTTTATAAGACACAGAGAATGCAATATGAAGGTAATGTAGAATCTTTACAATATCGGTTGAACTTGAACTGGAGTATTGGTATTCTGGTAAACATGCTGGAGGAATAACAACAAGATATAGTAAAATGGTTCTGGGCATCAGGTAGTTCAGTTACATGGATTAAATGGAGAAGCTAGATCTATTCCTATAGTGAAAAAGGATAAATGATCATTTGATGAAAGTGTTTCAGAATTAAGGGTCTGGATGACTTGCATGGTGAGTGATTTCATCTGGAATAAAGGTTGAGAAAAATCGCAGGGAGGTAGAAATATTCATGTAGTGGCTAATTGCAAAGTGCAATTCACACCCTGTGAGGATGCTAAATGCCTATACATCTGTTGCCTTCAACTCACAGTTGGATGTTTAAGGGATGGATGAAAGTAATTTGGGGCAATGGGGAATGAGATTGTTAGTTTGCTCTCGAGTGGGAATAAAAGGATCCTTTTCTGGTTAGCTGCCAGTGACTTGTGGTGTTCCGTGGGGGACGGTGTTGGGAGTGCTTTTTATGTTGTGTATCAATGATTTAGATGATTGAAAAGATGGCTTTGTTGCAGAGTTTTCAGGTGATAGAAGATTGGTGGAGAGGCAAGAATTGTTGAGGAAATGGGAGGGCTACAGAAGAATTTAGATTAGGAGAATGGCAAGAAAGTGGCAAATGAAATACAATGTTTGAAAATGCATGGTCATGCACTTCAGTAGAAGAAATAAATGTACAGACTATTTTCTAAAGGTGGAGGGGGGATCCAAAAATCTGAGATGCAAAGGGATGTGGAGACCTTGTGCAGTACAACTGTAGTGTTCTCACATAGGTGTAAAAACTCTGAACTAAACATGCAGTATAAACTGGAGTCAATGAGGCGCAATCCCAGTAAGATTAACAGTTTACTGTTCAGTCTTCCACATTAATGTATTGTGAAAACTGTTGATAAAACAATACAAAATATATACAGTATTTGTTTCCTTCTTGGCATCACATTTACATCATAAATACTTGCAAAAGTAAAACTACAACAAACTACATTACATTAAAGTACAACATTCAGTCAGAATCTACCTACGCCATCAACTGCTTTAAATACACTCCAACACAAACTATCCACAACAAAGAACATAAACTTCATCAACTGTCATTACTTTTAACAGAATCAGCGTTAACATTTTTACTTCAACATATTGATTATCTTATGAACTTACGGCATTGCTTCTATGATGTTTCTAGTGCGTAGAAAGAAAATTTTTCTTGCGCTGATCCTGCACACACAAGCCCCCTCCTTCCTGTTTCTCCAAACCGGTATTTTCCCACAGGACGCAGCGAAACCGGGTGTGACATCATCGCATGCGGCAATATATTACAGACAACGAATTTACTTTCAACAACCTTAACTTTAACTAGAAAACTATTACAAACGAATTACTAAAGCGAAAATCTGATAAACTAAATGAATGCCTTATGGGCAGCACACTTCCCCCCCCCCGACCTTCGGTCACTATGAACATAATACTAACTTCAGTCTCTAAATCAGTCTTTAAGTAAAAGTAGAATGACTTCTGCAACTGGTCTTTGGTAAGTTTTCACATCACCTTGGTCGGAAGTTTTCAACTCAACCTTCCTGACATGTCCATCCCTACCGGGGAATGTGGCAGTGATTCTGGCTATTGGCCAGCAGTTGCAGGCAATCTGCTTGTCCCTGAGCAGGACTAAATCTCCAAATTAAAGATTCCTGCGAGGTTCTGTCCACTTTTGTCTATGTTGCAACAAAGGTAGATATTCATGTCTCCAACAAGACCAGAACTGATTTGCAAGAGCCTGAACCTGTCTCCATTGCTTTGTGTACAAATCCTTATCTGAGAAGTCCCCAGGTGGAGGGGGAGCTCCTGTCTTCTGCGTAAGGAGCATTAATGGCGAGAGTATGAAGGGGCTTTCCGGGTCAGAAAAGACGGGTAGGAGTGGTCGTGCATTTATAATGGCTGTGATCTCTGCCATTAGTGTGCACAGTACTTTGTGGGTCAGTCGGGTGCGTTCCTGCAGAAACATTGAATCAAGGATCCTTCTGGCGATACCAATCATCCACTCCCATGTGAGAGGCGTGTGGTGTGTTGAACTCCCAGTTGCATCCCTGCTCGCTGAGGTACCTTTGAACTGTCTTGTCCATCCCGAGCTCCTTGAACGCTCCAACAAAGTTCGTGCCACAATCAGACCTTAACTGTTTTGCAGGGCCTCTTAGTGCAAAGAAGCGCCTGAGAGCATTAATGCAGCTGGATGTATCCAAAGATTCGATGACCTCAATGTGTACCACTCTCGAACTCGTGCAGCTGAACATGATGGCCCACCGTTTGCTCTCTGCTTGTCCTCCTCTTGTGCGTCTAGTGGTGATAGACCACGGACCAAATACATCAAGCCCCATATACGTAAAAGGAGGGCAGGCTTCAAGGCATTCTGGTGGGAGGTCCGCCATACGTTGAGCTTCCATCTTCCCTCGCAGTTTCCTGCGTGGGATATGAAGCAGTTTTAGATCTTGAAGTGAATCTCTCCAAGCCTCCCATCTGTTTAGCTTGTCTTCTGGTAGGGGAGTATCCCAGTCGGAGAGCTCAGTGGTAAGTTCCCTGAGAAGGGCTCGTCCTTGGATCGTAACTGGCGCCAGTAGACCCAAGGGATCAAAAACACTGTTGACAGTGGAGAGAACTTCACGGTGGGTGAATGGCTTGATCACGGTCAGCACGGAGAACGTGAATGTGTCAGTCGTAATCTCCCAAAGGAGGCCCAAACTCCTTTGTGTGGGTATGGTTTCTCCATCTAGATCTAGATCTTTGATTGCCGGAGCACAGTCATCATGTGGAAAGACCTCCATTCCTGCCTGACAGTTTGATGCGAACTTGTGCAAGCGGAGGTTTGACTCGGAGAGTGAGGCTTGTGTATGTCAGAACAGATCGATTGCTTCGCCTTCTTTTTTTAGTGTTATCAAGCCATCATCGATATAGAAGTGCCTTTCTACAAACTGAACGGTGTCATCGCCATGCTCCTGTGCGCCCTCTCTGATGGCTCTTCGCAGCCCATAGATGGCCACGGCAGATGATGGACTATTGCCGAAAACGTGGACTTTCATCCGGTACTCAATGACTTCCTTGCTAATGTCATTGTCCTTGTGCCATAAGAAACGGAGGAAATTGCGATAGTCCTCCTGTACTAAGAAGCAATGGAACATCTGCTAGATGTCCGCTAAGATTGTGACCTTCTGGAAGCACAGCAGGACCCCGAGAAGGGTATTGTTAAGGTCGGGGCCTGTGAGGAGCACGTCATTAAGGGAGATACCAGCGCACTGAGCACTGGAGTCAAAGGCCACCCTGATCTGATTGAGCTCTTGTGGGTGGTAAACCCCAAACGTTGGGAGGTACCAGCATTCCTCACCTTACAGTGGCGGTGCTACTTCAGCATGTCCATTAGCGAAAATTTTCTCTATGAATGCTACATATTGTTGCTGCATCTCGGGTTTCCTTTTCAGGGTTTTTTGCAAGGACGTGAACTGCTTGACTGCCTGCTCTTTGTTGTTTGGCAAGTGCTGGCGTGGTTCTCTGAAAGGTAGTGGGGCAACCCAGTTACTTGCTTCGTCTCTGAAGACCTTGGTGTCCATTATTTTTAAGAAGATGGCATTTTGTGCTGATGGAGCAAGTTTATTATCATGCTCAGTTTGAGCGAAGACCGACTGTCCCAGTGTCTTGTCGGTTACTTTAGTACGCTTGTTAAAGCCCTGTCATGCTCCCTTGATACACATGTAGCTTGTGCAGGGTTGAAAAATTGAATGGTGGCCACTCTCTAGCACCTTGGTCTTGAGTGTGTTAACTGTTGGTTTGTGTACATTGCCAAGGCACACCTCTCCTATCACCACCCAGCCCAGATCCAGGCATTGGGCAAAGGGGGCGTTGTGTGGTCCATTGACCTGCTGCCTGACCTTGTGCACCTGGAGAACATCTCTTCCTACTAGCAAAAGTATTTCTGCTTTTGGGTCCAGTTCTGGGATGTGCTTGGCCATGTGGTGGAGATGGGGCTGGTGTCGCACAGCGCTTGGCGTCGGGATCTCGGTGCTGTTATTCAAAATTTCATTGCACTCTAAGAGCGGAGGGAGGCAGATGACAACTTTACCATCCAGCGACTCAAGCTGGAAGCCTTCTGCCTTCCTCCCATATGTTCCTACGCTGCCTGAGCAAGTTCTAAGGTAGTATGGGAACTGATTACTCTCTACATTGAACAAATCAAAGAACTCAGGTCTGACTAGTGAGCGATTGCTCTGGTCGTCCAGAATTACATAAGCTTTGATGGCCTTGTCTTTGGCTCCCTTAGGGTACACCTTAGTGAGGCAGATCTTTGAACAAGAACGGCTTGACTGACCTTGACCGCAAACTTCTGTGCAGCTCGAGCTGACAACAGTTGTCTTGGAGTGATCCTCTTCCTCCCCGCCATCCTCTTGTGAGGGTGAAGGAGCTTTGTCAGTTTGCTGTAACAGGCCGGAGTGCATGGCCCCATGGTGATTAGTGCTATTGCATTCCGAGCAACTCACGGGGATCGTACACTCTCTAGCAAGGTGAGAGGTAGAGGAACAGCATTTAAAACATTTTTTTCTCCTTGAGAAGGGCCATCCTCTCATCAAAGGGATTTTTCCTAAACATTCTGCATTTTTTGAGGGGGTGTGGTTTGTTGTGCAATGGACAATTCTTGCTAGGGTCATTGTTAGTTGTAGAGACTTCAGTTTTATGCACTGAGACAAGTTTATTGATGTTAAAATTATTCAAAGTGGATTTGACTGGCTTGGTGTGAATTGTATTGCTACCTTGACTCATGAAGCTAGGGTCGTTTCAATTCTTCCCCTCCTTGCACACAAACCTAGTGAAATACTCAAAAGGAATAAATTGACCATCGTTCTTTTCCTTGTACTCTGAGCCAACAGACACCCACCTTTCCTTCAGCCCAAATGGAAGTTTGTCCACGATTGGTCTAATTCCGTATGAAGTAACTAAATATGACAGGCCAGTTAAATAGCCATTTTCTTTAGCGCCTTCAATCTCCATGAGTAGATCTCCGAGCTCTCTTAGCTTAGTGTGGTCTTTGGCTGACACCTTGAGAAAATTTTCCAGGCGTCGAAATAGTGCCGTTTCAATAATTTCAGGGGCCACATAGCACTCCCGAAGTCTCCCCCATGCTTTGCATAAGGCTAGCTTGGGGTTGTTGATGTACCCTGAACGTATGCGTCTCACCTGTTTGCATGATTCATTTCCCAGCCATTTCGTCATAAGATCCAACTCTTGGGTTGCTCCGAGCTGGACTCCATGGATAGCGTTGGCGAATGAGGAGTACCATGCATGGTAATTTTCAGGCTTATCGTCAAACTAGTATAGTGCTGAAGTAACGAGATCTCGTCATGCTAAATACTGTGCCATGGGTTCAACTGCAAGTGGCATGCTGGCTGGGGGAATATGTCGGCAGGTATATGACTGAGGGTGTAAATTTGTTATGGGATTTGCTGTTCTGAATTCAGCCTTTGCCTCTCCTCTCGCCAAATCTGGTAAGTTTGGTGTCGAGAAGTATTTGTCATCAGCCCTTTAATTCTTGAATTTGTCGCAAAGTTGCAAGGGTAAATTGTCTTCCTCAGATGGATGTGATGCAATTGGACTTTGACTCCTCATGAAATGGGATGTTAGCATATAAGTATGGAGAGGAAGAATGACTCTTCAAGTCCATTTGAGATCAGACGTAGTCGCTTGTGCGTTCCAATCTGGTCTTTTCTGAAGTAGATTTTACGTCATCCAGAACATGCATTTCTTCAGCATTTTCTAATATCTCTGCTTCCACCCTGGCAGCTTTGGCTTCTCAGTGTAGCATCAGCGCTTCTAATTCTGCTTCTATCCTTACCCTTTCCAACTGGTTTTGGCTTCTCTGGCAGCCACTTCCTTTTGGTTTTTGGCTTCTCTGGCAGCCTTTTCCATTTTCAATTTTGCTTCCTGTTCAGTGTATGACACTCGCACCTCGGCAGTTTCTGCTTTAGCTCTTGCATGGGCAGTCTTATTTGTTGATGCCCTACTGCTCCTGGCGCTGGATGGCAACAACTTGACGCTGGATCGCGATGCCATCGTAGCACTTGAAACACCTGGTAATGCTGCCTTTTCACTGTAGTGTTCTCACACAGGTGTAAAAACTCTGAACTAAACACGCAGTATAAACCGGAGTCAATGAGGCGCGATCCCAGTAAGATTAATTGTTTACTGTTCACTCTTCCACATTAACATATGGTGAAAACTTGATAAAACAATACAAAATATATACAGCATTTGTTTCCTTCTTGGCATCACATTTACATCATAAATACTTGCAAAAATAAAACTACAACAAACTATATTACATTAAAGTACAACATACAATCAGAATCTACCTACGCCATCAACTGCTTTAAATACACTCCAACACAAACTATCTGCAACTCTTTAAATAACAAAGAACATAAACTTTATCAACCGTCATTACTTTTAACAGAATCAGCGCTAACATTTTTACTTCAACATATCGATTATCTTATGAACTTACGGCATCGCTTCTATGATGTTTCTAGTGCGTAGAAAGAAAACTTCTCACGCTGATCCTGCACACACAAGCCCCCACCGTCCCATTTCTCCAAACCGGTATTTTCGCACAGGACACAGCGAAACCGGGTGTGACATCATCACATGCCGCGATATATCACAGACAACAAATTTACTTTCAACAACCTTAACTTTAACTAGAAAATAATTACAAGCAAATTACTAAAGCGAAAATATAATAAACTAAACGAATGCCTTAAGGGCAACACAACAACCTAAAGGTTAACTTGCAGGTAGAGTCAGTGGTGAGGGAGGCAAATGCAGTGTTCGCATTCATTTCAATAGGTTTAGAATATAAAAGCAGGGATGTGATGCTGAGGCTTTATAAAAGCACTGGCAAGGCCTCACTTTGAGTATTGTGAACAGTTTTGGGCTCCTCATCAAAGAAAATATGTGCTGGCATTGGAGAAGGTTCAGAGGAGATTCACAAGGATGATTCCGGGAATGAAAGGGTTATCATGTGAAGAACGTATGATAGCTCTGGGCCTGTACTTGCTGAAATTTAAAGAGGGGGGAGATCCCATTGAAGCCATTCGAATGTTGGAAGGCCTAGACAGAGTAGATGTCGAAAAGATGTTTCCCATGGTGGGGAAGTCTGGGACTAGAGGGCACACATTGATAGGTTCTTAATTGGCTATGACATCAAAGGTTACGGGGAGAAGGTCGGGGAATGGGGCTGAATAGGGAAGAAAAAGATCAACCATGATTGAATGGCAGAGATTCAATAGGCCAAATGTCCTGATTCTGCTCCTGTGACTTGGCCTCTCACAGAGACCAGGCATGTTCTCCATAGCAACACACACAAAATGCTGGTGAAACGCAACAGGCCAGGCAGCATCAATAGGAAGAAGTACAGTCGATGTTTCAGGCCGAGACCCTTCGTCAGGACTAACTAACCTCTTCTTTTAATTAGTCCTGACCAAGGGTCTCGGCTCAAAACGTCAATTGTATTTCTTCCTATAGATGCTGCTTGGCCTGCTGCATTCCACCAGCATTTTGTGCGTGTTGCTTGAATTTCCAGCATCTGCAGATTTCCTCGTGTTTATGTTCACCACAGGCTGCCATCCATGGTGTGATCATTTTAAAAATCTTTCAATAGAGAAGGAAGAAAAATGCCAAGTAAATCCAAATCAAGTAGAATTGCAGCTTAATTTTATACAGAAATGGTAACATTAATATCATTAATTTAGTTGAAATTAATGTTCTCTCTAGGCGACATTCTTCCTTTAATATCAATCTGATTTATAGGACCAAGAAGCAGTGAAGCAGGCCAGGAATTATCTCGAGTTTACAGAAGATTCCGTGCAAGTTCCAAGGAGCCTTGTAGGTGAGTCTGTCATTTACAACTTGTAATTTATTAAGCTTGTTACATCTGAGTTTGATTGCTATCAATATCAATGAATTTTTTGTCTAGGAAAAGTAATAGGCAAAAATGGAAAACTCATACAAGAAATTGTGGACAAATCCGGAGTTGTCCGAGTGAGAATTGAAGGAGATGGTGATAAGAAGATTCCAAGGGAAGAGGTATGTTTAGCAATGCTGCAGCTAGTTTTTGCAAAAACTGTAACAGAGGTATGTAAGTGATTTCAAATACATTATCCTGTATTTGTGACATCCAGCAACAAGGGAGCAGGTATATTTTCCCCATCCCCTTGTCTTCCATACTTCCCATTGCTTTACCCCTTTTGTCCCTCAACTCCTAATATGGGGCCTCCATTGGACGGGATCGACCATGGATGTTGTGTCCTAGCTATGTCTGCAACCCAGGGCAGTGAAGAATGGAGAGTAAACTGTTGAAATTTCAGCAGGCTTCCCCTCTCCACACAGCTGATGGATCTAAAGGAACAGCAGAGACCGATACAAATTGGCACCAACACGTTGCAGAAGTTGTCAGTCAGTGTTGAATTTAGTGTAGGACCATCTTAGCAACTCCCACTCTGGATTTTTCCTCTGCCTTTACTCCTGAAGCCTCCACTGTGAGTGGGTATAGCTACAAGACAGCAGAGGTTTGTGACCAGAATTTACCTTCTCCTAAGTTACTTCCTGCTAAATCCCATGAAGTAAACTAAGTCCCATACTCCTTGCGATTAACAAATTTTGTTAACACTTTTTGCCTACTATCTAATAAAGATTGTTGAAGCAGGAGGCCATTTCTGTTTCTAATCTTGGGGTCATATTTGGCCCTGAGAGAAGCTTCACTCACACCTGTGTCATTACCAAGAATACATTTTTCCTTATTGCCTATCTGCCTTTGTTCACCTTTGCTAGAAGTCTCATTTTGCAATTTTTTTTTCTCTTCTGACTTCACGTTTCTAAGTTAAAAGCAAAGAACTTGCATGTCACCATATTCAACCTTAAGATTTATTTTTGCGCAGGCATTCACAGTAAATACAAGAAATACAATTGAGTCAGTGAAAGACCACAACTAACAGGGTGGACAACGAACTGAGCAAATACAAAAGGAAGGAAAGAAATAATAATAAATACATAAGAAATACATATCAAGAACATGAGATGAGTGGGAAAGTGACTCCATAGTTTGTGAGAACAGTTCATTGATGGTGAGAGTGAAGTTGAGGGACGTTATTCCCTCTGGTTCAAAAGAGAATAGTTGAAGGATAATAACTGTTCCTGAACCTGGTGGTGTGGGTAATAAGGTTCCTGTACCACCTTCCTGATAGCAGCAATGATAAGAGAGCATGGCCTGGATGATGGGATTCTTGATGATGGATGTTGCTTTCCTGCGACATGGCTCCTTGTAGATATGCTTAGTGGTGGGAAGGGTTTTACCTGTGATGGACTGGGCCATATGCACTACTTTTTTGTAGGCTTTTCCATTCAAGGGCATTGGTGTTTCCATACCTTTCTGATTGAATTCTTGTATGCAAACAACACGCAAAATGCTGAAGGAACTCAGCAGGCCAGGCAGCATCTACGGTAAAGATCACATTCGACATTTTGGGTCGAGACCCTTCAGCAGGACACTTCTATGCAAAGTTCATCCAGAAATTTCTTCCCGTTGTGATAAATAATCACACTCCTGAAATGTTAGCTATTTTTGCTAACTTCAGCATTTTCTGATGTTTCAGATTTACAATTCCTGCAACATTTTCAAAACTCATTTGTACATTTGAAAAGACTGAAAAAAGCAAGAAAGGAAAAAATGGTCCTTCAAAGCTGCTTCATCATTGTGATAGATCTTAACTCATCTAATCTTTGATTACTCTACTCTGCTTTGATTTGCTGCACTTTACTGCAAGTTTACCATCACCTTCAACTGCCCTACAATTCATCTTCCACAGCTTTCTGGAGTAGATAATTTCGAAGATTCACAACCCCACCTCCCCCTCAAAGTAGATAACCCTTTATTGTGAAACTGTCCAAAGATTCTGTGTTCTCAAGAGGGGAAGCATCCTGTCAGCATCTTGCCTGTCAAACCCTTCAGAACCCATGTTTCTCATTCTTCCAACTCCAGTAAGTGTAGACTCACTATTTCCTCAAGGTAGCCAGTCAATTGTAGGAATCAACTTAGTAAATCTTCTTTGAACTGCCTCTAATGGAAGTATATATCTCTTAAGAAAGAGACCAAAACTGTACACAGTACTTGGGTACAGTCTCACTGATATCCTAAATGGTTCTTTCAAGGCTTCCCACTCTTGTACTCCATCTTCCTTTTAATAATGGCCAAACTCATCCAGTTTGCCCATGATCCTTGTGCTTGCTAACATGCATTAAGTCCTGGTTGAAAAAAACACCTATTTCAGTGTCGTTTACAAACCCCTTCATAGCTCCACTCTCTTATTTTTCTCTTATTTTTTAAATTCCTTTTTCAGGATTTCGGCATCTCTTTTATTGTCCATTTCAAATTATTTGCCCAACTGAAGAACTTTTACATCTTCAATCAAAACTATTTAATTCTACGGGTGGCAGTGGGTGGAGATGCATCTCTACCAAAGAAGGTGTAAGGTGTTCCTTCCTTCCACAAGCTTGTAGGTCACCCTTAGGTAAGGTGTAGCACCTGCTTAGTACACACCCACCAACCCCCCATCAGGATCACATGAAACTTTGGGAGCAGGTGGTGAATATCACAGGTCTTGGTTATGTGACCACTGACACATTGCAGACAAACTCTGAAGAGTATTCATGATGGATGGAGTCATCCATATTGTAAGACACTGTTCAGAAGAAGGCAATGGCAAACCACTTCGGTAGAATTTGTAAGACCAATCTTGGTCATAGATCATGATTGCCCACATCATACGGCACAACACATGATGATGATGAGTGGTATTAGCCATAACTTTGCATAAATGACTTTATCAACATCTTAAGGTGAACTTTAGAGTTTTCTTTCCATTGACTACGAAGGATGAAAATGTCTCAGCTTTAACAATAGATCTTAGCTCTATGGATCAGTCTTGACCTTTTAAAATAAAAGTTCTTCCAAACTATCCATCTTTTCTAAAAATAGAATTGGATGCTCAAGAACTACTACCAAAATAGCCCACAGCTAGACTTCCTGAGGACAAAGGTTGATGCATGTTTGGTGGAACAGGATAGAATTCTGCAGAACTTGACGAATCTGACTAAATCTCCAGAAATTTTATAAGATAAAGAACTTAAATTTCCTGGCTCACCAGATTCACCATTGTGTTCAGATGTTGCCAATATGTTAACCCTTGTTCTCTATGGATTCTTGGCCTCTTGAATACAATTTACATTTGATCTTACAAAATATAAACCAATTATTAATAGGGTAGCATATTGAAATGTTACAAACTGAGTTGTGCCAATGAAAAAGTTTTAATTTGTGAGATTGTTTATATTAAGGGTGTTAATATTTCAATGATCATTTACAGGGCATGGTTCCTTTTGTGTTTGTTGGAACAAAGGAAAGCATAAGCAATGCTCGTGTTCTATTAGACTACCATCTAAATTACTTAAAGGTAAGAGCTGAACTTCTTCCTCTTGTTATACTAGTTAGCTGCTAGTTATTTTCATTTCCTTGTGACTACTTTGTGTCTAAAGGCTTTTCTATTTCTTGTATTGATACTTAATGGAGAATGGACTTTCATGATCATAGTGTCCTGAAATGTGAATAGCTCCTTTCCTTAGACAGCTAGGTTTCATTTCAGGACTTAGCAATTGCTCAAGGACTTTTGTATCTTTTCCTTTTTTAATCCTGGTATGCATATGTTAGAGCAAACACAAGGAAATCTGCAGATGCTGGAAATTCAAACAACACACAAAATGCTGGTGGAACACAGCAGGCCAGGAAGCATCTATAGGAAGAAGCACTGTCGACATTTCGGGCCGAGACCCTTCGTCAGGACCAGGGTCTGCCTTGGTCCTGACGAAGGGTCTCGGCCCGAAATGTCAACAGTGCCTCTCCTTATATATGCTTCCTGGCCTGCTGTGTTCCATCAGCATTTTGTGTGTGTTGTTATGCATTTGTTAGAGTTGAATTTGCTTCCCATTCAATCTTGCAGGTTGTGGTCACCGCTAACGGAGGCAGTATTTACAGAATCAGGATCCGATTTACTCTCACAGAAATTTGTTTTTTTACGGCAGCAGTACAGTGAAACACATAAAATATACTATAAATTACAATAAATATATATATTTAAAAACTAAGCCATGCCAATAGGAGAACAAAAATAGTGGGGTGTTCATTGTCCATTCAGAAATCTGGCAGAGGGTCATAGAGTCATAAAACACCATAGGTCAGAAACAGGCCTATCAGCCCATCTAGTTAATGCCAAACAATTAAACTGCCTAAGTCCATGAACTTCCATCCAAATCTTAGCCCTTCCCTCCCATCCATGTACTCATCCAAATTACTCTTAAATATTGAAATCTATCCTGCATCCACCACTTGTGCTGGCAGTTCATTCCACACTTTTGAGTAAAGAAAATACCCATCATGTTCCCCTCAAACATTTCACCTTTTACCCTGAACCCATAACCAGTTGTGCTAGTCTCACCCAGCCACTGTGGGGGAAAAAGCCTGTTTGCACTTACCCTATCTATACCCCTCATTATTTTGTATTAAATCTCCCTTTAATCTAATAACTTTCTAGGCCTGTCAGTATTCAATAGGTTTCAGTGATATATCCCCTCATTCTTCTAAATTCCAGTAGGTGCAGGCTCATAGCCGTCAAACGCTCCTCATATGTTACCTCTTTCATTCCTGGTATCGTTCTGGTGAGCCTCTTCTGGATCCTCTCCAAGGCCTGCACATCCTTTCTTTTAGAATGGGCCCAAAACTGCTCACAATACTCCCAAGTGTGGTGTGAGCACTTCAGCATTAAAACCTCAGCATTACATCCACCAAGCCCACCCCCACCTCAAAGCCAACCTTCTAGTGTCTTACTATTTACTGTCCTCTCACTACTGATGTGTGAGATCCTTGTCCTTCTGTGTTGTACCAATTTTGATTTTGTGATTTTTTAAAAAAATCTCGCTAAAGAATCTTACAATTTTTTATAATAAACTTTGTGCTGCCTAAGGTATGAGAAATATGCTGTTACTTCTGATTTTCTTTACTTTTACCCCCTTTGTGAACTACAACTAGAGAGTGCCATTAGAGTGATGCAAAGTTGCAAACTTGTGTAAAATATAAAACTTCTATGCAACAGTGGTGTAGTAGTAAAAGATTTTGGCCAGTGGTTGGATGGTGGAATATGTAATCTCACATGGCAGTTTCATCATCAATGACTCATCTGCCATGTGTTATTGATGTTTTTTCCTCATCTACTAAACTGAATTGCCTGAAATTTGAACTTTTTTTGCAATTAGCTGTTGCTTGAAAAGAAAAGCAGCAGTGACAATATAATTTGTGTGTATTACAAATGTTTCTTAATGACATAAACATGGAAAAAGCTTGGAATATTCAACAAGCCGGGAAGTATCTGTGGAGAAAGATTCAGTAAATGTTTCTGATTTCATTTTGTCAGACTTGGAAATGAATGTAGACAAGTCAAGTTTTCAAGTGCAGAAAAATTGCAGTGTTTGTGATGGGTGAGTGAGGAGAGAAGGACAAAAAGGCTTGAAACCAGGTTTTAATGTAGTTAACAAAAGTCCAGAGGACTGAAATGAAAAGAAATCTTTTCACTCAAATGGTTGTAAATCTTCGGGATTCTTTTCCCCAAAGGCCTTTGGGGGCTCAAACCTGAGGTCAATCAATTTCACAATACAAAAGAAATCAAGAGATCTAGGGAATGGTGCACAAAAAAGGTATTTGAGACAGGAGATCAACTAAGAACTTGTTGAAGTGATGGAGCAAAATGGCATACTCTTTCTTCGATTTATATATTTGTGTAGGAGCTATAAGTACAGAAATGGCAAAAGGACAGCTGAAAGGTGAAATAAAATACTGGAAGTGCTTTTTATCTACAATGCTTGGATGGTATGTTGAGTGTGTTGTCTATAATGTAATTAAGCGACCATAGTCAGGTAGATGAAAGGGCAAAAGGGTTTTTTTATTGCTTCTGGTGCCCTTTGTGGTGCTTGCTGCATGCACATCAGCTGAAGGAATTTCATTATCTGTCATCTTGAGGACTGTTTCCATGATTGTCAGTCTTTAGGATAGGATTTGTAATTTTCTCAACATAAGCAGCTGCATTTGATGAATGTTGTGTTTTCAGAGAATGGTACTAAGCATTTGATCAGAGTAACTGGATGTATTTCTCCTTAATTCATACCCCACTCACCAAAACAAAATCATATGACTTTAATTTTCTTAGCAGCTTCATCCCTACTGGGGCATAGGCTGCCTACAGTAGCTCGCCAGCCCTCTGTCTGGGGCCAATCAAATCGTCTCCTGGTGTCGTCCATCTATATGTTCGACGCAAAGATTTTTCCTCTCCCTGGGATGAGGTCTTTGAAGTTTCTTTTGGTGTTTCTGTAAGCTGTGGCTTTGTACTGTAAAAGGTTGCTAGCCCCATGCCTAACCCTTTATGGTGGAGTTGTTGTAACTATTAGTTGCATTAAATTTTAGGTAAAGGAAGTTTGCAGACTTTCTGCAGATCCTCTTTTATAAATATTGTGGTGAATCTAGCAATTTTGAAAGTCTCTGTGCTTCTTGTGCACAGGAAGTTGACCAGCTCCGGATGGAACGTTTACAAATAGATGAGCAACTTCGGCAGATGGGTGCAGGTTTGAGGACCCCTGCAAACCGCTCTGATAAAGAAAGAGGCTATTCAGCTGACGAGAGCACAAGTTACTTGCGTGGGGGCAGACCATATGGAAGTCGAGGGCGTGGCAGGCGAGGCCCAGGATATGCATCAGGTATATTCTTAATTTACCCACACCGAGTTACAGAAAAAAATTGCTTTATTCCAACTCTGTTGAAATATTTGTAATTGAGATTTATTGCAATCAAATTTGCTTTTTCAATTTTTAACAGGTTGATTGGAAGTTTTTGAAGTAATTTTTAAAAATTCTCAGATAAATGGTAATATCTCTTGAATATTTTGAACTACTATTAATAATAGCCCCCTCCTTTACTCTCTGTATACCCATGACTGTGTCACCACCCACAGCTCCAATCTGCTAATTAATTTTGCTGATGACACTACATTGATTGGCCTTATCTCAAATAATAACAAGGCAGCCTACAGAGAAGAAGTCATTACCCTGACACAATGGTGTCAAGAAAACAACCTCTCCCTCAATGTTGCAAAAATACAGGAGGAATGGAGACAGGCTAATCCCTATTGACATCAATGGATCTGGGGTTGAGAGGGTGAACAGCTTTAAGTTCCTTGGCATACACATCACTGAGGATCTCATGTGGTCTATACATACCTGCTGTTTGGTGAAAAAGGCAGAACAGTGCCTCCTTCACCTCAGATGGTTGAAGAAGTTTGGTGTGGGGCCCCCAGATCCTAAGAACTTTCTACAGGGGCACAACTGATCCTGACTGGCTGCATCACTGCCTGGTATGGGAACTATACTTCCCTCAATCGCAGGACTCTGCAGAGAGTGATGTGAACTTCCCACTATTCAGGACATTCACAAAGATGGGTGTGTATAAAAGGTCCGAAGAATCATTGGGAACCTGAGTCACCCCAACCATAAACTGTTCCAACTGCTAGCATCTGGGACTCGGTACCACACTATAAAAGTCAGGATCAACAGGCTCTAGGACAGCTTTTTCCACCAGGCCATCAGACTAATTAATTTATGCTGATACAATTGTGTTTCTATGCAATGTTGACTGTCCTTTTGTACATACTATTTATTACAAATTGCTATAAATTGAACAGTTAGACAGATGTAACAAAGATTTTTACTCATGTATGTGAAGGATGTAAGAAATAAAGTTAATTCAATTTGAACAAGGGTGTAGAGCTAGTTATCAAAGTTTGTCATTGACACAAAAACATGGGAGTTCAGTTTGTGATGAGGATATTTGGATTGTGCCATAACTTATAGGTAGGTTGGGTTAGAGGGCAAAAGCCTGGCAATGGACGCCGATGTGAGAAATAGGAGTTGCACTTTGGAAAGAAATTAAAGGTAGACTTTTATCTACATGGAGAGAAACTGCAGTTCAAGTTCAAGTTTAATTATCATTCAGTCCTATATGAATATCCATGAAACGAAACAGCATTGTCCCAGAGCCAAGGTACAAACACAGTACCAAAACTCATACTCAGCACAAGACACATAAGCACATATAAGATAGCAGTAAACATAGTCACACAAAACATATAGGCTGTTCCTGAGTGACATGTTCTGTAAATTGATGGCAAATTGGTGTTAACAGCAAGAACAAGCAGTTCGCAGACACACAGGCGCAATCTAACTTGCCTTCCACTATTTGAACGTGGCACCAATACAAGAGGCCAACCGCCAACCCACTATGAGCATCATGCTAACACTGCCTCCGGTGTCTCCTCTCCTGGACTGCTGCTACAGACAAGCCTTCCAATTTTCAATAGGTTTCAATGAGTTTCTCTATCATTCTTCTAAACTCCAGTAGGTTTCTATGTTCTGTGCTGGCAGGTTGTGATGGAAATCAAGTTCTTTTGGGGAAAAAATAGGTGGGAGGAATTTTAAAATGTGGATATATATTGATGTATGTTTTACAGTGTTACATTTGTTTAGGATAAGCTAGAGCAATGTGGGAAGATCTGCCAGCAAGTACATTAAACAATGCCTATTGGCTTCATTATACTTGTTTCATAAGGTTGAGATGTGGCACTTAAAGCTGAGCAGTGATCTGAATCAAATGCTATTTTAGAAATAAGAGTATTGCTTTTTCAATTGCTTACTTTGTTTTCTGTAATATATCTTTTAAATTCCATTGACTGATTTATATTTTCCCCTTCTCGTTGCTAAGGTAACAACTCCGAAGCCTCTAATGCCTCTGAGACAGAATCTGAGCATAGAGATGAGCTAAGTGACTGGTCACTGGCACCAACAGATGAAGAAAGGGAGCCCTATTCACGTCGAGGGGATGGCCGTAGGCGTGGCAATCCTGGGCGTGGCCGTGGGGGAGGTCGCGGTCGTGGGAGTAACAAAAATCTGTCAGCGGTTTCAGGTAAATGGCTACACATGTGTCATTATCCTTTTTGCCCTCCAAGATTTAGAGGCTTTTTGTAGAACAATAGTGTTACAGCTCAGGGTGTCGTGGTTTGGAGTTCAGTTCCAGTGCCCTCTAAGAAAGCTTGTACATTCCTGCTGTGAGCATATGGGTTTCTCGTACAGTCCAAAGACATACCAGTTAGTACGTTAATGCTTATTGTCCTGTTATTTAGCCGGGGTTAAATAGGTGGGTCGCTGGGCTGTTTCGGCTCATTAGGCCAGAAAGGCCTGCTTCATGCTGTATCTGTAAATAATAAATAAATAATTCAATAACCATACTGTTTTGTCATTTTGTAATTTTGCATTATTTAAAACTACATGGATATTGGCATTTTTATGTGCTGATTGCAATATGTGTCATAGTGTGTATAGATTAACAAGTGCTGTTTTTTGACAACTGAAGAGATGAATCATGTTTGTATTGCTGACTAATACTGTCACAATCTACAGATTGAACAGGTTATTGTAATTTTGCTTGTACAGGTGAATAACCGTAATATGTTGAGAACTGAATATTATGTGTGTCTGTGTTCGTACATGTGTTCTTTCAGGCATTCATGCACTGGTCTGCAGTCCCAGTCTAGGATGACTTCAATTTTTTTCGGCTTTTTTGGTGTTTTAGATGAATTCTTGAGGGCAGACATCCGTAAACGCAATTCGTCAAGAGACTCGAAGACTGGGACGACAGACAGCTCGTTGGAGGTAGCCTTTTGGTTATGGTTTTGGCTTGCATTGTTAAGATTTGTCTACGCTGAGGTCTCAATTCAGGAAGATTGTATTCAGCAATTAAATGGGTTTGAAGCTAAGGTTTATCATATTGCCTGTCTTCATATACAAAGAAAAAGCTGCACTTTAGCTGATTTGCTACATTAACATTTGTAAATACTAATTAAATTTCTTATCTGGAGTTAATGCATATAGTTCTGGCCACCCGTTATTGGAAGAACATTAAATGTGTGGAAACAGTGCAGTAGAGGTTTACCAGGATACTGCCTGGATTAGAGGACGTGTTGTAATGAGAGGTTGAACAAACTTGGGTTGTTTTCTCTGGAGCGCAGAAGTTGCAGGAAGATTTGATAGAGCTTTTATAAAATTATGAGAGGCATAGAGTACACAGACAATCCTTTTTCCCCCAAGGCTGCAGAATCTAATAACAGAAAGTATGCATTTAAGGTGGGGGGGGCAGGAGGGTAATTTCCAAGGTGAAGGGCAAATTTTTTTTACACAGAGTGGTAGGTGACTAGAACGCACTGCCTGGGGTGGTGATACTTTTAGTTGGGCGCATGAATGTGAGGGCAGTGGAGAGATCTGGATATTGTGTAGGCATAAGGGATTAATTTAATTGGTCATTTGATTACTAATTTACTTGGTTTGGCACAATGTTGTGGGCCGGAGGATCAGTTCCTGTGATGTACTGTTCTATGAAATTCTAAATACATCCCAGATTTTGGTATTGTTGTAGATCAAAGTGACTTAAAGATATATATCTTTATTACAGAAAGTATAGGCGTATTGGCACAAGACCTAGTTATATTGTAAAAGAGGCATTTGAGTTGTGTGCTGCTGATGGTTTGTATTTTAGAATGTGGAACCACTCAGCTGTGCAAGAATAGTTATCTTACAGCATTGTCCATCTACCTGCTTACCAGAATAGAAATTGATGATCAGATCAAATGCATATATGGCTAGAGAAAGACTGCAAATAAGAAAGCTTTAAATTTATGATACTTTGGAATGTTTCTGTGGTACGTGAAACCTGTACAAGCTATAAACACACTCAGGTTGGAGAAACAACAAGCCATCTGTCCCCTTCCCTGTGCTTCAATTCCCCACTCTTGGCCTCATGCTTCTTCTCCTCACCTGCCTATCACCTCCCCCAGTGCCCCTCCTTCCCTTTCTCCCATGATCCACTTTCCTCTCCTATCAGATTCTTTTCCTCCTCCAGTCTTTTACCTTTTCCACCTATCACCTCCCAGCTTCTTACAAACCCCATTTCCAGAAAAGTTGGGATATTTTCCAAAATGCAATAAAAACAAAAATCTGTGATATGTTGATTCACGTGTACTTAACTGACAAAAGTACAAAGAAAAGATTTTCAATAGTTTTACTGACCAACTTAATTGTATTTTGTAAATATACACAAATTTAGAATTTGATGGCTGCAACACACTCAACAAAAGTTGGGACAGAGGCATGTTTACCATTGTGTTACATCACCTTTTAATAACATTTTTTAATCGTTTTGGAACTGAGGATACTAATTGCAGATTTGCAGTTGGAAGTTTTGTCCATTCTTGCTTGATATAAGACTTCAGCTGCTCAACAGACCGTGGTGTTCGTTGTCTGATTCTCCTCTTCATGATGCGCCATACATTTTCAATTGGAGATAGATCTGGACTGGCAGCAGGCCAGTCAAGCACACGCACTCTGTGTCTACAAAGCCACGCTGTTGTAGCCTGTGCATAATGTGGTCTGGCATTGTCCTGCTGAAATAAGCATGGACGTCCTGGGAAGAGACGTCGCCTCAGAGTCAATGGTATCTTCACATACATGCAACTCACCCATGCCATGGGCACTGATGCACCCCCATTCCATCACAGATGCTGGCTTTTGCACCTTTCGCTGATAACAATCAGGATTGTCGTTTTCATCTTTGGCACGGAGAACTTGACGCCCGTTTTTTTCCGAAAACTAGCTGAAATGTGGACTCATCTGATCACAGCACATGGTTCCACAGTCTTTCAGTCCATCTGAGATGAGCTCGGGCCCAGAGAACTCGCCGGCGTTTTTGCATAGAGTTGATGTATGGCTTCCTCCTTGCATAATACAGTTTCAAGTTGCATTTCTGGATGCAGCGACAGACTGTGTTAAGTGACAATGGTTTTCCGAAGTACTTCCAAGCCCAGGTGGCTATAATTGTCACAGTAGCATGACGGTTTCTTAGGCAGTGCCGCCTAAGGGCTTGAAGATCACGCGCATTCAACAGTAGTTTCCAGCCTTGCCCTTTACACACTGAGATGTCTCTGAATTCTCTGAATCTTTTCACAATATTATGTACTGTAGATGTTGAAAGACCTAAATTCTCTGCAATCTTGTGTTGGGAAATGTTCCTTTTGAACTGACTAACAATTCTCTCACAAATTTTGGCACAAAGGGGTGAGCCATGACCCATCCTTGGTTGCAAAGACTGAGCCTTTGACAGACGCTACTTTTATACCCAGTCATGATACCTCACCTGCTACAAATTAACCTGCTTAATGTGGAGTCTTCCAAACCGGTGTTACTTGAATATTCTGTGCACTTTTCAATCTTATTTTAACTCTGTCCAAACTTTTGTTGAGTGTGTTGCAGCCATCAAATTCTAAATTTGTGTATATTTACAAAATACAATTAAGTTGGTCAGTAAAACTATTGAAAATCTTTTCTTTGTACTTTTGTCAGTTAAATAAAGGTTCACGTTAATTAACATATCACAGATTTTTGTTTTTATTGCATTTTGGAAAATATCCCAACTTTTCTGGAAATGGGGTTTGTACTTCAACCCTTCTCCCCCACCCACTCAGCTTCACCTACCACCTTCTGGCTGTACTTCTTTTCCCACAACCACCTTATTCTGTTATCTTCCCCCTTCATTTACGGTACTAATATAGGGTCTCAGCCTGAAATGTCGACTGTTTATTCTTTGCTCTAGAGGCCTCCTGATTTGCTGAGTTCCTCCAGCATTTTGTGTGTGTTGACCTATACATTGCACAAGCACTTGGACGCCATTATCCTCACTGGAGGTTTGATGGTTTTCAACTATATTGAGAGAATAAGAAATAGGAGCAATATTAGGCCATTTGGCCCATTGAGTTTGCTCCACTATTTCATCATGGCTGATCCTTTTTCCTTCCTTTATTATTTTTATTTGCGCAATTTGACGTCTTTTGTACATTGGTAGTTTGTCAGTCCTTGTGTATGTATAGTTTTTTCATAAATTGTATTTTATTTTCCTATAAATGCCCACAAGAAAATGAATCTCAAGGTAGTTTTGGTAACATATGTACTTTGATAATAAATTTACTTGGACTTTGATGCTAGTGGAAATCATTTGTTCACTTACAAATAATAATTGTGATGTAGAGCTTGTATGAGTAAGAAAAATGGCCACTGCCAGTAACTAGTGCTGTTCTGCAGGGGTTAGTGTTGGGATTACTTCTTTTCATGTTATATGTCAACGATTTGGATGGCGGAATTGACGGCTTTGTGGCCAAATTACAGAGATAGATGGAGAGGCAGATAGTGTTAAAGAAGCAGGGAGTCCTGGAGTAGGACGTAGATAGATTGGGAGTCTGGACAAAGGGAATATTGTTTAGAGAGGTGTATGATGATGCATTTTCTTTGAAGGAATAAAGGCATAGATTATTTTCTATGTACCTAGGCTTGATTCTGACATCCAATGTCACCTGTGTGTTTACAAGATGGCTCTGTGGATGTATGCTCCAGTTTCCTTTCACATCCCAAACATGCTGGTAGATTAATTGGGAGCAGTGCATTTCTCCTAGTCTAGGCGGTTTTCAGGTGGAATTGATGGACATGCAGGAGAAGTGATTTACAAGGGAATAAGTGAATCTGTAGGACTGACGGGATTGCATTCAGAGCTAGCATTGATGCAACAAGTTTAAATTCCTCTGTTAGGACATATTAGTGAAGAAATGCAACATGAAAAGTTTATGAACTGAAAAATTATAGATTCCAAAGACCTGATAATTAACATCCCAGTGTTTTGAGAAACCCGACAATAGAGAGTGTGTGCTCTATATCATTTTCCTAAATCTGTATATTGTAGCATGTTTCCCGTGGATTGAAGAGTAGCAAATATGACTGTACTTTTTAAGAGTGGGAATGAAAAGGGAATCGCTGATGTATAAGCTTGGCATCGGTAGTGAGGAAATCACAAGAAATAATAAATGATGTGATATCAGAATATTTATAAAATAGAAAAGTGATTGAGCAGAGTAAGAAAGGGAAATTCTATGATTAACTCCATGGAGGTCTTTAGGATGAAACCTTTATGACAGGGGTTTCCAATCATTTTTATGCCACATAGAATTGGGAATAATTATAATAAGTTATTTATAGAATTAATTTTCAAGTTCATTTTCCTTTGTATGCAGATCTAATTACATGAAATCTCTGCTTGAGTGAGTAAATTAAAAGAATTATGTAATTAATCCTTGATTCTTAGTCAATGACTAGTTCTGCCACCTCCAACCCTTGTTAAGTGTCATAACTAACGTTCGGAGGAGGTGAGCAAGTCCCAGCCCATTTCCTAATAGGGTTTGGCTACAGGATTCTGGTTAGTATTCATGACTCATTTATGGATTTTGACTGCCTATAGGAATACTGGTGCCCTGACTGGAATTTGGGAGTATAGTGTGTTGCTTAACTGTTACTGATTAAGGTGTGATGTAATAGGCTTACATTCAAGAAGTGTGAGGTGGTACACTTTGGAAGGACAAACTCCAAAGCAGAGTATAAAGTAAATGGCAGGATACTTGGTAGTGTGGAGGAGCAGAGGGATCTGGGGGTACATGTCCACAGATCCCTGAAAGTTGCCTCACAGGTAGATAGGGTAGTTAAGAAAGCTTATGGGGTGTTAGCTTTCATAAGTCGAGGGATAGAGTTTAAGAGACGCGATGTAATGATGCAGCTCTATAAAACTCTAGTTAGGCCACACTTGGAGTATTGTGTCCAGTTCTGGTCACCTCACTATAGGAAGGATGTGGAAGCATTGGAAAGGGTACAGAGGAGATTTACCAGGATACTGCCTGGTTTAGAGAGTATGGATTATGATCAGAGATTAAGGGAGCTAGGGCTTTACTCTTTGGAGAAAAGGAGGATGAGAGGAGACATGATAGAGGTGTACAAGATATTAAGAGGAATAGACAGAGTGGACAGCCAGTGCCTCTTCCCCCAGGGCACCACTGCTCAATACAAGAGGACATGGCTTTAAGGTAAGGGGAGGGAAGTTCAAGGGGGATATTAGAGGAAGGTTTTTCACTCAGAGAGTGGTTGGTGCGTGGGATGCACTGCCTCAGTCAGTGGTGGAGGTAGATACACTAGTGAAGTTTAAGAGACTACTAGACAGGTATGTGGAGGAATTTAAGGTGGGGGGTTATATTAGAGGCAGGGTTTGAGGGTCAGCACAACATTGTGGGCTGAAGGGCCTGTACTGTGCTGTATTATTCTATGTTTTATAAGACATGCTCCCTAATCCAGGCAACATCCTTGTAAATCTCCTCTGCACCTTTTCTATGGTTTCCATGTCATTTCTGTAGTGAGGCGACCAGAACACAGTAGAATACTCCAAGTGGGTTCTGACCAGGGTCCTATATAGCTGTAACATTACCTCTCAGCTCCTAAGGAACCTTAAGGAACCATCAAGGTCAATATGGTTATACAATATAGATTAATGTCTGAAAGGTTATAAATGGGTATATTTCAAGCTGTGAATCCTTTACACCAAATGATTATTTCTGATTAGGCCACAATATGGGGAATCAGAGGTAGGTCTCAAGTCCAAGATCAACTTTAATTGTCATTCAACTATACATAAATGAAACAGCATTGCTACAGGTCCAAGGTACAAAACTCAATACCTGGAGTCACACATAGCACAAGGCACATATAAGATAGCCATAAAATATGTGGTCATATATGTTTTTCGTATGCCCATTTCCCTGAGTGTCATGTCCTGTAAACTGAAAGTGCGTGGATGTTGTCGGCAAGAACGAACACACAGCAACCACAGACAAAAGCAGTCCAGCTTGTCTTACACTGAGTGAACACTGGAGGGCAGTGCCGACAGGAGGGGTTAGACCCCAACCCAGCATGGACACCCAAACACTGGAGGGCAGCATCAGCAATGTGCCACGTTCTAGTGCTGCACAAGTGTGCTTTTGTAGCACTTTTTGAAATTATTTGGTGAATTTTGTCAAGATGAGTCATTGCTAGAACGATTAATACACAGGAGCACAGGTTGGAGGGATGATTCAAGACATGAATTTGTGGAGGTTTGTAAGTCTGAGGAAGTACTAATTAACTGATGTAGGAAGCTCCCTTAAAGGCTTCCCTGCTGTTAGTGAGTAGGAGGCATGCAAGGATCTCCTAAAGCAGGCAGCAATTACAAAAGTAGATTTTGATGGAGACGGGAGAGAGGGACTGGTGAAGTTTTTGTATTAGGCTACATGTGAGCTCAACAAATATGAGGATTGTGGGTTTTATCAGGCTTTATTTAAAGCAGGGCTTCTTAACCTAGGGTCCACAGACCTCTCTGGGGGTCTGTGAACTTGATGGGAAAATATTTTCATCTTTATTTTCACTAACCTCTAACTGAAATGTAGCATTTCCTTCAACTGTGAATTTCGACGACAAACCACTATAGTATTAGCAGTACCATTCCACAGTTTAATTAATGTTCTATTCAAATTAACAGAAGTCGTCACACGGATGTCTTTAAAAATTAAAATTTAGTTTTAACTTGCCTGTATTTTAAATGTTTAGTTATTTAGTGTTAATAAAAAGCATGTATATTATATCTACATCACAAATTTATAAATGTATGTTCATTGGCTTCACCAGACTGCTAAAAGGGTCCATGGCATAAAAGAAAAGTTAAGAACCCCTGATTTAAATGATCAGGAGCTTGGAGGGGAAAAGTAGAGAAGTTGCGATGAGCCAAAATGGCAAGGCTTTAATAAAATCTTCAACAGAAAGCAAGAAAATATGAGTGACTACATCATCAGATTTTTCTCATATCATTAAGGTTGATCAGTTATGTTAAAGTTATGCAGCTAATTTCATTCAGCATAAATGTTTTACTTACAATGTAAACTCCAGTGATCTGATTTTTGGTGAACATTCTGTGTTATGCTTGCAGTATTTAGTCTTTCAACACTTGCTGATTTGTTTCAGATCAGAACTGACAGCAATAACGAGAGGGGTATCATGATGAAAGCTTCACACAGCCCGAACGTTTTTGGTGAGAGCACTCGGCAACGCGTAGGCAAGGAGCGCGCTCCAAAAAAAGAGAAGCCAGAGACTTCTGCTGACAACCAACAAGTGATGGTGAATGGAGTATCTTAAAGCGCATACCTGTAGAGTGATGTTCTCTCTTAATTTCCTTTCATTAACCATACAAACCAGATGCTTACATGTCACTTAGAGAACCCTATTAGGCCAAAGACATAAAACTCATTGTGCATAACTGATGCACACAGTCCACTTTTGTCTTTAAGTAGGCAGGTGGAAAAGTTTGTGAAGTAACCATCTTCATTTCACTTAGCAAACTCCTTTTTGAAAAAAAAGTATATTGTTTGATCTGTGCCTTCAATATAACTTGCCAGAAGGGGATAACCTTACTATAGTTGCAGAAATCAGGGAAGCTAAATGAGCAGAAGACAGTAACAATGTAAAATACATGTATGTAGATAAAGTGTGGTTAAATACCGGGGAACCTTTACAGAAGAATGCATGCTTTTCATGATTTTCCTTATATATGCATCTAGCTGAACAGTAAAGGATCAGAAATCCTTGCACTGAAGTTTGTATGGCATTGATTGGTCAGTGTGGGAGGGCACTTTTTTTCTTTACACCTTGGCATTTGATGTACAAGGGTAAATGTAAAGAATTAAATAGTGTACTGTTTGAAAGGCATATAATGCCTGGAGATTGTTGCCAAACGGATGATTTGTAGTTATTTATTTTTGGGTATGTACAGTATTGGGGAGGGGAAAAGCTTTGTTTATGTACCTGTCCACTATGGGCTCTTGTGTTAAACTTAGTATAGATTAACAAAGGTAGATTGACCTTACAGTGTATGATCTGCAACGGGGCAATATTTTTCTCTGTACATAGTAGTGAAAACAATTTGGTTTTATGTTGATATTGTTCGGTTGAAGTGCAATATATTTTGTATGCAAGCAGTTTCAATTAATAAAGTTTGATCTTCCTCTGCTGACTGTAGGATATGTTACTTCTGTCTGATTTACTACCTGACTTACTGTGATTTACTGATCTTCTGACAGGATACGTTGCTTTTGTCTGATATCCTTTAGTCACAGGTTCAGAGTTGGAGATCAGTTTTAATTTTTTTGATTTAGCTAAATTAATCCAACAAAAAAATTAGCTGGTTAATAGCCTACTTCATAGAGTTTCCTGAGTAAAATTAATGAAATATTATGTACTGTTACAAAAATTGACAAGGTATGTCAGTGTGCAGCATAAAAAATTTGCCATGTTTTCTATCCCATTTCTTTCCCCTGGTGTCTCTTTAATTAATTGTACATGAATCAGCATATGGTACGAGGAGCCTATATTACTATTGAGGTGAGCTGGGAGGTAAATTGGTGTTTGCAACTGAAAACATCTGACTTAATGAAGAGATAATCAACCAGCAACAAACAATCTGCTAGAAGAACTCATCGGATCGAGCAGCAGGTTGTAGCTACAGATTGTAGCACCTGTACTCTCCTGTGCTTTCTTAGATAATCAACCAGGTTTTGTTGACAAAATGAATGGGGTCTGAACAATGTGCAGAATTGCGAATGCTCAGGTTGGTCAATGCTTGGCAGCAAAGAAGAGGTACCTTATAATTGGAATCAATTTTGTGAAAACGGAAAGCAGGAAAAGGCCAATAAACTGGCATCAAGATCGATATTACATCATGGGTCAAATGGTAACATAGTGGTTAGCCCAACGTTTTATAGTATCAGTGACTTGATTTCCTTCCCACCACTGTCTAACGAGCTTGTACATTCTCCCCATGACCACAGAGGTTTCCTCCGGGTGCTCCAGTTTCCTGCCCCATTTCAAAGGTTAGTAGGTTAATTGGTCAGTGCAAATTGTCCGGTAATTAAGCTATAGTTAAATTGAGGGTTGTTGGGTAGTGTGACTCAAAAGGGCCGGAAGGGCCTATAACCTGCTGTATCTCAATAGATAAATGTCTTGTACAATGCTGTTTTGTGTGTAGTATTCCTGTGATTTTCATTGCTTCCTTAGCATGATAACATTCCACTAAAAGTGCCACAAAATTGTATGGCCTTTTCAAAATGTGCTGCCCCTTAGCAGTATCCAGAAATATTTACATGTCTCCAAATTAAATGCAGCGCTACCTCACAGTCACTGTCAGTTCCTCCATTTTTTTGAAAATTGTAAGCTTTTTGTCCAACATTCAGTGTTTGAATAGCAGCAATTTGCTTCAGTCAATAAGAACATTACCATGCTCAATGTTTTCCATTCATGTCACAAACTGCTCCTGGTGGGTCTTCCCATACTCTCTCCCAAACATGCTCTCAATGTCCCCTCTAATTTTTTTTAGCTGCATGGACTAACCATTGATTTGAGCTGGAAATTTTTACACAGCCTAAAAACTGCGCTGCATTTTAATTTCTTTTGTAATGGGCATTAATTTTTAGAATGAAAACTGAAAACTTGCATACTTTTCATTTTATTTATTAATTGGAAGGTATAATGAAATACATTACAAAGAAAATACTTAATGTTTGGTAAATATTTTCTAGTTGCTTCCAACTCCAGTGCACAGCAATGAAAGCTATGTGTATGAAAATGTTTCACTTACTGTGTGACCGCGCTCTCGTGTATTTTAAGGGGAACAGTGCCTCTGTCTGAAACAAAATCAAAGATGATGCCTCATCTGTAAGATCATTAAGATTATTTACTTCCACTCCATAGCATTGTCTGTGCCTCAGGCCTGTTGCAGAAATCTCTCATCCACAATTTGGGTATACATAGAGATAATAATAGCCAGTTTCTCTCTCGTTTCTGTTGTAAATGTAAGGTAATCTGTAAGTGCTACCTGACCATACCATCCTGAACCCCTTGAAAACATTTCAAAAACATTGTCAACATCTCCTATCAAATTAAATTTGAAATTCCGATTCTGCAAGTGGCCATAGTTCATCGCAAATAACTAGGCTGCTTTTAATCATTTCTGTGTGCACACTTAGATTTTATGACCCATTGGGCTTTGACGCAAGATCATCGTTTCAACCACCTTGGATTAATGAGGAAGTTAGAAATTGAGGTATCAAAAAATTGCTTTTCAATCCACATTCACTTATTTATGTGTGAACGTCCGTGGCTTTGCTCAAGCTTTATTCCTGTCAATTCCAAAAAGAAAACAAATCATTGTTATTATCTGCTGTGTTGTATGACCATTATTGTTCTTGGCTAATTTTTTTTACAGAAGTGGTTTGCTATTGCCTTCTGGGCAGTGTCTTTGCAAGGCTGGTGACCCCAGCCATTATCAATAATCTTCAGAGATTGCATGGTGTCAGTGGTGCATAACCAAGACTATATGCACCAGCTACCCCAATGGCTTCACATACCCTGTCCAGGGGTTAAGGTGCTACACCTTGCCCAAGGGTGACCTGTAAGTTAGTGAAGGGAAGGTGTGCCTTACAACTCCTTTCGTAGAGATGAATCTCCGTCCTGCCACCCAAAACAAGTGATAGGTACTGTGAAACTAGTGTCATTGAAATGGTTCACCACCAGTATCAGATGGCTAAATAGACACTGATAATAAATATGGTCCTTCCAACCCCATGGGTGATTTCTTTTAAATATAAATTAAAATAAATTTATCTCTTCTTTGCTGATTGTTCTCGGGAAGCACAGTGGGACATTTAAAAGATGCTAAAAATGCATATTGATTGTTGACAGGGCAATACGTGTCCTATCTCCTAAACACTACAATGAACAGTTGTTGATTGTAAACAGAATTGTTTTCATTGTATATCTCTTGCCCCTTTCATCCAAACCAAAAATGTAAGCTACTTTGAATTGCTTCTACCATAAAATATCAGACAAACAATCTTACATTTAATCAAAAGAGAAGCAATGGATACTGAGGAAATAATTTTAATGGTTGCTATTATGAAAATTTCAAATCCATGGGAAACAAAAATCTCTAAAATTTACATTGCATTGCTGTTAAGCAGAACTGGAGAAAGTAACTTATTAAAAGTAGATGCATTTAGTGGCCATTTCTTTAGGTACCTCCTGCTCATGGTCCTCTGCTGCTGTAACCAATCCACTTCAATGTGTTGTAGTTTCAGAGATGCTCTCCTGCACACCACTAATATAATGCATGGTTATTTGAGTTACAGTTGCTTACCTGTCAGCTTGAATAATCAGCTGGGATGTTATTTATTTAGAACAAGCCCCTCTGGCCCAACAAGCAGCACTGCCCACCAACCCACCTATTTACAATGACCAAGCAACCTACTAACCAGTAGGTTACATCTTTGGAATGTGGGGGGGAAACCCACATGTTCACAGGGAGGATATACAGACTCCTTACAGACAGTGCCGGAATTGAACTCCAAACTCTGACACCTCGAGCTATTCACACACAACCTCCAGTGAGCAACAGTTCTGTGGCAAAAACACCTTGTTAATGAGAGAGATCACAGAAGAATAGACAGACCAGGTCAAGCTGACCGGAAGGCAACAGTAACTCAAATAGTCATGCATTGAATACAGGAGGTATCTATTAGGTGATCACTGTGTAGATTACTAATAGTTCTAATACAGTATGAAGAATTTGTTTATGAAGCACTTAGAAATATCAAAATTTGATTCATAGAGCATAGAACACAGCACAGAACACACAACTAATCTAGAAACTGCTTAGAATATCCCTACCACGTAGCCCTCTATTTTACTAAGCTCTATGTATCTAAGAGTCCCTTAAAAGACCCTATTGTAACCACCTCTGGTACCATGACTGGCAGTGCATTCCATACATCCACATTCTCTGTGTGAAAAACTTATCTCTGGCATCTCCCTTGTACCTACTTCCAAGCACCATAAAACTATGCCTCTCACGATGACCATTTCAGCCCTGGGAAAAAGCCTCTGGTTCACCACACAATCAATGCCTCTCATCATCATATACACCTCTATCAGGTCACCTCTCATCCTCCCTCGCTCCAAGGAGAAATGGCCAAGTTCACTTAACCTTATTCTAATAAGGCCTCTCCAGGCAACATCTTTGAAAATCTCCTTTGCACTCTCTCTATAGCATCCACATCCTTCCTGTATGAGGTGACCAGAACTGAACGCAGTACTCCAAGTGGATTCTAACTATGGTCTTATAACGCTGTAACATTACCTCTCGGCTCTTGAACTCAATCCCACGGTTAATGAAGGCCAACATACCATGTGCCTTTTTAATGACACTGTCAACTGTTTGGGGTTCTAATATTTAACTGTCATTCACTCTTTGGGGTACTCCTCTGTTTTCATTGATGTTTGCAAAGAAAAGGGATGTATATTGTATACATTTCTCTGACATTAAATGTACCTTTGAAACCTGCACATCTGCTTTGAGTGTCCTATAGACACAGACCCCAAAATCCTACTGATCCTCTGCACTGCCAAGAGTTTTACCATTAATATTATATTCTGTCTTCAAATTTGACCTACTGAAATGAACCACTTCACACTTATTTGGGTTGAACTCCATCTGCCACTTCTCAGTCCAGCTCTGCATCCTCTGACTATCCACAACACTCCCGACTGTTGTTTCATCAGCAAACTTAATCCACCCTTCTACTTCCTCATCCAGGTCATTTATAATAATCACAAAGAGATGGGGTTCCCAGAACAGATCCCTGCAGAACACCATCCTCCATGTAGAATACAAACCATCCACAAACACCCTTTCCCTTCTGTGTTCAACCCATATCTGAATCCACAAAGCAAGGTCTCCCTGAATCCCATACATCATTACTTTCTGAATGAGCTTCACATGGGGAACCTTATCACATGCCTTACTGAAACCCATTTACACTACATCCACTGCTCTACCTTCATCAATGTGTTTTGTTACATCCTCAAAGATTTCAATCCATTTCATAAGGCTTGACTTTATGAGATTATCCCTAATCAGTTTTCTCTCCAAATGCTTATAAATCCTATCTCTCAGGATCTTCTCCAACAACTTGCCCACCACTGAAGTAAGACTCACTGGTATATCATTTCCTGGGTTATCTTTACTCCCTTTCTTGAACAAGGGAACAAAGTTTGCAGCCTTCCAATCCTCTGGTACTTCTCTCATCCCTAATGATGATGCAAAGATCATCTCCAGAGGCTCAGCAATCTCCTCCCTCGCTTCCCACAGTAGCCTGGGGTATATCTCGGTCTTGTCCCAGTGACTTATCTAACTTAATACCTTTCAAATGCTCCAGCACATCCTCTTTCTTAATGTCTATACACTCAAGCATTTCGGTCCGCTTTAAGTCATCCTCACAATTGCCGAGGTCCTAATCACTGGTAAATACTGACGCACAGTATTCATTAAATACCTCTGTTACCTCCTCCAGCTCCACACACATCTCCACTCTCACTCCTGATTGGTCCTATTCTCACCCGGCTCATCCTCTTCCTCTTCACATACTTGTAGAATGCCTTGGGGGTTTTCCTTAATCCTGCTTGCAAGGACTTTTTGTGGCCCCTTCTAGCTCTCCTAATTTCATTGTTGAGTTCCTTTCTGGCACCCTTGTAATTTTCTGGAGCTCGAACAGTACCTAATTTCTTGAACTTTTCGTAAGCTTTTTTTCTTTAACTAAATTTTTTACATCCTTTGTAGACCATAGTTCTTTTACCCTACCATCCTTTCACTGCTTCAGTGGAACATACCTATGCAAATATTCCCTGAACATTTGTCACATTTCCCTGACAGCATCTGCTCCCAGTTTATGTTCCCAAATTACTACCTAATAGCATTGTATTTCCTCCACCCCAATTAAATGTTTTGCCAAATTTTCTGCTCCTATCCCTCTCCACCACTATGGAAAAGGAGACAGAGTTGTGATCACTACCTCCAAAATGCTCTCCCACCGAGATATCTGGTATTGGGTTCATTTCCCAATGCCAGATCATGTACAGCCTCTCCTCTAGTTGGCTTATCTATATTTTGCGTCAGGAAACCTTCCTGAATGCACCTAACAAACTCCACCCCATCTAAACCCCTTGCTCTAAGGAGAAACAGAAAAATAAATAATAGTTATAAACCACAGTGTGTTTGAACTACTTACTCACCATCTTCAGATTTTAAAATATAAATAAATGATTTCATGTTTGAATATACTCAAACACAGACCCTTCAAAGGGCAATTTGTAAGATTTGTTGCTCTACAGGAAATGATAAACAATATTAAATGCCAACTCCCATCTGGAGACCCGGAGAAACAAATTGTCTGCACTACTGTCAGATCATCATATTACCTATCATTCAACTCCAGGAAATGGAAAACCCTGATGTTTGAGGAAGCAATCTAATGTATTCTAACATACTTCCTCAGAGACGAGGACTGTTCTGGGACCCCTAATGTTTGGATGAAAAAGTGGAAGGGTGACTCAATAAGTTTGCAGACGACATGAAGAATGGTGGCTCTGAGGAGAGTCTAGAAGGTTGTCATAGTTTACAATGGAATATCAGCTGGACTGAAAAGTGTTACGTGATTCAGCTTGGATGGTCAAGGAAAGAGGAGTACAGAGTTAATGACAGAATTCTTAGCGATGTGAGGAACAGAAGGAACTTGAGGTCCATGTCCATAGATTCCTCAAAGTTGCCAAACGAGTTGATAGATTTGTTAAGGAGTATGGTGTGTTGGCTTTCATTAGTCATGAGATTGAGTTCATGAGCTGCTAGGTAATGCTGCAGCTCTATAAAACACTTAGACCAAACTTTAAGTATGGTATCAGTTCTCCTTTCCTCATTATAAGCAGGGTGTGCAATGCAGAGGGCATTTACCAGAATGCTGCCTGGATTAGAAAGCATGTAGGTTAGGTTAGGTAGGGCTTTTCTCTTTGAAGCGAAGGAGGAGTGGTGACTGGAGAAATGTATAAGATGATAAGAGACATAGGGTGGACAACGAGATACATGTTTCCCAGTGCAGAAATAGCTAACACAAGGGAGCATAATTTTAAAATGATTGCAGTAAAGTATGGGGGGGGGGGGGGTTGGTGTCTCAGAAGTCGGTCTTTAACATAAGTGGTGTAAAAACGATGGGTGCATGGATGGTGATGGGAGAGACACTTAAGAGACATTCAGATAAACACATGGATGATAGAACAATGGAGGGCTACGAAAGAGGGAAGGGTTAGTAGGATGCCTAGCCGGATACGTATGCTATATAGACTCCACACAGATCACCAGAGGTCGGGATTGAAATTGGATAGAGGCAGCGCTTTACCTCCTGCGCCACTACTACACCTAATTTACAGAGCGAGAATAAATTCGAAATTATTTCAAAGCCTTGTCCGAGGTCACTGCAAACTAAATCTTTGGTCAACAAAAAAAGTTTTAACAAACAACTTAATGGAATTAATTGGGAGGGATAAATGTCTAACATTGGTTGTAGAGAGATTTTAGGCGGATGTAAATGCCAGTGGAAAGTTCCAATTTTGTTCGGGTTTGGTGCAAGTGACTGGTTTGATCAATTGAATCTGGACCCGCAAGGGAAGGAAGAGCGACGGCATATGCAGGAATCTGGAGCAACGGAACATCCGATGAAGGAAGGAATTCAGCGAGTCGAGAAACATGATGGGGAATTGAGGGGAGGGGGCGCGTAAATTGCCCTAACTCTTGCCTCATCCCTCCCCTGTCTGGCCTCTGCAATAACTCCCCGGAAAGCCCTGGAGTCACGCATGGGGACTGGCCCTTGCCGTCACTTTGGGTTATTGTGAAGTCACTTAGTGACCCGGGACGAGAGACGGAATCGTATCATAACTGAGAGTCGTCTTTTGTGGCTTTACCTCTGATTCCAAGAATCGGATGCACGGTTCTGATGTTTGAAGAACCCTGTTATTTCAAATACAGAGGGCAAAAATTCAGGTGTGTTCTGGATGCCTGAGAACATTTAAATTCCAACGAAGCTTCCAGTAATGAGGTCGTGGCACCGTCTTTCTAAATTCAATGAAGTCTGCTTTCAATTTTCATTCATTGGTATTTAATGTTTGTAAATTTTTATCCTGTTTAATGATGATCATGAAATGGTTTACAAGGGCAGATAATAGAGCACTACAGCATAGAAATAGGTCCTTCGGCCCATCTAGTCCGTGCGGAACTATTATTCTGCCTAGTCCCATCAACCTGCAGAGGATCTCCCCATTTTTATGCCGTGGACACTTACCATGAACTGAGGGGTCTGTGGACACCAAGTTGGGAATCCATTGCCCTCCATCACCCCTGTCACCCACGTACTCATCCAAAACTTATTTTAAACGCTGAAGTCAAACTTGCACCCATCTCTTCTGTTGGCAGTATAATGTACCTATCTTATTTCTGACATTAGTATGATCACACGATCAGAGTATGATCCTCTCCCAATGGGATATTCCCTTAATAGAGAATGTCTGTGTGTTACTGTTTAACGTGGGGAGGCTGCTGCGCGGTTCTTGTCAGATGGGGTCAGGGTCTAGTGGCAGGAATACAGGGTGACTGGGGACTCTTTATTGCTGTTGTGTTGTGCCATCATCTTCCACCAGCTCCACCATCAAAATCTTTGTTCTTTCACGTTTCTTGCTTTGTGGCTCCCTGTAAGCAAACAAATCTCAAGGTTATATAATTTATACATTTTTTATGATAACTGTACTTTGAGAAAAGAACATAAAGTAAGATAGTGTTGATGGGTTCACGGTCCATTCAGAAATATAATGATAGAGGGAAGAATAAATACAAGCATTTCTGCATGAGCTGACTTTGAGTGTGCACCTCCTCCCTGATGCTAGTAATAAGAAAAGGGTATGTCCTGGATGGCGAGGGTCCATAACGTGGAGATAACCTTCCTGAACCATTGCCTATCAAAGATGTCCTCAATTGTGGGGTTTAGTGCTGAAGCCAGCTGATCTTTCAATCCCCTGCAGCTTTTTCTGAACCTGCATATTAGAGTGTCCATACCAGATGTGGATGCAACCAAATGGAATGCTATCCAAGGTCCGCTTGTAGGAATTTTCTAGAGTCTTTGGTGGCATACCAAATCTTCTCAAACTCCTAATGAGATATAGCTTCTTCATAATTGCATCAATATATTGAGCCCAGGGTAGATCTTCAAAAATGTTAACACCCAGGATCGTGAAGTTGTGTCTGTCTCTCCTTCCACTCTGAGCATTGCATTTCAGACATCACCAGTCTCTGTGTAACAAACATGCCTCTAGCACCTCCCCTGAACTTTTGTCTACTCATCTTAAACAGATGTCCTCTGGTGTGGGTGGACTACAGATCATTGCACTGCTATGCACGTTTGTTTTTGCTGTTCCAACACTGCAGAAGGAGGATATATTTCCAAAATATTTCACAGGCTTTGAGATATATTCAACACAATAAAATAATTTAATAAACAAGGGTGGCATGGTAGCGTACTGGTTAGCACAACACTTTACAGCACCGATGACCTGGGTTCAATTCCTGCTGCTGTCTGCAAGGAGTTTGAACATTCTCCCTGTGACCACATAGATTTTCTCCAGGTGCTCTGGTTTCCTCTCACAGTAGGTTAATTGGTCATTGTAAATTATCCCGTGATTAGACAAGGATCGGGGGTTGCTGGGCGGTGTGGCTTCAAAGACTGGCAGGTCCTATTCTGCCCAGTATCTTAATAAAATATAAAGTATTCTTTGGAAAGTTATAAAGATATGATTAGCTCTAATGCAACATATTGATGCATTGAGGAAGAAGGCACACCAGCAGCTATACTTTGTTAGGAGTTTGAGGAGATTTGCTACGTCACCAAGGACTCTAGCAAACTTTTACAGATGTACAGTAGAGAACATTCAGACTGGTTGCATTACAACATGGTATGGAGCCTCCAAAGCACAGGATCGCAGAGGTAATAGATGTAGCGGGTTCCATCACAGGCACAAAGCTTCCCACCATCCAGGACCCCTTCAAGAGGCAGCACCTCAAGAAGAAAGCATCCCTCACTAAGGACCTTCTCCATCCAGAACCTGTCCTCTTCGCATTGCTACCATCAGGAGGGAGGTATAGAAGCCTGAAACTCACACTCAACATATTAAGAACAGCATCTTGCCATCCACCATCAGATTGATGAATGATCCATGAGCCCATGAACATTATTTTATTATTCATCATTTGGGCTGTTTGTTTTTTATAACTTTTAATAATCATTTTTATGTCATGTACTTTACTGCCTTGTGTTCACTGTATTATGCTATAAATATAGAATTAATACACTGGAGCAATTAAAAAGAAAAACTTTTCATCAAAGTTATGAACTAAGTTATTATTGATATTGGATCGGCCTTCAAAATCAAAGGCAGTAGCACCATACACTCTGTGGCCACTTTATTAGGTAGAGGAGTGGAAGCTGGTGATTTCAGCTGCTCTAGCATATCTACTTCAAATGTTGATGTGTTGCATATTCAGAGATGTTCCTCCGCTCACCGTTGTTGTGTTGTGTGGTTATTTGTGTTTGCGTCACCCTCCTGTCAGTTTGAGCCAGTCTGGCCATTCTCTGGTCTCTCTTGTCAAGAAGGTGCTTTCGCCCAAAGAACTGCTGCTCACTGGATTTTTTTTTGTTGTTTTTCGCACCATTCTCTGTAAACTCTAGGGACTGTTGTGCATGAAAATCCCAGGAGATCAGCTGTTTCTGAGATATTCAAACCAATGCATCTGGCACCAACAATCATTCCACAGTCAAAGTCACATACGTCACACTTTTTCTCCATTCTAATGTTTGGTCTGAACAACAGCTGAACCCCCTTGTCTGCATGATTTTATGTGTTTGATTTGCTGCTACATGATTGGCTGATTAGATATTTTGCAATAGTCTTCACTGTGGAAAACAAGCTGTATAGTAGAGGTTATCGGTGTCAGGGTTATGAAGTGAATGAATTTACCATTACGAGAGAGAAGGTTCTTGAGAAACTGAAAGGTCTGGAGGTAGCCATCAGATGGTGGATACACCAGGGTTCTGAAAAAGGTGGCTGAAGAGATTGTGGATTTTTTTTCTTTAGATTTTCTGCAGATTTGATCAGTAAAATAAGAACAATTCACTACAATGTCTCCATCCCTGGTTTAAGTTTTCTTTTATACTCCTCTTTGTGTGTTTTGCATTGTTTAAGAATTCAGATTCTCTGTTCCTTTATTAGGAATGGAGTTTTAATGGGTCGTATTTTGGAGACTACTTTGGCTTTACTACTGACTGCAACGTATATCACAACGAGTAAGTAGATTGGAGTGTTTCTTTTTAATGATCTGAAGTTCTTCAAATCTGCCGTTCTGAAAGTTAACCATTAACGACTAACTGCCTTTCTAGTTAGAGAAGGCTTCATGAAAGCAATGACATGAATGGTCAGGTAACCTTTGCAATGTTGATGTTACCCAGGGAGTGCTGGCTGTTAGATCAGGACCTTGAGAGAACAAATGAAGCAAAGTATACCATCCATGTGCATCAAAGAGCAATATAGAGCAGGAACAAGGGCACAGAGATTCTGGAAATCCAGAGTTACACACACACAAAATGCTGGAGGAGCGTAGCAGGTCAGGCAGAATCTCTGCAGGGGATTAGCACTTGATATTTCAGGCCATGATTCTTATTCAGGACTGATGAGGCCTCCCACAGGATTGGAGAGGATGTTTTCTATAGTGGGGGAGTCTAGGGCCAGAGGGACAGTTTTAGAATAGAGGGACGTCCTTTTAGAACAGAGATGGGGAAGAATTTCTTTAGCCAGAGGATGGTGAATCTTTGGAATTCATTACCACAGACAGCTGTGGAGACTGTTACTGCATGAGTTTAATTTTAAAATTAAAAATTGTTTCTTATTCATAAGGGTGTCAAAGGTTACGGGAGGAAGGAGGAGAATGGGGTTGAGAGGGATAATAAGTCAGTCATGATGGAATGGTAGAGCAGACTTGATGGGCCAAATGGCCTAATTCTGCTCCTATGTCTTATCATCTTATGTTCTTTTAAACTTACTGATTAATTACCACCACCCTTCCAGGCAATGAATTTCAAATCATTTCCACCTACTATCTTAAAAAAGTCACATTCCTCATGTAACCTTTGACACCCTTATGAATAAGAAACAATTTTTAATTTTAATAAAGGTTGATAAAGTGATAAATCATTGTCCATAACCCGAACAGAAAGGGTTTCTCACCCAACTAAACCCATCAGAAGAGGCAAAAGAGACTGGGATCTGCAGCAAAGTGCAACATGCTGGAGGAACTCACTGTTTTCAGGAAATCAGTGTTTTGAATTGAGATCTTTAATCTGGACTGGAGGAAGAGTCTCAACCCAAAATATTATCGGCCGTCCGTTTACCTCCACAGTTGATGCCTGACTTGCTGAATTCCTCCACCATCCTGTGTGTTAAACCTAACTTGCCATAATTTGCATTCTAGAGAAAATAACTCCATATTCTGCAATTAAACCTTATAAATGAAATGCTTCATCCCTTAGAAACGTTCCACTAAACAGTTTTGCTCTCTATCTTGCATTTTCACTTACTTGCTAACTAAATTAGTAAATTTGTTTATTATTATCATCATTAGTAGTTAGCATAATACTTTACAGTACCAGTTGCTCCTTTCCGCTTCTTGTGGCACATCAAGAGGTAACCTTGCAGTTTCCTTAGCACTTTTGTCTGTATGATATGAGGCCGAGTTGCTAGCTCGATGCTGAACCCAACACAAACGTGAAGCGTGCAAGGAGCCGGCCAGATTCGAACCAGTGACCACTCTTCTGGAAGTCTGGTGCGGATGCCACTACACCACTGGCTAGCTACAGTGCCAGTGACCCAGGTTCAACTCAGGCCGCTGCAATTCGTACACTCTCCCTGTGACCACGCAGGTTTCCTCCCACATTCCAAAGACATACCAGTTAGTAGATGAGTTGGTTGTTGAAACTTGTCTCATCGTTAGGATAGGGTTAAATCGGGAGTCGCTGGGCAGTGTGACACAAAGGGCCTGTTCCACACTGTATTTCTTAATAAATAAATGAAATTAAAGTTTGTTTTACATGCCATGCATACAATGGTGCATTGAGATAGTACAAGGGAAAGCATTAACAGAATGCAGAATAGAGTGTTACACTTATCTGCAGTGCAGGCAGATAATAAATGCAAAGTCATAAGGAGGTGGATAACGAGGTCAAGGGTCTGTTTCATCATTCAAGGGGACTGTTCAATAGTCTTATAAGAGCACAATAGAAGCCTGGTGGTACATGCTTTCAGGCTTTTGTATCTTTCACCCAATAGGAGGGGGCAAAGAGAGGATGTCCAGGTTGGGTTTTTGGGTATATTTCCTAAAGCTAGGTGACCAGAATAATAGGGAATACTCCATATTCCCTTAGTGCATAGTAGGAGGCCATCTGGACCATTGGTTCTATGCTGGGCCTCTTTGAACAATCCCACTCTCCCACTAATCTTCACTGTAACCTGCCCTCCCACTTCTCATGCATCTCAACCTCACCCCCCCCCCACCCCAAGATTCGACCACTTACAAAGAGGCAATTTACAATAACCAAGGGATTTTTAAATTTTCATTTCGGGATACAGCACAGAACAGACCCTTCCGGCCCAATGAGCTGCACCTGCCAGCAACCCACTGATTTAAATACAGGACAATTTACAATGATCAACTAACCTACTAACCGTTATATCTTTGGTCTGTGAGAGGAAACTATAGCACCTGGTGAAACCCATGTGCTCATGGGAAGTACATACAAATTTCTTACAGATGGCTCTGGAATTGAACTCTGAACTTTGACTCTCTGAGCTGTAATAGCATCATGGAAGTACCTGGGGGGAAACCCACATTGTTATGGGAGAACATGTAAGTTCTTCACGAGCCGCAAGGAAGGTCGGGATTGTACCCAGGTCACTTATACATGACGCAGCTGCGCCGACCTTCTAGTTCTCTCAGACTTTGGACTTCCTTTTCTAATTCTAAAATTGAATCCACAGGTTTTGTTACAGCCAGCAAGCTTTGGCAGTCCAACCAGGAGAAGCAGTCACCAGAAAAGAATACATGGAGTGTCAGCCGGTCTCCGAGGGCTGGGAATTCCTTCAACAACGTATTTTATCCACAAAGTAAATACATAAGCTTGCATTAGATCATAAGTTCATAAGATATAGGAGTAGAATTACCCTATTTGGCCTATTGAGTCTGTTCCACAACTTCATAATGGCTGATCCATTTTCCTATCTGCCCCATTCTCCTGCCTTCTCCCCATATCCCTCATGGACTGACCAATCAAGAACCTTTGCCTTAAATATCTAAAAAGACTTGTGCTTCACTGCTGCCTGTAGCAACGAATTCTAGAGATTCACCATTCCCTGGCTAAAGAAATTCCTCTTCATCTCCATTCTAAATGGAGATCCTCCTATTATGAGACTACGTCCTCCAGCCTTAGTCTCCCCCACCATAGGAAACACCCATATCAAGGCCTTTCAACATTTAATAGGTTTCACTGAGATCCCTCATCATTCTTCTGAATTCTAGCGAGTACAGGCTCAGAGCCATCAAACACTCCTCATATAAGTCTTTCAATCCCTGAATCATTTTCATAAACCTCCTCTGAACCATCTCCAATATCAAGACATCCCTTCTTAGATGAGGGGCCCAAAGCTGCTCACAATACTCCAAGTGAGGCCTCACCAGTAGCTTATAAAGCCTGAACATTGTATCCTTTTTTTTAATATTCTAATCCTCGCAAAATGAATGCTAACATCACATTTGCCTTCCTCACCACCAACTCAACTTGAAAATTAACCTTTAGGGAATCCTGCACAAGGACTCCCCAGTCCCTTTGCACCTCAGATTTTTGAATTTTTGTTCCATTTAGAAAATAATCTTCACTTTTATTTCTTCTACCAAAGTGCATGTTTATGCACTTCCTGACAATGTACTCCAGCTGCCACTTCTTTGCTCATTCACCTAATCTGTCCAGTCCACCAACAGCCAACCAGAAAAGACCCCCTTTGTTCCCACTCTTTGCCTCCTGCCAAACAGTCAATGGTCTTCAAATATAAAAACTGAAAATACAAAACCTTCTACCAGACAATCTCTTCCATTTTTATTTTAAGCTTAAACAAGGCTTTCCTTTCAGGGTATCTCAGGACGTATAAAATTCTGAAGGGGTACAATAATTACCCCTCAACCATCAAGCTCTTGAATCAGAAGTGATAGCCTCATTCAACTTCACTCACCTCATCACTGAACTGTTCTCACAACCTGTGGACTCATTTTGAAGGGCTTTTCATCTCACTTTCTCAATGTTTATTGCTTATTAACTTAATACTGTTTTTTTTCTTTTTATATTTGCACAGTTTGTCGTCTATTGCACACAGGTTGTTTGACTTGTGTATGGTTCTTCATGGATTCTATTGTGTTTTTCTGTATTTGCTGTAGATGCCTGCAAGAAAAATAATGCCAGCATATGTCACATGGTGACATATTAGGACTTTGATAATATACTTACTTGGAGCTTTTGAACTTTAAGCTTTGACTGCACAGAAGTTTTCCCCATATCACAGCCAGATGATAACAGGAAGCATAGGTTTCGGATAAGGGGAAGAGACTTACCCTCATAAGGATATAAGGGAGATCTGAGGGGCTCTTCTTTACCTGAAGGGTGGCAAACACGTGAAACTCGCTGGCTGAGGGATCGAACACAGAACGCAGAATGCTACCGCATAGTCTAGACCTTTCGACCCACAATCTTGTGCCAATCTTTTCACCTACACGAAGATCAATCTAACCTTCCCCCCTACATAGCCCTCCATGTTTTCTATCATCCATGTGCCTCTCTAAGAGCTTCTTAAGTGCCCCTAATGTATCTGCCTCTAACACCATCTCTGTATAAATAAGACCCAAGTTCAATCCTGACATCTGGTACTGTCAATGTGGAGTTTGCACGTTCTGCCTGCAACCCTGTGGGCTTCGGTTTCCTCCGACATCCCAAATGTGCACATCAATAGGTAAATTCGCCTCTGAAAAGTACCCAAGTGTGTAAACGTTGCAGGTGCTGTGGAAGAAATAAAATAGAATTAGTGGACAAATTGTGGAAATGACTGTTCTTATTTATTTTATTTAGTTTACTGTTTTAGAGATACAGCACAGAACAGGCCTATCTGGCCCTTTGAGTTATGCTGCCCAGCAACCCACCTATTTACACTAGCCTAATCACAGGACAATTTACAATGGCCAATTGAACTACTAACCAGTATATCTTTAGACTGTGGGAGGAAACTGGAGCTCCCGGAGGAAACCCAAGCACACAGGGGAAGGATGTACAAACGTCTTATAGAGGACACCAGAATTGAACTCTGAACTCTGATGCTCCCAGCTGTAATAGCGTCATTCTATCTGCAATACTACCTAGTGAACCAAAAGCCCTGTTTTCATGCTGTGTCATTCTGTGTGATCTTAAGATATTGCTTTCCATCTTGGTCAAGTCGGACACTCATCAGGATACTGGGGAGAGTTCCCAGCCTTTTCTGGAGGGGCTTCTCTGGTCTCCTCTATGCTCAGTTTGAAATCAAAATGCTCTCCCCTGAGATTTTACCATTCACCTGTTACAATTGTGGAAAGCCAGCAGAGTAGGGAGATTTTGATAACTGTAGCTTGAAAAGTTAGGAAGCCATTATTTTCTAGAACCCATTTGTCTACGTTACATTCCAAAGAATGGAAAATGTTTATCTTCTCTCCCTCTCTCTCTTTCTCCCTTTCTCTCTCCCTCTGTCCCTCTCTCATTCCCTCCCTTACTCTCCACCTCACTTGCTCTCTCCCTCATTTTCTCTCTCTTCCTTCTCTTACTATCTTTCTCTCTCCCTCTTACACACTCTTTTTCTCCCTCTCTCTTACTTTTTATCTCACTGTCTCTTTCTCTTCCCCTTTCACACACACACACTCACATTTCCTCCCCTCTGTCCTTCTTTCTCTCCATCTCTTTCAGTCTTTATGACTTTCCCCTACTGCCCACTCCCCTCCCCCTCTCCCCTTTCTTACTTTGTTCCCTGTTCATACCTCTGTCCTCCCTTTAAGTCAGAGCATTGTGCAGCCAAAAGTTTGATAACCGTTGTTGGATACCTCACCGGCAATGTACCCAAATCAACGACTCATCACCGCTATTCCTCAGCATTACATGACATCTAATTTAAGCTTTATTTCCCTTGAAGAATGTAATCCCAATGACAAGGATCTGAAAGCTTGTGCTCTGGAAGATGAAATGAACAAGACAGCCTGTCTGATGATCGAATGCTGCTTCAAGGATAGGACTGAGAATTCATGCTTCCACAAATCAATAGATCGTAAGTCATTTCACATATGCTGTCTTATTTTAGGAGTGTCTTCAATACGTTTGGAATTTTCCCTTTTGTTCTCAGTGGGATTATTTGGGTTCTGTCGGTTGGAACTCCATGCTGTGGCTTGCTAATCCTCAATACGGTACAGTGGGGCCTGTAATTAATGTTGACGCTCTCCACTGTAGTATTGCTGTTGCATTTTGAACAGCAACTACCGCTCCTAAAGACCACCTTTCACACAGTAGAGCATTCCAAGGGGCATCACTGGAAATCGTCGGCAGAAGTGACTAATTTTGTCAGATTAATTTAAGAGAACTTTTTTTAAGGAGGAAACAGAAATAGAGATGTAGAGAGGATGTTGAAAACCAGGGGCTTCCAATATTCCATATTTCTCTGTGATAGAGAAGGAGGTCTTTTGGCCCATCAAATTGAGGCTGGCTCACTGACCAATCTTGAATTAATTTCAAGTACAATTGCAAGTTTATTGTCATTCAACTGTACATGTGTACAGACGGACAGACAGACATACTTTATTGATCCCAAGGGAAACTGGGTTTCGTTACAGCCACAGCAACCAAGAATAGTGAAGAAATATAACAATATAAAACCATAGATAATTAAATAATAGTGAGTTAAGTCTAGGACCAGCCTATTGGCTCAGGATGTCTGACACTCCGAGGGAGGAGTTGTAAAGTTTGATGGCCAAAGTTTAATGACTTCCTATGACGCTCAGTGTTACATCTCGGTGGAATGAGTCTCTGGCTGAATGTACTCCTGTGCCTAACCAGTACATTATGGAGTGGATGGGAGTCGTTGTCCAAGATGGCATCCATCTTGGATGCTGTCCAAGATGCAACTTGGACAGCATCCTCTTTTCAGATACCACCGTCAGAGGGTCCAGTTCCACCCCAACAACATCACTGGCCTTACGAATAAGTTTGTTGATTCTGTTGGTGTCTGCTACACCAACCAGTGTATAGAACTAAACAAAACAATGTTCCTCTGGGACCAAGGTTAAAAGCACTCTACATACAGCACATAAAATAATATTGACACAATAATCTTAACAGATAATAAAAAAAATTCTGTAGATGTACAAGTTGACATAAAGTGCTTATTTGACATGTTGTTACATATACAACAGTATAGTTCTACTAGCACTATTATAAATGATATTGTACTGTGTGGTAGCAGGGGTTCAGTAGTCTCACAGCCTGGAGGAAGAAGCTGTTACCCTGTCTAACAGTCCCTGTTCTTATACTGCGGTTCCCTCTGCCTGATCGTAGGAGGTCAAAGAGATTCTGTGATGAATGGGAGGGATCCTTGACAATCCTGACGGCTCTATGAACACAGTGCTTTCAATATGTGTCACAGATGGGGGGGAGGGGGAGAGAGTTGGGTTTATTATCACTGACACATGGAGTGAAATTTGTTGTTTTGTAGCAGTAGTACAGTGCAATATTTAAAAAAAAACTAGAAGTTCCAAATGAATTATAAAAGAAATAAGTAGTGCAAAAAGTGTGGCAGTGTGTGTGGGTTCAAGGGCCATTCAGAAACCTGATGGTGGAGCAGAAGGAGCTGGTCCTAAAGTAAGCTGACCTGTGATGACCCCATGGAATACAAATGATTATTTTGTTTAATTTGTTGAGATATGATGCGGAATAGGTTCTTCCAGCCCTTCGAGCTGTGCTGTCCAGCAATCTCCAATTTAACCATAGTCTAATCACGGGACAACTTACAATGACCGATTAGCCCACCAACCGGTACATCTTTGGATCATAGGAGGAAACTGGAGCACCTGAAGGAAACCCATGCAGTCACGGGGAAAACATACAAGCTCCTTACAGGCAGCAACAGGAATTGAACCCGGATACTGTAAAGCATTGTGCTAACCTCTATGCTACTGTGCTATCCCAAATTATAAGCAAGTACAATATAAAAACATTTTCTGGTGAATAAGTTCATATAAAAGTGATTCCTAATGTGTTTTTTTTTCTGTTTTTTAGGACCACTGCAAGTATTGATTATTCTGGGAATTGGGATATTGTCAGTGCTTTGTGTCGCACTTTTCCCATACCTGTGTTGCGTGGTAGTACAAAAGACGTGAGTAGATTTATATATTAAATGGACAGTATTGCAGTACTGGTGACATAAAGAGACAACAAAGCATGGCGACCACCTGATCTTTCCATTATCAAAATCTACTGCAGGTTTTCCACTTCTTACCTCGAGTTGTGGCTTGGTATGTTTTCTAACTTCAAAACGTTAAATTAATTCAAGGAGGACACAAGAGTCTGAATGCAGGTTTAACTTTGCCTTTACTTTAAGCAAAGTGCATGTAATGACCTATGCAAATAATGTACTTTTACTTATAACTCATAATTATTTATTTAAACAAACAAAAGTGCTTATTCAACCAATATATATCTATGGGATTACTCAAGTATTATTAAAATATTAAATACACAACATTGCTCATCTGTAGTTTATCTGTAGCTTACTTGGTATTTATTTATCTATCTGTCTATCTATTAATTCGTTTAACACACACAAACTGCTGGTGGAACGCAGCAGGCCAGACAGCATCTATAGGAAGAAGCACTGTCAACATTTTGGGCCGAGACCTTTCATGAGGATCCTAACCCTGACGAAGGGTATCGGCCCAAAATGTCGACAGTGCTTCTCCCTATAGATGCTGCCTGGCCTGTTGCGTTCCATCAGCAGTTTGTGTGTGTTGCTTGAATTTCCAGCATCTGCAGATCTCTTCGTGTTTGCTTTATTTATTCATTTGTTTGGATATTTATTTATTTATTTGTTGGTTTGTTTATTTATTGGGATACAACATGGAAAAGGTCCTTCCAGACCTTCGAGTCACGCCACCCAGCAACTCCTGATTTAATGCTAGCTTAATCACAGGACAATTCACATTGAACCAATTGACCTGACAACATCTTTAGACTGGGAGAGGAAACTGGAGCATCCGGAGGAAACCCACGTGGTTACGGACAGAATCTACAACCACATTACGAGCAACGGCGTGAATTGAACACATAGTGTCACCTGTGCTCTAAAGTGTTGTGCTAACCACTATGCTACTGTGCTGCCCCATCTTTATTACCTGATCATCTGTAGCTTGTCCCTAGCTTACTGGATCTTTGTTCAGGTTTACAATATTCCAGTCTGGTCCACATCAGTGTAGGTTTCTTTTGCCCTCCCTGGTTCCTATGAATGGACCCAGATGAGAGGTGAGGGGATTCCCGTTGCCTGGGAGCTTTGGAATTCTTGTATAAATTTGCCTGTCTTTCTTGAATTTAGCTAATTTCTAATATATTACTTTCTCAAAGCAGACTATCCTGTATGTATCTGAATAAATCAGTATGAACCGCTTCCAGCCCCTCACAACTCCCTCAGAGTGAAATCTTCGATCCAGAAACATAGAAAACCTACAGCACAGTAAAGGCCCTTCGGCCCACAATGCTGTGCCGAAAATATCCTTACTTTAGAAATTACTAGGCTTACCCATAGCCCTCTACTTTTCTATCCAAGGGTCTCTTACAAGACCCTATCACATCTGCCTCCACCACCATCGCCAGCAGCTCATTTCACGCACTCACCACTCTCTACGTAAAAAACTTACCCCTGATATCTCCTCTGTACCTACTTCCAAGCACCTTGAAACTGTGCATTCTCGTATTAGCCACTTCAGCCCTGGGAAAAAGCCTCTGACTATCCACACGATCTTGCGGATGACACCAAGATTGGGGTATAGTGGACAGTGAATAAGAGGAATTGGACCAGCTGGAAAAATGGGTTGAAAGATGGCAGATGGAAGTTAATGCAGACGAATGCGAGGTGCTGCACATTTGGAGGACCATCCAGGATAGGGCTAACACCATGAATGGCAGGGCACTGAGCAGTGTGGCAGAACAGAGAGATCTGTGAATACAGATCCATAGTTCCTTGAAAATTGTATCTCAGATAGATAGGGTCATAAAGAAAGCTATTGGTGCATTGTCCTTCATAAATCAAAGTCCTGAGGACCGGAGGTGGAGTATTATGTTGAAGTTATGGCCTCATTTCGAGTATTGTGTTCATTTTTGATCACCTATCCACAGAAAGACATCAATAAGATTGAAAGAGTACAGAGAAAATATGCAAGGATATTGCCGGGACTAGGGGACCTGAAGTTAAATACGTTATGACTTTATTCCCTGAAGCGTAGGAGAATGAGGGGAGATTTGACAGAGGTACACAAAATAATGAGGGGTATAGATAGGGTGAATAGAGTAGACCTTTTCTACTGAGGTTGAATGAGTCAAGAACTAGAAGTAACTTTTTAACTTCCTGACTTTTTGTGCGAGGACCAACATTTTACTTTGTTGGATATCTGATAAGGCCCCTGGACTTTTTGGTTGGAGTAAATTAATCATGGAATACATTACTTTGGACTTTTTGACATGTATGGTACACTCAAAAACAAATAGGTTCCATAAAACATGGCAACCTTTTCTGCGGTATATAGATATAAACCTGTCTGCTAGACTAATAAGGGCTCTTGTATAGGATGTTGTGGTGATGTCTATATTTTGATGGAAGTGTTCCAATATCTGTGAGGGGAAGAAATGTAAATGTATCTGGAAATTAAAAGTTTTGTTATGCTGAGCAAAACAAAAATTTTAAAAGTAAATATTTAAGGAGAACCTAAGAGGAAATTTCTTCACTCAGATGGTAGGATGTGTTGAAAGAACTGCCAGTGGAAGAGGTTATGTGGGTTCAATCGCAGCATTTAAGAGAGGTTCGGATGGGAGGGGTACGGTGGGCTATGGTCCAGGTGCAGATCAATAAGACCAGGCAGAATAACAGGTGCAGATCAATAGTAGGCAGCACGGATTAGATGGGCCAAAGGGCCTGTTTCTCTGCTGTTGCTCTCTATGACTCTATGACTTGTGGTGTTCTCTTCTGACAGAAAACTTAACTCGTTGCTACGCGAAAACAAAGAGGTTGAAGATGCTAAAGTGAAGGATATGAAAGTTGGGGCTTATGTCTTTTCTTTACTCAAGAAACAGAAGGAAAGACAAAAGCTGACAAAAGGTATTGTATCAGCATATATATCTATAGATTATATAGATGACCAGTTGTGGAGGGTGTGTGTTTCGGATTACTGATATCAATGTTAAAGTCAAAGTCAAGTGCAGGAATGACAGGTGCAATGATAATCTTACTTGCTACAATATCACAGGCATATTGAAGTATGAAGTTCAAAGTAAATTTATTATCCAGTACTGTACAGAGGCATATGTCACCATATACTACCCTGAGATGTATGTTCTAGCAGGCATTCACAGTAAATACAAAGAAGCACCATGGAATCATTGGAAACAATAGATACAACAGGGTCTTTTATGAGACTCTTAGATAGGTACATGGAACTTAGAAAAATAGAGGGCTATGTGGTAGGGAAATTTTACGCGGTTTTTAGAATAGATTACATGGTCAGCACAACATTGTGGGCAGAAGGGACTGTAATTTGCTGTGTTCTATGTTCTATGCTCTTAAAACCTACACACTACAAAGAGAGACAACCAGTGTGCAAAAGGCAAAAAATCGCACAAGTACATAATTAATTAATTAATGATAGATAGATAAATAGATAGATAGATAGATAGATAGATAGATAGATAGATAAAGGAATGAATGAACGAATAAGCAATAATTATCGCAGATGTTTGTCCTTAAATGTGAGTCCATAGATTGTGGAATCAGTTCAGTGCTGGATTAATGTTATTCTGTCTGGTTCAAGACTCTGATGGTTGAGAGGTTGTAACCGTTTCTGAACATGGTGTGGTGGTCCTGAGGCTCCTGTACCTCTCTCCTGGTGGCAACAGTGAGAAGAGAGCATGATCTGGATGGTGGGGTCCTTGATAATAGATGCTGCTTTCCTACAGCTCCTTGTAAATGTGGTTCGGGAGGGCTTTACCCGTAATGGACTGGGCGGTATCCATTACTTAGTGTGAGCTTTCCATTCAAGGGCTTTGATGTTTCCATACCAAGCTATGATGCAACTAGGCAATACACTCTCCCCCGCATCTCTATAGAAGTTGGTCAGTTTTAGATGACATGTTGAATCTGCACAAATGTCCAAGAAAGCAGAGGTGCTGCTGTGCCGACTTTGTAATGGCAGTTAAATGCTGTTCCAGGACAGATCCTCTGAAATGATGACACCAAGGAATTTAAAGTCGCTAACTCTCTTCACCTCTGATCCCCTGATGAGGACTGACTCATCGCATCATATAAGCAGTATCTACAAAAAAATATATGTTATACATAAATACTGCACAATTTTTACAGGAAAACATAATCCAAACAATCAATAATATCCATTTTAGTACAAAATGGTCAAAGTGGACATAGTATTGCCAAACTGTTTTGATCAGTGTTTTGCCATTTGGTTCATGGACTGAATGGTTGACAGGAAGTAGCTGTTCCTGAGCCTAGTGTTGTGGGTCTTCATGCTTCTGTACTTCCTGCTCAACGGCATCGAGAAGTTAATAAATCATCAGTTTGTAACTCATTAGGGGTGATTGATAAGTTCGTGGCCTAAGTAGAAGGAGATGAGTTATTAACCTCAAACTTTCTGCATAATCACTCAAGGAGTTGACCTGCATGTGCATGTAACGAGAGCTGTATAACTCATCTCCTTCTACCTTAGGCCACAAACTTATCAATCACCCATCTGTGGACACTTTCTGGAGTTCCAAGATCAGTATGCTCCACGACCGCTGGACTAAGTGTGTAAATGTAGGAGGGGACTATGTTGAAAAATAAATGTGCTAGGTTTTCTAAAATAGACTCATTCTATTTTAGGCCACGAACTTATCAATCACTCCTTGTATTAACTTTAGAATGTCTCTCTGGTGCTTCCCACTCTCTCTCCCCTCTTTCCAATCATGATTCCCCTTTTCTTGCCCCCTTCTCACCCTTAGTCCATAATAGAGACCCATATCAGAATCAGGTTTATCATCACGTGTGTGTGTGTGTGTGTGTGTGTGTGTGTGTGTGTGTGTGTGTGTGTGTGTGTGTGTGTGTGTGTGGTACTTATGTGGAATGGGTTGCCATAGGACGTTGTTAGGTCAAAAGGATTGTTTCTATGCTGAATCATTTTGTAATCTGTATTAATAACCTTATAGAATGCACTGAAATCTGACTTTTATATCTAATATTTAAATGCCTGTTTAAAACTAATATTACTATTGTTTATTATTCCTAGGCAAAAAACAATCTTCCTACACTGAAGATCCATAAGCAGATGTTTTGTATGGAATGTCCTTTTCCTAAATTGTGGGAAAACTTTTAAATAATTGATAAAATAAGATCAATTGCCATTCTGTTACTGGAAATAGATATTTGTGGGGGGAAGATGGGTGAGGGGTTATTTGAAAATAAATTAATTCAAGTTTTTGAAGAATATAATTTACCTTGTGAAGATATTGCGAGAATAGGCCATGTGACCCTGAAGGTTTTGTGAAATCAGACTGTCTCGCACATGCTTTCCATGTTACTTTGAATTTCTTGGTGCTGAATAAACGTCAGCCTTTGTCATGAAGTGCCTCCCAAGATCTAGAACATTTGCCACATGTTCCAGGGAATCACGCCACTTTTTATTAAACAAGTTAAATTAAGTCAAGTCAAGTCACTTTTTATTGTCATTTCAACCATATCTTCTGGTACAATACACAGTAAAAATGAACCGATGTTTTTCAGGACCATGGTGCTACATGAAACAGTACAAAAACTACACTGAACTATGTGAAAAACAACACAGAAAAAAAACTACGCTAGACTACAGACCTACCCAGAACTGCATAAAGTGCACAAAACAGTGCAGGCATAATAAACAAGACAATAGGCACAGTAGAGGGCAGTAAGTTGGTGTCAGTCCAGGCTCTGGGTATTGAGGAGTCTGATAGCTTGGGGAAGACACTGTTACACAGTCCGGTCATGAGAGCCCAAATGCTCCGGTGCCTTTTCCCAGATGGCAGGAGGGAGAAGAGTTTTTTATGAGGGGTGCATGGGGTCCTTCATAATGCTGTTTGCCTTGCAACTGCAGCGTGTAGTGTAAATGTCTGTAATGGCGGGAAGAGAGACCCCGATGATCTTCTCAGCTGACCTCACTATCCGCTGCAGGGTCTTGCGATCCGAGATGGTGCAATTTCTGAACCAGGCAGTAATGTAGCTGCTCAGGATGCTCTCAATACAATCCCTGTAGAATGTGATGAGGATGGGGGGTGGGAGATGGACTTTTCTCAGCCTTCACAGAAAGTAGAGATGCTGCTGGGCTTTCTTTGCTATGGAGCTGGTGTTGAGGGACCAGGTGAGGTCCTCCACCAGGTGGACACTAAGAAATTTGCTTTTCTCTACGGAGGAGCTGTCGATGTTCAGCAGGGAGTGGTCGCTCCATGCCCTCCTGAAGTCAACAACCGTCCCTTTTGTTTTGTTCACATTAAGAGACAGGTTGTTAGCTCTGCACCAGTCTGTTAGCCACTGCACCTCCTCTCTGTATGTTGGCTCGTCATTCTTGCTGATGAGACCCACCACGGTCGTGTCATCGGCGAACTTGATGATGTGGTTCAAGCTGTGTGTTGCAGCACAGTCGTGGGTCAGCAGTGGACTGAGCACACAGCCCTGGGGGGCCCCAGTGCTCAGTGAGATGGCATTGGAGATGCTGCCTCCGATCCGGACTGACTGAGGTCTCCCAGTCAGGAAGTCTTGTATCCAGTTGCAGAGGGAGGTGTTCAAGCCCAGTAGGCTCAGCTTTCCAATCAGTTTCTGAGGGATGATTGTGTTGAATGCTGAAACAGAAAAGAGTGCAGAAAAACAATATCAGGTTGTTGCCAGAGCTCAGGGACTGAGTAACAGGGAGCGATTGGTCAGGCTAGAGCTTTATTCCATGGAGCTGAAGAGATGGAGGAGTGATCCCCTCAGAGAGAGAGATCCTGTCCGATCCCTTCAGAGAGAGATCCTGTCCGATCCCCTCAGAGAGAGAGATCCTGTCCGATCCCCTCAGAGAGATCCTGTCCAATCCCCTCAGAGAGTGAGATCCTGTCCGATCCCCTCAGAGAGAGAGATCCTGTCCAATCCCCTCAGAGAGAGAGATCCTGTCCGATCCCCTCAGAGAGAATCCTGTCCGATCCCCTCAGAGAGAGAGATCCTGTCCGATCCCCTCAGAGAGAGAGATCCTGTCCAATCCCCTCAGAGAGAGAGAGATCCTGTCCAATCCCCTCAGAGAGAGATCCTGTCCGATCCCCTCAGAGAGAGATCCTGTCCAATCCCCTCTGAGAGAGATCTTGTCCAATCCCCTCAGAGAGAGATCCTGTCCGATCCCCTCAGAGAGAGAGAGATCCTGTCCGATCCCCTCAGAGAGAGATCCTGTCCAATCCCCTCAGAGAGAGAGATCCTGTCCGATCCCCTCAGAGAGAGAGAGAGATCCTGTCCGATCCCCTCAGAGAGATATCCTGTCCGATCCCCTCAGAGAGAGAGATCCTGTCCGATCCCCTCAGAGAGAGAGAGATCCTGTCTGATCCCCTCAGAGAGAGATCCCGTCTGATCCCCTCAGAGAGAGAGAGATCCTGGCCGAATCCCTCAGAGAGAGAGATTCTGTCCAATCCCCTCAGAGAGAGATCTTGTCCAATCCCCTCTGAGAGAGATCTTGTCCAATCCCCTCAGAGAGAGATCCTGTCCAATCCCCTCTGAGAGAGATCTTGTCCAATCCCCTCAGAGAGAGATCCTGTCCGATCCCCTCAGAGGGAGAGATCCTGTCCAATCCCCTCAGAGAGAGATCTTGTCCAATCTCCTCATTGAGAGATCGTGTCCAATCTTCTCAAAGATGTATAACATCTTATTGGGCAGAGTTAGGATGAATGCACTCAGTCTTTCTCCTAAAGCTGGGGGAATTCAGAGCTTGAGGGTACAGGTTTAAGGTGAGAGGGGAGAGAGTAAATAGGACCTTGAGGGGCAATGTTTTTACACAAAAGGTGGTATGGATGTGGAGTCAGCTACCAGAGGAAGTGGTTATAGGTGGGACAAAAACAACTTCTAAAAGACAGTGGGGCAGCTACATGGATTACAAAGGTTTAGAAAGTTATGAGGCAAGTTCTCTTGAATGGGACTAGTTTGAATGGGGTATCATGGGCCAGTTGGACTGAAAGGCCTGTTTCCATACTATATGTCTCTATAATCTCTACGACACTGAATATTTACTGCTGAAGGCAGCAACCAACAATTTGGATTGAGGGCATTAGATGAGTAAAACCACAGCTGTTTGGAACTCAGACCCTGAACATGTCAAGACCCAAGCAATATCTACATGCAGAAGTTGGAGTCACTTTAGTTCCGGTCACCATATGTTGAACCCTGTCCTGTTAGTTCTGATGATTGGATCCACTCCCTTGGGGAACAAGATAGATACAGCATGTTATCCAACCTTCAATGTACCAGCACAACCACTGGCCAATTGAAGAAAAAGGTTTTTGAAGTTCAAGGCCTTGGTCCTGGCATGACATCCATTTTCCTCAGGCAGTAATCATCCCTTGCCTACAGAAAGGCATCTGAAGGCACTGGAAAATTACCACTAATGTTCTCCCCTTTAAATCTTCCAATCTCACTGAAAGGAAGGAAATCCCATTGAAATGTCCTGGGTACCAAAAGTTTTGGATAGAGTGGATGTGGAGACAATGTTTTCATTAAAGATGAAGAGAAATAAAAGATTAGCTTTATTTGGCAAACATGAAGTAGTGTGCAAAAACCTTAGGCACGTATACATATATAGCCAGAGTGCCTTAGACTTTTGCACAGTACTGTACATTATTTCTTTCCAGTTACCAAGTAACACTTAATACTACTGACCTAATGCAAAGCTAAGTATTCTCTTTTGTTTCCCAGCCATCCTCCTATTCTAACCAATATATTGTACTTTGCTGCATTATACGAGGGGTGATTGATAAGTTTGTGGCCTAAGGTAGAAGGAGTCGATTTTAGAAAACCTAGCACATTTATTTTTCAACATAGTCCCCTCCTACATTTACACACTTAGTCCAGCGGTCGTGGAGCATACTGATCTTGGACCTCCAGAAAGCGTCCACAGCAGGGGTGATTGATAAGTTTGTGGCCTAAGGTAGACAGAGATGAGTTATTAACTTCAAACTTTCTGCATAATCACTCAAAGAGTTGACCTGCATGTCCATGTAATGAGAGCTGTATAACTCATCTCCTTCTACCTTAGGCCACGAACTTATCAATCACACATCTGTGGACACTTTCTGGAGGTCCAAGTTCTGTATGCTCCACGACCGCTGGACTAAGTGTATAAATGTAGGAGGGGACTATGTTGAAAAATAAATGTGCAAGGTTTTCTGAAGTTGACTCCTTCTACCTTTAGGCCATGAACTTATCAATTACCCCTCGTATATATGGTACCTAATACTTTTGCACACTACTGTATCTCTGCATAGCACTGAGCAGAGAGCAAGTTTGTAAATCTGACGGGTTGGGTAATGGTGAGGGAGGGGTGCCACAGGAGGGGTGTGGGACAGATGGCAGAGGAGGGCCAGGGGTGGGGAGGGGCGCAGGTGCAGACACACCCAGCATACTGATCTTGGACCTCCAGAAAGCGTCCACAGCAGGGGTGATTGATAAGTTTGTGGCCTAAGGTAGACAGAGATGAGTTATTAACTTCAAACTTTCTGCATAATCACTCAAAGAGTTGACCTGCATGTCCATGTAATGAGAGCTGTATAACTCATCTCCTTCTACCTTAGGCCACGAACTTATCAATCACACATCTGTGGACACTTTCTGGAGGTCCAAGTTCTGTATGCTCCACGACCGCTGGACTAAGTGTATAAATGTAGGAGGGGACTATGTTGAAAAATAAATGTGCAAGGTTTTCTGAAGTTGACTCCTTCTACCTTTAGGCCATGAACTTATCAATTACCCCTCGTATATATGGTACCTAATACTTTTGCACACTACTGTATCTCTGCATAGCACTGAGCAGAGAGCAAGTTTGTAAATCTGACGGGTTGGGTAATGGTGAGGGAGGGGTGCCACAGGAGGGGTGTGGGACAGATGGCAGAGGAGGGCCAGGGGTGGGGAGGGGCGCAGGTGCAGACACACCCAGCCCTGAAACACCAGGTCAGTCACTTGATTCCAAACAATTGGTTTATTGACCAATACAGAAATTCTCTCTGGTACTTTCCACTCCCTCCTCTCTCCCTTTATGTTTTCCCAACAGGGATCTATATCAGAAGCAGGTTTATCATCACTCACATATGTTAGGAATTTTTTTTGCAGTAGTATAGTGCAATACATAAAATTACTACAGTACTGTGAAAAGTCTTGGGCATCCTAGGTATGTATATGTGCTGAAGACTTCTGCACTGCACTGTACATCAAATCATCAAAACAAACAGTGAAATGAGCTGTTTCATCTAACTCTGATGGCTAGAAGATCTATATTGTTGAATTGGAAAGAAATTAATCCTCCCACTGTATTTAATTGGTTCTCTCAAACTATGTTATGTTTAAATTTAGAAAAAATTAGAAGTGGTACTTTTGAGACTTCTATTAAATTTGAAAAGTTATGGAGACCATTTATTCAACATTTTCATATGAAGTAATATGACCCTGTGCCAAGTTCATTTGATTTCCCAGCTTTTAGCTTATGGATTTTGAGAGGACCGGAAGTGACGGCATTGATGAATACTTATTTTTGTGAGATATTATAGACAGCCCCCTTTTTTTTTTCTCTTTTTTGCTTCTTTTTTCTTCTATGTTAGTTATTAGTTATTAGATTAGATTAGCTAGTTTGGCATTATATTTTTTTTGTTTTTTTTCTTTCTTTTTTCTGTTTTCTTTATATCATATATTATGAAATATTTAGATTTACTATGTTCATACATATATTTTATGGCTTATGTTTTGGTAAACTCATTTATATTGTAACTATTATGTATGTTTTTTTTCATATGTAATGGAATTTATATGTTGGTAATTTCTTTATCAATATATCATTTGTATTCTGTCCATATTACTAATATGAATAAAAAGAAATGCGCTGTTTCCATTAACCACCAACACAGTGCTCCAGCGTTGCCATACATCTGGTGCCAACATAGCATGCCCACAATTTACTGACCCTAACATATGTCTTTGGGATGCTGGAGGAAACTGGAGCACCTGGAGGAAACCCACAAGGTCACAGAGAAAAACATACAAACTCCTTGCAGACAGCTGCGGGAATTGAACCTGGATTGCATTAACTGCTGCCTTGCCATCCCACTGAGGCTGCAGTGATGTCATGCCTTTCATGTCAATGTTTTAGAGAAGTCGAGGAGATCTCCCCAGTTCCCTGACCAACAATTATCTCTTGACAATGTCTCCTTAATAAAATGACAGCCCATTTATCATCCTACTGCTGTTTGTGAAAGCTAACTACACACTAAGTGGGTGCATTTCAAAAGTGATCCTTTAAAAAAGGATTTTATTGGCTGAAGAACACTTCTGGAATTTTATTTCAGTATTTTTAAATATTTGTTTGTTTATCCACAATCCTATTAATAATTGGGGCTGGAATTATCATGGCTGCTGCCAGCCAATTCCCAAAATCCAACCACAAACTTTTTTAACTGCAGCAACTTTTGTATATGCTGAGGGTGGCACAGTAGCATAATGGTTGGGACACCACTTTACGGCACTGGTGACTCAGGTTCAAATCCTGCCGCTGCCTGTGTGTCCTCAGGTTTCCTCCAGGTGCTCAGGTTTCGTCCCACATTCCAATTATGTATCAGTTGTTAGGTTAATTGGTTATTGTCAACATTGTCACATGATTAGGCAAGGATTAAAAACATGGTATTTGCTGGGTAGTGTAGCTCGGAAGGCCTAATCCACGCTGCATCTCAATAAATAAATAAATAAATATTAGTTTAGAACATAGAGCATTACAGCATGGGACCAGACCTTTGACCCACTATGTGTGTGCAGACACTAGAAGAGTACAGCAAATCACAAGACCACATGAATGTGATAATGTTGAAACTGCAACATTACAGCACAATAGAGACTCTTTGGCCCTGACCTTTAGACCTGTTCGAAGATCAGTCTAGCCCTTCCTTCCTACACAGACCTCCATTTTTTATCATCCCTGTGCCCATCCAATAGTCTGTTATATATCCATAATGCATTTGCCTCTACCGTCACCCTTGGCAAAGTGTTTCATGGTCCCACCACTCTCGGTGTCACCTGACATCCCCCAATACTTTGCTCCAATCACCTTATAATCATGCCACCTTGTTTAAAAATAGTTTATTGTTAATAGAGCTTAATTTCTATTTTCAACAAAGACATTTAAAAACTATTAGAATCCTTCCCTTTTCTATGTGTGTGAGAGAGGGAGAGGGAGAGGAAAAGTGTGAGTGGGGGAGAGAGTGAGAGAGAGACTGAGAGAAAGAGTGAGAGGAAGAGTGTGAAGAAGAGGGAGAGAGAGGGTTAGAGAGAGAGTGAGAGGAAGAGTGAATGTGAGAGATAGAGAGGGAAAGAGAGTGAGGGAGAGAGTGAGAGAGTGTAAGAGACAAGGATCACCAGTAGGGTGTAGTCAGAGACTGTACAATGTATTTGCAGTGTTTCATGTAATGCTTCGATATTCACTGGCCTAGGCAGCCCAGAATCACTGCAGTAAACACATTTTTATGTACTTAATCACTTCCCTTTCAAAACTAGGAGATATCCAGCTATTTCACACCCTCACATTTCAGGATACATAAAACTATCTCCTATTTTGCTATCTGTTGCTGGAATAATGATCTGAAACTGATGTCCTCAGTTCCTGATCAGCTTGATAGTGAAGACCATGACAAAAGTTTAAATTATAGAATGGTTCTTTTGCACCACTCAATATAAATGCTGGAACTGCCCAAAAGAACGGAGGAGGAGGAGATACCTTTATCACACAGGTCGCACACTGGTTCAATAATGTGATTCACCATCACCTGCTCATGGGCAACAAGGAAGGGCAAGGAACACTATCACAGCCAGTGGTGCTTTCATTCTGTGAATGAACAAGTAAAGCAAGGAAAACAGGAACCAATGAAGGTGAACAAGGTTAAACAGAGAAATGGGAATGGAGAAGACAGCATACAAACAGGCCCTCTGGCCCATGTGTTCCTTACTAGCTGTACTAGAAATTTCATAGTTCAATGATGTGCATGTCTGTATATAGTAGTTGTAATATGTAATATACGGTGTATATAGTTGAGCTGTATTCTCTGTTGAGTTGGCGTTTATAGCTAAGCATGGAAGAGTGTTGTGTATTTAATATTTCAGTAATATTTGAGTAATCTTGTGTATATATTGGTTGATTAAACATTCTTGTTTAAATAATTCATTACAGGTTATATGTATAAATACGTGAATTGCGTACATCATCACACGACCACGTGATACGTGCACACCTCGCTTAAAGTAAACTTGAAGTTAGACCTGCACTTCAGAGTCCTGTGTCTTCCTCGGAATTATTTTAATGTTTTGAAGTTACAAAACATAACACTAACCATTTACATGAATCCTCCATTTTGTTTTCATCACTTTCCCATCTTAACTCTCCGGCTGTTACAGTCAAGCTATAGTAGGGTAAATTTACAGAATTCAGTTGACCTATATCTCTGAGATATGGGGGGAAAGTGACAGTCACAGGGAGAATGAGAAAAGTCACGCAGAGAGCACCGGAGTTCAGGATTCAACATGGATCATTGGAGCTATGAAACAGCATCTCTGCTAGCTACGTCACTACCCCATGCTCTTGGAAGAAAGAGCAGAATATCTCTAAGACAGGCACTCGGGGAAAGAAAAAACAGTAAATTAATCAATATCTTCAAAATAAAATGTTACAAATGCTCTGATGAAATGGTCACTTCCCAGAAACAAGGACAGCTTCTATTTTGCCATTTAATGATGAATGGATTGTATGTTTGTAGAATAAAATTAAACTTCCCCTAGGTTTTCTTGATAAGGAGGAGTAGTGGGGTAAGTTCCCAATACCTACTAAATATTCCCAATGACGTGTCTTCAAATTGCCTCTGATAACAAAGTCCAGCTCCTTACCTTCATGTGTGGCTGAGCTACTAAGCCTGGTGGAATCATTTCTATTGACAGGAAAAGGGGAAAAGCAGGTTATTTGGTACCTTAAAAAAAGTCTCTTTGAGCAGATGATGTTCATCTTCTGTGATTGGTCAGAGAGGGAAAACTCTGATCACAAACCTCCACAGCCTTGCAGCTAGACCCACTCATGGGGAAGATTTCGGGAGTAAACCCGAAGGGAAAAATCTGAAGCTGGATTCCCTTAGGCAGTCCTATATTGAGTTCAGAATCAGAACCAGAATCAGGTTTAATTTCGCCGGCAGAAGTTCAGACAGACAGACAGACAGACATACTTTATTGATCCCGAGGGAAATTGGGTTTTGTTACAGCTGCACCAACCAACAATAGTGAAGAAATACAGCAATATAAAACCATAAGTAATTAAATAATAAGTTAATCATGCCAAGTGGAATAAGTCCAGGACCAGCCTATTGGCTCAGGGTGGCTGACACTCCGAGGGAGGAGTTGTAAAGTTTGATGGTCACGGATAGGAATTACTTCCTATGACGCTCAGTGTTACATCTCGGTGGAATGAGTCTCTGGCTGAATGTGCTCCTGCGCCTAACCAGTACATTATGGAGTGAATGGGAGTCATTGTCCAAGATGGCATGCAACCATCTTTACAAAGTTGTGAAATTTGTTAACTTAGCAGCAGCAGTACAATGCAATACATGATAAATATAGAAAAAAGGAAAATTAATTACAGTAAGTATATATATGTATATTAAATAGTTAAGTTAAAATATAGTACAAAAACAGAAATAATAAATATGAGGTAGCGTTCATGGGTTCAATATCCATTTAGGAATCAGATGGCAGAGTGAAAGCAACTGCTCCTGAATCACTGAGTGTGTGCCTTTAGGCTTTTGTACCTCGTTTCTGACATTAACAATGAGAACACAGGGCATATTCTGGGTGATGGGGGTCCTTAATAATGGATGCCATATTTTTGAGGCAGCCCTCCTTGAAGATGTCTTGGATACTACAGAGGCTGGTACCCAAGATGAAGCTGACTAATTTTACAACTTTCTGAAGCTTCTTTCAATCCTGTGCAGTAGCCCCACCACACCCACCCCACCCCTTTACCAGACAGTGATGCAGTCTGTCAGAATGCTCTCCATGGTACATCTGTAGAAGTTTTCGAGTGTTTTAGGTGAAAACCAAATCTCCTCAAACTCCTAATGGAATATAAGCACTGTCTTGACTTCTTTATAGTTGCATTGATATATTGGGACCAGGTTAGATCCTCAGTTATTGACACCCAGGAACTTGAAATTGCTCACTCTCTCCACTTCTGATCCCTCTATGAGGATTCCCTCATCTTATCATTCCTGAAGTCCACGATCAGCTCTTTGGTCTTACTGACATCGAGTGAAAGGTTGTTGCTACAACACCACTCAACTAGCTGTTATATCTCGTTCCTGTACAGTCTCTCATCTCCATCTGTGATTCTGCCAACAACGATTGTATCATCAGCAAGTTTATGGATAGGATTTGAGATATGCCCAGCTACACAGTCATGAGTATAGAAGGAGCAGAGCAGTGGGCTCAGCACACTCCTCAAAGCTGACTGATAACTCCTGCAATGCCACTGGTGCCAAATTGTATCAGCCTCTGCCATTCCTTTGTATTCATCAGCTGTGTGGAGTATGGGAGCCTACTACATGGGCAACAACTTGCTCTCCATATTGTACTGCCCTGGCTTGCATAGACAGCTAGGACACAATATTCTTGGTCAACCCCAGTCAATACCTTCTAACTGATTACAGGCCTTTACTTTTCTTCTCCTTCTTACTCAATCCCACTGATCTTAATTGTTTCTCCCATCAACTGAAACAGTGGCTGTTTCTCCCTCCAGAGACACTGCCCAACTTGCTGAGTATCTCCAGTGTTTTCCATATTGATTTCAGATTTTCAGCATCTGCAGTATCTGTTTTTATATGGTGTTTGTTGCAATTTACCCTTCAGTATTTGCTCGATGGAAGAACAAGCTGGGCCAGGACAACATCCTATGCACCATCAGTCTACAGGCCATGACAGCCAAGGACTTGGGCTATATTTTCTATTGGCACTAAAAGACAGAGTAACAAATGAGGAAGTGTTGTCAATAAGAAAAGAGCTGATAAGGAAACAGCAGATTGAATTTTTGGGATATGTTCTGAGGAAAGAGAAGTTCAAACATGTTGCAGTGACGGGAAAAATTGATGGAAGTAGAAGTCATGGTGGACAGTGCATGACATTCATGAGTTACATCACGGGATGGACAGGCCAAAGTTTTGAAGAGCTTATTGGAACTTCTCAGATTAAAGACAGATGGAAGACCATGAACGCCCACATTATAAGACACGGCACATAATGAAGATGATGATTTTTGCTGCTATCGTATTTTATGTTCTGTTGGTACTGTGCTTTGCACCTTGGCCCCAGAGGAATGCTGTTTCATTTTGCTGTATTGATGTGTATGGTTTAATGGCAATTGAACTTGAACTTGATTAAAGATGAACTTAACAAAGCTGTTGCCCCGTTCAGTAACTTCCCATTCCAAGCTGACAGAGACACAGTACTTTTCCGATGCAGTGTGAAAAATGTTACAGTTGGGATTCTCCAATATGTTTTTAATGTGTTTTGCATCTGTCAGAATTGCACAATTCTTTCACATTCTGTCGCAAGCTATCCTATTATGATATCAGCAATAACAAGCTAATTAAGAATGTAAGAAATAGAAACATTATTAGGCAATAATACTCCCTTGGGGTTGCTAAACCACTCAGTATTGTGCAACTATCTTGACTTCATTTTCCTACCCAATCTCCTTGTCTCTGTGGCCTCAGGAGATCAAACCAATATTCTGTTTAGTCTTGAATACCTTCAGCAAATGGGTGCCCACAGCATTTGATTCAAAGCATGTTTGAAAGGATGAGTATGCTAGGGCTTTTCTCTTTGAAATGAAGGAAGATGAGAGAAGGGTATAGGTAGGGTAAAGGCAAACAGGCTTGTTAGCACTGAGGTTGGGTGAGACTGGAACTAGAGGTCATGGGTTAAGGTTGGAAGGTGAAATGCTTAAGGGGAACATGAGGAAGAACTTTTTCATTCAGAGGGTGAGAGTGTGGAACGATCTGCCAGCAGAAGGGGTGGATGCAGGTTCAATGTCAACAATTAAGATAAATTTGGGTGTGTACATGGATGGGAGGGGTACGGCGTTCTCTGTTTCAGATGCAGGTCAATGGGACTAAGCAAAATTATAGTTTGGCATGGACTAGATGGGCAGAAGGCCCTGTGTCTGAGCTGTAGTACCTTATGATTCTACGACTATGAGCTTTGATAGGGGTGTACAAGACAGTAAAGGGCATTGAAGGGATGGAGAGCAAGCATTTATTTCCCAGGGTAGAACTTGCTGATATGAGAGCGTAATTTTAAGGTGATTGGAGGAAAGTATAGAAGAGATGTCAGAGCTAGTTCTTTTGCACAGTACTGTAGTGATGTTATGTATTACCTACTGCTGCTGCTGCAAAAAGAACAAATTTCATGACATATCTGAGTGATGATAAATCTAATTCTGATATGGGTCACTATCGTGGACTGAGAGTGGGAAGGGGGCAGGGAGAGGGGAGAGAGCAGGAAACATCAGAGCGGCATTCTGTACTGTTCAACAAACCAGTTCCTCGTAATCAAGTGATCTTGCCTGGTGTCTCAGGGCTAGGTGTGTCTGCACCTGCGCCCCTCTCCCCCCCGGCACTCCTCTGCCACCTGCTCCACACCCCTCCCGTGGCACTCCACCCTCACCATTCCCAACATCCTTTGTTCCTGCCATATTTACAAACTCACTCACTGCTCCACATTGACAAATACAGTACTGTGCAAATGACTTAGGCACCCTAGACGTTTGCACAGTACTGTACACAGGGAGTGGTGAATGTGTGGAATGAACGGCCAATGGTGGTGGTAATGACAGATACATTAGGGACTTCTCAGAAACTCTTGGAAGCATGGATGATAGAAAATTGGAGGACTATGTATGAGAGTAGGGTTTGATTTCTTTTAGAGTAAATTAAAAAGTCAATGCAACGTCATGGGCTGAAGGGCCTGTTATGTACTTTGTATATTCTCCATATGTTCAATCGGTCACACTGTTTGATTAATTATAAGAGCACATTCTGGTCTGGTCATTTGCAATATTTTGGTAATTTTCACAAACACTGTGCTGCACAAACATTTCACCTTCTGCCCATGCCTTCCCCCCATCTGTTAAACACCCACTTTCACTGTTTTAGGAACGGCTGTTTATTTTTTTCACCATTTTTTGAGATACAGCATGGAATAGGCCCTTCAATCACCCGATTGAACCCTAGCCTAATCATGGATCAATTTACAATAACTAGATAACCTGCCAACCAGTACAACTTTTGACTGTGGGAGGAAACCGGAGCATCCGGAGGAAACCCAGGCAGTCAAGCAGAGGATGTACGAACTCCTTACAGGCAGCTGTGGGTATTATAAAGCATTGTGCTAACCACTACACTACCATGCCACCCCATCACCACTACACAATTCCCTCTGCCATCAGATTTCTGAAAATACAATGAACTCATGTACACTACCACAATATTTTCTTTTCTCTCTCTCTCTCTTTGCACTCGTTATTTAATTGTCTCTTCAGAGAATAATTCCCAAAATTATCCTTGGTGAATCTATCTTCCACAGGCTAACAAGGATTTCATATTGTGTGGTATTGAATGCGGCCCACCTGCTGAGTTCCTCCAGTACTGCCTCCTTCCTTTCCAGCCTGATGAAGGGTGTGGGCCCGAAACGTTGACTGTTTATTTCCCTCCATAGATTCTGCCTGACCTGCTGAGTTCCCCCAGTATTTTGCGTGTGATTCTCATATTGCGTAGATAAGGGATATCTCATGGCACACAACTCACTCAAGGACAACCATAATATCAGGAGACACACAAGAATGCTAATACACAGAGGAACAGAAACAGGAGTGGGCTACTCAACTGTGCCTTACCATTCAATGGTCCATTTGTCCATGTGGATGGTAGAACCTGGGGAGAGTTATGGGAACAAGGGGAGAATGAAAAACGATTAATGTACACTTAATCTAAATGTGTGGACGATGGTCAGAACAGGCATATTGTGCAGAAGGGTTTATTTCTTTAGCAGAGGGTGGTAAATCTGTGGAATTCATTGCCACAAGTAGCTATGGAGATCGGCTCATTGGGTATATTTAAAGCGGAAGTTGTTAGGTCCTTGATTAGTCAGGGTGTGAAAGGCTATGGCGAGGAGGCAGGAGAATGGGGTTGAGATGGAAATTGATCAGCCATGATGGAATGGCAGAGCAGACTCAATGGGCTGAATGGCCTGATTCTATTCCTCTGTCTTATGGTCTAATAGTCTTTCTATGTTGCACATCAATACCGATATTGATCCACCTCTGTTTCAATGGATTCTTCCCTAATTCTTCCAGTTGTTGTGTGGGAAGCACATGTGCATTAACTTTGCAGATGGCAAAAGTTCAGCACCCCAAACCAAGGTGAAATCTAAATTCTGGGCATAAAATTCCCCCAAGTCCTCCATTCAGATGAACTAAGAACATAGAACATCATACATTACAGCACAGTCCAAAACCTATAGCCCACAAATTTGTACCAACCTTTTAAATGGCTCCATTTAATATTACAGAATGTATACAGTATACAACCTGAGCTGTAGCTGTATTTCACATACTCCAACAGAACCCTACTGTAACCTACTAATCAATCTAACCCTTCCCTCCTACATAGCCCTCCATTTTTCTACCATCCATGTACCTATCTAAGGATTTCTTAAATGCCCATAATCAACACCCTTGGTAAGGCATTCTCCACACCCACCACTCCCTGTGTAAAAAAAATACTTACCTCTGACATCCTCCTATTCTTACCTCCAATCACTTTAAAATTATGCCTCCCCCCACCCACTGGTATTTCCGCCATGAGAAAAAATGACTGGCTATCCATTCGATCTGTACCTCTTATCATCTTGTACAGCTCTATTGAGTCGCCTCTCATCCTCCTTCACCTCAAATGGAAAACCCTTAGAATAAGGTTGAAAGAATACAGAGAAAGTTTCCAAAGATGTTGTCTTTATTACCTGGAGCATAGGAGAAGGGAAATTTGATAGAGGTACACTAAAGTATGAGGGGTATTGATAAGGTAAATGCAAGCAGGTTTTTTCCATTTTTAGGTGAGACTAGAATTAGAGGGCATAGGTTAAGGGTGAAAGGTGAAATATTCAAAAGGAACCTGAGGGGAAACTCAGAGGGTGGTGAGAGTGGAAGAAGCTGCCAGCAGAAGTAATGGATTGGGGTTTGATTGCAATATTTAAGAGAAGTTCAGATAGGTACATGGAGGGAACGGATATGGTCCAGGTGCAGGTCGATAGGGTGAGGCAGAATAACGGTTTGGCACAGATTAGATGGGCCAAAGAGCCTTTTTCTGTGCTGTAGTGCTCTATGACTTTATCTATACATCTTAGTTGGGAACAGCTCATGTATGCTGATGGATTTTTCTCACATCACCATCTTCAAGCTGCTAATAGATCGATAATGCAGTCTCCTGCGGGGAGGAAGCATTGTGAAGACTACTCCAATAACATTTAAGCTGTATTTTCTGTGGGAATGCGGTGAACACCCACATTGCTCCATGAATATGAAAATTAATACCGCCACTGCTAAGCTGCTGGAAGTGAGTGAATGAGCCCTTGTTTATAGTGTGCATCTTATTAGAATATGTTTTTGGCTCATTCTTGGTTATTCTGTTGCAAGGCTGTCCTGAGTTCCTATTAACTCTCAGCTGAGCTTTTAAGCCATTATTTTTCCATTCTCAATCTAATTCATTGGCAGAAATCAGAATTTAGATCACAAGACTATAAGACCATAATACACAGGTGCAGAATCAGGCGATCTGGCCCATCGAGTCTGCTGCATCATTCTATCGTGGTAGATTTATTTTCCCTATCAACCCCATTCTCTTCACTTCTCCCTATAACTTTTGATCCTTGACTAATCAAGAATTTATCAACCTCCACTTCAAATATATCCAATGACTTGGCTTCTAAAGCCGTTTGTGGCAATAAATTCCACAGATTCACCACCCTCTGGCTAAGACTGAAGATTGAAGATTCAAGATTGAAGCCTGTTTATTGCCATTTTTCAGTATGTGAGTGCAAAGGAGAATGAAGCGATTGTTACTCCGGATCTGATGTAATAGAAAAATATAATACAATAAGGAATACAATAAAAAACACACACGCACAATAAGTAACATGATTGAAGTCTCCTGTAATTATGAAGAGACCGTTCAGAAGCTTCTTTTGTAGAAAGCTGATGATATTGCAAAGCTCTCCCATTGCGTCCTTGGCGTTCATGCTCAGGGGGAGGGGGAATGTAGACAGTAATGATGAACACAGCAGTAAATTCCCTGAACCAACAATGTGGCCAGCGTTCAAGTTATTATCGTCTGGCTGTGTGTACATACAACAAAATGAGACAACACCCCTTTGGACCATGGTGCACCCACAAAACATGTACGTCTCACACACTGCACATAAAACAAAATATTACCACAAATATCTTAATAACATATCATTCAAGTTGCATGTAGCATGCAGCACAGGTAAACAGTAAAGAGTAAAGAATAAACAGCTCGCTGTCCCAGTGACAAGACCTTGGTGGTGGCAGGGTATTCATTAGTCTCACAATCTGAAGGAAGAAGCTGTTACCCAGTGGGGCAGTCCTAGTCCTGATACTTCTGTACCTCCTTCCTGATGATAGTGGGTCAAAGAGATTGTGGGATGGGTGGTAGGGGTGCTCAACAAAGCTTCAGACCCTTGATCTTCAATGCTCCTGGCAAATGTCACAAATAGAGGGGAAGGGAGACAAAGGTGGTCCTCTCGGTGGATTTTACTTTAAGTTTCATGATCAAATGCATGATGTTCAATTGTCACAGAACAGTGGCTGCCCACTACAGAGGAATCCGTGCACCAACCCTTGTCGATGTACAGTACACATAGAGTCCAATTGAGCTATTAACCCCTGTTCTAGCAACCCCTCAGTTTTTAATATTCTCATTGCTTTCAGATCCCACCATGACTTCATCTTTCCCCATCATCATTAACTCACTGGCCTCACTTCCCTCTGAGACTGCAGTAATCCTCCGGCTGTGGATTTCTGACTCTATCTCCCACTGCCAAGGACCTGATAGACCGTAAGACATAGGACCACAATTGGGCCCATCGAGCCAGATCCACCATTCCATCGTGCCTGATTTATTATCGCTCTTAACCCTATTCTATAAGACCATAAGAGATAGGAGCAGAATAGGCTATTTGGCCCACCAAGTCTGATCCTTCATTTGAACAGGGTCTGAGATCTGGAGCTAAGTCACTAAATCACCACTTCTTTCTACTCATTAAACACAACTTGAAGCCAACCTCTTCATCCGAAGTGATGCAGCAGTTAACACTGCAACCTGTCAGCTCCAGAGTCATAGAAACATAGAAAACCTACAGCACAATACAGGCCCTTCAGCCTACAAAGCTGTGCCAAACATGTCCCTACCTTAGAAATTACTAGGGTTGCCCATAGCCCTCTGTTTTTCTATTCTCCATGTACCTATCCAGGAGTGTCTTAAAAGACCCTGTCATATCTGCCTCCACCACCATTGCTGGCAGCCCATTCCACACACACACCACTCTCTGCGTAAAATTCTTACCCCTGACATCTCCTCTGTACCTACTTTGAAGCACCTTAACACTGCCTCCTCTCGTGCTTGCCATTTCAGCCCTGGGAAAATGCCTCCGACTATCAATCCTGACCTCTGCTGCTTTCTGTGTTGAGTTTGCACATTCACAGGGTGAGTTTCTTCCAGAGCTCGGGTTCCTCCTATACCCTCCACTAAACCAGAGTTAGACCATACTCAGAATACTGTGCTTAGTTATGACCGCCTCATTATAGGAAGGACGTAGAAGCTTTAAGAAGGTGCAGAGGAGATTTGCCAGGATGCTTCCTGGATTATAGAGTGTATCCTATGAGGATAGGTTGAGCAAGCTAGGGCTTTTCTCTTCGGAGTGAAACAGAAAGGGTGGTGACTTCTCGGAGGTGTTGTCACCGTCGTCATTATGTTCTGTGTCATATGACATAGGTGATCATGGTCCCCACGGTTGTTCTTGGTAGGTTTTTCTATGTAAGTGCTTTCCCACTGCCTTTTTCTAGGAAGCATCTTTCCAAGAAGGGTGACCTCAACCATTATCAATACTCTTCAGATTCGCCACTGACTACTCGTCAGTGGTCGCACAACCAGGACTTGTGATCCATCGCCTGCTCCCATGACCTCACACAACCCTGATCGGGAGGTGGGAGTGATAAGCAGGTGCTACAACTTGCCTAAGGGTAACCTGCAGGCTGGTGGAGGGAAGGAGCGCTTTACACCACCTTTGGTACAGATGTATCTCCACCCTGCCACACAGACAGTGGCATAAATCACATAGAGAGCCAGAATCTTTATCCCAGGGTGGAAATGGCTAACACAAAGGGGTATAGTTTTAAGGTAATTGGAGGAAAGTTTAAGGAGAGAAGTCAAAGTTAAGTTTTTTTTTTACACAGAGCATGGTGTATGTGTGGAACACACTGCTTGGTATGGTGATAGAGGCAGATACATTGTAGACATTTAAGGGACTCTTAGGTAGGCACATGGATGATAGAAAAATGAGGGATTATTTAAGAGGGGAGGGTTAGATAGATCCTAGAGTAGATTAAAAGTTCAGCGCAACATCACACTGTGCTATAGTGTTCAATGATGGGGTGGTGGTAAAGGCAGATGCATCATGGATTTTCAAAGTTCAAAGTAAATTTATTATCAAAGTACTTATATCATATATGTCACCATTTACAACCCTGAGATTCATTTTCTTGTGCGCATACTCAATAAATTCGTAATCGAATTAAAACTAAAATAGGAACAATGAACAACCACACTAACTGGGTTTTAAACCAGTGTGCAAAAGACAACAAATTGTGTAAATACAAAAGGAAAGAAATAATAATAATAATAAATAAATAAATATGCAGAAAATATCAAGAACATGAGATGAAGAGACCGAAAAAGTGAGTCCATATTGTTGTGTTCTTTATACTCAAAAGACACATTCTAGAAGAACATATCTAGAACTTTTACTTTAACAGCAAACAGCAATCACATTTTAACCATACAAGCTTCTAGATTATTCTGTCAGTTCTGCACATGCTCATAGCTCCATCCAATCATGTTCTTACACATGACACGTGATATCACCAAATCTTCCTTTCCTTAAAAAGAAAAACAATTAGCAACATTAATCAAAACAAATGCATAATTTAACATGTCTCTATCAGTCTGTCTGGGTGTTTACGAACACGAGTAGACTTTCACACAGTTCACACAGTTCTTGTGTTTCGTTGTTACTTTCATGTTTTGTCTAGTCTGCATCAGTTAATAGAAACTCTGAAGTTGGCTCTTTCTTGAGGCCTTTGAGAAGAAATCACAATTCATTCATTAACTGTGTGATCTCTTTTTTATGCTGAGACTTCATCATTTCAATAAAACTTCTCAATTCCTTCTCTTGTGCTTTCACTTCTTCAATTGGATCCTGATTCTTGTTGCTCTTTGGCTTCAGATCAGTATTGTACTGTACCAGCAAATTTGGTTTTGGTGGCAATGCTTTGTCAGATGCTGGTAACAAAAGGATGGGTATGGGAGCTTTCTTTATGACTCCTTTTACTTTTGCTGTGTTGGAATCATATTCTGTTCTCTCTCTCTCTCTTTCATCAATTCACTGTATTCTGACTCTGTGTCACTGCCCAGGACTAAGACTCTTTTCACCAAATTCAGTCTCTCACAGGCAGATAAACCCAATATTGCCTGTACATTCTTAGGCACGACCACAAATGAAAGCGTGTGCACGATATTTTTGTGTGACACTTTTGCCACACGTGTTCCTTTAACTGAAATATCTGCACCTGAACACCCAGTCCCCAGTCAATTTTATATTTGTCTGAAGTAACTTTGGTTGGCTTTAATATATTAAACTCAGATTCTGCAAGAACATTTACTTGTGCTCCAGTATCCAGTTTAAGCAGAATATTGTTTTGGTTCACTTGCTATGGCATGGTCCAGTCATTCCTACTTTGTTTATTTTCACAAAGCACATCAATATAATATCACGTTCATTTTCAGGAACTGCGTTTACATGTTTTATTTCCTTTCTACTTCTGTAACAGCACGAAAATTGATTACTCTTACCACAGTGATTGCACATTTTTCTATACACTGGACACTTTTGGTCGAAGTTGGTGCCCACAGTGATCACAAATTTTTTTTCTTTCAGACGACGTCTTGCTCTCTGCCAGTTCCATTGCTGCTTTATTGTTTTTTTTAATATATTTGTGTTCTTCCACAGCATGTACACAGTCGTTCACAATGAAAAGCTTTCTAGCCTGTGACATCACGGATTCCAAAACTTTGCAGAGAATTAAAGCTTTTTCCAAATTTATGTCGGGATCTCTCAAGAGTCTTTCTCTCAGAGCATTATCCAGAATGCCGCAAACAATTCTGTCTTTAATGAGAGAGTCCGTCGGCTCTGCAAACTCGCATGCTTTACTGCAGTTTCTCAATTCTATAACAAAGTGATCAATCGTTTGACCAGTTCTCTGCTGACAGGTAAAGAAATTGTACCTCTCATACATCACATTGCGTTTTGGTGTTCAAAATGCTTCGAATTTTCCCATTATTGCTTTTAGATCCAAATTATCTCCATCTTCAAAAGTAAAATGGGTATATACCTCAACTGTATCATCCCCTATCACATGGAGTAGGATAGCAGCTTTCGTTTTTCCTGTTTTATTTTCTGCTCTGATCGCTGATAAATAAAATTCAAAACACTAACCATATAACCATATAACAATTACAGCACAGAAACAGGCCATCTCGGCCCTTCTAGTCCATGCCAAACACTTACTCTCACCTAATCCCATCTACCTGGACTCAACCCATTATGCTCCATTCTTTTCCTGTCCATATACCTATCCAATTTTTTTTTAAACGACTGCTTAAACTTCTTCCAGTTTTCAGCTACATTTCCAGTCAGCTGAAGTGTCAATGAGGGTTGCAAAGCTTCCATTCTTAAAGCTGTTACCAAACAAAAAAAATGTTTGTGCTTTTTTTTTAATTATCTTCACTTCTCCTTTGTTAGCAAAACAAATTATTCTTCCAGACCAACTTCTGACACCATGTTGTGTTCTTTATACGTACCGTGGTTTCCTCATAAGACACATATTCTGGAAGAACATAACTAGAACTTTTACTTAACAGCAAACCGCAACCACATTTTAACCATACAAGGTCCTAGATCATTCTGTCAGTTCTGCGCATGCTCATAGCTCCGCCCAATCACATTGTTACACGTGACATGTGATAACACCACTCATACTTTGTGGGAAAATTTCAATGATGGGTTAAGTGAAGTTGATGAAGATATCCCCTTTTGTTCAAGTGTTTGATGGCTGAGAGATAGTAACTGTTCCTGAACCTGATGGTGTAAATCCTGAGGCTCCTGTACCTTTTTCCAGATGGCAGTAGTGAGAAGAGAGCATGGGCTGAATGATGGGAGTCACTGATGGCAGATGCTGCTGTTCTGTGACAACACTTTGTGTAGATATTCTCAATGGTGGAGAGGACTTGACCCGAGATGGACCAAGTTATATCCATTACTTTTTGTAGGATTTTCCATTCAAGGCCATTAGTGTTTCCATACCAGGCTGTGATTCAGCCAGTCAATATATTCTCTACTATATGGCTATCGAAGTTTGTCAAAGTTTCAGATATCATGCAAAAGCTTCACAAACTCCTTAGGATAGTGATAGTGTTGCTGCACTTTCTTCAAAATTGCACTTGCAAAGAGACATGTTTTATAGGCACATGAATGAGGAAACTGGAATGATATGGACATTGTGTAGGCAGAAGGGATTGGTGTAGTTGGCCGTTTGGTTACTAAATTAATTGGTTTAGCACAGCATTGTGGGCTGAAGGGCCTGTTCCTGTGCTCTGCTGTTCTATGCTCTATATGCTGGTAGGTTTATTAGGAATAACAAATGCCTTTAAGTTAGGTAAATATTAAAAGAGTAGAAGGGGAGGTTAATGGATATGTGAGAGGGAATGCATTGCAGGGAAATGATGTCGCTCTGCTGGGATCCAACATCAACCCCATGGGCAGAGTGACTTCCTTCTGTGCCAAGTAGTCCTAATCTTTTTGTCTCCTATTCTAAAACGGCCCATTATAGCTTAATATCAGCATTCCTTTGACACACCTGCTGATGTTTCATTGTGCTAAAAGTGAAACAGAAATGGTAATGGATGAATTTTAAAATTGCGAACTTTAAGAGGGTTACTGTGTGAAAAAAATGATACTGCATTTGAATCTGTTAAAGCTTACCTTAACATGCCCTCTCATTTAAAAGCAATATAACACTTACACAAAGTCTAACCCTTTATCATTCAGTCCATTCAGCTAAGTCATGCTGTGATGTATTGATGACGTTTCCATCTGCATTACGAAGAGCTTCCAATGTGACTTTCTGATTCCTCAGACAAGTTGTTAAATATGGAGGCATAGTCTTGACTCTGGGTGGTGATGTCGGTTAAGGAAGTTCAGATCAGCCAGTCACTGTACAAGTCTGAGGCACGAGAACAACTATAGAGGTGTACAAGATGATAAAGGTCATAGATTGAGTGGACAATCAGAGACTTTTTCCCAGGGCAAAATGACTAAAACAAGGGGGTATTGTTCTAAGATGTTTGGAGGAGTGTCAGAGATAAGATTTTTACACAAAGTGTGGGTGCATGAAACGCCCTGCCAGAGGTAGTGGCAGAGGTAGATACAGTATTGTGCAAAAGTCTTAGACACACATATATGTAGCTAGCGTGCCTAAGACTTTTGCACAGTACTGTAACTTCAATTTACTGTTTGCAATTTACAACTTACTTTAGGAACTGAAGACGGGTTCTTGCTTGAATTATTATCTGCTGCGTTTACATAATTCCAGAATACTCCCTAACAACAACTATAAATGTATCGAGCTCACCAGGGAGCGAACCTCATTGCTATTTACAGTAGAGGCAAAAGTCTTAGGCACTCAAGCTACATACACTATATATGTATCTAAGACTTTTGCACAGTACTGTACTTTAGGGGCATTTAAGGAGTTCTTAGATAGGCGCATGCATGATAGAAAAATGTAAGACTATGTAGGAAGGAGGTATTTGATTAATCTTTGAATAAGTTTAAAGGTCAGCATATCATTATGGGGCAAAGGAACTATACTCTGCTGTACTGCTTTATGAGCCATGTTCTATATTTTATAATGATGCAATTAGAAAGAATGTATGCCAGGGTTAAAGAGCATGCCTTATCAGTAAAGGTAGAGTGAGCTAGGGTTTTGCTCTTTGTAGAGAAGGAGAATGAGAGGTGACTTGATAGAGGTGTATAAGATGATAACATGCATAGTTCAAGAAGTCAACCAGAGGCTAGAGAATCTGTGGAATTCATTGCCACAGACAGTTGTGGAGGCCAAGTTATCGGGTACATTTAAAGCAGAGGTTGCTACATTCTTGATTAGCCAGGGCATCAAAGGTTACAGGGAGAAGGCTGGAGAATGGGATTGAGAGAGAAAATAAATCTGCTATGATCAAATGGTGGAGCAGATTAAATGGGCCTACTGGTCTAATTTTGCTCCGACGTCTTATGGTTTTATGGCATATTGAATAGAGCTTCATTCACTCATGACCTCTGGCTTTGCTTGTGTGGAGTTTTCATGTTCTCCCTGCGACCTCTTGGCTTTCTCCCAGGTGCTCCCATTTCCTCCCACATCCCACATTTATACAGATTGGGAGGTTAATTCATTTGTCCGGTATGTGCCGTACTATTTGACGTAGGTGATCATGGTCATTCCACAACCTTGATTGTTCTTGGCAAATTTTTCTACTGAAGTGAAGTGGTTTGCAATTACGTTCTTCTTCTGGACAGTGTCTTTACAAGCCGTGTGACCCCAGCCATTATCAGAGATTGTCTGCTTGGCATCAATGGTTGCATCACCAGGGCTTGTGGTATGCACCAGCCACTTATATGACCATCCACCACCTGCTCCCATGGTTTCACTTGACCATGATCAGGGTGACCTGCAGGGTAGCAGAGGGAAGAGATGCCTCACACCTTCTTCGATAGAGACAGATCTCCACCCCAGTACCTATGGAGATGACTTGGCTGCTGTAAATTGCCCTTCAGTGTGCGGATGAGTGGTAGAATCTAGTTGGGGTTGATGAGGATAGTGGTGGATTAAAATGGGTTGGATAGAATTTAAATAAAAAATTGGTGGGTGCTTTGTGGTCTGTACAGAACAGGCTGAAGGGCCTGTTCCATGCTGGATCTCTCTTTGATCATGATTCTGTCAACAACTAACAGCAAAACAATGAAAAACAAATAGTCAAGCGAGAAACAGCACATAACAGAGCATTATTTAAGTGGCTTTCAGACATTCTGGGAGAACCCTAAAGCAATGGACCTAAAAAAAAGGCTATCATTAATTTACATCCTACAAATGGGCTGAAGTCAGAGAAGGAAAAACAAAATAAAATTCTGTAACAGAAGAGTTTCTGCAGGTTCTGAAAATCCAGAGTAACACCTACTGGAGTGTCCTGACAAAAGGTCTCGGTCTGAAACATCGATGGCTTATTGCTTTGCACAGATGCAGCCTGACCTGCTGAGTTCCTCCAGCATTTTGCGTGTTATATAAAATTCAGTTTCTAGAGGTCAACAACTGGAAATATCCCCTAGGCCCGGCTTTTTTAAATTCAGTGCACATGAGCTGGCAATGTTACCGTTTTGTCTCGCATGACCAGAACCACAGCTACGCAGCACCTGCTAACTGCTGTACTGAGATGTGACTTCTGAATGAGAATCAAGAACAATTGTGTCTGTAGATAGTTGTTAGGGTCAACAACCAAGCCAAATGTGATCTTGCACTACACACCAAATAGATTAAAGGTTTGACCAAAGAGGTGGGTCTGAGGTGAAGTTTGAAGGGTCTCTGATGACCCTCACCAATCCTTATAGATACACCATGTGAAGTATTCTATCTTGATGCATTGTGGCTTGGTATGGCAATTAGTTTGCCCGTGCTCACAAGAAACTGCAGAGACTTGTCAACACAGCTCATTCCACACTCGCCACCGATGAATGTAGAATATATTGTTGTGGTTACAGAGAAAGCGCAGTGTAGGCAGACAAGTAATGTGCAAAGACCCTGTCTAAGTAGATTGAGAGGTCAAGAGTCCACCTTTGTCATACAAGATGTCGGTTCAAGAGTGATAACAATGGGGTAGAAGCTGCCCTTCAGCCTGATGGTAGGTGTGTTCGAGCTTTTGTAACTGCTTCTTGATGGGGGGAGGCGTGAGAATGTCTGGGGAGGGTGGGGCCTTTGATTATGCCAGCCGTCATACTGAGGTACTGAGAAGGTAGAGACAGTCCATGGAAGTGAGATTGGTTTCCATGATGTGCTGAGCTGAGTGCACAATATTCTGTAGTTCTCACGATCTGCGGCAGAGCAGTTGTCATACCAACCTTGAAGCATCTGGATAGGATGCTTTCTCAAATTTCAAAGTTCAAAGTAAATCTATTATCAAAGTACATGTAAGTCATGGCATACAACCCTGAAATTTATTTCCTTTTGGGCATACTCAATAAATCTATAGAATAATTACCATAACGGAAACAATGAAAGACTACCTGACTTGGGCATTTAACCAGTGTGCAGAAGACAACAAACTGCGCAAATACAAGAAGAAAGAAATAACAATAATAAATAAGTAAGCAATAATTATTGAGAACACAAGATGAAGAGTCCTTGAAAGTGAGACAATAGACTATGGGAGTGTTTCAATGATTGGGACAAGTTAAGCTGAGTGAAGTTATCCCCTTTAGTTCAAGATCCTGATAGTTGAGGGTAAATAACTGTTCCTGAATCTGGTGAAGCGAGTCCTGAGGTTCCTCTGCGTTCTTTCTGGTGGCAGCAGTGAGAAGAGAGCATTTCTTGAGTGGAGGGGGTATTGCCTACAGCCCACAGAACGTCACCTGAGGAGCTCTGATTAAAATTGTTGAGGATCAAACACACCAATTTCTTCAGCATCCTGAAAATGTAGAGATGCCAGCACATTTTCTTGACGTGGCTGAACCGGGACAACTTAATAGTGAAGTTCACTCGTGGGAACGTGAAGCTCTCAATCATCTCGACTGATATAGAATCAGAATCGGGTTTATTATCACCAGCACGTGTCATGAAATTTGTTAACTTAGCAGCAGCAGTTCAAGGAAAGTTTTAAGTGTCGCCTAGTTCTGTAATAGTTTAGTCAGTATGGCATGGTGGTCTTACCAGCAATCAGTGATACTGGAACATGAGTTCAAAGAGCCAAGATAACCTTAAATAAATCCCATAGTGAATCCTTATCTTATTACCCAAAGAAGCTATCACTGTGAAAGTGATTGACATGACACAATGATCAGGAAGAATGATGAAGGGACAAGGACTAGTAAGTTAAGGTGATGGTGTGAGGCGATAGCTCACATGAATGAGTTGTCAGGATGGTCTATATACTTAGAAAATAGAATACTGCAGAACAGGAAGAGGCCCTTCAGCTGATGATATTGTGCCAAACCAATTAAATTAATAAAATGTAACCTAATATCTTCCGCCTGCACAATGTCCTTTGCCTTTCATTTCTCCCACATTCATGTGCCTATCTAAACAGCTCTTAAAAACCCCTGACGTATCTGCCTCCTCCATCACTCTGGGCAGTGCATTTCAGGCACCCACCACTCTCTGTGTAAAAAAACTTGCCCCTCACATCCTTTGAAGTCACCCCCTTTCACTTCCACTATCTGGTATTAGCTACTGTATGCCTACTCTCTCTAAGCCTCTCATAATCTTGTAATCAAATCAAATCAAGTTTAATTATCATTCAAACCATATATAGGTACAGCTGAATGAGACGGTGTCCCTCTGGGGTTGAGGTTCAGAAATAGTGAGTAATATAATTCAAAATATCAAGGAAAGAAGCATATTTTCTTGGAAAAAAGTACATAATCCAAGATCCTGAGCAACATGCCCAGCAATCAATGGTACTGTCTTCAGGCAATGTACAGACATATGCAATCTAGCCCTTCATTCCACTGCTTGAACACAGGAGGGCAGCACCAATGGGTGAGGCAAGGCCCAAGCCAAGCTCAAACATACTGCAGCGCTTTCGCATCTCTCACCTGGCCTGCAGCAGCAGACAAGCCCGAGGCTTGAGGCCTAGCTCTCACTACAACTGAGTTCCCATGTCCACTGTCCCTCCACAAGACAAGGGTAAAAGGTCTGAGGCAACTTACATAAATAGATAGTTTATTGATTCCAAAGGAAATTACAAGTGCACAGATATAAATATATAAATATTAGATGAGTAAGAAAGAATAAAAAGTAAGTTACCTCAAACTGTCTAACAGGAGGGGGTCATCACTTCCCTGGCTATAGGTTAATTCATTATAGGTTGACCCTGGCTGATGGCTGAGGGTAAGGATGACCTCATAGAGCACTCTTTGGAGCAGTGCTCCTCTATGCTCTTCTGTTCAGCCATAGTGGCATGCAAAGGGTGAGAAACATTGTCCAGAATTGCCCGGATTTTCCTTAGGGTCCTTTGTTCTACCACAGCCTCCAGTGTGTCCAGTTTCAATCTTTTTACAGAGTCAGCTTTTCCAATCAGTTTATTGAGCCTTTTGGCATCACCTGTGTGAATGCCATCGCCCCAGCACACCACCAAATAGAAGATTGTACAGGTGACAGCAGACTGGTAGAACATGTGAAGGAGAGGCCTGCATACTCCAAAGGACCGCAGATTCCTCAGGAAGTAGAGATGACTCTGGCCCTTCTTGTACTCAGCCTCTGTGTTGGTGCTCCATGCAAGTCTGTCATCCAGGTGCACCCCAGATACTTGTAGGTCCTCATCACATCCACGTCTTCACCATCAATAGCAACAGGAAGTCTTCCTAAGGTCCATCACCATCTCCTTTGTTTTATCGATGTTGAGCTGTAGATGATTCAGTTTGCACCATTTGACAAAGTCCTCTACCAGGGTCACATATTCATCCTCCCGTCCTCCCTTTATACACCCGACTATTGTTGAGTCATCAGAGAATTTCTGCAGATGACATGACTCAGTGTTGTATCTAAAGTCCGAGGTATACAGAGTAAACAGGAAGGAGCCAATACAGTCCCCTATGGGGCCCCAGTTCTGCATATTGCCATGTCTGACACAGAGTTCTGAAGCTGCACAAACTGAGCTCTACCAGTCAGGTAGTCCATTAACCAGGACACAATGGAAGAGCCAACCTGCATTGAACGGAGCTTGTCCCCCAGCAATGAGGGTTGTATGGCATTGAAGGCACTTGAGAAATCAAAAAGTTTGATCGTCACAGTGCTGCCCTGCTTATCCAGGTGGGAGTAGGCTCCATTCAGCAGGTAGATGACAGCATTGTCAACTCCAGTGTGGTCCTGGTAGGTAAACTGCAGGGGATCAAGGGCTGATTTCACCAGGGATCGGACATAAGCCACGACCTCAAGCCTCTCTCAAGTCTTCATGATGTGTGAGGACAGGGCCACTGGACGGTAGTCATTCAAGATTCTCAGTTGGCCTTTCTTGGGTGCTGGAACCACACATGATGTTTTCCACACAGTCAGGACCCTTTCCAGGTTACGACTTCGACTGAAAGTGCACTGGAGAACAGCTGCTCAGTACATTCCATCAGGAGCTTGGGTTTAACACCATCTAGTCCCAATGCATTACCCCTGTCCAACAGAGTCTTGCGGTCGCAAATGAAACGTCCAATGCTGTCTCCTATGGTTATACTGCACCAACCCCAGTGCTTCCGAATAGCAGGCAGCAAGACGGTCTGCAACCAGGTCAGCTCCCCTGCACCCAAGCCGGCTCCTCTGACATCCTGACCAGCTCCTCGGATATCACAACAATTCTCCTTCAACAATTCGGCCAACCCCTCTGGCTCCACCACTGACAAAAGTTCAGCCACTCCAATCAACGAGCAGCTCATTGGTAGAGTAGACCTGCAGTAGCTGATGTTTTTGAATTGTCTTTGGATCATAAAAACCAAATTTTATAGAGAAAGAGTTATGTGGAGAGGTTGATGATGCTAGGTCTCTTTTCCTTGGATTGTAAGAAAATAGGGCTGATCTTATAGAATTGTTTAAAATTATGAGAGGTGGAGAGAATGTGGTTGGTAACTATCTTTTCCCCAGGGTAGTGGAGTCCAAAACCCGAGGGCATAGGTTTAGGAGAGAGAGGAGAGAGTTATCTTTGGGATAACTTTTTCCAGGCAGACAGCGGTGGGTAAATGGAATAAACTGACAGGGGAAGTGGTTGATCCCAGTACAATATTATTTCAGAAGCACTTGAGCAGGTACGTGGAAGGGTGGAACTTAGAGAGATATGGGTGAACACAGGAAATTGGGATTACTGGGTGGACACTGAGTTTTGCATGGACCAGATGGGCCAAAAGGGCCTGTAGCTGTGCTGCATTGCTCTATAACTATTACTCTCTTAAGTGCAAGTACTTCGGTATTCACCCTGAAACATCAACTGTCTAATTCCCTCATAAACACTAATATGAAGAGTCCTGATGAAGGGTCTCAGGCTGAAACGTCAACTGTTTATTCTTCTCCATAGATGCTGCCTGACCTGCTGAGTTCTTCCAATATTTTGTGTGTTTCTCCCTCTATGTATAACACTCGAAGTTCTGAGTTCTTCCAGAAGTTTAGTTTTCACTTCAGGTTCCTGCATGTACGGTCTCTCCTGTCTCTACACTCAGTGGCCAGTTTACTAGGTACCTCCTGTACCTAATCAAGTGGCTGTTGAGTGTACACTCAGTTCGTAACATCTGCTGCTGTAGCCCATCCACTTAAAAGTTTGACGTGTTGTCTGTTCAGGGAAGCTCTTCTGCATGCCACTGTTGTATTTATGGTTATTTGAATTACAGTCACCTTCCTGTTGTGAACTCAGTCAACTCCGTCATGGGCAGTAGCCTCCGTAGCATCCAGGGCATCTTCAAGGAGCCTCAAAAAGGTGACTTCCATCGTTAAGGATCCCCATCTCTCAGGAATTGCTCTCTTCTCATTACCACCACCAGGAAGGAGGTACGGGAGTCTGAAAGCACACACACAATCATTCAGGAGCAGCTTCTTCTCCTTCTCCATCAGATTTTTGAATCAACATTGAACCCATGAACACTACCTCACTACTTTTCTTTTGCACTACTTGTTTTCATGACAAATGCCGGTGATATTAAACCTGATTCTGATTCTGACAGCTTGAACTAGTCTGATCATAGACATACCCATTAGCTGGTTTATTGGTCAATGTAAATGGGCCTGTAGTGAGGGTATAGAGTTAAATCGGTGGGGTGTTAGGCGATGTAGCTCATTAGGCCGGAAGGGTCTGCTTCAGGCTAAATAAATAAAAGATAAATTAAGTGACCACTGACTGTATATTTGACTTGCTTCTGAATGCTGCCTCGTATTTTGTATTATCATTGTACTTCCTGTGAAGGTGATAGATACGGGCTCCATCAGCTGATGTACCCATCAGCATCAGGCAGCCGGGCTGATATTACTGCAGAAGGCAGCCGTACAGTGGGACAACTGTAACTGGCAGAAACGTAATGTTCTTGCCGTGAGCTCAGTGAAGGCTTAGTACCTCCTCCTCTCTTTCTCTCCCTCTCTTTGCTGCCAGTCAGGTATTTCACAATGCTAATGATTTTGTCTGAGGTATGGGACTGTTCGCACAGGTAGAATGAAGCGCTGCTCTTCAAGTGGAAGACATCTATTGATGAATTGCAAGTACATGGACCACTGACAATGGGATACAGCTGCACGGTTTCAAAGGCACACTGGATGTTTTCCATTGAACAGGCATGGCAGTGCTATTTTTGTTCCCAAGTATTCCTTGTCTCAGCCTATTTCAGTTCCTGTCAATCATCCAGCGTCCTGTTTAATTCATTACAGCAACAATTCCAAACTGCTGAAAATCCCAGTACTGTCTCCCATGAGCTACCAAGAGCAGTACAGCACAGGAACAGGCCATTCGGCCCACAATGTTGTGCTGACCAGCAAAAAGCAAATCAAAAACACCCAAACACTAATTCCACTTATCTTCACAATGTTCATATCCCTCCACTTTCCTTACAGCCATGTGCCAATGCAAATGTCTCTTAAAAGCCTCTAAAGTAATTGCCTCAACCACCACACTAGGCAGTGCATTCCAGACATCCCTCTTAAACTTACCTCCTCTCATCTTCATTGTGTGCCCTCTGGTATTAGACATTATAACCCTGGGAAACAGATACTGTCTGTCTACTCTGTCTGTGCCTCTCATTAATCTTATAAACCTCGATCAGATCTCCTCTTAGCCTCCGGCTCTCCAGAGAGAATAGCCCAAGTTTATCCAGCCTCTTATGATAGCACATGCCCTCTTTACCAGGCAGCATCCTGGTAAATGTCTTCTGTACCCTCTCCAAAGCCCTAACATCATTCCTGTAGTGGGACGACCAGAATGGTGTGAAATATCCCATATATGGTCTAACCAGAGTTTTATAAGGTTGCAATATAATCTCTTGATTTTTCAGTCAGTGACTTAACTAATAAAAGCAAGGATTCTATTAGCCTTCTTAACCACCTTCTCGGTCTGTGCAGCCACTTTCAGGAGGCAATTGGCTCTGCATCGGGCCCATACTCACTGGAGTTTGGAAGAATGAGGGGGACATCTCATTGAAATCTATCAAATATTGTAAGGTCTAGATAGTGTGGACATGGAGAAGATGTTTCCTATAGTAGGGGAGTCTAGTACCAGAGGGCACGGCCTCTGAATAGAAGGACATCCCTTTACAGCAGAGATCACTGGATCATCATAAAGTGGAGGTTGATAGGTTCTTGATTAGGAAGGGAGTCAAAGGTTCCAGGGAGAAGCCAGGAGACTGGGGGTTGAGAGGGATATTAAATCAACTGTGTGTCAGTACCTTCAGTTGAACTCTGTCTTTTTGTGTGTTTCCCCCGGCTGTCAGTCTGTGGTTTTGTGTTGCCATGTGCTCGTTTGTTTTCATGCCCCATGTGCTCCTGTCCCCACTCCTGCTCTACTCTGGCCCTGTATTACTGAGTACTCCGTTTCTCACCTGTTTCTCATCACTACCTGTTTTGCTGCCACTTCTGTCTCAATGTGCTCCACCGATCATCTGCCTCTGTTTGTTGCTCAGTGTATTTCAGTTCTGTGTTTTCACCTGTTTGTTGCCAGATTGTGCCAGTGAGTTTTCCTGAGCCTTTCCAGCATGTCTGGCTGTCCAAATAGCGACTCTGCCTGATTCTGTGTTTTGGATTTCTCTGGAATTTTTGATCTCTGCCTGAACTTTGACACTGGCTTTGTTGCCCCTCTGGATTTGCTACTCAGTAAATATCACTGTGTGCACAGTACTTGGTCTGTGATTGGCTGCCTGCTTCACTGCCCTGACACTATGATGGAATAGTGTAGCAGATTTGATGGACTGAATGGCCTAGTTCTGCCCATATGTCTTATAGTCTTATGGCTGGTTGGCAATCTTTGTATGTCCACCGATGGTTTATATCTGGTAATGTTATTGACCTACCTTTAGACAATCCACCCTCTTTCAAAAGATCCTACCCATCCTGAGGTAAATTCTGATGTCCTACAGTAGACTATAAGATCACAGATGTAGGAGCACGATTAGGCCTTTCTGCCTATCGAGTCTATTTATCAGTTCCTCTCCATAGATGCTGCCTGACCTGCTGAGTCCCTTCAGCAATTTTTATGTGTTACTCCCCCACCCTGTGTTTTGCTTTTCCCTCTCATTCCCACTTACTCTGCTCATCACTGGTCACCAAGGTTAAGCCCCAGCTTTTAACCCTCTGCCCTCAAACAGTGTACATAGTGAGCTGAAGTGACTTGGACAAGTCTCACCAGAAGTTTGAAAAGGCAGAGTGTGGTGAGGAGACCAGACTGCTCTATGTCACTGCCTGTGAGGAGCGGGGCCTTGGCTGCAAGAATATATACAGCTTCACGGTCTCCATCTGAGCTGCAATGACATAATTCATCATATTGCTGTTGACCTACTTTCGAGGTTAGAAGCGATGCCTGAGTTATAATCCTTCCCCGTCCTTCTGACTGTGTGGATCAAATTATAATATGGAACTTTAAATAGATTCCCATAAATCACGACCAAAAATATGATATGTGCGCCACTGCAACTAAGCCAGCTTCCGGTCTTGTCCCCATTGTATCTCATTTAAAATCTATTTCCATCCTCTGCTGTATTTACATACACGTTTACATCCGTCAGTCCTTGTCAATGAATAGTTATAGCACAGACAAAGTTCACTCTGTCTATTGTGTCTGTGCCAGCTCCCCACCAGAGTAAATTTCCAGTTTCATTCCCCAACCCTTTCCCTGGAGACCTGCAAGGTCACCTTATCAGGTATCTCCTGTAACTAATAAAGTGGCCATTGAGTGTGTGTTCATGGTCTGCTGCTGTAGCCCGTCCAGTTCAAGGTTCGATGTGCTGTGCATTCAGAGATGGTCTTCAGCACACCACTGATGTAGTGTGTGGTAATTTGTGTTATAGTCACCTTCCTGTCAACCTGAACCAGTCTGGCCATTCTCCTCCGATCTTTCTCATTAACCAGGGACGTTTACCCACTGAACTGCCTATCACTGGATGTCTTTTTCTGTTTTCTCGCCATTCTCTGTAAACTCTCTTGTATGTGAAAATCCCAGAAGATCAGCAGTTTCTGAGGTACACAAACCACCCTGCCTGATGCCAACAATCATTCCGGTCAAGGGAATACTACAGTATGGGGTTCTTCAGCTACTGGACAGGAAGGGCCCAGCTTGCGCAAGGATTATTGTAGCGGCAATACGATGCCCAATTAACCTGCTAACCAGTAGACTGTGGAAGGAAACTGGACGACCCAGGGGAAAACCATACAGTCATGGGGAGAACATACAAACTCATTGTAGACAGCGGTGGGAATTGAACCCCGAGTCACTGGACTATAAAGCGTTGTGCTAACTACTACCTGACTGTGCCACCCAAAGAGCCCGCTCCACACCCCCTTTTGGGTGATGTGGGGATAGGAAGAGGGACAGAAGCACAAATGATTAAAATCAGGTTGCTAACTTCAAGAAACACAAAATGGTTGACTTGCCAACACCTCTACTCCCCCACCCATCCCCCAGACTCTCTAAGGATTCTGTATCACACTTCACGCCTGGAATTCTCTGATAATTATATGGATCTATGGTAGAAAATTGCCTTAAGATAAGAGAGCCAGTGCAGAGAAAAATCTTCCAGATATCAAAAATGCTGTACAATATACTGAATAATTAATATTTTTATCACCCTACTCTGATTAGAATCCTCATTACTGAACAGAAATTCTGAGAAATTCGTATTTTTTCCTTCTTGTATTACAAAATTTAAGATGTAGCCTTCAAAGATCAACACACAACTTTTTGTCTGCAAACCTTCAGATAAACAGGTGGAAAATTCTAGGTTCATTGAATCCAGCACATGAAAAAAAAAGGATTTTTTTCTTCGTGCCTTCAGGGAGAATCAAATCAAAGATTGCTCAGAACTCTGAAATATTTTATAATTTGGTGTGTTGAAGCAGAGAGCATGAAGCCTGTAGCTGCATGCAATTCCCTGCCCAGAGCACCTCATCAAAAACTGGGTAAATCTCATAAAAACCTTTTAAGCTGGAAGAGATATACAAAAGCTAGGTTTTTTTTGTGCATATGGACTGATTTTGCTGTAGGCTGTGGAAGTTACAGTTTGTAGATAATATAAGGTGAGTATGTGTTATCAAACAAGGAATGGTTTCGTAATGATATCCATGTTCAATCAGGGATCCACAAAATCATTTATTAGAAATCAAAGTGTACAGAATAAAACATAATAAAAATAAAATTATATGAAACACACAGCACATCAAGCAGCATTTCTGAACAAAGAAGCAAAGGTGATGTTTAAGGATGAGAACCAGTCGTATTGTTAGTGAAAGATCACCAACTTTCCCATTGGCGGGGGTGAGCAGCAGCAGTGTTGTGATTGGCATAACCATAAGACCATAAGATATAGGAGCAGAATTAGGACATTTGGTCCATCAAGAATGCTCCACCATTCAATCATGGTTGATTTATTATCTCTCTCAACCCCATTTTCCTGCCTTCTCCCCATAACCTTTGACACCCTGACTCACTTCACTATATATTTTACTCTCTTTTTGCACTACTCCTTTAATCTTTTATATAAAGCAACACACAAAATGCTGGAGGAACTCAGCAGGTCAGGCAGTGTCTATGGAAATGAATTAGTAGTTGATGTTTCAGGCTGAGCCCCTTCTTCAGAACTGAGAAGGTGAGAAGGAAGGAGGAGGTTGCCAGAATAAAAAGATAGGGATGAAGGGAAGGAGGATAGCTAAAAGGTGATGGTTGAAGCCAGGCAAGTGGGAAAGGTAAAGGGCTGGAGAGGAAGTAATCTGATAGGAGAGGACAGTGGACCATGGGAGAAAGGGAAAGAGGAAAGGACCAAGAGTGAAGTGATAGGCAGATGAGAAAAGGTAAGAGGCCAGAATGGAGAATAGCAGAAGAGGAGAGGAGTAGAGAAATTTCTTTTAATCTGAAGGAGAAATCAATATTCATGATATTAGGCTGGAGGCTACCCAAACAGAATATAAGGTTTTGCTTCTCTACCCTGAAGGTGGCCTTATCTTGGCACAAGAGGAGGCTATGGGCTGACATTTCAGAATGGGATGGGAATCAAAATTAAAATGTTTGGCCACCGGGAATTTCTTCTTAGGGCAAATGGATCAGATGTTTCGGACTGAGACCCTTTCATCAGGACTGGAAGATTTCCAGTATTTGCAGAACCTCATATGTTGAATTCTCCAATTTCTGGTAATTCCCTCCCCTTCCCCTCCACCTTATATAGGTCCCTCTCTGCCTCTCTCCCCTTTCAACTTTCTGCTCCTTTATCTCTACAGTTCTTTCATGCTTATCCCCTCCCCCCTTTATCTTTCCTCTGATTGGTTCTCCACCTGGCACCTCTAGCCCTTCCCCCTCCCCTATCTCTATTACTGGGCTTCGGCCCTCTCTTTCCCCCCCATTCCTGATGAAGGGTCTCGGCCCGAAACGTTGGCTACTCTTTTCTCACAGATGCTGCCTGACCTGTTGAGTTCTTCCAGCGTTGTGTACGTATTCTTTGATCCACAGCACCTGCAGTTGTATTTTGGTGTTTAAATTCTGTTGATGCTGGGAATTTGAGCAACCCACACAAAATATTGAAGGAAGTCAGCAGGTCCGGCAGTATATACAGAGGAAAACAAACATTCCTTGTGCCTTTAAAAGGAAATTATATAACTCCGCTCTGTGGCCTCTTTCTTAAGTACACCTGCTTATACAAATATTCAATCTGTCATTCATGTAACAGCAACTCAATGCATAAAAGCGTGTAGACATGGTCAAGAGTTTCAGTTGTTGATCAGACCAAACATCAGAATGGGGAAAATATTCTGCAGATGCTGGAAATCCAGAGCAACTCACACAGAATGCTGGAGAAACTCAGCAGGTAAGGCAGCATCTATGGAAATGAATAAACAGACAATGCTTTGAGCTGAGACCCTTAATCAAAACTGAAAGGAAGGGGGATGATGCCAGAATAAAAATATGCTGTGGGGGGGAGGGAGAGGAAGGAGGGCAACTAGAAGTTGACAGGTGAAGTCAGGTGGGTAGGAAAGTTAAAGGGCTGGAGAGGAAGGAATCTGATAGGAGAGGAGAGTGGACCTTTGGAGAAAGAGAAAAAGGAAGGGACCAGGGAAAGGTGATTGCCAGGTGAAAAGAAGTAAGAGGCCATAGTGTTTTCTCTGGAGCAGTGGGACTAAGGGGAGATCTGATGGAGGTTTATAAGATTATGAGGTATAGATAGAATAGACAGACATTGAAATGACTAATAACAGAGGGCAAATATTTAAGGTGAGATGGGGTAATTTTAAAGGAGATATGAGAGGCAAGTTTTTTTAACACAGAGAGTGGTCGGTGGCTGGAATGTGCTGTCGGGGGTGGTGGTTCAGACAGACCCATTAGGACTTATAAGAGACATTTAGTTAGGCACATGAATGTAAGGAAAATGAAAGAATATGGTCATTGTGTAGGCAGAACGGATTAGTTTAATTGGCCGTTTGATTGCTAATTTAATGGGTTCAGCACAACATTGAAGGTGAAAGGGCCTATTCCCGTGCTGTACTGTTCTATGTTCTATATTCTAAACACTCAGCGGTCACTTAATCTCCTGTGACCATTTTCCCTCAGAATATCACAAGCTGAGGGCTGACCCTATTGTCGTTTATAGAAGCTTGAGGGGCCTAGATGGAAGGAATCACACAGCTCTTTCCCCAGGGTAGGGGAGTCCAGAACAAGGGGGCATGGGTTGAAGGTGAGAGGAAAATGGTTTAAGTGAACCCATGAATACTATCTCGCTATTTTGCTCTCTTACTGAACATATTACAGACCATAGGACCAAAAGACAAAGGAGCCAAATTAGGCCATTCGGCCCATCCAACCTGCCCTGCCTGGAATTCCACAATTACTATATGGATCCTTGGTAGAAACCTGCCTTAAGATGAGAGAACCAGAGCTGAGGGAAATCTTCTAGATATCAAATATGCTGTACAATGTACTGAATAATTAATATTTTATCACAATATGACTTTTATATTTATTTAATTCATATTTCTTATTATAACCTACCATTACTTTTATGTATTGCTCTGTACTGCTGTCGCAAAGCAACAAACTTTTCGATATATCTAAGTTCAAAGTAAATATACTGTCAAAGTACTTATATGTCACCATAGGTTTGCGGGCATTTACTGTAAGTACAAGAAACAACAGAATCAATGAAAAACCGCCCCTAACAGGACAGACAAACAATCAAAGTAAACAAAGTATACAAATACAAAAAGAAGCAGATAATGATAATAATAAATAAATAAACAATAAGTAACAAGCACAGGAGATAAAAAGTCCTTGAAAGTGAGTCTGTAGCTTTGGGAACAGTTCAGTGATGGGGTAAGTGAAGTTGTCCGCTCTGGTTCAAAAATATGATGATTGAGAGTAATAACTGATCCCGAGCCTGGTGGTGTGGGTGCTGAGGCTCCTGTACCTTCTCCCTGATGGCAGCAGTGAGAAGAGAGCATGGCCTGGATGATGGTATTCCCTGATGATGGATGCTGCTTGATGACATGTCAGCGATAACAAACTGATTCTGATAGGCAACATTTTCACACAGAGGGTGGTGGATATATGGGAAGAGCTGCCAGAAGCAAGGGTTTGGTGGGGAAGGACCACCGAATGGGGTTCTTCTGCTGCTGGACAGGGAGGGGCTGGTTAGGTGTGGAAGCTCCTCGATTATTGTAGTATCACCCCAGAAGGACATATAGGTGGCAATAGTGCTATTGGTTTTAATTTAACACTAAACACATTGTCTACAAATGGAAGAATGTAAAAGTGTTGCATGGTTTATTCTGTAATTATTTTCTATTACAAATAAAACTTATTTTAGTCAATAATAAAATAGTTGAAGCAGATACAATTGCAATACTGAAAAGACATTTGGACAGGTACATGGATAGGAAATGATTAGAGGGATATGGGCTAATCACAGGCAAATGGAACTTGTCCATTTAGGCAACTTGGTTGGCATGGAGGAGTTGGGCCAAATGGCCTACTTCCATGTTGTCTGACCTATGACTCTATGACACGACCTGCAGCTCAGTGAGTAGTTCTGTTGGTTTGCGAAAGAACAAGATACCAGAATAAACAGCAGACTGACAGCTACCACCCTAATGAAGGTTGTGCCGTTATACCGAATCGAAAAGTAAGGTGTTGGGGTGTGTTGAAAACACACATAGTCACGGCAGGCTGACAATGCCAAAGCTTTATCCATGAAAAGGGATCCCAATGCACGAAGAGACAGAACACGAAAGATACAACTTGGTCACTGGGCCGCTTGCTGACTGCAGAGGAGCCGAGCCAAGTCCAAGGGGGACCTTGATGGAGTGAGGAAAGAAAGCTACTTTGAGTACATTGTGTTCTGGAACCCCTAACCACAGATTTCCATGGAGATGAGGGCATTTTGGTTTCTTTACACAGTAGGTTTTCATGATCAGGAATGTGTTGCTCAATAGGTTAAGTGAGAGAAAATTCAACAGGACCTTGCATCGAAAATTGGATACAGGCTAACACGTGAAGTGCTCTGGCTCTGTACTTGTGGGAGTTTAGAAGAATGAGGGGAGATCTCATTAAACCTACAGAACATTAAAAGGCTGAGATAGAGTGAATGCTGCGAGGATACCTCCTATAGTGGAGGAGTCTAGGACTAGAGGGCATTGCCTCAGATTAGAGGGGTGTCCATTTAGAATTTGAGATGAGGGTGAATTTCTTTAGACAGAGGATGGTAAATCTGCTGAATTTATTGACACAGATTGCTGTGCTGGCCAAGTCATTGTTGTGCAGACCAAAGCAGAGGTTGATAGGTTCCTGATTAGTCGGGGCATCAAAGGTTATAGGGAGAAGGCAGGAAAATGGGGCTGAGAGGAATCATAAATCAACCATGATCGAATGATGGATCAGACTTGATGAGCCGAATGGCCTAATTCTTCTCCTATGTTTTGTGGTCTTGTGCTCTAAAGGGAAGTACTTATGAGTGAAAAGGTCAGGAGACATAACGCCTTAACAAAATGTAATGAGAAAAAAAAATAGGCTGAATTGCCTGTGATGAATCTGATACAATACCCTGAACCCAAGTTGTACCCTTTTGGAAATTTGCATTCGTAAATAATTTCAAACTCTATTTGAACTATGAGATCCTTTTTGTAATTGCTGCAGAAAACAAATAACTAAAGCTGTGCAGGATCTGTGATAAATAAGTAAATGATGCTAGAACAGGCATGGGCAAACTACGGCCCGGGGGGCCATATGCGGCCCGTTAAGCTTTTTAATCCGGCCCGCAGAACTTGATGAAATTATATTAATAAACCTTGTTAACGTTGTTTCCCCGCAATTCTGGCGTTTTCCCAATAGATGACGCACTCTATATACATTGACCTTTGTTGAGGTGCAGTGTATTACTCCACATTTGCACTTTACTCTTTGTTCGGCTCGACCTATTTGTGTGAACAGGCGTTCAGCGTCATGAACATCAACAAAGCCAGCCACAGATCCAAGTTAACTGACCAACACCTCAGATCCATCCTGAGAATCGCCACAACAAAACTAAATCCAGACTGTGATGCACTGGCTAAAAAGGGAGACCAACAACTCTGTTCCCACTGAAATTAAAAATAATTTCTTCGTTGTGTTATGTAAAAAATGCATTTGAAAATATTTTTTTCAATAAGCCTTACATGTTACATGTCATTTCTGTTAAGTGATGGATATGAGTAGTGCGCAGGTGCACATACGTTCTCAAAATAAAAAATGCGCTCCAGTTCAAATAATACGCTCCGCATACTGGCGCGCTGTCACAGTTCTGTCTTTGTGCTGGTCGTTGTTGAGTTTTGGCACAGGGGACAAGTGAATAAGAAGGAGCAGGACAAGTAGACCTGCATCTCCTACCGTTTTTGAAATAAAGACAGTCAGGAGGAGAGTGATGATGATAATATCTTGAAGGATAACAGAACTTTCAGTGCTTTAAAATAATAACTGTTACTATTAAAAAAAGCTGTATTTTATTCATTTAATTTTCAGTGTTTTAAAAGTCATTTCAATAAATAGCTAAATACCATGGGACTTCAAAGACAGATATTTTGTTGTAATGCATTTGTTCATTTTCAATTGAAATTAAAGCACATGTTTTCTACATATCCCATGATATTTTATTTTCTCTTATGAGGTGTATTACCAAAACACTCCGTCCATCTGCTCCTGGTTTCGGCCCCCCTGTCAAATTTTAGAACCCTTTGTGGCCCACAAGTCAAAAAGTTTGCCCACCCCTTTGCTAGAATGATAAACAAGTACAAATGAATCACATTGAACTGGAAATCATGTGGTCCAGGGATATGAAGTTAACTGGAAATCATGTGTGTCCCAGACATGACTGTAACTGGTAACTCTTGTACGTCATGGTCTTCTGCTGCTGTAGTCCATCCACTTCAAGGTTCGATGAGTTGTGCATTCAGAGATGCTCTTCTATACACAATTGTTGTAAATCGTGATTATTTGTGTTGTGTATTTAATATTTCAGGAATATCTGAGTATGGTTGTAAATATATTGTTTGATTAAGCATGCTTTGTTTGTTGTTTACATATGCATTGTAGGGTATTTGTAAAAGTATGTAAATAGCATAGGTCATCATGTTGCCATATGATACATGTGTACCTCATGAAAAGTAAGCATGGACTCTCATTTCAGACTCCTTTTCCTTTCTATTAGTTTAATGCCTTGGAGTTCCAATACATAATAGTGGCAATAACATATTTCTAAAGCAAACCTGAGGTGACTACCTATTTGTTGAAGTGCAGTGAGATAGTCGAGTATAACAAAAAGCACGGTGAGAAATGATCAAGTTTAAAAAAGTGCAGCAACTTTTTTTTTGGAGTAGCCCCTCTACTTCACAAAAGGAAAGACCATCAAATTTAAAAAAGAAGACAGAAAACAGAAGTATTCACAGGATCATAAAGTGAGTACCAGGTGATAATAATCATAAATAAAAAAAGGAGCAGAAACGGCTGTCTACATCAGAAAGATTGACATGTTTGATTACATCACAGGTAACAGGATATTGTATACAGAATGAATTGAGCAATACTTTAAAGCAAATGAAATAGCAGTTGAGAAGCGAGTTCCAATTTTGCTGAGTGCTTTTGATTTAAAGACATACAGTTTACTTAGAAGTTTGATTCCTCCAACCAAACCAGCTGAAATGACCTTTGCTAATAACATGAAAATAATGCAGGAGCATTTAGAATTGCAATTTACCTATTGCCACAATAGATCAATGGCAGACGCAACCTCAATGGCTCTTCACATGGCTTTAGACCACCTGGATATCAAAAACATCCATAATCAGGATGCTGTTCATCGACTATAGCTCAGCATTTAATACCATCATACCCACGATCCTGATTGAGAAGTTGCAGAACCTGGGCCTCTGTACCTCCCTCTGCAATTGGATCCTCAACTTATTAACTGGAGACCGCAATCTGTGTGGATTGATGATAACATTGACGCCTTGCTGACGATCAACACTGGTGCACCTCAGGGGTGTGTGCTTAGCCCACTGCTCTAATCTGTCTATACCCATGACCATGTGGCTAGATATAGCTCAAATATGATCTATAAATTTGCTGATGATACAACCATTGTTGGTAGAATCTCAGGTGGTGAGGAAAGGGTGTACAGGAGCAAGATATGCCAACTAGTGGAGTGGTGTTGCAGCAACAACCTGGCACTCAATGTCAGTATGACGGAAGAGCTGATTGTGGACTTCAGGAAGGGTAAGATGAAGGAACACATACCAATCCTCATAGAGGGATCAGAAGTGGAGAGAGTGAGCAGTTTCAAGTTCCTGGGTGTCAAGATCTGTGAGGACCTAAACTGGTCCCAACACATTGATGCAGTTATAAAGAAGACAAGACAGTGACTATATTTCATTTGGAATTTGAAGAGATTTGGTATGTCAACAAATACACTCAAAAACTTCTATAGATGTACTATGGAAAACATTCTTATAGGCTGCATCACTGTCTGGTATGTGGGGGGTGCTACTGCACATGACCGAAAGAAGCTGCAGAGGGTTGCAAATTTAGTTGGCTCCATCTTGGGTACTTGTCTACAGAGTACCCAGGACATCTTCAGGGAGCCATATCTCAGAAAGGCAGCGTCCATGATTAAGGACCTCCAGCACCCAGGGCATGCCCTTTTCTCACTGTTCTTCCCCTCTGTCATCCAAATGGACATTGAATGTTTGGCCAGTACCCCACTTTTTTAAAATATACAGTATTTCTGATTTTTGCACGTTTTAAGTGTTTTCAATATACATATACTATAATTGATTTATTTATTTTTTCCCCTCTTCTATATTATGTATTGCATTGAGCTGCTGCTGCTAAGTTAACAAATTTCACGTCACGTGCCGGTGATAATAAACCGAATTCAAATTCTGATTCTGAATTGAAATCATTGTTGATTGCAGAATGATTTAGTTTTCATAAGCAGAATCAAAAGGAAGAGGGAGTCCATTTCAGCGTACATGACCAAGTTGTCTGGGCACTGTCATTTTGATAATGGGCTTAGTGATGCACTGAGAGTTCATTTAGTTGTAGAATCTTACAAGAAAGCATTCAAAAATGGCTCCTAATTGAAGCACAGTTTACATTTAAAAGAGCAATTGAAAGAGCTGTATCAATGGAAAGAGTAGACTCAGACGCAACTAAGTTGCAGTTAGGAATGAAAGTGAGCATGAACAAAATTGCCACATCTAAACAGTAACTGGTCTGGCTGAACAAATTGTTTTACTGTTCTGGCAGGGGCTCATGTAGATCAGACCAATGCAGTTTTAAAGGTGAAACTGGCAGAAAATGTCATAAAGTAGGATGCATTCAAAGAGCATGTTGGGCAGACACGAATAAATGGACTGCACAGGGAAAAGATGAAAATAAAAAGTCAAGCTGCAGTTTCAGAAAGAGCACTAACTTGTATGTTGTTGATCAAATATCTGATAATGGTGACAGTGACATAGCACTGAGTAGCCTTGAGGTTTATAATGTGAAAACTAACAATAGACAAGGAAGATAGCTTACACTAGAATTGAAAAACAAATTAATTAAAATGAAATGGGACACTGGCCCAGCTGTTTCAGTCATTCCACAAAATAAGTTTGAATGATATTTCAAAGATACTAAAGTGAAGCCTGAAGATATCCAACTAAGACCTTGTACTGGAGAAAAGGTAACTCCTGTGAGAATGGCATTCGCAACAGTGAGAAACAACAGCCAACAAGCAACACTGGGCTTGTATGTGGTAAAAACAGGAGGGCCAACATTATGGGGTCATAACGGGCTGAGACAGCTTCAACCTGATTGGAGATCTATACACCATTTGCATGCCACATCCCCTTCAATAGAGTCAACTGAAAACGAATTAAGAAAGTTATTGGATGATATCAGCAGTGTTTAAGGACGGCATTGGAAAACTCAAACATATCAAAGGTAAAATAGTGCTAAAAGAAAATGCCGCACCCAAGTTTTGCAAGGTCCACCCAGTCCCTTAGACCATCTGTAATAAATTAGCCTGTAACACACACAAAATGCTGAAGGAACTCAGCAGGCCAGGCAGCATCTATGGGATAAAGTACAGTCTTACAAACAAGGGAAAATCTACAGATGCTGGAAATCTGACTGTACTTTTTCCCGTAGATGCTGCCTGGCCTACTGAGTTCCTTCAGCATTTTGTGTGTGTTACTCAGATTTCCAGCATCTGCAGATTTTCTCTTTGTAAATTAGCCAGTAAACTAGATTGCATAGAAACTAAAGGAATTCTTTCCAAGGTTGAGTGGAACCCACAAGCAGCAGTGGTGCAAGTAGCCAAGAAGAATTGATCTGTCAGGATCTGTGGTGATCTTAAGGCCACCAACGACCCAATACTGAAAGTAGATCAATATCCTCTGCCAATGATACAGGGTATCTTTGCAAACCTTTCTGGAAGTTTCTTCAGTAAAGTGAACTTACTTGAGGGCTACCTACAGAAGGAGATGGAAGAAGAGTCCAAAGTGTTTCTTACCATAGACACTCACAAGAAGCTTTATGACGATGATAGGCTTATTTTTGGAGTAGTATCTGCACCTGCACCCTATTTTTACCCATGCTGGGATGAACTTGCCTTTGACGGAGATTGCCTTATATGGGGATTTAGTGTTGTTGTACTGTCCAAGCTGAGAGCTCAAATGTTGGAAGAGTTACTTCTGGTCACCTAGACATAGTCACGATGCAAGTGTTGGTTTGAAGTTTTGTCTAGTGTCCTGGGGTAGGTCAGCAGATCAAGCAGCTTGCCATGTACTGTCTGTGATGCGAACATGTCCAGAAGATGGCCACTCCATCCCTGAATATGGCCTACATTGCCCTGGCACAGGATTCATGTGGATTCTGTTGAAACATGCATGGGCACTAATTTATTAGTAGTAGTGGGTGCAGCTACAAGGTGGCCAGAAATGTTCCCAATAGCCTCCACTACAGCCTCGCATTCTGTTGATGTGTTGAGAAGATTCTTCTCAAGGACAGGTGTTCCAGAATACTTAGTGACAATGGACTACAGTTTGTAGCAGAACAGTGTCAGTCATTCCAGAAAATGAATGGAATAAGACATATCGCTTCTGCACCATACCATTCAGCTACAAGTGGCTTGCCGGAGAGATTTGTCCAGAGTCAAAGAATACCCTGCAAGCAATGTCACCATTACACTCTACACTAACACTGAATCAGAAGATAACATCTCATAATGCAGCACACTTTGATCTCCTCAAACCCAACGTCAGAGGGCGAATCCAAGACAAACAGCTAGGACAAACTGAAGGCTCCTCAGACAAGGAGGTTCGAAGTTCCACTCCTGGACAAACAGTCCTGGTCAGGGACTACAGAGGTGATCAAAAGTGGGCACTCGGAAAGATTAAGGGCAGATCTGGACCACTCTACTACACAGTGAAGATTGCATCTGATGTCACCTGGTGATGACACGTCAATCTGTTGAGTCAGTTCTTAGAGAAGAAAGGTGGCCAGAGCCGTCAGAACCACTTCCTACAGTGCCACAGCCAACTCCTACAACCACAGACGAGGCCGCAGAACCTGAGATTGTTTCACAGCTACAAGTCTCAGCTGCCAAGCAGATGGATCCCCCTTGTCAGGAAATATGTTATCACACAAGAGTAAGAAGTTCTCCACAACAATTATATCTTTATGCTTGAATGGGACAATTTAAAATTTATTTTGCTGTGGATGTCTGTGCAGTATTTGTGCTATATAGCATATTGTGCATATAGCTGAGAACCATTTATATATTTATATGGAGTTTATGGCTAAGTAGGGTGGAGTGTTGTATATTTAATATTTCAATAATATTTGAGTAATATTGTAAATATATTGTTTGATTTAACATTCTTTGTTGTGTACATAATGCATTGCAGGTTAACTGTAAAAGTACATAAATGGCATACAGTATGTCATCACACCACCACGTGGTACATGTACGCACGAAGTTAGACTCACACTTCAGACTCCTGTCTTTTCCTTTCAATTAGCTGAATGCTTTGGAGTTACAAAACATACCTATTTAAGCAACAGACACAAAATGCTGGGGAAGCTCATGGAAAAGAGTACAGTCAGTGTTTCAGGCTGAAACGTCAAAATGTACTTTTTTCCATAGATGCCTGTTGAGTTCCTCCGGCATTTTGCGTTTGTTACCTGGATTTCCAGCATCTGCAGATTTTCTCTTGTTTGTGATTGAATTTAGGTTACTGTACTCTTAATAACATATAACCATGTAACAATTACAGAATAGAAACAGGACATCTCGGCCCTTCTAGTCCTCCTCTCAACTTGAACCAGTCTGGCTATTCACTGCTGACCTCTCTCATTAACGCAGCATTTTCGCCCACAGAACTGCCTCTCAGTGGATGCAGTTTTTGTTTTTCTCACCATTTTCTGTAAACTCTAGAGAGTAGTGTGAGTGAAAAATCACAGATCAGCAGTTTCTGAGATAGTCAAACCGCCCTGTCTGGCACCAACAATTATTCCACAGTCAAGGTCACTTAGATCATATTTCTTCCCCATTTGGATGTTTGGTTTGAACAACTGAACCTCTTGACCATATCTGCATCCTTTTATGCATTCAGTTGCTGCCACATGACTGGCTGATTACACACTGGCATTAACAAGCAGGTGTACAGGCGTAACTAAGGAAGTGGCCACTCATTGCGTTTGTTACCAATACTTAGTGGTTCATTTTTTGAATGCACTTACAGTAGGATGGAAAGATTTTTTAAAAAACACATAAAGAAGGACTTATAAACAAGTAGTCTTGTGCAAAAGAAGGCAGATTGCAATTAAATGAATAAATAAAACCGAGAACATGAATCTTGAAAGTGGCTAGCAACCCCATCCCATAAAAGCCTAGAGCTACAGAAACATGAACAGAAGCTCCAAATACCTCACCTAGAACACGTATGGAATTATGTGGTGAAAGTGGAAGCCATGGGGTCGATCGATCTCTGGCCCAGGACAGAGGACTCGAGAGAGCTGCTGTAGGTGGCCTACGTGCCAGCAGTGGTGATGGGCTTGAGAAGGATGAGAAGAACAGCTGCTGCTTCACAAGCGTTTGTAAGTGAGTTCTTTTCCTTGAAAGTAATTCAGCTCTGTCTGAAAGAAATCAAGGAGGATTATTGCATGAAATTATTTAGGTCTGGAAATCGAACCTTTCGCCTCCATTGCAGGAACATGAACTGGACATGACAGGAAAGCAATTCTTGTCAGGGAGGAGCATAAGCATCTCACCATCTATCAGAACGGTAAATTACCCGACAGGACATCAGAAACACAAGTGCATCCATTACTCAATCTCACTTGAAGACTCACTGCAGTAAGCGATTAAATGACTCAAAAATATGACTGGCTTGATTCCACTCTTAAACAGTATGGGTTTTCCTCATGAATTATGGCAGGACAACCATCTGCATTTGAAAATAAAATTGCATTGTTAAGCTGTCAAGATAAAAAATATCCAAGAGATCAAGGTCTGAACCTTGTTGATGGGCAGTTCTGTTAAGCACAGTGCTCCATTGTTCTGTTTAACACTCTAGTTTCACTGACCCTGCAGTTACAAACCTTCACCTAAACTGTTACCATAAGACCAAAATATATAGGAGCAGAATTAGACCACTCGAACCATCGAAATTAATCCACCATTCCATCATGCCTGATCTATTTTCCCTCCCCGACCCCATTCGTCTATCTTCTCCCTGTAACCTTTGATGCCCTGTCTAATCAAGAACCTATCACCCTCCACTTTAACTCAATGACTTGGCCTCCACAGCTGGCTGTGGCAATGAATTCCACAGATTCATTAACCTTTGACTAAAGAAATTCCTCCTCACTGCTGTTCTAAAGGGATGTTCTGAGGTTGTGCCTTCTGGTTCTTGTCTTTCCCACTATCAGAAACATCCTCTCTAAGTTCACTTTATCTGTGCTTTTCAGTATTTGATAGGTTTCAATGAGATCCCTCTCATTCTTCTAAATTCTAGCAAGTACAGGCCCAGAGCCTTCAAAAACTCCTCAATATGTTAATCCTTTTATTCCTAAGATCATTCTTGTGTATCTCTCGGGATCCTTTCCAATGTTAGCCCATCCTTGCTTAGATAAGGGGCTCAAAACTGCTCCAAAGACTCTACCAAAGTTCTCTCATTATTTCTATTGCTCCCATTGCATCCAACCAGAGTCATTCCTTGTAGCCCACTGATTTATTTTACTGTTCTACTTTATTTAGAGATACAGCACAGTAACAGGCCCTCCCAGTCCACAAGTCCGTGTCACCAATTTTCACCCATGTGACCAATAAACTTACTAACCGGCACTCTTTGGATTGTGGTAGGAAACTGGAGCACCTAGAGGAGACACATGTAGTCATAGAGAGAACATGCACCTTCCTTACAGATAGAGATGGAATTGAACCCAGATCTTTGGTGCTGTAACCGTGTTACCCACCACCCAGGCCATGCTCTCCTCTTGTTGCGGCAGTCAGGAAAGAGGTACAGGAGCCTTGGGATTCACACAACCAAGTTCAGGAACAGATGTTAGCCCTCAACCATCAAGCCCTTGAACTAGTGGGGATAATTTCACTCAGTTTCACTGAGTTGTTCCCACAAACTACAGACTTAGTTTCTAGGACTCTTCATCTCATGTGCTCGATATTTTTTGCTTATTTATTATTATTATTATTATTTATTTTTTGTTTCTTTTGTATTTATACATTTTGATGCCTTTTGCACATTGGTCGTTTGTCCATCCTGTTAGATGCAGTCTTGCACTGATTCTATCATGTTTCTTAGATTTGCTGTATATTCCCGCAAGAAAACCAATCTTACGTTTATATATGGTGACATATACAGCACTGTGCAAAAGTCATAGGCACATGTAAAAAAATTCTGTAAAGCAAAGATGCTTTCTAAAATGAATTGAAACATCTCTAAATATCAAAAAATACTATAAAGAGCAATGAACAGTACAAAAACTATATCAAATCAATACTTGGTGTGACCACCATTTGCTTTTAAAACTACATCAATTCTCTTAGGCACACTGTCGTGCAGTTTTATAAGAAACTCAGCTGGTAGCTTGTTCCAGGCATCTTGGAGAGCTTTCCACAATTCATCTGCAGACTTTGGCTGTCTCACTTGCTTCTGTCTCTCCAGGTAATCCTAAAGAGCCTTGATGATCTTGAGGTCAGTGCTCTGTGTAGGCCGAACTTTGAAACCATATAAAAATGTGGGGTGCTTAAGACTTTTGCACAGTGCAGTATGTACTTTGATAATAAATTTACTTTGAACTTGGGACATTAGTCGCCATGCTATCCCGCCATCTTGCTTCCATTTACTTATGGAGGAGTTCACTACAGAAGACATGGAGTTGTTAGGGAAGAAGCGGAAGACTGGAATATCCTCAGGCCTTCCCACAAAAACACACAACAGAGCAAAGGCTCTGGAATATTGGAACCATAGCAGCCCATCTGAACACAGCAAGATCCCATAAACAAATACGTTAATACTAAAGCAAAACAACACAGACATTCAAAACCTGAGCGTAGAACATAGAATGGCACAGAATGGACCTTTCAGCCTACAATGTTGTGCCAACCTTTAAACCTATTTGCACGATTTGTTTAAAGTTCACAATAAATTTGTACATGTCACCATATGCTAAATTGAAATTCATGTTCTTACAGGCATTCACAGTAGACAAAAGATACACTAGAATCAATGAAAAACTGCATCCAATCAAAGATGGGCAAGGAACCAATGTGTAAAAGAAGATAAATTGTGCAAATACTAAACAACAAGTAATAATAATACTACTGCTCTCACTGGTAGCTGGACAATCAGCCAAACTCCTTTCAAAAACGATATGAGATTCAGGATATAGCCACTAGGCTCCTTGGGTTTATGGCAGACTCAGTGGCATGGCACAATGAACCAGGAATGAAACTGAATAACAACAAACTACAGCGCAGTTACCGCATCGTTCATTCTCACAAGTAAATATACATAGGTAAGTAAAAATTAGTTAAGTTTCCTGTAGGTAAATATTATAAAATTCTAGTGAGTAAAAACTACAGGTAAATAGTATGTGTAAACCATTAGCATCTAGGTTTGTGTCTGGTAAACTCAAAAATAATATTCTATTTCAGCAAAATCTTATTGATACCTTTGGATTAAATTATAAAAAATGTAGCATCAACTTACAAGCAATGCCCCTGCTGGGAAATGTAGCAAGCTGGCTTTAGGTGGAAACTGCTTGAGCTCCTAACATAAACCTCTGGCCTTCTGCCAGCCAATGTGCTTTTCTGCTTATTATTTCCTGACTGCATAGAAAGTGACCTAATACAGATTTGAAACTGCTCATTTCAAAATAATGGCTGAATGTGCTTAATCACATAGAAAAAAACAAACTTCATCAATTGCCTGAAGGGCAGAACAATCGTAATAAATAATTAATTCTGAGAACGTGAGTTAAAGTGACGCTAAAAGTAAGTCCATAAATTGTGTTTAGATGCGTGAAGTTATCCACACTGATTCAGGAGTCTGATGGTTGTAGAGTAATAACTGTTCCTGAACATTGTGGCGTAGAAGTTAAGGCTCCTATACCTTCATCACGACAGTAGCAGCGAGAAGAGAGCAAGGCCGATGGTGGGGGTCCTTGCATAAATTACTTACATGGTTTGTCCTCTTCTTTACATTAGATATTTGTTAGTCTCTGATGTGTATAGTTGGATTCCTTTGTTTTTCTGTGGATGCCTGCAAGAAAATAAACTCAAGGTAGTATATGGTGACAAATATATACATTAATAATAAATTTACTTTGAACTTTGAACTAACTCCAAGATCAATTTATTGCTTCCCTCCTATACAGTCCGATAACCTTTCATTTTATTTTCATCCATATGTCTAACTTAGAATCTCTTAAATGTCCCTAATGTATCTGGCTCTACTGCCAACCAAATAAAAAAACTGTTAAAATGTGTTTAATGGCACAATGTACATGAGGGACTTTTCTGCACCGTTTCCCCAGGTCAAAAATAGCTAATACATGGGGCATAATTTTAAGGTGATTGGAAGAAGTTATGGTGGGGGGGGGGGGATGACAGAGGTAGATTATTTAATTATTTATAGTGCATAGAATGTTCTGACAGGTGTGTTAGTAAAGGTAAATACAGTATGGGATTTTAAAAGAAAACTCTTAGATAGCTACATGAATGATAGAAAAATGGAGGGCTATGTTAGAGGGAGGGTTAGAAGGATCTTAGAATAAGTTAAAAGGTTAGGACAACATCATGGGGCGGAAGGCCTGTACTGTGCTGTGGTGTTCTGTACTCTATGTTCTATGTATGAAATATTGGTTTATATTGCACTGAGCATTTAGTATTTGAAGAAAATCTTGTTGGCTCAAGCTTCATTATATTTGGCATTCAAGGAGTTAACTTTCTTCAGTGGCTGGGCCATTAATCCAGAAGAATTTGAAACATTTCCCTTGTTTACTCGGTACTTTTTTATTTGAATCTGATCCTCTGATGTTCTGTTGGATATAAATCTCTCTGACAACAAGCTTTTAATTCTCAGCGTCTGCTTTCAGTCCTGTTGCAAAATCAATCATTTTTTCTTTGCTACAGAGAATCTCTGAATAATTTTGTAAATAGAATCTAAAAGGGTTTATTTTCATCACTGATCTCCACCAGCAGAGAGGATATCTTTGGGCTGATGGGTCACATTGCCCAGTTCTGCTCCTAAATGTTATGGTCTTACTTGCACCTGTATTACTTGGAACCGGTCTTCTCATAGAACTGTAAACAGTATCTGTGATGCAGGAGTGGGTCAGTTGGCACGAACTGGTACTTATGCTCCCACAATCCACACCCCATCATTACTTACCTAATTCTATCAGTAGTTATTACCACTGTTGTTAATAGAATCTCAGATGGCGACAAGGAGGCTTACAGAAGTGTGAAAGATTGGCTGGTTGAGTGGTGCTACAATAACAAGCTCACACTCAACATCAACAACACCTAGGAATTGACCATGGACTTCAGGAAGGGGGAATTGGAAGTCCTCATTGGAGGATCAGCAGTGGTAGGGGTGAACAGGGTCAAGATCCTTGGCATCAACTTTTCAGAGGATCTATTCTGGGCCCAACACATTGATGCAAATACAGAGAAGGCATGACAGTAGCTCCCTTTCAAACGGAGTTCAAGAGAGTTGATATGTCATCAAAAAATCTTGCACAATTCCATGCATGTCGGCTGCAGAGCATTCTAAACACGAGAAATTCTGCTGATGGTGGAAATCCAAAGCAAACACACAAATTGCTGGAAGAACTCAGCATGTCAGGCAGCATCTATGGAAATGAATTATCAGATGACATTTAGGCCCAAGACCCTTCATCTGGAGGAAGACACCAGAAGAAAAAGATGGGGGGAGGTGATGATAGCTAGAAGGTGAGAGGTGAAGCCAGGTGGGCAGGAAAAGGACTGCTGGAGAGGAAGGAAACTGATAGGAGAGGAGAGTGGATCATCGGAGAAAGGGAAGGAGGAGGGGATCCAGGGGAGGCAATAGGGAGGTGAGAAATGATAAGAGGCTAGACAGGGGAATAGAAGAAGAAGGGAAGGAGGGGAGATTTTTACCAGAAAGAGAAATCAACATTCATGCCATGGGGTTGGAAGCTATCCAGATGGAATATAAGGTGTCGCACCTTCAGTCCTGAAGGTGGCCTCATCTTGACACAAGAGGAGGACATGGATTGATATGTTGGAACAGGAATGGGAATCAGAATTAAGATGTTTGGCCATTAGGAGGTTCTGGCCCAAGAATCTTTATCTCTATTGGTAGGTGGAGTGGAGGTGCTCAACGATTTGGTCCCTCAATTTATCATAGGTCTCACCAATGGTAGGGGAGTCCCATCAGACACAATAGAGGACCCCAGCAGATTTACAGGTGAGGTGTTGCCTCACTGGGAAGGACTGGATGGGGCCCTGGATGGAGGTGAGTAGGAGGTAGATGGACAGGTGAATGCAAAGCATTCTGTCTGTTTGCATCAGAACCTGGTATTGATGCTGAACACACAGGATTGAAAGGAGCTGCAGAGGTTTGTAGACTCAGCCATTGCCATCGTGGGCACAACTGTGGGGAGGAACAGGAGCCTGAAGACCCACACTCAATGACTCGGGAACAGCTTCCTCCCTCTGGCAACAGATTTCTGAACAGTTCATGAACCCATGAACACTACCTCATTACTCCTCTTTTGCATGATTTATTTATTTAGAGTAATTAATAGCAATTTTTATGACTTGCACTGTACTGCTGCCATAAATCTAATTTCACATCATATCACAGTGATAATAAATCTGATTCTGACTCTGAATCTAACTGCCTGTTCCTTGAGTATATATTCAGCTTCCTCTTAAGTGTATTAGTTGTTCAACCCCGTCCCGTCTTAGTAGAACTGAGCTCTATATTGTTCAATTCTTTTCTCTTTTGCTCCTTGTTAGATTTATTAATGACTGGCTTATTATGTTCTTTGACACTAGATGTGAATTCTTTATTTTGAAGCTATTTTTCCTGAATCCCTTGTGTTTATGAGGCAATTTATGTTTTATCTCAATGGTCATAACATGCTCACATTATGTCAATCTAACTTGATGTTTCCTTATCAGAATCAGGTTTAATATTACTGGCATATATTGTGAAATTTGTTAACTTTGTGGCAGCAGTACAATGTACTACATAATAGACAAAATCTGTGAATTACAGTATGTATACAAATATTAAATAGTTAAATTAAATATGTAGTACAAAAACAGAAATAAAAGCAATAGTGAGTTAATGTTCAAGGGTTTTGTGTCCATTCATAAATCTGATGGCAGAGGGGAAAAAGCTGTTCCTGAATCATTGAGTGTGTGCCTTCAGGCTTCTGTACCTTCTTGATGGTAGCAATGAGAACAAGGCATGACCTGAGTGATGGGAATCGTTAATGATGGATGCTGCCTTTTGAGGCATTACTCCTTGAAGATGTCTTGGATACTATGGAGGCTAGTGCCCATAATGGAGCTGATTAAGTTTACATCTCTCTGCACCTTTTTTCAATCCTGTCCAGTCACCATTCTTCCCAAACCACCCCCCACCCCACCCCCGCATACCAGACAGTGATGCAGCCAAGCAGAATGCTCTCCACAGTACATCTGTAGAAATCTGAGTGTTTTTGGTGACATACCACATCTCTTTAAACTTCTAATGAAATATAGCTGTAAAATTTATTCTGGAAGCATTGAGCTCATTGCCTCATTTAATTGAGTGCACTTTTTCAATTTATATTTAAAAAAATCTGCTAACACCAGGGCATCAGCTGAAATGTGGAACATTAATTGAAAAATAAAGTTAAATGACATTCCAAGCGTTCCTAAATTGTTTAGGGCTCTGTCGCTCTGTAAAAATACAAACACTGAAATGGTACCATATATAACAATAACTGTCAGTGATAATTAGCAGACATTGTAAATAAAAATGGCACATTTTGTGCATTTGGCAAGATGATAAGGACACAAAGTGCGATTTAATTATTTTTCACAGTGCAATCTTAGATTTTATTCACAATGTGTGGCATGGTGTATTATGAACTATGGTTATGCACACTATTAATAGTTTGAATATTTTTTAAAGCAGCAAATTTGTTATTTTTCAATTCCAAAGGAAATTTAGAACCATTGGATCTGTAAGAGGACATTTCTTCCCTTCAACTTGTTCTGACATGTAGCCCCAAATGATTTTGTTTAATAATCTTAAACACAACAAATTACCTGGCAACAACTGCAATCTGCGAAGAGCAAGCATCAATTAACCTCAACTTGCTTTCTCGTTTCCCAGATCATATTGGAACAGATTCAGACTTGGTTACTTATCGTATGTGCGTCCTGAATGGAAAACATTCCATGCACATATCACATGTACATCGAAGCGTACAGTGAAATCTGCATCGGTAGCGTTAACAAGAAGGCCTTTGACAAGGTGCCACACAGAAGGCTGCTTAGCAAGAGCCCATGGAATTACAGGGAAGTTATTAGTGTGGGTGGAGCATTGGCTGATTGGCAGAAAACAGAGAGTGGGAATAAAGGGATCCTATTCTGGCTGGTTGTCTGCTGGTTACCAGTGGAATTCCGCAGAGGTTGGTGTTGGGACTGTTAGTTTTTACAATGTACGGTGTGTCAATGATTTGGACTATGATATTAAGGGATTTGTGGCTAAATTTGCCGATGATACAAAGATAGGTGGAGGAGCGGATAGTGTTGAGGAAACAGAGAGCCTGCAGAGAGACTTAGATAGTTTAGGGGAATGGACAAAGAAGTGGCAAATGAAATACAATGTTGGAAAGTGTATGGTCATGCACTTTGGTGGAAGAAATAAATGGGCAGACTATTATTTAGATGGAGGGAGAATTCAAAATGCCGAGATGCAAAGGGACTTGGCAGTCCTTGAGCAAGATACCCCAAAGGTTAACCTGCAGGTTGAGTCGGTTGTGAAGAAGGTGAATGCAATGTTGCTATTCATTTCTAGAAGTACAGGATATAAGAGCTGGGATGTGATGTTGAGGATCTGTAAGGCACTCGTGAGACCACACTTCGAGTATTGTGTGCAATTTTGGGCTCTTTATTTTAGAAAGGATATACTGACATTGGAGAGAGTTCAGAGAAGATTCACAAGAATGATTCCAGGAATGATAGGGTTACTGTATGAGGAACGTCTGGCAGTTTGTGGGCTGTGTTCCCTGGAGTACAGGAGAATGAGGGGGATCTCATAGAAACATTCCAAATGTTAAAAGGCCTAAACAGATTAGATATGGCAAAGTTATTTCCCATGGCAGTGGATTCTAGGACAAGAGGGCATGACGAGTATTGAAGGACATTCTTTTAGAACTGGGATGTGGAGAAATTACTTTAGTCAGAAGATGGTAAATCTGTGGAATTTGTTGCCATGGGCAGCTGTGGAGGCCAAGTCATTGGGTATAATTAAGGCAGAGACAGATAGATTCTTGATTAGCCAGGGCATCAAAGGGTATGGGGTAAAAGCAGGGGAGTGGGGATGAATGGATGAAGTGAATCAGCCTATGATTGAATGGTGGAGCAGACTTGATGGTCTACTTCTGCTCCTAAATCTTATGTGGTCTAAATACCAACACAACTTAAGGGTGTGTTGTGGCAGCCTGCAAGCCTGCAAGTGCCTACTGAACATGCCTATCTTATTCAGCAGATCATCACAAGCAGCAACAACAATAAAGCAGAAGACAATAACAGTAAAACTGGCCCCTTTCCCACCTTCACACATACACTTAGAAAGTCCTCCAAAACAAGCCCTTGCCCACACACCTACTCGTACACATAGAAAGGCCTCAAACACCAAAACACACCACATGCTGCCTTCAGTCCTTCACCTTAGACTTACAGAATCACAGACATTGGGCCCCTATTCTCCTGTCCGGCCAGTCCAGGGACTTCGACCTTTAGGCGTCAATCTCCTGACTCGCTGACTTCAGCCTTTGACCATTGGGTCTCTAAGCAGTGGCCCCTCCATATCAGATGGTGATGTAACCAGTTAAGATACTTTCCATGGTATATCTGTAGAAATTTGCTGGAGTCTTTGGTGACAGACCAAATCTTTTCAAACTCTTAATGAAGTATAGCTGCTGGCATGCCTTCTTCTGTAGGTTCCCATGTGTTATACTGCAACCTGACGTGGAAAGAAGGTAAGAGAGTTCAGTTGAGATAGATAATAAATTAGCCATGATAGAATGGGCTAATTCTGCTTCTATGTCTTATGGTCTTAAGCTGCAAGTAGTTGTGGAATCAGCCAAATACATCACAAACACAACCCTCCCCACCATTGGCCATTGGTAGTATCTATAGGAGGCACTTCCTCAAGAAGGAAACATCCACCATCTGGACCATGCCACATTCTTGCTGCTACCATCAGGCAGAAGATACAGAAGTCCTACATCACCAGGTTCTTGAACCAACCTGCACAACAGCACTGGCAACCCTGGTTCAATTCCTGCTGCTGCCTGTAAGAAGTTTGTATACTCTCCACGTGACCACATGATTTTCCTCCGGGTGCCCTGGTTTCCACCCGTAGTCCAAAGACATACTGATTGATAGGTTAATTGGGGGTCATTGTAAATTGTTCCCTTATTAGATTTGGTTTAGATCATGGGAATGCTGGAGCAGTACAACATAAAGGACCAGAAGGGTCTATTCTGTGCTGTATCTCAATAAAATAAAATAAAGTAAATGCTAATCACTATCTCAGTATCGGAGGTAGTGAATATTGGTAGCTCAGGTTGAGGTGTTTGATGACAAGGTGACATCCTCAGAGTGCTGTTGTTCCTGTTTCTCTCTGGGAGCACTTGCATTTATATAGGCCCCCATTCATTTGCCTCAGTCCTGATTGGCCATCCCTTCAGTTGATCTTTGAATTCTATTGGCTCATGTTTCTTTGGCTTTTAGGGGTCCATAGATGGCATCTACTTTGATATGTTTGTTTATGGAGTTATCAGAAGAGAACCATGCTACTAAAATTTCTTGTGCCTGATTTGTGTTTGCCTACACGAGAAACCCTGTGGTGTCCCAGTTAAAGCGGTGTCCTTCTCAGTCTTTACATACTGGGATCAGCGACAATGGATCATGTCTCCATACTGCCAGCTTTTCTCAACTTGTTTACGGAAACACAAATGGGCAGTAAGCATCGAAGGAGATTGAAGATCTATAATCCAGGTGTGGGTCGATGAAACTCGTTAAATACCATACAGAGCAAACATGAGGAAATCTGCAGATGCTGGAAATTCAAACAACACACACAAAATGCTGGTGGAACACAGCAGGCCAGGCAGCATCTATAGGGAGAAGCACTGTCGACATTTCGGGCCAAGACCCTTTGTCAGGACTAACTGAAAGGAAAGATAGTAAGGGATTTGAAAGTAGTGGGGGGAGGGGGAAATGCGAAATGATAGGAGAAGACCGGCGGGGGTGGGATGAAGCTAAGAGCTGGAAAGGTGATTGGCGAAAGTGATAAGAGCTGGAGAAGAGAAAGGATCATGGGACGGGAGGCCTCAGGAGAAAGAAAGGAGGTTGGGGGGAGGAAGCACCAGAGGGAGATGGAGAACAGGCAAACAACTAAATATGTTAGCGATGGGGTAAGAAGGGGAGGAGGGGCATTAACGGAAGTTAGTGAAGTCAATGTTTATGCCATCAGGTTGGAGGCTACCCAGCCGGTATATAAGGTGCATGCCATCAGGTTGGCATACAGCCCTCATTGCTGAGGAAAAGCTGTATTCAATGCAGATTGGCACTTCCATTGTGCCCTGGATAATAGGCAACCTGACTGGCAGACCAGAGTTTGTGCAGCTTCAGAGCTGCATGTCAGACATAGCTATAAGCAGCACTAGGGCCCAATACAGGACTGTACTGACTCCCTTTCTATCTACCCTGTATACCTCAAACGTCAGATACAACACCAAGTCATGTCATCTGCAGAAATTCTCTGATGACTCAGAAATAGTTGGGTGTATAAAGGGAGGACAGGAGGATGAACATTGGCCATGGTGGAGGACTTTGTCAAATGCTGCAAACTGAATCATCTGCAGCACAACATTAGTAAGACAAAGGAGATGGTGATAGACCTTAGGAAGACTCAGCATGCATTGCTCCCTGTTACTTTTGCTAGTGAGCACATGATGTGATGAGGACCTACAATTACCTGGGAGTGCACCTGGATAACAGACTTGAGTGGAGCAAGCCAACACACCAACACAAAGGCTGTGTACAAGAGGGCCAGAGTCACCTCTACTTCCTGAGAAGACTGTCCTTGGAAAATGCAGGTCTCTCCTTCATATGTCTACCAGTCTGTTGTCACCAGTATGATCTTCTATGCAATGATATGCTGGGGCAATGGCATCAACATGGGTGATGCCAACAGGCTCAATAAACTGATTAGAAAGGCTGTCTCTGTTACAGGAGTTAAACTGGGCACACTGGAGGCTGCAGTTAAAAAAAAGGACTCAACTGAAAATCCTGGCAATTCTGGACAATGTTTCTTACCCTCTGCACGCCACCTTGGCTGAACAGAGGAGCACTTTTCGTAACAGACTAAGACAGCTGCGCTGCTCCAGAGACCACCGTATGAGGTCATTCTTACCCTCGGTCAATAGGCTCTATAATGAGTCAATCTATAAGACCATAAGACATAGGAGCAGAATTAGGCCATTCAGCCCATCAAGTCTGTGTTGTCAACCCATCATGGCTACTCCCGGACCCCAATTAACCCCATACACCAGCCTTCTCACCATATCCTTTGATGCCCTGACTAATCAGGAATCAATCAACTTCACCTTAAATATATGCATGGGCTTGGCCTCCACCACAGTCTGTGACAGAGCATTCCACAGATTTACTACACTCTGGCTGAAAAAAAAAATCCTCCTTACCTCTGTTCTAAAAGGTTGTCACTCAATTTTGAGGCTGTGCCTCTAGTTCTGGATTCCCCCACCATAGCAAACATCCTCTCCACATCCACCCTATCTAGTCCTTTCAACATTCGGTAGGTTTCAATGAGATCCCCTTGCATTCTTCTAAATCCCAGTGAGTACAGCCCCAAAGCTGCCAAACACTCCTCATATGATCAATCACAAACAAGAGAAAATCTTCAGATGCTGGAAATCCGAGCAACCCACACAAAATGCTGGAGGAGCCCAGCAGGCCAAGCAGCATCAAGGAAAAGAGTACGGTCGATGTTTCGGGCCAAAAGTCAACTGTACTCTTTTCCTAGATGCTGCTTGGCCTGCTGAGTTCCTCCAGCATTTTGTGTGTGTTGCTCCTCATATATTAACCCCTTCATTCCCAGACTCATAAACCTCCTCTGGATTCTCTCCAATGACAATTTACCCTTTCTGAGTAATGGGGCCTAAAGCTGCTGACAGTACTCTTAAGAGCAGCCTGACTAGTGTCTTATAAAGGCTCAGCATTATCTCCTTGCTTTTTTATATCCTTTTTTATATCTAGTAAATCTGTGGAATGCTCTGTCACAGACGGTGGTGGAGGCTGAGTCCATGCATATATTTAAGGCGGAAGTTGATAGTTTCCTGATTAGTCAGGGCATCAAAGGATACGGGCAGGAGTCCGTGCCAGGAAAAAAGCAAGCCCCAGCCGGCCGGCTCTCCCGTCCAATCTGCTCTCCAATGGACACTAAATTGACTACATCTGTGGCAACAAAATACTCGGCGGGAGTACAGAAACGGACAGAATCCCGGACGCCGCCATTCAGCTGTTTATTTATGTAACAGATTTCCCCCCAAGCCATCGAACTACCAACCTACTGCCCTCAGCTGTGCCTATTGTTTTGTTTATAATTTATTGTAATGCCTGCACTGTTCTGTGTACTTTATGCAGTCCTGGGTAGGTCTGTAGTCTAGTGTCGTTTTTGTGTTGGTTTATATAGTTCAGTGTAGTTTTTGTATTGTTCATGTAGCACCATGGTCCTGAAAAACATTGTCTCAGTTTTACAATAAAAGGTGACTTGTCACCTTTTGACAAGTCTCAGTTTTGACAATAAAAGGTGACTTGACTTGACTTATTCCAGTCCCCTTGAAATAAAAGCCAACATTGCATTTGCCTTCTTTACCACAGACTCAACCTGTAAATTAACCTTCTGGGAGTCTTGCACGAGGACTCCTAAGTCCCTCTGCACCTCTGATGTTTGAAACTTCTCCCTATTTAGATAATAGTCTGCACTATTGTTTATTTAACCAAAATGCATTATCACACATTTCCCAACACTGTATTCCATCTGCCGCTTTTTTGCCCATTCTTCCAATTTGTTAAGTCCTGCTGCAATTGCATTGCTTCCTCAGCAATACCTACCCCTCCATCTACCTTCGTATCATCTGCAAACTTTGCCACAAAGCCACAAATTCCATTATCTAAATCACTGACAAACAATGTGAACAGCAATGGTCCCAATACTGATCCCTGAGGAGCACCACCAGTCACTGGCAGCCAAACAGAAACGGCCCCTGTTATTCCCACTCGCTGCCTCCTGCCTGTCAGCCATTCCATTATGCCTGCTAGTATCTTTCCTGTAACGCCATAGGATTTTATCTTGTTAAGCGGCCTCATGTGTGGCACCTTATCAAATGCCTTCTGAGAAACGTATAGCTGGAAAGTGATAACCTCCTCCAGTATAACTGTTTATGGTAACTTATATTTTATTCTTTTTACTTCTCTTCTAATATTTATACCTGTGCGCTTGTAATGCTACTGTGACACTGTAATTTCATAGAAACAAAAACATAGAAAACCTACAGAACAATACAGGCCCTATGGCCCACAAAGCTGTGCCAAACATCCTTACCTTAGAAATTGCCTAGCATTACCCATAGCCCTCTGTTTTTCTAAGCTCCATGTACCTATCCAGGGGTCTCATAAAAGACCCTATTGTATCTGCCTACAGCACTGTCGCCAGCAGCCCATTCCATGCACTCAACACTCTCTGCATAAAAAACTTACCCCTGACATATCACTTGTACCTACTTCCAAACAGCTTAAAACTGTGCCCTCTTGTGCTAGCCATTTCAGCCCTAGGAAGAGGCCTCTGACTATCCACACAATCAATGCCTCTCATCATCTCATTTCCTTTGGATCAATCAAGTATCTATCTATCTATCTATCTATCTATCTATCTATCTATCTAAAATGCCTCCAAGCAACAGATTCTTGTTTGACCACCATTGGTCCAAGGAGCAGATCCTCATGTAACCTCCATTAATCCAAGTTAGTCCTCCTGTAGTAACCTCCATTAATCCTCCTGTGACCTCCGCAGTTCGGCATGGCTAGATGGGCTGAAGGGCCTGTTTGTATGCTGCTGTACTCTGTGACTCTCTGACTCTATTTTTGCTTTGCATTGTGAAATCACATAGTAAAGTGCACTCCTACAGCTTGAGCTGGCACACATGGAAGTCAGAAGACTAATGCCCAAATGCATTGGTTTCCACAATGCATCAATGTTAGGGGCACATTACAAATGTCAGAAGAATGTGCTGATGAGATACAAATGCAAACGGAAGCATCACAAATGAAAGCAGATGGCCTATTGAAGGGAAACTGATGAGTTGCATGCTGACTGGAAGATAAAAACAAATAGGCTGCAGATGAGAGTGGACGAATTTGCATGTGATGAAGAGGGAAAGGCTGGAAGGCCAGGAAACAGGAGAGGCTGTTACTTCAAACTCAGATCAGAGTGGGAAGATGTGAGGTAAGTTTTCAACATTGCGATTCATTGGTCACAAGGATCTGTTCCTTAAACCTATGGAGATTACACAAGGAGCTGTATCATGGACCTGTGGAGGACACTCAAAGATATGTTCCTTGAACTACGGAGGTCACAAAAGATTCATCTTGGACCCATGAAAGTCACATGAGGACCTACCCCTTAAATCAATGGAAGTCACATAGAGAGCAGTTCCTTGGACTTGTGGAAGTCATTCAAGGATCTGTTCCTTGGACCTATGGAGGTCACATGAGGATCTGTTCCTTGAAGTCACAGGGACAGCTCAGATCTATGCTTCTACTGCACCGCGTTGATCTCAAGTCTCCAGGGTCAAAACTATGGAGATTTATTACTAATGATCCACTGAGAAAACCACACTATCAATGGCCCATGAAACCACTGAAACTAGATTTCAAAGAGAGCAACTAGTCTATGGAATAGAAAATGCAGAGATAATGCTCGTGTTAGTAATCTGTATTGATGTCCACTGACACATGAGTGATCTCCAGTTTCAGATGTTCCAAGTAAACATTTCAGCAACTCCTTCTATCCCCTCTTCTCTCATGAACTCAGCAGATTTCCTTCAGAGGGCACTACCTCCACAATTCCTGTGACGGTGCATTCCACGCTTTGGCTACCTTCCGATTCAGAATCTGATTTACAGGTGTCCCCCGCTTTACGAACGTTCGCTTTATGCCGCTTGGCCTTTACAAAAAACCTACATTAGTAACCTGTTTTCGCATTACAAAGAGGAGTTTTGCTTTTATGAAAATGTTTCCTGTATAAATTAATGGTTCTTCGCTTTACGTCATTTCGACTTAACAAAGGTTTCATACGAAAGCTCTATCTTTGTAAATGTGGGGGGGGGGGGGGGGCACCTGCATTTCTCACACATACAATACTGTGTGAAAGTCTTAGGCACAAATCGGTATATAGCTACGGTTCCTAAGTTTGCACCGTACGGTATATTGGTTAACCTAGGAAGGTGATTGGGAAGCAGATATAAGACTACTGAATTTTGCATTAGCTAAGTAGTATTCAGTATTACTTGGTAAATGAAAAGACATAATATACGGTACTGTGTAAAACATATTGATGCAGTTATAAAGAAGGCACGACATCAGGAATGAATGGCAGCTCTTGCGGACTGCGCTTAGGACATCCTTGGAGTGTGTTGGTTGTTAACACGTATATGTTAACATGTATATTTTGATGTACGTGTGATAATTAAATTTGAGATGAAACTTGAACCTGTAATGCTTCAAGTCAAAATGTCATGTGACCCAGAGGAGAACCTGGTTGTGTTCTCTTTTATTTTCAGACAACAATTCGTAAAATCTCATATTCTGCTGCTCGACCTATTCATCACCTGAAAGAGGAGCCAAACAGATGATGGAAATCTGAAACATCGACGGAAAGGTACAAAGGGTTAAGTTGCATCTCTGGAGAGAGGACCAGTGTGAAAAATTCAGGTGAGAGACCTTTATGCATTTAGCAGCAGTCAGTAGTGAGATGGTAGAATTAATCCTGTAGTGGTTAGGGCAATGATACTTACTGTAATTCACTGTTACTTTCTCTGTTATCATGTATTGCATTGTACTGCTGCTGCCGGTGATATTAAACCTGATTTTGATTCTCACCCCGTGGGTTTTCTCTGGGTGTTCCGATTTCCTCCAACATCTTGAATGCATACGGTTAGGTTTACTGAGTTGGGGGCATGCTGTGTTGTCATCGGAAGCCAGGCGACACTTGCAGTCTGCCTAACACAATCCTCTATGGTTTGATTTGATGCAAGCAATGCATTTCATTGTATGTTACAATGTACACATGACAAATAAAGTTAAGTTTTTAAAAAATCTTTAAAATAAAGAATAGGGGGCAGGTAAGTAAGATTTTAAGCTTTTACTGCCTTTTCAGTTTTCCAACTGTTATAATCAGTTAGATCTGGTACCTTCTCAAGTAATGTTTAGCACTTTAGCAAGCAAATGCGAAACATAAGTGCAAAGAGAGCAGTGCTGCTGGGCTTCCTGAGGGAGATCAGCGTGGTCCTGAGACACCATTGTGTTGGTTGCAGATTAGACATCATGACCTCACTGAGAATTACATCAGCCGAAATATACCTGGGAAATATCCACCAATAAATATAATCAATTCTACAGGCCAACATTCCAGTAGGAATGGCAAGAGAGGAGAACCAGTAATCCCCAGTTTTAACTTCACCTTGTGTTGGCATATCCTGGAAGAAGAGAATCAGAAGTTCTTTGGGTGGATTAGTGGCAAATACTTGCATTTGCAGAATAATGGTGACATTTTTACACAAATGGGAGTTATATTTTAAATTGAAACAATAAGATCAACCTTAATTAATAACCTCCAGAGGGAAATGCTTGCCACCAGAAATTTAGAGGCCTCTATTCCTACAATATTTACATGGTTAAGTTGAGAGATCTCAGCAGGCCAGGTAGTATCTATGGAAAAGAGTATTGTTGATTTTCAGGCCAAGACCCTTCATCAGGACTGGGAAAAAAGACAAGGAATCAGAGTTTAGATGTGGAGGGAGGGAAGGAACAAGCACAAGGTGATAGGTGAAACCAGGAGGTGGGGAAGGGGTGAAGTAACAAGCTGGGAAACTGATTAGTGAAAGAGAAGGGGAATCTGATAGAAGAGGACAGAAGGCCATGGAAGAATGAAAAGAGGGAGGAGCATCAGAGGTAGGTAATGGGCAGCTAAGGAGAGAAGGTGAGAAAGGGAAAAGGGGATGGGGAAGTTCGAGAAATCGATGTTTATGCCATCAGTTTGGAAGCTACCCAGACGGAATATGTGGTTTTCCTCCTCCAACCTGAGTGTGGCCTTATCGCAAGAGTAGAGGATGCCACAAACTGACATGATGGAATGGGAATGGAAATGGAATTCAAATGGGTAGCAACTGGGAGATCCTGCTTTTACTGGCAGATGGAGCATAGTTGCTCGGCGAAACAGACTACTAATTACATCAGGTCTCACAAATAATCAGGTGGCCATGTCAGGATACAGTATATGACCTCAACAGACTCACAGGTGAAGTGTTGCCTCACCTGGAAGGACTATTTGGAGAGGTGAATGGCAGTGAGGGAGGAGGTGTAGGGGCTGGTGTCTCACTTGCTTTGCTTGCAAGACGAGTGCCAGGAGGGAGATCAGTGGGGAGGGACGAATGGACAAGAGAGCCACATAGGAAGCGATCCATGCGGAAAGCAGAAAGTGGCGGGAGGTGAGGGGAGAAGGGAAAGATGTACTTGATTGTGGGAGCTTGTTGGAGATGGCAGAAGTTACAGAGAATTCTGTGCTGGACGCAGAGGCTGATGTGGTTGTAGGTGAGAACAAGAGGAGGCCCATCACTTGTGGGGTGGCAGGAGGATGGAATAAGTCTCAAAATACACACAAAATGAATGAGATGTGGTTGAGGGAAGCATTGATGATGGAGGAAGGGAAATTCCTTTCTATGAAGAAGGGGGACACTTCTTTCATTCTGGAATGAAACGCCTCATCCTGAGAACTGATGCAGTGGAAAAGGAGGAATTGAAAGAAGGGGAATCCACCTCATCTTTCCTTCCCCGTTGCTTTCTGCTATCTGCAGGGATCGCTCCCCATGCATCCATTCATCCCTCCCCACTGATCTCACTCCTGGCACTTAACCTTGCAAGCAGAACAAATGCTACACCTGCCCCTACACCTCCTCACTCCCTACCATTCAGTCCTTCCAGGTGAGGCAACACTTCACCTGTGAATCTGTTGGGTACCATCTCTGGTGCGGCCTCCTGTATATCGGTGAGACCCAATGTAGATTGGGAGACGGCTTTGCTGAGCACCCACCCTCCATCCACCAGTAAAAGTGGGATCTCCCAGTGGTCACCCATTTTAATTCCACTTCCCATTCCCATTCCAACATGTCAGTCCATGGTCTCCTCTACTGTTGCAATGAGGCCACACTCAGGTTAGAGGAGGAATACCTTATGTTCCATCTGGGTAGTATTCAACCTGATGGTATGGAGGATCCACTGCACAGGACCAGAAAAACTTGGAGAAATATCTAAACTCAGCCAGCTCAATCATGGGTACTAGCCTCCCCAGCATCGAGGACATCTTCACAAATGCCTCAAAAAAGTGGCATCCATCATTATGGACCCCTGTCATCCAGGACATGCCCTCTTCTCATTGCTATCATCAGGGAGGAGGTACTGTAGCCTGGAGGCACACAGTTAATGTTTTAGGAACAGCTTCTTCCTTTCCACCATCAGATTTCTGAATGAACAATGAAACCATGTACGTTACCTCACTATTTCTTTCTCTTTTGCTCTTTGTGCACTACTTATTTAATTTAATTGTAAAATATGTTTTTTATTGTAATTTATAGCTTTTAAAATTATTATGTGTTGTAATGTATTGCTGCCACAAAACAAATTTCATAAAGTTATGTCAGTGACATTAAACTCAATTCTGATTCCAAAATGTGTCATTTGCATCAATGACCAACACCGTCTGAAGATGTGCTAGGGTCAGCCTGCGAGAGTCACCAGCGTAGCATGCCCACAACTCATCAACCCTGACTAACACACACAAAATGCTGGAGGAACTCAGCAGGTCAGGCAGCATCTATGGAAAAAAATACCATCAAATTTTCGAGCCGGAGAAAAAAGAGCAAAGGAATAGATTTGAAAGGTGGGGGGAGGGGGAGAGAGAAATGATAGGTGATGGTTGAAACTTGGTGAGGAGGGAAGAAGCAAAGAGCTAGGAAGTTGGTTGGTGAAAGAGACAGAAGGCCATCAAAAAAAGAAAAATGAGGGGGTGGGAGCAGTATGTGGAGGAGCACCAGATGGAGGTGATGGGCAGGCAAGGAGATAACATGAGAGAGGGACAAGGGTATGGGAAATGTCAAAGGGGAGGGGTGAGATATTACTAGAAGTTTGAGAAATCGATGTTCATGCCATCAGGTTGGAGGCTACCCAAATGGAATATGAGGCATTGTTCTTCCATGTGGCCTTATCCCAACAGTTGAGGAGGTCATGGGTGGACGTATTGGAATGGGAACGGGAAGTGGAATTAAAATGGGTGGCCACTGGGAGATCCCACTTGTTCTGGCGGATGGAGCATAGTAGTCTTGGCGAAGTGGTCTCCCAATCTACGTCGGGTTTCACCGATATACAAGAGGCCATGCTGGGAGCATCAAACACAGTAAATGAGCCCAACAGACTCACAGGTGAAGGGTCGCCTCACTTGGAAGGACTGAATGGTAGTGTGGGAGGAAATGTAGAGGCAGACGCAGCACGTGTTCCACTTGCAAGGATAAGTGCGGGGAGGGAGATCAGTGAGGAAGGATGAAGGGACAAGGGAGATGTTTAGGGAGTGATCCCTGTGGAAAGCAGAAAGTGGGGGGTAGGGAAAACTACGTGGTGGGATCTAGTTGGAGGTGGTGGAAGTTTCAGAAGATGATGTGCTGGATGCGGAGGCTGGTGGGGTGGTAGATCAGGACAAGAAGAACACTATCCCTGGTAGCATGGTAATATGGGGTAAGAGCAGACATGAGGGAAATGAAAGAGATGCAGTTGAGGGCAGCGTTGATGGTGGAAGAAGGGAAGCCCTGACTGTACAGTATGTTTTTGGATCATGGGAGGAAGTCCACATGATCATGGGGAGAATGTACAAGCTCCTTAAAGACAGCAACATACATTGAACCCTGATCAGTGATCGCTGGCTATAATATGGTTGCACTAACCACGATGATACCATGCCACTCTTCGATGTTACATTGTGCTTCCGCATCAAATGATAGATGACTTGGGCATGCAAATGTGGGCACCAGAATGGCACAGGCATGGAACACAATCTATTGGTTAGGTCGATGTCTCAAAACTCATTGAAGCCCCAGCATTTGGTGGAGGTTGCAGAATAAGGTGGGGGGTGTAGGTATGGAAGTGTGAAACAGTCATTTGGGATCCTGTTGGGAAAGTAGACCAATATTTGTGGGAAGGACTGGGAGGCGCACTGTGGTTTGGGAGAGGGCTAGGGAGACCAGCTCTAAGAACATTAAAGGATTGGGTTTGGAAGGGAGAGCAAATATGGTAGCAGAAGGGCAAATAGGTCAGCTTGGTCACTGAAAGATTGAAAGAGTGCAGGGAAACTTTACAAGGATACTGCTTGAATTTGAGGACCTGAGCTTTGGGGGTTGTGAATCTGTCAAATCTGTTGCCACAGAGGGTTGTGGAGGCCATGACATTGGGTAGATTGAAATCAGAGGCTGGTAGTTTCTTGATTAGTAGGAGTGTCAAAGTTACGGAAGAAGGCAGGAGAATGACGATGAGAGGGAAATCAAACCAGTAATGATCGAATGGTGGAGCAGAATCGATGGGCCAAATGGCCTAATTCCACTCCTATGTCTCATGATCTTGCTGTTTTATAGGGAAAGTTTGAATAGATATTTAGAAATTATGGCGGTATATATAAGGTAAATGCAAGCAGGAGAAGACGTTTCCACTGAGGTTTGATGAGACTGGGTTTATAGATTAAGGCAGAAAGGTGAAATATTGAAGGAGAATGTCTGCACTCAGAGAGGTGTGGATCAAGCTGCCAGTGGAAGTGCTGGATTGGGGTTTGATTGCAACATTTGTTTGTAAATGTATATGGATGGGGGGGAATGGAGGGCAATGGTCCAAGTGTGGGTTGATGGGATGAGGCAAGATAGCATTTCAGCACAGGGTAGGTGAGCTGAAGGGCCTGTTTTTGTGCTGTAGTACCCTTTGACACTCTACGTGTTTGGGCAGTTCAAATGAGGGGTAGCCATTGATTGATTACACGACTGTGCACCAAACCGAAGATAAACAATTCACTTACACACCCCTTACTTATTGCAACTGTTGTAAAATGAGGTTGCCCTGGGATGATAATGGGCCTTACCATGACAACATATTCACAGTTCCCCTGAAGAGTTCCAATAGTGTTATTCCATGAGGAATGACATCATCTTGTGTGCCCCACATCACAACACAGAGCTGCAGATTAAAACATAACCATGGGATGTTATAGAAACATAGAAAACTTACAGAACATTACAGGCCATTTGACCCACAATGCTGTGCTAAACAGGTAGTTACTTTAGAAATTACCTAGGGTTACCCATAACCCTCTATTTTTCTAAGCTCCATGTACCTATCCAAGAGTCTCTTAAAAGACCCTATTGTATCCACCTCCACTACCATCACCACAGCCCATTCCACGCACTCATCACACTCTGTATAAAAAACTTACCCCTGACATCTCTGCACCCTTTCAATAGTTTCCATATCCTTCCTGTAGTGAGGTGACCAGAACTGAGCACAGTACTCCAAGAGGGGTCTGACCAGGGTCCTATACAGCTGTAACATTACTTCTCGGCTCTTGAACTCAATCCCACGGTTGATGAAGGCCAATGCACCATATATCTTCTTAGCTACACAGTCTACCTGCGCAGCAGCTTTGAGTGTCCTATGGACTCAGACCCCAAGATCCCTCTGATACTCCACACTACCAAGAGTCTTACCATTAATACTATATTCTGCCATCATATTTGACCTACCAAGGTGAACCACATCACACTTATCTGGGTTGAACTCCATTTGCCTCTTCTCAGCGCAGTTTTGCATCCCCTCGATGTCCCACTGTAACCTCTGACAGCCCTCCGCACTATCAAATTTGAGTAAGCTTGTAGAGCTGCCTCACACTTCTAGTAACCTGATTTATGTTGAAGTTGTATACTTTGAGATTCCGTAATGTTTTTTGAAAAATAGAATTCTCTGTTTTTAAATCTCTTATTGCAGCTAATTTTTATTAATGTGGTTGGCAGAGTTTGAAAGCTTGATTTTCCAGGTAAAAATTCCAAATTTCCAAATAAACTCTTGGCAGAAGCATTTTCTTTACTAAAAGTCTGGTGAATGATGACATGAAATTCCTCCTCACAAGCCCATGTCAGCACTATTAATCTCTTCCTTTTTAATGGAATAGATAGCCTCCCCAACATTGAACAGGTCCACTCCACCACATAGCCCAAGGAGAGAGGATTTTTAAAGATGAGACATCATTTACTGCTTCTCTTTCGGGTAACTTGAGTTTTCAAAGCCCAGCATTGAAGTGCATTCTACCAGTGACTAGTGAGGGTCACAAAGAGAGCTATTGGTATACTGGCCTTCATAAATCAAAATACTGAGTACAGGAGTTGAAATGTTATGTTGAACATAGGCTACAGAACAGTACAGCACAGGAACAGGCCCTTCAGCCCACAATGATGTGCTGTACCAATTAAATTAAATCAAATGACCAACTAATCCCTTCTGCCTACACAATGTCCATATCCTTCCATTTTTCTCACATTCATACGTCTACCTAAACATCTCTTATAAGTCTTTAATGGGTCTGCCTCTACCACCATAGAGGCAATGCATTCCAGACTCCCACCACTTACTATGTAAAAAACTTGCCCCTCAGTCTCCTTTGAAGTTACTTCTTGTAGTTTAATAAGGCATTGCTGAGGCTGAACTTATTGTGTGCAGTTCCGGTCACCTGCCTACAGGAAAGATATCAATGAGCTTGAATGAGTGTAGAGAAAATTTTCAAGAACGTTACAAGACTGAGTTAAAGGAAAATGTTGAATAGGTTAGAACTTTACTTCCTGGAGAATAGAAGAATGAAGAGAGATTTAATTGAGATATACAAAAGTAGCATAGATAAGGAGAACAGAAAGAAATGTTCTTTGACCAAAGGGCTCAGAGACAGGGAATGGGACTTCTGGCTTGAAAGAATGGAGTCAATAGAAATGTTAAATGGATGACCAAGGCTGCAGAACAGAATCTGAGAAGTGGAATTAAAACACAAAAAATTCTGCATATTTTGGAAATCCAGAGTCCTGATGAAGGGTCTTGGCCCAAAACGTCAATTCTTTATTCATCTCCATAGATGCTGCCCAACCTGCTAGTTCCCTCCAGTGTTTTGTGTGTGGCGTTAGGTTGGGTTGCATTTTCCCAGCCAGAATAAACTTGACAGGCTGAATGGTTTCCTTTCTATGGTGTTCTTTATTTCAAATGAGGGATTTTACTGAAATAATGTGGACTACAATGACCCTCCTCATCATTACAATATTGTAAACCACTTCACTTCCAATAAATGGCTTATGAACTTGTTGTCTATGGACAGCAGTCCAAATTTTGAAAAATAAGGTACTTCACAGAATACTGAGATCATCAAAATGCTTTGGGTTGTAAATGTCGGCCGTAGCACAGGTAAAATTCCACCTCAGGGGTGTATACTGTGACATATACATAGTTCGATAATAAACTTATTTTGAACTTTGCATCTGCTTCCAGGGGACCTGATGTCTGTGTGTCTTCAAGTTGGGTACCTCATGTCTATGAGCCTGTGAGCCCAAGCCAGGGTCTGGAGTTTGGAAGCCCAGAAGTGGGAGGTCATGGGTCGGAGACCTGTCTGATAGTGTGAGTGGAAGGGTGGGAGTTAGAAAAGGGAAACACGAGATTCAAGCAACACACACAAAATGCTGGTGGAACGCAGCAGGCTAGGCAGCATCTATAGGAAGAAGCACTGTCAACATTTTGGGCCCAGACCCTTCATCCTGATAGTGCTTCTTCCTATAGGTGCTGCCTGGCCTGCTGTGTTCCACTGGAGTTAGAAAGGGGGCTTTTTTTGCTGTTGTTATTCTGTTTTGTTGTGTTGTTCTACTGAAGACTGTGGACATGTTATGTTAGCACCAGAATGTGTGGTGACACTTGTGGGTTGCCCACAGAACATCCTTGGGTGTGTTGATTATTAATGCAAATGACACATTTCACTTTGATAAATAAACAAATCTGAATCTGAACCATTGCTAATGCTAGGCTGACTCTCTGCAAGGTTCCAGCTACATCAACAATAACTTCCTACTGCACAGGTAGTGAGATCACTTGATTCAAGTCTAATGTTCTCCTAAGGGGTTGTCTATTGATGGATTCTCATGTGACTGCTGTGTCCAATCTAGAATCAATACATTCTGGTGCAGATTAGGGTGGATCTGCTTTATGGAGAACACCTGTGTGTGACTTTGTGTAATGTGGGGAGGCTGATGCACGAGCATCTACCACATGATCCTTCACAGATTGGGGTCAGGGTCCAGTGATATGGAATGCAAGACAAATGGAGATCCTTCACAACCATTGTGGTATGTCATCATATTCAGCCAGCTCCACTGATGAGGTCTGGTTGGATTGTTCTATGTCTGGAATCTCTCCCTTGACATTACACCATGGATTACCCTACCAGGAGCTAAGCACTAGATAAGACCATAAGATATAGGAATAGACAGGCTGTTTTGCCCATCAAATTTGCTCTGCCATTTCATCATGGCTGACCCATTTCCCACTCAGCCCACATCTCCTGCCTTCTGAGATGGCATCACTCTCAGGATCTCAGGAGCTCACAAGCCTCTCCACCATGACAAGGGTGATGTTCTGCAGAGAAGACCATAATGGAATCTCAGGTTGGTATGGTGTTCAAGTTGTGACAAGGCTTTCAGACCTTTACTAAGAGAATACAGTTACAAAACAGGGTAATAGACTCACAAGAGAAGGCTCCTACATGAGCTGCAGCATGATCTCACAAAAGCTTTTGTAGTTTTTTCTCAGGATAGATTCATGACAGAAATGTTGAAGGGTGTTTGGTTATCACGTTGATTCAAGCAGTGAATTGAGGAAGTTGGTCGAGTGCCAGCAAATTTGAAGACCTTTATTTTCAGCTTGGCTGGGGAAGGAAACAACCAGGAGGCAGGAAATAAGCAATGCCCTAAAGGACTTAACAGAAGGGTGTATTAGACATATGATTAACCCTATAAAGAGTGCATTTATTCCTGGTTTTGGAAGGTCCTCAAAGAAAGCCAAATGCCTCTCTCCAACAGTTGGGGGAAATCCTTTTCAACTTCACACTTGCAGGCTCAGCTGGCTGATCTTCGCATTTCATTAAAATGTTGGAAGATGATTTGTCATCCAGAACCTTGCAGGAAGCTAGGGACGTGCAAATATTTTCCATGATGTTATTATCCCAAACTTTCATGCGATTTTAACCCCTCAGCTACACAAGAAACAATTACAAGGTCACTGGAAACCTATCGGGGTGTGTGTGTGTGTGTGTGTGTGTGTGTGTGTGTGTGTGTGTGTGTGTGTGTGTGTGTGTGTGTGTGTGTGTGTGTGTGTGTGTGTGTGTGTGTATGTGTGTGTGTGTGTGTGCGTGTGTGTGTGTGTGGATAGATCTATCCATTTTCATTGTGAAGCATTCCAAAGATCTGCAGCTCATGGGTCACCTTGCTTACCTTCAGTTTGGCAAATGACTCCACTGTAGAGAGCTGAATCTCTAATGATGATGAGTTAGAGTAAAGGAAGGAGGCAGAAAAGCTGGTGGCAAGGTGCATGACAACAACCTTTCCCCCAACACGAGCAAAGCAAAAGATATATCACTGAATTCAGGAAATGAGGTGGAGGGATTGGAAGCAGTGCAAACCATTCATTGAGATGTTGTCACAACAACCTTGCTCTGAACATTGTTAAGACCAAGGAATTGATTGTGGACTTCAGGAAAGGAAAGTCAAGGGAAGACACACAACTCCTCATTGAAGGATCAGCATTGGAAAGGGTGAGCAGTTTCCAGTTCCTGAATGTCAACATCTCTGAAGATCTGTTCTGGGCCCAACATACTGATGTAATTACAAAGAAGGCATGACAGTGGATATGTTTCATTCGAAGTTTGAGGAGAATTGGTATGTCACTAAATTATCTAGCAAATTTCTCCAGATGTACTCTGGAGAGTATTCTAACTAGTTGCATCACCATCTAGTATGGAGGGGCTACTGCACAGGATTGGAAAAAGCAGCAGAGGGGTGTAAACTCAGCCAGCTCCATCGGGGTACTAGCCTCCCTAGCATTCAGGACACCTTCAATAGGCGATGCCTCAAAAAAGTGGCATCTATCATTAAGAACACCCATCATCCAGAACATACCCTCTTCTCATTCCTACCATCAAGAAGGAATAGCTACTTCCCCTCCACCATCAGATATCTGAATAGACAATGAACCCATGGACACTACCTCAGTATTTTCTCTCTCTTTTTGCACTACTTATTTAATTTAATTTCCTTTTTTATATTAGCTTCTTACTGTAATTTAAAGCTTGCAATGTACTATATATATATATAATAGCTAAATAAGTAGTGAAAAAATTAGAAGTAAAGAAGTAGTGAGGTAGTGTTCATGGGTTCAATATCCATTCAGAAATTGAGTGGCAGAGGGGAAAAGCTGTTCCTGAATCATTGAGTGTGTGCTTCTGTACCTACTTCCTGATGGTAGTCATGAGAACAAGGCGTGACCTGGGTGATTGGAGTCCTTAATGATGAACGTTGCTTCTTTGAGGCATTGTTCCTTGAAGATATCCTGGATACTATGGAGGCTAGTAGTCAGAATGGAGCTGACTATGTTTATAACTGTGCAGCTACTTCAATCCTGTGCAGTAACCTCTCCATACCAGACAACAGTGCAGTCAGTCAGAATGCTCTTCACGGTACATTCTTCACTAACTCCTCATGAAAAATGGCTGCTGTCATACTTCTTTGTTACTGCACTGATATGCTCGGTCCAGGCTAGATTCTCAGAGATGCTGAAACCCAGGCTGTCAAACAACACATTTCACAACATATGCCAGTGATATTACACCTGATTCTGATTCTGAACTCATGGCACTTCTCACTCCATCTACAAGTTTGCAAATGAGTGAGCTGAATCGCCCATGACTTTGAATCAGAGTACAGTGAAGAAATGAGAAGCCTTCTTCTGAGTATGAATATGAATCAGAGTACAGTGAGGAGACGGTAAGCCCTCTCTTGGCTATGGTGATGATCCAGAGAACAGTGAGGGGACAGAAAGACTATGATAGAATTGCGGAGCAGGTGATGTGTAGAAGATCATCTCTGGACACACACCACATTGAACCTTGACGTGGACAGGCTACAGCAGCAGAAGACCAAGAACATACACTCAGAGTCCACTTTGAGGTACAGGAGGTACCAAAACAAGTGGTCACTGAGTGTATGTTGTATGGATCATCAAATCAGCCACTGGTTTGGAGGGTGTAAAGTCTCTATGACTCATCACAACAAGTCCATTGTACAGCATGCAAACTGAACTAAACTTCTGGTAAAAACTGAGCAAGTTCTCCAGTAAGTCAGTGGGTGGCAGGAAGTTCCATGCAAATTGTATGCAAAATCACTCATCTGCTGCAGTAGGGTCATTATGCTCGTCTGTTTAAGGAAATGGCAGAGCAGACTCGATGGGCCGAATGGCCGGCTTCTGCTCCTTTGTCTTATGGTCTATTGGTCTTATGGAAACACCTGGTCACCTACCTTCAGGAAAGCTAGCAATAAGATTGAAAGAATGCAGAGAAGATTTACAAGGACAGCATATAACAAATGAATGATACAGAATTATGAGGGATATAGATCTTGTAAATGCATGCAGGCTTTTCCCACTAAGTTTGGGTGAGATTAGAACTAATGGTATGGGTTACGAGTGAAAGGTAGAAAGTTTAAGGGGAACAGAACATGAGCACAAACTGCTTCACTCAGAAGGTGGTGAGAGTGTGGAATGAGCTGCCAGTGGAAGTGATGGATGTGGGTGCAATTTCAACATTTAATAGGAATTGAGATAGGTGCATGGATGGAAGGGGTACGGAGGGCTATGGTCCGGGTGCAGGACAACGGGACTAGGCAGCATAACAGTTTGGCATGGAGTAGATGGGCTGAAGGTCCTATTTCTGTGCTGTAGTGCTCCATCATTACTTTGACTGGACATAAACGTTATCACATCATGCAGCCTTGAAGGTATGACAAGAACGTTCTGAGCAGACCCAACACTCAGAGGGAAGAGATGACAGCAGTGGTGCTAATTGTTGCCAGTTCTTAATAGTTTAATTATTTATGCAGGTGTACGTGATTGCCTTATAACATGTGAAAAGCCCAGATGTTTGCTTAATAATGCAGTAAAAATTGTGCCTGAAACAGTGGGGAAGGTAGATTGATGTAGCATCCAGGGAAACTAGCAGGTAGTGGTGAATTCTCCCTGCAGTTCTATGGAAACATTACTTTCCTGACAGTTCTCTTTATTAATTGATCGAGCAATCAACAGTACATCTGGGAATTTGGGGGGCTACAGTACATTAGCTTTCATGATAATTCCACGGCAGGTGAGGTACTTATAAATAGAAATAATGTCCAGGGCAGATGATGTCAGAGAAACATGTGAAGTAAAGCACAGCATATAATATGGTTTAGGCTGGTATGAACTGCTTGCTACCTATCTGGGTGGCGCGGTAGCGCATTATGTAGCACAAGGGTAATAAATGCTTCTGAACCTGGTTTGGTGGGATCTAAGACTCCTTTACCCTCTGCCCAATGGTAGTCTATAGATGTGTGATGGATACTATCTTGACTGGCTGTATCATGGCCTGGTATGGAAACACCAATGCCCTTGAACAGTAAGTCCAACAAAAGGTAACGGATTCAGCCCAGTACATCATGGGTAAAGCCCTCCTGACCATTGAACACATCGATGTGAAATGCTGTCGTAGGAAGGCAGAATCCATCATAGCCATAGAGAAGTACAGCACAGAAACAAGCACATCGGTTTAAGCTGCCTACTCCCATTGACCTGCACTGAGACCATAGCTCTCCATACTGCTACTATCCATGTACCTATCCAAATTCCTCTTAAACATTGAAATCCAGCTCACATGCACCACTTGTGCTGGCAGCTCATTCCATTCATGACCCTCTGAAGTTTCCCCTCATGTTCCCCTTAAACTTCTCACCTTTCACCCTTATACCATATCTATACCCCTCATAATTTTGAATACTTCTGTGGGGATCCCCACCACCCAGGCCTTGTTCTTTTCTCACTGCTGTCATCAGGTAGGAGGTACAAGAATCTCAAGACTCACGCCAGCAGGCTGAAGAAGAGTTTCTACTCCACAGCCATCAGGCTCCTGAACAAAGGGGATAATTATACTCACTTGCCTATCCATTGAGATGTTCCCACAACCAATGATCTCTCTTTAAGACTCTTTATCTTGTTATTTCATGTTCTCATTACTTATTGCTATATTTTTATATTTGTATTTGTGCAGTTCATTGTCTTCCGCACTCTGGTTGACCTTTTATTCATCCTGTTATAGTTACTATCCTACAGATTTTCTGAATATGCCCACGGGAAAATGAATCTCAAGGTTGTATATGGTGACATATATGTACTTTGATAATAAAAATTACTTTGAAAGTTGAACCTTAGTTGCCAGAAGAGAGTGTGGCCTGGGTGGTGATAATGGAGGCTGCTTTCTTGTGGCTGCTCTCCTTGTCAATATACCTAATGATGGGCTAGTATCCAAATTTCAAAGTAAATTTATTATCAAAGTACATATTTGTTATCATATACAATGCTGAGATTCATTCTCTTGCAGGCATATTCAATAAATCAGTAGTATATTAAGCATTACAGGATCAATGAAAGACAGCACCAACTTGGGCATTCAGCCAGCGTGCAAACGAAAACATACTGTGCAAATATAAAAGGAAAGAAATAATAATCATAAATAAATAAACAATAAATATCAAGAGATGGAGAGTTGTTGAAAGTGGGTCAATACATTGTGGGAACATTTTAATGATGGGGCAAATGAAGCTGAGTGAATTTATCCCATTTGTTCGAAGTTCATAGTACATTTATTGTCAAAGTATGTATACATTATATAACCTTGAGATTCATCTCCTCACAGGCAGCCAGAAAGCAAAGAAACCCGAAAGAACCCATAAAATAAAGAAGACCATCAAACACCCAATGCGCAAAGAGGAAAAAAAATGAATTGTGGAAATAATAAAAGTAAGCAAGTAGCATTCAGAACGAAAATGAGTCCATGGACATGAAGCGTGGAGCAGTCCAAGTTGCTCTTAGCCTCAGCATCAGTTTAGTGTGGAGCCGAGTAAACATCACCCAGAGCGGCCAGTTCAAAAGCTGATTGAAGGTACCAACTGCTTCTGAACCTGCTGGTGCAAGTCCTGAGTCTCCTGTACCTTCTCCTGATGGCAGCACGAGAAGAAAGAATACCCTGTGTGATGGGGGTCCCTGATGATGAATGCTGCTTGCCTGAGACAGCATTTCATGTTGAAGTGCTCAATGGTGGGGAGGGCTTTACTTGTGGTGGACTGGGCCATATCCATAACTTTTCATAGGACTTTCTGTTCAAGGATATTGGTGTTTCCATACCAGGCTGTGATGCAGTCAGTCAATATACTCTCCACTACACATCTATAGAGGTTTGTCAAAGTTTTATATGTCATGTCAAGTCTTTGTAAGCTCCTAGGAAGGAGAGGTACTACATGCTTTCTTCATAACTGCACTTACCTGCTGGGCCCAGAACAGGCCCTCTGAAATGATAGCAGCAAGGAATTTAAAGTTGCTGACCCTCTCTACCTCTTATCCTCCATTGAAGACTGCCTGAATGCCCTCTGGTTTCCTTCTCCTATAACTTTCTGTAGACCATTCCTGCTACTAGTGTTTCAACACCAAGCACTTGAGATATGGCATGATGCCTTCTACAAACAAGAAACAGCCCATCCCGAAGCATTTCAAATCATAGTCTGGGACTTCAACCAGGCTTGTTCGAAGACAATCCTGCCCAATTAGCATCAATACATACCCTGTAGCACCAGAGGTCCCAACACACTGGACCACAGTTATACTAAGATAAGGAATACCTACCATTCCATGCCCAGACTACATTTCAGTAAATCTGATCACTTGGCCGTCCTTCTCCTACTTGCATACAGGCAGAGGCTAAAGCTCCTGAGATTAGGACAACAAAGAGGTGGTTGTGGGAGGCAGAGGACCGGCTATGGGATTGCTTCAAGTCAGTAGACTGGGTTGTGTTCAAGGAATCATCTGTGGATATGTGAATACTCCACGGACTTTATTAAAACAGTTGAAGATGAGTGTGCTTCTGCAAAGTCATTTAGAGTCTTCACCAACTAGAAGCCCTGGATGAACCATGAGTTCGGCAATCTGCTGAGGACCGGATCAGATCAAAGGTGTCCAAGTCTGGTGACCAAGAAAGTTACAAGAGGTCCAGGTGCAATCTCCTGAAATCTATCTCAAAGATAAAGTGGCAATTCTGGACCAAACTTGAATAAATGAAAGATGCTGAACAATTGCGGCAGGGCTTGAGTTCTATCGCCACTTATAACGTTAAATCAAGCAACTCAGGTGGCAAGAGGGCTTCACTTCCAGGTGAGCTCAATGCCTGCCTTCAATGTTTGCTTTGACTGTCAAAACTTGGAGGAACCATCTCAAGCTCCCACAGCCTCCAATGATTCTGTGATTTCAGTCCTTGAGGCCAATGTGCGAGCAGCCTTCAGGAAGATGCACCCATGGAGAGCTTCTGGAGCAGACGGGATACTGGGCCAAGTACCAAAAACCTGTGCTATCAACTGGCTGCAATGTTCACTGAGATCTTTAACCTCTCACTTTACCAGTCTAAGGTACCCACCTGCTTCAATCCGGCTTCAATAATACCAGAAAAACATATTAACCTGCCCCAATGACTATCATACAGTAGCACTTACATCTTCCGTGATGAAGTATTTTGAGAGATTGTGGTGATGCATATCAACTCCTACCTGAGAAGCAACTTGGATCCACTCCAATTTGTCTACTCGAACAACAAGCCCACAGCGGAAGGAAACATAGAAAAGTAGAAAACCTACAGCACAATACAGGCACTTGGGCCCACAAAGCTGTGCCAAACATGTCCTTACCTTAGAAATTACCTAGGGTTACCCATAGCCCTCTATTTTTCTGAGCTCCATGTAACTGTCCAGGAGTGTCTTAGAAGACCCTATCGTATCTGTCTCCACCACCATTGCCGACAGTCCATTCCACGCACTCACCACTCTCTGAGTAAAAAACTTACCCCTAACATCTCCTCTGTACCTACTTCTAAGCACCTTAAAACTGTGCCCTCTCATGCGAGCCATTTTGGCCATGGGAAAAAGCCTCTGACTATCCACATGATCAATGCCTCTCATCATCTTATACACCTCCATCAGGTCACCTCTCATCCTCTGTCGCTCCAAGGAGAAAAGGCCAAGTTCACTCAACCTATTCTCATAGGCATGCTTCCCAATCCAGGCAACATCCTTGTAAATCTCCTCTGTACCCTTTCTATGGCTTCCACATCCTTCCTGTGGTGAGGCGACCGGAAATGAGCACGGTACTCCAAGTGGGGTCTGACCAGGGTCCTATATAGCTGCAACATTGCCTCTTGGCTCCTAAACTCAATCCCATGGTTAATGAAGGCCTCTGTGCCTTCTTAACCACAGAGTCAACCTACGCAGCAGCTTTGAGTGTCCTATGGACTCAGACCCCAAGATCCCTCTGATCCTCCACACTGCCAAGAGTCTTAACAATAATACTATATTCTGCCATTATATTTGACCTACCAGAATGAAACTTAACAGGGTTGAACTCCATCTGCCACTTCTCAGCCCAGTTTTGCATCCTATCAATGTCCCGCTGTACTCTCTGACAGCCCTCCACATGATCCACAACACCTCCAACCTTGGTGTCATCAGCAAACTTACTAACCCATCCATCCCCTTCCTCATCCAGGTCATTTATAAAAATCACAAAGAGTAGGGGTCCCAGAACAGATCCCTAAGGCACACCACTGCTGACCGACCTCTATGCAGAATATGACCCATCTACAACCACTCTTTGCCTTCTGTGGGCAAGCAAGACCTGGATCCACAAGCAATGTCCCTTTGGATCCCATGTCACCTTACTCTCCCAATAAACCTTGCATGGGGTACCTTATCAAGTGCCTTGCTGAAATCCATATACACTATGTCTATGTCTCTTCCTTCATTAATGTGTTTAGTCACATCCTCAAAAAATTCAATTTGGCTCCCCAGGCATGGCCTAACTTTCACAAAACCATGCTAATTTTTCCTAACCATATTATGCCTTTCCAAATGTTCATAAATTGGGGCATGACTGTCTCAGACAGTGAGAACAGTGAGAAGAGTTTAAAAGCCAGAGGAGTTTAAAGAGTCAGTTATTTCTTCAGCGGTTTGATTGGGGCATGACTGCGCAAGCGCGTGGACATCAACCAGTGAGAACAGCGAGAAGAGTTTAAAAGGAGACAGCTTTATAGTGCGGGCATCGGAGGAGTAGGCGATGGAGTAGAGGGAAACAGAGTAGGAAGGCTTTGTCTCAATGGGGCTTAGGCAATAACAGGTTGCGAGGTAGGTTATTTGTGTAGACTACAGAGAGGAAGTTTGTGTGTGAGGCCAGTGTTCTGTGCTTGGTATCAGATGTGGGAAGTCCAGTAGACTCACAGCCTCCCGGACGGCCACATCTGCGCCAGGTGCATTGAGCTACAGTTCCTTAAGGACCATGCTAGGGAACTGCAGATGCAGCTCGATGACCTTTGTCTGGTCAGGGAGAGTGAAGAGGTGATACAGAGCTATAGGCTGGTGGTCAGACTGGGGCCTGGGGAGACAGATAAGTGGGTAACAGTCAGGAGAGAGAAGAGCAGGAGTCAGAGGCTAGAGAGCACCCCTGTGGCTGTACCCCTTGACAATAAGTACTCCTGCTTGAGTGCTGTTGGAGGGGATGGCCTACCTGGGGGAAGCCACAGTGGTACAGAGTCCGGCCCTGTGGCTCAGAAGGGTAGGGAAAGGAAGAGGATGGCAGCAGTAATAGGGGACACCATAGTTCGGGGGTCAGACAGATGATTCTGTGGATGCAAGAAAGAAACTAGGGCGGTAGTTTGCCTCCAGGGTGCCAGGGTCTGGGATGTTTCTGATTGCATCCATGATATCCTGAAGTGGGAAGGAGAACAGCCAGAGGTCGTGGTACATATTGGTACCAACGACATAGGCAGGAAATGGAAGGAGGTCGTGAAAGCAGACTACAGGGAGTTAGGAAGGAAGTTGAGAAGCAGAACCTTAAAGGGAGTCATCTCGGGATTACTGCCTGTGCCACATGACAGTGAGTATAGGAATAGAGTGAGGTGGAGAATGAATGCGTGGCTGAGAGATTGGAGTGGGGGTAGGGATTCAGATTTCTGGTTGATTGGGACCTCTATTGGAGCAGGAGTGACCTGTACAAAAAGGACGGGTTGCACCTGAATCGCAGTGGGACCAATATTCTGGCGGAAAGGTTTGCTAAAGCTATTGGGGAGAGTTTAAACTAGGATTACTGGGGGGGGGGAGGTGGGACTGAAGGTGGGACTGAAGACCAAACTGAAGAGATGGAACAAGAGGCAGTTGGTTTGCAAATAGAGAAAGGTTGGAGACAGTGCGAAAGGGAAGATAGGCAGATGATAGAAAAGGGACATGCTCAGACCGAAGGATTGAGATGTGTCTATTTTAATGCAAAGAGTACTATGAACAAAGCAGATGAGCTTAGAGCATGGATCAGTACTTAGAGATATGATGTTGTGGCCATTACAGAGACTTGGATGGCTCAGGGGCAGGAATGGTTACTTGGAGTGCCAGGCTTTAGATGTTTCAGAAAGGACAGTGGGGGAAGAAAAAGAGGTGGAGCGTGGCACTACTGATCAGAGATAGTGATCAGGCTGCAGAAAAGGAGGAAGTCATGGAGGGTTTGTCTACTGTGGAAGTTAGAAACAAGAAGAAGCCAATAACTCTACTGGGTGTTTTTTATAGACCACTCAATTGTAATAGGGACATCAAGGAACAGATAGGGAGACAGATTCTGGAAAGGTGTAATAATAATGGGGTTGTCATGGTGGGAGATTTTAATTTCCCAAATATTGATTAGCATCTCCCTAGAGCAAGGTGTTTAGATGGGGTGAAGTTTGTTAGGTATGTTCAGGAAGGTTTCCTGACACAATATCTAGATAAGCCTACAAAAGAAGAGGCTGTACTTGATCTGGTATTGGGAAATTAACCTGGTCAGGTGTCAGATCTGTCAGCAGGAGAGCATTTTGGAGTTAGTGATCACAATTCTATCTCCTTTACCATGGAATTGGAGAGGAATAGGAACAGACAAGTTAGGAAAGTGTTTAATTGGAGTAAGCAGAAATATGAGGCTATCAGGTAGGAAATTGGCAGCATAAATTGGGAACAGATGTTCTCAGGGAAACGTGTGGAAGAAATGTGGCAGAAGGTCAGGGGATATTTGTGTGGAGTTCTGCATAGGTACGTTCCAATGAGACAGGGAAATGATGGTAGGGTACAGGAACCGTGGTGTACAAAGACTGTTGTAAATCTAGTCAAGAAGAAAAGAAGAGCTTACAAAAGCTTCAAAAAACTAGGTAACAATAGAGATCTAGAAGATTATAAGGCTAGCAGTAAGGAGCTTAAGAAAGAAATTACGAGAGCCTGAAGGGGCCTTAAGAAGGCCTTGGCGGACAGGATTAAGGAAGACCCCAAGGCATTCTACAAGTACGTGAAGAGCAAGAGGATAAGACGTGAAAGAACATGACCAATCAAGTGTGACAGTGGAAGAATGTGTATGGATCCAGAGGAGATAGCAGAGGTACTTAATGAATACTTTGCTGCATTATTCACTATGGAGAAGGATCTTGGCCATTGTAGGGGTGAGTTACAGTGGACTGAAAGGCTTGAGCAAGTAGATATTAAGAAAGAGGATGTGCTGGAGTTTTTGGAAAGCATCAAGTTGGATAAATCACTGGGACCGATTGAGATGTACCCCAGGCTACTGTGGGAGGTGAGGGAGGAGATTGCTGAGCCTCTGGCAATTATCTTTGCATCATTAATGGGGACGGGAGAGGTTCTGGAGGATTGGAGGGTTGCCGATGTTGTTCTATTATTCAAGAAAGGGAGTAGAGATAGCCCAGGAAATTATAGATCAGTGAGTCTTACTTCAGTGGTTGGTACGTTGATGGAGAAGATCCTGAGAGGATCCAGGTGCTATCTCATTGGCTCTTCGCTCAACCTTAGAGCAAAGATGCACATATCTGGATTTTCTTTATCGATTACAGCTCAGCATTCAATACCATTATCCCCTCAAAACTAATCAATAAGCTCCAAGAGCTTGCCCTCAATATTTCCTTGTGCAAGTGGATCCTGGAGTTCCTCACTTGCAGACCCCAGTCAGTTCAAATTGGCAACAACATTCCTCCACGATCAGCCCAGGTACACAACAAGGCTGTGTGCTTAGCCCCCTTATTTATTAATAATAATAAATAAATAAGCAATAAATATTGAGAAGATGCAATGAAGAGCCCTTGAAATTGAGTCTATAGGTTGTAGCAACATTTCAGTGATGGAGCAAGTGAAGTTATCCACACTGGTTCAGGAGCCAGATGTTTGAGAGCTATTAACTGTACCTGAATCTGGTGGTAGGTCCTGAGACTCTTCTACCTTCTTCCTGATGGCAGCAGTGAGAAAAGAGCATGACCTGGGTGGTGGGGGTCCTTGATGATGGATGCTGCTTTCCTGCAACGGTGCTCCGTGCAGATGCTCTTCAAGATCAATTAACGCTTTGGTCACCAGATGCTGCCGGGACATCCGTCAGGGATGAAGAGTACCATTCAAATGAAAGTTCTGGACTCCTGTCCGGTTATAATTGGTTGATGGAGCTGAGGGTATGAGGTGAGTGATTGGAATCTGTCTGTCGCAGTGCAGTAAGGCAAGAATCGATAAATATAGCAAGAGTTATCAATTATAAATCATAGTCAGCCAGATTGAAAAATGAAGCCTATTTTGATGTATGCCTCTGTTAAGAAAAAAATATAGCTCCATACGTTTTAATGGGTTTGCAATCTGCGTCAGGTTTGATGATCATAAATGTCACTCGGAATATTCCGCCAGAACATTGGCAGCTCTGCTGTCCAATTTATCGAAGATTCATCACGATGCTGACAGTTATTACCTGAACGGCTGGGCATTAATAAGCCTGCTGCATAATCTAATGAAACATATTACCTGTATCCACTAAAGAGAGTACGATTCACCTGCTGCAGAATTGGATGCTGCAGTTTTAATGTCTGACCTTAAGGCTGAGAGCAGAGGTTCACAGACTTTATGATAGCCTTCATTCCAGATATTCCAGCTACTCTGACTCTCTACCAGGATGATTCAAACTTTAACCTCTTCAGTGCCAGTGTTTTTTATAGTCTAGTTGCTTCCTCAAACCTAGTAGCTACGGCTTGTCCAACGCCTCCAACCACCTGTCACCCACCCCCCATCATCTACCAGAGAACCTCCATTGGGGTTGACCATGGATGTTGGGTCCCAGCTGTACAGTATGGAGAGCAAGCTCTTGCACATACTGTAGGCTTGCACTCTCCATGCAGCTGATTAATACAAAGGAATGACAGAGACTGAAACAGTTTGGGACCAATGGTGTCACAAGAGTTGTTTGGCAGTGTTGAACTCAACATAGGAGTGACTTAGGGACTGCAGCTCTGGGTTTCTCCTTGCGGTTTATTCCCAAAGCCTCCCTCATGAGTGAGTATAGCCACAATGCGGTGGGGGTTTGAGATCAGAGATTACCTTCTCCTGGATGAGCTGCCAACCACAGCTGACAAGCCCATTCTGCCCGAAGCAACAAGTTGTAATGCACCAGTAATTCACTTTTGCCTCTTTTCCTGTCAGTAGAAACGATTCCGCTGGGCTTAGTTGCTAAGCCATATGTGAAGGCCAGGAGCTGGACTTGGTCGTCAGAGGCTATCTGAGTTGTATGCCAAAGGGAGCACTTAATAGGTACTGGGAGCGTATCCTCAATCCTCTCCAAACCTTAGGGATCTACCACCCTCCCATTATCCCCATCTCAACCATTTGCCCAGCTCTCATGCACACCAAGATCCACTCTATACCATTGTAATCCTGAATCCTATTATCTGACCATCTGCTCAAAGCTTCTGGCAGAGCTGTAGAGTTGTATACCACAGAAACAGGCCTTTCATCCATTGAGTGTGTACTGACAAATCCAGAATCACAATCAGGTTTGCTATTACTGGCATATTTCATGGACTTGATTGTTTTGTGGCATCAGTACAGCACAAGACATAATAATAAAAAACTACTAATTAATGTATATCTATTACAATTGAATTTAATAAGTAGTGGAAAAAGAGAGCAAAAGAAGAAAAAAATGATGAAGTATTTTTCGTGGATTCATGGACTGTTCAAAAATCCGATGACAGAGGGGAAGAAGCTGTTCCTAAGAGTGTGTGTCTTCAGGCTCCTGTACCTCCTCGTTGATGGTAGCAGTGAGAGGAGGGCATGTCCTCCCTATGGTTCTCCCTAGAGAATCATTTCCCTCCAGATACTCGCACTCACATACACCATGGGCAATTTATGATTGGCAGCTAACCAGCTGACCACACACGAACATAGAATGCTCCAGCACTTTGCCCTTGGGCCCTATATACTGTGCCAATCTTTCAGCCTGCTCCAAGGGATTTGTCATGTGCACTGAGGTACATCTTTGGAAGATGGGAGGGAACTGGAGTAGCCTGCATAGTCAAAGGGTGAACATCCATACCCAACACAAGCAGAACCAGAGGCCCAGATCTAATTCATGTCAGTTGTAGTTGTGAGACAGTAGCTCTACTAACTGTACCACAGAAATGCTCTTTTTCTGAAGCCTCCATAATAAACTGTCACAACCTTACTGCTCAAACACTTGTTCTTCACTACAGACCACATGTACACTCCCAGGTCCTACAGCCTCCAGAACCTTTGGTTATAGAATCTCAGTTTGAATGTATGTAAAGTAACTCTGTTGAGCACACAAAATTATGTGTGGTCTTGAGGATGGTAAATACAAGCAAGCTTTTCCCTCTGTTGGGTGGGGCTGGAACTACAGGTCGTGGGTTAAGGGTGGAAGGTGAAATATTTAAAATGAGGGGCAACCTGTTCACTCAGAGGGTGAGAGTGTGCAATGAGCTGCCGGTAGAAGTGGTAGACACAGATTTGATTTCAACACTTAAGAGAAGTTTGGATAGGTACATGAACAGGAGGGGTATAGAGGAGTAGGGTCTGGGTGCATGTTGATGGGATAAGGCAGATTAATAGATTGGCATGGACTAGATGGGCTGTTTCTGTGCATTTTGTGTTCTTTCACTCTACAAAATCTAGTTTTAATTTGCATGTCCAGTGCTCAGTTAAAATTGGATATTTTTTCTTTCTGTCCCATCCCCTTTCCGGCAGAATGGAACTAGAAGCACAATATGGTAGCATAGTGAGCAGTGAATTTCCTTACCACACCAGTGATCAGAAGATCAGGGATTACTGTCTGCAAAGCATTTGTATGTTCTCCCCATAAACATGTGGGTTTTATCTGGGTGCTCCAGATTCCCCCCACGTTCCAAAGACATACGGGTTAGATTGGAATTAAGTCCACAGCTAACATGGCACAGATAAGGATTTCAGTAGAGGATTTATCTCTTTTTGTTCCTCAGGATAGAGATGTCAAATACCAGAAGGAGTAGCTTTAAAGTGAGAAGGGGAAAGTTTAAAGGGGATGTGTAGGGCAAACTTTTTGCACAGAGAGTTATCGGTGCCTGGAACAGGCTACCAGAGGCAGTAGTGTGATGATATTGGGTTTGCAGAATGTGAAGTTTTAAACCTAATCAAAGATCTTAAGCTCTATCGGATATAAATAGCCATGAGTACCTTCATTAAAGGGAGGTATTACAGTAACTGCCCAATCTTCAAAGACTAATTTACTTCCTTGTTTATTCTCCACAGTGAGTTTAGCTGCCAGTATCCACAATTTGAGTGGTGGGTCACTTCTCCCTACCAAGGAGAAGGTACTTCTAGCTAACACATTAGTTTAGACACTGTTATGTATTTACTACTTCAGTAATATTTGAATAATATAGTAAATATATTGTTTAATTGCATATTCTTTATCATTTACATAAATGCACTGAGTTATCTGTAAAAGTACATAAATGACATATGTCATCATGTTACCACATCATACGTGTGCATCTCATTTAAATTAAAAATGAAATTACAACTTGCATCTTTTAGCTCCCCTTTTTTCCTTTCAATTACTTTAAAGTTTTGCAGTTACAAAACATAACAGACACAGTTCATTCCTGACGAAGGGTCTCGGCCTGAAATGTTGACTGCTCACTTCAACGGATGCTGCCCGACCTGCTGAGTTCATCCAGCTTGTTTGTACGTGTTGATTTGACCACAGCATCTGCAGTGTACTTTGTGTAGACACAGTTCATTTATTTTTGGTGATGCACATTTAAATCCAAACAACATTCTTAAAACACATTTAAGACTCACAGAGGATTTTGATCTTAAAAAATTCCTAATCACACACCTTTTCTAAAACACAAGGGATTTCCAAAGTACAAGTACAATTCCTATAAATGAAAAAATATACCAACAATGCAGAATAACAAATGACCCGTCAGAGAAATTGAAGCCAGCAGAATGGATTCTAGTTCACCCCACGTTTTTTCCATGCTTCTTGATGTTCCTTATCCCATTGCTAATAAACCTGAACTACTCTCTACATTTATGCAGTTTCTTTATCACTTGGGTAACTTCACATGCATATGATATTTTCTTAAATACCTTTTTTACAGAAACAGTCTAAAAGCCTCTTGGGTACGCAGTTCCCAGCTGCCCACTATTAATGCTCTGAAGCTAACTTCCTTGAGTACATAAAAATCATTAAACTTAATAATAACTCAGTTATTGATATGCTAAATGTTTGTTTCCATCTGTTCTGTGAGCTTCCTTGAATTAAACAACTTAGCCAGTGGTGTCGGTTTTGAAACAAGCCAACTTAAATAATCTGATGTCTGATACTGTACCTCTTCAGCATTAAACCAGAAGCAATGACCAACACTCTATTTTCTGCAGACAATGCATCTGCTATACCCAGAACTTGTTTGCAAAGCTACTCTATAAACAGTGCTTTGTTTTAACTTCAAACTGATTACTGCTTGCCAAGTACATTTTGAGAACTGAAGACTGGCCCCCGTTCATGACCAGAAGCTAAAGTAAAGATATACAGTATTCTGCAAAAGTCTTATATAGTTTGTAAATCTGGCAGGAGCAAATGATGTTGGGAATTATAAGGGTGCAGCACCATGGGAGGGGTGTGGGACAGGTTCTATAGAAGGAGTACTGGGGCAAGGGTTGGCACGTTGTACAGACACACCCAACCTTGAAATACCAGACAAGATCATTTGATTACGAGAAATTGGTTTATTGATTATTACAGAATATCTCTCTGGTGCTTCCCACTCCCTCCCCTCTCCCTGCCTGCCTCTCACTCTCAGTCCTCATTAGAGACCCATATCAGAATCAGGTTTATCATCACCCACATATGTCATGATTTTTTTTTGTGGCAGCAGTACAGTGCCACATGAAATTACTCCAGTGTTGTGCAAAAGTCTTTGGCATCCTAGCTAAATATATATGTGCCTAAGACTTTTACGTAGTACTGTAGATGGAAGTTTAATATACTCTTTGATCTCACCAGTGGCAGTTGCTCTGATCAGAATGCTGAGCTTGGCAAACATGAGGCCCTCGAGCCCAGGAAATGAATATCTGTCACAGTGGTGGGAAATGATACTATAGTGGTATTGAAGAGACTTGTGGATTGGCTAATGAGTATGCAGGAAATGGAGGGATATGGATCATGTGCAGGCAGAAGAGATTAGTTTAATTTGACATGGTTAGAGCAAACTTGGAATATTGTGTTTAGTTCTGGTTGCCTCACTATAGGAAGCTTCAGAGAGGGTGCAGAGGAGATTTATAGGATGCTGCCTGGATTAGACAGCATGTCTTATGAGGAAAGCTTGAGCGAGCTCGGGCTTTTCTCTTTGGAGTGAAGGAAGAGAGGTAAACTGATAGAAGTGTAAAGTGATAAGGGATATAAATCGAGTGGACAGCCAGAGACTTTTTCCCAGGGCAGAAATGGCTGAGACAAGGGGGCATCATTTTAAACTGATTAAATGGAAGTATAGAGGGATATCAGAGGTAGCTTTATTGTACACAGAGAGTGGTGGGTGCCTCCATCATCAACCCTACCAACACACTGCCAGAGGCAGATACATGAGGGGCATTTAAGGAACTCTTAGATAGGCAAAGGGATGAGAGAAAATGCAGGGCTATGTAGGAGGGAAAGATTAGATTGATCTTAGAGTAGGTTAAAAAGGTAGGAACAACATCATGGACTGATGGGCTGTACTGTCCTGTTCTATGACATCATACTCAACACAGACACAATGGGTCGAAGGGCTGTTCCTGTACTGTACTATTCACTGTTCTAGATGCACGTGACTGCCATGTTTTAATTGGTGGTTTTATGAACTAGATGGTGCCCTCAGTCTAATGGAAAACAGTGTCTTCAACAGCACTAGAGATCCATGGGATGGTGGCAATCCTTGAACAACTTCAGCCAGAACCAGAATAAAATTTATTACCACTGTTTTATTTTGAAAAAGGGCTGCTTAGTTTTTCTAAATAATTTCAATTTATTTTATTGTTATTTTCGTTAGAAGTACGGGACGGTATCAGGCCCTTCCCACCCAGTGAGTTGGCACCACTCAGATACACCTATACTAATCGGTAAACCTTTGGAATTTGGGAGGAAATTGGAGCACGCCATCATGGAAAGAACATACAAACTCCTTTCAGAGAGCAGTGGGAATTGAACCCCAGTTGCTGACTCTGTAACAGCATTATGCTAACAACTTCACTATTGTGGCATCCCAAATGCATGATACTATGTGATATGGTCTTGCAGCAGCTGTACAGTGCAAAATATTAAATTATTGAAAATCACAAATTAATAGTGCAAAAGAAAGGATTAAGGAGGTAGAGTTCATGGGTTCAGAATCATTGAGTGTGTGTCTTCAGGCTCCTGTATCTCCTCCCTAACAGCAATATTGAGAATAGGGCATGTCCCAGATGGTGAGAGTCCTTTGTGATGGATGCTATGCTGTTCAACCTGCAGCATTTTGGAAGTAGCCTGATCTAATTCTGTATGCTGGTATTCTTCCTGCAGGCTTTATTCTCCCACACACACAGCATTTGTTTCTCTTTACTATTCTTGTTTTGTGGAACTGTGTCGTGCTTAAGGTTCCTCTAACTCTGAGGCTGGGCAGTTGCTACCCACTCCTTCAAGCTGATGCTCATCGCCTTAGGGCCTCTGTTACCAAAGCGCTTGAAATACCAGAGTGTGTGTTCAATTCTTCTCCTTCCCTGAGGTTAGTTCTCTGTGGAATATGTCTTTGGGAATTCTCCTACTGTTCATCCACTGAAAATGTTCACATCACGAAATGTACTGCTGGCTGACAAAAGTGAACACTCAGTGGCTATTTTATTAGGTACCTCCTATGTTCATGATCTTCTGCAGTTGTAGCCCATTCACTTCAACGTTTGATGTGTTGTGCACACGGATGTCTGGTGTTCTCTACACCACTGCTGTAACATGTGAGTTACTGCCGCCTTCCTGTCAGCTTGAACCTGTCTGGCCATTCTCCTCTGACCTCCTTCATCAACAAGATGTTTATATCCACAGAACTGCTGCTCACTGGATTTTTTTTTTTGTTTTGTACCATGAGACTGCTGTGTGTGAAAATCCTAGTCGATCAACAGTTTCTGAGATAATCAACCATCACGTCTAGCACCAGCAATCATTCCACAGTCAAGGTCACTTAGATCACATCTGGTCCCCATTCTGATGATTGGTCTGAACAACAACTGAACCTCTTGACCATGACTGCATGCTTTTATGCCTTGAGTTGCTGCCACATGATTGACTGATCAGATATTTGCATTAACGAGCAGGTGTACAGGTGTACCTAATAAAGTGGCCATTGAGTGCACATCTTGGGAAAAGCCTTTCTGTTCTGCAGAAAAGTGAGTGCTAGATTAACAAACAGACTGAGAATAGAAATAAAAAGTGCACACAAAGATTATGTTGTCAACTCAGTTATGAAACCTGGACTTTATACTCCTTGCAACAGAAAGGATTAAACAACGTCAGCATGCACAGTCTTCAAATGCAGACCTTTGATGGAAAGAGCAACATATTCTAGCATCATCAATTTTACACTCATCTCCCGCCTGCACATGTAACACTATGGGGACGCCACAGTAGAGTAGTGGGTGGTGCAATTGATATTGTGCATTTGAGCTGGTAAAAACGATGCATCCCACAATGTAGTTACAATCATATTACAAAATAAACAGAAATATTTACCTTAAAAACAGTATCCAAACACTATATATACATTTACACATCCTCATTAATAAAAGCATGGAATATCCCACTGTGTATAGTGGGAATATACTGGGAGAAGACATTGAAGTTTGCACACTCAGCACAACAGCAGAACGATAAGGCTATGTTTGTGCGTATGTGTGTGTGTGTAATGTGCGTGTGTACAGAATGCGATTACCAAGCTCTCTCCATCATGGCCACCTAATGTATTCAGCCTGCACATTGTTCACATCGCTCCAGTCTCAGCACATTCAAAGCAACACACAGAAAGAGCTGGATGAACTCAGCAGGTCAGGCAGCATCTGTGGAAGTGAATAAACGATCAACACCCTGTCCCGAAAATTCAACTGTTTATACCTTTCCATAGATGTTGCCTGACCTGCTGAGTTCCTCCAGCATTTTGTGTATGTTCTTTAAGATTTCTAGTATCTAAAGAATTCTCGTGTTTATGCTCAACACATTCATGTGTCTATCTAAGCCAATGAAATGTCTCTGCTGTAACTGTCTCCGCAGTATCCCTGGCAGTGCATTCCAGGCACCAGCCACTCTGTGTAAAAATACTTATTCTGTACTTCTCCTTTGAACTTCCCCCTCTCAATCTTAAATTAATTTCCTCTAGTACTAGACATTTCATTTCTGGCAAAATAAAGATATTGGCTACCTTATCTATGCCTCTCATAATCTTTTAAACCTCTGTCAGGTCTCTGCTCAGCTCCCAACCACCCAGGCATTCCTTCTTTACCCCACTCCCATATGGCAGAAGATACAAAGGTCTGAAAGCACATCCCACCAGGCTCAAGGACAGATTTTATACAACTATTGAATGATTCTTTTGTACAATAAGATGGACCCTTAACTTCAAAATCTAACTCGTTATGACATTATAAGCTATTGCCTACTTTCTCTGTAACTGTAATACTTTGCCCGTGGTTATTGTTTTACTTTGTACTACCTCTGTGCACTGTTGTATTGAATTGATCTTTATGAACACTATGCAAGACAAGTGTTTAACAGTACCTTGGCAGATGTGTGAAAAATAAGCCAATTTACCAATTCATCTTCAACTGATGAATTGATACTTCTCAATATTGAATAACACGTGGAAGAAACATTGAAAGTAGCAAATCAGAATCATTGGCATATGTCAAGAAATTTGTTATTATGCTCCAGCAGTACATTGCAATACATAGTAATAAAATTGTAAATTACAGTAATAAGTACAGTATATATTTGTGTGTATTTAAAATGTTAAATTAAATAAGTCATCCAAAAAGAGAGAAAAAAGAAAAAGTAGTGAGGTAGTGTTCATGGGTTCAATGTCCATTCAGAAATCAGATGGCAAAGGGAAAGAAGCTGTTCCTGAATTGTTGAGTGTGTACCTTCAGGCTCCTGTACCTCCTCCTTGATGTTAGCAATGAGAAGAGGGCATGTCCTGGGTGATGGCATCCTTAGTGATAGATGAAGTTTTTTTGTGTCATTGCTCCTTGATGAGGTCTTGGATGTTGGAGAGTCTAGTGCGCATGATGAAGCTGACTGTATTTACAATTTTCTGCTGCTTATTTTGATCTTATGCAGTAGCAACGCCTCCACCCATGTAGTAGATGGTGGTGTAGCCAGTTATGCTATCCACAGTACCTCTGTAGAAATTTGCGTGTCTTTGGTGACATACCAAATCTCCTCAAATTCCAAAGGCGCAGAATGCACTCCAAAGTGTTGGGTTTGAATGCCCATTACCTGGCATGGCCAAATTCTGAAGGACATGAATGCTGGACAGAGCCTGTGGCTTCATTCATTGTGAATGAATGAAGGTCTGGGATAATCTATCCTGACCTCATACTCAACAATTTCTTCAACTTCTCCAACTTTTTCTTCAACTTCCAACTTCTCCTATAACTTCTAATAATTTTTTCCCTACCCCTTTCCTCTTCCTCAATTCCCCACTCTTGCCTTTATGTCTTCTTCCTATCTGCCTATCAACTCCCCCTCCACCTCGCTCCCTTCTCCCATGGTCCACTCTTCTCTCCTATCAGACACCTTCTTCTCCAAGCCTTTACCTTTTCCACCCATCACCTCCCAGCTTCTTACTTCATCCCCACTCCCCAATCCATCTGTTCCATCTATCATCTTCTAGTTTATACTCCTTCCCCTTACCCCACCTTCCTATTCTGACATCTTCACCCTTCCTTTCCAGTCCTGATGAAGGGACTTGGTGTGAAACATTGACTGTTTATTCATTTCCACAAATGCTGCTTAATCTGCTGAGATCCTCCAGCATTTTGTGTGTGTTGTTCATCCTCACTAATCTACCTTTTGACAGGTATAGAACATAGAATATAGAATAGTACAGCACATTACAGGTCCTTCGGCCCACGATGTTGTGCTGACCCTCAAACCCTGCCTCCCATATAATCCCCCACCTTAAATTCCTCCATATACCTGTCTAGTAGTCTCTTAAACTTCACTAGTGTATCTGCCTCCACCACTGACTCAGGCAGTGCATTCCATGCACCAACCACTCTCTGAGTGAAAAACCTTCCTCTAATATCCCCCTTGAACTTCCCACCCCTTACCTTAAAGCCATGTCCTCTTGTACTGAGCAGTGGTGCCCTGGGGAAGAGGCGCTGACAATCCACTCTATCTATTCCTCTTAATATCTTGTACACCTCTATCATGTCTCCTCTCATCCTCCTTCTCTCCAAAGAGTAAAGCCCTAGCTCCCTTAATCTCTGATCATAATCCATACTCTCTAAACCAGGCAGCATCCTGGTAAATCTCCTCTGTACCCTTTCCAATGCTTCCACATCCTTCCTATAGTGAGGCGACCAGAACTGGACACAGTACTCCAAGTGTGGCCTAACTAGAGTTTTATAGAACTGCATCATTAATGTATACCTGTGCAGAATCACAATGGAATAGAAATGACCAGAGCACAGTTCTGCTAGAGACAAAGTGCTGTCTTCACACTGGCAACATTTGTCACCACATTATGTGATGTTTCTAAATTGGAGAAAACTGATCTGGCAGCTCAAAACTAGACATCCATTTGGCCCCATGGAATACCAACAGCAATAGAAATGTACACCAGTGCAATCTGTAACCTCTTGGCCCAAAAGATCCCTCCCACTGCTAGCACTCTCAAATTTGAGGATCAACGCTAGCTCTTAGAGAATTGCAGAACAGCATCTGGGAGGTGCACAAGATACCTCAAAATAAAGCACTAATTGGTGAAATCAAAGTTTGAAGTTCGCAGTACATTCAATATCAAAGTTGGTATAACACCATGCAACCTTGAGACTTGTCTTCTTACAGGCTGCCACAAAACAAAGAAACCCAAAAGGACCTGTTGTAGAAAGAAGACAGTCAAAGATCCAATGTGCAGAGGGCAAAAAAACACAAATTGTCCAACTAATAAAAGTAAGCAAATAGCATTCAGAGCTGAGTGAGTCCACAGACTTGAAGCCAGGCATCACAGCAGCCAGAGCAGGCCACAGCCACGGGTATATGGAGGAATTTTAGGTGGAGGGTTATATGGGGGGGCAGGGTTTGAGGGTCAGCACAACATTGTGGGCCGAATGGCCTGTACTGTGCTGTATTGTTCTTTGTTCTTCGTCCAATTCAGTGCAGAGACCAGTAAACGTTGCAGAGCAGTGAGTGGAATTGGCCCTTCCCTTGCCCGTGGTCCAAACAGCCTGACATTTTCAATCTGGTTCACCACTTAAATTGTCCAAACATCCGGTCATTCCTTGCTCTGGGGTGTGGACCCCAGTGCCGCGACTCAGCTCGAACCTGACCTTTCCAATTTAGCCCACGGCTTAAATCAACTGAATCTTTCCTCGCTCTCAGAGCCTCTCCCCTGCTCACCTCAGATCTTCACAAAACTCAGTTTCTGTGACTCTGCAGCTCATGTGCTATTATATGTTTTCTTTTTACTATTTGCACAATTTGTCCTCTTTTGCACATTAGATGTTTGCCAGTCTTTGTTGTGTGGGTATATCCAAGAATTCTATTGTGTTTCCTTGTTTTATGGATGCCTGCAAGAAGATGAATCTCAAGGTTGTATATGCTATACTATACAAATTTTTATAATAATTAGAATCAGTTTTATTATCACTGGCATGTGACGTGAAATTTGTTAACTTAGCAGCAGCAGTTCAATGCGATACATAAACTAGCAGAGAGAGAGAAAAAAATAATAAATAAAATAAAACATAATAAATAAACAAGTAAATCAATTATGTATAGTGAATAGATTTTTTAAAATGAGCAACAACAGAAATACTGTATATATTAAGAAAGTGAGGTAGTGCCCAAAGCTTCAATGTCCATTTAGGAATCGGATGGCAGAGGGGAAGAAGCTGTTCCTGAATTGCTGAGTGTGTGGCTTCAGGCTTCTGTACCTACTACCTGATGGTAACAGTGAGAAAAGGACATGCCCTGGTTGCTGGAGGTCCTTAATAATGGACGCTGCCTTTCTGAGACACCACTCTCTGAAGGCAAATGTATTTTGAAGTTTAAACTTAGAAAACAAGAGTTTATACATGCAAAACAACAGCAGTGAACAGTCGACTGAGCTAAGGAATTCAATAATAAATAGATAAGACCTTGCTTAATCTTGGGAAAGCAGCCAACATAATCAAAGACCCGTCTCACCCTGATGATTCTCTCTTCCCCCACCTGCCATCAGAAAGAAGATGCAAACGTTTGAAGACGTGCATCACAAGGCTCAAGGAAGGGTTGATACCGAAAGTTGAAGACCATAAGATGTAGCAATAGAATAAGGCCATTTAGCCCATTCTGCCATTCCATCATGGCTGAATTATTATCCCTCTCAACCCCATTCTCCTGCCTTCTCCCTGGAACCTTTGATGCTCTGTCAAATCAAGAACCGATCAAACCCTGCTCTAAATATTACCTAACGACCTGGCCTCTACAGTCATTTGCGGCAATGAAGTCCACAGATTCACTACCCTCTGGCTAAATAAATTCCTTATCATCACCATTCTAAATGGGCATCCCTCTATCCTGAGACTGAGGTCCTAGACTCCCCCACTACAGGAAGCATCCTCTCCTTACCCACTTTATTTAGGCCTTTCAATATTTATTAGATTTCAATGAGATTCCCCCGCCCTCCCCCATTCATGTCAAAGATCGAGGGTCAAAGATCCAGAGTCCAGAGGTCGAGTCCCAAAAGTTGAATCCCCTGACTAAGTGTGTCCAGAAGTTGGAGATTCAATGTCTGTTAGTATGTGACTGAGAGAATGGGCTCAATATCTGTAAGTCTGAGAGTCCAGTGCCAAGGACTAGAGGCGGCCTGTCCTGGGATAGGAGGTCTGTCTGGGTGTGTGGATGGAAAGGTGGTTTGCTTTATTGTTGTATAGTTTTTCTGTTTGTGTTATTGTACTGAACACTGTGCGCCTGCTATGTTGCTGATGGAATGCGGAGCAAAACATGAACTTTTATCCGCCATATATTATATGTCTTAAAGATCTGCTGTGATGTGTTGGCATGATATGCAACAAAAAAAAAGTTCAAATGAGACAGGGAAAGGATGGCGGGGTATAGGAACCATGGTGTACAAAGACTGTTGAAAATCTAATCGAGAAGAAAAGAAAAGCTTATGAAAGGTTCAAAAAACTAGGTGATGATAGAGATCTAGAAAATTATAAGGCTTGCAGGAAGGAACTTAAGAATGAAAGTAGGAGAGCCAGAAGGGGACATGAGAAGGCCTTCGCGAGCAGAATTAAAGAAAAGCCCAAGGCATTCTACAAGTATGTGTAGAGCAAGAGGATAAGACGTGAGAGAATAGGACCAATCAAGTGTGACAGTGGAAAAGTGTGTATGAAACTGGAGGAAACAGCGGAAGTACTTAAGGAATACTTTGCTTCAGTATTCACTCTGGAAAAGGACCTTGGCAATTGTATGGATGACTTACAGTGAACTAAAAAGCTTGATCACATAGACATAAAGAAAAAGGATGTGCTGGAGCTTTTGGAAAGTATCAAGTTGGATAAGTCACTGGGACCAGATAAGATATACCCCAGGAATCTATGGGAGGAAAGTGAGGAGATTGCTGAGCCTCTGGCAATGATCTTTGCATCATCGATGGATCAGGAGAGGTTCTGGAGGACTGGAGGTTTGCGGATGTTGTTCCCTTATTCAAGAAAGGGAGTAGGGATAGCCCAGGAAATTATAGGCCAGTGAGTCTTACTTCAGTGGTTGGTAAGTTGATGGAGAAGATCCTGAGAGGCAAGATTTATGAACATTTGGAGAGGCATAATATGATTAGGAATAGTCAACATGGCTTTTCCAAAGGCAAGTTGTCCCTTATGAGCCTAACTGAATTTTTTTGAGGATGTGATTAAACACATTGATGAAGGTAGAGCAGTAGATGTGGTGTATATGGATTTCAGCAAGGCATTTGATAAGGTACCCGATGCAAGACTTATTGAGAAAGTAAGGAAGCATGGCATCCAAGGGGGCATTGCTTTGTGGATGCGGAATTGGCTTGCCCACAGAAGGCAAAGAGTGTAGATGTAGATGGGTCATATTCTGGATGGAGGTTGATGATCAATGGTGTGCCTCAGGGATCTGCTCTGGGACCCTTACTCTTCGTGATTTTTATAAATGACCTGGATGGGGAAGTGGAGGAATGGGTTAGTAAATTTGCTGACGACCAAAGGTTGGGGGTGTTGTGGATAGTGTGGAGGGCTGTCAGAAGTTACAGCGGGACATTAATAGGAAGCAAAACTGGGCTGAGAAGTGGCAGATGGTGTTCAACCCAGATAAGTGTGAGGTGGTTCATTTTGGTAGGTCAAATATGATGGCAGAATATAGTATTAATGGTAAGACTCTTGGCAGTGTGGAGGATCAGAGGGATCTTGGGGTCTGAGTCCATAGGACACTCAAAGCTGCTGCGCAGGTAGACTGTGTAGCTAGGAAGTTATACGGTGTATTGGCCTTCATCAACCGTGGGATTAAGTTCAAGAGCCAAGAAGTAATGTTACAGCTGTATAGGACCCTGGTCAGACCCCACTTGGAGAACTATGCTCAGTTCTGGTCACCTCACTACAGGAAGGATGTGGAAACTATAGGAAGGGTGCAGAGGAGATTTACGAGGATGCTGCCTGGATTGGGGAGCATGCCTTATGAGAATAGGCTCAGCCTTTTCTCCTTGGAGCAACAGAGGATGGGAGGTGACCTGATAGAGGTGTATGAGATAATGAGAGGCATTGATCGTGTGGATAGTCAGAGGCTTTTTCTCAGTGCTGAAATGGTTAACACGAGAGGGCACAGTTTTAAGGTGCTTGGAAGTAGGTACAGAGGAGATTTCGGTGGTAAGTTTTTTACACAGAGAGTTGTGAGTGCATGGAATAGGCTGCCAGCGATGGTGGTGGAGTCGGATACTATAAGGTCTTTTAAGAGACTCCTGGATAGGTACATGGAGCTTAGAAAAATAGAGGGCTATGGGTAACCCTAGGTAGTTTCTAAAGTAAATACATGTTCGGAACAGCATTTTGGGATGAAGGGCCTGTATTGTGCTGTAGGTTTTTTATGTTTCTATATTTCTATGTTCCAAAGTTCAAAGTTTACAGTAAATTTTTGATCAATGTTTGAATGGTTGGTGCAGCGCTATTACAACTCAAAGTGCCAGAGCACATGGTTCAATCCCGGTTCCAGAAATCTGAGGCACAAAGAGATTGGGGAGTCCTTGTGCAGAAGTCCCTAAAGTTTAATTTGCAGGTTGAATCTGTGGTGAGGAAGGTAAATGCAATGTTAGCATTCATTTCGAGAGGACTATAATATAAAAGCAAGGATGTAATGTTGAGACATTAAAAAGCACTGGAAAGTCCTCACATAGAGTATTGTGAGCAGTTTTAGGCCTCTTATCTTAGAAAGGATGTGCTGAAACTGGAGATTCTTCAAAGAAAATTCACGAAAATGATTCCAGGTTTGAACGATTTGTCATACAAAGACCATTTGAAGGCTCTGTACCAGTATTCACTTGAATTCAGAAGAATGAAGGGTGACCTCATTAAATCTATCAAATGGTGAAGAGCCTTGATATAGTGGCTGTGGAGAGGATGTTTCCTATGGCATCTGAGACCAGAGGACACTGCCTCAGAATAATGGGGAGGAATTTCTTTCACCAGAGAGTAGTGAATTTGTGGAATTTATTGCCATAGGCAGCTGTGGAGGCCGTCTTTATGTATATTTAAGGCAGAGGCTGGTAGATTCATGGTTGGTCAGGGCATGAAATACGAGGGGAAGGCTGGAGGTTAGGGATGAGAGGAAAAATGGATCAGCATGATGAAATAGCGGAGCAGACTCAGTGGGCTAAATGACTTGATTCTGCTCCTTTATTTTATAGTCGTATGGTCCTATGTAAGGAGTTTGTACGTCCTCCCCGTGGAATGCATGTGTTTTCTCTGGATGTTCCAGTTTCCTCCTGAAGTCCAAGACATGCCGGTTAGTAGGTTAATTGATCATTGTAAATTGTTCTGTGACTAGGCAAGCATTAAATTGGGTGTTGCAGGGCAGTGTGGCCCGAAGTGCTGGAATACCCTATTCTGCGCTGTTTCGATAAATAAATAAATACCACCCTGAGATTCATTTTCTTGTAGGCATTTACAATGGAAGAAATAGTTACAATAGGATCAATAAAAACAACAACAATTCAACAATTAAAAAGAATAAGGGATTATTGTATATAAGAAAATAAAGTGAGAGGTTAATGTAAAGGTATGAAATAAATGCACATAAATACATCAATGCCAGTGCATGTTTACAATGTAAACAGTATTATAAAAAGTGGTAGAAAATGTTGATAGTGCAATGCAGTGTCTGGGGTAAGAAATAGAGGGAGGTGGTTGGCTAACTGGAATGGTTGATTAGACTTGCAGACTGCCCTCTGCAATCCTTAGGCTGTGTTGGTTGTAAATGCAATCGATATATTTTACTGTGTTTTACTATACTTGTGATAAATAAATGAATCTGTATCTGAAAACAAAATTTTACAAGCTATGATGGTACATATGTCCCATCCCCATACCATTGACAGAGTCCAACATATAAGCGCTCAAGTCTGAACCAGTTACAACCCCGTTCAGTTACGTGGACCAAGTGAATAATCTTTCTTGGCTTCCCACTAGATCCCCAATATCACAGCAGACAGTTTTCAGTCCATTCATCTGATTCACCCTCACTTGAAGTGAAAGATGAAAGCTTTTGAGAGAATGGAGAGGATTTTCACCAAGCAGCTGTCTGGATTAGAGAGCAGGTCATATGAGGATAGATTGAGTGAGCTGGGGCTTTTCTCTTTGGAGCAGGTCTGTAAGGATAGATTGAGTGAGCTACAGTTATTCTCTTTGGAGGGAAGGAGGAAGAAAGGTGCCTGACAGAGGTGTACAAGGCGCTAACAGGCATAGAGTGAATGGATAGCCAGGGAGCTTGTTTTCCAGCATGGAAATGACTAATACGAGGGAACATAATTCTGAGGGGATCAGAGGACAGTTTAGGAAGTGTAGTTCTTTACACAGAGAGTGGAGGCTGCATGGAATGTACTGCCAGGAATGTCGGTAGAGGCAGATATATTATAGGCATTTAAGAAACTCTTAGAAAGGCATATGGATGAAAGAAAATGCAAGCTTATCAAGCAGGAAAGGCTTCAGGGCAGATACAGTGCTGAAATGTTCTATTTTCATAGGTGAGAAAAGGAGGAGGTCCTGAAAAGGGAATTTAGGGAGTCAGGTAGAAAGCTGAAAAGCAGGACCTCCAGGGTAGTAATCTCTGGATTGCTGCCTGTGCCGCTTGTCACTGAGGATAGGAATAGAATGACTGGGATCTACTATTCTGCACTGGGTGTTGTATAATGAACTGGATTTGCTTAGGGAGCTTAAGGTAAAGGAAACTATAGGAGGTGCGATCATAATATGATACACTTCATGCTGTAATTTTAGAGGGAGAAGCTAATGTCAGATGTATCAGAATTACAGTGGAGTAAAGGGAACACCTTCTTTTAACTTTACATATCAATGGATGATAGAATTGATGGCTTTGTGGCTAAGTCTATGGCCGATACAAATATGGATGGAGGGGCAGGTAATGTTGAGGAAGCAGAGAGGCTGCCGAAGAACTTACACATATTAGTAAATGACCCAAAAAAGTGTCAGGAAGTGTATGGTCATGCACCTTGGTAGAAGAAACAAAAGCAGAGGCTATTTTCTAAATGTGCAGGAAATTCAAAAATATAGGTGCAAAGGGACTTGGAAGTCCCCATTCAGGTGCAGGAATTTAAAGAGATTTGGCATCTCAACAAATACACTCAAAAACGTCTATAGATGTAAATGGAGAGTGTTCTGACAGGCTGCATCACTGTCTGGTATGGGGGGGTGGTGGGGGGGTAGCTACTGCAGAGGACCGAATGAAGCTGCAGAGAGTTGTAAATTTAATCGGCTCCATCTTGGGTACTAGCCTTTAGGGAGCGGTATCTCAGAAAGGCAGTGTCCATTATTAAGGACCTCCAGCACCCAGGGCATGTCCTTTTCTCACTGTTACCATCAGGTAGGAGATACAGAAGCCTAAAGGCACACACTCAGTGATTCAGGAACAGCTTCTTCCCCTCTGTCATTTGTGGCTAAATGGACATTGAACCCGTGAACACTACCTCACATTTTTAATACGTATATATTATTTCTGTTTTTTGCACGATTTTTAATCTATTCTATATGCGTACACTGTAATTGATTTGTTTGTTTGTTTATTTATTTATTTATTTTTCTTCTTCTTCTTCTTCTTCTTCTTCTTCTTCTTCTTCTTCTTCTTCTTCTTCTTCATTATGTATTGCATTGAACTGCTGCTGCTAAGTTAACAAATTTCATGACACATTCTGATTCTGATTCTGATTCCCTAACTGTTATTGCAAGCTGAGCTGTAGGTGGAAAAGTGTTAGTATTCATTTTGAGAGGACTAGAGCGTAAAAGAAACATGAGACCTCAGTTGGAGTAGTTAAGAGAAGGTACACAGGAACAGTAGGGTTATCATATATGGAGCATTTAATGGCTCTGGACCTGTACTGTCTGGAGTTTAGAAGAATGAACAGGGATCTCGTTGAAACCTATTAAATGCTGAAAGGCCCAGTTAAGTGGATTTGAAGAGGATATTTTCTATATTAAGGGAGTCTAGGACCAGAGAGCACAGACCAAGAATAGACGAATTTCCATTTAGAACAGAGATGAGGAGGAACTTCTTTAGCCAGAGGGTGGCGAATCTGTGGAATTAATTGCTACAGACAGCTGTGGAGGCCAAGTCATTGGGTATATTGGAGCTTGATAGGTCCTTGATTAGTCAGGGTGTGAAAGGTTATGGGGAGAAAGCAGGAGAATGGGGTTGGGAGGGAAAATGGATCAGCCATGACGAAATGGGGGAGCAGGCTTGATGGGCAAAATGCCCTAATTCTACTTCTATCTCTTATGGTCTTGAGTCCTATGATACTCAACAGGAGAGAGAATGAGAGTGAATATTTTATTTCAATTGCTTATGAAATTACTGTGACTTCAGGCCATGTATCTTGTTACATGGAGAAAGATTTAATACAGAAAATGACACTGGTTGTAAGAATTACTCATTATCATCAATCACTTTATCTACTCTGGAAACAACTATATCTGTCGTTGCCCTATTCTACCTACCCTTGTTATCTTCGTTCATAAAACCTCTGTATTCTTTAATTTTCTTTCTAAAAAGTTGTCTAGTTTCCCCGAATAAGTTCTTCTTTATTGGTGTAATACTTTACAGTCTGTAAGGAGTTTGTACATTCTCCCCATGACTGCTTGGGTTTTCTGTGGGTGCTCCAGTTTCCTCCCACATTATAAAGACATTTGTTTTGGTCACATGGATTCTATTGGGTGTCGTGGACTCGTGGACCCAGAAAGACTTGTTTCTGTGATGTATCAGTGGCTTAAAAATTAAATGAAATGTACAAGCTCCTTAGAAACAGAGGCAGAAATGAGCCCAAGTTGTTGGTGCTGCTATAGCATTACACTAACAGTTACATTACCATGCCACCCAATGGGTGGACAAACATACAAAATTGCAAATCCAGAAGATGAGCAGGGGGAGCTCATTTTGCCTCTCAAGCCTGCTCCTGTATTTGACTGTGATGCTGACACCTTGACTTTGTATTTCCTCGTCGCTTTTTCTCTTTGCTTATCCAGAATCTGCCTACCTCTGCCTTAAAAATATTAAATGACACTGCATTCACTGCCTTTTCTAAATATACACAGCTTTCTTAAGGGGACAAAAACTCACCTGCCTCAGTCTCAGTTTCAGTACCCTCTAGTTCTAGCTTGCACAGGAGGAAGCATTCTCTCCAACCTTCCTATCAAAACCTGGTGTTATCATTTCAGTGGATCTGTCCTGCCACATAGGTCCATTATGAAGAAAGCACAACAGCACCTCTACTTTCTTACAAATTTGTGGAGATGTGCCATGTCATCGAAAACTTTGACAAACTTCTATAGATGTGTGGTGGAGAGTATATTGACTGTCTGCATCATGGCCTGGAATGGGAACACCCATGCTCTTGAATGCAAAAGACTGCAAAATGTAGTGGAAACAGCCCAGTCCATCATGGGTAAAACCCTCCCAACCACTCAGCGCCTCTACATGAAGTGCTGTTGCAGGATCCCTCGCCACACAGGCCATCTTCTCTTCATGCTGCTGCCATCATCAAAGAGGTACAAGAGCCTTAGTTCCCACATCACCAGGTTTGGGAATAGTCATTACCCTCAACCATCAGGCTCTTGAACCAACGTGGATGACTTTTCTCGACTGCATTTACCCCATCACTGAACTGTTCTCACAAGCTATGGACTCATTTTCAAGGATTCTTCATCTCATCTTCTCGAGATTTATTGCCTAATCTTTTTTTTTGTCTTTTTGTATTTGTACAGTTTGTTGTCTTTTGCATATTTGTCGCTTGTTCATTCTGTTGGATGCAGTCTTTCATTGATTTGATTGTATTTCTTAAATTTTCTGAGAATGCCCACTAGAAAATGTATCTTGGGATTGTATATGGTAACATGCATGTACTTTGAATAATAAATTTACATTGAACTTTTACACCTACAAGGTCTTATACGTTTCGGTCAGATTCAGGTTCCGATTCTGATGTACATCGAAACAAACAGTGAAATGCATTGTTTGCGTTAACAACCAACACCTCCTAAGGATATGGTGGGGACAGTTCACAAGTGTTACCACGCATTCTGGCACCAAAATAACATGTCCACCAAGCTTGGCAGAACAATACAGAACACAACAAGCAACAAAATAACAACAGCTATACAAGCTCTGTTTCTCCATTCCACACACATGCACTGCCCTCCAACCCCAGAACGGGCTGGATTTGCAGACACTTAACCTTGACTTTCCCAGGAGACTCAAACAGACTCACAACTTCAGTGGACTTCTCTTCTGATCGACCTTTGGGCTTCAGTCTTTGGTATCGACCCCAGGGCTCGCCAAATACGACAAATTTGGACCTTGGATGAAGACACCTGACATGAGTCCTCCAACTTTGGTCTCACTGATTCACGTATCTCAGGCCCTGGAGTGACATTTTGTAGCTTCAAAGCATTAAACTGATTCAAATGAAGTCACAGAAATCCATAATGCAGGTCTAACTTCAAATTTACTTTAAGCGAAGCGTGCACTTATCACATGGTAGTGTGATGACTTATGCAATTCCCATATTTATACATATAACTTCTAATGAATTATTAAAATGAACAAGAATGCTGAATCAAACAATATATATAAAAGATTACTGAAATATTACTTAAGTATTAAATACACAACACCTCGTGCATTCTGCCTGCACAGAACTCCGATCCCACAATCGGTCTTCAATCATTCATCAATTCTCACTCTCCTATGCTCAGCCAGACTCAACCCCAGCTTCTCCAACCCCACCTTTCCAGAAATTAATCCAGGAACATTTCTTGGAACTGAATCTGGTGCTTAGCAGCTTCCTGGCTTAGATAGCCTGTACTGTGATGGGAGGAAAGCTGAGTGAAGATCTGACTATGGGAGGCATAGATAAGGTAGATAGACAATATATTTTTCCAAAGGTTGAAACATCTAACACCAGAGGACAAGCATTTAAGGTTAGAGGAAGTAATTTCGAAGGAGCTGTGAAGGGCAAATTTTTTGCATGGGGAGTGGCAGGTGCCTGGAATGCACTGCTGGGGTGGTGGTGAAGGTTCAGTAGGGACATTTAAGAGACTTTTAAATAGGCACATGAGGGTCTATTATATGGGCACCTATAGACATAAGAGATTTAATAGCCATTTGGTGACTAACCTAAGTGATTTCCCTCAACATTATGGGGTAAAGGGCCTGTTCTTGTCCTGAACTGTTCTGTGTGCTCCATTCTAAGGAGACTAATATTTAGTAGATCTCAAGATAGGGTCTCGCAAGGTCTGCCCCATAATTGAGTTCAATCCAGTTCATTGAAGATAACTGCATTAATCTGTCCTGGCACCTATCCCTACGGCACTTGTTAACTGCATTAATCTGTGGTCCAAGCACCGATCCCTATAGCACTCTACTCATAACATCTTTCTGACCAAAAAAAACTTACTTATTCTTTTTTCTGTTTCCTGTTAGTAAGCCAATCTTCTTCCAATATATTACCTCCTATGCCATGAATTTTTATTTATGTAATAATCTTTGATGCACTATCTTATCAAATGCCTTCAGGAAATCAAAGTACTGTAATCCACTGTTGCTTTGTTATCTTCAATTAACTCCAATACATTTGTCAAATTTGATTTTGCTTTCACAGAACCATGTTGACTTTGCCTATTTGTCTTGATTTATTCTTAGTGTTTTGCTTTATTATACTGAATAACAGCTTCTAATATTTTCTCTGTGACACATGTTAACTTGCCAATGCTTTCCTTCCTCCTATATCCCTTGTTTTTTGAATAAAAGAGTTTCAAGTCTAATTGAATCACCCTCTTATCTAGGGAGATTTGGAAAATTGAAAATCAACTCTTCAGTGACCTTAATAACTGGTTCTTTTAGGTTGTAAGGTTGAAGTCCATCAGGACCTGACTAATTTGCTAAGTTTCACTTCTAAGGTGAATATAATTTTCTTGTTCCTTCATTCTTTCTGATTCCCCATATGCGGCTATTTCTGGAATATTCCTTCCAAGCTCCACTATGTGGTATCAGCAAACACAAAGTTCAGAAGACTTATCTACGGCTTCCGGTTCTCTGTTTAAAAACAAAAGCACTAGACTAATGATCGAGAGCAGAATTAACAAAAAGCACCTTCACTCATAACCTTGTAAGCATCCATTGCACACATTATTTCCTTAATCTAACATCAATATATGCATCAAAACATAAATATCTGAATCAATCCCTTAAATAGGGTTGAGTAAGCAGCAGCATCTGTAAGTGTCTTTTCTGGATCTGTAGCTATCAAGATCAGAAACAGGATCAGAAACAGAATCAAGATCAGAATCAGAATCAGAATCAGAATCAAAATCAGAATCAGAATCAAAATCAGAATCAGAATCAAGATCAGAATCAGGATCAGAATCAGAATCAAGATCAGAATCAGGATCAGGATTATAATCAGAATCAGAATTAAAATCAAAACCAAAATCTGAATCTGAACCAGGTTTAATATCACTGACATGTGCTGTGAAATTTGTTGATTTGCAGCAACAGTACAGTGCAGTACATTCAAGGGGTGATTGACAAGTTCGTGGCCTGAGGTAGAAACAGTCAATTTTAGAAAACCTAGCACATTTATTTTTCAACCCAGTCCCCTCCTGCATTTACACACTTAGTCCCGTGGTCGTGGAGCATACGGATCTTGGACCTCCAGAAAGTGAAAATAGCAGGGGTGATTGACAAGTTTGTGGTCTAAGGTAGAAGGAGATAAGTTATTAACTTTAAACTTTCTGCATTATCACTCAAAGAGTTGAACAGCATGTCCATGTAACGAGAGCTGTATAACTCATCTCCTTCTACCTCAGGCTACAAACTTATCAATCACCCATCAGTGGACACTTTCTGGAGGTCCAAGATCCATATGCTCCACGACCACTGGACTAAGTGTGTAAATGTAGGAGGGGACTATGTTGAAAAATAAATGTGCTTGGTTTTCTAAAATTGACTCCCTTTACCTTAGGTCACAAACTTATCAATCACCCCTCGTAGTAATAAAAACTATAAGTTACAATAAGAATATAAAATAAGTAGATGCTGCAAAAAGAGAGCAAATAGTAAGAGGAAGAAGCTGTTCTTAGAACATTGACTGTGTGTCTTCAGGCTCCTGTATCTCATCCTTGATGGTAGCAATGCGAAGGGGGTGTGCTGGGTGATGATAGATGTCACCTTTTTTGAGGCATTGCTCTTTGAATATGTCCTCAATGGTGGGGAGACTGCTGCCCATGATGGAGATGGCTGAGTCAGCAACCCTCTTACAGTTTTTCTGATCCTGAGCATTGGCCCCTCCATACCAGACAATGATGCAACCAGTCAAAATGTTCGCCACCATATATCTGTAGAAATTTGCTGGTGTCTTTGATAACATACCAAATCTCCTTAAACTCCAAATGAAATATAGCCACTGGCATGTATTTGTCTTCATTCTCGAAAACTGTTGGCAGAATTTGTTCTGTTTAATATCCATACATATGTAAGCAATAGAAAGCAAAGAGATTAGAAAGTTCTTCCTCTCCAACCAGCCCATGATAATTTCTGACATGGAAACTTGAATTCAACAAGTCATAAAATTATTCTTTTGTGACTAACATGTGTGGTGGTATTTATTCTGAATTGTCTTGCATATTTAGAATATAAAATCTGTATTTCAGTTCATGAGGAGTATTACTTTTGTACATGCACAATTATTAGCACTTGAAGGCAGAGAAGTCATCCAATGCCTCTGGAAAAAAAGCACATTCATGTCACATTTTCTATAATCCTTTCATGCAAGCAAGCTATTGTGGTCTAAATTCTGTTGATATGATTCCTATAGCATCTGCATTCATAAGTCTGAAGTAAACCTGTGAATTTAGTCAAATTCAATGTGACAGGCAATGTCTGCGAGCTTTAGAGTAGATAGCTGGAAAATGATCATAATTATTTGCTTATGTAATGTGTGTCTTTAGTAGATCTGTCATTCTGAAAGACTCAGGGAGCTGAAGTGACGTCCATCAACCTTAGCAAGAATGATCTCCTTTCATGTATCAGAATTATTTCCATTCAGTGGTCTTCTGTCCCATAACAATGCAGAAAAATTAATGTGACTGAAAATAAATCAGTATTTGATCTGATTCTTGACCAAATAGCGGGCTCAAGGGATATGGGGAGAGGGCAGGAACGGGGTACTGATTTTGTATGATCAACCATGATCACAGTGAATGGCGGTGCTGGCTAGAAGGGCCGAATGGCCTACACCTGTATCTATTGTCAAATAACCAGATGAAAGCTAACTGTAAGAGTGCAAGTAAGAGTCACGAGTTTGGAACACACTAACAGTAACTTCCATTGTTTTATATGAGTGTAATCAGATTCAGATCTATTTATCACTAGTACATTGAAACATACAGCGAAATGTATGTTGGTCCATGGCCTCTTGTGCCAAAATGAGGTCACCCACTGGGATTAGGAACAAAACCTTATACCTTGTCTAAGTAGCCTCCAACCTGATGGCATGAATATCGATTTTGCCATCCAGTAAATAAAAATTCCCTCTCCCTAGCCTTTTCTTCTATTCCCCATTCTGACCTTTTACCTCTTCTCCCCTCTCTAGCACTTCCCCCAGGTCCCCCTCCTCTTTCCCACTCTCCTCTCCTTCTTCTCTGGCCTTTTACCACCTACCTTCACCTGTCACCTTTGAGCTATCCTCCTGCACATGTGTTACGTGCAGTAGATGTGATGTATATGAATTTCAGCAAGGCATTTGATAAGGTACCCCATGCATGGCTTATTGAGAAAGCAATGAGGCATGGGATCCAAGGGGACATTGCCTTGTGGATCCACAACTGGCTTGCCCACAGAAGGCAAAGAATGGTGGCAGATGGCATATTCTGCATGGAGGTTGGTCATCAGTGGAGTGCCTCAGGGATCTGTTCTGAGACCCTTACTCTTCGTGATTTTTATAAATGACCTGGATGAGGAAATGGAGGGATGGGTTAGTAAGTTTGCTGATGACACAAGGGTTGGGGATGTTGTGGATAGCGCTCCACAATATACAATATTCAGCGGGATATATTGTATACAATATACAATATACAGTAATGTACAGCGGGATATTGACAGGATGCAAAACTGGGCTGAGAAGTGGCAGATGGAGTTCAACCCAGTTAAGTGTGAAGTGGTTCATTTTGGTAGGTCAAATATGATGGCAGAATATAGTATTAATGGTATGACTCTTGGCAGTGTGGAGGGTCAGTGGGATCTTGGGGTCCGAGTCCATAGGACGCTCAAAGCAGCTGCGCAGGTCGACTCTGTGGTTAAGAAAGCATATGGTGTATTGGCCTTCATCAATTGTGGAATTGAATTTAGGAACCAAGAGGTAATGTTGCAGTTATATAAGACTCTGGTCAGACCCCACTTGGAGTACTGTGCTCAGTTCTGGTCGCCTCACTACAGGAAGGGTGTAGAAGCCATAGAAAGGGTGCAGAGGAGATTTACAAGGCTGTTGCCTGGATTGGGGAGAATGTCTTATGATAATAGGTTGCGTGAACTCGGCCTTTTCTCCTTGGAGCAACAGAGGATGAGAGGTGACCTGATGGAGGTGTACAGGATAATGAGAGGCATTGATCGTGTGGATAGTCAGAGGCTTTTTCCCAGGGCTGAAATGGTTGCCACAAGAGGACACAGGTTTTTTTTTAACTGCTTGGAGAAAAGAGGCTAGACCACACATGCGCGTGGCATAGTGTGCCAAAGGTTTAAAAAAAAGACCCCCACATACAGCAGCCTTCATCGTAGCGGCCAACGTCGGAGTGGACTGAGTCAGAGTGGCACGGCTTTGGCTCAACAGGCTTTGGCGTGAACGGGAGAGGCGAGGGTAGGTTCCAGTAGTTTTGCTTTGTTTAGAGTAGAGAGAATGCCAGGCAGGATGTTGGAATGCTCCTCCTGCAGGATGTGGGAAGTCAGGGAGACCGGAGGTCTCCCTGACAATGACATCTGCCAGAAGTGCATCCAGCTACTGTTCCTAACAAGCCGTGTTAGGGAACTGGAGCTGGAGCTTGTTGACCCCTGGATCATTCAGGAGAATAAGGAGTTTATAGATAGTAGTTTCAGGGAGGTAGTTATGCCAAAGGAGCAGCACACAGGTAATTGGGTTACTGTCAAGTGAGGGAAGGGGAAAGGGCAGGCAGAGCAGGGTTCCCCTGTGGCCATTCCCCTCAACAACAGGTATACTGATTTGGATACTGTTGAGGGAGATGTCTTACCTGGGACAACTGTGGCAGTCGGGTCTCTGGCACTGAGTCTGGTTCTGCAGTGCAGAAGGGAGTGTGGAAGAAGAGGAGAGCGGTAGTGATAGGGGACTCCATAGTTAGAGGTACAGATAGGAGGTTCTTTGGTCATGACAGAGGCTCCCGGGTGCCAGGGTCAGGGATGTCTCTGATCATGTGCACAATATTCTGAAATGGGAGGGTGAGCAGCCAGATGTCATGGTACACATTGGTACCAATGACATAGGAAGAAAGAGTGAAGAAATCCTGAGGAATGAGTATAGAGAGCTTGGTAGGAAGTTATAAAACAGGACCTCGAGGGTGGTAATCTCCGGATTGCTACCTGTGCCACGTGCCAGTGAGGGTAAGAGTAGGATGCTCTGGAGGATGAACACGTGGCTGAGGATCTGGTGTAGGGGGCAGGGTTTCAGATTTCAGGATCATTGGGACCTCTTCTGGGGCAGGTGGGACCTGTACAAGAGAGATGGGTTACACCTGAACTACAAGGGGACCAATATCCTTGCAGGGAGGTTTGTTAGTGCTATTGGGGTGGGGCTGGGGTTAAACTAGATTTGCTGAGGGATGGGAACCAGAGCGCCAGAGCAGATAGTGGAGCAGCGGTAAAAATAAATGATGTTAACAGTTCATGCAAAGTCACAAGTAGAAAGGTTGTGTGTGGTGGTAATAATCTTCTGAGGTGTGTCTATTTCAATGCGAGGAGTATTGTGGGGAAGGCTGACGAGCTGAGGGCATGGATTGACACATGGAATGATGACATTGTTGCCATTAGTGAAACTTGGCTACAGGAGGGGCAGGACTGGCAGCTGAATGTTCCAGGGTTCTGATGTTTCAGACGTGATAGAGGCAGAGGGATGAAGTGGGGGGGGGGGGGTGCGGTGGCATTGCCAGTCAGGGAAAATGTTACAGCAGTGCTCAGGCAGGACAGATTAGAGAGCTTGTCTACCGAGGCCACATGAGTGGAGCTGAGAAACAGGAAAGGTATGACCACGTTAATGGGGTTGTATTATAGACACCCAATAGTCAGTGAGAATTGGAGGAGCAAATTTGCAGAGAGATAGCAGACAAGTGCAGGAAACATAAAGTTGTGATAGTAGGGGATTTTAATTTTCCACATATTGGTTGGGACTCCAATACTGTTAAAGGTCTAGGTGGGTTAGAGTTTGTAAAATGTGTTCAGGAAAGTTTTCTAAATCAATATATAGAGGTACCGACTAGAGAGGATGCAATATTAGATCTCCTATTAGGAAACGAGTTGGGACAAGATATGGAAGTGTGTGTAGGGGAACACTTTTAGTTCCAGTAATCATAATGTTATTAGTTTCGACTTGATCATGGGTAAAGGTAGATCTGGTCCTCGGGTTGAGGTTCTAAACTGGAAAAAGGCCAAATTTGAAGAAATGAGAAAAGATCTAAAAAGCGTGGATTGGGACAGGTTGTTCTCTGACAAGGATGTGATTGGTAAGTGGGAGGCCTTCAAAGGAGAAATTTTGAGAGTGCAGAGTTTGTATGTTCCTTTCAGGATTAAAGGTAAAGTGAATAAGAATAAGGAACCTTGGTTCTCCAGAGATACTGGAACTCTGATAAAGAAGAAGAGAGAGATGTATGACATGTATAGGATACAGGGAGCAAATAAGGTGCTTGAGGAGTATAAAAAGTGCAAAAAACTACTGAAGAAAGAAATCAGGAGGGCTAAAAGAAGACATGAGGTAGTTTTGGCAGTCAAGGTGAGGGATAATCCAGAGAGCTTATACAGGTATATTAAGAGCAAAAGGATAGTAAGGGATAAAATTGGTCCTCTTGAAGATCAGAGTGGTCGGCTATGTATGGAGCCAAAAGAAATGGGGGAGATCGTACTCTGTATTTACTAAGGAAACTGGCATGGAGTCAATGGAAATAAGGCAAACAAGTAGTTAGGTCATGGAACTTATACAGATTGAAGAGGAGTAGGTGCTTACTATCTTGAGGCAAATCAGAGTAGATAAATCCCCAGAACCTGATAGGGTATTCCCTCAGACCTTGAAGGAGACTAGTGTTGGAATTGCAGGAGCTCTAGCAGATATATTTAAAATGTTGGTATCTACAGGTGAGGTGCCGGAGGATTGGAGGATAGCTCATGTAGTTCCGTTGTTTAAAAAAGGCTCTAAAAGTAATCAGGGAAATGATAGACTGGTAAGTTTAACATCAGTAGTAGGTAAATTATTGCAAGGAGTACTAAGAGATAGGATCTACAAGTACTTAGATAGACAAGGACTTATTAGGGAGAGTCAACACGGTTTTGTGCATGGTAGGTCATGTTTAACAGATCTATTAAAGTTTTTCAAGGAGATTACTAGGAAAGTGGATGAAGGGATGGCAGTGGATGTTGTCTACATGGACTTCAGTAAGGCCTTTGACAGGGTCCCGCATGGGAGGTTAGTTAGGAAGATTCTGTCGCTAGGTATACATGGTGAGGTAGTAAATTGGATTAGACATTGGCTCAATGGAAGAAGTAGTAGTGGAGGAGTGCTTCTCTGAGTGGAGGCTTGTGACTAGTGGTGTGCCACAGGGATCAATGCTGGGTCCATTGTTATTTGTCATCTACATCAATGATCTGGATAATAATGTGGTAAATTGGATCAGCAAATTTGCTGATGATACAAAGATTGGAGGTGTAGTGGACAGTGAGGAAGGTTTTCAAAGCTTGCAGAGGGATTTGGACCAGCTGGAAAAATGGGCTGAAAAATAGCAGATGGAGTTTAATACAGACAAGTGTGAGGTATTGCACTTTAGAAGGAAAAACCAACGTAGAACATGCAAGGTAAATGGTAGGGCACTGAGGAGTGCAGTAGAACAGAGGGATCTGGGAATACAGAAACAAAATTCCCTAAGAGTGGTGTCACAGGTAGATAGGGTAGTAAAGAGAGCTTTTGGTACATTGCCCTTTATAAATCAAAGCATTGAGTATAAAAGTTGGAATGATTTATGGTGAGGTTGTATAAGACATTGGTGAGGCCAAACTTGGAGTATTGTGTGCAGTTTTGGTCACCGAATTACAGGGAGGATATTAATAAGGTTGAAAGAGTGCAGAGAACGTTTACAGGGATGTTGCCTGGACTTGAGGAACTGAGTTACAGAGAAAGGTTGAATAGGTTAGGACTTTATTCCCTGGAGCATAGAAGAATGAAGGGAGATTTGATAGAGGTGTATACAATTATGATGGGTATAGATAGAATGAATGCAAGCAGGCTTTTTCCACTGAGGCTAGGAGAGAAAAAAACCAGGGGACATGGGTTAAGGGTGAAGGGGGAAAGTTTAAAGGGAACATGGGGGGGGGCTTCTTCACACAGAGAGTAGTGGGAGTGTGGAATGAGTGGTAAATGCGGGCCCACTTCTAGCATTTAAGAAAAGCTTGGACAGGTACATGGATGAAAGGTGTATGGAGGGATATGGTCCAGGTGCAGGTCAGTGGGACTAAGCAGAAAAATGGTTTGGCACAGCCACGAAGGGCCAAAAGGCCTGTTTCTGTGCTGTGATGTTCTATGGTTCTATGGTTTAAGGTGCTGGGAAATAGGTACAGAAGAGATGTCAGGGGTAAGTTTTTTACTCAGAGAGTGGTGAGTGCGTGGAATGGGCTGCCGGCAATGGTGGTGGAGGTGGATATGATAGGATCTTTTAAGATACATTTGGACAGGTACATAGAGCTTAGAAAAATAGAGTACTATTGATAAGCCTAGTAATTTCTAAGGTAGGGACATGTTTGGCACAACTTTGTGGGCTGAAGGGCCTGTATTGTGCTGTAGGTTTTCTATGTTTTCTAAGTTTTTTCTATGCTTAACAATCAACATACCAGAGGATGGATGCAGGCACATCCAGACCTGAGACACCAGACAAGGCCATTTGATTCCAAACAATTGATCAACACAGGATAGCTCTCTGGTGTCTCCCGCTCCCTCCCCTTTCCCTTTCCACAACCACAAGTCCCCTCCTCTGCCTCATCCCTTTCTCAATCCACAACAGAGACCCATATCAGAATCAGATTTATCATCATGTTATGAAATTTGTTTTTTTTTGTGGCATCGGTACAGTGCAGTACATAAAATTATTGCAATACAGTGCAAAAATCTTAGGTACCCTAGCTATATACATATATACTGTATATATATATATAGCTAAGACTTTTGTATATACAGAAAGGTGCCAAAAAAAGGCCAGCAATTTTTGAAGGATTCCCCCCCATCCCTGCTTATGGACAATTTCTCTAACTTCCATCAGGAGAAAGGCTACACAGCATCCACACCAGGGCCACTAGACACAAAAATCATTGCTTCCTTCGAGCTTGATCAACTCCTCTTTCCACTAACCCACCCCACCACCTTCTACCATCATACAAACACGTCACCCAACGTCACCTTATGTACATACAATCAGTCTATGTATATAACAGTTACTTGTACACTGTGTTTCATGATATTACTTTTATAATTTATATTGATTGTGTTTTATGCTTATAGTGTTTTTATAGGCTGCATTGGATTGAGAGTAGCTATGATATCATTCGTTTTTACACTCATATAATGAAAAATAACAATAGGCTATCTTGATTGTTCAATATTGAATCCTGGTTTGCTGGGAACAGACCACAAGTCTCCAGTCCAAGTCTCTAGTCTCCGGTCTGTCACCAGTCTACAGTTCCCAATCTGCCTCTCGTCTTATGCCCACCATCTCCACTCTCCAGTCCCTTATCTTCAGTCTCCAGTCTCCATTCTCCAGACCCAGTCTATAAATTTCAAACATAGTCTCCAGTCTCCAATCTCCAGTCTCCAGTCTTCATTTCCTAGTCTCCAGTCTCAAATGTCTAGTCTTCAGCCTCCAGTCTCCAGTTTTCCATCTCCAGTCTACATTGCAGTCTCCAGTCATCAGTGCCTAGTCTACTAGAGTCCACTTCTCTGTCTCCAGTTTCCACTTTCCAGTCTCCAGTCCCCGGTCCCAGTCTGAATCCAATCTCCTGCTCTCCATCTCCAGTCTCCAGTCTTAGGTTTCCTATCTGCAATTCATTTCCCATATTCCAGTCTCTAGTTTCTTCTCAAGCTTCCAGCCCTGGTCCCCAGTCGGTCCCCAGTCTCCGATCTTCAGGCCACAGCCTCCACTTGATAGTCTCTTGTATACACACTCTATTGACGAGTCTCCAATCTTCTCTCCCCTGTCTCTAGTCTCCAAACTCCCCTCTCCAGTCCTCAGATTCCAATCTAGTCTCCAGACTCCACTCCCCATCGTCCAGTCTCTAGCTGTCTCCTGTCTCCAATCCCTGACACCAATCTTCAGTCTCCATTGTCCTGTCTCCAATGTCCAGTCTCCCCTCTTCTGACTCCAGTCCCCAGATTCTAGTCACCAGTCTCCATTGTCCAATCGCCAATCTCTTCTCTCCTGTCTCCAGTCCCCAGTCTCCAGTTTGTCTCCACTCCCAGTGGCAGTCTCTCTCCTATCTTCAGTCCTCAGTTTTCCTTCTCCAATCTCCAGTCTTCAGTCTACAGTCTCCAGATGTAACTCCCCATCATCCAGTCTCTAGCTGTCTCCTGTCTCCAGTCCCTGACACCAATCTTCAGTCTCCATTGTCCTGTCTTCAATCTCCAGTCTCCCTTCTTCTGTCTCCAGTCACCAGATTCCAGTCAACAGTCACCAGTCTCCATTGTCCAGTCTTTAGCCCCCAGTCTCCAGTCTGCAGTCCCCAGTCATGAGACTCCAGTCCATAGTCTTCAATCTCAATATCCATATTGCAGTCTCTATTTCCCAGTCTCAGGTCTCCAGCCTCCAGTCTTCAGTCTTGGGTTTCCTGTCTCCAGTCCCAGTTTCCAGTCTCCAGTCTCCAGACTCAGTCTGTCTCCAGTCACTGGTCTCCTGTCAGTGGATTCCAATCTCCATCCGGTCTCTAGTCTCCAGTTTCAGTCTCCAGTCCATTCCCAGTCTCCAGTCTCTATTCTCCATTCTCAAATATTTCCTCTTCAGTACCCAGTGTCCAATTTTCTGTCTCTGGTGCCCAGTCTACCATCTCCAATCCACTATCTTCAGTCTCCGTTATCCATCTTCAGTCTCCTGTCCCTAATCTCCAGTATCCAGTCTCAGTTCTCCATTCTCCAGTGCCAGACTCCATCTTCCAGTCTGCAGCCTCCAGTCTCTGGTCTACAGTCTCCATTCAACTGTCACCAGTTTACAATCTCCAATCTCCAGTCCCCAGTCTCCAATATCCAATCTCCAATCACCAGTCTGGTTCCAGGCCCCAGGCTCCAGCTGTCTCCAGTCTCCATCGCCCATTCTCCAGTCCCATTTCCTCAGTCCCCAGTATCCAGTATCCTGTGTCTTCAGTCTCCAGTCTTCAATTTCCAGTTTTCATTCTCCACTCTCCAGTCTCAAATCTCTATTCCCAAGTTCCAATTGTTCAGGCTTCTGTCTCCAGTCTCCATTTTCCAGTCCTCAGTACCCAGACTCAGTCTTCTGTCTCTTATTTCCAGTCCTCAGTCTCCAGTCTCGATTCTCCAATTTCCAATCTCCACTCCCCAGTCTCCATTCTCCAGTCTTCAGTTTGCACTTCTCATTTTCCAATCTTCAGTTGTCAGCGTCCATTCTCCAATCCCGAGTACCCAGGCTCCAGTGTCCTGTCTTCAGTTTCCAGCCTCTAGTCCATCCGCAGCCTCCAGTTTCCAGTCTTCTGTCTCCATCACCCATTCTCCAGTCCCAGGTCCCTAGCCCACAGTATGCAGTCTCCAGTATCTTCAGTCTCCAGTCTCCATTCTCCAACCTTGACTCTCCAGTCTCAGGTCACCAGCCTCCAGTCTCCACTCTCCTGTCCCAGTATCCAGGTCTCTAGTTCCCTGACTCCCACTTCCAGTCTCTATTCTCCAATTGCCAGTCCCCAGTTTTTCGTCTTCAGTAACACACACACAATGCTGGAGGAACTCAGCACGCTAGGCAGCATCTATGGAAAAAAGTATAGTGAGGGAAGGGGGAAATGAAGTAAAGAGCTGAGAAGTTGATTGGTGAGATGAGGTGAGAGAGGGAAAAGGGGATGGGAAATGGAAAAGGCGGTTGTGGGGGTGTTTGGGTCATTACTGGAAGTTTGAGAAATCAATGTTTATCAAGTCAAGCCAAGTCACTTTTATTGTCAAGTCAAGTTAAGTCAATTTTATTATCATTTGGACCATAACTACTGGTACAGTACATAGTAAAAATGAAACAACATTTTTCAGGACCACGGTGTTACATGACACAGTACAAAAACTAGACTGAACTATGTAAAAAAAAACAACACAGAGAAAGCTACACTAGACTACAGACCTACACAGGACTGTATAAAGTGCACAAAAACAGTGCAGGCATTACAATAAATAATAAACAGGACAGTAGGGCAAGGTGTCAGTCCAGGCTTCGGGTATTGAGGAGTCTGATAGCTTGGGGGAAGAAACTGTTACATAGTCTAGTCATGAGAGTCCAAATGCTTCAGAGCCTTTTCCCAGATGGCAGGAGGGAGAAGAGATTGTGTGAGGGGTGTGTGGGGTCCTTCATAATGCTGTTTCCTTTGCGGATGCAGCGTGTAGTGTAAACATCTGTGATGGCGGGAAGAGAGACCCCGATGATCTTCTCAGCTGACCTCACTATCTGCTACAGGATCTTGCGATCCGAGATGGTTCAATTTCCGAACCAGGCAGTGATGCAGCTGCTCAGGATGTCATCAGGTTGAAGGCTACCAAATGGAATATAAGGTGTCGTTCTTCCAACCTAAGTGTTGTTTTATCACGACGGTGGATGAGGCCATGGATAGACATTTTGGGATGGGAATAGGAAGTGGAATTAAAATCGGTGGCCACTGGGAGATCCCACTTGTTCTGGTAGACGAAGCCTAGATGCTCGGTGAACCAGTCTCCCATTCTACATCAGGTCTCATTGATGTACCAGAGGCCGCACCGCTCTGAACACAGTAAATGACCCCAACAGACTCACCTGAAAGGACTGTTTAGGGCCCTGGATGGTAGTGAGGGAGGAAGTGTAGGGGCAGGTGCAGCACTTGTTTCACTTGCAAGGATAAGTGCCAGGAGGAAGATCAGTGGGGAGGGATGAAGGGATAAGGGAGATGTACAGGGAGCGATCCCTGTGGGGGGGGGGGGAGGAAAAGATGTGCTTGGTGATGGGATCCTGTTGGAGGTGGCAGAGGTTTTGGAGAATTCTGTGCTGGACACGGAGGTTGGTGGCGTGGTAGATGAGGACAAGGGGAACCCTATCCCTGGTAGGGTGGCGGGAAGATGGGTAAATGCAGACATGTGTGAAATGGAAAAGATGCAGTTGAGGGCAGCATTGATGGTGGAGGAAAGGAAGCCCCTTTCTTTGAAAAAGGAGGACATCTAGTTTGTTCTGGAATGCAAAGCCTCATCCTGAGAGCAGATATGATGGAGATGGAGAAATTGAGAAAAGGGGATGGCGTTTTACAAGTAGTAGGGTGGAATGAGGTGTAGTCTATGTAGCTTTGAGAGTCTGTGGATTTGTAATGGACATCAGTAGATAAGCTGTCTCCAGAGACAGAGACAGTGAGATCGAGAAAGGGAAGGGAGGTGTTGGAAATGGACCAGATGCCTTTGAGGGCAGGGTGGAAGTTGGAGGCAAAGTGGATGAGGTCAACTAGTTCAGCATGCGTGCAATCATTGATGTAGCGTAGGAAAAGTGTGGGATGGTCACCAATGTAGGCTTGGAGTACAGACTTTTCTGCGTAGACTAGTCTCAGTCTCCAGTCTCCAGTTTCCAATCTCAAATCTCCAATCTGCAGTCTCAGTCTTCAGTTCCCTATGTCCAGTCTGTCCCCTGTCTCGAGTCCTCTGTCTTCGATCTCCAGTCCTCTACCTCAGTTCTCCATTACCCAGTCTCCAGTCACCAGTCTCCTGTCATCAGTTTCCAGTCTCTAGTCTTTAGTCTTCAGTGTCCCATCTCTATCGTTGTTTTCAGTCTCCAGTCTGTCGCCAGACTCCAGGTCTGTCTCCAGTGTCAGTCCCAATCTCTCTCCTTTCTCCAGTCCCCAGCCTCAAGACTCCAAACTCCATTCTCCAGTCTCCAGTCTCTAGTGTCCAGTCTCCAGTTTCCAGTCCCTGACTCCAGTCCCCAATCTCCATTCTCCATTTTTCCTTCAGTCTCCAGGCTCCAGCTCCCATCTGTCTTCAATCTCCATTGCCCATTCTTCAGTCCCAAGTCGTAAATCCTCTATTCAGTCACATGTGTCTTCAGTCTTCAGTCTCGACTCTCCAATCCCCAGTCTTCAATCTCCAGTCTCCATTCTCGAGTCTGCATTCACCAGACTACGGTCTCTAGTCTCCAGTTCCCAGTCCCATTGTCTAGGCTCCTGTCTCCAATCTCATTTTTCAGTCCTCGGTACCCAGACTCAGTCTCCTATCTCCAGTTTCCAGTCTCCATTCTGCCCTCAGCTTCCAGTCCCCAGGCTCCTGTTTGTCTCAAGTCTCCAGTCTCTATCACTCATTCTCCATTCCCAAGTCCCCAGACCTCAGTGTCCAGTCTCCAGTGTCTTCAGTCTCCAGTCTCCACTCCCCAGTCTCCAGTCTCCAGTCTTCATTCTCCAGTCTCCGGTTTCCACTCTCCAGACTCCATTTGTCAGTCTCCCATCACCAGTCTTCATTCTCCACAGTCCCCAGACTCCAGTCTCTAGTCTGTCTCTTCTCTCCAGTCCCCAGACCCCAGACTCCAGCATCCAGTCTCCAGTCTCCAGACTCTCAACTCTCATCTGCAGTCTGTCTCCAGTCTCCATTCTCTTGTCACCAGTCTGCCTGTGGTCTGCAGTCTCCATTGTCCATTCCCCAGTCTCCAGTCTCCAGGCTCCTCTCCCCAGTCTCCAGTCTCCAGTCATCAGTCTTCAGTCTCCAGGCTTCAGCAGTGGGGCTTTGACTTCTGCTCATCCATTCAAGTTTTGGCTTCAATCTTCTGTATGAATCCCGAGACTAGTCAATGAGGGGATCACCAAACTCCAGGCTCAAACTGCCTGCATGCCTTCATGGATCCTTCTTTCTCCATCTGACATCCATGGATGCCCTTCATCGCCCATCTACATCAAGGGTCTTTGAGCATAAGCATTGATGCCAAGGTCAATAAGTATTCAGATAACTTAATCAAAGTCTTTAGTTATCACAGTGGATGCAATGCTACTGGACAATATTCAATGAAGCAGTTTACCACTTCTTCGGCACTGGCATAACTGAAGCCTTTTTGAAGCAGTTAGGTACCTCAGATTGCCAAAACCAGAGTTCAAAGATTTGGCGAGCATTCCTGTCAGTTAATCAGCATAGGCCTTTAGTACTAGGTGAGGTACCCCACCTGGCCTGCATATTTTCTGTGGTTCACCCTCCTCAAGGATGCTCTCAGCTTCAGAAGCTTTAATCACTTGGCCACTTGGGGCTGTGGGAGTTTGTGAAGCTTCCTTCATGTTTTGACAGCCAAAGTGATCATCGAAGGCTTTGAGTACAACTGGGAGCGAAGCGTTGTCACCTCTGCTGTTTGGTTTCACTTTGTAAGAGGTGATAGCTTCCAAGCCCTGCTACAGCTTTCAAGCATTCTTTAGTGATTCACATTGACAACTTTTCACCTGAGGTATTAAACTGAAGCACTTCAAATCCACAGAAAAAGAACTCAGGGTCAGAATTCAAAATTCAAAATAAATTCTTTATCAAAGTACCATGTACTGCCCTGAGATTAATTTTCTTGCAGGCTTTCAGAGTTGAGTTGAGAAATACAATAGAATCAATGAGAATATGCACACAAAGACTGACAAGCAATCTCCCTGTAAAAGAAGTCAATCTGTGCAAACACAAAAAAGTAATTATAAATAAATAATATTGAGAACATGAGCTGTAGAGTCCTTCAAAGTCAGTCAGAGTTGAGGAGAGTGAAGTTATCTATACTGGCTCCGGAGTCTGATGATTGAAGGGTTTGAACAATTTCTGAACCTGGTGGTGCGGGACCTTGGGCTTCAGTATCTCCTTCCTAATGGTAGAAGTGAGAAGAGAGCATGGCCAGAATGGTGGGCATTCCCAATAATGGATGCGATTTCTGGTGGCAGTGCTCAAAGGTGGCGAGGACGTGATGGACTGGGCTGTATGCAACACTTCCTGTAGACTTTTCTGTTCTTGGACATTGGTATTTTTATACCAGGGCAGTGACGCAGCCAGTCAATGTACTCTCCACTGAAGCGCGTCAAAGTTTTAGATGACATTCCAAATCGGTGCAAACTTCTAAGAAATTGGGGATGCTGTTGTGCCTTCTTTGTATGGCACTTACATGCTCATTCCAGGACAGATCCTCTGGTCTGATGATGGCAAGATATTTAAAGTTACTCACCCTCCCCATCCATCACGTTACTTATCACTGCCATGAGTCATTAAATTTGTTGATTTTGTGACAGCGGGACAGCGCAGCACAGGAAAAAAAGATCTGTAAATTACTATATAACATAAGTAAATAAATGGTGCAACTGAGGAATAGTGAGGTAGTATTCGTGGGCTGTTCAGAAATCTGATGGTAAAGGGGAGAAAGCTGTTCATCTTAAACAGTATGGTTTTCCTCATGAATTATGACAGGATAACCATCTGCATTTGAAAATAAATTGCATTGTTAAGCCGTCAAGATAAAAAATATCCAAGTGATCTGGGTCTGAACCTTTTTGATGGGTAGCTCCATTAACCCAGAATAAACACACTGCTTCATTTCTCACATTAACTCTGTCGTTTCACTGGCTCTGCAGTTATAAACTCTCCACCAAACTGTTATTATAAGACCATAAGACATAGGAACAGAATTAGGCATTTCAACATTCAATAGGTTCCAATGTGATCCTTCATTCTTCTAAACTCCAGTGTGTACTGGCCCAGAAACATCAGGAGCTCCTCATATGTTTACCCTTTCATTTCCAGGATCATTCTTGTGAGCCTCTTCTTGACCTCTCTAATGCCTGACAGGAAGTGGGCAAAACTGTTCACAAAATCCTGCCAAAGTCCACTCCACATTTGTATTGCCCCTATTGTGTCCAGCTGGAATCAGTCCTTGTATCCCACTTATTTTACTTATTTATTTGTTTGTTTATTTATTTATTAGAGATACAGTAATAGGTTGTCACACCCACAACCTGTGGTGCTCAATTACACCCATGTGACCAATTAACCTTGTAAACCGTACATCTTTGGAATGTGGGAGGGACTAAAGCGCCTGAAGCTGACTTGCGCAGTCATGAGAGAACATACAAAACTCCCTCGAGTCAGTGCCAGAATTGAACCTGGGTCACTGCCACTGTAATAACTTTACGTTAACTGCTGGACTTCTGTGCTGCCCCATTCATGTTCCCCAACGAATTGCTCTGTGAGCCAGCATAGATCAGTGAGATGAAATGCCTTCCATCAGTGTTGCAACATAATATGAATGAAGCCCTTTGCAACATCCTGAAAGAGAGAGTAGGAGGTATGATAGATATTTCAAGTCTTCCTTGGTTAAGTTTACAGAATTTCCAACACCAGAGGGCACTCTGGCTCCCCTACAGGTCGCTTCTCTGTATTGCTGGTAAATTTGGGCAACTCATTTTTAAGCTCTTTGAAACTTTGATGTTTGTAATACAAGTTTAAGACTTCACAGGGTGCAGTTTGATTATTTTCCAATTGCATATAAGCATTCCATAATTGGATGTTTCATTTTAAGTTATATACCCATCTTATCGATTCCATATTCAATATTACCTCTTTACTAAAGTTGGGAACTGCTTGATACAATGAATGAAGACCCATACATTCTGTTGACTTCCAGAGGTCAAAAGGATGTCAAAGGGTCTCAATCATTGAGGGGTACAAGTAGGGTAAATACATGGAGCTCTTTCCTCTGAGGTTAAGTGAGTCTAGAACTAGAGATCATGTCCAGGTGAAATATTTAAGTGGAACCTGAGGGGGTAACTTCTTCACTCAGAGGATGGTGCAATTGTGGGATGAGCTGCCAATGGAAGTGGTGGAAATGGATTCAATTACAATACTTAAGAGAAATTCGGAAAGGTACATGGGTGGGAAAGGGATGGAGGGATATGGTCTGGGCAGAATAACAGGTTGGCCCAGATTAGATGGGCTGAAGATTCTGTTTCTGTGCTATAGTTCTCTATGACTCTTTCTTCCTGCTTTTTACACCAGGAATCCCAGTCCAGTGAAAAGAAACTTTTGGAACGGATTTGGTCAGAGAAGGATCTCATAGGAAGATTCCTCAGTGCATCACTGAGGGATTTTGGGTGGTTTTAATTTGATGCATTGTCCAGGGATGGATTGGAGTGACAGTTCTATTGGAATGAAACATGGAGAGCATCCTAACTGGTTGCATCATTGGTATGGAGGAACCACTGCACAGGATCGGGAAAAAGCTGCAGAGGGTTGCAAACTCAACCAGCTCCATCATGGGCTCTCGCCTCCCCAGCATCGAGGACATCCTTAAAAGGTGATGCCTCAAAAATGGTGGCATACAACATTAAGGACCCCCATCACCCAGGACACATACTCTTCTTTGTGCAGCCATCAGGATGAGGTACAGGAGCCTAAAGACAAACAATCACCACTTTAGGAACTGTTCTTCTCCTTCATCATCAGATTTCTGAGCGTAAAACGAACCAACCGATGAAGCTCATCATCACTATGTGCTGTGTCATACGGCATAGGCGAACATTGTCTCATGACCATGATTGCTCTGCTTCTGGCAAATTTTTCTACAGAAGTGGTTTGTCATTGCCTTCTTCTGGGCAGTGACTTTACAAGACAGGTGACCACAGCCATTATCAATAGTCTTTAGAGATTGCCTGGTGGCATCAGTGGTCACATAACCAAGACTTGTGATACGCACCAGCTGCTCATAAAACCATCCACTCTTATGCTCCCATGGCTTCATGTGACTCTGATCAGGGAGCTAAGTGGGTGCTACACCTTGCCCAAGGGCGACCTGCAGGCTAGCGGATGGAGGGAGCACCATACGCCACCTTTGGTAGAGACATATCTCCACCCAGCCACCTACTTCATTATTTTTCGCTCTTTTTTGGCAGAATTAATTTAATTTAATTTACACATGTATTAATATTGTATCAATTACAATAAGAAATACATATAATATACACATTTCTTATTCTAGTTTATAGTGTTTATATATACCGCACTGTCCTGTTGCTGCACAACAACACTTTTCATGACATACAATATGTCCGTGATATTAAACCTGACACTTTTAAAGTTATGGCAGACCCATATAACTGCAGCACTTGTCTGAAAATGGGCGTGACACTTGAAACCATTTGTTGCAACTGACTTGATTCAGGTCTGTATATCCGCGTTACAGGATCTCAAAAATCCCAACAAATAGAACCAAAGCAAAACAGCGGATTTTTTCCAGTGCACTGGCCAGATTTTAACCATCTTTTATTAAATTCTAGTTAGGCCACATCTGGAGTACTGCGTACAGTTCTGCTTGCCCCTCTACAGGAAGGATGTTGAGACTTTGGAGGAGGTGTAGAAGAGGTTTACCAGGATGCTGCCTGGTTTAGAGGGTATGTTTTATCACGAGAGGATGGATAAACTTGGATTGTTTTCTCTGAAGTGCTGCAGGCTGAGGGATGATCTGATAGAGGTTTACAAGATTATGAGAGGCAAAAATAGAGTAGACAGGGTGTATCTGTTTCCAAGGGTTGAAATGTCTAATTCCAGAGGACATGCATTGAATGTGAGAGAGGGGTAGGTTCAAGAGGGATGTGAGGGGTAAGTTTTTTACTTAGAGAGTGGTGAGTGCCTGGAATGCACTGCCTGGTATGGTGGTGGAGGCAAATACATTCGAGGCTTTTAAGAGATGTTTGGATAGGCACATAGGATGATGGAGGGATATGGACATGGTGTAGGTAAGAGGGATTAGTGTTTGGGTGTTTTTGATTTGCGTTCTGGCTGGCTGGGAACAACATTGTGGGCTGAATGGCCTGTTCCTGTACTGTACTGTTCTTTGTTTTATCATCTAACAATATTAATTCTCTCCAGTGTATCAACATGTGGAACCTTATTGTTCCCAGATTAGCTGCTGTACTTTTGAAATTCCAAACAGTGGCTGCACATCAAAAGGAAAGTGTTTCACGGTTATTGAAGTGCTGAAAGACAGTGCAGAAATTCATAACTACACGAACAAGATACCAAAGATTTAATTCTCACTAAAGTGTTATGCACAGGATTTGCAACAGCTGTAGGCAAACTCTCACAACTTTTATGTGTGTACTTAATGACTGATCTCATTGCAAAAAGAGGAAATGTCATTGCTAGCTAAAGACAGCTCCTTAATGTTTAGCAGTAATCGAGGGTTATTGACTTCTACCTGCTAGGGATAATGGAGGATTAGAAGATGTCAAAATCTCTGTGCGTACAGATTTTTTCATAAATGATGAATTTCTGGGACTCGCAGGATGGCACTAATTTACAACTCTGCGTTTTTTGTTTATGCATAGCTTTTCATAAATTCTATTGTATTTCTTTATTTTTCTGCAAAAGCTGTAAGAGGATGAATCTTGCATTAGAATATGTTGACATACACGTACTTTGATAATAAATTTACTTTGACTTTGATTTGTCTCCCTTAGGCCCCTGCAGCAGTACTTGCCAGCAATTTTAGGCAGTCTGAGAAGAGAAGATTTTCTTTACAGAATTTATTTATTTAATTTGGAGATACAGGGCGGTAGGAGACCCTCCTGGCCCAATGATCCAGCGCCACCCAATTACACCAATTAACCTACTAACTTGTGTGTCTGTGGAATGTGGGAGGAGATCAGAGCATCATCATCATTATGTGCCGCGTCATATGATGTGGGCGATTAGAGTCAACATTTCACATTGGAAGATTAATGATTAAAGATTAGCTTTACCAGAATCAGGTTTAATATCACTGATAAGTGTCATGAAATTTGTTGTTTTGTGGCAGTAGTACATTGCAATACATAAAGATTAAAAAACTATAAATTACAATGAGAAATATATATAGTATATTTCATTCACTATGTGCTCTATCATATGATGTAGGTGATCATGGTCTTTCCATGACCATGATTGTTCTTATCAAGTTTTTCAACAAAAGTGGTTTGACATTGGCTTCTTCTAGTTAGTATTTTTACAAGACAGGTAACCCCAGCCATTATCAATACTCTTCAGAGATTGTCTGTCTGTCGTCAGTGGTTGCATAACCAGGACTTGTGATATGCAGCAATTGCTCATGCAGCCGTCCACCACCTGCTCCCATGGCTTCACATGTTTCTGATCAGGGTGGGGGCAGCCTAAGCAGATGCTACACCTTGCCCAAGGGTGACCTGCAGGCCAGTGGCCTTTGGTAGAGACAGGTCTCCACCCCGCCACCCAGAAAACCACACAGTCATGGGGAGGTAGCAAAAACTCCTTACAGACAGTGGGAGGAATGGAACCTGGGGCACTGGCGCTGTAAAGCATTACTCTGTCTGCTACGCTACTGTGTTGTCCCAGGTGAACAATGGAGAGAAACCCAAAGTATGGCATCACTGTAGCATAGCGGTTAGCGTGATGCTATTAAAGCTCAGGGTGTCAGAGTTCAGTTCCTATGTTCTTTGTAAAATGTTTGTACATCCTTTGCATGATACCATGCTGCCCTGAAGGGTCTTGACTCAATACGTTGACTGTTTATACATTTCTATAGATGCTGCCCGAGTTCCCCCAGCATTGTGTGCGTTGATTTGGATTTCCAGCATCTGCAGAACCTCTTGTGTTCACCTATCACCTCCCAGCTTGTATCTTCCTTCCTTTCCCCACACCTTCTCATTCTGGCTTCTTCCCCCATTCTTCCCAGACCTGAGGAAGAGTCTAGGCCTAAAACATTGACAGTCTGTTAATTTCCATAGTTGCTGCATGACGTGCTGAGTTCCTCCAGCATTTTGTGTGTGTCCCTGTGAGTTTCACTGTCTTAGCAACTGAGGTTCTTCAAGCTAAAATGCTGACTCTGGTCTCTTCCAACAGATGCTGCCTGACCTATTGAGTATTTGACGCACTTTCAGTTTTTGTTTTAGGTTTCCAGTATCTGCAGTTTCTTTTAAATTTTCCTCTGGAACGTGAACTGGATTGATACACTAACAAACTCACTACAATGTAAGGATAAAAGATTTAGGGAATATCAAGGTCTTGTTTCAGTGCAGTAAACTGTAAGAAGAAGGAAATAACAAGCTTCATTTTTACTTTATTTTATTTAGAGGTACAACATGGTAACTGGTCCTTTTTATAAAAAGCAAGGATATAACGTTGAGGCTTTATAACTCGCTGGCAAGGCCTCACTTGGAGTATTGTGAGCAGTTATGGGTCCCTTCATCTTTGAACGAATGTGCTGAAACCAGAGAGAGTTCAAAAGAGGTTCACAAAAATGATTCCAGGATTGAATGGTTTGTGATATGAAGAGCTTTTGATGGCTCTGGACCTGTATTCACTAGAATTCAGAAAAATGAGAGGAGACCTCATTGAAACCTATTGAATGCTTAAAGGCCTTGATAGAGTGGATGTGGAAAAGATGTTTCCTGTGATGGGAGAGTCTAAGAACAGAGGACATAGCTGCAGAATGGAGGGGTGTCCTTTAAGAAGGGTGATGAGAAGTGGTGAATTCTTTGCCACAGGTGGCTCTGGAGGTCAAATCTTTATGTATATTTAAGGCAGAGGTTGATAGTTTTTTGATTGGTCAGGGCATGATGGGATATGGGGAGAAGGCAGGAGATTGGGAATGAGAGGAAAAATGGATCAGCCGTGATGAAATGGTGGAGCAGACTCATGGGAAAGATGTCTTAATTCTGCCCCTATATTTTATGGTCTTTTAAATTATTTATTCAGATGTACAGCATGGTAACAGGTCTTTCTGGCTGGAGTCAGCTCCACCCATTAGACCATAAGATATAGGGACAGAAGTAGGTAATTCCGCCCATTGAGCCTCCTCTGCCATCCAATCATGGCTGATATACTTCTTCCATTCATCCCCACTGCCTTCTCCCCATACCCTTTGATGCCTTGGCTAATCAAAATCCTATCTATGTCTGCCTTAAATGCACCCATTGATTTGGCCCTCACAGCCACTCATGGCAACAAATTCCACAGATTTACCACCCTCCAACTAAAGTAATTCTCCACACCTCTGTTCTAAATAGATGTCCTTCAATCTTGAAGTCGTGCCCTGACCGCCTGACCTATTCACTTGTTAACCCTTTGGAGCATGGGAGGGTACTGGGGCACCTGGAGGAAAACCTCACCCTCACGGGGAAGAACATACAAACTCCTTACAGACAACAGCAGGAATTGGACTTGGGTCGTTGGCACTGTAGTAGTGTTACACTACCTGCTACAAGCCTATACCACTCCCAAATTCTGGAAATCTGAAAAAATCAAAATGAAAGAGAATGATGGAACACTCAACAGATCAGTCAGCATCTGTGGAAAGAGAAATCAGAGTTCACGTTTCAAATCCAAGGTCTTTTGTCCAGACAGGGAATTGGTATTGGAACTTGTTTATTATAGTCACATGTACTGAGGTTCAGTGAAAAACCTGTCTTGCATGCTGTTCATACAGATCAAATCATTACAATAGTTCATTAAGGAAATTCAAGGGGAAATTAGAACAGAATGTAAAATAAAGTTTTACAATTACTGAGAAAGTGGAGTACAGGTAGACCATAAAATGCAAAGTTATAACAAATTAGATTATGAGGTCAAGACTCCATCTTATCCGACTAAAGAAACATCCAAAAGTCTCATAATGATGGATAGAAACTGTCCTTGAGCCTGCTGGGACATGCTTTCAGGCTTTTGTGTGTTCTACCTGATGGGAGAAGGAAGAAGAGAGAATGTGCATGTGAGTGTGGTCTTTGATTATGTTGGTTTATTTACCAAGGCAATGAGAAGAGTAGACAGTGTCCATGAAGGGAAGGCTGGTTTCTGTGATGTGTTGATCTATGCCCGCAAATTTCTACAGGTTTTTGCAGTCACAGGAAGAGCAGGCCATGATGCATCCAAATAGGATGCTCTGCATGGCAGATCTACAAAAAACTGAAAAAAAGGAACAAGGTAATTTTCAGTAGCAAAAACAAAAACAGCTTGTTTTCTCTCTCAGTTCTGACAAAGGGTCTTGACAGGGAATGTTCAACGTTCAAAGTTTAAAGTAAATTTATAATCAAAGTACATATATGTCTCCATATACAACCCTGAAACTCATTTACTTGTGGGCATTCTCAATAAATCCATAATAGAATTATAACCATAATAGATTCACTGAAAGACTGACCAACTTGGATGTTCAACCATTGTGCAAAATACCATAAACTGTGCAACTACAAAAAGAAAGCAATAATAATAATAAATAAATCAGCAACAAATATGGGGAGCATGAGATGAAGAGTCCTTGGAAGTGAGCAGTAGGTTGTGGGAACAGTTCAGTGATGGAGCAAGTGTGGTTGAGTGAAGTTATCCCCACTAGTTCAAGAGCCTGATGGTTGAGGAGTATTGGATGTTCCTGGACCTGGTGGTGTGAGCCCTGAGGCTCCTTGTACCTTCTTCCTGATGGCAGCAGCGAGAAAAGAGCATGACCTGGGTGGTATGAGACCCTGATGATAGATACTGCTTTCCTGTGACACACTTCAATTCTGTTTTTCTCTCCACAGGTGCTGCCTAATCTGCTTAGTGCTTTCCAGTATTTCCATTATAATGGGACTAATGGGATTACTCTACTGGGAGTCAACATGGATCAAGGGTTGAATGGCCTCTAAGAGAGAAGGTGGTTTATTCTAATAGAGTGAATGATCAACATTTTTATCTGAGAAGCCACCTTTCTCCCATCTCAAGTTGCATCATGGCCTGATGTGGCACATCAAATGTGCAGGAACAGCAGAAGCTGCAGAGAGCAGTTGACTCAGCCGGATATATCACAAGCTCATCCCTCCTCATCATCTCAGCTGTCTACGTACTCTGCCTCAAGAAGCTCAAAGTAAACTTATTATCAAAATACATATATCTCACTACAAACAGCCCTGAGATTCATTTTTTGCACTTATTCAAGAAATAAAAAACCATAACAGAATCAGTGAAAGACCTCCCCCCACCCCACCCCCACCAGAAACCTGGGTTTTCAACCAGAGTGCAAAACACAACAAACTGTGAAAATACAAAAATTAATAAATAAATAATAACAATAAAAAATAAAGAAGCAATGAATATTGAGATCTTGAGATGAAGAGTCCTTGAAAGAGAGTCCTTTGGTTGCAGGAATAATTCAATGTTGGGGCAAATGAAGTTCAGTGAAGTTATCCCCCTATTTCAAGAGCCTGATGATTGAGGGGTAGTAACATTCCTAAACTTGGTGGTGTGTGTCCTGATTCTCACATACCTTCTTCCTGATGGAAGCAGCAAGAAGAGAACGTGGCCTGAATGATGTGAGTCTTTGATGATGGATGCTGATTTCCTGTGATAATGCTCCGCATAGATGTGCTCAGTGGTTGGGAAGGCTTTACCCGTGATGGACTGAGCCATTTCCACTACTCTTCCATTGAAGGGTATTGGTGTTTCCTTATCAGGCTGTGACGCAACCTTCCACAACGTATCTATAGATGTTTGTCTAAGTTTTAGATGCCATGCCAAATCTCCACAGACTCCTAAGACAGCATCCATCAACAAAGAACCCTGCAACCACAGCATCCCATCTTTTCGCATTACCATCAGGGTACAGAAATCCAAAGTCCAACCCCATCAGTCTCGAGAAGAGTTCCTTCCCTTCAACTATTCAATTGCAGAAACAACCAGCAGAACCCTAATCACTACATTTCAGCAACACTCTGATCATTTTGAACACTTTGCATTAACTTAGTTACTTGGTCTCTTCGCTCTCAGGGGAGCAAAGGTCATCGATGACCTTCTGTCTCTATTGCTCTCTGAAAACAATGGCATGGTTGGAGATTATCAATGTTTCTGCAATCCATTGTATCCATAGCTTTACCAGAGCCCTGTCGGCCAGTCTTACCCATTTCCACCTCTCACAACGGAGATCTAGGGTTGGACTTTGAAAAGCACTAATCGTTAAATTAAACTTTTGTTGTTCTAATTGTATAATTTATGTTCAATTTATGTTTCTCATGTGCTTGTCTGCTCTGTGCCAGTGATGCTGTTGCAATAGGTTTTTCATTGCACTGTGCAGACATTTACTTGTGCAGATGACAATAAATCCAACTTCCACATTGCAGGAGTTTGGTATTTAAATTCTACACTTGATTCAGGTTCAGGAACAGTTATTGCTCCTCAACCATCAGGCTCTTGAACCAGTGGGGATAGCTTCACTCATCTTCACTCACCCCAGCACTGACCTGTTCCCATAACCTATGGACTCACTTTCAAGGACTCTTCATCTCATGTTCTCGATATTTATTGCTTAATTATTATTATTATTTTGCTTGTTTTACTTTTTGAATTTGCAGTCTTTTGTCTTTTGCACATCAATTGCTTGTTTGTCTTGTTGGGTGTAGTTTTACATTGATTCTATTGTGTTTGTATTTACTATGAATGCCCACAAGAAAATGAACCTCAGGGTTGTACAGGTGACATACATATACTTGGATAAGAAATTTACTTTGAACTTTGTTTATCTTATAGCTTCAGCGCATCATTATTCTACATTCCAATCTCTGTTCTGTCTTTGCCTAGCTTGCACTTTATCGTCTGCCTGCACTGCACTTTCTCTGGAGCTGTTGACATTTATTCTGCATTCTGTTATTGATTTTTTCAATCCACTGTTCAAATGAAATAATCTGTATGGATGGTATGCAAGATATATTTTTCACAGTGACAATTAAAATAAGCCAGCCAATTCAATTCCACTTTTGGCCAAAAATTTGACAGCTCCTCTCCCACGGCAGGTGCTGCTTGACATGCCGAGCTCCTCCAGCTGAGTTTTTCCTCCAGAATCCAGCATCTTCAGTCTCTTGTGCCTCTCCACGTGCCCGTGTTTGGCCCTAAGCCTAAATTTTAGTGTGCACATCCAGAAGTGATGGAGTAAAGGGTTACTACTGTAGCCAGCAAGTCAGTGCAGAAATGACTAATACCAGGGGCATCATTTTAAGATGATAAGAGGAATGTATAGGAGGAACTCAAAGGTGGGATTTTAACACAGAGAGTGGTGAGTGCATGGAATGCAGGAGATGCTGGTAGAGGCAGATACATTAGGAGCATTTAAGAAACTCTTAGATAGGCACATGAATGATAGTAAAATAGAGAGTTTTGTAAGAGGGAAGGATTAGATTGATCTTAGAGTAGGTTAAAAGATTGCCAGAACATCAGGGGCCAAAGTGCCAAAGGCCCTGACTGTGCTGTAGTGTATGTCTTATGGTCTTGCGGCTCTATTTTCTGTGAAGGGAGGCCTTTATGCTAATGTGCTAATGTTTTTTTTTGACAATGAAGAATTCCAAAAAACTGATGTTCACAGCTGGTCGTGGAAGACCCAGAGAGTTCCTTCGATAATTTAGGAGAGTGCAGTGAAACATTGCCCCAACGGGACACAGATAAAAATAAAATTCTTTTCAAAGGGATTCCCCTCTTTAGGATGCTGTTATGTGCTGCTCTTTGTTTGGAGCAGGAATCGAATGAGCCTCCAGGAGGCTCCCTATCCCTCTGTAACCCTCGCTCCATCACCTCAGCATTCTGCAGTTCATCCACCCGTCCACTTGTGGCAGGACCTCCCACAAGCCCGGCGATGTCAAGCATCTCGTTTTACAATCGCAGAAAATCGTAAATGAACTGCCAAAAAAGCCCATTAAACATTAATAATATATAAAAATACATTTAATGTATTACACACAGTCTGGCACATGACATCATAAATATTAAACATATGTAGATTCCTTTATAACTGAGAATGCTGTTACATGATTGCTACAACACTGTTACAGCCTATGTCACTTGTAAATGACATGAAGCATCAAATGCTTCTGTGGAACTTTTCACTTAAACCTTCCTGATGATCGCATTTTGTTTTTTGCTTTGAAAGCCCCCTGCAGGAAAGCCTGTTTAGCCCTTCCTTATACTTCTGCACTCCCTAGCCCTTTCTCACGGCAAATGATGCTCCTTAAGTGCCCCTGGATTATTTTATTTATTTATTTTTATTTATTGAGCTTACGCATGGAGTAGGCCCTTCCAGCCCTTCTAGTGACAGCCCACCGAGCCGTGCCTAATCACAGAACAATTTACAATGAACAATTAGCCTATCAATTGGTACACCTTTGGAGGGAAACTCATGCAGTCACAGGGAGAATGTACAAACTCCCTATAGGCAGCAGTGGGAATTGAACCCGGGTCGTCTTTACTGTAAAGCGTTGTGTTAACCACTATGCCACTGTGCAACCACATTCATCATCAAACCTCGGAATTGCAATGGTGTAGAAGAAAGACTTTTGGCCCATTGACCATGTGTCAGCTCTTTGTGGTGCAGTCTACTTTATTATGTGCCTCTGTACATAAGTGGCCACTCAGTGTATGTTTGCGGTCTTCTGCTGCTGGAGCCCATCCATTTCAAGATTTGACGCGCTGTGCTTTCGAAGATACTCTTCTGCGCGCCACTGCTGTAACACGGGGTTGTTTGAGTTACTGTCACCTTCCTGTCAGCTTGAACCAGTGTGACCATTCTCCTTAGACCTCGCTCAGTAACAAGGCATTTTCACACACAGAACTACTGCTCACTGGATGCTTTTTTGTTTCTCGCACCATTCTCTGAAAAATATAGAACTGTGTTTCCTAACCTTTTCATGGCTTGGATCCCTACCACTAACTGAGATGTCTATTGGCCCCTTACTGGGAACTCCTGCTCTGGACTCTGTTATTCATAAAAATATCAGAAGATCAGTAGCTTCCGAGATAATCAAACCACCTCATCTGGCACCAGCAATCATTCCAGTCCCAAAGTCACTCCGATCACATTTCTTCCCCATCCTGATGTTTGGTCTGAAAAACAACTGAACCTCTAGACCGTGTATCCATGCTTGTAGCATTGAGTTGCTGCCACATGACTGGCTGATTAGATATTTGCATTAACAAGCCCATATACAGGTAATAAATTGGCTACTGGGTGTATTTCTTTATGTGATTCAGCACTGAATATTTCCTCAATATCCTGCCTTGGGACTATATACTTAAACATGCATTACAAATACAAATTATTACTGAAGTTGGTGTATAATTTTTTGATTTGTTCACTGACATGTGGCTACTGTTGGTAACTGACTAATAATAAATGTTTCCACATTATATTTATCAACACTCATTTGTTGAAGTGTAGCACCTGGCAACAGAACAGTTTATATTTTTTCTCTCACCATAGAGTAAGTTTTCTTTTTATTGCTGTGGCTGGTTGCTTTTTGTATGATCATATTCCAGATTATTGAGGGAATCCTGTTATTTTAATAACATATTCCATTGCTTTAAGAATCAGGAATATATTAGCTGTTATGGGACATTTTTAGTCACTGCAATCTGTATCATGAGGAATTAACAGGAAGTATTACAGACAGCTGATCATCTCAGTTTCCAACAAAGGGATGGCATGATAGTGTAGTAGTTAGCATAACATATTACTGCACCAGAGCAACACATTCAAAATGCTGGAAGAACTCAGCAGGGCGAGCAGCATCGATAGAGTGGAATAAAGAGCTGTCATTTCTGGCTGAGACCCTTTATCAGAACTGGAATGGGCCAGAGAACTGGGTTCAATTCCCACCATTCTCTATGTGGCCATGTAGATTTCCTCCAGGTGCTCTGGTTTCCTCCTATATTCCAAAGATGTATGTTTTAACAGGGTAATGGGTCAAATGGGTGTTATTGGATTACTATAAGCTACATTTCTATAGCACAAACTTAGGCAATGAGCTATGGCCATTGTTGCTTTGTGAGAAGCACTCGAGTCGACTTGTACACGAAATGGTCCTACAACCACCAAAAGAGTTAAATGACCAAATTATTGATTTTTGATGCTCATAGAGTGATTCATATTGACAAGGAGCTGGGGAGAACTACCAGTATTCTGTAAAGTAATGTCTTGAGATCTGTTATCTCCTCTCTAGAGCTGATGAGATCTCATTTGCTGCTGTTGTTTTTTGCTTGTGCTGCTCTGCTGAACATTGTGGGCATGCTATTCTGGTGCCGGAAAGTGTGGCAAACATTATGAGCAGCACCCCCTGCACGTCCTTAGGTAGTGTTGGTTGTTAATGCAAATTATGCACTTCGCTGTATGTTTCGATGTAGATGTGATAAGTAAGTCTGAATATGAATCTGTATCTGGATCTGGACAGCAATAATAAAATAATGGGACCTCAGCCGAAGTTTCATACTCAAGTTTCTTGAGTGGGATTTGAACTTATGGCCTTCAGACTCAATGGCAAGGAAGCTACCATCTGGGCATCCTAGGATTGTGCTCATGTATAACTCTGTCGGAGGAGGCTGGGAGCACCAAATAACCAAACAGTTCTGACAGTGGTGGAACCCTGGAAAGTTGTGAAGACTGGATCACTGGGGCTACTTGAAGAGGATATAGAACTGAGGGCTCAGAGGAACTCAAAATCAAAGTGAAAGTAAATTTATTATCAAAATACGTAGAGCATACATCACTATATACTATCTTGAGATTCATTTTCTTGCAATCATTTACAGGAAAATAGAGACATGCAATTAAATTAAATTTATGAAAAACTATACATAAATTAAGACAGACAGGCAATTAAATTTATGAAAAACTAAACATAAATTAAGACAGACAACAACAAATGTGCAAAAGAAGACAAATTTTGCAAATAATAAAAAAATAACCAAATAATACTGAGTACATGAGTCATACACTCCTTGAAAGTGAGTCAGCAGGTAGTGGAGGTAATTCCCTATTGAGGTGCGTGAAGTTGTCCACACTGGTTCAGGAACCTTATGGTTGTAGGGTAATAACTATTCCTGAAACTGGTGGTGCGGTACCTCCTGCCCAATGGTAGCAATGAGAAGAGTTGCTCAATGCTGTGATAATGGATGCTGCTTTCTTGTGGCAGTGCTTCTTGTAAATGTGCCCATTGTTGGGGATGGCTTTGTCTCGACATTTTCTGTACTTGTCCATTCCACGATATTGGTGTTTCCATACCAGGCTGTGATGTGCAGTAAAGGGAATTAGGATATTTGAATGGTGAGATAGGCTTCAGGCCAGAATGTTCTACTACTGCTTGCATTTCCTAATGGACTTTCGACCCTGCAACGTGAGTGCCAGCGATGAGTATCACACTCAATGCCTCCATACATGTACACTATTTATACCATGGATGATTTGCCACATATAGTTATCAAGCAAAATATCAAGACAGGAATTCAGAGCTTAGCACCTTGCTGGGTGATGAGAATGCAGAATGGAATTTCCTACATACACGTGTTCACAGGTACTGCCACTGTGCATTGGGAATTAATTTCACAGGTTGGTTGCTTTTGGATGCTGACAGTCCTGGCAAACAAGGGAAAACAAGTGGAGGATAGGCCTGGGCATTCCCGCTGTTGGCAAAATAAATCTTATTTTCCGCCTCAGTACCACTAGCAGCTCGGAGTTCATAAGCTGCAGTCATGGTCCATGTTGGAATGGCTCGGATCCATTTACAAGTACATATTGGATTAAAAGTCTCTTTACTGTCAAGCAAGGACAGCGGGAGGCAAAATTTGCAAATTGCCAACTATCACTGGGGACCAATAAACAGGCAAAAAGAGAGAGAACCTGAAATTTCTACAACCCTCGTGACCACAGGACGACCCAATCAATTTTGTGCTTGATGGAGTGCTTTCTGCAGGTAAAGTGATTGGTGTTTTGGGCACAAAAAGATCCCACAAGGGCACAATGAAAAGGATATCTTCCCTTTTTTGGCCAATGGGGGCAGGGGGATAAATATCAGTTCCGATTCTCTTCAATGTAATGGGACCACTCACATCTCTCTGGAACAACAGGTATAGCCTAGATTTCATCACCTTTTTGGGATGGAAGGGCTTGTCACTTCCTGAGACCCCAACAGCTATGCTGCCTGCAGCTTAGCTCCTGGTAGGGGTCACCCATGGTGGCTAGGTCAAGGGGGAAGGCTCCAGACAAAGAGCGATCCAACCAAGAGCTCATGAGTAGAGCTGATGGACGTTGATATCACATCACAAAGGCAGTGAAGACGGAGGAATCTGCATCAGTGAAGGATCCCCAGTCATCTTGCATTCCATGCCACCATACCCTGACCCCGATCGGTCAAGGACCCATGTATCAGCCTCCCCACATTAAACAAAGTCACTCGCGGGCACTCTCCATTAAGGGAAAAAGACCTCGAAGGAGAACATCATAGCTGATTTGAGTGATTGCACTACTATTGCCTTTTGCCTAGACTCAGTGTACAGTCTCACTGGGCAGGATACCACCCTCTCTGAAGTAAACTGGGATGCTCAGCCTGAATTTACCTCCACAGCCACCCGGAGCAAGGAGCAGAGCAAATTCAGAGCCACTACGTTGACCCTCTAATTATTTCCTGTGTCTTCGTAGATTATTTACCACTCACTCTGCAGTAGATTTGGCCTGCACCAGAATTTAATGCAGCCCTGCCCAAAGAAACTGCTGCAAGTGGACAGTGAGTGCTGGAAATCCTTGCAGCCTGACATGCTAAGCACTCACAGCGTTCGTTAACATTTCAGATCATCAGAACTTCCTATCGAACAAATTGTGCCGTATGTTGTGCGTTTGTTTAGGGCAGCTCTGTACCATGACAGTTAGTGAAAACACTGTTACCACGGCAGTGACCCTGGTTTAATTACACTGCTGCCTGTAATGAGTTTGCACGTTCTCTCCAGGACTGCCTGGTTTTCCTCTGACTGTTCCGGTTTCCTCCCACATTCCAAAGACCTGTGGGTAAGTAGGTAAATTAGTCACATGGGTGGAATTGGGCAGCATGGGCACATTAGGCTAGAAGTGCTTGTTACTGTGCTGTAACTCTAAATTAAAATTAAATACCCTTGATCTCCTAATCTATCTTTTCACAGCCCTTGCACTTTATTTGTCTACTTGCACTTCACTTTCTCGCAACAGTTACTCTCTATTCTGCATTGTGATTTTCTTACTACTTCCTTAATGTACTCATATATGGAATGATCTGACTGTATGGCCGGGAAGCAAAGGCCTTTCACTGTAAATTTGAGAATAATTATCCAGTTTCAGAAGACTTGGGGGTAGGTGTGAGGTGAGGAGGGAACTATTACAGGGATATATGTGAGGGAATGACATTAATGGAATGTTCTGATCTAGAATTGACCTAAGGTCCAAATGCTATCCTATTATGTTGCAAGAACAAATGAGAAATATGAGGTTGTCCATCCCTCTTATTTGCCTCCCTGTCTTGATGACAGTCTGCTTGTGATATACAAGAGATTCTGCAGATGCTGGAGGTTCACAGCAGCACACACTCAAAATGATGGAGGAGCTCAGCAGCTCAGGCAGCATCTGTAGAGGGAATAGAGTCAACGTTTCGTGTCAGAGCCCTTCATCAGGACTACCAGTTGTGCTGCTGTGCTTTCCATACTGATGGAACCCTCTCCGGTTAGCAGAGCTTTGATTTACAAACAGAAGAGATTGTGCAGACGGTGGAAATCCGGAGTGATGCACACAAAATGCTGGAGGAACGCAGAGCTCAGGCAGCACCTGTAAACAAGAGAGATTCTGCAGATGCTGGAAATCCAGAGCAAAACACACAAAATTCTGGAGGAACTCAGCAGACCGAGATCCCTTTTCCTGACAAAAGATCTCGAGCTAAAACATTGACTGCTTATTTCCCTCTATAGAGTCAAAGAACTACAGCACAGAAACAGGCTCTTCGGCCCATCTGGTCTGTGCTGAACTATTACCCTGCCTCATCCCATGGACCTGCACCTGGACCATAGCCCTCCATACCCCTCAAATCCATATTCCTATCCAAATGTCTCTTAAGTATTGAAACCAAACCTACGTCCACCGCTTGCGTTGGCAGCTCGCTCCACACTCTCACCACCCTCTAATTGAAGAAGTTCCCCCTCATGTTCTCCTTAAACATTTCATCTTTCAACCTTAACATATGACCTCTAGTTCCAGTCTCACCCAACTTCAGTGGAAAAAAACCTACTTGCATTTACCCTATCTATATCCCTCAGATACCGCCTGGCCTGCTGAATATGCACGATTTCTCCAATGCCCCTTTGAACTGTAGGAGGACGGGAACGGGGGTCCTCTGACAGTTCTGGTCTGCGGTATAACAGGCGGACCACAAGGTGGCTTGTCCTTTCCCAAATCTCGGAAAGGAAAACATTTCAGCCAGAGCCAAGTTGGAAGAGGTGGCAGCAGGCTCGGAGCCCAGGGACCCTGGACACCATCTCAACTGCAGAAATGAAATGAGTTTCAACTGAGTTCCCCGCTTGGGGAGGCAGAGTGAGGGACGAACGAGGGGCGGGGGGGAGGTGGTGTTTGGATCGCAAGGGCTGAGAGATGCGGAGTGTTGTTGATGGTCCAGACGTGGAGTGAGGGTATGCACTTGGGGTCTGGCGTCCGCTCCACCCTGCTGTCCATGCCAAAGGTTCGGCCGAATCTGTCAGATCCACAGCAGATAGCGTTTTTTTTTGCAAGCTCCATGTCATGGCTTCTTACTGACTGAAGCTCCACCTCCCTGTGTGTGTGTGTGTGTGTGAGAGAGAGAGAGAGAGAGCGAGAGAGAGAGAGAGAGAGAGAGAGAGAGAGAGCGAGAGAGAGAGAGAGAGAGAGAGAGAGAGAGAGAGAGAGAGAGAGAGAGATGTTGATTCTGCCTCGCACAGCCAAGACAGCCAACATTCTCCCACTGCGAGAGGCAGCCAGCGCGTACAGTACGGTTACAGTTAGCGAACAATCGCCGTATGCAGAACCGGGCCACTCCTGCCAAGGACACTAGTCCCTTAGAGCTTAACGCACTGCTATGGACCTTTTCGAGTTCGACTTCTTCAGAGACTGGGAACTGGAACAATCGTGGTAGGTCTCTCTCTCTTTTGTTTTGAATAAAGCTCCTTCATGCGTTAGTTCAAGCGTTTATCGTCTCCACTGCCCCTGGCGCCTGTTTCGGCGTTGTTCCTGTAAAACGCAGATATATTGCACCCTTTTCTGTGAGCTGTGTAGTGGCCTCTAGGACGGCTGAATTTTGCCACACTGATTCAGCTGGAAAGGTTTCTTTGTGTTGTATTTTATTTTTTTTTTGCAAAGCTTTGCGTATATAACGCACCAGAGACACCTAGTGACATTCAACACTGACTTAAGTTTTCATCTGAATAACCCTGACTGGTGTTTCTAATTAACAAGAGGGTTACTGCTGGCTTTTTGAGGTCACTACTCTCTCAGACATATGTTTCTTTTTAATACGAGGCAAATTCTAGGTGGCTTAGAGCTGCAACGTATTGCAAATTGTACATCATGATTCAGTATGGATGTTTGAATGATTATAGTTTGGAGATGCTTGCAAACTTTGAGTTGACAGACAATTTCTTCCTCTCACCTCAAAAATGTCACCCTTGCAACTTTGTGATGACCAGACTTGCCTGGATGACTTCTTGGAAGGGCATTTGTTTCTTTTTTTTATAATGCGGTCTGACATGCTCCCAGTGGTAAAGTCCACCAAAGGAAAGTCTGGTGTTTCTAGGAGAACCTCATTGTGAGGGTTCCAAGTAGAGGGTGTGTGGAATGGCCCGCCAAGGGTGGTAGAGGCCGATAGGTTAGAGACATCTAAGAAACTCTGAAATAGACGCATGGATGATAGAAAAGTGAAGGGTTGTGCAGGAGAGAAGGTTGACCTTAGAGTAGGTGAGAAGATTGGCAAAAAGTTTTGGGGCCGAACGGCTTGTGCTGTGCTGTCGTGTTCAATGCTCAATGTTTTATGTAAAGATATTGCCCAGTTACTGAGGTGGGTGTGGGCTGGAATCATTGTACAACAATACAGTGGTCTTCGAGGGGTTAACTGAGACATGTGTTTGTTGTTAGTGTTATAGAGTAATGCAGCACTGTTATGGGCCCTTTGGCCTAACTGTTTCATGTCCACTGTCCACCACAGCATCCTCCCGACTTGTCCCAGATCCTCCTGTTTGGCCCATTACCCTCCAAGCCCTTCCCCTCCATGTATCTGTCAAAAAACCTCTTCAGTGTTTCAATTGTCACTGCCTCAAAAAACCTCACCTGGCAGCTCATTCCAGGTACTCATTACCCTCTGGCCAATAAAGTTACCTCTCAGGTAAATCTCTCCCCTCTTGTATCTGTGGGTGTCAGTTGGACTGAGAAATCCTTACAGGATCCACGTGGACCCACTCTGGACTTGTTAAGAAAGTTTTTGACTTGACCAGATTTGTCGTTGAATTGGCCTTTGGAAAGAATGGCAGTATTGATTGAGCTCATTATGATCTTGCACTTTATCCTTCACCTGAACTGTACTTTCTCAGTAGCTTTATTCTTTATTGTTAAGTGTTTTTTTTTACCTTATTCTGCCTCAGTGTAATGACTTGATCTGTATGGACAGTATACAAGCTTTTCACTGTATCTTGGTATTTGTGATCAATACAAATACCAATTATAAATAAAGGAAAACTGTGACTATTAAAAAAAAAGTACAATAGAGTTTTAAATTCCTTCCTCCAGATTTGAGTCATCATTCATAAGTGATAATGTATGAGGAATGTCTGATGGTCTGGGCCTGTCCTGACCGGAGTTTAGAAGAATGACGGGGGGGATCTCATTGAAACCTATCGAATATTGAAGGCCTATGTAGAGAAGATGTGGAGAGGGTGTTTCCCACAGTGGGGAGTCTGTGACCAGAGAGTACAGCCTCAGAACAGAAGGATGTCCATTTCGAACAGAAATGAGGATGGAATTATTTAGCCAGATGGTGGTGTCTACCAGTGCTATTCTGGCCATTCTCCACCACCTCAGACAGGGATGAAGCATTTATGCCACGTTGCCTCACTAGAGCCGAATAGTCCACAGCTGCCTGCCAGAATTTGATGTACAAGTGTATTTCTGCTGCAATATCAGCAAGGTAGCATGGTGGCACAGTTGGCAGAGATGCTGCCTCACAGCCCAGAGACTCGGGTTTGGTCCTGAACTTGGACGCTGCTTGTGTTGAGTTTGCATGTTCTTGCTGTGGTTTTCTGGGTTTCTAGGTGTTCCAGATATCTTCCCACATCCCAAAGATGTGTAGTTGGTGGGATTTACACTCAGTGGGCTTTTTATTGGGCATAGGAGTGGAACCTAGTATGATCTTCTCCTTCAAGGTTTAAGGTTCGATGTGTTGTGCATTAGGGGATGCTCTTCTGCACTTTTCTATTGGAATGCGTGGTTATTTCAGTTACAGTCACCTTCCTGTCAGCTTGAATCAATCTGGCTGTTCTCCTCTGACCTCTCTCATTAACAACCAGTTTTCGCCCACAGAACTGCTGCTCACTGGATGTTTTTTTTGCATCTTTCTCTGTAAATTCTAGCAACTGCTGCGTGTTAAAATTCCAGGAAATCTGCAGTTTCTGAGATATTTAAACCACCCCATCTGACACTAACAGACGTTCCACCATCAAAGTCACTTAGGCCACATTTCTTCCCCTTTCTGATGCTTGTTCTGAACAATAACTGAACCTCTTGACAATATCTGCATGTTTTTAGGCATTGAGTTGCTGCCGCATGATTGGCTGATTAGATACTTGCATTAACAAACAGATATACAGGTGTGCCTAATAAAGTGGCCCCCAAGGCTGTTGGTGAGTGGCAGGATCTGTGTAGGGCTGACAAGAAAGTCGGGAGAATATACAGAGCAGGATTAATGGCAATGAGTGCTTAGTGGTCAGCATGCACTAGATGGGCAGAAGGTTGTGTTTCTCTGCTGTTTCCCCTTTTATCTGTGACTTTCTGACTTTTTGTCAGCATTGGTTCAATGCTAATTGTTCTGCTAATGCCCTTAACTTATTATTCACTGGCTTCGCTTTGGTTGGTGGAATCTCTTTAAGGTTGAGAAATGTTATAATTGGCATGTGCCCATTATCATTGATGTCCCAGCTGTCAAGTGGAGGTCACACGCTCTCCATCAGGAAGATAATGGACATTTCTCTGATCTCTGCTTGTCTCGCAGCAGTATATTAGACTCACTAGATGCTGGAAATCTTGAGCAACACGCAGAAAATGCCAGAGGAACTCAGCAGGCCAGGATGGGTGATGAAGGGTGTTCTGATGAAGGGCTTGGCCTGATACCACTATGGTTTACTTCCACAACACATAGGAGCAAAATTAGGCCATTCAGCCCATTGACACTACTCCTCCATTCCATCATGGCTGATATATTATCCCTTTCAAATGCATTCTTCTGTCTTCTCCCCATAACCTCCGATACCCTGACTAATAAAGAATCTATTAACCTCCACTTTAAATACACCCAATAACTTGTCCTCCACAGCCCCATGTGGCAACAAATCCCACAGGTTCACCACCCTCTGGCTAAAGAAATCCCTTCTCATTTCTGTTCTAAATGAATGTCCCTCTTTTCTGAGGCAGTGCCCTTTGGTCCTTGACTTCCCCACTATATGAAACATGCTCTCCACATCCATGCTACCTAGGCCTTTCAATATTCAATAAGTTTCAGTGAGAACCCCCCTCAGTCTATTAAACTCCAGTCAGTACAAACCAAGAGCCATCATACTCTCCTCATGTGTTAACCCTTTCATTCACAGAATCATTCTTGTGAACCTCCTCTGGACCCTCTCCAGTGCCAGCACATCCTTTCTCAGATCAGAATCAGAATCAGGTTTAATATCTCCAGCATATGTCATAAAATCTGTTGTTTTTGCAGCAGATGTCCATTGCAGTACATAATAATAACTGTAAATTACAATAAGACATTAAGTATATATAAGTTAAATTAAATAAAAAAGTACAGAGAAGTTGTGAGGTAGTGTTCAACGTCCATTCAGAAATATGATAGAAGAGGGGAAGAAGTTGTTTCTGAATCATTGAGTGTGTGCCTTCAGGCTGCAGTACCTCCTCCCTCATGGTAGCAATGAGAAGAGGGTATGCCCTGAGTGATAATGGGCCCAAAACTGCTCACAATGCTCCAAGTATGGTCAGAACAATGCCTTATATTTCCCTCCATAGATGCTGCCTGGCCTGCTAAGCTCCTCCAGCACTTTGTGTATGACAGCAGTGTATGTTCTGTCCTGGTTGGTATGTTGCGATTGTGTGCTTCTAGAAGCCTACAATGAAGTGTATTAGGGTTGTGTTTTGGCTCTGTGATGACACATTCCATCTCCTGTTGTCTGTTGACTGTGCGTCTGATTCTGGCTGGTGCAATGATGGTAAATGTTTGTAGACATATGTAGCTAATCTCTTTGTTTCCTTTTTAGTTCTACTTGTCCTCTGCTTGTTGGCCTTGTCTCAGTATCTCTGAACCACGTTTACCTTACTGTGATGCAGATAAATTTTTGTGTTATAGTGGTAATAAATATCTAATCCTGATGGTATTAGGTATCTAGCCCATGGGGATCTGTCGTATATACTTGATTCTTTCTCAGGTGGGAATAGAATGAGTTTGGGATGAAGCTATCACCAGTATCAATAGGTATGCAATGGGTCTTCTGGGGTGGTATGTGTAGCTATGGATAAACATGGGCTTAATTTTATGTTGGTATAAAATTTACATAATGCCAACTTCAGGGTTCATTTAAGCCTTTGTGCATTCCCAATAATTCGTGTAGCTGAGATTCTGTAGATGCTGCTGGAAGTCTTGAACAGGTCACCTAGAAATGCTGGAGGAATGCAGCAGGTCAGAGGTCAGGCAGCATCTATTGCAGGGTTTCTCAACCTGAGGTCCACGAATCCCTTGGTAATGGTAGGGGTCCATGGCATAAAATGGTTGGGAAGCCCTGATCTATGGAGAGGAATAATGAGTCAATATTTTAGGTCAAGACCTTTCATTGTTTCCCTGCGTGTGAGCTACACCTGCAGAGAAATTGTGGGCAGCAGGGTAACGCCTTACAGCGCCAGCGATCAGAGTCCAGTTCCCGCAGCAAACACAAAATACCGGTATAATTCAGCAGGTCAGGCAGCTGCGTCTGTGGTGAGGAATGAACAGTCAACTTTTCGGGCTGAGATATCAGGTCCTGACGAGGAGTCTCGGCCCGAAACGTCAACTGTTTATTCCTCTGCACAGATGCTGCTACCTGACCTGCTGAGTTCCGCCAGCATTTTGCGTGCTTTGCTCATGCATCTGAGACCATTTGTCCTTTGGGCAAGATGATTAACAACTATGTATGCAACTGGGCGCACATTAGACCAACCCAACATCAGGTGAGAAAGCTTTCCATGAGACGGTATTATACGGTTGGGACAACATTCTCTTTGCAACCTGATGATTCACAGAGGAGCAGTGTTTTAAACAAAATCAATAACCTTTGACCTGGCACACACGTGATCACTTAATGGTTACCTTATTCTTAAAACAAAATAAAATTTGTTGGAATGTTACTCAGTTACGCCCTACAGAAATTCACAGCCTTTCAGTGCATCTTGTGAAGATTTTTATAACTGACCAGTGTGGTGTGTGCCTCAGATTTAATATAAATCCCTTTTTGGCAAATTAGTGTTAAGAGGAAAGATTTACAGAGCTAATAGGCAACTTTAATAAGATTGTATCTGGTACAGCTGTTGCTTCTGAGTTTAGTGCCTGACCTGAAACAATTCGCCATTGTTTTGAATATACGATCCCCTCCAGAATGTCAAATTGTGTTGAAAACTCATTTGATCTGATGTTGTGGCTTGCAGTTGACACTCAAGAAAAAAGTACAGTGTGGGTTTTTTTTTGGTACTCTCATGGAGAAGGAACCCTGGCTCAGATGAGACCTGCTCACACTCATTGGCTCCTGCAAGTATAGACCTTTAGAGCTGTCTATTTTTAAAGTGCACTGGAGTCTTTGACATTTCTGCACAGGGGTGTCTGAGCCGTTCTCGAGCCTTTCTGACGACTGAAGTCAGGCAACGAAACACAAAGCTCAGCAGCAGCAACTAGTTTACTACATCATGCCAAGGGATTGTGTTAATGTTCAACTGCACAGATTGCTTACGAGATCAATTATTAATCATTGGGTTAATTTCAATGTGCATGTTGCTCCTCATTGCTAACGCTTCTGCCCTCTATGTTTAAGTCTAGTATTTTCCTCCATTGATCTTTATTTCAGTGACATCTGACAGGCAACTCAAATCCACAGCGTGGCATTGGTTCTGTAAACTGCACCAATGTCTTGTGAGTTTCAGTACACTCGGTAGTCACTTTGTTAGATACACCTGTCCATTGATGCAAATATCTAATCAGCCACCCATGTGGCAGCAACTCAATGCTTAAAAACATACAGACATGGTTAAGAGGTTCAGTTGTTGTTCTGATCAGACATCAGAATGGGGAAGAAATGTGATCTCAGTGACTTTGACCCTGAAATGATTGTTGGTGCCAGATGGGGTGGTTTGAGTATCTCAGAAACTGCTGATCTCCCGGGATTTTCCCACACGACAGTCTCTAGAGTTTATAGAGAATGGTGCGAAAAATCAAATAAAAAAACGTTCGGCCTAATTCTGCTCACAAACAAGAGAAAATCTGCAGATGCTGGAAATCCGAGTAATCCACACAAAATGCTGGAGGAACTCAGCAGGCCAGGCAGCATCTATGGGAAAAAGCAAACAGTCAGCGTTTCAGGCTCACTTATATACATACATGCACCTGCACATATATAAAATCAGTTGCTTTGCCTATTCTTCACTCATTTTAAAGTGACAATTTACATTCAGTGCAACTTTATTAGGTACAGGAGGTACCTAAAAACAGAGGCTACTGAGTGTGACTAGACTGCTGCATCCCAGCACCACAAAAAGATTATTGTGAAATTCGGACCTTTTGACTTTTCCGATTTATTATCCATCTTAACCCCATTTTCCTGCCTTCTCACTATAACCTTTGACAGCCTTACTCATCAAGAACCCATCAACCTCCACTTGAAATATACCCATTGAACCGGCCTCCACAGGAATCTGTGGGAAAGAATTCCACAGATTCACCACCTTCTGACTAAAGAAATTCCTCCTCATCTCTGTTCTAAAGGGATATTGTATTGATATTGTATGGACAAACATCGGATGCCATAGGTGCCAGATTTCAGAGTTAAATTCCATCACTATCTGTACAGAGGTTATCCATTCTCCCTGTGACCATGTAGGATTCCTCCAGGTGTTCTGGTTTCTTCCCACAGTCCAAGACATACAGGTTAGTAGGTTAAATGTTCACGGTAAATTGTGCTGTGATTAGCGAGTGTTAAAAAGGTGGGTTGCTGGGCATTGCAGCTTGCTGTATCTCTAAATAAAAAATACATAATAAGCATAAACACATTGAAATTTCCTGGGTATGATGCACTACCTTGCTATTTCTTTTTTCCTGCACTGTTTGTTTTTTATGTAATAATATTGTTTTTGTATAACTTTGTCTTTTCACTATACTGCCACTTACCACCAAAAAAGAAATTTCATGTCATAAAAGTCAGCAACAATAAATCAAACTCTGATACTGCCTGAATTATATCAGGCCAAGCTTATCCACCTGATGCAAAGTAAACAGGGTGTTTATTTAGAAGTGACTCTGGCTTTTAGCAGTTGGGACGTTGAGTCTTTTACTTACTGTAGAGCGTCATTGTGTTTCTGTGGTCCTTCTGTTTTATGCGATCCCAAGTGTTTCTTCCAAGTGGTACACTTAAACCCTAGTGATGGGGCTATATTGCTTCAGCAATGTGCCACTGGCTGCCTCTTGGAAACAATTTTTAAGACACAAGACAGGAAATGCCTATTGGGGTGGATTTGTCTTAATAGAGAAAGCCTGCGTGTGACCTTGTTTAATGTGGGCAGCCATCGAACGGTCCTTGACCGATTGGATCAGGGTCCAGTGACGCAGAGTGCAAGACAACTGAGGATCCTTCACTGCCATTGTGATGGGCTTGGGGCATCATGGTGGCGTAGTGGTTAGCCCGAAGCTGTTGCAGCTCAGGGCATCAGAGTTTGGAGTTCAATCCCGGTGTCCCCTGTAAGGACTCTGTATGTTTCCCCAGTGGAATGCGTGCGTTTTCTCTGGGTTCTCCAGTTTCCACTCAGAGTCCAAAGACATACCAGTTAGAAGGGTAATCGGTCATGTAAATTCTCTTGGGATTAGGTTAGGGTTAATCGGAGTTTGTCGTTTGTCAGGGGTTGCTGGGTGACACAGTTCCGAGGGCCAGAAGGGTGTTTTCCACGCTATATCTTTATAAATAAACAAACAAACAAATAAATAAATGAATACATCTCCCGCTAGCTCTACCTTTGAAGCCTTGGTTGGATCGCTCTTTGGAACCTCCCACTTGACCTTACCGCCATCGCTGACCCTACCAGGAGCTGTAGATGGATTCGCTCTCGGGATCGCAGAAAGTCGCAAGCTTTTCCACTGCGACAAAGTTACAGTCCTCGGAGAAGAAGAACGCCTAGTCGACCCCTTTAAGACAATGCTCTTTTGAGGAGCATATGTAGATGTGAAGCATTTGAGAACCGGTCTTATTTTGCCAATCATGCTCTGATTTGTTGATAGTAATTTTAAAATATTGCATAGTATTGCTGCTGCAAAACAAATTTCACGAAGTAAGTCAGTGATAATAAACCTGATTCTGATTCTGATATTTAGTGGTTTTACAGTTGGAAAAAAAATGCTCTGCCTTGACAGATCCAAGCACTTCTTTTATTTCTGCTCTTGATGTAGCATGGTGGAAATTATTAATACAGTTGATGTCACCTTCCTTCTCCCTCTGATGTGTGTCTGCATGCCATTGATCATGAGTAGATGTGCTACAATGTGCCTGCCTGTGACAATGATTCATAACTGAACTGTCACTGGCCAGCTTTGGTTCTGCTTGTGTTGCTACACAGGGATTGACAGGGATAACTGCGGCATGAGACTTCTAAAGTAACAAAATAACCTAAATTGCATTTCTGAGCAGAGTAATCCGTCAAAATTAGACAACGGTTAATGAACATTTAAAAAAAAAGCTACAGATGTTGCAAAACTGAAATAAAAGTGGAAAATGCTGGGAACACCTAACATCTGGGGGGGTGGTTGGCTAATAGTAATCTCAGTGAGTTACTTCATAGGTACAGCTCTCCCCACCATTTACGATATCTATAAGAGACCGCCTCTTAGGACAGCGACATCCGTCATCAGAGATGCCCACAATTTGGTCCATGTCTTCTTCTCGACGTTGTCATCAGGCAGGATGTATAGGAGCTTGAAGACCCATACCTCACGGTTCAGCAACAGCTTCTTCTCCATCTCCATCGAGTTTTTGAACACACTACCTCAAACTACTCTTTCCCCTTCCCTCTCACAGAGCTGGAAAAATCTGCAGAGGTTTGTAGGCTCAGCCAGCTCCATCATGGGCACAACTCTCCCCACCATCAAGGACAATCTTCAATAGGCAGTGACCAAGAAGGTGGCTTCCATTATTGAGGATGTTCGCCAACCAGAACATGTCCTCTTTTCATTATTACCAAAAGGGAGGAAGTATAGGAGCCTGAAGAGGCAGGCACACTCAATATTCTAGGAAGAGATTTTTCCTCTTCACCATCAGATTCCTGAATGGACCGTGAAGCTGTGAACACTGCCTCACAATATTGCTCTTTTTTTGCAGGAGCGGGAGAGCGAGTTTGTAATCTGGTGTGAGCAAAGGATGGTGGGAATGGTGAGGGTGGAGCTGCATGGGAGGGGTGGCAGAGAAGGAGTGCTAGGGTCACAGGTAAGTGCCGGTGCAGACACACCCAGCTCTGAGATACCAGGCAAGGTAATTTAATTCCAAACAATTGGTTAATTTTAGAATATCTCAGGTATTTCATGCTCCCTCCCCTCTCCCTTCCCCTTTTCCCATCCATAATTCCCCTGCCCCCTTCCCACTCTCAGTCCACAACAGAGATCCATATCAGAATCTGGTTTATCATCGCTCGCGAATGTCATGAGATTATTTTTTCTTTACAGCAACAGCACAGTGCAAAATTCTTAGGCGCTCTAGCTAAACAGCTGGCCAGTGGTGCAGTGGCATCAGCACCAGACCTCAAAGCAAATGGTCCTGAGTTCAGTTCTCGTCAGTTCCTTGCATGCTTTCCACCCGTGCTGGGCCAAGCGTTAAGCGAGCAATTCGCCTCATAAAAAATCAGTCAAAAATGGCAAAAATGCTTCCCAATCTGCTACAAGGTGAAATGGAACAACAGTTCTAGCTATATATATGTGCTTAAGACTTCTGCCCAGTACTGTTTTATATATATTTGTATATATATACATATGTATTTTGTGGCAGCATTACAATGCAATGCATAATACAGAAAACATAATTTACAATAAAAACTTATATTGAATCTTATTATATGTAATTTATTGTATGCACTGTACAGCTGCTGCAAAACAACAAATTTCATGACACATGTCAGTGGTTATTATGGATAAGACCATGATCGCCCACGTCAATATGACACGGCACACGATGATGATGAGTAAACATGATTCTGATTCTCTCTCAATCTTGCACTAATGTTGTTATGTTTATTTTGGTGTTTATTTTGTGCATGTGAAGGTTGGGTATAATTTAGGTTAATTTATGTCAACTTATGTTTGTAACGTACTGTGTTGCTGCAGAAAGCTGGTTTTCATAGTATTTATACCATGAGAGTACACGTGTGTATGAAAGCTGTAAACTTGAAGTAAGATCATAAGATATAGGAGCAGAATTAGGCCATTCGGCCTGTCAACTTTGCTCCTCTATTTGATCATGGCTGACTTCTTATCCCTCTCCATGCCATTCTGCTGCCTTCTCCCAGTAACCTTTGATGCCCTGACTAATCAAGAACCTATCAACCTCTGCTTTAAGTATACCCATTCATTTGGCCTCCACAGCCGTCTATGGTAATGAATTCCACAGAATCACCACCCTCTGGCTAAAGAAATTCCACATCTCTGAAACATCCTCTCTACATCCATCCTATCTAGGCCTTTCAATATTCAATAGGTTTCAAAGGGATTCTCCCCTCAGTCTTCTGGAATTCAGTGAGTACAGGCCCAGAGCCATCAAACAATTCTCATATGTTAACTCTTTTATTCCCAGGATCATTACTTGCGACCCTCCCCTGGACCCAGCCCATCCTTTCTTAAATATGGTGGCCCAAAGTATGTATGGCCAATGCACCTTTGGTTTTCTTTTCTTGTCCTCTGGAAATGAACACTAATGTTGCATTTGCCTTCCGTACCACCGGCTCATCCTGCAGGTTACCGTCTCGGGATGAGGGGTTAGGGGGTGGTGCATGCAATTAATTCCTGCTGATTGTAGCCGCGGGAACAAGGAATTTCAGCTGGTGCTGGAAAGATTGCCTGACATATGCAGACTGGAAAAAAAATGTAGTTGAGGGAAAGGTACAGTAAGAGTGAAACCAAATCTACAGCCGGGAGTGATTCTGTCTCTGTGGAAATGTTGCTGCAATTTATCTTTTGAGCAAAAATTCAGTCTGATGTGTCAGTAAGTGGTGTGGATGGAAGCACTATATTTCATTCCCACTCCATGCCATTACATCACTGATTCAGTTAATACCTGTACTGTTCTAAATTGGTGGCTTCATGTCTATCTTCGGGCTTGGATCTGGTCTACTGTCTATTTATAAGCTTGACACACTTGTTATTAATACCGCCACTGATGTTAAGCTGCTAAATTCAAGGCGACCAAGACAGGCATTTTCAGAGTGTGTGCTGAAGGATTGGGGCATTAACACACCATTAGAAATAAAACTGTTGTACGATGGATATCTCAGGGGTGGAGAGCTAGAGATACGCCTCGCCTTCAGTGCCTTTCAGGGAAACAGCTGAGTGTCTCCTTCATAAACACAAGAGGTTCTGCAGCTGCTGGAAATCCTGAGGCAACACACACACACACACACACACACACACACACACAATGGTGGAGGAACTCAGTAAGTCAGGCAGTATCTATAAAAATGCATAAACAATTGACTTTTCGGGCCAAGACCTGTCATCAGAATCAGGTTTAATATCACCGGCACATATCGTAAAATTTGTTAACTTGGCAGCCGCAGTGCACTGCAATACTTGATAAAGTGTATAAAAACTTAATTACAGTAAGTATGTATATAAAAAATATATTAGAAAGCAGTGAGGTAATGTTTATGGGTCCAATGCTCATTCAGAAATCTGATTGCTGAGGGGAAGACACTGTTCCTCAATCACTGAGTGTGTGCCTTCAGGCTTCTGTACCTCCGACCTGTTGGTAACAGTGAAATCAGGGCATGCCCTGGGTGATGGGTCCTTAATGATGGACACCACCTTTTTGAGGCACCGCTCCTTGAAGATGTATTGTGTATGATGAAGGCTAGTGCCCATAATGGAGCTGAGTAATTTTACAACTTACTTTGATCCTGTGCAGGAGCCACTACCTCCTACAACCCCCCCACCCCCATACCAGACGGTGATGCAGCCAATTATAACGCTCTCCACGGTACATCTGTAGAAATTTGTGAGTGTTATATGTGACATACCAAATCCCCTGAAGCTCCTAATAAAATATAGCTGCACTAGAAAGGAAGAGGGCAAAATCCAGAATTGGTAGATGGAGGGGTGGGGGGGAATGCTGGAGGTACAACCTTGCAGGTGATACGTGAGAATGGGAAGGTCACCCATTCTGAGCTCTTAAACTTAAAACAGTTCTCTTCACCTCCCTGCCCGCGTAACCTCCCGATCATCTTCGTCTGGCTCCTCTCCTCCTTCCCTTTTTGCTACGGTACAGTGAGCTCCCTGTCTTCTTCAGTCCTTTACCTTCACCTCCCAACCTCTCACTTCATACCCCCCACCCTCCCTCCCCGTCAGCTGGTCTCACCTATCACCTTCCAGCTTGTACTCCTTCCCCCTCCCCCATCTTCTTCTAACCTCTTCCTTTCCAGCGTCTCATCCGAAAATGTTGAGTGCTTCTTCCCCTCTCTGGATGCTGTCTGACCTACTGAGTTTCTCCAGCATTTTGAGCGTCTTCCACAGGTAGTGTAATTAGAGATCTCAGAACATGAATACTTCCCTTGCAGCAACAAGAAGGGATAAAGAGATTGTATCTGCAAAGCTCCTTGCCTTGGATTTCAGTGCCCAGAAAAACATTTGAAGTGCTCTCTGTTTCACTGTTGTGGATCGCCATTGAACTCCCCAGCGGATGTTTGCCCCCCTCAGCCAACACTCCCAAATGTGTTTCTGGCATCTTTGAACACTGTCCAGCTCCCAAGCCACAACAAGGGGTTCAACCCATGTGGAATCACAGAGGAGTTTACATCGCCTTTCGGAAACTGGCTGTCAGAACAGGAACAGGCCATTCAACCCATAATGAGTGCTAACCTAAGATTCGGCCTGAAACAATCACTTACAGATCAGAGCAAACACAAGGAAATCTGCAGATGCTGGAAATTCAAACAACAACACACACAAAATGCTGGTGGAACACAGCAGGCCAGGCAGCAGTGATAGGGAGAAGCGCAGTCAACGTTTTGGGCTGAGACCCTTCGTCAGGACTAACCGAAAGGAAAGATAGTAAGGGATTTGAAAGTAGTGGGGGGAGGGGGAAATGCGAAATGATAGGAGAAGACCGGAGGGGGTGGGGTGAAGCTAAGATCTGGAAAGGTGATTGGCGAAAGTGATACAGAGCTGGAGAAGGGAAAGGATCATGGGACGGGAGGCCTCGGGAGAAAGAAAGGAGGTGGGGGGAAGCACCAGAGAGAGATGGAGAACAGGCAAACAACTAAATATGTCAGGGATGGTGTAAGAAGGGGAAGAGGGGCATTAACGGAAGTTAGAGAAGTCAATGTTCATGCCATCAGGTTGGAGGCTAGCCAGCCGGTATATAAGGTGTTGTTCCTCCAACCTGAGTCTGGATTCATTTTGACAATAGAGGAGGCCATGGATAGACATATCAGAATGGGACTGGGACATGGAATTAAAATGTGTGGCCACTGGGAGATCCTGCTTTCTCTGGCGGACCGAGCGTAGGTGTTCAGCGAAACGGTTTCCCAGTCTGCATCGGGTCTCACCAATATATAAAAGGCCACACCAGGAGCACTCGACGCAGTATACCACACCAGCCGACTCATCTGGAAGGACTGTCTGGGGCCCTGAATGGTGGTGAGGGAGGAAGTGTATGGGCAGGTGTAGCACTTGTTCGGCCCAAAAGGATAAGTGCCAGGAGGGAGATCGGTGGGAAGGGATGGGAGGGGGCAGTGGACAAGGGAGTCGTGTAGGGAGCGATCCCTGCGAAAAGCAGAAAGAGGGGGAGAGGGAAAAATGTGTTTGGTAGTGGGATCCCGTTGGAGGTGGCGGAAGTTACGGAGAGTTATACGTTGGACCTGGAGGCTGGTGGGGTGGTAGGTAAGGACAAGGGGAACTCTATCCCGAGTGGGGTGGCGGGTGGATGGGGTGAGGGCAGATGTGTGGGAAATGGGAGAGATGCGTTTGAGAGCAGAGTTGATGGTGGACGAAGGGAAGCCCCTTTGTTTAAAAAAGGAAGACATCTCCTTAGTCCTGGAATGAAAAGCCTCATCCTGAGAGCAGATATGGCAGAGACGGAGGAATTGTGAGAAGGGGATAGCCTTTTTGCAAGAGACAGGGTGGGAAGAGGAATATCCAGGCAGCTATGAGAGTTTGTAGGCTTATAGTAGATATGAGTAGATAGGCCATCTCCAGAGATGGAGACAGAAAGATCAAGAAAGGGGAAGGAGGTGTCAGAAATGGACCAGGTAAATTTGAGGGCAGGGTGAAAGTTGGAGGCAAAGTTAATGAAGTTGACGAGCTCAGCATGTGTGCAGTAGGGAGTGCCAATGCAGCCGTTGATGTAGCGAAGGAAAAGAGGGGGATGGATACTGGTATAGACTTGGAACATGGACTGTTCCACAAAGCCAACAAAAAGGCAGGCATAACTGGGACCCATATGGGTGCCCATGGCTATACCCTTGGTTTGGAGGAAGTGGGAGGAGCCAAAGGAGAAATTATTGAGAGTAAGAACTAATTCCGCTAGACGGAGGAGAGTGGTGGTAGAGGGGAATTGGTTAGGTCTGGAATCCAAAAAAAAAAGCGAAGAACTTCGAGACCATCTCGGTGGGGGATGGAGGTATATAGGGACTGGACGTCCATGGTGAAAATAAGACGGTGGGGGCCAGGGAACTTAAAATCATTGAAAAAATTCAAAGTATGAGAAGTGTCACGAACATAGGTGGGAAGAGATTGAACAAGGGGGGATAAGACAGTGTCAAGGTATGCAGAAATGAGTTCAGTGGGGCAGGAGCAAGCTGAGACAATAGGTCTACCTGGACAGGCAGGTTTGTGGATCTTGGGTAGGAGGTAGAAACAGGAACTGCCAGGTTTGGGAACTATGAGGTTGGTGGCAGTGAATGGGAGATCCCCAGAGCTGATAAGGTTGGTGATGGTATAAGAGACAATGGCCTGGTGCTCCTTAGTGGGGTTATGATCAAGGGGTAAATAGGAGGAGGTATCAGAGAGTTGTCACTGTGCCTTGGCCAGGTAGCGGTCTATACGCCAGACAACAACAGCTCCCCCTGTATCAGCAGGTTTTATAGTGAGGTTGGGATTGGTGCAGAGAGAGCGGAGAGCAGAGCATTCGGAAGGAGTGAGGTTGGAATTGGAACAGGGTGTGGTGAAGTCAAGACGGTTGATGTCCCATCGGCAATTAGCAATAAAGAGATCCAGAGCAGGCGGAAGACCAGAGCGGGGTGTCCATGAAGAGGAGGAGGGTTGAAGATGGGAGAAGTGGGTCATCGGTGGGGGTAGGAGAGTCCTTGTCAAAGAAGTAAGCTCGGAGACAGAGCCGGCGGAAGACGAGTTCAGCGTCATGGCGTACGTGGAATTCACTGAGGTGTGGGCGAAGGGGGACAAAGGTGAGGCCCTTAATGAGGACAGAGCGCTCTGCCTCAGAGAGTTGAAGGACGGAGGGAATGGTAAAGACCCGGCACGGATGAGAGTTGAGATCAGAGGGGGAAGGGAGGCTGGTAGTGTCAGTGGAGAGGGAAGGGTTGGGGTGAGAGGAAGATGGAGCCTCTGAGGGCCCAGGAACTTACAGATCAGACAATGTTGTTAATTTAATCTATACCCCTCTGCTATTACTATTCCATGCCTGTTTATAGAACATAGAACACGGAACACAGGACCACACACTTGATGCCATTAAGCCCACAGTGTTGGGTTGAACTCTTATTTGTAATTTAGAAATAAGGCGTGAAACAGGCCCTTTCAGCCCTTCAAACTACATACCCAGCAGTCCAGCCTAGTCACAGGACAATTTACAATGACCAATTAACCCCCACACACACGGAGGTAGAAACATATAAACTTGCTTACGGAGGACGCCGAACTCCAACGCCCCGAGCTGTAATTGCATCATGCTAAGGTGGTGGCCCATTCTACTCCAGGTAACCTATTCCATGATCAACTGAACCTTTTCCTCCTACATTCAAGATTGTTTATTGTCATTCTTCAATACCTGAGTCTCCTAAACACACACACGTACATACTGCAATTCTGTTTTTTCTTTTTTTATTAAGTATTGCAATGTACTGCTGTTGCAAAATCGATGAATTTCACAACATATGATGGTGCTATTAAACCTGATTCTGACTCTAGTGTAAAGGAGAATGAAATAATTGTTACTCTGGATCCAGTGCAGCACAAAAAGACACAGTAATCATAAATAACACAATAAAAAATGAAAAAAAAAACGTGATTGAAGTCTCCGGCAATTTTGAAGAGATTGACTAGATGCTTGCTCTCTAGAGGGCTGATGTTACTGTGAAGCTCCCCCAGTGTGTCCTTGACATTAGCACTTGGGGTGGGGAGAGGTGGCGGTGATGTAGACGGCGGTGATGAAAATGGCAGTAATACATTGGGTAAGCAATGTGGCCGGCGTTTGAGCTTGCTGTATGATGTTCAATTTTCACAGAGCGTGAACTGCCCTCTACTGAAGAGTCCATTATTCAGAGCTCTCCGTTTTCCATTTATCAAAGAGTCTCCTGAATGGCCCCACTGTACCTACCCCCGGCAGTGTGTTCTATGCATCTACCATTCCCTGGGTAAAAAAAATCTACCTCTGACCCCCTGCAGTAGAGAGCATTCCAACAAGCTACTCGCTGCTTGGTATGGGAACTACACTGTAGCAGACAGGAGCGCATCACTGGCACCAGCATACCTGCCATCAAGGACATGTATACAGAAGTGTGCTGGAAAAGGGCCAGTAACATTGAGAAGGATCCTGCCCACCCTGCTCATCGACTGTTTGTTCCACTCCCTTCAGGGAGGAAGCTAGGTAGCATCCATGCCAGGATGCCAGGCTCAAAAACAGTTACTTTCCCCAAGCAGTGAGGCTGATCAACAACCACTAACCCACCCCTCCACACCCTCAACCATCACTACGCTATCATTTCCTGTCAGTCACCTTATGTACAGACCCTCCTGGGCCTGGTATCATGTTATGGACATACAATCAATCTATGAGTATAAACTATCTTCTGTATTTATATTTATAGTGCTTTTTATATTATTATTGTGTTCATTATCTTATTGTGTTTCTTTTTGTGCTGCATCATAGCTGGAGTAACAATTATTTTGTTCTTCCTTACATTAGTGCATTGGAAATGACATTAAACAATCTTGACTCTTGAAACTTGAATGTTGATTCAAACATCTCTCTGTTTAGACATACATTTATGTGTCTAAATGCTTCTTAAGTGTTGCTATTGTGTCTAATTGTACCACCTCCCCTTGCAGCACATTTCAGCCACCTACCACTCTGTGTAAAGTCTTAGCCCACACATTCCCTCCTCACCTTAAAGTTACGTCTGCTGGTACTTAATATTTCTGCCTTGGGGAAAAGACACTATCTATCCTCTTAATGAAGTCCTACATTGGTCAGGGTCAAACATGGTTATTGCGTCCTAGCTCTCTATGCGATATGCAAGCCAGCGCAGGACAATATGGGGAGCAAGCTGTTGCCAAGTAGAGGGTTCCCTTTACCATGTAGCTGATGAATCCAAAGGAACGGCAGAGACTAATACAGTGGCACTTGTGGCATCACTGGAGTTGTCAGTCAGCATTGAACTCAACACTGGATAGACTTAAGGAGTCCAGCTCCAGATTTTTCTCTCGAGGTTTTCTCATAAAACTTTCCCCATGAGTGGGTACAGCAGAGATCAGAGTGTTCCTTCTCCTAGATTAGCTGCCAACCATGGCTGACGAACCCCATCTACCGGAAGTGACTGATTTTAAGGCACCCATAATGCACCTTTGTGTCTTCTCCTGTCAGTAGAAATGGCTCCACTGAGCTTAGTAGTAAGCTACACGTGAAGGGCAAGAGCTGCCCTTGGTTATCAGAGGCTACTTGAGACGCATGGCATTGGGAGGAATTAATAGATTCTGGGAGCTTATACCTACTCCCTCCCTTGGCTATGACAATCTTAAGAAATCATATCCTTTCTATACTTCCAATAATTTTATAAACTTCCAACAGTCCAGAAAAAGAGTTGGAGTACTGTTGTATCTCTCTACCTATCTCTGCAGGTATTAGTCCAGTGTATTAGTAACATCCTTTCACACTATCTGGCTTCCCAAGGGTTGCTATAGCAACCCTCACACATCAACTTATAGAGAGTTTACAGCACTGAAACTGGCCGATCACCCCAATGGTCTCTGCCAATTAATGCTCTCATCAACCCATCTTCAACTCTATTAGTATGTTCTTCTGCTTTTCTCTCTCTGAGTATTCACCTTACCCTTGGCCTCCACCCTAAACACTCCCAGCAGGTGTGGGATCCATATTCTCACCTTTCACTGCGTGAAAGCCATTCACCTCAATTCCTTATTGGACTAGTCAGTGTCTCTCAAAGTGAAGACATTTCTGTCGAAGACCATTATAGGATTAAAGACCCAGGCAACTTTGAGAACATATTCTTAAGGCAGTGTCTCAAGAAGGTGGCATCAGTGATGAGGAACCCTCGCCATCTGGGACATGGCCACTTCTCAATATACCACCAGGGAGGAGGCACAGGCTCCTGAAGACATGCGCTCAACATTTTAGAAATGGTTTCTTCCCCTCCACGATTCGATTTCTGAACAGTCCATGAACTCTTGAACGCTACCTCACTATTCCTCTTTTGGACTATTAATCTATTTATTTATTTATTGTAACTTACACTAATTACTTTGTCTGCTCTGAACTGCTGCTACAACGACTTAATGGCAGTGTCAATAAACCCGATTCCAATTCTTATATCAAAGGTTCAATGTAAGAAAGGGTTAATCGGGTTTGACTCATAGATATACCCTCCCACAAAGGGTCAGTAGCTTACTGGTTAGCATACACTATTACAATGTCAAAGACCCCAGTTCAACTCCACGGCTGTCTATGAGGACTTTGTAAGTTTCTCCATGACTATGTGTGTTTCCTCTGGGTGCTCCTCCCATATTCCAAAGGTGTGTGTGTGAGTAGGCTAATTGGGCTCATGGGTGTACAGTACTGTACAAAGGTGTTTGGCACATATATATATACATAGCTACTGTGTCTAAGATTTATGCACAGTACTGTATTTGTCATCATGGAGCAGAGAGTGCGTTTGTAAATCTGGTGGGAGTAAAGGATGTTGGGAGTGGTGAGGGTGGAGTGCCATGGGAGGGGTGTGGGGCAGGTGGCAGAGAAGGAGTGGCAGGGGTGGGTGAAAGGCAGCTGAGAGACACTCTGCCCTGAGACACCAGGCAAGAATCATTTGATTCCAAACGATTGATTTATTGATCATTACAGAATGTCTCTGGTGCTTCCTGCTCCCTCCCCTTCCTCTTCTCCTTTTCCCAACCATGATTCCCCTCTCCCTGTCTCCTTCCCACTTTCAGTCCACAATAGAGACCCACATCAGAATCAGGTTTATCATCACTCACAAATGTCATAATTTTTGCTGCGGCAGAAGTGCAGTGCCGTACATAAAATTACTACGGCACTGTGCAAAAGTCTTACGCACCCAAGCTGTATGTGGGCTCAATGGACTGAAATGGCTAAATAAAATTAACTTACATCTGGTCAAGCTTTCAGATTATTTTCCTTGCTCTATAAAAGTGCATTGCCAATGTAGGCTTTCCCAATGTGTGTACTAAAGTTCTAAGTTCAAGGTAAATTTTATTTTCAAAGTACATATATGTCACCTTGTGATTCATTTTTTGTGGGCATACTTAATAAGTCTATAGAATAAGCACCATAACAGAATCAAGCAAAGACAGCCCACCTAGGCCATTCAACCAGAGTGCAGAAGACGACAAAGTGTGCAAGTACAAAACAAAAGAAATAATAATAAATAAATAAGCAATAAATATTGAGAACATGAGGTCAAGAGCCCTTGAAAGTGAGTCCGTTGGTTGTTTCAATGATGGGGTGAGTGAAGTTGGTTCAAGAGCCTGATGTTTTAGGGGTTGTAACTGTTCCTGAACCTGGTGGTCTGAGTCCTGAGACTCTTGTACCCTCTTCACGATGAGAAGAGAGGTGGTGGGGTTCTCGACGATGGATGCTGCTTTCCTGCGACATTGCTCCATGTGGATGTGCTCAGTGGTGGGGAGGGCTTTTCCTGTGATGGACTGGGCCGTAATAGCTATTTTTTGATAGGATTTTCTATTCAAGGGCATTTAAGCAAAGATAGGTAAGGGCAGTTTCTTGCAGTTCTTGGATATTGGTGTCTTCCCCTTTGGAAATCTGTGGCCAATAATCCTTGTGGTTCCTTGCCTTGTGAATTATTTTCCCAGCGAATCACAGGTTGATTCAGCAGAAGGCAATGTGTTCTCATGCCTACGTTGTCCCTTTGCCCCTGTAAAAGACAAATGTGGTCCCATCTTGTGTGGAGTGTGAGTGAGTATTCATCGTCGTGTAGTGTACACAGAGAATGTAGCCACTCACAAAACTGCCTGCAGGCTCGTATTCCGATTCTGGTTTATTTATCACATCGACATCAAAGCATGCAGTGTAATTGGATGTGTTACAACCAACACACCCAAGAGTAGGCCGGGGGGCAGCCCGCAAGCGTTGCCACACATCCCTGTGGGCATGCCCACAGTGTTCAGCGGAACAGCACAGAACTCAACTAGCTTAAGGTGGTAAGATTTTGGTTCAGATCAGATTCGGAATTATTTATCACACGTGCATCGATACATGCAGTGAAATGCACCGCTTGCATTAACAACCAACACACCCTGAAGAGGTGCTTGGAGCAGCCCACACACTCCGGCGCCAACATAGCAAGCCACGGTATTCAGCAGAACAACGGAAGCAACAACAGCAGCAACGACAAAACAAAATCAGGGCAACAGCAGCGAAACAAACCCCTTTCCCACCCTCCCACGCTCTCAGGTGGACAGGCCTCCAACCCCAGGACAGGCTGCCTCTGGGCCTGTCAGACACTTACACTGCACACGTGCACCCTTCATGTCCACGCATCATGTGGATAAGCTCATGTCGTCTCTCTCAGTGATTGAAGTTGGCCGAATGCTCAATCGCGGTGCTGATCTGACATCTGCTGTTACAATGGGACATTTCATAAATCCCATCACCTTTGATTGAAGTGTCAAGGAAGTTTATCTGGATCTGCTTTGCGCTGACTTGTTGAGACGAGGTGCTGCCACGTTAATGAATGCCAGCACTGATTGCTTCTTGTCACTTTATTCATTTAGATAATTCCTGCTATTAACCCTGTGAGCCCTTCCTCCCAGAGCAAACGCAGAGTTGTCTCTCAGTGAAAGCTTGCCTGTGTACGCTTGACACTATAAGAACAGCTAGCTGTTGACACTGTGTAAACTCTTATCTACGATAAACTCTTATCTGCTCTTAATTACAGCAGTAGGTCTGGTATTTATCATCTGATTTACAGTACTGTGCTGAAGTCTTAGGCACATATACATGTATAGTTCGGATGCCTAAGACTTTTACTCCGTTCTGTGTTTGTCTATGTGGAGCGGAGAGCGAGTTTGTAAGTTTGGTGGGACATAGGATTTTGGGAATGCGCCAGTGGCGGCTGAAGCGGGGTGTGGAGGTGGTGTGGGTATATACACACCCAGCCCTGAGAGGCTAGGCAAGGCCATTTGATTTATTGATCATTACAGAATGTCTCTCTCGTGCTCCCTGCTTCCTTCCCTCTCTCTTCTTGTCCCAATCATGATTCCCCTCTCCCTGCCCCATTCCCACTCTCAGTCCACAGTAGAGCCCCGTATCAGAATCAGGTTTATCATCACTCACAGGTGTCATGAAATTTTTTTAATGGGAGAAGTACAGTGTAATACATAAAATTGCTACAGTACTGCGCAAAAGTCTTAGGCACACTTGCAATATATATGTGCCTAAGACTTTTGCGCAGTACGTAACACTGTGAGTTATAGCCTGAGCTGGGAGATACTAACCAGATTGATATTTGCTGTGACCTGCCTCATAACTCACTTGCTTTCATCTCCCATCAGCCACACTTCAGTGAACATAAAACATACAGCACAGTGTTGCTTTTTGGCCCATGATATCGTACCGACCTATTACTCTACTCTAAGATCAATCCAATCCTTCCCTCCGACACAGCCCTCCATTTTTCTATCATCCGTGTGCCTATCGAAGAGTCTCTTAAATATTTGTAATGCATCAGCCTCTACCACCAACCCTGGCAGCTTGTTCTTTGTAAAGGGCATTTTTGCCATCCTCCAATCACCTTGAAATTATGGCCCCCTTGTATTAGGCATTTCATCCCTGGGAAAAAGTCTTTGGCTAGCCACTCGATCTACGTACATCTTGAACACTTTACCCCTCTTCCTCCTTTGATCTGAAGAGCTAAGTTCAGCTCGCTCAGTTCATTCTCAGGGGACCTTGGCAATAAAATGGCTGGGAAGAACTGCTCTAAGGAGAAAAGCCTTGGCTCACTCAGTCTAGCCTTAAAATGTCCTCTGGTTCAGATAGCATCCTAATACACGTCCTCTGCACCCTCTCTAAAGCCTCTACATCCCTCCTATAATGAGGTGACCAGAACTGAACACCGTATTCTAAATGTGGTCTACCCAGGGTTTTATAGAGCTGCAAATGTAGTGTAGTGGTTAGCACAACACATTACAGTAAGAGGCGACCCAGGTTCAATACCTGCTCTGCCTGTAAAGAGTTTATACGTTCTCCCTGTGATCGTGCAGGTTTCCTCCGGGTGCTCTGGTTTCCTCCCATGGTCCAAAGGCGTCCTGGTTAGCAGGTAAATTTGTCATTGTAAATTGTCTCGTGATTAGGCTAGGATTAAATTGGAAGATAGCTGGGCAGTGCAGCTTGGAGGACTGGAAGGCCTGTTCTGCACTGTATCTCAATAAATATCAAGAAATAAATTAACCATGACCTTGCAGCAAGTTGTATACTTTTGCCATGGATAGTATGAAGCCCCAGCCTCCAGAGCATGGTGCAGATTTTTTGAGGCTCAGTGTAACGGGAGTTCATCTGGGATAGCTCCGTACCATCAGGCCTTATATCTGGTTTCAGTTCCAGCTCTGATCCCAGGCATCTTTACTTTATGGTAAACTCCAAAAAAAAGGTGTAACCTCACTATTTACGTATGCACCTGTAGCAGCAGCCATTATAAATGTGAAAGGATACTCCCTACCTGCCTCGGTGAGTGCATCACCAGCTGTGCTAGAGTCAGAGAGTCATAGAGCACTACTGCTCAGAAAAAGGCCCTTCAGCCCATCTTATCCATGCTGAACTATTCTATTTTGTCCAACCTGGGCCCGAGCTGTCCATATCCGTTCCGTCCCGTACTTATCCAAACTTCTCTTAAGTGTTGAAATTGAACCCTCATCCTTCACTTACGCTGGCAGCTCGTTCCACACTCTCACCACCCTCTGAGTGAAGAACTTCCCCTCCATGATCCCCTTAAACATTTAACCTTTAATCCTTAACCCTAGTTCCAATCACACCCAACTTAAGTGATAAAAGCTGATGGCATTAACCCTATCTAGCCATCTATTCAAGAAACTTGTGAAAGTGCCAGACAAAGTGTTCCTCTAATTATGCCCCATTTACAGTCCCACAGAGAATAGTGGACCAGTTTAGCACATCGTGGAAACCAGTCTCCTCTCCACTGCCTCAGTAAAGCAGCCAGGACCCCAACCACCCCAGACAGTATCTCCTCTAGCCCCATGTCCAACCATAATGAGGCCATGCTAAGAAATCTCACAAACGCCTCCACTTCCTCAAGAAATTAAATGAATTTGACTTATCTCCTTTGACCATCACCAATCATCACAGAAAGCATCGTATCCAGGTGTAGCATGGCTCAGCTTGGTAGCTGTTCTGCTCATGACTACAGTAAAGTGCAGAGAGTTGCAGACACAGCTGAGGACATCATGGAATGAGCCTCCTCGCCATGGACTCTGTCTACACTTTTTACTGCCTCAGTAAAGCAGAGACCCCCATCCACCTCTTCCCCCTTCTCCCTTCAGGTAGAAAATACAAAACCTTGGAAAACATATAACACCAAGTTCAAGGGCAGCTTCTGGCCTGCAGCTATTAAGCTATTGAATGGTTCCCTAGTATTAAAACAGGCACTCTTGATCTCTCAGTCTACCTCATTATTGCCTTATACCTTATTGCCTATTTGGACTCTGCTCTTTCCTTGTAACTGTATAACTTCATTCTGCATTCTCAGAATCAGAAATTTATTGTCTTTGCAGCAGCAGTACAATGCAATACATAATAATAGAAAAACTGTGACTTACAGTGGGTATATATATTAAGTAGGTAAATTAAATAAAATAAGTAGTGCAACAACAGAAAGAAAAAAGTAGTGAGGTAGTGTTCATGGGTTCAATGTCCATTCAGAAATCTGATGACAGAGGGGAAGAAGCTGTTCCTGAATTATTAAATGTATGTCTTAAGGTTTTTGTTTGGATAGTATTGTTTTATCTCGTACTGCCTCAATGTGGTTAATATTTTGCAATGATCAGTATGATTGACATTCAAAGCTTAATTTGTCATTGGATTGAATAGATTCTTGATTAGTCAGGTCTTCAAAGGTTAAGGAGAGCAAGCAGGAGAATGGGGTTGAGAGGGAATTGGATCAGCCATGATGAAATGGTGGAGCAGGCTCATTGGGCTGAATGGCCTATTTCTGCTCCTATGTCTTATGGTATTATGGTCTAATACTGAATATTTCACTGTATCTCAGTATAAGCGATAATAATAAACCAATTCTATTTCCAATTACAACAAGTGTTCATGGAATCAAGTGGCACAGAAACAGGCCCTTTGGCCCAAGAGGCCCATGCTGACGAAGGTGCTCGTCCAAGCTTGTCCCATTTGCCTGATTGCTTGCAAGGAAATAAATCTCAGGATAGTATATAGCAATATATACTGTATGTACTTTGATAATAAAGTACATATTACTTTGATAATAAATTTATTTTGAATGTTGATTCAGATGTAGATTCAGAATCAAATTGGGATTAATTTATTCATTGAAACATGCAGTGAAATGTGTCGTTTGCATGAGTAACCAACACAACCTACGGTGTGCCTGGGACAGCCTGCAACTGCTGCCACACATTCCTGTGCCAACCTACAATATCCACAATGTTCAGCAGAACAGTAACAGCAAAACAAGGCCCTTTTCCCCCCTTGCCACCCACTAACATAGACAGTTCTGCAACCCCAGGACAGGGCACCCCAAGGCCTCTAGCCTCCAGTGGCTTCGTAGATATCAGGACTCCAACTTCCCCAGTTCTGAGGTTTCAACCTTCGGGCTTCCATCTCCTGTATCAACCCCAGAGCTCATCAAAGATGGGCCCTTGAATTCCAGCCCTCCAGTTCTGGACTCACTGACCCACATATTTAAGGGTCATTGGCATGAGTTTGGCCATGTCTCTGTAACCCAGGGGTTCTCAACCTTCTTATGCCATGGAACCCAACAACTAACTGAGTGGTGTGTGGAGCCCCGGTCTAAATCTGTCCTATCCACCATTGCTGCCCATTGGCAGCGGACTCTGTGTCCATAAATTGCACTGTAATTAGTTCTGAGGACTAGGTCAATGAGATTTATGGCCTTGACCGAGAAGAAGGAGGCAGGTAAAGGGAAATGCAGCTGCCTGTAGATTCTACTACATCTAACATCCATAACCCCATCAAGGTTTGGAAATATATTCATCATTATCATCATTATCTGCTGTGTCGTATGACATGTGCGATCATGGTCTACATGACCATGATTATTCTCTGCAGTTCTTTCTAGAGATGTGGTTTGCCTTTCCCTTCTTCTGGGCAGTGTCTTTACAAGACGGGTAACCCCAGCTATTATCAATAATCTTCAGAGATAGTCTGCCTGGCATCAGTGGTTGTGTAACCAGGACCTGTGATACACACCAGCTGCTCATACGACCATCCACCACCAGCTCCCTTGGCTTCATGAGACCCTGATCGGGCGGCTAAGCATGTGCTACACCTTGCCCAAGGGTGACCTGCAGGCTGGCAGAGTGAAGAAGCATCTTACACCTGCTTTGGTAGAGACATATCTCCACCATGCCACCCAAGAAATATATTACTGATCCAATATTGTCTCTAGATTTAAATCATGGAACTTCCTCCCTGAGTCCATCTTGACACACCCCTCCAAGAGAATCTACATGCAGTGTTTCCTCAAGAAAGCAACATCCATCATCGAAGATCTCCACCATCCAGGTCATGAGACCTTTTTGCAGCTACCATGAGGCAGGAGGTACAGGAGTCTGAAGTCCCACACCAGCAGGTTCAGGAGCAGCTACTTCCCTACAACCATCAGGTTCTTGAATTGAATTTCAAATTCTCTTTCTTGTGTCCAAGGCTGTCAATGGTCTGTGACCTGAGTACATTGCAGAATCGCTTTTGGTTTATAATCCTGCTTGAGCTCTCATGTCTTCTTCCTCTGGTCTCTTAAATTTAAATAATCTTCCTCAAAAGAAAATAGGCAGGCCAGCTTTTTTTTAAACTATGCTCCTAAACTGTGGAACTCAATACTTAAAATTATAGGGGATGCAGACTCATTTGGTATTTTTAAATGGTAACTCAAAACCTTTTTATTTACCACTGTTTCGTCTAAGCTGTGCGGGTGCGCGGCCATGCAGTAACTGAAATGCTCCTGTGCACGTTGCCTTTGTGGCTGCGCAGCTGGGACTTTCTTTTTGTATGATGCGCCGTGCATTTTTCAGGCCGTGTAAAAATTTCCTGTACAGAGCAATGTTTTGTCCATGCAGCTATATAAAAAAAATCAGAGGGAATGTTGCTCTTAACTAACCTAATTTTGTCTTTTATTTTTATGCTTGCTCTTTATCCCATTAATCTACACCATCTCTATGAAAAATGCTCTACAAATAAGTTGTTATTATTATTATTGTATTTTTATTTTTTTCTACATTCAAGCTGGTAAAGCCTGAGGTACAGGCATAGCTAAACACACTCATTTCTTAATTGCTAGGAACTTCCGGACTATTCCAGTAGTGTTTAGCATTGTGGCTTTCTGGGGATTTAGATAGATATTACTGTGTTAGCCTAATTATTTAATGCTGTTGTGTAGTGACTTTGGGATGAGGTCAGTTGTAGATATTGGAACACTGTATATCCTGTTCATGTTCCATAGTCTTTCAATTTCCTCCTTTAATTCAGTACATTTCTGGTGTTTTTCATTTGCTGATTTCTGTACGTTGTGTGTGTTTGGAATGGCAATATAAGTTGTTTTTCCTTGTTTATGCTGAAATATTATATATAGATGGTTATTGATTTTCCTATCTGAAATAATGGATTGGTCATAATATAATTTGTAGGAATCTGACTCTAAAACTGGATCAGGCTTGTATTTATAGTGAGGTACGGTGTTTTTTTAATGAGTTTGTATTTTAAACTGCTGCAGGATCTTGTAATGCATTGGATTGTTTCTGGCTTCTGTTTGCATTTTCTGTATTTATCATTTTGAATTTGTTGGTCTTTTATTATGTAATTTTGATTTTTTTTTGTGTTAACCACCTGGTCCGGTATTGCCAGAAGTAACCCTTATTATTACTATTATTATTCTTCATCCGATCTGCACCTCAGACTCCACCTCAGCATGGAACCCTAGGGACCTCTTGCACCACCATGGATCGTGTTTTGCTCTGCACTAATGACAGAATCAGAAGCAGGTTTATTTTCACTAGTATTTGTCATGAAACTTGTTGTTATGTGACAGCAGTGCTGTGGAAAACTCGGAATAAAGAGGTAGTGTTTGCGGGTTCGCGGGCCGTTCAGAAATTTGGTGAAGAGAAAGATACTGTTTTGAGTGTGTGTCTTTTCGGCTCCTGTACTTCCTCCTTGATAGTAGTAATGAGAAGGGAGCATGTCCCAGACGGCGAGTGTCCTTAATGATGGATGCCACATTCTTTAGGCTCCGCCTCTTGAAAATGACTTCAATGGTTTTGCACAGACTTTTTTCATTCACTGTCTTGGATAATTTATGTACAACTTGCATGGCCATCTGAATATTCCTCCTGTGACACTCTTATAATCAACTTTTTCAGTGTAACTGTCCCTCACAATACTTGTGCAACTGACAATATACTCAAATTATCTTGACAGCATTGTAGAACAATCACACGAAGGAATACAGAGGTTCAAAGAGGGAATATTTTTACCCTAAGGGCAATTAGACATGGTTAGTGAATAACACCCACTCAATAGCTCCATTCAGTATTGTTACTGTTTTACCTTATTCTACCTCAGTGCACTGTATAATGATCTGATCTGTATGAACAGTATACAAGATAAGCTTTTCACTGTATCTCGATACATATGACAATAATAAACCCATTCCAACACCAATCATAAGCAAAGAAAAGATATGATGATAAAAAAGTACAATAGAGAATTTCAAATTCCTCCCTCCAAACAGGGTTTATCATAAGGCTTTAATGTATGAGGAACGTTTGATGGCTCTGTGCCTGTCCTTGCTGGAGTTCAGAAGAATGAGGTGGGATCTCACTGAAACGTATCAAATATTGGAAAACATAGATAGAAAGGTTGTGGAAAGAATGTTTCTTATAATGGGGAGTGTTGGACCAGAGGGCACAGCCTCACAATAGAAGGTTGTCCATTTGGAATTGCCTTAGCCACAGGGTGTTGAATTTGTGGAAATCATTGCCACAGATGACTGAGGAGCTCAAATCATTTGGTATTTTAAAGTGGAGTTTGATAGGTTTTTGATTATTAACATTATTGGAAGCAAGCAGGAGAATGGGGTTGAGAGGGGTAATAAATCAGCCATGATGGAATGGTGGAGCAGACTTGATGGGTTGAGTAGCTTAATTCTGCTCCTAGGACTTGTGATCTAACATTGTGGGAGAACCTTCACCAGAAGGACTGCAATGGTTCAAAAAGGAAATATTTTTATCCTAGGGGCAATTAGACATGGACAGTGAATAACACTGCTCAGTAGTTTTTACACTTTATTCTGCATTGTTATTGTTTCACCTTGTTTTACCTCAATGCACTGAGTAATGGTTTGATCTGTATGAAGGGTACACAAGACAACCTTCACACTGTATTTTTTCCATGTGACATAAATAAGTCAATACTAGTAATAAACAAAGAAAATATGTGACTATAGAAAAGCTCAATAGTGTTAATTTCCTTTTTCCCTGAACCCTATTTCTTCTTAATTCAAAGGATATTTCTTCTTAATGAGATCCTCTGTTGGTTGGTTGACCATGGATTTTGTGTCAATGTGATATGGAAGCCAGGACAACAAAATACGGAGAGCAAGCTGTTGCCAATGCAGCAAGCTCTCCTCCAGCAAACAGTGAGGAGTCCAAAGGTACGGCAGAGACTGATACGATTTGGCACCAACGGTGTCACAGGATTGAACTCAATGTAGGACTGCCTTAGGGGCTCCAGCGCTGGATTTTTCCTTGGGGTTCACTCCGGAAACTTTCCTCGTGTGGAAAGCCAGCAGTGGTTTGAGATCAGAGTTTTCCTTCTCCTCGATGAGCTGCTGGTGAGTGGCATCTGCCTGAAGCAGCTGGTTTTAAGGAGCCAGTAACCCACCTTTGCTCCTTCTTCTGTAAGTAGAAACGATTCCGTTGGGTTTAGTAGCTAAACTACACCTGAAGGTCGGAAGCTAGACTTAGACGCAAGCCACTGGGAGCATTTACTAGTAGTGGGAGCTTATCCCCATTACCAACCCTGACAGTAACAACCTCAAGGAACCTAATACAAAGGCAGAACCATTAGGGACTGTTTAGAGAGGCACATGAAGAAAATGGAAAGATGAGGGCATTGTGTAGGCAGAAGAGATTAGTTTAGTTAGCCATGTGATTATTAATTTAATTAGTCTGTCACAACATTGTGGGCCAAAGGGCCTGTACCAGTGTTTTTTGTGCTGTTATGAATGTTCTATGATGTTATACTGTTGTGGTTAAGTTACTGGAATAGAAGCCTGAATATTAGACCATTGATGCAGAGGTATGAGTTAAAATTCCACCACAGCAGCAGGAGAATTTAAATTCTATTAACTAAATAAATCTGGAATTTGTTAAAAAGATTTGGTCTCAGGGATGCTGACCACAAAACATCTGGATTGTCGTTAAAACCCATCTGCTCTGGCAATATTCTTCAGGGAATGAAATGTCCCTATGGGATTTGGCCTATACATGCCACTAGAGCCTTTATTGTGGTTGATCTTTAACCACTTGTGGGGCGCTAGAATGGACAAGTACTGTCATTTCCTCTGATGTTCGATACCATGAGCAAGGAAATGAAAGAGTTAACAACGCAAGCTGGACTTTCATCACATTCTGTCAGGAGTTTTTGAAGTCCATTTGTAGGGTGTGGGTAACATAACATCAATTGCTTCTGCCTTCGGTGGAGGTGGTGACATTGTCCTTAAGCCACAGTAATCTGTAGGGTGATAAACACTCAGTGTTGTGTCCGTTGTTCACGTTCTTGAACTTGTAAAATGGAAGAACTGTCAGTACGTTAGTTCGTGACTTGCCTTTGTTTTCCTGACCTTGTGCTCTTCTTTAAACAAAGAATCTGCTGGAGGAACTCAATAGGTCAAGCAGCATCTATGTGAGGAAAGGAATTGACATTTATTTATGATTTTGAGATACAACACGGTAACAGATCCTCTGTGGCTCAACAAGCTGCATGGGCCAATTACACCCATGTGACCAATTAGCATACTACTTGTAGGACTCTGGAATGTGGGAGTAAACCGGAGCACCCAGAGGAAAACTATATGGTCAAGGGGAGTATGTACAAACTCTTTACAAAGAGCAGTGGGATTTGAACCTAGCCCATTAGTGCCCTAAAGCGTTATGCTAATTGCTACACTAGAGTGCCATTTTGGGTTGAAAACTTGCATCAGGATCTTTTCCACTTCCTTTCCAGATTGTTTCTCCAGACTCCAGCATCTGCAGTTTTGTGTCTTCATCTTGTGGATTTTAGCAGGTTATGATAATAGGACATAGATAGCAGTTGAAATCCAAGTACAATTTCCTGTTGAATGTGCTGATGCCAATCTGTATGGCACCTCTTTCCCCACAACGGAGGACTTCCAAGGTTATGTGCATTGGAAACTGTGATTGCTTTTTGTCCACTTGAGCTACTGAACAAGATCAGGGAAGTTTGCTTCCATAGATAGAGAGATAATGGGATAGAGGTGGAGAACTGTCGGCAAAGTCAAATCCAATCATGACAAGTCTAACAGGAAATTCATCAATTGGCAGTGAGAATGGGGAGCTCTTTACTATAATTACCTACAGAGTGAAACAATACAGCGACAAATATTTCAGGCCATTGAGTCCACAGTATCATTAAGCGTCCGTTCATGTGAATCCAAGACTCCTTCCATTTTATTCACCCGCAATTCTCCTCAACTCCCCTGGTCTAAAACAGAAGTTGAAAGGTTCTTGATTTGTCAGGGGATCAAAGATTAGAGGGAGAAGGTAGGAGAATGGTATTGAGAAGGATAATAAATCGGCCATAATTGAATACAGGGACAGATTTGAAGGCCAAATGGCCTCATTCTGCACCTATATACTGTCTTATTTTATCACCTACATGCTAGGGGTGACTTTGAGTGGCCAATTAAATAATCAGTCCAGGAAGTTGAAGGAAATAGCACCCTGTGGAAACATATATAATATAATTAAACAAATAAAAACACGCGTGCGTGCGTGCGCGCGTGTGCACGCGCACACACACACACACTCTTAAGAGCCGGGAGGTAATGTTGCAGCTATATAGGACCCTGGTCAGACACCACTTGGAGTACTGTGCTTAATTCTGGTTGCCTCACTACAGGAAGGATGTGGAAGCCATAGAAAAGGTGCAGAGGAGATTTACAAGGATGTTGCCTGGATTGGGGAGCATGCCTTATGAGAATAGGTTGAGTGAACTCGGCCTTTTCTCCTTGAAGCGAAGGAGGATGAGAGGTGACCTGATAGAGGTGTACAAGATAATGAGAGGCATTGATCGTGTGGATAGTCGGAGGCTTTTCTCCAGGGCTGAAATGGCTAGCATGAGAGGGCATAGTTTTAAGGTGCTTGGAAGTAGGTGCAGAGGAGATGTCAGGGGTAAGTTTTTTTACTCAGAGTGGTGAGTGCGTGGAATGGGCTGCCAGTGGCGGTGGTGGAGATGGAAACGATAGGGTCTTTTAAGAGACTCCTGGATGGCTACATGGAGCTTAGTAACATAGAGGGCTATGGGTAAGCCTAGGTAGTTTTAAGGTAGGGACATGTTCGGCATAGCTTTGTGGACCGAAGGGCCTGTATTGTGCTGTAGGTCTTCTATGTTTCTATGTCTGTGTGTGTGTGTGTATATATATATATATATATATATATATATATATAAATTAAATAAGCAGTGCAAAAAGGGAGCAAAAAATGAAGAAAGGTGTGTGGTAGCATGCATGGGTTCATTGTCCATTCAGAAATCTGACAGAGGAGGGGATGAAGCCATTCCTGAAACTCCGAGAGTGTGCCTTCAGGCTCCTGTAGCTCTTCCTGCATGGTAGCCATGAGAAGAGGGCATGTCCTGGGTGATGGGAGTTCTTAATGGTGGATGCCATCTTTTTGAGGCATCACCTTTTGAAGGTGTTCTCGCTGCTGTGGAGGCTAGTGCCCATGGTGGAGTTGGCTGTGCTTACAACTTTCTGCAGCTTTTCCTGATCCACGGAGTGCGCTCGAACTGCATGAATCATTGTCTGGGATTGAGGAGCCACTGCATGGGATCGTAAAAAGCTGCAGCAAGTTGCAAACTCAGCAGGCTCCATCAAGGGAGGGAAATGGACTGTTGACGTTTCCAGTTTGAGATCCTTCACCTGGACTGCAAGGGCAGGGCAAGAGTGGGGCAAGAGCTCGCAGGTGATAGGTGGATCCAAGTGAGGATGCTCGGTAGGCAGGTGGAGGAGGGGAGAGTGCAAATGTCTTAATGGAGCTAGAAGACAGAAGTGGAGAGAGTTCCAAGGAAGGGCACATGGCTATGGTAGAGAGTCTGGACGAGAGGGTTTGAGGTACAGAGGACTAGTAGAGATCACAGAGGGGGAGCAGTGAAAGGGGATCTCACAGAACCCACATTAAAGAGGGTCTTGAAAGAAAGGAGAAAGAAAAATGGAAAGAAAGAAGGAAGAAGGAAAGAAGAAGAATAGAAGGAAGAAAATGAAGGAAGGAGGAAAGGAAGAAGGAAAGAAAAAAGAAAGAAGGAAAGGAATAATCAGTGTGAAAGGGGAATGGCAAGGTAGTGTTTATGGGTTGATGGCCATTAAGAAATCTGATGGCAGTGGAAAAGAATCTGTAGATGTCAAAGAAGCTGGGGTTGGTGGCCATAAACTCTAACATGGATCAGTCAGGCTGAATGGCCTGTTTTCTTTGTAAATTATGTTAATTAACTGTAAAAATTACACACTGCTTTGCTGCCCTTTCATTCAACTGCTCTATTCTGAGGGGAGGGTTCAGTGCTCTTCAAAATTGCACACTCAGTTGTTTGGAGAACATTTGCGTCGAATTAAGTGTTGTTTACTGCTGTGTAATTGCTCTGAATGTCCTAGATTACTTGAGTTTAGGGAGATTTACTTTGTTAATCTGGCGATATTAAGCCTCACTGCCCCAGTTCTTTTTTTCAACCACAAAGTAACACATGATGGTTCTAAATAATATAATAACTCATTTTCTATCTCTGTTTTACTTAATAAACCCTTTCCTCCTAGCGTAAAATACTGGGGATAATTTTCATCTCATTGGTTGGACTCCTGGAATACAGAATACTGCAGAATGAATATTGTTAGAATCAAATTGATTTTGCTGCTGCGACATCAATTATTGTTCAATCCATGAATACCCATCTGGAATAAGTTCTGTTCCACTCTCCGATGTGTGGCACAGTAGTGCAACGGTTTACAGTGTCAACAATAGCAATTGAGGTTAAATTCCCACCACTATCTGTAAGGAGTTTGTACATTCTCTCTATGACAGTGCGGGTATCATCCGGGTGCTCTAGATTCCTCCCACAGTCCAAAGACATACCAGTTGGTCGGTTAATTGGTCATTGCAAATTTTCCTGTGATTAGGCTAGGGTTAAATCGGGGGTTTTGCGCAGTGTAGGTCAAAGGCAGGAAGGGCCTACTCCACCCTGTGTCTCAATAAAATAAAAAAAAGTAATATTCCAAAGACAAGAAGGTTAAGGTTAGTAAATTATGGGCATGCCATGTTGGCACAGAAAGCATGGCGACACTGTGGGCTGCTCCCAGCACATCCCTGGACTGCATTGGTCATTGATGCAAATGACGCATTTCGCTGTCACATGTCCACGTGACCAATAAAGTTAATATACATTGCTCATTCTTTGTCATTTCCATTTCCCTTTCTTATGAGGCACTGGCCAAGGTTGGGTCTTGTAGTCGCACCTCTTTCCTTACCTCCAGCTCCAAGTCACTCCACATGGGTTCCACCTTTTGCAGCTCAGGGTCTCTCATGATCCTTCATTTATCAGTTTCAGATTGTTTTATCGCATGTACGTCAAAACACACAGTGAATTTTGTCATGTGTTAGCGATCAACACAACCTAATGATATGATGGGGGCAGCCCATAAGCATCACCACACATTCCGGCGCCAAAATAGCATGCCCACAATGCTCGGCAGAACAACACATTAGAACTAAACAGAACAAAACAAAAAGCAACAAAATAAAACAGCAGCAAAGTAATGTTTCTCCATCCGACCCACATATGCACAAAGTTCCCCAGCCTCAGGACAGACTGACTCCACCCTCCGTAGATTCACAGACATTGTATCTGTGACTTCCTCAGGCTTCCACAGATGTCTGGACTTCTGTTCGATTTTTGATCTTGGGTATCAACCCCAGGACTCACTGATGAGGCTCAGTGAGGACCTGAACTCCAGACTTTGAACTCTGTGGTTGGCAGTGGTGGGACCCTGAATACTGAGTCTTGACCTCTGTATTTGCCAATGACAGGACCCAAACACCAGGCCTTGAACTTTGTACTTGGCAATGACAGGGCCCCAAATACCAGCATATCCAAGATGCGTTGATCATTAATGCAAATGACACATTTCACTGTATATTTTGATGTACATGTGATAAATGAGTCTGAACTTGAAATTTCAACATCTTCAGCCCTTTATCATTTCTACTTCTCACCTGTTTGCTTCTGACATCATTCCCATTCGCCCACCTGTCTGCCTAGCACAGACATCCCACCTCTCCCAGAAGTTCTGGGAGTCTCCTGCATATTGATAGCAACTCCCTGAAGTCCACATATTGTATACAATATCTCAGAAATTGATTTTTTTGAGAGGGAGGAAGAGGATGTGGTGAACTACATATACCTGTCTGGACACCCCCCCCCCCCCACCCCGACTGCTCCTGTGGCTCCTCCCACGGACCCCGGTATAAAGGCAATTGGGGACTCCACCCCGGCCTCAGTCTCCAGGATGCAGTGTGGTGGTCAATTGCTGCTTGTTCTTTCTTCCAGCCAATTAAAGCCGATATCTCGCCTCACGTCTCCTCTGATGGTGCATCAGAGGAAGTGCAAGAGTGAGAGGGAGCATCCTGATTGGTCTCTCTTCGTGCTAAGTAGACCTATCAGTTTTCTCTGTGGGTGGGCTTTACAGTCAACCTCAAAAATAATGACAGTGTTGTTCGCTGCACTGTTTGCAACAGTGACTTTTCTATTGCCCGTGGTGGGTTAAAATGTAAAAGTCATGTTGAGGTGAGTTTAACAGGTGTCCTTCGTTCATTAGCGTAGCTACTAGCTGGCTAGCTGCTGAGGAGCTGCTCTATTGATGTCCTACTTGATGAGTCCAAACTTCCTGTAGACTTGCTTAAAGTTGTAATAGAATAAAAAAAACGACTCCATGATAAAATAAGTACATATTTTAATGTAACATTTTCTGCATATACCCAACTTGGTTTACAGATTAGACAAAATCACTAAACAAAGTATTATATACACCCTTGGAGGTCGACTGGGGAGCAGGATATGGAGTTTTGGGGGGACGGGGATGCTACCTCCCTGAAAGGAGTTTTTGCAGGGTGGGATGTCTGCTATCACCCCCTCACTTGGATCCACCTATCACCCTCCAGCTCTTTTTCTACCTTTTCCCTTCTTCCCTTTCTATTGGCTATCTGTCCTCCATATTTAAGCCTGCATGAAGAATTTGATCCAAAGTGTTGACTGTCTGTTTCCTTCCATAAAGGCTGCCTGACCGGGCAAGTTTTTCCAGTACTGTATGTGATCCTCCTTTCTCTCTCACTCTCCCCACCCCACCCCCCACACACAAATTTGTGGTCAGCTAGTATTGGGCTGAAGCCTTTGGAAACAGCTGTGCTCAAAATTCAAAAGTAAATTTCTAAGAAGGTGATCTTTGAATGAAAGGGATTTTGATCTGTGTAAGGAGGAGAATTTCCTGGGCAGTGAGGACAGAGCAGTGAAGAGAATTGTTCCAGCTGGTCTTCGAGAAATCAGTTCTTCATGGGCTGAATAAACTTGGTAAAAGATTTTTGTGTATTTCCTTCTGAAAAGTATTACATTTCCACATAACAAAAAATCCCTTCATTTTTGGGATACCACAACTCTGGATGCTGAGATGTCTTGTTTATTTTGACCCTAGATGTACAAGTCATGAGGGGCACAGACAGAGCAAGTGTTGCCTGAGGAGTTGATGGAGTCAGTAATCTCACAAGTTAGTTGTGAGTCTTGCACATCCTGCAAAGGAAGTTCAGGTTCAAGTTTAATTATCATTCAACCATATATGAATGCAGCCAGACGAAACAGTGTTACGTGCATTTTCCCGTAGCTCAGCACCGGAACAGTAGTACATCTGGTGGAGTTGCTGCCTGACAACGCCAGAGAACTGGGTTCAGTTCTGAGCTCGGGTGGTTGTCTGTGGGGAATTTGCATGTTCTCCCTGTGACCACGTGGGTTTCCTCCTGGTGCAATTGTTTTCTTCTCACATCCCAATAATATAGCTTGACAGATCAAATGGGCCCTGTAAGCTACCCCTTGGGTGATGGTTAGTGTTAGATTTTGAGAGGAATTGATTGAGATTTTAATTTTATTAAGATACAGCGAAGAGTCGGCTCTTCTGGCCTTCTAAGCCACACCGCCCAACAATCCCATGATTCAATCCTGGCCTAATCACAGGACGATTACAATGACCAATTAACTTACCAACCGGTACGTCTTTGGATCGTGGGAGCATGCACAGACATGGGGAGAACGTACAAACTCCTTACAGATAGAAATGGGAATTGAACCTGGGTCACCTGTACTATAAATCATTGTGCTAACCTCTATGTTACCATGCTGCCCCAATGTGGGTGAATAAAATGGGTCTTAGGGTAGGGTTAGTGTAAATTGGTACTTGGAAGTCTAAAGGACCTGGTTCTTTGGCGTATGATTCTTAGGAAGTATACAGATGTGCATAGAAGTATTGAGACTTAGAAGACTACAGACCAAGTATTACTAACTGGGGTTAGCCCAGAAGGGTATGGCAGGTCAGATATGGAGACATTGCACACAGCAACAACACAGAAACAGGCCTTTAGCCCATCCAGTGCACGCCAAGCTATTATTCCGCCTAGTCCCGTCAACCTGCACGTGGACCATAGCTCTCCACACCCCTCCCATCCATGTACCTATCCAAACTTCCCTTAAGTGTTGAAATCAAAACCACATCCGCCACTTCTGATGGCAGCTCAGTCCACACTTGCACCAATAAGCTGAGTACAGGAGTTCCCCTTAAATATTTTGCCTTTCACCCTTAACCAATGACCTCTAGTTCTCAATGGTAGGCTGAATGGCCTGTTTGTGTGCTGAAGGACTCTGTGATTCAGAGACAAATTTGTCCGTTATTGTTGTGTAACCAGCATTTTGTCAGACTGATGAGTTTGAGGGTATTTCTGTCTGTGTTGGTAACGGATGATAAGGAGTTTAGACTCATCATCACTCGCAGTAGCAAAGGTCTATCAGGGCGTGTGCAATGACAGAAACTAACATATCTCTGGTTCCATCAGTCACTGTTTCAGAAGGACAGGAAGACATTTTGTGATATAAGTAAACCCCAAGCTCCGATCTAGATAGTGTGCCTAAGACAGAAGTGCACTTTCCACCACTTCAAGATGCTTCAGAGCGTTTGGAGGTTTATCAAATACTTTTGATGTCAGGTCTCTCTTATGGTCTATGTTTCACCTAGCAGAACTTCACACAGATCAACTTGTTACCAACCGAGCTATCACTTCGTATTTATTGGTTGATAAATGTATGACATCGGGTCTAACTTCTTTGATCTTTGCAATTGCAACAATGGAATCCTCGGAGGGTGAGGTGTTTGGTCTTCCATCAGAAAGATAACACTTCATATAACTTAGCAATGCTACAGCCCAGTACAGGGCCTTCAGCCCACACTACCTATCCCAAGATCAAACTAACTCTTCCCTCCTACATTACATAGCCCTGCAATCTTCTATCATCCACATGCCTATTGAAAATATTTCCTAAATATCTCCAAAGCATCTGCTTCTACCATCACCCCAGGCAGGGAGTTCCACATGTCCATCGCTCTCTTTCTAAAAAGGAAACCTACCTCTGACATCCTCCCTACATGTTCCTCCAAGCACAGCTCAAACTTATGCCATCTTGTATTTGCTATTTCTGCCCTGGAGAAAAGTTTCTGGCTATCCACTCTATCTCTGCCTCTTGTCATCTTACATGTCTCTGGCAAGTCTCCTCTCATCCTTTTTTGTTCCAAACAGAGAAGCCCTAGCTTGCTCAACCTATCTGCATAAAACATGCTCTCTATCGGGGAGCATCCTGATAAACTTCTTCTTAAACTAATTTAATAAACTTATTAAATCCCCAAAACCCTCTCCCTATCATACAAAATGGAACAGTAACATTCACCACTAAAAAACAACTCTCCGCACAAAAAAAAACAAATAGAACATCAACCTTCAAACAACTTCTCTCAGTTGGCAGGCTCTAACTGTCCCAGAAACACATTTAAGGTGAAAAACAGACATAGAAGAAGTAAAAAAAACATACTTATTGTTTGCTATCTGGAAGATTTTGACCGAGGGAGCATTTTATGCTGGTGCAATCTTGACTAGAGGTGTTGAAACCCCTCTCACATTGAATGCATGCCCTCTGGTATTAGACATTTTTATCTTGGGGAAGAAGATATTAGATATTTATTCCATCTGTGCATCTCATATCTTCTATTACCCATCTCAGTACATGAAAACCAAGAAGGATGCAAGTTAGTCTGGGAAAATCCTGGCAGAAGCACAAAATAAAAAAAAAATCAAGGGAATTCTCAGAAGCTTGGAGGCAATGGAAGACTCTATTAACAGGTATATTGAACAGTTTGTGAACCTATGCACTGCAGGATCGAGGCCGAGGGGTGAGCTGCAGTCTCTTGAGGAACCAACGCTCCAAATGACCGATAACCATGGATACAGAGATCACTCATCTACCCAGTTGCCGGGACTTGGCGGGGACGAGAGGCCAGCGTGACAGCCAAGCAATCAGAGTAATGGGTCAGACCAGTATAAGCACGAGCACTTGGCAGAAACGACACTCAATTGCGCACTGATGATGTCACCTCGACTGGTGATGAAATGTTTGTGACCTCACCTCTAGGCTCGGTGAACAGCCCTCCAAACGAGCAGCCAACCCGAGCAACCAATTTTCTCTTCTGTTCCAAATGCTCCTCATAATCATATAGACTTGTCAGGTCTCCTCTCAGCCTTTACTGACCCAGAGAAATTGGAAAATTGATTTATTATTTTCATATGTAGTGAGGTACAGTGAAAAACTTTGTTTTACATGCCATCTATACAGATCATTTCATTGCAACAGTATACTGAGGTTGTAGAAGGTCAAATAATAACAAAATGCACAATGGCGTACTGCAGTTACAGGTGGGCAGTCAATAAGGCGCAAGGCCTTAACAAGATAGATTTTGAAGCTAAGAGTCCATTATATCATACTAGGGGACAATTTAGTAGCTTCAGAAGAATGAGCTAGATGCTGTCTTTGAGCCGGGTGGTATGTGCTTCCAGGCTTTTATATCTTCTACCCAATAAGAAAGGGAAGAAGAGAGAATGTCTAGGGTGGGCGTGGTCTTTGATTATGTTGGCTGATTCAGCCAGGCATCGAGAAATGTACACAGAGTGCACAGAGGGTATGCTGGTTTGTGTGCTGAGCTGCTCTCTGCAGTTTCTTGTGGTCATGGGTAGAGCATTTGCCATCCCAAGCCACGCTGCACCTTGAAAGGATGGCTTCTGTTGTGCATCGATAAAATTGGTGAGTGACCGAGTACGTGCCAAATTTCTTGAGCCTCCCGAGGAAGCAGAAGCATTGGTAAGCTTTCTTATCTATCATATCTATGTGGTTGCACCAGGACAAACTCTTGGTGATGTTCACACCTAGGAACTTGAAGCTTGCGAACTTCTTGACCTCAGAACCATTATAAACAGTGACGTTTGCAAAGCCCTCACTTCCTGTAGTCAGCGACCAACTTGTTTGCTTTGCTGACCTTGAGAGAAGACTTGTTGTGATGACACCATGTCACAAGGACCTCTATTGTCTACCTGTACTCCAACTCATCATTATTTGAAATTTGGCCCACTAGGGTGCTATCATCGGCAAACTTGTAGATGAAGTTAAGGTAGAATCTGGTCACACAGTGTAAAAAGTAGAGAAGAGGGCTGAGGATTCAGTCTTCTGAGGCACCAGTGTTGAGGATTTATTTTAAAGTAGAGGACAGAAACAGGCCCTTTGGCCTGGCTAGTCCATACTGAGCCATTTAAACTGCCTACTCACATTGACCTGCTCCAGGACCATAGCCTCCATACCCCTCCCGTCCATGTACCTATCCAAACTTCTCTTAAACATTGAAATCAAGCTCACAATTACCACTTATACTGGCAGTTTGTGTGATTGAAACATAGAAGATTATTAAGGGATTGGACACGCTAGAGGCAGGAAACATGTTCCCGATGTTGGGGGAGTCCAGAACCAGAGGCCACAGTTTAAGAATAAGGGATAGGCCATTTAGAACAGAGTTGAGGAAAAACTTTTTCACCCAGAGAGTTGTGGATCTATGGAATGCTCTGCCTCAGAAGGCAGCAGAGGCCAATTCTCTGGATGCTTTCAAGAAAGAGTTAGATAGAGCTGTTAAAGATAGCGGAGTCAAGGGATATGGGGAGAAGGTAGGAACGGGGTACTGATTGTGGATGATCAGCCATGATCACATTGAATGGCGGTGCTGGCTTGAAGGGCTGAATGGCCTACTCCTGCACCTATTGTCTATTGTCAGTTCATTCCACACTCTCACGACCCTCTAAGTGAAGAAGTTTCCCCTCCTGTTCCCCTTTAACCTTTCACCTTTTATGCTTAACCCATGACCTCTGGTTGTAGTCCTACCCAACCTCAGTGGAAAAAGCCTGCATGTGCATTTACCCTATCAGTACCCCTCAAAATTTACCTCTATCAAATCTCCTCTCAACCTTTTATGTTACAAGGAATAAAGTCCTAAGCTGTTAAATATTTCCATATAACCCAGGTCCTCCAGACCAGCAACATTCTTGTAAATTTTTGCTGTACTGTTTCAACCTTATTTACATCTTTCCTGTAGGAGGTGACCAACACTGCACACAATATTCCAAATTAGGCCTCACCAATGTGTTAAACAACTTCAATGTAATATCCCATCTCCTGTACTCAATACTTTGATTTATGAAGGCCAACATGCCAAAAGCTTACTTTATGACCCAATCAACTTGTGATGCCACATTCAATGAATTATGGACCTGCACTCCCAGATCCATTTGTTCTGCTGCATTCCTCAATGCCCTACCATTCACTGTGTCAGACTCAGCCTGGTTGGTGCTATCAAAGTGCATCACCTTGCACTCATCTGCATTACCTTCCATCAACCATTTTTCAGCTCATTTTTCCAGCTGGACCAGATCCCACTGCAAACCATGATAGTGTTCATGGCAGAGGTGATGCTAACCTCCTTACTGATTACAATTTGTCAGTCAGGAAGCCAAAGGTCTAGGTGTAAAGGCAAGTGTTCTATCTTAGGTCTGGGAATCTGGAGATGAATTTGCTTGGAATTTTATTACTGAAGGTGGAGCTATAGTCAGCAAATATTAACAACCTTAGATTATCCAACCTCTCCTTATAGATCCTGCCTTCTAAATCCAGGTAACATCCTGGTAAAGCATCTAAGGAGTGAAGTGAACAGTTCCCATTTTAGGTCAAGACCCTTATTAAAGAGATTTTTAAAGAGATTAAAAACTTGTTACATGTACATTGAAAGATTGAATGGAATGTGTCATTTGTATCAAATCAAATCAGCAAGATTGAGCTGGGCAGCATTGCCACTGTCAGCATGCTTCTGGCATCAACATAGCATGCCGCAACACTCTAACCCTGTCTCTGGAATGTGAGATGAAACTGGACACCCAAAATAAACTGTGCAGTCAGGGAAGAATATACAGACTCCTTCCAGACTGCAGTGGAAATTGAACCCTGATCTTACAGCTGGCACATTATGCTAACCACTACACTACTTTCAATTCCACTGAAGTCCTGCAGAGTTCCTCCAGCACTTTGATTGTTGCTCAGGGTTCCCAGTATTTGCATGTTCCTGTGCTAGCATTGTGGTGGACCTACTGTGCAGCCTCCCAGAATCTCTACACCTCTCCAATAAAGGGGAGACCAGAATTAAATTCAGTACTTCAGGTGCAGCCTAACCAGTGTTTTATAAAGTTCCCACGTAACTATCAAAGTCAAACTAAATTTATTATCAAAGAATGTATACTGTATGTTACCATATACTATCTTGAGATTCATTTTCTTGCAAGTATTTTTTCCAAGAAAATAAAGAAATGCAATAGAATTTACAAAAATCTATACATAAACAAAGACTGGCAAATAGCCAATGTGCAAAAGAAGATGAACTGTGCAAAAGAAAAAATGACTGAGAACATGGATTTTACAGTCCTTGAAAGTGAGTCTATAGGTTGTGGAGTCAATTCTGAGATGAGGTGAGTGAAGTTATCCACAGTGGTTCAGGACCCTGATGTTTCTAGGGTAGTAACTGTTCCTCAACCTGGTGGTGTGGGACCTAAAGCTCCTGTACCTCCTTCCTAATGGCAACAGCAAGAAGAGAGCATGACCCAGATGGTAGGGGTCCTTGACGATGCTTTCTTGTGTTAGCACCCTTGTAAATATGCTCAAAGGTGGAGATGGCTTTGCCTGTTATGGACTGGGCTGTATCCAAAACTACTTGTGTCTTTTTCCATTCCTGGACATTGGTCTTTCTATACTAGGGGATACAACCAGTTGGAAAACCGTCCACTGTGCATCCACAGAATTTTATTAAAGTTTTTGATGACATGCCAAATCTACTCAAACTTCAAAGAAAGTGGAGGCCCGTGAACTTTGTCTAATAAAGTTCATATACCACATGCCTTTTTTTACCACCCTGTCGACCTGTGCCTTCAGTTAATCAGGTAACTGAGAAGCACCAGAGTTTTTAACCCTTGGCTCAACAGGTTGCAAAGTGCTAAACATTTATCTTGTCCAGTGTGCTTTGATTGTAGTATATCAGGTAATGAATTCCCAGTGGATTCACCCTCTATCAAAAGGCAGCAACTTCAGAGAATTTGTCCAGGTACAACAAACAATTAGAGAAGATACAAATCATTTATGTTTGCTGTAAGCTTCTGATTACTCTGTGTTATCTTATTGTGCAAACTCTGCGTGCATTTCCATTGTCTGGTGTTTCAATGGTCTTGGTAACCCATTTATTTTAAAATACTGTTTCAGATCGCAGAGTGTTGTAGGAAGAGCTCATTAAGAGTCTTCCAAAGAACACTGCCAGCAGTAAAGTTAAGGTTTCATCATTGAAGCATGCGGCCCAAGTAATTTCTTGGCTTAGTCCCATCGAAAGGCTCGGAGATACTGAGAATGTTTACAAACAGAGTACTACAGGGATGTTTCTGAATTTTAATTTTATGTATTTAGAGATTACAGTGTGGAACAGGTCCTTCTAGCCCATTGAGCAGGACCATCCAGCAACCATCTGTTTAACCCTAGCCTAAACACAGGGCAAACTACAATGACTGATTAACCTACTAAATGGCATGTCCTTGGATGATGGGAGGAAACCAGAGCACCTGGGAGGAAACCCCTGCACTTATAGGAAGAGTGTAGAAACTTCTCAGAGATGTCATTGGAAGATTCAACTCCAAACTCTGATGCCCTGAGCTGTAATAGTGTGGTAACTGCTATGCTACCGTGGCAACCCGATGTGGAATTGGAATCAGGTCTATAATCACTGAGAAATTTCATAAAACTTGTTGTTTTATGGCTGCTGTGCAAGACGTAAAAAGTTAAAATACGAAATGAAATAAATAAATAAGTATTGCAGAGGAGGAGTAGCAAGGTTGTGAGCCATTTAGACATTTGATAGTGGAGGGGAAGAAGTTTCTGAATCATTGAGTGTGGGTCTTTAAGCTCCTGTATCTCCTCTCTGGTGGTAGTTATGAAAAGAGGGCATGTCCTGGGTGGTGAGCCTCCTTCGTGATGTATACTGCCTTCTTGAGTTCTCGAGTATGTTTCTCAGATTGGATTGTTGAGCTCAGATCACCTGATTGGCACACGTGAGTTGAGCTGAAGCACCTATTTTCCCCCAGCATGAACTTCTGACTCACTTGAGACCATCCCAGTCATTAAGGGGACCTGCTCTCTCCTTTGGGTGGTGAGGTGGAGATATGTCTCTACCTAAAGAGATGTGAGAAGCTCCTTCCTTCTGGTAGCCTGCAGGTCACCCTGGGGCAAGGAGTAGCAGCTGCTTAGGCCCTCCCCTCCCCTGATAAGGGTCACATGAAGCCATGGGGAAAGGTGATGGATGGCTTTATGAACAGCTGGTACATATCACCAAGTTCTGATTATGTGAGTACTGACATCAGGCAGACAATCTCTAAAGAGTATTGACAATGGTGAAGGTCAACTGTCTTGTGAAGACACTGTCCAGAAGAAAATAGCAAACCACTTTTGTAGAAAAAATTGCTAAGAACAGTCATGGTCGAGAGTATGATTGCCCACATGATACAACAAGGCACATGATGATGACGATGACTCCCTCCTTAGTTACCCTTTAGCTATTAATGTGGCTATAGAATTCTCCTTTATCTGGTTCTGCAGCAGATATTTCATGCCCCCCGTTTTGCTCTCCTAGTTTCCTTCTGGAGTGCATATTACATCCTATGGGGTGACATGGTAGCATAGTGATTAGTGTAATGCTCCACAGTGCCAGCAACCTGGGTTCAATTCCTCCGCTGTCTATAAGGAGTTTGTATGGTCCCCTCAGCACGTGGGTTTCCTCTGGGTGCTCCGATTTCCTCCCACATTCTGAAGACTTACTGGTTACATGGGTGTAATTGGGATTTGATTAAATTAACTGGGTGGCACAGGTTCTATGAACTGGAAAGGCGTGTTATCGTGCTGTATTTTTAAACAAAGAAATACAAATGAATATCCCACCAGTTGTGCAATGGATGAGTTTTCCTGAGGTCTTACAGCACCACCTAAAGCAAGCAGATAACCGAGAGGGTTGTAAACTCAATGAACTCCCACACAGGGACTAACCTCTTCACCATTGAGGACATCTTAAAAGGGCAATGCCTCAGATAGGTGGCATTAATCACTGACAACCTCCATCACCCTGGCCATGCTCTCTTCCTAATACTACCATCAGGGAGGAGGCACAGGAGCCTGAAGACAAATGTTCAACATTTTAGCAACAGCTTCTTCCCCACTGCCATCAGATGTGTGAATGGATAATGAATCCATGAACACTATCTCAGTATTTTTATTCTCCTTTTGCACTATATATTTCTCATTATAATTTATAGCATACTATGAATTGCACTTTGCTGCTGCCACAGAACAGCAAATTTCCCAGCATGTGTCAGTGACAATATACCTGATTCAGGTTCTGTTCTGATTCTGTGTTTGGGGCCTACTTTGTGAAGCACTCCTGTGACATCTGTCTGAGCCTAATTTTGCAGAAATTGCGCTCACTACATACTACGCTTCGCATAGTGGCAGCAGAGCTGCTGCAGGAAATGGAAAATTTCACAACCCTGAAAGTGTGAGTGTCTTTCTAAGATTAGCCTTTCAGCCACAGAGGTCTTTCTGTGTAGCCTCTGCCCTGTGGTCTGAAGGGCAATGACTTGCCGTATACTTTCCGAAGCAACCGAATGGCTCAATAACTGACGCAGAGATCACTACAGGCAGAAGCTAAGTGCGTTATTTATTTATCTATTTGTTTATTTAAAGATACAACATGGAATAAACACTTCTAGCCCTTCAACTGTGCTGCCCAGCAACCCCTGATTTAGCCCTAAATTCCATACATTTCATGAGGGGGACCTGCAAACCCCTCACAGAGATGGCCAGGTTGAACTGCGAACTCTGATTCCCTGAGCTGTAATAGCATTGCACTAGACGCAGTGCTGCCGAGGTACCTGTGTTGTAGGTAACAGTTGCTTTACACAAACTTCAATGCAGATATTGGTCAGTCCAATGGGAAGGAAAATATTTTTTTTGATCACACTTAGGATTGGGGGCAGCACTGTTTTGCGGTAAGTTCTGTGGCATGGTTCCAGAGTCCCTGGTCTCGATCTCAAGTTTGAATTCTGTCTGTGTGGACTTTGTAAGCTTGCAAGTCCCACCCCCACCCCTTCCCCTAGGTACTCTCGTTTCCTCCTGCATCCCAAAGATGTGAGAGTAGATTAACTGCTAGATGTAAGTTGTCCCTAGGGTGGGTGAGATCAGGAGACTTAGGGACGTAAACACAAGAAATTCTGCAGATGCTGAAAATCCAGAGCAACACTCACTCAAAATGCTGGAAGAACTCAGCAGGTCGGGCAGTATAAATGGAGGGGAATGAACAGTTGACATTTCAGGCCAAGGCCCTGCATTGGGACATATAGGAGGCAGGGTGGTAAAGAGGACAGTTGGCACTCTTGCCTTTGTCGATTAGAGCATTGAGTTGGGACATCATGTTACAGCTGTAACAGCTCGTTGGACCACCTTGGAGTATTTCTGGTTGCCCAACTATACAAAGCATGTCATTCAGCTGGAAAGGGGTTCAGAAAGATGCATGTGGATGGTAAAATGAGAACTGGAAGAGACTAGAAATTTCACAGAAGCATTTCTGAGAGATTTTCCAATTCTCCTTCTCATACGTCCTCAGGTTCCATAGAAGAACAAAAGACAGGAGCAGAATTGATCATTTGACCCATCGAATCTGCTCCACCATTTTATCATGGCTGATTCATTATCCCTCTCAACCCTGTTCTCCCCGTAACATTTGATGCCCTTACTAAAGGATAGAGGCAGCCGGAAAGAAATCATAGGCCAGTTAGCCTGACCTCGGTGGTTGGGAAAATGTTGGAGTCAATGTTTAGGCATGAGGTTATGGAGTACTTGGTGACACAAGATAGGACAAAGTCAGCATGGTTTCATTAAAGGAAAATCGTTCCGAACAATCTGTTGGAATTCTTTGAGGAGATTACAAGTGGGATAGATAAAGGGGATGCAGTGGATGTTGTATACTTGGATTTTCAGAAGGCCTTTGATAAGGTGCCACATATGAGGCTGCTTACCAAGTTAAGGGCGCATGGTATTACAGGAAACCCTTTACCTGAGGAATTTATGTAATGTACATTTTCCCATTGTACATTATTGGTAAAAATCTTTATTTTATTTAGACCATGGTTACCAGACCTTCTGGCCCAACAAGCCCACACTTGTGGTCAATTACCCTACTAACACGTATGTCTTTGGAATTTGGGAGGAAACCAGAGCAACTGGAGGAAACCCACATGGTCATGGGGAGAATGTACAGACTCCTTACAGAGAGTGGTGGGAATTAAACTCAGGTAGCTGGTGCTGTAATTGTACTATGTTAATCGCTGCATCCTATGTCACCTGCTTTAAACATCAGAGCAGAGCTCCATCTGTGGTCTCACTGATGCCATGTAACATTGTATCAATGTATGCATTCATTAGGTAAATTCCTCAGGTAAAGGGGTTGACTTACGTAGAATGCAGGGGGCAATAATCATTGCAATTTAGGAGATGGAGAAGGGATCTCAATGAAGCAGATAAGATTCTGAGGAGAATTGGCCAGGATGATGTTTCTGGTACGGGGTGGGGAGGGACCGAAAGAAGCTGCAGAGGGTTGTAAATGTAGTCAGCTCCATCTTGGGTGATAGCCTACAAAGTACCCAGGACGTCTTCAAGGAGCAGTGTCTCAGAAAGGCAGCATCCATTATTAAGGACCTCCAGCACCCAGGGCATGCCGTTTTCTTATTGTTACCATCAGGTAAGAGGTACAGAAGCCTGAAGGCACACACTCAGTGATTCAGAAACAGCTTCTTCCCCCTGCTATCCGATTTCTAAATGGACATTGAACCCGTGAACACTACCTGACTTTTTAATATTTATTATTTCTGTTTTTTGCATGATCTTTAATCTATTCAATATACATACACTGTAATTTATTTATTTATGTTACGTATTGCATTGAACTGCCGCTGCTGAGTTAACAAATTCAACGACACATTCCAGTGATAATAACCCTGATTCTGATGTAGGGTGGAGGTTCATGCAGAAGATGGGAGGGGTGAGTCCTAGATTCATGAAGTCATAGAGCCATAGTATTCCAGTACATGGAAACAAGCCATTCAGCCCATCTAATCCAAGCTGACCAAGATGCCTCACACAAGGTTGTCCAAATTGCCTATGTTTTGTTCATATCCCTCTAAACCATTCCTATCCATATTATTGTCCAACTATCCTTTGAAAATACTTTTTGTACCCATCCCTAACACTTTCATTTGAGAAGAGAGTCATAAAGTCATAAAACAATACAGCGCAGAAATAGGCCCCTCAGTCCATCTAGTCTGTGCCAAAATATTAATCCGCAGAGAAAAGTTACAAGGATGTTGCTGGAACTGGAGGAATTAAGTTATAAGAAAAGATTGAATAGGTTGGGTCTTTATTCCTTGGAATGTGGAAGATTGAGAAGAGATTGAGAATAAGAGGTCAGTTATTTAAAACAGAGTTGAGGAAGAGCTTCTTCTCCCAGAGAGTTGTGGAGGTGTGGAATGCACTGCCTCGGAAGACGGTGGAGGCCAATTCTCTGGATGCTTTCAAGAAGGAGCTGGATAGATATCTGATGGATAGGGGAATCAAGGGATATGGGGACAAGGCAGGGACTGGGTATTGATAGTGAATGATCAGCCATGATCTCAGAATGGCAGTGCAGACTCGAGGGGCCGAATGGTCTACTTCTGCACCTATTGTCTATTGTCTATTGATTCGATAGAGGTATACAAAATTATGAAGGGTACAGATAGGGTAAGTGTAAGCAGGCTCTTTCCACTGAGGTTGGGTGAGACTAGAACCAGAGGCCATGGGTTTAGGGTGAAAGATGAAGTGCTTAAGGGGAACATGAGGGAAAACTTCTGTACTCAGGGGATTGTGAGAATGTGAAATGAACAAGTAGTGGATTTCAACATTTAAAAGAAATTTGGATAGGTGCGTGGACGGAAGGACTATCGTCCAGGTGCAGTTGATGGGACCAGGCATTTTAATTGTTTTGGCATATACTGGATGGATCGAATGGCCGGTTTCTGTGCTGCAGCTTTCTTTGACTCTGAATCTATAGTTCAATCAATCTGCACCTGGACTATCGCCCTTTATTTCCCATCCATCCCCCTTCCATCCATGTAGCTCTCATTTTTATCTCATCCAACCTCAGTAGAAAAAGCCAGCATGTATTTACCGTGTCCATACCCTCTAAATATTGTGTACATCGACCAGATCTCACCTCAATCTCGCGAATGAAGTTCTAACCTACTCAACCTTTCCCTGTGACTCAGGACCTCAGGTCCTTGTGAATTTTCTTAGTGCTCTTTCAATCTTATTGATACATCTCTTGTAGGTAGGCGACCAAAATTGCACAGAATACTCCAAATCAGGCCTCAACAACATTGTGTACAATTTCAATATATTTATACGTTATGTATTGATTGAGATGCGCTGCTGAATAGGCCCTACCAGCCCATTGAGCCACACTGGCCAGCAACCCTTGATTTAACCCTATCCTAATCATAGGACACCATCGCAGTCTCAGGGAGAACGTAGAAACTTGTTACAGACTGCAGCAGGAATTGAACCTGGGTCACTGGCACTGTAAGGTGTTGTGTTAACCATTATGCTGCCGGGCTGCCCTCTGTACCAGCCTCTGGCTGTAAAATAGTTACTCTTCAAGTTGATGTTAAATCTTACCCCCGTCACCTTAAACCTATGACCTCTCGTTCTTGATTCCCCAACCCTGGGAAAAAGACTGTGTGGATTCCACCCAATCCTTGCCCTCAAGACTTTGTACAAAATGGTTTGGATGGCATGTTTCTGTGCTTTATGGCCCAGTACACCTCTATTACCCCACCCCTCAGTCTCCAATGCCCTAAGGAATAATTTATGTATTTATTGAGATACAAAGCGGAGTCAGTCCTGGCTTTTCACCACCCAGCCATCCCCTGATTTAATCCTAGTCTCATCACGAGACAATCTACAATGAACAATTCACCTACTATTTGGTACATCTTTGTACTGTGGGAGGAAACCATAGCACCAAGGGGAAACCCATGTGGTCACGGGAAAGTCCAGCCTGTCCAAACTCTCTCTGTAACTCAGTCCTGGCAGCATCTTGTAAATCTTGTGGAAGCCTGGATAAATTTGATAATGATGTAAGTGTGGGCATTGTTATCAAGGAAACTCTGTGGTTGAAATTATAATTTGATGAACGAGGGTAACACAGCTAGAACTGGACTTTTCTGGTTATATTTCTTTGTGAGTACTTAACTTCATGGAATTTCTTTATGTTTACATATGGAAATCAATAATGATTTCTTCCACTCATTAATAAACAGTGTTTGTAATCACTTGAAGTATTCATCCATCCTTGGTTGCAAAGTGATCTCCCTGTTTTTTATGGCCTGCAATTTTTCCTTGTCAAATGTGCAGGCATGTCTCTTGGGAGGCACTTTCAATAAAATCTGACTTCATTACCATTGCAAATTTGATCAAATGCTGGCCTATTTTTTTTTCTGTAGCCATGAATTTGCCTGCTTTTCAGATTAAAGGCCTTAATGCGTGTTGTCAGTGCTGACCGTCACTCTGGGTTAGTTGCATCTATCAAACGCCGTGTGCTGTTCCACACATTGAGAATTTGCATGCCGAGTCTAGTTTGCAGCTCTCCAGTCCTGCTGGCCTCTCAAGTGCATGCTCATGTATTAGCGTTTCTTCTTGTACCTGTATGTGAGAAAATCAGTGGAGAACTTGTGGGTAGGTTCCCTCGAAGCTACGCCGCTGCGTGGCTGCACAGTAAGTGGAAGTTTACGAAACACGAAAGATTTTCTTTGTTGTACTGTATTTAATTACACCTTCCAATTAATAAATAAAATCAAAAGTGTGTGACTTTTTGATTTTCATTCTAAATATTCATAATATTCATGTTACGAAAAAAAATTACCATGCAGTTTTCAGGACTTGTAAAAATTCCCTGCTTAGAACTGCACAGCTGTGGAAAAAAAGTTAGAGAGAATGTTGTTTACAGTGCTGGTGATCAGAGTTTAATTTCTGCCATGCTCTGTAAGAGTAACAGTCACAAAATGCTGGAGGAACTCAGCAGATCGGGCAGCGTCAATGGAGAGGAATGAACAGTTGACACTTTGAACCAAAACTTTTCATCAGAACATATAGTCTTGGCCCAAAACATCTACTCATCTTTCCTGTCCATTGGGGCTCCCTGACCTGCTGAGTTCATCCAGAATTTAGCGTGGTTCTCTGGATTTCCAGCATCTGCAGAATCGCTTGTGCTACTGTGCCTAAAGAGTTCGTACATTTTCCCTGTGACTGTGTGGGCTTTCTTCTGATGCTCCCGTTTCTTCCCGCATTCCAGAGCTGTATGGGATCGGGTTAGTAGGTTGTAGACGTGCTATGTTTGCACCGGAATCATGGCGACACTTGTGGGCTGCCCCCGCACCAGCTCTGTGATGGACTTGGTCATTAACGGCGCATTTCACTGTATGTTTCGATGTACTTGTGACAAATAAAGCTAATTTTGTTTGGAATTTATTTGTTATTGAAGTTCATCATGAAACAAACATTTCCGTAAGATGTATTTCAGATACTGTACATATAGTACATATATACCATATATTCATATTTGCCACAGATCTCCACATAGTATTTATCTGAGGTATACACTTATAGAAAAGAGAGGAAAGAAATAACATAAGGAAAGACAAAGAAATTCATTGGGCTCACTGAGTCCAACTGACTATTAAACACCAGTTTAGATGAATGATGAGTACCACACACAAAATGCTTAAGGAACTTAGTAGGTCATTCATCAGGGTCTTGGCTTGAAACGTCAGCTTTTTATTCCTCTCCATAGATGCCACCTGACCTTCTGGGTACCTCCAGCAGTTTGTGTGCTTTACTCGGGATTTCCAGCATCGGCAGAATCTCTCTTCTTTACACTTAGAACGTGTGCCAGTGACATTAAACTTGATACTGTGGAACATAGAACAATACAGCATGATACAGGTCCTTCAGCCCAAAATGTTGTGCCGATATTTAACCTACTTTAAAATCAATCCAACCCTTTCATTCCACATAGCTCTCCACTTTTTTATCATCCATGGTGCCTTTCTAAGAGTCTCTAAGTTGTCCCTAATGTATCTGCCTCTACCGTCACCCCAAGTAGTTGTTCCACACACTCTCTGATATGCCCCCTATACTTTCCTACAATTACCTTAAAATTATGCCCTCCACCCCATTTTATTCTCCACAAATTTCCCTCTACTTTTCACCCACCCACTCTTACTGATTCCACCGTCCACCTAGACTAGGGGTTAATTTATAGATGTCAACCAACCTGCCATCCTGCCCGTCTTTGAGAAACTGGAGGAAATTAGAAAGACAGTCAAGTAACAGACACAAAATTCTGGAGAAACTCAGCAGTCAGGCAGCATCTATGGAAAAGAGTAAACAGTCACTGTTTCGGGCCGAGACCTTCATCAGGACTGGGAAAAAAGATAAGAACTCAGGGTAAGAATGTGGGAGGAGGGGAGGAAGCAGTGGCAGGTGGTAGGTGATAAGTGAAACCGAGAGAGGGGGATGAGTGAAATAAAGAGCTGGGAAGCTGATTAATGAAGGAGATGAAGGGCTGGAGGAGGGATAATCTGTTCGGAGAGGAAAGAAGACCATGGAGGAAAGAGAAAGGGGAGAAGCTCCTGAGGGGGTGGTGGGCAGGTAAGGAGATAAGGTGAGAGGTGGAAATGGGAATGGGGATTGGTGAAGGGGAAGGGGGGTGGTGCGATTACCTGAAGTTGGAGAAATTGATGCTTGGATTTCCAGCATCTGCAGATTTTCTTGTATTTGTAACAGTTGAGTAACTGTTTTTCCTACAGAAATTAGTAGATATGGCCCAGACCATCACGGGTTAAGCCCACCCCACCACTGAATACATCTACACAGAACATTGTCGCGGAAGGCAGAATCCATCTTCAGAGAACCCCACCATCTACGCAATGCTCTCTTCACACTGCTGCCACCAGGAAGAAGGTATGGGAGGCTCAGGACTCACACCACCAGGCTCAGAAACAGTTATTGCACCTCAGCCATCAGGTTCTTGAACCAAAAGGGGGTAACTTAACACAGTTTCACTTGATTTATCACTGAACTGTTCTCACAACCAGTGGATTCATTTTCAAGGACTCTTCATTTCATGTTCTCGATAGTTAATGCTTATTTACTGTATTTGTTATTATTTTTTCTTTCTTTTTGTATTTGCACAGTCTTTTGCATATTGGTTGTCTCGCTTGCTGTATGTAGTTTTTCATTGATTCTGTTGTGTTTCATGTATTAGCTGTGAATAACTGTAAGGAAATGGATCACAGGGTTGTATACGGTGACATATATGTACCTTGATAAAAAAATTAACTTTGAACTTTAGCTGGAGGAAAGCCTACAAGAGATGTTGCCTTAAGAAGGCATCATCCATTTTCAAAGATCCCCACCTGCTGGGCCACGCCATCTTCTCACACCTACCTTTGGGTAGGAGACATGGTAGCAGAAAGTCCCACGCTTCCATGATTCAAGTGCTATGTTCTGTGTTCCATTTTCTACATTGTATGCTCTTATGTTGTGATGGTGCTCACTGGGTTTTAACTGACTCTTGGTACTATGGTCAATGAATTTGACTTCAGGATGATCTAAACAGGCCATAACTGTCCAGTATCTGTTGTAACGGAGACATGATGGTAGAGTTTATAAGATATGATTAGCTTTATTTGTCACATGTACATTGAAACATACAGTGAAATGCGTTGTTTGTACCGAATCAATTTAAATCAGTGAGGATTGTGCTGGGCAGTCTGCAAATGTTACTACACTTCTGGCACAAAATGTCACGCGCAGAATTTAGTAATCCTAACCCATACGTCTTTGGAATGTGGGATGAAACTGAGGCATCTGGAGGAAACACACACGGTTGCGGGGAGGATGTACAGACTGCAGTGGGAATTGAATCTCGCATCTGCTACGGTAAAGCTTTGTACTAAACTTTGCACTACTGTGCCATCTATTTATCTCTGGACTTTAGCATTTTTCTTCTGTATGTGAATTAACTGGAGGTCCAGGGCCTCAGGACTACACAGAACCAAATCCAGGGTAAGTTCATGTGACAGACAACTGTCACTCTTGGTTTCATATACCACCAAGTGCCCAAAGGCAAGATCTATTAGCCTCATGGCATTAGTTGCCCAGTGGAGGGAGAGGAGGAGGTTTGCACCAATTTATGTCAAATGGTCTGATTTTGGTCTCAGTTGAATCAGAAATATTGGGAGGAACAACAATGAAATAGTTGGATGCAACCTTTTTGCAATCACTCAAGTCAAGTATGATGGTCTCCTAAGGGGTATCTATTGCTAGATCCTCAAGTGGTTGGAGAGGCTGATCAGAGATCCACGTATTCTGGTGCAGTATAGACAAGAGTTGCTGTGTTAGTGGTTGGGTTTTTCCTTTCACAGCTGCTGTTCTCTGTGGCACATAGGAGGTTTTCCTCATGTAGCACAGCTCCCTCTTGAACAGATTTCCTCCAGGTCTATCTATTGAGTGGAATGTCTTCCCAGTTTTTAGATGTAACGCTGACTTTCTTCAGGCTGATATTGATGTTACTTTTGAAGTGTTTCTTTTGTCCACCCAGGGTTCGCTGACCATACTCCTTCTTCTAAGCCCATCACCCCTACTGGGTCATAGGCAGCCGACAGCAACTCACCAGGGTCTTCTGTCCTGGGCCGAAAGTCGATCATTCCTGTGGCTTCTACTTTCCCTCTAGTTCGAGGCAAAGATCCTTCCTTTCTTAGGGATTGAGGATTTCAGAGCTTCTGCTGGTATTTCTGTAGCTCTGGGTTTTTGCGGGTTGAGGTAGCTAGCCCAACCCTCCTCCTTTGTAGATGAGTTTGGGACTGTTGATGGCAGAGTTGACCTTCCTTCATCTGGATCTGTTTGGGGAAATGTGAGTGAGGCACGATATGGCCTTTCCATCGGAGTTGGTGTTGCTTTATTGTGTTGGAGATGCTGTTGATGTTGGCCTTCTCTAATGCACTAGTGTTAGTGCGATTGTCCTTCCAACTAATCCTCAAAATCCTTTGCAAGGATCTTTGGTGGTATTGTTTTAGGACGTTCAGGCGCGACCTGGGAAGGTCAAGCTGAGTTCTCGAAATGGGCACAGCAGCGACACGAGATGGTACCCCTGTGTCTGGAGAAACCCTTTGAATTCATGACCCCCTGTCTCGGAGTCGAGAGAGGGTTATCCACAGTGGTACTGTCGAGAGTGCTTACTACAGCAGTTGTGAATTTTGTTGGGTGTATTCACTTGATAAGGGCAGACTGTACCAACTGCAAGCTTGGATTTTATGCTTTAATCAGATTTCCTGCAGTTTTGATATATGCTGTAAACCTCAGGCTTCCTGTAATCTTACCCGTCCCACAGGGCTTCTAATGACAATGTTCCACCTCGCCTCTCATATATGAAGTGCAGTTTGAAATTAATATGATAGAATCATCACAGTTTTAAAATCAAAAGAAACCATGAAATTCTATTTGTGTTATACCACATAAAAATATAATCAATCAGCAGTCTGTAGTCTTTTCCAGTGACATCAGTATGCTTTTTCCTGAAATACTGTGGATTAGAAATTATTGAGCGTGGAGTAATATAATTATGCAAATCATCTCGGAATTAAATATTCAGTGTTGATGTAAGAAAGGAAAAAGTGGCTGAGTCACCAGAATATTTATCTTTGTATCATGTATAATGCTATACTAGTGTAGCGACCTTTATAAGTCTCTGCAGAATATTTCAGAGGAAATATTACTTTGCGATAATTTTCCATTTCCAAATTAATTGCTGTTTTATCTGTCCTATTTGATCAACTAATGCAGTTCCAAAGAGTATTATTTTATTTCACGAATTAATCTTGACTTTCTCCTCCTCTGCTGTGATGTTATGGATTGCTGGGATTAGGACATACGTCACCTGCAGCTAGATGCTCCCTGGCGAGTAAGCTTTAGGTTTACGGTAGCAGCTGGCTGGAGTTTGCTCTGGAGTTTTGCTTTGAAGCTCCCACTTTTCTGGATTGTCGTGTGTGCATGCATTCATCCTTTTCACCATGCCCAGTCATGATAAAGCCTCAATGAGACGTCTGGCAATGGACTTGCTTTTCCTAACTTGTATGAACATTAGGTATCCATAATAAGTGTCAGCTATTGTAAAGGAGGCTTGACCTGAAAGCAGGGAAGGGAAGTCAATTCAGTGTAAATGATAACTTTAATAATAGATTACAAAATAACAAGCCAAGAGGGGCCACCAAACAAGAGCGAACAGAAAATGAAGACAAAAGGCAACAAGGTAAACTTTGGTCTGGGAGAGTGAAAGTGAAGAGAACTGGTTGAGGCTGGCTGGATTGATGATTGAATGATAATATGCATGAAAACTGGGGCTAAAGAGGCTGCGGGTGATGAGCCTGGAATGAGCGAGATGTGAATCCTATTAGCTAGGAGGTGCCTGACAATAAAGTGACAGGATCTTAAAATTAGAACCATTCCATTCATTGTAGCAGTCTGTGAGCATGCCTTCACACCAAATATGGTTCGAATGTACTGTATAATGCAGATACCAAACATTGTGTCATAGAACGTAGAACATGGAACATTATTGTACAGTACAGGCCCTTCAGCCCATGATGTTCTGCTGACCTTTTAACCTGCTGTAAGATCAATCTAACCCTTTCCTCATAATTAGCCCTCTATTTTTCTATCATCCATCTGCCTAAGAGTTTCTTAAATGTCCCTTGTATATCTGCCTCTACACCAAGCCTGGCAGGACATTCCGTGCACCACCACTCTGCATGTAAAGCGCTTCCCTCTGACATCTCCTTCTATATTTTCCTTCAATCACCTTAAAATTATTCCCCCTGGTATCAGCCATTTTTGTCTTTGAAAAAGTCTCTGGCTGTCCTTGTATACCGCTGTCAAGTTACCTCTCATCTTCTTTGTTCCAGAGAGAAAAGCCCCAACACACTCAACCTATCCTCGTTTTGAAACTGTTGGTGTGGCTTAAATTGTACTAAATATTACAGCATTAAAGAGTTACTGATTATATCCAGTGTGGTGCAGTCTCTTGGTGGAACATGTCTGTGGAGATGAATGGTCCCCTTCTGTTCCTGTGTTCCCACCTTTTGGTCCACCTGGATTCAGCAATAAAAGCAGGGAAATTTTGGAAACGTTCCAAAAATTAGGCAGCATTGGTGAAGAGGAGCAGAATGAAAGATTCAGATCAACACACACAAGAAACGATGGAGAAACACAGCAGGTTAGGCAGCTCCTGTGGAGAAGAGTAAAGAGTCGACATTTTGGGCTGAGACCCTCCATCAGGACTGGAAAAGAAAGGGGAAGAATCAATAAAACAAGATGGAGGTGGGGGGAAGGAGTGCAAGCTGGCAGGTGATAGGTGAAGCCAAGTAAGGGGGAAGGTGGGTGGGGGAGGGAGGATGGAATGAGAAGCTGGGAGGGGATAGGTGGAAAAGGTAAAGGGCTAAAGAAGAAGAAATTTGATAGGAGAGGAAAGTGGGGCATGGGAGAAAGGGAAGGAGGGGGAGAAACAGGAGGAGGGGATGGGTAGTTGAGAAGAGAAGGGGTAAGAAGGGAATTAGAAGATGGGAGGAGGAAGAATTATTTGATGGGAGAGCCCTTGATCTCCTTCACCTAACCCTTCCTACTTCATCCCACCTCTCTCACCACCCTCCTTCCTCCTCACCTGGTCTCACCTTTCTCCTGACAAGTGAAACAAGAGAAAATCTGCAGATGTAGGAGATCCAAGCAACACACTCACCCAGAGTGTTGGGTGAACACAGCAGGCCAGGCAGCATCTATGGAAAACAGTACAGTCGACGTTTCGGGCCGAGACCCTGAGGGTTCCCTGGGTGCTGAGTTCTTCCAGCATTGTGTGTGTGTTCCCCATTTTCTTAACCTGTCTCCTGCCCGCTTCCTTTCTCATCCTAATGAAGGGTCTTGGGCACGTTGGCCAGGATGCAATGTTCCCTCAAATGTTTTTTTTTACAGCTGTGTGAACTAACCATTGCTCTGAACAGGAAATTTTTACATGGCCTGAAATCTGCGCAACATTTTAATGTAACATTATATAGAAGAAGAGGTCCTGCTTGGGAGGCTGGACAAGAAAGTTCAGTCGCTCGGCATTCAGGATGAGATAGTAAATTGTATTAGACATTGGCTTTGTGCAAGAAACCAGATAGTGGTTGGAGATGGTTGCTTCTATGACTAAAGGCTTGTGACTATTGATGTACCGCAGGGATTGGTGCTGGGTCTTTTATTGTTTGTTCATCTATATCAGTGATCTGGATGACAATGTTGTTAACTGGTTTAGCAGATTTGCAGATGACACCAAGATTCGGGAGTGCAGTGGACAATGATGAACATTATCATGGACTGCACTGGGCTCTGGTCCAGCTGAAAAATGACAGATGGAATTTAATGCAGACCGGTGTGGTTTTGGACTTCAGTAGGATCAACCAGGGTGGGCCTTACACAATGGACACTCAGGCACTGAGGAGTGTGGCTGAACAAAAGGATCTGAGAGTACAGGTGTATAATTCATTGGAAGTGGTGTCTCAGGTAGATTGGGTCAAAAAGAAAGCTTTTGGCACATTGGCCTTCATAAATCAAAGTATTGAGTACAAAAGATGGGATGCTATGTTGAAGTTGTGTAAGACATCGGTGAGGCTTAACTTGGAGTATTATGTGCAGTTTTGGCCACCCACCTACTGGAAAGATTACAAGGTTGAAAGAGTACAGAGAAAATTTGCAAGGATGTTGCCGGGGATGGAGGACCTAGGTTATAAGGAAAGACTGAATAAGTTCAGACTGTATTCTTTAGAAAGTAGATGACTGAGAGGAAATTTGATAGAGGTATAAAAATTATGAGGGGTATATTTTGGGTAAATGCAGGCAGGCTTTTTCCACCGAGGTTGGGTGGGACTATAACCAGAGGTCAAAGGTGAGAAGTTTAAGGGAAAGATAAGGAGAAACTTCTTCACTCGGAGGGATGTGAGAGTGTGGAATGAGCTGCCAGCACAAATGGTGCTTGCAAGCTAAATTCCAATGTTTATGAGAAGTTTGGATAGGTACGTGGATGGCGGGGGTATGGTGGGATACGGTCCTGGTGCAGCTGGTTGGAAGTAGGGAGTTTAAATGTTTTTCAACATGGACTAGATGGGCCAAAGGACCTGTTTCTGGGCTGCACCTCTATTTCCTCTAATTTATTTGTGATCTTGTGATGTCAGCAAATAGGGAATCATTTCTGAAATTTGTTTCTATTGACTTTGTCAAGAACACCCAGCAGCAAGTTCTTTCCCCTGGAACATATCATCAGAATCAGAATCAGAATGAGGTTTAATATCATTGGCACACATTATGAAATTAGTTAACTTTGTGGCAGCAGTACAATGCAATAAATGTTTTTATAGAAAAAGAAGCTATGAAATAGAGTAAGTGTGCATATACAGGTATATATTTAATATGTACTGTTAAATCAAATAAGTAGTGCAAAACAGAAATATATAAAAAATAGAGAGTAATGTTCATGCATTCAATGTCCATTTAGAAATAGGATGGCAGAGGGGAAGAACCAGTTCCTCAATTGTTGAGTGTGTGTCTTTGGGCTTCTGTACCTCCTTCCTGATGTTAACAATGAGAAGAGGGCATGGCCTGGGTGATGGAGGTCATTAATGATGGACGCTGCCTTTTTGAGGCACCACTCCTTGAAGATTGCTTGGATACTACTACAGAGGCTAGGGTCCGTGATGGAGCTGACTAGGGTCCGTGATGGAGCTGACTAGGGTCCATGATGGAGCTGACTGGCCCCACCACTCTCTGCAGCTTACTTTGATCCAGTGCAGTTGCCCCTCCCTCCCCACCCCCCCCCCCCCCCGCACCATACAAGACGGTGATGCAGCCAGTCAGAATTTTCTCCACAGTACGGCTGTTGAAATTTGCATGTGTTTTAGGTGAGACACCCAATCTTCTCAAACTCCTAATGAAATATAGCCGATGTTTTGCCTTTGTTGTAGCTGCATCGATATCTATTTATTGACATGGCGTGGATTAGGCCTTCCAGCCATTCGAGCTGCACCACCCAGCAATTTCCCCAATTTAACCTTGGCCTATTCACAGAACAATTTACAATGACCAATGAATCTACCAGCCGGTACCTCTTTAGAATGTGGAGGAAACTGGAGCATCCAGAGGAAACCCATGTGGTCACGGGGAGATTGTGCAAACTCCTTGCAGACTGCAGAGAGAATTGAACCTGGGATGCTGTACTGTAAAGCATTGTGCTAACCACTACACTACTGTCCAGCCAGGACCAGGTTAGGTCCAGAGAGACATTAACACCCAGGATCGTGAAATTGCCAGCAGCATGAAATGGGGTCGGTGTTTTGCCTTTTGTTTAATTATCTTGTAATTTATGGACTGAGGAGAGCTTCTCCCCGTTAAATGCAGTACATCAGCAAGTTGTAAACACCAAACATTAGGATGGATGTAAACATGGCTGCAAGCACTGATTTATTCTTGCTATTCTGCCACCAGTGGCTCGGAAGTCATCAGATATCTTTATTAGTTCAGTGATGAACACTAATGCTTGACAGATAATTTTTTGCAATGTGGGCTACATAAAATTGGGCAGTTGAAGTGGCAATATATCGTTCTCAATTCAATTGATAACTACGTGCAGTATATCTCAGACCTGCTTATATAAAACAATTATGTTCCCAAAGGTGATGTCATGCAGAAAACTGAAATATGAAGCACAATAATCCCCTATCGTGTTTGCAGCCATCAAAACAAAGATCTTTATTAAAAGAGACTTAGACAGTCCCCATCTGAATGATATTTACACTGGGTAAAGCAGAAAATTATGATTTAGTGTCATATTATTTTACCTAATGGTATGCGGAGTGAGTACATGGGGCCAAGTTGTCTTTAACCAATTTTCATGCTGATGTGACAGAGATGGATGGGACGTTGTCTTCGATTACGCACTAGAGAGTGAATGTATTAATAAGGTCATTACCTCAGCCCAGGCAAGTGGAGAGAAAGAGGAAATTGCCGCTAGACTGAGTCCCAACTTAGGCATATTCAGCTACTTGGCTTCCGTGAGCCAATCAGGTGATGGGGCTTCGTCACTCCGCAGTGATCCTATCGTAGACCAAAAGACCGTAGACCATGAGCCACAACAGTGTAGCAGTTAGCGCGGTGATATTACAGCTTAGGGCATCGGAGTTCAGAATTCAGTTCCGACTTCATCTTTAAGGAGTCTCCATGCGCTCTCCCTGTAAAATGTCTGGGTTTTCTCTGGGTCCTCCCTCAGGCCAAAGATGTACTGTTTGGTAGGTTGACTGGTAAATTATCTTGTGATTAGGCTGGGGTAAAGTTGGGGGTTTCTGGGCAGTGTGCCTCAAAGAGCAGGCAGGTAGGGATACATCCACGGTATATATCTCTAAATGAATTACAAAATTAAAAGAGATAGGGGCAGAATTAGATCATTCTGCCCATCCAGTCTGCTGTGCCATTTGATCGTGATTGATCTTTTTTTTCTCTCAATCCCATTCTCCTGCCTTCTCCCTGTAAGCTTTCAGGCTTTAAATGTCTTCCCCTCCATGGCCACAAGGAACAATGTATTCCAGAAGGTTGACACCCTCTGGCTAAAGAAGTTCCTCCTCATCTCTGCTCTGAAGCGATATCCCTGTTTTCTGAGGCCGTGCCCTCTGGGTCTGGACTCCCCCACTACTGGAAACATCCTCTCCATGTCCACTCTGTCTAGGCCTTCCAATATTCAATGGATCCCTCTCACTTTTTCTAAACTCTAGTAAATACTGGCCCAGAGCCATCAAACACTCCTCCTACATTAACCCTTTCTTTCCTGGGTTCATTCTCACGAACCTCCTCTGCAACCTGCTCAATGCCAGCTGATCTTTTCTTAGATAAAGTGTCATTAACATCAAACTCCTCTGAGTGGATGTTTACTGAGTGGAATCATTAGTATTAAAAAATACTAACTGCCTGTCCCAGTGCCTTTCTGAGACAGTGCTGCCTGAAGATGTCCTGGGTACTTTGTAGACTGGTACCCACGATGGAGCCGACTAAATTTACAACCGTATGCAGCTTCTTTCAGTCTTGTGCAGTAACCCACCCCCTTACCAGGCAGTGATGCAGCTGTCAGAATGCTCTCCACAGTACATCTATAGAGGTTTTTAAGTGTATTTGTTGATATACAAAATCTCTTTGGACTCCTAATGAAGTGTAGTCACTGTCTTGCCTTCTGTATAGCTGCATCGATATGTTGGGACCAGGTTAGTTCCTTAGCGATCTTGACACCCAGGAACTTGCAGCTGCTCACTCTTTCCACTTCTGATCCCTCCATGAGGATTGGTGTGTGTTCCTTCGTCTTACCCTTCCTGATGTCCACAATTAGCTCTTTCATCTTACTGACGTTGAGTGCAAGATTGTTGCTGCTGATTTTGTATCAAGAGATATGAAATCAAATTAATCAAATCAAATATGTAATAAAATTAAGTAAGTAATGCAAAAAGAGAGCAAACTTAGTGAAGTAGTGTTCAATGGTTCACTTTCCATTCAGAAATCTGATGGTGAAAGGGAAGAAGCCATTCCTAGTGTCTTCAGGCTCCAGTACCTCCCCGCTGATGATAGTAATGACAAGAGGACATGTCCTGGGTGGTGGGGATCCTTAGTCATGGATACTGCCTTTTGGAGGCATCACCTTTTGAAAACGTCCTCGATGGTGGGGAGGCTAGTCCCATGATGGAACTGGTTGAGTTTACAACTTTTGCAGCTTTTTCCGATCATGCGCAGTGTTTAGAAGTTTGCAAGAGTGAAAATAATTATATGGGATAATAGTAATGAACACCGTGGTATGATATTGCCTTAAGCACCATCCAATTACTTATTGGCCCAAAGTTAGACATGACGTTGGTTTGTTGATCTGTTTTTGCAGACAGGATATGGTTGCTTTGAACTCTGTCAGGAGAATTATAGAATTGGCAAATTGTGGGTTAGAAAAGGGAAAACTTTCTTTAAGACATATTGTTGGATTTTTGTGAAATGTAAGCTGTTTGTTTAAGAGAATAAAAGAGATTAAGTTTATTTGTCACATGTACATTGAATCATCAAAACACACAGTGAAATTTGTTACTTGAGCCAACATCCAACACGGTCTGAGGATGGGCTGGGACCAGCCCTCAGGTATGACCATGCTTCTGGGTCCAACACAGCATGCCTACAAATTAGTTAGCCTCACCCTTGTGTCTTTGGAATGTGAGAGGATACTGGAGCACCCGGAGGAAATCTACATAATTACAGGGAGAATGTAAGAAGTCCTTGCAGACAGCAACGGGAATTGAACCCCGATTGTGATAGCAAAATTGCTGGTGCTGTAAAGTGTTATGCTAACTACTCTGATATTGTGCTACCCTCACTGTTGTTTAGAAAGGTTCTATTTGGAAACCGAACTGTTCTGGCTTTACCCAGAGTTCTGTGGTTCACACTTAAAGGTGTCAGAGTGACAAGGAACAACAGATGGCTGGAGATTTGTCATTAAGCATGGGTATGCTGTCTTCTATTTCCTGTCGGATGCAGGAGTTGCAAGGCATCTGACCACAAGTCCCTACAAAGGATTGTGAGAACTGCTGAGAAGATCAATAGGGGCTCTCTTCCACGCATCAGACATATTTATCAATTGTGCTGTGTACGCAGGGCCCTCAGGGTCAATGATCCTTCCCATTTGTCCAGTAATCTTTTTGACCCCCCCCCCCCTCCCCCCACCACCATCAGGCAGGAGGTACTGTAGCATTAGGACAAGGACTGTTAGGATGGGGAAACAGGGTCTCCCCACCAGGCCGTAGGACTACTGAACTCCCTGCCACTACCCATGTCCCACCATACATGATGGTAGGGTGATGCTGTTTACTTTTGTGTTGTAAATGCACCTTATTATTTGTTAATTTACTACTGGTAATATTACTTTACATATTGTGTGTGTGTGAGTTATATGTATTGTGTTTTGCACCTTGGTCCAGAGGAAAGTTGCTTCTTTTGGCAGTATATATGTGGACGGTTGAATGACAATAAATGGAATTTGACTTTAGTGTCTGTCATTGTGAGTCACTTTAGCATCTCGAGAAGGCAGCTTACCGCCAACATCTCATAGTTGATTATAGAGTGACTGCACTACAGCACAGAAACAGCCCCTTTGGCCCATCTAATCTGTGCTGCCCAGGTTTTCTATGTAGTCCCACCTGACGACGCCTAGGCCTTCCATGCCTCTCTCATCCAAGTATCTATCCAAACTTCTCTTAAACGTAACACTTGAACCTGCATCTACCTCTTCCACAGGCAGCACCACCATCCGGGTGTAGAAGTTCACCCTCTGATTTCCCATAAGTCTTTCACCTTTTACCCTTAACATGTGACCTCTTGTTCTAGTCTCACCCACCCTGCACAGAAAAAGCCTGCAAGCACTCCTATCTCTACCCCTCATAAGTTTGTATAACTCTATGTTGTCCCCTCATTCTCCTGTGCTCTAATGAATCAGGTCCCTACCTATTTAACTTTCCTTATAACTTAGGTCCTCAGTTCCTGCGTTGAGGCTGAACAAGTTAGGTCTTTATTCTTTGGATTGTAAAAGGTTGAGGGGGGACTTGATAGAGGTATTTAAAATTATGAGGGGGATAGATAGAGTTGATGTGGATAGGCTTTTTCCATTGAGAGTAGGGGAGATTCAAACAAGAGGACATGAGTTGAAATTTAAGGGACAAAAGTTTAGGGGTAAGATGAGGGGGAACTTATTTACTCAGAAGGTGGTAGCTGTGTGGAACGAGCTTCCAGTAGAAGTGGTGGAGGCAGGTTCAGTATTGTCATTTAAAGTAAAATTGGATAGGTATATGGACAGGAAAGGAATGGAGGGTTATGGGCTGAGTGGAGGTCAGTGGGACTAGGTGAGAGTAAGCGTTCGGCATGGACTAGAAGGGCCAAGATGGCTTGTTTCTGTGCTGTAATTGTTATATGGTTATATGGTTATAAGTCCCAGCAACATCTATGTACATTTTTTCTTTACTCTTTGAATCTTATTGATAGCTTCCCTGTGGGTAGGTCACCAGAACTGCACACAATATTCCTAATTCAGCCTTATCAATGTTATATAGAATTTCAGCATAGCATCTACTTTCAAGGAACTATAAATCTATATTCCTAGCACTTTTTTTAACCACACAGGCTTTGATGGCCTTCCTTACTTTCCATTACACCCCCAGTCTTGATGTCATCTGCTAATTTGCTGATCCTGTTCACCACATCATCATGTAAATCATTAATAAAGATGATAAACAGAGAGGGGTTGAGCACCAATCCCTCCGGGCTTACACTAGTCACAGGCTGAGAGAGTTGGGGGTGGGGGGGGGTTGGGGGAGGTGTGTGAGAGAGAGCGGGATGAGAGAGCAAGAGGGTGGGTGAGAGAGAGGAGGGGAAGAAAAAGGTAGAGAGAGAAAGGGTGTGGGGGGAGAAGGTGAGAGCAAAAGGGAGAGAGAGAGGGAGCGGAGTGGGGAGGTAGAGAAAAAAGGTGAAAGAGAGAGAGATGGAATTCTTAGGTTCTGACGTGATGTATGGAGTGAAGCAGAGGGAAGGGGAGGCAGTTTCTGAGTACAGTCCATGACGTCGATGACTGTGATTAATGGAAAGAGGTTGAAGCCATTTTCATCTTGATAATTCAAATGGTTGGGCTGTTGACACATGTGAACTACGGCATTCGCTGTTGCTGACTGTGTGTGATTGACAGGACATTATGGAAGCTGATAATGAATTAGTCTGACTGATGACAGGATGTGACTGGGCACTGTGGCAGGTAGTAAGATCACCACTCTTGAAAACCACTAAAATGAAAGTAAGTTAAGTAAGTTTTAATTGCACATTATTAAAGGAAGGCAGGAATTTAACAAATTTTTCTTCTTTCTGAATTGTTAGAAGATTGAATGGAATGTGTGATAAAATCACAAAGGTGCACATTTTGACTGAAGCCATGGCTGTACTGTGTACACCTTACCCACACTGAGCTTTCTGGGTCACTGATGAGTCCACACAATCTTCACCTCGATTGTTTTCCTTCAACCTGCCTCACAAAATGATGCTCGCCCCCCCACCTGCTCTCTTAAACTGCGGTAGATTGATAACCTTAAGTAAACCTGGATGAGGGGAGCCCTAAACTGGTTAAGGCTCCTGTGTGGATCTGCTTCAATACTGTAAATTCCTCACTCCACTTTGTAATAATAAGAATATTAATAATTTGATTACCTACACAGGCACAGTTAAGTGACAAACATCATTCCCCACAACCTTGCCTTAAAATACAAACTCATTAAAAGACACATACCTTACTATAAATACAAGCCTGATCCAGCTTTAGAGTCAGAGTCTCACAATTTATATTATGACCGATTTGTTATTACAGGTATGACAATCCATCATAATTGCCTGGATATAATATTACAGGCAAGAACAACTTACTTAGTAGATATCGCCATTCTAAACACACAATGTACAGAAATCAAGAAGTGAAAACTGCCAGAAATATGCTAACTTAAAAAAGGAAGTTGAGAGGCTATGGAACATGAGCCGAGTATACATTGTCCCAATAGTAATATCTACTACTAGTATCATCCCCAAGTTATTACACAACAGCATTAAACAATTAGGCCAACACAGCATTATTAATGTAAACCTCCAGAAAGCCACAACACTAAACACCACTAGAATACAGTAGTCTGAAAGTTTTTACCGAATGAGAAATGAGTGTGCTTGGTGCTGCCTGTACCTCAGGTTTTACCAGCTTGAGCTGAGAAAAAAATATAGATATAACAATAATAATAACAACTTATTTATAGAGCCCTTTTCATACAAGTGTTGGTAATTCAAAGTGCTTTACAATGCGGTAAAGTGCAAACATGCAAATAAAAGACACAAAGATGATAGTTAAAAGGTTAAGTAAATAGGTTTTGCGCTGGTGTTTAAAAGTATCAGTTGAGTCTGCATCCCTTTTCGTTTTAGGTATTGAATTCCACAGTTTAAGAGCTTAGTTCAAAAAAGCTGACCTGCCAATTATCCTTTGGGAGAGGTTGTTTAAGTTTAAATCTTCGTATTATCTGCAAACTTTGCAACAAAGCCATCAATTCCATCATCCAGATCATTGACATATAACGTAAAAAGAATCGGTCCCAACACAGACTGGCGGAAGAATACCTGAGAGTTTGAGCAGGATTATAAAACGAAAGAGATTCTGTGATGGACTCAGGCCCCAGACCGTTGAGAGTTTTAAAAACAACTAAGAGAATTTTAGAATCAATTCTAAAAGATACAGGAAGCCAATGCAGAGTAAATAGGACAGTAAATAGGACAGAACTGGGTTTAGTTCAAAGTTCAGCAGCGGTATTCTGAATGAGTTGAAGTTTGTTAATAGATTGTTTTATAAGGCTAGTAAAAAGTGCATTATAGTAATATAATCTATTTGTTATAAAGATGTGAATTAGTGTTTTTAGTCCCCTGTGTGCTGCACACCCTATTCCTGAAACCGGTATTAAATATAAGATTGTGACAACATTGTGTTTTCTGTAGTCTTTCTCCGAAGTGATATCAGACAGGTTTTGAAACCGAAAGGAGGTAGTGGCCCTGCCAACAGAGAATAGTGAATCTGGGGCCCAAAATGTTGATGTTGTAGCGGTGTGCTACACGCAGCGCTAAAATTACGACACGGAGTTGGTAACTGCAGTCGAAGGAAAAACTTTATTCGAAATCCCCAGCCTCACTTTTAAGCCTCCCTCAACCTGCCCCCCCCCCCCCCCCTGTGGTGCAGAGGCTCCAAAGCTCTGTGCTCGCAAATCCCTGCAGGCTATCTCCCTTAGCCGGAACGCTGGCTAATTGTGAGCCGGTTCGGATGTGCCAGGAAATGGGTCGCCACAATGTGATCATAAAGAAGTCACAGCAGAGGCTCTACTTCATTTGGAGTTTAAGGAGATTTGGTATGTTACTAAAGGCTCTGACAATTTTCTGTATTTCTATGTTGTATAGGGGATGTGTCAGGAGACATGTTTTTCACACAGAGAGTGGTGGGTGCATAGAACACCCTGCTAGGGGTGGTGATAGAGACTATAGGAACATTTAAGAAACCCTTACATGAAAGAAACATTGAGGACCATGGAAAAAAGAAGGGTTGAATTGGTATTAGAGTAGGTTAAAAGATTGACACAACATCGTGTGCTGAGGGGTCCGTACTGTGCTGCAATGTTCTTTGTTCTGTGTTCTGTAGTCTATGTTGGTGTGGTTGTCTAAATATCTCTTATGGTCTTGTCACATTGCACGCACCAAGAGATAATGAAAACTCAATTCTGCAGTTTCCAAATTTTTAATTAGAGAAGACAATAGTGGAATTTCCTAGTGTGTGGTGGAGAAAGAAACGGAAGTTAAGTTAGTTATTGAAAAGATCTGAAGCAAAAAGAACAAAAGGGAAATCTGTAGATCTAAAATATGTAGATCAGTCTGATTGCCTTGCCAAAGTCTCACTGTCAGGCTATTGGGAAACTTATAAAATGTTACTTATTTTTTGTTTTTACTTAGAGAGACAGCACAGAACAGACCCCTTTGGTCCTTCTAGCCATACTGCCAGCAACCCACTGATGTAACCTTAGCCTCATCATGGGACAGTTTACAATCATCAATTAACCTACTAACCGGTACAACTTTGGACTGTGGGAGGAAACTCGCACTTACAGGGGAAGGAACATACAAACTGGCTCACAGAGGACGGCAGAATTGAACTCCCAACTCTGATGCCCTGAGCTGTAATAGCGTGGTGCTAATCACGGCACTACTGTGTGATTCTGTTTAATTCCTCCTGCTAATGAGATGGAGGGTCTTCGTTCACATGCGCAAAATCTAACCCCATTTGTAAGGATTTTGTACGTTCTGCCCATGACCACGATGGTTTTCCCCCGGGTGCTCCTGTTTTGCCCCGAGTTCCAAAGAAGTATAGGTTAGACAGGCAGTTGGTCATATGGATGTAATTGGTTGGTGTGGGCTCATTGGGCCAGAAGAGCCTGTTACTGTGCTGTATCTCCAAATAATAACAATAATTACAGCTATTTATAATGAAAAATTAATGCAAGTACAGATGCTGAAATTCTGAAATAAAAACTGAAAATTGTGGAAGCACGCAGCATCTGAGGAGAGAGAAGCAAGAGTTAACATTTTTGGTCAAAGATCGTTCGTCAGAGACGAGTCTATAATTGGATGGAAGTGCATCAAGGGCAAAGGGTTAAGGGTTGAAAATGGAGGCAGTGAGGTAAGGTTAAGGGATGAAATTATACAGATGCTCAGGCAAAAAGTATATTGCTGTTGGGACTAGTGAGTGGCGGGTGGGGGGAGCACGGAAAGAGCTGGAGAAGAAGAATCGTCCTTGCAAGGGCCTGAGCAAACTCGATGAGCCTGATAGAGACTCGAGACTGCAGATGCTGGAATCTGGAGCAACTCATCAGATGCTGGAGGAAATCAGAGGGTCAGGAAAAATTGGTAAATTGCTTGATTGCGTACTGCAAGACAGAGAAAAATTTAGTTTTGCATGCTGTTCGTGCAGATCAATATAACATCGGTGTATTGAGGTAGTACAAGATAAAACAATAAGTGCAGAATAAGGTGTTTTAGCTATAGAAAAGGTGTGGCGCAGGCTGGTAATAAGGTGCAAGGCCAAGTCAAGGTTGATTGAGAGATCAAAAGCCCATCTTATGGTATTATGGGACTGTTCAGTCAGCTGATAATAGCAGCATAGAAGCTGTCCTTGAGCCTGGTAATACATTGCTCCTTCCCAATGGGTGGGGTTAGAAGATGGATGCTTGGATTGAGGTCGTTCAAGGGGCAGAGAGATATGAAAGGCAATGGTGTAGATGTTGGAGTCTGTGGTCAATCTCCCCCACAGTCCTGATGAAGTTTCTTAGCTGAAACATTGACTGTTTATTTTCCTCAGTAGATGCTGCCTGACGCTGCATTTTGTGCGTGTTGCTCAAGGTTTTCAGTGTCTATAGAGTTTCTTGTGTCAACCCCCACAGCTAGAAGCCAAGAGCTTTCTGTCTCAGAATATGTGAAGTTTTGTCCTCTGTTGTCTCCGGATCCTGTCACCACGTTATGGAAATGCTGGCATCGTTCTCTCAAGATCATCTTCCTCTTTTGTGATCTAATTACTGGGCTAAACAAGGTGCCTGTTGTACAAGTTGAAGAATGAGACATGCCTTTATCCTGCTTATAACGTTGCTTAAGTCGTGCTGAAGGAAGAGACGAAGGGGAATTATTTTACAGAGTTACCTATAAAACATTAGTGCCATTATTTTGACACAGCTGATTTCACAATTGATAGAATGTCCTGTGCCTTAAGGCTGGTTACATGATAAGGGAGCTAATTACACTGTGCTTATATTCCTACCCACTGCCTGCTGGTTTGATTTAGAATAGGGTTAAGCAATTTAGAGGCATTGAAATTAAGAAAAAAAATATCTTTCAGTTACCTAGGCTGAAAGAATGTTTTTTTCACTATTGGGAAATCATAACTTCAACTAACTTCTATAGGTGAACAGTGGGGAGTATCCTGACTGGTTAATTGGTTATTGTAAATTGTCCCATGATTAGGCTGGGGTTAAATTAGGGGTTGCTGGTTGGCAGGAAGGGCCTAATCTGGGCTCTATCTCAGTAACCAAATAATAAGATGAATCTCAGAGTACGTATATGGTGACATGCACATACATTGATAATAGAATTACTTTGAATTTGAACTTTGATAATGCTTTTTTTGGTTGCACTGTGAACTACAACACTAGAGTACTACAGCACAATACAGGACCTTTGGCCCTTGATGTTGTGCTGACCGATTTGTTCCTTAAGAAAGAAGTACTAAACCCACACTACCCTGTAATCCTCTATTTTTCTTTCATCCATGTGCCTGTCCAAGAAGCTCTTAAATACCCCTGATGTTTTAGCCTCCACCACCATCCCTGGCAAGTCATTACAGGCACCCACAACCCTCTGTGTAAAAAACTTACCCCTGATGTCTCCCCTAAACTTCCCTCCCTTAACTTTGTACATATGCCCTCTGGTGTTTGCTATTGGTGCCCTGGGAAACAGCTATCCACCCTATCTATGCCTCTCACTATGCCCACACATTACCTCACAGCCCCTCTGACTAAAATTGATCTTTGGAGCTGTCTATGTGGAGTTTGTATGCTCTCCCTGTGGCCTCTGGAATTTCCCCTGAGCGCTCCAGTTTCCTCCTATAATCAGTCATACAGGCAGACACATGAGGGACATTTAAGAAACTCTTAGACAGGCACATGAATGATAGCAAAATGGAGGACCATGTAGTAGGGAAGAACTTGATTGATCTTAGAGCAGGTTAAAAGGTCAGCACAACATTGTGGGCTGAAGGGCCTGTACTGCGCTGTAATGTTCTATGTTCTACATTCTAATCCAAGGTTTGCAGGCAGTTGGGTGAACTGATTGCTGTAAATTGATTCTTGCATGTGACGAATGGCAGAACATGGGGGGGGGGGGGAGATGATGGCAATACGTAGAGGATAAAATGGATTTGACTTGGATTAGGCGTTTGCTGATTATTACAGGCCTAATGGGTGGAAGGGCTTGTTTCTCTATTGTATCTCTATGTGACTCTATAGCTCTCTGATATTGTGTGGTTCAGATCAGATACATTTTGAAGGCCCTCTTTTGGTAGGGTTCACTATGGATGTTGCGTCCTAGCTGTATACATTTGCAGAAGCCAGTGCAATTTGGGCATGGTAGCGTATTGGTTAACACAACGCGTTACAGAGCAGGCTACACGGGTTCAATTCACACCACAGTACTTACTACTGTCAGTAGTTTGTACACTCTGCCCGTGGGTTTACTCCGAGTGTTCTGGATGCATATTGTAAATTTGTCCATCGATTATTAGGATTAAATTGGGGGGCCTTTTCCTTGAAGGACTGGAACAGTCTATTCCATGCTGTAAGTCAATAAATGAATAAATAGATATGGAGAGTAAGCTATTTGAGACACATGGCACATGGCAATAGTTAGTGGGAGCTATCACCACCCCTTAATGAACCTTAGGTCCACTTAAGCAAAATCTATATAAACGTAGACAGAAGGCAGAAAAGGAATGAAATGATTGTTTGAAATGAAGCAGGGTAGGATTTACAACTCCTGCATTGACCAGTTAGGCTGAATGGTCTTCTTCTATAGCAAGTTATATAAGAAATACTAATACTTTCTTGTAGTATTTGAAATCCAAATCATTGTAATATAGTTTAATTACACTTACTGGTTGCACTTAACTGTGAAGATCATTTTGTGGGGCCCACATGAGTCACAGAACACTACAGTACAGAAACTGGCCATTTGGCCCATCTGGTCCATGACAGTCTGGTATTCCGCCTTGTCTCTTGTGCCTAGTCCCATCTTCCTGTAGCCCATCCTTCTCTAATCCTTGTGCTGTTCTGCTGAGTATATGGGCATACTGTGTTGGGTGGATGGAGTCTTTGGTTATGCCAGCTGCTTTACCATCTTACATTTTTATTTTCAGGATGCAGCTGAGCTGATATTTTTTCATCCAATGGGAAATGAGTAGGGGTGGTAGTACAGGCAGGTACATCAGAGCCATTTTTGAGATTCTTTGATAGGCACATGGATGATAGAAAAATGAGGACCATGTGGGAGGGAAGGGTTAGATTGATCTTGGAGTAGGTTAAAAAGTGGACACAACATTGTTGACTGAAGGTTCTGTACAGTGCTGTAGTATTCAGTCTTCTATGATGCTGCTGTAGCCTTTCCTTGATTTGCAAAAGAGATGTTTTCCTGGATAATTCTACATTGAGCAAAATTTTGTGAAGCAGAAAGGTTTAGGTGAAATGTATAATGGGTGTTCTGGTACTGTGTAACCCAGAGGGAGGGATGCACCACTTATTCCAATGAAAAAAAAATTCTTAAATCAAAGACAAACACCTCAGAGAGTTAGTGGTGTCATTATGAAAATTCATGGAATTACCTTTTGTTAATCAACCAATATCCTAGGTCAAGAGGCCTGTTTCTGTGCTGGACCGCTCTGTGACTTGTTGACTCTATCTTTGTTCTGATGATTTATACCTTCCTTTTCATTGAAGGGATTGTGCTGTTTTTGCATAAATCTATTGTGACCACAACCCTCTACCTGCATCCATTCATGCCAAGTTATGGTGCAGCTTTATAAAGCTCTAGTTAAGCTGCATCTGGAGTTGCATACGGTTCTGGCTGCCCATTAAAGGAAAGATGTTGAGGCTTTGGAGAGGTTAACAGGATACTGCCTGGATTAGATGACATGTGCTATAACAAGAGGCTGGACAAACTTAGGTTGTTATGTCTGGAGCGGCAGAGGATGAGGCGATATCTGATAGGGCTTTATAAGATTATGAGAGGCATAGATAGAGTAGACAAGCAATGTCTTTTTTTCCTCAGGGCTGAAATGTCTGATAACAGAGGGCATGCGTTTAAGGTGAGGGGGGTAATTTCAAAGGAGAGGTGAGGTTCAGGTGAGTGGTGGGTGCCTGGAATGTTCTGATATCGCAAATATATTACGGACTTTAGAAGTCGTTTAAATAGGCACATGAATGTAAGAAAAATGGAAGGATATTGACATTGTGCAGGTGGAAGAGATTAGTATATTTGGTCATTTAATAACAAATTTAATTGCTTTGGCATATTGTGGGCCAAAAGGCCCGTTCTTGTGCTTGTACTGTTCTATGTTCTACGTACGTCCTATTCCATGGTTAAGCTATCTACTCCTTGTTTTTATGCTTCTCCTTAAATCACACATCTTTTGTTGAGGATATATCAGTTCCTTCTTTGCCATGAGGTATTGTGATGATGTGAGGTCTCCATCACTTCGCAGTTTGCTCTGCATAACCTCCTGCTGACCCGCCACAAGTTCCCAACTAAAAAACAAGCCTCTTCATTGTCTTTTTATGAACTTGGAAAGATCAGATCTTCAAGATCATAAAAATGTTGCCTCCCAGATAATTTACCACCTCCAGTGAAAGCAGAATGGATACTGTGATGGATGAAGCCCACAGGATGTTTAGGAACAAAATCACAGGGGCAGAAGACTCAATCCTCCATTTACCCAATGTCTACTAAACTCAAATTTGAAATTTTCAATTGATCTTCTGAATCAGAATCAGGTTTAATCTAAGTAGAATATGTCATGGAAGTTGTTGGTTAGCAGCAGTAGTACAGAGCCATACATAATTAAAAAAAACTATAAATTACATTAAGTAAGTAGTGCCAAAAGTGAGGTAGTGTATAAATCTGCTGGCAGAGGGGAAGAAGCTGTTCCTGAATCATTGAGTGTGTGTCTTCATGCTCCTGTACCTCCTTCTTGATGTTAGCAATGAGAAGAGGGCATATCCTAACAGGTAGGGGCCCTTAAAGATAGATGTTGTCTTGTTGATGCATTGCCTTCCATGAAAGGAATAAACAGTCAGATGTTTTGGGCTGAGATTCGTCAACTGTTCCTGATATAGGCCAGAAACATCAAATCCTGATGAAGTGACCTGCTGAGTTCCTTTAGCATTTGATATGAATTACTCTGGATTTCCAGCAACTGCAGAATATTTTGTGTTTAAAATGTCATGACATATGTCAGTGATATTAAACCAGTCTCTGATTCTGATTCATCTGGACAGAGTTTCAAAGCCAGTGGCTGTTTATCTGAGGTGGAAATGAGGAAAGGTTTCTTATCTCAGAGGGTTGTGAACCTTTGGGATTCTCCACACCCTCGTGTATGGAGGATGACTCACTGAATAGATTCAAGGTTGAGATACAGTTTATTAACAGGACATGTAACATTCTCCATCGGAAAGGGGCCATTCTATAATGGTAAGGAAAAAGCTGCTTAGTTTCTCCTCAGTGACAAACAGAATGTTGGAGAGTATCAGCTGGTCAGGCAGCATCTGCAGAGAGGAATAACCAGCTGCAGCACTATCTGGTATAGGGGAGGGGGCTTCTTCACAGAATCGAGTTAAACTGCAGTGAGCTATAAACTTTAGCAGCTTTATCATGGGATTGTGTCCATTGTATCCAGGACATCTTCAAGGAGCGATGCCTCAAAAAGGTGGCGTCCTTCATTAAGGACCTTTGTCACCCAGGTTATGCCTTGTTCTCATTGCTACCATCAGGGAGGAGGTACTGATCCTGAAGGCACTCACTAAAGGATTCAGGAACAGCTTTTTTCCCTCTGCCATCTGACTTTTGAATCGACATTGAACCCATGAACACTGCCTCATCACTTTTTTATTTCTATATTTGCATTTCTTATAGTTATATATTAACTATTTAATATATACAGTATATAACGCCATAAGATATAGGAGCAGAAGTAGGCCACTTGGCCCATCGAGTCTGCTCTGCCCTTTCATCCTGGCTGATACAATTTTTCTCTCAGGCCCAATCTCTTGCCTTCTCTCTGTATCCCTTCATACCCTGACCAATCAAGAATGTATTAATCTGTGCCTTAACTATACATAGATTTAGCTCCACTGCTGCCTTTGGCAAAGAATTCCACAGATTCACCACTCTCTGGCTAAAGAAATTCATCGTCATCTCCGTTCTAAAAGGACACCCTTCTGTTCTGAGGCTGTGTCCTCTGCTGTTAGACTCTCCCACCAGAGGAAATATCCTCTCCACATCCACTCTATCAAGGCCTTTTACCACTCGATAGGTTTCAATGAGGTGACCACTTATTCCTCTGAATTCCAGTGAATACAGGCCAAGAGCCATCAAACGCTCTTTATATGACAAGCCATTTATTCCTGAAATCATTTTCGTGAACCTCCTTTGAACCCTCTCCAGTTTCAGCATATCGCTTCTCAGATAATGGTCTCACAGAACTCCAAATGATGCTTCAGCAGCACTTTATAAAGTCTTAATATTACATCCTTGCTTATATAATCTAGTCTTGAAACTAATGTTCACATTGCATTTGCCTTCCTCACCCACAGACTCAACCTGCAAATTAACCCTTATGGAATCCTGCACAAGGACTCCCTCATCCCTTTGCACCTGTTTTGTTGTATTTTCTCTCCTTTGAGAAAGTAGTCAACCCTTTTATTTCTTCTACCAAAGTGATGACCATTCACTTCCTGGCACTGTATTCCATCTGCCATTTCATGGCCCATTCTCCTAATCTGTCTGTCTGTATCCTCTCTACTTCCTCAAAACTACAGTACTTGCAAACAAACTTTGCAACAAAGCCATCAATTCCTTCATCTAAATCATTGACATATAATGCAAAAAGAATCGGTCTCAACACAGACCTCTGCAGAACACCACTAGTCTCCAGCAGCCGACCAGAAAAGGCTCCCTTTATCTCTCTCTTTGCCTTCTCCCAATCGGCCAGTGCTTTATCCATGCTAGAATCTTTCTTGTAATACCATGGGATTGTAGTTTGTTAAGCAGCCTCATATGTGGTTCCTTGTCAAAGGCCTAATGAAAATCCAAGTACACAACATCAACTGATTCTCCTTTAGCTATCCTGCTTGTTATTTTTTCAAAGGATTCCTGCAGATTTGTCCAGCAAGACTTTCCCTTGAGGAAACCATGCTGACTATGGCCTATTTTATCATGTGCCTCCAAGTACCCTGAGACGTCATCCTTAGTAATTGACTCCAGCATCTTTCCAACTACTGACGTCAGACTAATTGGCCTATAGCTTCCTTTCTTCTGCCTCTCTCCCTTCTTGAAGAATGGAGTGACATTTGCAATTTCCCAGTCATCCAGAATCATTCTTTGGAAAGATTAAAGGTTCAAATGTATAATTCAATGTCAGAGAAATGTATACAATATTCATCTGAAATGCTCTTACTTTGCAACTTTCCACAAAAACAGAGTAGTGCCCCAAAGAATGAATGACAGTTAAGTGATAGAACCCCAAAAAGTGCCCTCCCAGTTCTCCCCTCCTATGCGTTAGCGGCAGCGCGCCCCAATCCCCTCTCCCTCATCGGTTAAAAAAGAAGCATTGGCACCGCCACTGAGCACTCAAGTGTGAGCTGTGAGAAAAGCAATAGCAATGACACGGCGTTTCACCCGGCATTCGACATACCGCAGGTTCTCACTCTCCCTAGTAAGGGAAAAAGCGTTGTCTCCATTTTCCCAGTGCGCGGGGAGACATAACAAACATAAACCAGACATAAATCGCTGGTTTATGATGTTAAAATTCTGTTACATCGCTTGTTTCGAGCTCTGTGTCTGAAGATTTCAAAGATCCCAGGACTCCAGGCACACGACCGTAGATATTTCATCTCCCCTGACAACACAAGGGGCTCCTGTCGGGACACCGACCCTCGATCCACCCACCTCCAGAGCCCTGAGATCCTAGGCTTCCGAATCCGAGCCAGACTCTTCGGTCAAACCTTTGGTGTGCTGAACAACGGCCAGTAAGGAACCCAAGAGCGGGTCCCATTCCCGCAAAGAACCATAGATCAGCCTTCACAAACTGCTGTAAAAAGTCATTTCATTGGCACAGTAGAAATTCTCCCTCCTGGAATCCAGCACCAACCTGATTTTCCCAATCTACTTGCATATTGAAGTCCCCCATGACTATTGTAACATTGCCCTTTTGGCATGCATTTTCTATCGCCCGTTGTAATTTGTAGACCACATCCTTACTAATGTTTGGGGGTCTGAATAAAACTCCCATAAGGGTCTTTTTAGTTTTGCACTTCATTACTTAAACTTACTGTAATTCACAGTTTTTTTCTATTATTATGGATTGGATTGTACTGCTGCCCCAAAGACAACAATTTTCATGATATATGCTGGTGATATCAAACCTGATTCTGATTCATCAACCCCTCATTTTGCAGTGCTGGACCTGTGATCTTTAGGTTTGTGGCTATTCCAGGTCATGCTCATCTGGGACTTGCTTTCTTCTCATTCCTTCCATTGGAGAGGAGATAGAGGAGCCTGAAGACCTGCACTCAACAATTGAGGAATGGCTTCTTCCCCTCTGCCTCATATTTTGAACTGTTCATGAAACCATGAATACCACCTTGTCCCTTTTCTTGCTCTATTTATTTATTTTGAAATTTATAACTATTTGGTGTCTTTGCACAGCCCTCCCGCCACAAAACAACCAACTTCACTTCTTGTACACGCAGTGGCCACTTTAGTAAGTATCTCCGGTACCTAAGGAAATTTGCCCCGGAATTTGTGGTCTTCTGCTTCTGTAGCCTATCTACTTCAAGGTTCGATATGGTGTGTGTGTTCAGAGATTCTTTTCTGCACACTGCTGCTTTGAACGCTTGGTTACGTGAGTTACTGTTGCCTTAATGTCAGCTTGGACCAGTCTGGCCATTCTTCTTTCTCACTAACAAGGTGCTTTCACCCACAGAACTGCCGCTCACAGGAATATTTTTTTGTTTTACGCACCATTCTCTGTAAACACTGTACCAGGTTTTATTTTGTGCCATAGACTCCTACCATTAACCCCAGGCTGGGATGCCCTGCACTGGAGACTGCTGGGCATGAAAATCCCCAGAGATCGACAGTTGAGATATTCAAACAACCCGGCCTGACACCAATAATTATCCCACCGTCAAAGTCACATTTCTTTTCCATTCTGATGTTTGGTCTGAACAACTACTGAAGCTCTTGACCGTGTCTGCATGCTTTCATGCATTGAGTTGCTGCCACATGATTGGCTTTTCGATATCTGTGTTAGCGAGAGGGTATATAGATGTACCTAATAAAGTGGCCACTGAGTGTGTGTAAGTGATCATAAACCTGATTCTGATTCTGATTAAATGTGATAAGGGTTTCCAGACCCCTATTACTTTCTAAGTGAAAATATTTTTTACCTCATGTTCCACTTAGTCCTTATGCTGGTTAATTTAATTCCACGCCTGCTGTTTTTATTTAACCCCCTGCTGGGGGAAGTAACTCTTTCCTATTTGATCCACTTGATTTTATACAGCTCAATTTAGTTTCACCTCAGCGCCTTCTTTTGCAAAGAAAACATCCCCCAGTCCAGGATTTTCTCATAGCTCCAGTTTTCCCATCCTGCGTAATCCTCGTTAATTACCTCGGCATCCTCTCCAATGCAACCACCTCTTTCCTGTACACCACGCCCAACTGCAGCACATATTGTCTTCACTTCTTGCGAGACCTACGGTACTGTGTAAAAGTCTTCGGTGACAAGTTTGTCCATCTGGGAGGAGCAAAGGATGCTGGGAATGAAGAGTGCGGAGCACCGCAGGAGGGATGTGGGACAGGTGGCAGAGGAGTGTCAGAAGCAGGAAGTGGTGCATGTGCAGACACACCCAGCCGTGACACACCACGCTTTGGCATTTGATTCCAAACAATTGATTTATTGATCATTACAGAATTTCTCTGGTGCTTCCTGTTCCCGTGCCTCTCCCTTCCCCTTTTCCCAACCATGATTCCCCTCTCCCTGTCTCCTTCCCACTCTAAGTCCACAATAGAGACCCATATCAGAATCAGGTTTATCATCACTCACAAGTCATGAAATTTGTTTTTTTTTGTGGCAGCAAATTACATAAAATTACTACAGTACTGTGCAAAATCTCAGGCACCCTAGCTATAACACGTGCCTAGGATTTTGCACAGTTTTATACCTGCTCTTATATAATTGCTGTCGAAATCGTACAACGCATACAGAACGCTGGAGGAACTCTGCGGTTCAGGTGGCATCTACGGAGGGAATGATGAAGGACCTCGACTTGAAATGTCAGCTGCTCATTTCCCTCCAGAGATGCTGCCTGAAGCTTTAGCATTTTCTGTGTGTCACTCATGATTTTTAAGACAATAGGGGTGGCATGTTAGTGTATCAGTTACCACAATGCTACTTTAGCACCAGTGACCTGGGTTTAATTCTACTGCTCTCTGTCTTTCTTTGCATGACCACATGGGCATCCTTTATGTGCTACAGTTCCCTTCTTCCATCTAAAGATATGCAGGTTAGTATAGTAGGCTAATTGGTCACATAGTGTTCGATGAGCATGTTGGGCCGGGAGGGTCTGTTACCGTGCTGTACCTCCAGTTAAAAACTAGATGAACTTAAATATATCAGAGCAGGGATCAGCTCAAAGTGAAGATACCATCGAGTTAGGCCACAACTTTGTGTTTCTGTGGACAATTCTGGTCACCACATTTCAGGAAAGATGTGATTATATTGGAGAGTGTGCAGAAGAGCTTACTGAATCAGAATCAGAAACAGGTTTAATATCACAGGCATTCTGTATATCATGAAATGAGTTGTTTTGTGGCAGCAGTACACTGTCATTCATAATAAAACTGGATATTACAATAAAGAAGATATATATCATCATTATTTGCTGTGACATATGACGTGGGCAATCATAGTCTCAGGACCATGATTGTTCTTGGCAAAATTTTTCTACGGAAGTGAGTTGCTATTCATTGTCTTCGGGGCAGTGTCTGTATAAGACGGGTCGCCCCAGCCATTATCAATACACTTCAGTGATTGTCTGCCTGGCGTCAGTGGTTGCCTAACCAGGACTTGTGATATGCACCAGCTGCTCATACAACCATCCACCACCTGCTCCCTTGGCTTCATGTGACCCTGATCAGGGAACTAAACAGATGCCACACCTTGCCCGAAGTTGACCTGCAGGCGAGTGGAGGGAAGGAACACCTTACACATCCTTTGGTGAAGACCTATCTCCGGTCCATCGCCCCGTCACTTAATGTATGTACATACATACACAAACACACGCATATTACACACGCTGTATTTATGTACCTGGGTTTATCATCTGTTCAGAAAACGATGGCTAAGGGAAAGAAGCTGTTCCTAAGTTGTTGAATGTGTGTCTTCAGGCTTCTGTACCTCCTCTTTGATGGTAGCAATGAGAAGATGGCATGACCTGGGTGGTGTGAGTCCTGATTGATGGATGCTGCCTTTTTGAGATATTGCAACTTGAAGATGTCCTTGATTGTGAGGAGGGTAGTGCTACTGTATCTCCTCCTTGACGAGGAGGAGCAAGGAGACAGTAGAATGGTTTTGCATGTGTTGCTTCAGATTTCCAGCATCCGCAGTCTCTCCTGTATCTTACAAATCTTACAGCTACCGATGTTGGTTAGAGATGCAAACAAGCAGATAAATTGTAGAGTTTATCATTTTATATGTTTTGATTAGAAAAAGAAAGATTTGCAGTATTGCACCTGGAACATTATGAGAGAAATGCCCCAAAGATTAGGAGCAAGGGAACTGATCTCTGCTCCTGTTGCTAAACTTGTTCTTGTTTGTGTCATTGAGATGAACAGAAATTTGATCTGTTATTGATCTGTAGACCAGTATGTAATATATTAGATTGTGTGGGATCACAGCTGAGTTAAACTTATTAAAATGTCACTGACAATAACTTGCATGGATCTAGCAGTATCAACATAGAAAAGCACTCCAATCAAAATTCAGAATTCAGAATCAGGTTTAATATCACTGGTATATGGCTGGAAATTTTAAACTCCAGAGATTCTGCAGATGCTGGAAATCCAGAACAACACCCACAAGATGCTGGAAGAACCCAGCAGATCAGACAGCATCAATGGAAATGAAGAAATAGTTGATGTTTATCTAATATTTATTATATATAAATTAAATAAGCCATACAAAAAGAGAGCAAACAAAATGGTGAGGAATTGTTCACAGGTTGGTTCATTGTCCTATCAGAAATCTGATGGTGGTGGGGAAGAAGCTGTTCCCAAAATAATGAGTGCTTTCCTTCAGGCTCCTGTGCCGCCTCCCTGATAGTAAAAATGAGAAGAGGGCATGTCTAGGTGATGGGGATCCTTAATGATGGATTTTCAGATTTTCTGCCATTTTCAGACACCATTTTATGAAGGTCAAGTCGAGTCAAGCCAAGTTTATTTATATAGCACATTTAAACACAACCCATGTTGACCAAAGTGCTGTACAGATCAGAGCAGATAGATAAAATCACAAATAGACATAGCCAACAAGGCAAACAGCTTATAGGCACAAAAGAAACAACACAAGGGCCTAGGCACAGGCCAAAAATCAGCCACATCAGCAGGATTCAAACACTTGTGAATAAAAGTAAGTTTTGAACCTGGATTTAAAAGAGTCGATGGAGGGGGCAGATCTGATAGGGAGGGGAATGCTGTTCCACAGTCTAGGGGCTACAATAGCAAAGGCACGGTCACCCCTGAGCTTAAGTTTAGGTCGCTGGACAGCCAGGACCTTGATGCCGGGGAGGTTCGTGCCCATGCTAGAACTAGCTGAATTTGCAACCTTCTGCAGCTTTTTCCGATGTCCTGCAGTGACTCCAATCAAAAACACGGCGATTCTGCAAATGCTGGAAATCAGATCAATGCACACAAAATGCTACAGGAGTTCTGCGGGTCAGGAACATCTATTGAAAGGAATAAGTAGTCAACATTTCGGGCAAAGACCTTTCATCAGAATCCCGAGGCCCAGCTGTTAAAAACAATATTCAGAGTGGGAACTAATTGCTTGGAGACAACAGGGCTTTAAAATATTTTAAAACACATGATCCAATAATCTTTTACTAGTTCTTGGCCCGAAACATCAACTGTACTTTTTTCCGTAGATGCTGCCTAGTCTGCTGAGTTCCTCCAGCATTTTGAGTGTGTTGCATCTTGTACAAGAATGTTACCTTGAGGATCTGAGTTATGGGGAAATATTGAATAGAAAGGGACTTTATTCCCTGAAACATAGGAGAATGAGGGGAGATTAGATAGAATATCCAAAATTATGATGGTATTGATAGGGTTAATGCAGGCAGGCTTTTTCCACTGAGGTTGGGTAGGACTACAACCAGAGGTCATGGGTTAAGAGTGAAACGCAAAATGTTTAAAGGGAACTTGAGGGGAATATTCTTCACTCAGAGGGTGGTGAGAATGTGGAACAAGCTGCCCGTGGAAGTGGTGGATGTGGGTTTGATTTCAACATCTAAGGGAAATTTGGATAGTTACATAGATGGGAGGAGTTTGGAGGGCTATAGTTTGGGTGCAGGTTGATGGGACCAGGCAGATTAATAGTTTGGCATGGATTTGATCCTCCAAGGATAGCTGTAGCATTGTATGACTCTGAGAAGAACACAAGAAAATAGGAACAGGTAGAAACCATTCAGCCCCTCTATACTTCCCCACCATTCAATATGATTGGGGCTGACTTATGCTGCCTGAACTCTTCTTCTGTGTCACTTCACCATTCCTTAATCTTTCGAATTCTCTTCTGCCTCCACCTTAGATATATACCATATTCTGGCCTTAGCGTGGTTAAGAAGGCAATTGGCATGCTTCCCTTTATTAGCTGAGCCATTGAGTTCAATAGTCAGGAAGCTCTATAAAACTCTAGTTAGTCTGCATCTGGAGTATTGCATACTGTTCTGGTTGCTCCTTTGTAGGAAGGATGTCGAAGCTTTGGAGCGGGTTCACAAGATGTTTATCGGGATGCTGCCTGAATTAGAGGGTGCGTGCTGTAACAAGAGTTTGGGCAAACCTGGGCTGTTTCCTCTAAAGCTGGGGGGAGACCTGAGAGAGGGTTATAAGATTATGAGAGGCATAGATGGAGTAACAGAAGGTATCTTTTTCCCAGGGTCAAAATGTTTAATACCAGAGGACATTCATTTAAGGTGGTGGTGGGTGGTGGCGGTTTAATTTCAACGGAGATGTGAAGGGTTAAGTTTTTTTACGTAGAGAGCGGTGGGTGCCTGGAATGTGCTGCCTGGGGTGGTTGTAGAGACAGATACATTAGGGGCTTTTAACAGACATTTAGAGAGGCACATGGATATGAGGAAAATGGAAGGATATAGACATTGTGTAGGCTGAAGAGGTTAGTCGAGTTGGAAATTTGATTACTAATTTTATTGGTCCAGCACAAAACCATGGGCCGAAGGGTCTGTTCCTGTGCTGTACTGTTCTATGTTCTATGTTTTCTACTAACTTTAGGGGTAGAGAATTCCAGAGTACCACCATGTTTGTGAGAAAAGATTTCTATGCACCTCAGTTTCAAGTGACCGGCCTCTGTATTTATACCTGTGTTCTCTTTTCTGTGACTCTCACTGATGTAAACACCTCCACATCTACTATGTCAAGCTCCCTTGAGATCCTGCGTGTCTGAATAACGTCACCTCTCATTCTTCTAAATTCGAAGGAATACTGACCCAAAATGTCTAGCCTCTGTTGGCATGGCTACTCTGTCATCCCTGGAACCTGTCTGCAGTCCTGCTGAAGGGCTTCGGCCAGGAACGTCAACTGTACTTTTCACTAAAGATGCTGCCTGGCCTGCTGAGTTCCTCCAGCATTTTGTGTGTGTTGTTGAATCTCCTTGAAGGAAAAGCAAGAGTTGTTGAGGCAGAGTGGTTTGAGGAGTTTCCAAATACGAACATTTAAAGCAGGCCTTGTGTTAAGCCACACAGACTTTGGAGCCTGCTCTATCCATTCATTAACTATAAACTCTGAAGTAAATTTATTGTTAAAGTATGTACATGTCATCATATACTACCTTGAGATTGATTTTCTGCAAAGTTTAAAGTTCAAAGTAAAGTTATTTTCAAAGTACATACAGGATATCCCATTACATACAAGCTTGAGATTCATTTTCTTGTGGGCATTCTTAGTAAATACTAAGAAACAGAATAGAATCAGTGGAAGACTGCATACAACAAGACGGTGAAACACCAATGTGCAAAAGGCAACACACTGTGCAAATACACAAAGATAAATAATAGTAAACAGGAAGTATAAGGAGCATTAGATGAAGAGTCTTTGAAAGTGAGTTCATAGATTGTGGGAATATTTTAGTTACACCCTCTGGTTGAAGACCCTGTTGGTTGACAGGTGATAACTGTTCTTGAACCTGGTGGTATGGGTCTTGAGGCTCCTGTATCTCCTTCTTGATGGCAGCAGAGAGAAAAGAGGCATTTACAGAAAAATAGAATTTACAAAAAGATAATTTGTTTTATGAAAAACTATACCTAAATAAAGACTGACAAACAGCCTCATGTATACCACAGGGAGCACCTGGGCTGGTGGGATGTTTCATTGATACGATATAGACTCTCAAGATCTTTTCTCAGAACTCACAACCTTTTGACTCGAAGCCAGAGTGCAATCTACTGAACTGCAGGTGACACTGGGGACCCAGCTGCAGCATTCTCTGTCATAAGCTCTGGAAACTCCTGCGTAACCGAGAGTTTTTCTGTAACCAAATAAACGGGGTTTCAAAATGACAGCCGGACTTTGTAGTTGAAGTGTTGTGCAAAGATTGCTTGCAGAAGGCTGGCTTTGATTGATTACTTATAGTAACTGTGGAAGTATTTACTTGACAAATAAATGGTATAGCTGAGAGGGCTGTGTAAACAGTGAGAGAATATCCAACTTTCTGCTTACAGCTCTCTCAAATGCTCTGCAAACATGGTTCCTCTCTTTTGTGAATGAACAAGGTATGGCGTTCAGCGTGTACGCTGTTTACAGGCATCAGTCTTCTCAAGGGACCTCTTATAGTGCAGTTTACTCCATTACAACATTTGCTTCATTGTCGGTGAGGTTTTTCTTCCTTCTTATTGGTCGTTTGTCTCTAATTTTAGATAGATATTTCAGAGGAATGCATATTTCCTGAAGTTGCGAATATGCTGTCCAATCTGCTGTACATCTTTAACTTCATTTTTATTTAATTCTTCATCCTTCGCAAATGTTGAGTGTTATTGTGTTTGCCTTTAACATTTGCATGTCTTACACAACAGCAAATTTCTCTACATGTAAATGTACACTGTATGGCGATTTAAGTAGGTACCTTCTGTACCTAATAAAGTGGCTGTTGAGTGTATGTTCATGATACTTTGCTGCTGTAGCCCATCTGCTTCAAGGTTTGACACATTGTGGGTGCAGAGATGCTTTTCTACACACCACTGTTGTAGTGCATGGTAATTCGATTTACTGTCACCTTCCTGTCGACTTGAACCAGTCTGGCCACTCTCCACTGATATCTCTCATAAACAAGGCAATTTGCCCACATAAATGCCACTCGTTGGATTTTTTTTTTTGTCTTCACACCATTCTCTGTAAACTCTTAGAGACCGTTGTGCATGAAAATCCCAGGAGATCAGCAGTTTCTGAGACACTCAACCACCCCATCTGGCACCAACAGTCGTTCCATGGTCAAAGTTGGAGTACATTTCTTCCCCATCCTGACGTTTGGTCTGAACAACAACTGAAGCTCTTGACCGTGCCTGCTTTTTTTTATGCATTGAGTTGCTGCCACATGATTCACTGCTTAGAGATTTGCATTAACAGTAGGTGCTCAGATTATGCCTAACAAAGTGGCCATATGGTGAATAAAGTTGATCCTTGATCGGGATACTTGGTGTAGGCTCCTCTTGAATTTCTTCAGCAAGCTAGATTTTAGATTGTGCAATTAACTTTGTTTTGAATTGACTCTGTTAAGTTACAAGGCAAAGTACATTATTTTGGCTTCATCCCTCCTTTCTTTCCAGTACTGATGAAGGGTCTTGACCCAAGGTCGAAGTCAAATTCAAAAATGAAGCTTGTTTTCCTGTTGTTGTTTTGCTGCTTGTTGTGATCTGTGTTGTTCTGCTGAGCATTGTGAGCATGCGATGTTGGCGCCAGAACGTGTGACATGATTTGCTGTCTGTTTCGATACACGTGATAAATGAATCTGAATCTTTCAGATTAAAGACTCCTCTAACAAAGGTCTGTTTTTATCATTCATTTTAGCTGTAAATGTGATCTGAAGTTATTGCAGTTCATTAAAAAACTCTATCTTGACAGAAGAGCATTGTGGGCAAGATCAGTTTTGATTACCAATGCCTAATTTTAACCCTTGCATTTTACCCGATATTCAAAGTTCAAAGGAAGGTACAATGTAAACTTTATTATCAAAGTACAAATATGTCACCACGTAAACCCTGAGACTCATTTCCTTGTAGGCATACTCAATAAACCAACAGCAAAATAACCATCACAGAATTAATGAAAGACCACTCTTCAAGGAGAGAGAAAGGCTATACGAAGTCTGTCCTCAGTGGTTGGGAAGATGTTGGAGTCGATTATTAAGGATGAGGTCTCAACGTACTTGCAGACATGTGATAAATAGGCCGCAGTCAGCATGGTTTCCTGAAGGGGAAATCTTGTCTGACAAAACTGTTGGAATTCTTTGAAGAAACAACAAGCAGGATAGATAAAGGAGAATCGGTTGATGTGTACCTGGACTTTCAGAAGGCCTTTGACAAGGTGCCACACATGAGGCTGCTTAATAAGCTATAAGCCCATGGTATTAGAAACATAGAAAACATACAGCAAATACAGGCCCTTCAGCTCACAAAGCTGTGCCAAACACGTCTCTACTTTAGAACTACCTAGCTTTACCCATAGCCGTCTATTTTTCTAAGCTCCATGTAGCCATCCAGGAGTCTCTTAAAAGACCCTATCGTTTCCGCCTCCACTGCCACTGCCAGCAGCCCATTGCATGCATTCACCTCTCTCTGCATAAAAAAACTTACCCCTGACATCTTCTCTGTCCTCTCTTCTCTTTCCTTACAGGAAAGATTCTAGCATGGATAAAGCAGTGGCTGATTGGCAGGAGGCAAAGAGTGGGAATAAATGAAACATTTTCTGACTGGCTGCCAGTGACTAGTGGTGTTCCACAGGAGTCTGTGTTAGGTTCAATTCTCTTTATGTTATATGTCAATGATTTGGATGATGGAATTGATGGCTTTGTTGCAAAGTTTGCAGACAATATAAAGATAGGTGGAAAGGCAGGTAGTTTAGAGGAAGTAGAGAAGCTACAGAAGGACTTAGACAGATTAGGAGAATGGGCCATGAAATGGCAGATGGAATACAGTGTTGGGAAGTGTATGGTCATTCACTTTAGTAGAGGAAATGAAAGGGTTGACTATTTTCTAAATATATAAAACTGAGTTACAAAGAGAACTTGGAAGTCCTTGTGCAGGATTCCCTAAAGTTTAATTTGCAGGTTGAGTCTGTGGCAAGGAAAGCAAATGCAATGTTAATCATCATTTCAAGAAGACTAGAATATAAAAGCAAGGATATAATGTTGAAACACTGATGAGGCCTCACTTGGAGTATTGTGAGCAGATTTGGGTACCTTATCTTAGAAACAATGTGCTGAAACTAGAGAGGGTTCAAAGGAGGTTCACAAAAATGATTCCAGGATGAATGAGGGGTGATCTCATTGAAACCTATCAAATGGTGAAAGGCCGTAATAGAGTGGATGTGGAGAGGATGTTTCCTATGGTGGGAGCCTCAGAAGAGAGAGGCATCCTTTTAGAATGGAACTGAGGAGGGATTTCTTTAGCTATAGAGTGATGAATCTGTGGAATTATTTGCCACAGGCAGCTGTGGAGGCCAAGTCTTTATGTATATTTAATGCAGAGATTGATAGGTTTTTGATTGGTCAGGGCTCAAGGGATATGGGAGAAGGAGGAAATTGGGGCTGAGAGGAAAATTAGCTCAGCCATGATGAAATTGCAGAGCTGACTCAATGGGCCAAATGGCTTAATTCTGCTCCTATATCTTATGGATTTATGGTCTAAGAGTCTGATGGTTGAGGGATAATAACAGCTCCTCTACCTTCTTTATGAAGAGAGCATGTCCTGGGTCATAGGGGTCCCTGATGATAGAAGCTGCTTTCCTATGACAGTATTTCTTGTAAATGTGCTCAGTGGTTGGGAGGGCTTTACCCATGATGGACTGGACTATATCTACTGAATTTTGTAGGATTTTCCATTCAAGGGCATTGCTGTTTCCATATTAGGCTGTGATGTAGTTAATCAATATACTCTCCACTGTAGAAATTTTGTCAAAATTTTAGATGTCATTTCAAATCAGAATCAGAATCAGGTTTATTATCACTGGCATGTGATGTGAAATTTGTTAACTTAGCAGCAGCAGTTCAATGCAATACATAATACATCTCCGCAAACTCCTAATGAAGTCACTTAAAGAGACGTAATTACAGTTACGGGCTTGGCCCAGGGCAGGTGCTCTGAAATAACAGCCCCTAGGAATTTAAAGTTACGAACCCTCTCCACCTCTGATCCTCCATTGAGACTGGCTCATGAACCTCTGGTTTCCTTCTCCAGAAGTCTATAAACAGCTCCTTTGCCTTGCTGACATTGAAGAAAAGGTTGCTGTTATGACACCATTCAGTCAGATTTTCAATCTCCCTTCTATATGTCACCACCTTTGATTCAGCATACAACAGTGGTGTCATCAGAGAACTTAAATTTGGCATTGGAGCTGTGCTTGGCCACAGTTGTAAGTGTAAAACGAGTAGAGCAGGGGTGTACTTGTGCTGATGGAGATCGTGAAGGGGATGTTGTTGCTGATCTGAACTGACTGAGATCTGCACTGAGGAAATCCAGGATCCAAATGCTCAAGGAGTTATTGAGGCCAAGGTCTTGGAGCTTATTGATTAGTTCAATTCTTGTCCAATATTACTGAAATAGGTCCTGATGAAAGGTCTCAGCCTGAAACGTTGACTGCTCGTTTCCACGGATGCTGCTCCACCTGCTGAGTTCCTCCAGCTTGTTGTATGTGTTGCTTTGACCCCAGCATCTGCAGTGTATTTTGTGTTTACTGAAATAGGTTATTGCCTCTTTATTAACGTGATGACTTTGAGAGCTTGCTATAACACTGCAGTTCTTGCATTAATTGAAGTACTTAATTGTAATGTGATTATATTGGGTTTGCTGATCTTAGAGTTCTGAACTCAGATGAAAACCTTAAGCGCTAGGGGATATAGATAGCTATGGGTACCCTCACTAAAGGGAGGTAATACTGTAACTATCCAATCTTCAAAGGCTCGTTCACTTCCTGTTCATCCTTCATGGCAAGTTTAGCTGCCAATACCAATTATATGAGCAGTGGGTCCCGTCTCCCTACAAAGGAGATAGTTTATAACACAATTAATTTATTTTCAGTGATACACATGTAAATTCCAACAACATTCTTAAAATGCATTTAAAACTCACAGAGGATTTCGATCTTAAACATTTCCGAATTATAAACCATTTCTAAAACACAAAGGGTTTGCAAAACACAGATATAATTTCCATAAGCTAATAAGGCAAATGAACCAATCGTCCCTCACAGAAACTGAAGCCAGAGGGTTGGACTCTAGTTCACCCTGTTTTCCTGCCATTCTTCCTGTTGTTTATTAACCATTCCTATGAAGCCTGGACGGCTCTCTACATTTATACTGTTTCTTTGCCACTGAGGTGACTTCACACACACGATATTTTCTCAGACACCTTTTTAGTACAAGCAGTCTAAAAGCTTCTGGAGGCAGAGATTCGCAGCAACCCACAATCGATGCTGTGGAGCTGACTCCCTGAGTACACAAACCTTCCAACTGCTAACAGATCAGCTATTTGATGTGTTAAGTGATAATATCAATGTGCAGGCTTCTTTGAACTAATTAATTTAGCCAGCGTTGTCTAGTATGAAACAAGTCAAATTACCGTAACCGCATTTATACGCCAAATCTCTTGAGCCATAAGCCCAGGTGTTGTGGCACAGCGCATGTTTGCAAAACTGTCCTTTAAACTTCGAACTGATTACTGCTTGTAAATTACATTAAGAACTGAATTCTGGCTCCTATATATGATAAGAAGCTAAACAAAGAAAATGAGTTGGAAGTTTATATTACTCAAAAATAACTCTTTGATCTTTAGAAGTTTCAGCTGCATGTGTTTAATGTTTAGTGAGCTTGACAAAAAAGAAAATCTCCCAGTCGTGGTCGGTGAATATCCATCACAGTAAAGCATGTCAGCATCTTGTAAAAGGAAAAGGCAAACACTCTTTAAAATGTTCATGAGTAGTAAAAATAATTCTGTTCATGTGATTCCTCCCTGGATTTTGACATCATGTAGATTAACCCTTAATTGATGGAAATGCCAACAAAATTCAGACTTAGGTTCATTTAGTTATCACATATATCTTGAAACATATAGTGAAATGGGTTATTTGTCTTAACGACCAACACAAGCTAAGGATGTGCTGGGGGCAGCCCACAAATGTCAGCACACATCCTTATACCAGTAGAGCAAGCATACCATGCATAGTCCAACATAATCAAAAATAGCAGCAACAGCAAACCACACACACACACACACACGCACACACACACACGCACACACACACACACACACACACACACACACACACACACACACACACACACACACACACACACACACACACACACACACACCACCCCCTCCTCTGGGCCTCAGCTCCAGACTTTTCAGATTCACAACCATTTTTAAATGTAATTGCTGTTCCCGACCAAGATGTTTTGTCAATGGAAAATTACTAAGTTGTGTCCTGTGCAAACCTGAAACTTACTTGCATGTGGTGATCATTTTGTGGCCAGTGGCTGGAATTTAAATCCCTAAAATATAAGGATATTTAGTGGAGCCCTGCTGGTGATTCCCCTATTTCCTGCTTTACAGAAACTCATGAAATCCTTGAAAAACTGCAAAAATTCCTCAGCGTTTAATACTGGAAAATCTACTCAATGAAACTCTGTTGGGGCATGTGGGGAGAGGGAGAAAAAGACAGACAGACAGACATAGTTTATTGATCCCGAGGGAAATTGGGTTTTGTTACAGTTGCACCAACCAAGAATAGTGTTGAAATATAGCAAAATAAAACCATTAATAATTAAATAATAATAAGTATATGATGCCAAGTGGAAATTAGTCCAGGACCAGTCTATTGGCTCAGGGTGTCTGACAATCTGAGGGAGGAGTTGTAAAGTTTGATGGCCGCTGGCAGGAATGACTTCCTATGACGCTCAGTGTTGCATCTCGATGGAATGAGTCTCTGAAAGAAAGAGAGATAGAGAGAGAGAGGGAGAGAGGAAGAGAGACAGACAGAAAGAAAAAGAAAGGGAGATACTGACAGAGAGAGAGAGAGAGAGAGAGAGAGAGAGAGAGAGAGAGAGAGAGAGAGAGAGAGAGAGAGACAGACAAAGTGAGAGAGAAAAAGAGAAAGGGGCAGAGAGTACAAAATGAAACAAAGTGGTGAAGTTTAAAATGAAAGTGATGGAGAAAGGCAAAATTTAAAATAATTTACCCCATTTGGTTGAGTTTAATATTTTCAGCTGTTTTACAAACTATGAACTCAATTTCAAGGACTCTTCATCTCATGCTCTTGATAGATTTTGTTTATTTATTATTATTATTTCTCTCAGCTCAAGCTGGTAAAACGAGGTACGGGCATAGCCAAGCCCTCTTCACTTGTCAATTGCTAGGGGCTCTCAGCCTATTCACATGGTGTTTAGTGTTATGGCTTTCTGAAGATTCATATAGATATTATTGTGTAGGCCTAATTGTTTAATGCTATTGTGCAGTGCCTTTGGGACGATAGCAGTTGTAAATATTACTGTTGGGACAATGACTTTCAATTTTAATTCAGCATATTTCTGGTATTTTTCACTTCTTAATTTTTGTAAGTTATGTGTATTTGGAATGGTGATATCTATTCAATAAGTTTATTATTATCATTACTGATCTCTTTTTGTATTTGCACAGTTTGTTGACTTTTGCTCATTGGTGCTTGACTGTCTTGTTAGGTGAAGTTTTACATTGATTCGATTATGGTTATTATTCTATTATGGATTTCTTGTATGCCCACAGAAAATGAATATTGTATATGGTGAGATAAACTTTGAGCTTTGAACTTTGAGTGTGTCTTGCAGGGGTGACAAATCTTTCTCAACAGGTTTGTGTGCAGGCTCAAATAGTGTGTGGGGTCCAGCCCAGGGGTTCCCAACCTGGGGTCCACAGACCCCTCCATTAACTGTAGGGTCCACGGCATGATTACGGTTGGGAACCCCTGGTCTACCCCATTAATATATCACAAAACTTGCCGCTGTACCTCTAGTGCTATACCTCGATAAAGCCTGCTATACCTCTTTCAAATCGTCAAATCTCCCTTCATTGTACACAGACACACACACACACACAGACACACACACACACACACACACACACACACACACACACACACACACACACAGACACACACACACACACACACACACACACACACACACACACACACACACACACACACACACACACACACAGTTAATTGCGGCTGCCACTTATTTGGACCAACACTTAAAGAATAAAAATACAAAATGATTGAGAAAAACAGGATTCCTTTTGTTTATTTGGGACGCTAGGAGACTGTTGTTGAACAGTTTTTAAATAGCTTCAATTGCATAACTTGATGACCAATGTTTGTGTTCAAAAAGCAATTATTTTTGTCACTGATAGTTGGCAGGAAATAAGCAGAAGCTCAGTTCACTGTGTTTTCAAGAACTCATGTCTGGAGTTATGAGAAATGACCGGGAGTGAAAATGAAATGAGTTCACTACAAATTAGGAACTATGAAGAATTTAAAAAGCATCTACAATCATCTTGAATATTACAATAAAAATGAAGGTTTGGAGGATGCAGTCCTTGAGAGGATGGAAGGCAGTCCGTAATCTGCACTAGGTGTCTGATTTTGTTCATTTACAGTAATGGACAGCCTACATACATTTCCTTTGATGATTGCATCCTCCAAATCATCATTGGTTGTCTTTTAAAAGAACACAGCAATGTACACTGGATTAATTCCTCTGTCAATAACTATTAGGACATAATACACAGTTTTATTGTACTTTAGTAGTATTGATAAAGTTCTAAGTCATTCTGTTTTTCATTTTAATACATAATTTGTTACTCAATTAAGTGAAAGTTCGACTTTTTTATGCATTTTGAACTATTTCCATGAAACATCAGTTAATTGTGGCAGCCACTTAATTGGGCCAAAGTGAACTGGTCGGCATTTGTTCCAACTAACTGGAATCCATTATAGACAGTGGCTATAAAAATTATTTACTTCCCAATAGAAGTTTTCATGTTTTATTGTTTTACAACAATGAATCACAGTATTTTTAATTTGGTTTTTGTGATACTGATTAACAGAAGAAAGCGCTTTTGTGTCAAAGTGAAAACAGATCGCTACAAAGCGATCTAAATCAATTACAAATATAAAGCAAAATAATTGATTGCATAAGTACTCGCCCCCTTTAATATGACACACCAAATCATCACTGGTGCAGCCAATTTGTTTCAGAAGTCACATAATTAATTAAGTGGAGATCTATTTTTGGAGACCTGTGTGCAGTCATGGTGTTTCCATTGATCGTAGTAAAAATACACCTGTATCTGGAAGGTCCAGCTGCTGGTGAGTCAGTATCCTGGCAAAAACTACACCATGAAGACAAAAGAACACTCCAAGCATCAGAAGTTATTGAAAAGCACAACAGTTAAGTCAATCATCAAGAAATAGAAAGAACATTCCACAGCTGTAAATCTGCCCAGAGTAGGCCGTCATCAAAAACTGAGTGACTGTGCAAGAAGGGGCAAATCAGGGAGGCCACCAAGAGACTGATAACAACTCAGGAGGAGTTACAAAGTTCAGAGGCTGAGACAGTCTCAGTTTATGCAAGAGTGGCAAAGGGAACACCACTGTTGAGAAAAGCTCACATGAAATCTCGGCTAGAGTTTGCCAGAAGTCACGTGGGAGACCTTGACGCCAGCTGCAAGATGTTTCGATGGTCTGACGGAACCAAAATTGAGCCTTTGAAACCAAATGCTATGTTTGGCATCACACATCGTCAAAAACACACCATCCCTTCTGTAACGCGTGGCGGTGGCTGCATCACGCTGTGGGGATGCTTCGCTGCAGCAGGCCCTGGAAGCCTTGTGAAGGTGGAGGTAAAATACTGGGAAATGCTGGACAAAAACCTGACGCAAGAGAACTGAGACTTGGGAGAAGATTTGTTTTCCAGCAAGACAATGACCCCAAGCATAAAGCCAAAGCTACACAGGAATGGCTTAAAAACAACAGTCTTGGAGTGACTGAGTCAGAGTCTGGTCCTCAATCCAGTTGAGAAGTTGTGGCTGGACTTGAAAACGGCTGTTCACTCAAGATCCTCATGCAATCTGACAGAGCTTGAGCAGTTTTGTGAGGAGGAATGGGGAAAAGTTACAGTATCCAGATGTGCAAAGCAGATAGAGACCTATCCACACAACCTAAAGGCTGCAAATGTTGCCGAAGGTGCATCTTCTAAATTCTGACAACACACACAAAATGCTGGTGGAACGCAGGCCAGGCAGGATCTATAGGAACAACACGCTGGACGAACTCAGCAGGTTGGGCAGCATCCGTGGCAGTGAGCAGTCAACGTTTCGGGCCGAGACCCTTCGTTAGGACTCACTGAAAGAAAAGATAATAAGAGATTTGAAAGTGGGAGGGGGAGGGAGAAATCCAAAATGATAGGAGAAGACTGGACGGGGAGGGGTGAAGCTGAGAGCCGGAAAGGTGATTGGCAAAAGGGATACAGAGCTAGTGAAGGGAAAGGATGATGGGATGGGAGGCCTAAGGAGAAAGAAAGGGGGAGGGGAGCATCAGAGGGAGATGGAGAACAGGCAGAGTGATTGTGAGAGGGGCAGAAAGAAAAAGAAAGGAGGGGGAATAAATAAATAAATACGGGGTGGGGTAGGAAGGGGAGAAGGGGCATTAATGGAAGTTAGAGAAATTAATGTTCACGCGATCAGGTTGGAGGCTACCCAGCTGGTATATAAGGTGCTGTTCCTCCAACCTGAGTGTGGCTTCATATTGACAGTAGAAGAGGCCATGGATAGACATATCAGAATGGGAATGGGATGTGGAATTAAAATGTGTGGCCACTGGGAGATCCTGCTTTCTCTGGCAGACAGAGCGTAGGTGTTCAGCGAAACGGTCTCCCAGTTTGCGGCGGGTCTCATCAACATATAAAAGGCCACACCGGGAGCACTGGACGCAGTATACCACACCAGCCGACTCACAGGTGAAGTGTCGCCTCACCTGGAAGGACTGTCTGGGGCCCTGAATGGTGGTGAGGGAGGAAGTGTAAGGGCAGGTGTAGCACTTGTTCTGTTTACAAGGATAAGTGCCAGGAGGGAGATCGGTGGGAAGGGATGGGGGGGGGGGGTGAATGGACAAGGGAGTCGCGTAGGGAGCGATCCCTGCGAAAAGCAGAAAGGTGGGGAGGGAAAAATGTGTTTGGTAGTGGAATCCCGTTGGAGGTGGCGGAATTAACGGAGGATTATATGTTGGACCCAGAAGCTGGTGGGGTGGTAGGTGAGGACAAAGGGAACCCTATCCCGAGTGGGGTGGTGGGTGGATGAGGTGAGGGCAGATGTGCGGGAAATGGGAGAGATGCGTTTATGAGCAGAGTTGATCGTGGAAGAAGGGAAGCCCCTTTGTTTAAAAAAGAAAGACATCTCCTTCATCCTGGAATGAAAAGCCTCATCCTGAGAGTAGATGCAGCGGAGATGGAGGAATTGTGAGAAGGGGATAGCATTTTTGCAAGAGATAGGGTGGGAAGAGGAATAGTCCTGTGAGAGTCAGTAGACTAATAGTAGATATCAGTAGATAAGCCATCTCCAGAGATGGAGACAGAAAGATCAAGAAAGGGGATGGAGGTGTCAGAAATAGACCAGGTAGACTTGAGGGCAGGGTGAAAGTTGGAGGCAAAGTTAATTAAGTCGACGAGCTCAGCATGCGTACAGGAGGCAGCGCCAGTGCAGTTGTCGATGTAGCGAAGGAAAAGAGGAGGACGAATACCCGTATAGGCTTGGAACGTGGACTGTTCCACAAAGCCAACAAAAAGGCAGGCATAACTGGGACCCATGCGGGTGCCCTGGCTACACCCTTGGTTTGGAGGAAGTGGGAGGAGCCAAAGGAGAAATTATTGAGAGTAAGAACTAATTCCACTAGACAGAGGAGAGTAGTAGTAGAGGGGAATTGGTTAGGTCTGGAATCCAAAAAGAAGCCGAGAGCTTTGAGACCTTCCTGGTGGGGAATGGAGGTATATAGGGACTGGACGTCCATGGTGAAAATAAGGCGGTGGGGGCCAGGGAACTTAAAATCATTGAAAAAATTCTGACTTGAAAGGGGTGAATACTTAGGCAACCAATTATTTTGTGTTTTACATTTGTGGTTACTATAGATCACTTTGTAGAGATCTGCTTTCGCTTTGACATGAAAAAGTCTTTTCCTGTTGATCAGTGTCAAAATAAGCCAAATTATACCCACTGTGATTCAAAATAATAGAACATGAAAACTTCTGGGTGGGGTTGAATGCTTTTTATAAGCACTGTATATATACATAAGTCTTAGGCATGTACACACACAGACACATATATATATAGTCAGGGTTCCTGAGACTTTTTCCATAGTACTGTAGTAATTTTATGTATTGCACTGTATTGCTGCAAAAAAAAATACCACCACATATGAGAGTGATGATTCTGATAAGGATCTCTATTGTGGACCAAGGGTGGGAAGGGGTCAGGAAAAAGGGAATCGTGGTTGGGAAGAGAGGAAGGGAGAAGGTAGGGAGCGGGAAGCACCAGAGAAACATTCTGTAATGATCAAGAAACCAATTGCTTGGAATTCAGTGACCTTGCCTGGTGTCGGTGCACGTGCCACACCAGGTCCCTGGCACTCCTTTTCTGTCACTTGTCCCACACCTTTCCTGCAGCACTCCACCCTCACCATTCCCAATATCCTTTGCTCCCATCAGATTTACAAACTCAAAATACACTGCAGATGTTGTGGTCAAATCAACACGTACGAACAAGCTGGATGAACTCAGCAAGTCGGGCAGCATCCGTTGACTGCTCCTTTCAATGGATGCTGCCCGAATTGCTGAGTTCATCCAGCTTGTTTGTACATGTAGATTTACAAACTCACTCTCCACTCCACGCTGATAAATATAGTGTGTGTACACACGCGCGCACACACGTACATATATATGTAAATACACTTTTATATCAATAAAAATTAAAGAATGTAAAAAGGAATGATGAGGTAATTGTGAAGGGTTTGTGGATCATTGTGGAATCTGATGTCAGAGGGAAAACAATGTACGAATGGGTTTAAATGAGGAAATGTTGACCGTGTGCCATTTTGCCAATCTGGTGTAGGGCCCAGCAGAGCTGAGGGCAATGTGCTGCCTGTTTGATAGGAAGTGCTAAAAACTTGCCTCCAAAGCTGTGAATTCCCAGTAAAAGTGAACTCACAGTTGGAGACGGTGCAGAGTCGATGCCAAAAACATCGACAGAAGCAATTGAAAGGAGTGCGGAGATAACTGCTCTGCTCAAAGACAGATTGCAATTCTCTTATCACTGTTCTTCATCTCGTGTTGTGTGGCATGAATGTTGCCTCTATTTGTTTTAAAGTTTCGTATCAGAGGAGAAGGTTTAATGCAGCATAATTTAGTTATGAAACTGATAATCTCTCAATGCAAATTGTTTTATGGTGCCGGTATACAACGAGGAAATCAGATGGAGAGGAAGTAGAGGTAAACTTCAGTAAGCAAGCGAAGTGTGTGAAGCTAGACTTAACAGGACATGAAGTATCAGTGCACACGTGTGACCGGGGGATGTGTGTATATTTGAGGGTCTGCCTTCCAATACTACAGCTCAATAATTAGACCATAAGACATAGAAGCAGAATTAAGCCATTTGCCGTTCCATCATGTCTGATTTATTATCCCTTACAACCCGCATTCTCCTGCCTTCGCCCCATAACTTTTGATGTCCTTATCATCAAGAACCTACCAACCTCTGATTGAAATAAACCCCAAAAAAGTATCTTGGCTTCCACTGCTGTCTGTGATAATGAATTTCACAGACTCACCACTTTCTGGCTAAAGAAATTCCTCATCATCTCTGTTGAAAAGGGATATCTTTGTATTCTGAGGTTGTGCCCTCTGCTCCTAGACTCATCCTCTAGAGGAAACATTATAATTTATAATCAACTTTAATTTTCTCTCATATCAGTTTGAGTAAATGTAAAAAAGAGCCATTCAATAAGTGGCAAATGTAATTGCTCTGCCCTTCTCGACTGGCAGTGATGACTTTCAGTGACAATAAAACGTGGCTTGATTTTTATCTTGCACTGTACTTATCACCTTTTGTAAATCTTCGTGGGTGTAAGTCATTCTGAACTTCTCATTTCCATTCTGATTCTGACGTGTTGTTTTGTGGCCTCCTCTACTGCCATGATGAGGCCACTCTCAGTTTGGGGGAGTAACACCTCATGTTCTGACTGGGAAGTCTCCAACGTGATGGTGTGAACATTGATTTGTCCAAAATGGTCATTTCTCCCCCCCTTTCTCCTTCTCTCTTTTTCCACTTCTCTTTATGTCTGCTCTCTTACCCTTTCTCTTCTCGTTACCTGCCAATCACCTCCCTCTGGTGTCCCCCCTCCTTCCTTTTCTCCCATTGTCCACCATCATTTCCTATCAGATTCCTTCTTCTTCAGCCCTTTACCTTCTCCACCTATCCCCTCCCAGCTTCTTATTTTATACCGCCTCTCTCTCCCACCCACCTTCCCCCATGCGTGGTTTCACCTGACACCTGCCAGCTCATACTCCTTTCCCTCCCTTACCTTCTTATTCTGCCACTTTCCCCCTTCCTTTCCAGTCCTGATGTGGCATCTCAGCCTGAAATTCAAATGTTCATCTCCATAGGTGCAACCTGTTCCACTAGGCCCAGTGACAACTTCTGTCGTATTGTAATTAGACTAGGAAGTTAAGATGAACTCTTGACCTCATAATCTACCTCTTTATGGCCTTTCACTTTCCTATCTGTCTGCACTGCACTTTCTCAGTAACTCTAAGACTCTATTATGCACTCTATTATCTTTTCCTTGTACTATCTGAATGCACTGTTGTAATGAGATTTATAGATCCTGTCTGGATGACATTTAATACAAAGTTTTTACCTCAGTAAATAACAGGATAATAAACTTCTTACTTGGAAATGATCTCCAATCCAGCAGATTATCTGAACCATTGTTGTGTCTTCTTTAACACATTGATCAAGCCAAGCACTTCGAACTCAAAAAATGGAGAACAAAGTGTTTTCACAAAATGGCAGCCTCCATCCCCAAGCATGCAGCAAGAACAAAGGCAACTAGTCAGTCTGCTTCCACTGTCCTTGATTCATTCAAATTGATTGATTTGTAGACTGTCGTTCTTTTTGGCCAACAAAACCAATTTACTTGTTTAACGATTGACATCATTCATAGTCTGGCTCTGTGATTGATGTTGTTTCCTTTTGTTCCAAACTCCTGCACCAGGGAAGAAGTTTCTCTTCAGTTTCACATTTTATGTTCTTTGTGTTACTGCATGGGATTTCTCCCGGTGCTGTGGTTTCCTCCTATATGGGTTAGTATGTTGTGGGATGCTATTGTAACCCTTACCCAACAGGCTGGTATATGTCTAGGGGAAAAAGGGGATCCAGCCACTCTCCAACCCACCTCCCGTACACGCAGGTGCTGTGAGAATCGAGTTAATGCCTCGCGCCCGCCAACAGGATCAAATCCACAACAAATACCGTTATGAAATACACTTTAAAGAGTTTACTAAAATTAAAAAGAGTAGTAAGCAATACAATATATATACACAAGGAAAGAAAAAAAAAGGCGCCACTTATCAAAGTTCAGTCTGTTTAGTGCACTCGTTGGAGCTCAATCAACGAACCAATCGACCCATCTGGCCGTCGCACCTGGGACCACCCCGGTGGTCTTACGAGCAGTCCAGCACACGTCCACCTTCTTCAGTCTCTTCCTCGGCCTCTCCCAAAAAACCCGCGAAAACCCCTCCCCCAAGTTCCCAGCACCACAAGACACAATGACATTCCCCATTGATTAACAAATGAATACAATTACCATATCAGCCATTCTAAAGTGAAACAACGGCTAGAGAAACACTTATCCGACAAAGAAACATTCCTACTTGTAACAAACCAGAGGCCATTTTGAGTAACATACCCAGGACATTGTACACTATATAGGCACCATTGTCCATCAGTTCAGTTTAGAGTCCTGCAGCACCATGGCAGAGTGTTCCAAAAAAAGAAAATATAAAATGTACTTCACCCCAGACTACACTAAGGTGTACCCCTGCCTAATGGGGGTCAAAAATAATGACAGTGTTGCTCGCTGCACTGTTTACAACAGTGACTTTTCTATTGCCCATGGTGGGTTAAATGACTGTAAAAGACATGTTGAGGTGAGTTTAGCAGGTGTCATTCGTTCATTAGCATAGCTAACCTTTTTTAAACTAGCTGGCTGGCTGCTAAGGAGCTACTCTATTGATGTCCAATATGATGAGGCCAAACTCCCTGTAGACTTGCTTAAAGTTGTAATAGAATAAAAAAAAAGACTCCATGATAACACAAAATAAGTACATATTTTAATGTCACATTTTCTGCATATACCCAACGTGGTTTACAGATTAGACAAAATTGTCGTGTTCTTCCATAATCAAATGTCCTGTATACATACACCCTTGGAGGTCAACCTGTGGGGGGTGTGGGGGGGGAATATGGGGTTGTGGGGGGCGGGGGTGGTGATGCTACCTCACTGAAATGAGTTTTTGCAGGGTGGGAAAGGCATTGATAAGTGGATGTGGAGAGGATACTTCCTATGGTGGGGGGTCTACGACCAGTGGACTCAGCCTCAGAAGAGTGGTGTCCATTTAGAACAGAGATGAGGAGGAATTTCTTTTGCCAGAGAGTGGTGAATCTGTGGAATTCGTTGCCACAGGCAGCAGAGGAAGCCAAGTTATGTGGGATAGTTAAGGCAGAAAGATTCTTGATTAGTCAGGGAATGAAGAGATACGGGGAGATGGAAGGTAATTGGGGCTGAAGGGAAATGGAAGTAGCCATGAAGAAATGGCAGGGCAGACTCAGTGGGCCAAATGGCCTCATTCTGCTCCTATATTTTATGGTCTTATATATAGTTAGGATGCCTAAGACTTTTGCATAGTACTGACACTGCTTAAAAACTGTTCAACAACTGTCTCCTGGTCCAATTAACCGGCATAGTGTCCCACATAAACAAAAGGAATTCTGGCTATTTTCTTGAGTAATTTTTGTTCATTAAGAGTTGGCCTATATTACCGGCTGCCCGATTAACCAAAATCCACTCTGTATAATATAGTTCTATGCAAAAGGTTTGAAATCAGAGTTTTCCTTCCAGGTGAGCTGCCAGCCATAGTTGAAGAGTCCCATCTGCCCAAAGTCATGATGATAACAGAATTGACACAGAGATCAGTTTAAGAACACGGTAAAATCACCATGAGAGAGGTCATTGGTTCAGAATCTGACGACAAGTCAAATAACGCTCAGGAAATGTCACACCACCCAAGTCAAAGCAACCCATTTGATTGGCTGTCCATCCACCAGCCTGAGAATTTATTTCCTCCATCGCCATGGCATTGTGGCTGCTGTGTGTACCACCTAAAAAAGGCATTGCGGAAATGCACCTGGGCTTCCCGAAGAGCACCCCTCAGTCCATTATTCAGAAGGACCTGGGTCGCAGGTGCACAATTACATCAGGAGACGCAAGAGAAAGCAGATGCTTTAATCTGTAGCAAAAATCGAGTTGCTGGAGGAACTCAGTGGATCAGGCAGCATCTAGGGAGGGAAATGGACAGTTGATATTCTTTGCGGGGGTGGCGATTGGCGTAACGCTTTTTAGTGCCAGCGATCCGGATTCCATTACTGTCGCCACCTGCGAGAAGTTTCTAAGTACTCGCCATGACCTTACCTGTTACCGTGCCACATCTCTAAAACAAATATATCTACCATTCTCTGTGTGAAAATGTTGGACCTCATATCTCATATCATGGAGTTTGTACATGCTCCCTGTGAAAGCGTGGGTTTCCTCTGCCTGCTCTAGTTTGCTCCCACATTCCGAAAATGTACAGGTTAGTAGGGTAATTTGTCACGTGGGTGTAATCGGGCAGCATGGGCTCGTTGGGCCAGAAGGGCTTGTTATATCTCTAATATAATTCTATTTCTTTCTCCTCTCATCTTAAACTTATGCCCTCTAGATTTAGACCCCCCTACCCTGGGAAAAAGAAATTCATAGCTTTATAAACTTCTGTAAAGCCATGCCTCACCCTCCAACACACCAAGGAACAAAGCAGCAGCCTATTCAGTCTCTGATAACTCAAGCCCCTTGGACCCAGCAACATCCCTGTGAATTGTAGACTTCGCATGGTATAAATCCTGAAATTCCTAACCATCACCTCACAGACTATGATGATTCATTTTGTTAGCTCACAGCTAAAAGGGAAGATGGTTAGGACATTAAAATTCATTACTTGTCTGCAGATCTATCTAATATCATCTTTCTGTTACACACTTCCAAACGATCAAAAGCTATAATTTCTTTTAGACTGTCACTAACCACCATTAAGCATGCATATAATCGATTCATCAGATATCATCAGGCACCATGATAGAGTAGCAGTTAGCATGACGCTATTACATCTCGGGGCGTTGGAGTTCAAGAGTTAAATTGTGGTGTACTCTGTAAGCAAGTGTGTGCGTTCCTTCCTGTGTGTGTGTGGGTTTCCTCTGGGTGCTCCGGTTTCCTCCCACAGTTCAAAGACCTACCGATAAGTAGGTTAATTGGTCATTATACATTGTCCTGTGATTAAGTTAGGATTAAATCTGTGGATTGCTGAGTGGTGTTAAAAAGAAAAGAAAAATAAATATGTTAAAAACTATTGTGATACCCCAGGCAGTTGGCAACTCTGGATTACAAGAAACATGGGTTGAATATTGAAAATAGTTTTTATAGATGTGTGCATTTAACATGGTTGCAAAACAAGGAAATTATATTGTTATTACCAGAAATCTTTTAAAAAATGTTAGTGTTGCCATTTTTCACAAGAGTATTGCATTGACACACAAGTTTTTCCAAAACAGACACAAAAGAGCCTGAAACGGTTTAGTCTGAGTGGGTGTTTAGTTTGCCTCATACTGCACGGTTCTCTAGGTTCTTCAGTGTTTGAAGGTTACATCAGTTTCCAATTCAAGTGACACATGCAAATCTCCGTACCCAGTTTCCTATCAAACAGCTTACAAACGTAAACACTATTTAGTTAGCAGGAACAGAAAGACTCAGCTGGTTTTGTGGGTGCTGCAGTAGCATAGCGGTTAACACGATGCTATTCCAGTTCAGGGCTTCAGAGTTCAGAGTTCAATTCCAATGTCATCTGTCTGTCCTCCCCGTAGAATGTGTGGATTTCCTCCAGGAGTTCTGGTTTCCTCCACAGTTCAAAGATGCACCAGTCAGTAGGTTAATGGTCAATGTATATTGACCTGCTATTCGGCTAGGATTAAGTCGGAAGTTGCTATCAACCTTGACTTTAAATATACCCAGTGACTCGACCTCCACACCCACCTGTGGCAATAAATTACAGATTCACCACCCTCTATCTAAAGAAATTCCTCCTCATGTCTGTTCTAAAGGGATGTCATTCTACTCTGAGACTGTGTGCTGTCTAGTCCTAGACTCCCCCACTATATACAGGAAACATTCTCTCCAACTCCACTCTATCTAGACCTTTCCATATTTGATAGGTTTCAATGAGATTTCCTCCTCCTCCCCACCTCGTTCTTATAAACTCCAGCAATTACAGGCCCAGAAGCGTCAAAAGTTCCTCATGCATTAACCCTTTCATTCCTGGGATCATTCTCGTGAACCTCACCTGGACTCTCGCCAATGCCTGCTCATCTTTTCTTATATGAGAGGGCCCACAACTGCTCCCTATATTCCAGGTGCAGTCTGACCAATGTGTTATAAAGCTTCAGCATTTCATCGTTGTTCCATTATCACATCTTGAGGTACCGTTGGACAGCGGGTTCTAACATGCCCACTCCACGATAAGGGAGTACATCTCCAAACTCGTGACAAGGTAAGTGTGTGTATGACTCAGAAGGGAAGATGGTGTTGAGATAGGTTCCCTAGCACCTACTGTGTTCATCTAAATAATTGGCTGATGTTTGTCTGGGAAAATAAAAAATGGCGCACTGGCATTTAGTTGCGCTTCTGTGATTTTCTTAATTTGCTGCTGCCACTGTTAATTCTACCAGGGTTAATTACAAGAAATTAAGGAGCTGCCATGAACAGGCTGCACCTATCGCACTACAATAAAGCCCGAGTTGTTCTGCGAGAGCGTTTGTTCATTAATTTGGATTCCCCCAAGGGCTGCAAAGCAGCCGGCCTTCCGAATATGAAGCATGAAGTACCCCTACAGGAAGCAGCAGAGATGGGAGATTGACTGCTTCAGCTTTATTGCTCTTGGTAGGTGATGAACAGGCAGACTGTCGGTCAGGAAATAACCCTGCTCACCGTAGAATTTTCTTTTAATAATTTGTGCGCTTGACTCACAGACTTCCGAATATTAAAATATAATGGGCACTCGTGAGAGAAGCGTGGTTGAGGGGTACCTTAAACTGCTGATACAGTGGGAATTGGAGACCCTTTGTATCTTCAATACTGAGTAACACAAAAAAAATGCTGGAGGAATTCAGCAGGTCAGGCAGCATAGTCATAGAGTCTTAGAACACTACAGCACAGAAACAGGCCCTTTGGCCCATCTAGTCCATGCCAAACTATTATTATGAACCTGCATCCAGATCATAGCGCTCCATACCCCTCCTATCCAAATTTCTCTTAAATGTTGAAATTGAACCTGCATCTACCAACTTCTGCTGGCCGCTCGTTCCACACTCACTCACTCTCTGGGTGACGGAGTTCCCCCTCACATTCTCCTGAGGTATTTCACCTTTCACCTTCAACCCTAAACCTCTAGCTCTGTTTTATTTTATTGAGATAAAGCACAAAATAGGCCCTTTTGGCCGTTCGAGCCGTGTTGCCCAGCAACCCCCGAATTAATCTGAGTCTAATTACAGAACAACTTACAATGACTAATTAACCTACCAACTGGTACGTCTTTGGACAGGGAGGAAACGAAGGTACCCAGAGGAAACTGACACAGTCACGAAGAGAACTTGCAAATTTCATACAAACAGCAGGCAGGAAATGAACTCAAGTCGCTGGTACTCTAAGAGTTGTGCTAACCACAAGGCAACTCTGCCACTCCAAGTTCTAGCCTTACCCAGCCTCAGTGGAAGAAACTTGTTTGCATTGATCCTATACATACCCCTCATAATTTTGTATACCTCAATCTCCCCTCATTGTCCTACGCTCTGGGAGAAAAGCAAAGAACGCAGGTAGAAAATCTAAAGGCAGAAGCTCAAAATAACTTGGTCTCTGTATTTCATGTGTTCAATGTACTAGACCACGAATAATAATTGGTATTGGTTTATGATTGGGAAATGCATTAAGATAACAGTGAAAAACTTCATCTTACACGCCATCTGTAAGGATCATTTCAAAACTCGTCTACTTTGAAATGGTGCAAGTGAAAATCAGTAACAGAATGCAGAATATGGTGCTACAGAGAAAGTGCAGTGTATGTGGAGAATAAAGTGCAGGGAACATGATAAGGCCGATAAGATGGGGTGGGAGCTAAGGCTCCTGTAATTCTCTCCCGATGGTAATGATATGCTGCTCTGTAGCAAGCAGCAGCACGGTCTACACTAAATCCAGTTCCTCCGCCACTTGTCTGCTTGTTTTACATTACAGTATCTCAATGGTTAAGCTACTGGAGTCAATACCATAGGGCAGGTTTATTGGATTGGAGTCATGAGTTAGTGAGTATACTGCATACCCAGTGTTCAGGGTAATACATCCCACTGCAGAGTATTCTTTATGAATGCAGAACAATGCAAGTACTCTTAGTGGTCACTTGTTTTCCTCCCGTATCTAGTAAAGTGGCCACTGAGTGTATGTTTGTGATCTGCTGATGCTGTAGCCCATCCACTTCGAAGTTCGACATGTTGTATGTTCAGAGATGCTCTTCTACACTCCTCTTCTGCGAGTGTGTGGTTATTTGAGTTACTGTTGCCTTCCTGTCAGTTTGAACCAGTCTGGCCGTTCTCCTCTGACCTCTCTCATTAATGAGGTGTTTTCATCCGCAGTACTGTCGCTCACTATGTTTTTTTTTGTTTCTTCACACCATTCACTGTTATCTCTAGAGACTGCTGTGCGTGAAAACCCCAGGAGATCAGTGGTTTGTGAGATACTCAGAACACCCCATCTGGCACCAACAATCATTTCACGGTCAAAGTCATATTTCGTCCCCATTCTAATGTTTGGTCTGTACAACAACTGAAACTCTTGACCACGTCTGCATTCTTTTATGCATTGAGTTGCTGCCACACCATTGGCTGATTAGATATTTGCATTAATGAGCGGGGGTACAGGTGTACCTAATAAAGTGGCCACTGAGTGTATGATCAGTGTGTCATGTGATATGTCATACTTATTTTCATATAGTACACTGCTGCCCCCTTTTCAGAAGTGGAACCAGTTAAGGGGCTATAGCAATTTGATTGAGTTTTGGATACTCTCTGAAGTGTAATGTCTGCACTGGTGATGTATGTGTTGATCGTGATGTTGTTGATATAGCAGCCCCCTCTGAACTTACTGAGTCAGAGAGTCACAGAGTTATAGAACATGGAAGCAGGCCCTCCAGCCCAACTCATCCATTCTGACCCATATTCCTATTAAAGCTAGTCCCATTGGCTGGTGTTTGGCCCCTATCCCTCTAACCTGTGGTTTCCCAATCTTTTTTTTATGTCATGGACCAATTTAATTAAACAAGGGGTGCATGGACCCCAGGTTGGGATCCCCAGATCTATACCTTCTGTTATCCATATACTTGTCCAAGTGTCTTTTAAACATTGTAGTTATACCTTCCTCAATCACTCTTTCTGACAGCTTGATCCATTTAACAGATCTCAAGTCCTATTTAAAAACTTACCCATCTGTCAACTACCCTCTGCCTGAAAAACTTGATTCATCTACCAACCCATGTTTCTATTTTTAACCTGTCCCGGGGAGGCCGTGTGGAGCTATGTCTCTATCAAAGGAAATGTAAGGCTCTCCTTCCCTTCACCAGCCTGCAGGCCACCCTTGGTGTCAGGGTCATGTGAAGCCATGGGAGCAGCTGGTGCATATCACAAGCCCTGGTTATGCGACCGCTGATGCTAGGCAGACGATCTCTGAGGGGTATTGATAATGGCTGGGGTCATTTGTCTTGTAAAGACACTGCCCAGAAGAAGGCAATGGCAAACCACGTCTGTAGAAAAATTTGCCAAGAGCAGTCATAGTCATGGATAAGGCTATGATCGCCCATGTTGTATGACACAGCTCATAACAATGACAATGATGATCCTGGGGAAAAGACTGAGACCATTTATCGATCTATGGCCCTCATGATTTAATAAACCACTGTGAAATCACCCCACAGCCTCCTTTGTTCATATGATATCAGTCACAACCTAGACAGTCTTTCCTTATAACTCAAGCTCTCCAGTCCCAGTAACATCCTTGTGAATCTTCTTTGCACCCTGTTCTCTCCGAATCACATGGTTATGTTCAAGTTGAAGTTTCATTGTCATTCAACCATACATGAATACCCATGAATACAAACAAATGAAACAGCGTTACTCCAGTGGCCAAGGTGCAAAGCTCAGCACCAGCAGTCATCCACCACATAAGGCACATATAGCACATGTAAGATAGAAATAAGCATACAGTCACACAAAAAAATAATAATACAGCCCAAGTTCCTGAGTTCACGGATGTCAGGAAGGACAAGCCTGCAGTGGTCTGCAGACTAACACAATCCAGCTTGTTTTCCATGAAGTGAACACTGGAGGGCAGCACTGAGGCAGCACAGAGTCTCCAGGGTCTCCTCTCCTCAGCAGTGCGACAGGCGACAGCACGGCATGAGACGAGTCCACACTACAGCCGAGGCCGTTCAGCTGCCCCTACCGTCAGTCCTGCCAATAGATAAGTGAATCAGACTTGCAGCGTTCCACATTACCAATTTCCAACAGGCTCTTGCGATCGTAAGGAAAACGGCTGAGACAGTCACTCGCTGTTAGACGGTGCACACCTTCACATAGCCACTCCGACACCTCTCTGCGGCAAGCAGCACCACGGTCCGCACCAAGCCCAGCTCCTCCACCGACGAGTTGATGGGGTAGACCTACTGTACTTAACGTTCTTAATTAGTTTGAAGCTAATAACTCATCAGAGAAGATTGATAAGTTCGTGGCCAAAGGTAGAAGGAGATGTTATTAACTTGAAACTTTCTGCATAATCACTCAAAGAGTTGAACTGCATGTAACGAGAGCTGTATAACTCACTTCCTTATACCTAAGGCCACAAACTTATCAATCACCCATCTGTGGACACTTTCTGGAGGTCCAAGATCCGTATGCTCCACGACCGCTGGACTAAGTGTGTAAATGTAGGAGGGGACTATGTTGAAAAATAAATCTGCTAGGTTTTCTGAAATTGATTCCTTCTATCTTAGGCCATGAACTTATCAATCACCCCTTGTATATCACAAGTCCTTGTTATGTGACCACTGAAATCAGGCAGACAATCTCCGAAGAGTATTGGTAATGGCTGGGGTCACCCGTCTTGTAAAGACACTGCCCAGAAGAAGGCAATGACAAACCACTTCTGTAGAAAAATGTGCCAAGAACAATCATGGTCATGGAAAGACCACAATCACCTACGTCATACGACATGGCACATAATGAATGAACGAATGAATATGAAAGAATTTTTAAAATAAACAGGGAAATGTATTGTTTATGTTGAATGACCAACACAGTTTCAGGATTGTGCTATGCCAGACCAGAAGTATCGCGGTGCTTCTGGCGCCAATGCAGCATGCCGACATTTCACTAGCCCTAACCAGCATTGTGGGCATGTTAGATTAACACCTGAATGTGTGGCAACACATGCGGGCTGCACTATCACATCGTTAAGTTGCATTGGCTGTTAACGCAAATGATGCATTTCACTCTATGTACACGTGGTAAATTAAAAGAATTAGAATCAGGTTTAATATCACTGACATATGTCATGAAATTTTTGTTTTGCAGTAGCAGTATATTTCATTAGATAATAATAATACAAAAATCTATAACTTTTAATGAGAAGTGTATTTAAAAGTTAAGTTAAATAAGTAGTACAGAAAGAGAGCCAAAAAATCTAGTGAGGTGGTGTTCATGGGTTCATTGTCCATTCAAAAATCTGATGGCAGAGGGTAGGAAGCTTTTCCTCAAACATTGAATGAATTTTGAATCACCAATGTCCCATTTTTGCTTCTCAAACCTGTCTGAAAATCTCAACAGATGAAGTTTATACGATCTGAAATTCTTCCCTTCATAACAGGCGCTGTGAAATTTGCTTTCCTGCTGACTTCCCTTCCAGATTGAACTGAACCAGATTCCAGAATGTTCTGTGCATGAGCATCTCTGAAAGGAGTGCTGTGGAGTGTAGGGACCATCTGTGAGTCAGGAGGAAGTCTGCGAGTCGAAGCGTCACAGTAGGACCCAGTCTTCCCTGCACGCCTTTCCGTTACAGAGCCTCTCGCTGCTCCCACTGCTCTCTCAGCTTCTCCATCTGGGGCTGGATGGTAGGAAGATGTAAATGGATACTTCTCCCCATTTTGTTTCACAAGTTGTTCAAGCTGATGCGTTGGACCAATTTCCGATGCAGTCTCCTCGGGAAATAACATGTTGTGGAAATTGATTTGAGTTTAACTGGGGTGTGTTCAGTGATGGTCGACTTGGTACTTAGATCCACTTGGAATGACATAAGACAATAGAACTATAAGACCCTAAGAAACCGGGACACAATTAGTCCATTCAGCCCCATAGATCCTGCTGTGCCATCCAATCATGGCTGATTTACTATCCCTCTCAACCCTGTTCCCCTGCTTCCGCCCCATGGTCTTTGACATCCTTACTAATTATGAATCTATCAACCTCCACTTTTTCTCCATAGCAGTTTGTGACAATGAATTTCACAGATTCATCATCCTCTGGCTAAAGAAATTCCTCCTCTTCTCTTTTCTAAAGGGATGCCCTTGTATTCTGAGGCTGTGCCCTCTGGCCCTATATTCCCCCACTATTGTGTTTGTAGCAATGTTAATATTCTTTTGACTACCTAATCAGTTTTGCATCCCTTTGACATCTTGTCCACAAGGATTGAAATTTTGGCTGACAGCTTCACACAGTTAGTTTTCTCCGATTCAGATTTACATTCATTCATGTATTGCATACACATTGAAACGTATGGTGAAATCCATTGTTTTCATTAACAACCAACAAAACCTAAGGAAGCCCACAAATGTCGCCACACATTCCAACACCAAAAGAGTTTGCCCATAATGTTCATCAGAACGACACAAGCAACAGCAACATGACTACAAAATAAAATAACAACACAAGACTAGCCCTTTCTTACCCTCTCACCCACACAGACAGGCCTCCAACCCCAGGGCAGGCTGCCTCCGTTCACAGTGATACACACCCTTTTTCAGAAGGACTACATAGATAATAGCAGTGTTGTCCATCCTCTCATTTCTCTGATGTATCTGTAAATCTTGAGTTTAAATTTAGTTAACTGAGTTTAAATTCTTCAGTTTCCAAACCTCAGAGCACTCAGATTTGTTGGGACCTGCAATTGTAGATGCAGGTAAATTAATGTCAATGTTGAGTTCGGCTTCTCACATGGTACCTGACACTGTTATGTAGTGGGGGAAGAGTGGGTTCATGGATCGGAAGTGTTGAACAAAATGTTAAATGATAGAAGGACTTGCTTTTATACAACATCTCAGTGCAATCTGAAGGGCTTACAGCTAAATAAGCATTTTGGAAGTGTTTGCACTTGAGTCATGCAGGAAACATGACAGTCACTTAGTGCAAAGTAGGTTCTCTGACCTGCTGAGTTTCTCCAGCATTTTTGTGTATGTTGCCATTTCAATATTCGATAGGTTTCAATGAGGTCCCCCCTCATTCTTCTAAATTCTCTCGAGTACAGGCCCACTCCTTTCATTCCCAGGTTGATTCTCATAAACCTCCTCTGGAGCCTCTCCAATGCCAGCACATCTCTTCTTAGATAAGGGGTCCAAAATTGCTCATAATACTCCAAGTGCAGTCTGACCAATGACTTATAAATCCTCAGCATTTCCTATGCTTCTCTCTTTTACCTTGTTCTTACATTTTTCTTTCTTTTTAATATATCCATTCTTAGTTTTAAACATTGCAGCTCTGAAGAAAACTTCGGCCACGCTTGGTGTTTTGCAATCAGTTGTGGTCACCCTGTCGTTGGGGGTGTTTGGAGGCTTTGAAAGGGTTTAGAAGAGTTTTACCAGGATGCTGCCTGGGTTAGAGAGTGTGACTTACAAGAAGAGGTTTGACAAACTTGGCCTGTTTTGTTGGATCAGCTAAGGCTAAGGAAGGTTATTTTTCATTCTTACTGAAGTAGAGCTTGTTCATAATAAGAGTATATACAAAGGAAAAAAAACTAATATTTTTACGTTCATGGGCATTAGATTCAGTATTGATAACCTATTTTTCAAAACCATCCTTTGATAGAGATTTATGACATTATGAGAGGTATAGATTGAGTAAACTGCTTATATCTCTCAGGTTTGAAATGCCTCATGCTACATATGTGCTTTAAGGAGAGAGTGGTAAGTTCAAAGGAGATGTGTGGGATAAGATTGCTTTGCAGAGAGTGGCAGGTGTCTGGAATGCACTGCAAGGTGGTATTGGTGGCTGATACTATTGACCAGGGGTTTCCAACCTGGGGTCCGTGGACCCCTCGGTTAATGGTAAGGGTCCATGGCATAATAAAAGTTAGGAATACCAGCAATAGCGGGTCATGAAGGTACGCATGGAGGGATAGACCATGTGCAGGTGGAAGGTTCTTGTGCAATTAGGCATCATTGGATTAATTAATTCAGTACAATATGGGCTGAAGGGACTGTTACTGTGCTGAAAGTGTTCTACACTCAGTTTACTTAATAAAGTGCCCACTGAATGTATGTTTATGATCTGCTGATGTAGCCCACCCACTTCAAGGTTCAAAGTGTTGTGTGTTCAAAGACGCTCTTCTGCACATCACAGATGTAACAAGTGGCTATTTGAGTTACTGTCACCTTTCTGTCAGCTTGAATCAGTCTGGCCATTCTCCTCTGACCTCGCTCATTGACAGGGCATTTTCGCCCACAGATCTGCTGTTCACTCTATGTTGTTTCTTGCACCACCCTTTGTAAGCTCTGGAGACTGTTATGCATGAAAATCCCAGGAGACCAGCAGCTTCTGAAAAACTCAAAGCTCCCTGTCTGGCACCAACTACCACTCCACAATGAAAGTCATTTAGATTGCATACCTTCCCCATTCTGTTGTTTGGTCTGAACATCAGCTGGACCTCTTGACCATGTCTGCATGCTTTTATGCTTTGAGTGACTGCCACATGATTGGCTGATTAAATGTTTGCATCAATGAGCAGGTGTACCTAATAAAGTGGCTACTGAGTAAATGTTACGATTGAATCTGAATCTACCATCCAATCAAATCATGTATAATATAGAAGAACAAAATAAGCATAATGAAAAATAACCTTCCTCAGTTCTCTCTGGTTCTATTGCCTATTATCTTAGTTTTCATCTTCTGGTTATTGACCCTTTTGCCAGCAGTGAAGATTTTTCCTCATTATAAGTTAAAAAGGACCTGCTAGAATTGTCCTGTCTGTGATCCACTGACGTTGCTGTGGTTTCTTGCCACCGATTAACATCTAATGTAATAAATTATGGCCAAAGGTTCCACGTCTACAGTGGCAGTTCTGTAGATGGCACATTGTGAAGTGAAGTGCTAATTCTGGCCTGAGCAGTTCAATGTCTCACAAACTGCTTTATCTCATTGATTATGTTAACATTCAGGCTCTTAAACTGTCTGTGAATTTACCAATGTGCTTTGACTGCAAACTGCTTTGGGACTGCACACACTGAGGGGAGATTCGATAGAGGTATGGATAGGTTGGGTGAGATTAGAACTAGAGGTCATGGGTTAAGGGTGAAAGGTGAACTGTAAGGGGAACTTCTTCAAGCAGAGGGTGGTCAGAGTGTGTAACGAGCTGTGGGTGAAGTGGTGGCTGCGGGTTTGGTTTTAATATTTAAGAGAAATTTGGATAGGTACCTGGATGGGAGGGGCATGGAGAGCCATGGTCTGGGTGCAGGTTGGTAGGTCTAGGCAACTGAATGGTTCGGCACAGACTACCGGGCCAAAAGGCCTGTTTTGTGCTGTGTTCTGTGTTCTATCTACTGAACCTGGTCTCGATGCAGATTCCTCGCTGGTGTGACATGATGTAGCTTGAGAACAGTATTGTTCAGCACCTTTGTTCCATTAACAGCAACCAGGGTTTCTCAGTGGCCAACCATTTTAATTCCAATCCCCAGCCCCATTCTGACATGTCGGTCCTCTACTGCTATGTTGAGGCCACCCTCAGGTCAAGAGAGTAACGCTTCATATTCCTTCAGAGTACCCTCCAACCTGATGGCATGAACATTGATTTTTCTAAATTATGGGCATTTTCCCCTTCCTCCTTCCCTCCCTTTCCCTTCCCCATTCTGGCTCCCCTCTAGTCTCTTCTCTTCACATGCCTATCACTCGCCCTGGTGACCCTCCTCCCTCCCTTTATCCCATGGTCCACTCTCCTGTCCTTTTAGATTTCTTCTCATTCAGCCGTTTACCTTTTTGACCTATCTACTCCCAGCTTCTTACTTCATCCCCTCTCACCCAACCACCTACCTTCCTCGTGACCAGAGTTCAAGTATCACCTTCTACTGTAGCTTGTACTCCTTCCTCTCTCCGCCCCTCCCCACCTTCTTATTCTTCACTTTCCTTCCCAGTCCCGATGAAGCTTGTCGGCCTGAAGCATCAACCGTTTATTCCTTTCCATAGATGCTGTCTGACCTGCTGGGTTCCAGCAGCATTTTGCGTGTGTTACTCCGTTTTTGTGTTGTAGTATTCATAGCCTTGCACATAATAGTAAAGGAAAATAACACAGACAGATATTCTGAATGAAAGCTGTGTGAGAACTACACTGTCATACGTAATTCAGCCTTGCACATTCTACATCTTCTCCCTTTCAACTTGGGATTTCCTGCCTTTGATGGTGCTCGTGAATGTAGCCATATTTTCCTCTAGCTCAGACGCAGCTTGCATCAGTTTTATATTGGCATGTGGAACCACTTTCCTTAGCCAGGGGTTAGGATTTAGTAGGTCCTTGTAAAAGCTTTGTTTGATCTTTAAATGGTAGTTATCTGTCAGATCAAACGAGGAGTTATTCGGGGGTTGTTGGGGGTGGGGAGGGAAATTACTTTTCTAAGTGCACATTTGCTTCTGTCCTAGATTGTGCCTTGCATATCAAGGAGCAAAAATGCACAAGTTTGGAAAATTAATAGTTTACTGATGCAAAAAAGTCTGTGTTCGTAGAATAACAGCAGAAAGCACAGAAGGCTATTATATTAGATTGGAAAAAGCTGAAGAGGGTTGTAAACTCAGCCAGCTGAACCATGGGCACCAGCCTCACCAGCACTGAGGACATCTCCAAAAGGCAATGCCTCAAAAAGGTGGCATCTGTCATCATGGCCCACCATCACCTGGGACATGCCGTCTCCTCATTGCTGGCATCAGGGAGGAGGTACAGGATCCTGAAGACTCACACTCAACTTTCCATGATCGGTTTCTGTGCCATCAGATTTCTGAACGGACAATGAACACCACCTCCCTGTATTTGCTCTCTTTTTGCACATTTATATACAGTGGATTCCAGTAAATTGGTACACATTGGACCAGTACATCTCGACCCAATTAAACGGCTGCCCCAGTTAGCAGAAGTTTCATAGAACTAGTTTTAAAAAAATATATAAAAAATGACGAACTACCATTTAACTGAGTAGCATATTATGTACTTAAATGAACTATAGAACACCACCAATGCAACCACAGTACCTTAAAATTGTTTATTAGATCCAAATAGTCATTGATGGAGGAATTCACCCAGTGTCCACTAGAACTAGGGGTTCTAGATTCAGGGGAGAAGACTTAAAACAGAGATGAGGAAAATCTGTTTTTACCAGAGAGTGGTGAATCTGTGGAATTCTCTGCCCAGGGAAGCAGTTGAGGCTTCTTCACTAAATATATTTAAAAAACAGTTAGATAGATTTTTACATAGTAGGGGAATTAAGGGCTATGGAGAAAAGGCAGGTAGATGGAGCTGAGTTTACAGACAGATCAGCCATGATCTTATTGAATGGTGGGGCAGGCTCGATGGGCCGGATAGCCTACTCCTGCTCCTATTTCTTATGTTCTTAAGCCATGTTCTTTTGATTAACTGTAAATGAACAATATCAGTGTAGACATCTAGTGCAAATAATGGCTAGCCATTCAATTCTTTCAATGATTGCATTCTTCCAAATCTTCATTTCCATTGTAACGTTCAAGATGATTGTCCATATCTTCAAATTTTTCATATTTCCCAATGCTGAAGTCATGAGATCGTTGCATTTTCACTCATGGCTGTTTCTGGCATCTCCAAGTCTAAATGGTTGAAACCACAGTGAGAAAAACAGTTTTGAATTGCCTTACTGCTTATTTCTCGCCAACTATCAGTGACAAAAATCACTGCATTTTGAACACAAACACTGATGCTATTGATGCTATTTTAGAACTATTTGCTCAAAGCATGGTGTAGTGTCTGACGGCCACACAATGTACACGTGACTGACACTGGTTAGAAACTCTTCGGCAACAATCTCCTGTCCTAATTAGGTGGCATAGTAGCCCACATAAACAAAAGGTATCATGGCATTTTATTGCAATTAGTTTCTGTTCTTTAAGATTTGTCCCTTATTAACCAATGGCCCAATTAACTGGAGTTGTCTGTAAATATATATTCCTTATTGTAGTTTACGGCAGATTGTATGTCTTTGCACTGGACTGCTTCCACTAAAGAGCAAATTTCACAATGTATGTCAGTGATAATAACAAGATTCTGATGCTGATTCTGATTCAATGCACCCAGTTGCAAACAATTTATTCAGAAACATTTGATTGATTTTGATTCAGAATTAGATTTTTTTACTCTTTTTTTATGCTTAATACTTTCCAGAACTACTTTTTTAATGCAGATTGCTGGATAATGATATTTTGCTCCATCGACTGATATTCCAGCCTTAAATAGCCTATCCAATGTGAAAAGATCCTGTGACATGATCATAGCAACAGTGATAATGAGGTGCTTTAAATTAGACTATCAAATTAGGGATGATTTCTCTAGTGGTGGAGGCTAAGGGTAGGCTGATGGTAGTTATTCTTATTATTATCAGAATAAACTTTATTCATTATAAAATATTACAAGAATAAATTGTGCAATCTCCCTATTCTTACATTCATACTCAATACTTTGAGTATTGTTCTATCGTAGACCAATAGGACTGCTGCCACTCATGTGGCCCCCTTGGGTGGTACACTACTACAATAATTTAGGGGTTTTCTCACCCAACCCAGCCCCTCCCTCTCCAGTAGCGGAAGAACCCTCCACTGTGGTCCTTCCCCACCGAGCCCTTGTGGTGGCTGCACCAAGATTCAGCACAACCCTCAGCACCTACTCGAGCAGCCTGGGATGTGCCAGTCGACAGCATTCCTCTTCGGACATCTCGATGTGCTGGCAGACCGAAGGATGTCTTTCATCGATCGGAGGATCTGCCAGCAGCACTCGTTGTCCGTCTCCCTGTGCGTCCCTGACGGATGATTATAGAATTATTTTTACAGGGTTGAAATGTCTAATATTAGAGGACATGTATTAAAGGTAAGAGCGGGAAAGCTGAGAAGAGATATGTGGGGCAAGTCGTTTATACAGAGAGCGGTGGGTGGCTGGGATGCCGTCACAGCTGGTGCAGGAAGTGGATGCGATGGAGTGGTTTAAGAAGCTCTTAGATAGGCACGTCATTATGCAGTGAGTGGAGAGGGTATGGATCATGTGCAGGCAGAAGTAATTTGGGTGTGATTAGCTTAATTAGTTCAGCACAGCATTGAGGGTCAAATACTTGTTTCCGTGCTGTATCAATCTGTGCTCTAAGGGCAGAGCATAAAGGTGGTTGGGTCAGAATTTCCATCGCTCACCCACATGCACAAAGAACTATGACCACAAAGGAAGTTGTAATATCAGTTGCATAGATTGTGTACAACGTATAATACTACAAACAAAACATCTGCAACAAGGACTGTGATTTCTAAATCATTGTTGGGTTCTTAACCGGAGGATTGTGCTCAGGGCCAGACAACAAAAATCTGGAAGAATACCTAACCTGCTGTTATAAATACTCTAACTCATATGTTTTGGTCATGTGTAAGCTTAAACAGTTTTTGGAGTGATGGGTTTGGAATATTATCTAAGGTTATAGATGTGGATGTTCAACCCAATTCACTCACAGCAATTTTTGGGATTATTCCAGAGGAAGCAAGCAAAGTGTCTGCTTCCGCCCAACAAGTGATAGCTTTTTCAACTTTACTGGCTGGGAGAGCTATCTTGCTACACTGGAAAGAATCTAATCCACCTACTGCTTTCTATTGGCTCTCCTCCATTGTGTAATGTCTAAGCTTGGAGAAAATTAGAAGCCGGACATTTGATACATCCTTTAATTTTGAACAAGTCTGGCGACCCTTTATTCAATATTTTCACAAGATTTAATTTATTTTAATTTATTTATTTTTCTTTATTCTCTTTTGGGAAAATCCTTATCCGTGAAGGTTCGGAGATGACTGGAAGAGTGTGTTTTTTTCTCTTTCTCTTTTTTTAAATTTTATCCTCAATTGGACTGCCCAATGTTTCTTAATCTTTCTTATTCTTTCTTTTGTCTTTCTCTTTTTTTTTGTTTTAGTTTAGTTAGTGGATTTTTTTCCCTTTATCAAATAAAATTTCCAATTTTTTTTATGATTGCTATGAGGAGTTGTAGTTTTTTTGACTATATTGTATATATAACAGTGTAACATTTTACCTATCTGATTTTGACATTATATACTTTGTTTTTTTATTGCTGTTTATATGCCTTTTGTATTATCTGTTTGCTAAACTCCTCCTCTGATTTGTATATTCTTTATTTGAAAATCAATAAAAAGATTGAAAAATGAAATGTAGACTATTAAATACCACCACTACTTTATCGTTTCCTGTCAGTCACCTTGTGTACAGACACTCTTGTGTCTAGTGTCATTTTATGGACATATATTCAGTCTATGTACAGTACTGTGCAAAAGCCTTAGGCACATACATATAGCTAGCTTGCCTAAGACTTTTGCACAGTACTGTAGCAATTTTATCTATTGCATTGTACTGCTATCACAAAATAAAACAAGTTTCATGTCATATGTGAGTGATGATAAACCTGATTCTGATGTGGGTCTCTATTGTGGACTGAGAGTGGGAAGGGGGCAGGGAAATGGGAATCATGGTTGAGAAAAGGGGAAGGGTGAAGGGAGGAAATGGGAAGCACCAGAGAAACATTCTGTAATGATCAACAAACCAATTGTTTGGAATCAAATGTCCTTGCCTGGTGTCTCAGGGCTGTGTGTATCCCCGGTATGCTTTCTTTGCCACCTGTCCCACACACCTCTCATGAGGCTCTAACCTCGCCATTCCCAACATCCTTTGCTCCTGCCAGATTTACAAACTTGCTCTCTGCTCGACTTTGAAAATATAGTTCTGTGTAAAAGTCTTAGGTACCATATAAAATAAACTTGAATCTTGAAATACAATAGTTCCTATGGACCCTTGACGTCACAATCTATCTTGTTATGGCCTTGCACATTATTATTTGCCTGTATTGCAAGTTCTGTGTAACTCTTGACACATTATTCTACATTCTGTTATTGTCTTCCCTTTTACAATTTTAATACAGTGATGTAATGAAATAATTTGTATAGATGAATTGCAAAACAAAACATGTACAACAAGGCTTAAGGACAGCTTCTACTCCGGTGTTGTAAGGCGGGGGAGTTGTTGTGAAGACCAGGCCTCGCAACCACACAGGGGAGGAGACACTAGAGGCGGTGTGGGAGAATGCAGAGATGCGGTGGGCACATTGGGGTCCGTGCTGGCTTGGAAGCTGGCCACCCTCCCATGGGTGCTGTCCTCCAGTGTTCAGTCAGTACAAGACAGGCTGGATTGCATTTCTCTGCATTTGCACTAGTACGAGATAAGGAACTGCTGTCTGCTTGTTCTTGCAGAAACATGGCTGAAGGAAAACTCCCCATGCACCATGAATTGACAGACCCAGACACTCCGGGATTTGGGCTAATATTATTATTATTTCATTTTTTGCCTGTATGTGCTAGCTTATATATATAGTTCATATCTATATGCACCTTGGCCTCAGAGGAATGCTTTTCGTTTACCACGTCTATGGTTGAATGACTATTCACTTGAACTTGAAGACTATTAATTAGTTCCCTAGTACAATAAATTGGATTCTTGACCTCATAATCTACCACATTATGATCTTGTTGCTTACTGCACTGCACTTTCATCTGCATTGTTGTTTGACTTTGTTCTACCTCATCAGAGTGTAAAGATGTGTGCTAATTGAACAGTTACTTCCTGTTGGCATTAATAACAGCAATGAAGGTTCTCCATCTCTGTCTGTCCTTGGCATCCAGGTGTGCCCCAGGGTCCTCATTTCTCCCAATGACATGCATCTCAAGTAGCATCTGACACCCAAGTTCATCTCCTGGACTTCACGTGTGGTTTAGCTACTGAGCCCAGCAGAACTGTTTCTCCTGGGGCAAAGGCATGTTATGGACACCTTAAAACCAGTCCCTTCGGGCAGATGAGGCTCATCAGCCATTGTTGGCAGCTTATCTAAGAGAAGGAAAACTCTGATCTCAAACCTCTACCTCTTGTGACCCTATCCACTGATGGGGAAGGCTTTGGGAGTGAATCCTGAGGAAAAATCTGGAGCTGGGGTCCCTAAGGCAGTCTTAAATTGAGTTCAATGCTGACTGGCAACTCCTGCAATGGTGCAAGTGCCAATCTGTATTGGTCTCTGTCATTCCTTTGGATTAATCAGCTGTGTGCAGAGGGGAGCTTGTTCTCCATCTCATAAGACCATAAGGTATTGGAGCAGAATTGGGCCATTTGGCCAGTTGATTCTGCTCCATTTCACCATGGCTGATTCAATTTTCCTCACAGCCCCAATCTCCTACCTTATCCCCACATCCCTTCATTCCCTGATCAATCAAGTATTTAACAACCTCTGCCTTAAGTGTATATAAAGACAGCTGCCTGTGGGAAAGAATTCCACAGAATTCCACCCTCTGGTTGAAGAAATTTCTCCTCATCTCCATTCTAAAAGATTGTGTCCTGTGGTCTTAGAACCTGCCATCATGGGAAACACCCACTCTATCAAGGTCTTTCACCATTTGATAGGTTTTTATGAGGTCATCCCTCACACTTCTGAATTCTAGTGAGTACAAGCCCAGAGGCATCAAATGGTCTTCACAAACCATTCAATTCTGAGCTCCGTTTTGTGAACGTCCTTGGAACCTCTCAGTTTTAGCATACTCTTTCTAAGAGAAGGGGCCTTAAACCACTCACAATTCTCCAAGTGAGGCCTCACCAGTGCTTTATAAAGTCTCGACATTACATCCTTGCTTTTATATTCTAGTCTCTTGAACTGAATGCTAAGATCGCATTTGCCTTTCCCACCACAGACTCAGCCTGCAAACTAACCTTTAGGGAACCTTGCACAAGACTCCCAAGACCCTTTGTATCTCAGTTTTTTTTGTATTTTCTCTCCATTTAGAAAATAGCCAACCATTTCATTTCTTCTATCAAAATGCATCACTGTACACTTCCCTACGCTGTATTCCATTTGCTATTTCCTTGCCCATTCTCCTAATCTGTCTGTCCTTCTGTAGCCTCTCTACTTCCTCAAAACCACCGACCCTTCCAGCTATCTTTGTGTCATCTGCAAGCTTTGCAACAAAACCATCGATTCCATCTTCCAAATCATTGACATATAATGTAAAAAGAATCGGTCCCAACACAGACCCCTGTGGAACACCACTAGTCACCTGCAGCAAGACAGAAAAAGCTCCCTTTATTCCCACTCTTTTCCTCCTGTCAATCAGCCATTGCTTTATTTGTTCTAGAGTCTTTCCTGTAATACCATGGGTTCGTAGCTTGTTAAGCAGCCTCGTGTGTGGCACCTTGTCAAAGGCCTTCTGAAAATCCACGTACACAACATTAATCGATTCCCCTTTGTTTATCCTGCTTGTTATTTCTTCAAAGAATTGAAAAAAAATCATACTGCCCTGGCTTGTGTATGATGTGGACAGCTGGGATGCAATAGCCATGGTCAACCCCAACCACCAGAGGGCGCCATAGAGAAGATGAGTATCTGGAATGTGCTGCCAGGATGGTGTTGGAGGCAGATACCATAAGAGCATATGACATGGGAACAGAATTAGACTGTTCGGCCCATTGATAGTGAGGGGTCTTCCAGAGAGGGGACCCTTGTGTGACTAAGTTGTCAAAGATTCAAAGTATATTTATTATCAAAGTATTCATACAGAATACAACTTTGAGGTTTGTTCTCCCATAAGCAGCTACAAAACAAAGGAACACCATGGAACCCTTCAATAAAATATCTTGACTTTAGTGGAAGTGAATGGACAGTTGTCATTTTGGGTCGAGGCCCTTGACCTGGACTGAAAGATAGTTTAAAGTTAATGTAAATTTATTATCAAAGTCCATATATGTCTCTATACAGAACCTTGAGATTCATTTTATATCAGACATTCACAGAAGAACAAAGAAATATAATACAACCAATCAAAAATGACATACAAAGGGAAACAGCAAAAATGCAAAGTAAGACAAACTGTGCAAATACAAAAAAGCTAATAAATAAATAATACTGAGAACATGAGTTGTAGAATCCTTGAAAGTGAGTCTGTAGACTGTGGAATTTGTTCAGTGTTGGGGTGAGTGAAGTTATCCATTCTGGTCAAAATGTCTGATGGTTATAGGGTAACAACTGTTCCTGAACTGGTTGGTTTGGGACCTTAGTCTCCCAATACCTCCTTCCTGTTGAGTATTGAGAATCGAGCATGGCCTGGATGGTGGGATCTTTGATAATGGGTCCTGCTTTCTCCAGTCCACACTCCATGTAAAATGTATTGAAGCAACAGAGCCTGGGTTCTAGAACAAGGAATCACCCAATGTTTGGATAATTTAAACACCAAAATTTAAACTCTGATTTTTGGAGCAATTTAAAGAGAAGCGAGAGTGGGGCCGGTTCTGATCACTGCTCTGCGAAGCTTTCCGTTCTAAATGCTACTTGCTTACTTTTATTGTTTTCACAATTTTTTTTCCTGCAAATTGGGCGTATGCCGTTTTTTATTAGTTGTTTTGGGTTTGTTGCTTTGACAGTGCCTGTACGGAGATGAAACTCAAGTTTGGATAATGTACACATACTTTGATAGTAAATGTACTTTGAACTGTTGAACTTTGAACTTTGTTCAAAGGTAGGGAAGGTTTTCCCTGTGATAGACGGGGCTGTATGAACTACTTTTTCAGGCTTTTCCATTTCTGGGCATCAGTGTTTCCATATCAGACAGGCAGGGATAGCCAGCTTCTTAATATTGCATTTATGGGCATTTTGATATACAGTCTTTTGTCTGTTACAATTAACTTTCTGATGCTGTTTGGCTACACAATTACACTCTGCAAACTTACCTTTGCATGAAATTTAGCAACACAACAGGTCTTTATAGATAACTCAACATGGTATCAATTTTAAATATGTTTGACAACTAATCTTTCGCGCATGCTGAGCAGAAAGACTTAGCAAGACAGATGGTAAGACTGGCTGCAAAAAAGAGGATCAGCTTGGAACTGCTACTTTGCCCAGGTTAAGTCTCCAGTGCTACTGGTGATTACACAGTGACTTGACTTCAGTGCAGTGATGACCACCATCAGGAAGGATGAACAGGAGCTTTAGTCCCATGCCACCAGGTTCAGGAACAGTTATTATTCTTCAACTATCAGACTCCTGAACCATCATGGATAACATCATTGACCTCAACACTGAACTGATTTCACAACCCATGGACTCACTTTTCACGGTCCTACAATCCATGTTCTCAGCATGAATCAATGAATAGAAAATAGAATAAAAAATTAATAATGAATAATGAATTCATTCATTATTAATTTTTTTTGTTCTATTTGCACAGATTGTCTTCTTTTGCACATTGGTTGTTTGCCAGTCTTTGTGTGTAATCTTCATTGATTCTGTTGTATTTCTCTGTCCTGCTCTGAATGCCTTGCAAGAAATTAAACCTCAGGAGAGCATATAGTGGCATATATGTACTTTGATAATAATTTTTTCAGAATCAGGTTTAATATCACTGGCACATGTTGTGACATTTGTTATTTTGTGCCAGCAGTAACATAATAATAAAACTATAAACTAAATTAAGAAGAGTGTGTGTGTGTGTGTAGGCCTCCGTTAGTCTTGATAGATCATGGATTTGCACCTTGGGAAGTTTCCAGGGCGCAAACCTGGACAAGGTTTTTTTTTATGGAAGCAGTTGCCCAAGCTGCAAGTCTCCCCTCTCCACGCCACCGATGTTGTCCAAGGGAAGGGCATTTGGACCCATACGGCTTGGCACAGAGCAATGTGTGGTTAAGTGCCGTTAATGTGTTGTCGCAGAGCAATGTGTGGTTAAGTGCCTTGCTCAAGGACACACACGCAGCCTCAGCCAAGGCTCGAACTAGCGACCTACAGATCACTAGAGGAATGCTTTGACCACTTGGCCATGCACGCACACACACACACACACACACACACACGCGCGCGCGCGCACACACACACACACACACGCACGCACGCACGCACGCACGCACGCACGCACGCACACACTAAATATTGCAAAAAGAGAGGGAAAACATAGTGCAGTAGTGTTTATGGGTTCATGGTCCATTCAGAAATATGATGCCAATGGTGAAGAAGCTGTTCCTTATCACTGAATGTGTGCTTTCAGGCTCCTGTATCTCCTACTTGATGGTAACAATGAGAAGAGGGCAAGTCCTCAGATGCTGGGGGCCCTTAATGATAGATGCAGCCCTTTTGAGGCATCCTCTTTTGAAGGTGTCTTTGATACTGGGGAGGTTAGTGCCCACGATGGAAATGGCTGGGCTTACAACTTAGGTACAGTGGCCCACCCATACCAGATGGTGATGCCACCTGTCAGAATGCTCTCCGTGGTTCATCTGTAGAAATTTGTGAGTGTCTTTGGTGACATTCCAATTCTCCTCAAACTCCTAATTAACTCTAGCCTCTATTGTGCCTTCTTTGTAACTGTGTGGATCCTTAGAAATACTGACAACCAGGAACTCGAAACTACTCATCCTTTCCACTTCTGATCCCTCAATGAGGACTGGTGCGTGTGTTCCCTTGACTTGCCCTTTCTGAAGCCCACAATCAATTCTTTGGTCTTACGCATATTTGCTGCAAGGTTGTTGCTGCCACACCACGCAACCAGCTGATCTGTTTCGCTCCTGTATGCCTTTTCGTCACCATCTGAAATTCTTCCAACATTTGTTGTGTTGCCAATAAATTTATAGATTACGTTTGAGCTGTGCATAGCTATGCAGACATGCGGCAGTAAGCTAAGCATGTATCCTTGAGTTGAGCCACTGTTGATTGTCAGTGAGGAGGAGACGTTATTTTCAATCCACGTAGACTGTGGTCTCCCCGTGAGGAAGTCAAGGATCCAGTGCAGACGAAGATACGCAGGCCCAGGGTTTGGAGCTTTCTTATGAGAGCTGAGGGTACGATTGTTTTGAATGCAATAGATGACAGCCTGATGTACGTATTATCAGGACAACTAGCCAGTAGTGGAAATACAGACCCATTTTGTTCAAACCTTAGCACTTATATAGAAATGGAACTGTTTCAGTTGACAAGAGAAGGGGCAAAAATGGGTTACTAGTACCTTAAAACCAGTCGCTTCAGGCAGATGGGGATCATTAGCTGTGGTTGGCATTCATCTAAAATAAGAAAAACTCAGATCTCGAACTTCTGCTGTCTTGCAGCTATATCCACTCATGAGGAAGGCCTTAAGGAAACCATCTGGAGCTAGAGCCCCTAAGGCAGTCCTACATTGAGTTCTATGTTGACTGGCAACTCCTGTGACACCGCTGGTGCAAAACTGTATCAGTCTCTGCCGTTCCTTTGGACTCATCACCTGCATAGATGGGGGGGAGCCTGAAGCATGGGCAACAGATTGCTCTCTATATCTTACTTCTCAGGCTTGGATATTTCATAGGTACCAAGGACACACATCCATTCTCAACCCCAACCAACAGAGGGCCTCCACAACAGGTTGTATACACTGAAACATTATCCAACGAAGGGTCGGTTAGTCTCGAGTGCTGAGCTGGTTATTAATGCCCTCCTGGATTATTTAGATCTGAATATAGCTGCCTGCATCTCACGGGAAATTGGATATCTTGTTGGTATAGATAAATCAAAGTCAAAACAATTAAAATCAAGTTTATTGTCATATGTGCAAGTGAAATGAAAAACTTATTTGCATCACAGGCACATAGCACCATATAAGTGTCACTCAGAAGAAAAATAGAAATTATATGCAATTTGTGGAAGAAAGAACACAAAAACAAAACAAAAGCCCATTGAAGTGCAAATTGACATAGTGTTACTAAACTATAGGCATTAGTACTGTGTTGGTTGGTTCAAGAACCGAATAGTTGAAGGGAAGTTGATGTTCTGAAACCTAGTGGTGCTGGATTTTAAGTTTCTGTACCTCCTATCCAATGGTCGCTGTGAGAAGATGGCATGGCCCAGATAATTCTGACCTTTGATGATGGATGTTGCTTTCTTCAGACAGGGCCTCCTGTAGCAATGACACTACTGCAATTATTGAATCTTTATGGAATGGAGCCAAGTTGGAAAAGAAGACCAAAAGATATAGGAGCAAATTAGGCCATTCAGCCCATCGAGTCTCTCCACCATTGTATCATGGCTAATCCATTTCCCTCTCAACTCCATTCTCCTGCCTTGTCCCTGTAAACTTTAATACTCTTACTAAATAAGAACATAACAGCCTCTGCTTTGAATATACTCAATGACTTGGCCTCCTTAGCCAATGGTGACAATGAATTCCAGAGATTCACCACCCTCTGGTTAAATCTTCTACCTGAGAGAAAGGAGTTTAGGACATTTGATCAAGAGATAAGGTCAATGCCTCACCATGGCCACAGGGTCCAAATAAAGAAATATAAGCTAGTAACAGTAATAACAACGCAACTGAAAATGCAGCTAGAGTTATAGTGTCTTACAGAATGGAAACCAAGCTGTCAGCTTTATAAACAACCTCATGTGTGGCACCTTCAAAGGCTTTCTGAAAATCCAAGTGCACAAGATCAACTGATTGTCCTCTGTCTATCCTGTTTGTTACTTCTTCAAATAATTCTAACAGATTTGTCAGGCAAGATTTTCCCTTGAGGAAACTATACTGACCATGGCCAATTTTATCATGTGCCTCCATGCACCCTGAGATCTCATCCTTAATAATTAACTCCAACATCTTCCCAGCCACTGAGATCAGACGAACTGACCTGTCCCTTCATGAAGAGAGAAGAGACATTTGCAATTTTCCAATCTAACAGAATCCAGTGATTCTTGAAAGATCATTACTAATCCCTCCTGTTCACAGGATAACTTACAATGTCCAATTAACCTACTAACCATTATGTCTTTGGACTATGGTAAGAAACCAGAGCACCCAGAGGAAACCCACGTGGTCATGGAGAGAATGTACAAACTGCTTTCAGATGGCACTGGAATTGAACTCTGACCTCCTGAATGCATCAAGTTGTAATAGTGACATGTTGACTGCTATACTACTGCTATGTACACCAGTCACCTCCGGACCCACAGTCACAAACCCTCCACCTGACAGAAGTCGTGGTTGTCTTCGACTCCCAAGGACGAACAACACTACTGTATTCCCAAGAGTAGTCACTAAACTTTATAATTTCTTACCTTCACACCCAAGCAAAATTCAGGCAACTTCAGTGTGCCAAGTGACGTTTTTGTCCATTACTACTGCTTTTATTATTTATTTATTTATGTAGCGATACAGTGCAGAGTAGGCTCTAGCCCCCAGCAATCCGGATTAGCCTTAATCGAATCACAGGAGAGTTTACAATGACCAATTAACTTACCTGGTATGTCTTTAGACGTAAGGATGGAAACTGGAAGACCCCAGAAAAAACCCATGCATTCCACGGGGAGGATGTACAGATATTCCTTATAGAATACCACTGGAGTTGAACTCAGAGCTCCTCAATGCCCTTGGTACACTGCCATGGTTTTGAGGCTGGGATTTTGACAACATATTGGAATGGTTCATCGAGCACATCTCTATCTGTGTCAGTGTGTGCAGGGAATAGGCTCTAATGGTTCTCCATCATATGGAAATTTTTCCCTTGTATCAGAGCTATTATCTAATTGTTTGCTGTCTTTATATAATAATAGACTTAATCAGCCATGACCGTAAGTGGCAGATAAACCTGTAAAGGCAGCAGGAACCCAAAGACAAGGAGTATACTAAATTGAATACCAAAGTCTGCTCAACATTGGAGCTTAACTAAACAGGCCAAGCCTGACAAGGGTCCTGACTGTACCATTGGGTTTAGGTCAGATCACATTTAAGAAAGTAGAAGGTCCAGGAGCAAAAGTTTTTTTGTTCCATGTCACGCTCTGATCAACACACCGCAGCATATTCCTAATACATGTAAAGGTATATGGTGAATAAAGATGATCATTGAACCTTATTTAGAGATACAGTATGATAACACGCCCAATTATACTCATGTGACCAATTAACCTACTAAATCATACGTCTTTGGTACATGGTAGGAAACTGGAACACCTGTTGAAAGCTCACGTGCGTCTCAGGGAGAATGTATGAATTCCTTATGGACGGTGCTGAGTTGCTGGCACTGTAATAGTGTTATGCTAGCTGCCACACTGAGCTGGCTGCTATCAACCCTTTCTAAATTAGTGGGTGAAGGAAATCCCAGATGTTTCCTTGTTCTAAAGCAAAGTTAGGAAGCTGAATGAAATGTTGCATTTTATCTGTACGTGCTGCTCTGCTCAATGTCAAAGGCTGAGTGGAATAGAAAGGAACTTTACTAGCATTGCTCAAGACAATGAGATTGCAGTGCTACTCCAGACCATGCAAAACAGGTATTTACAATGATTGCGATACAGTTTAATTTTTAAAATTAAAATTTAAAAAATTAAAAATTCACCTATTTACATGCAATAAGTGACTTTGATAGTACAAAACTCATGAGGGCCTTTGGCAAGCCAGGGTGTAGACCAGGGGTCAGCAACCTTTACCACTGAAAGAGCCACTTGGACCCGTTTCCCACAGAAAAGAAAACACTAGGAGCCACAAAACCCATTTGACATTTAAAATGAAATAACACTGCATACAACGTTTTGTTTTGCCTTTATGCTATGTATAAACAAACTATAATGTGTTGCATTTATGAAATTGATGAGCTCCTGCAGAGAAAACGAAATTACATTTCTGCATGCAACAAAAACATTTTGAACTCCGAAAATAAGACGTTGGGTTGAAGGTTACTTTTAAGTAAAATACTCAACGTCTATTTGAGTCCTTCTTGTATTTATGAAAAACGCTAAACTTAAATTTGCCGCCAGCAGCAAACGAAAAATAACGTCAGCCAGCTGTCAACCTGAAAAATAAAAGGACTATTTCACTGAACAATGAAAACATATGAATATACGTAAAATAATAGGCAATTAAAATATTTATCATACTTGTTCAGGTTGACTCACACCTGACAATGCAGTCGTATTCGGTAGGGATGGATCGATGCTTAGGGGAGTGACCGGGAAGGATAATGTGTTTTTTTCCTCTCTGAACTCACAGAAGCGTTTCTCAAACGATGTTTGCATTGCGATGATTGCAGAATGTAAATACTCCGAATTTATCATGTCGTGACCTTGTTTGAACTCTCTCAAATTGGGGAAGTGAGACAATGTGCCTTTCTGTAAATCTCTGGCAAGCACTGTCAACTTGTGCTCGAATGCCAAAACATCCTCCAACATGTGTAGGGCTGTACGTCCTTTCCCCTGAAGAGCTGTGTTCAGCGTGTTCAGGTGCGCTGTCATGTCTATCATGTCTTCCAGCCACTCTGGCTGTTCCAGCTCAGGAAAGGTGAGCCCTTTGCTGTCCAGGAAAGTTTTCACTTCTTCCAGACACGCGACAAAGCGTTTCAGCACCTCCCCTCTGGACAGCCAGCGATAAAAACACGTTGTAGCGGTGTGCTACACGCAGTCAGTAAACTGCAGTCAAAGATAGCTTTATTCGAACTAAACAGCCTTGCTTTTAAGCCTCTCTCAACCCGTCCCCGTGGGCGCGGATGCTCCAAAAGACACGTACTCACAAACCCCTGTAGGCTATCTCCCTTAGCCTGAACGCTGGCTAATTGTGAGCTGGTTTGGATGTGTCAGGAAATGGGTCACCACAACGTCTTATTTAGATTGTACAAGATCACCATAATCTTCAAATTGAGAATTACATTTCAAAAACTAACAAACCAACATAAAATACATTTTAATTAAATACTGACCAATTATTTCCCAAAGCAACATGGAGCCGCAGCACAGACGTAAAAGAGCCCCATGTGGCTCCGGAGTCGCGGGTTGCCGACCCCCGGTGTAGACTTATTGAGCTGCACATCAGCCCTCAGTAAGAAGCTGTTTTTCAGTCTTACTGTCTTGATGAAGATATTTCTGTATCTCCAACCAGATGGCAGGAGGTTGAACAGACAATGTTCAGGATGGGATGGGTCTTTAATGATATTATGAGTGTGCCGTAGGCATTGAGATTTGTAGATTGTCTCCAGGTCTGGTAGTTGAGTCCCAGTGATGTGCTGAGCCATCCAAATCACCCACTTTGTGATCTGTCTTGCTGCAGCTAGAGTCTCACACTGTCATTCTGTATGTCAGGATGCTCTCTGTCGCACATCAATAAACGTTGTCCAACATATTTTGGGGCAGAAGAGCTCTCCTTAAGCACCTCAGGTGTTATAGTCACTGTTGTGCCTTCCTGACTATCGAGGTTGAGTTGACAGACCAGAAGAGCTCTTCGGTGACATTTATCCACAAAATTCTGAAACTGGAGATCTTTTCCACTGCCTCACCACTTATGAATAGTCGGGCTTTTTTGGGACCTCTTTCGTTCCTGAAGTCAATTATCATTTCTTTTGTCTTCTTGATCTTGCGTGATAGGTTGTGGTTCCTGCACCAATCGGAGTTCCAGCACCTCCCCTATACGTGCAGATCCGTTATTGTTTGTGATTAGGTCAGAGTCAATGTATTATCAAAGTCCAGATATGTCACCATATACAGCCTTGAGAAACTTTTTCTTGCAGGCATTTACAGGAAAATAAAGGAATACAACATCATTTACTTAAAAAACCTATAGATAAGCAAAGATTAAGAAATAACCAGTGTGTAAAAGACGACAAAAAATGCAAATTTAAAAAAGTACTGAGAACGTGAAGTGTCTGGTTAACTGGTTCATTGGTGTCACTGATGGCGGAGAAGTTGCGTTGTCTCAGTCCCTCCTCACAAGGTTGCTGCCCTCTGGTGTTCACTCAGTGCTGCTCTCCAGTGTTTGCTCAGTGGAAGAACAAGCTGGATTAGAATAAGTTACTCTCGTGGCACTCAGGGCTTGAGCTATATTATTTTCTTTCTTTGTGACAGTATGTTTATCTGAAAGTGAAACCATTTGTGCTATTTATGCTGTGTGAAGTGTGCGATTGGCTATGCATTTTGCGCCTTGGTCCTGGAAGAACACTTTTACTATATTGGTAGCCAAACTTAATTAATTAAACTGAGGTGCAAGGTCATAATGAGGTAGTCTGTGAGGTCACAATCTATCCTACTGCACAACTAGTCTGCTCAGTGTTTCTTGACCAGCAGAATAGAAGCATTTCTTTCACCTGATGGCACTTGCTTTCAGACTTTTGTATCAAATATTCAAAGATTCAAGGTACAATTATTACCAATGTACGTATACAGTATACAGCCATGAGATTCATCTTCCTGCAGGCAGCCACAAAACAAAGAAACACTATGGAGCCCGTTCAAAGAAACCATTGGAACACCCAATGCACAAAAAGCAGACAAATCACATGTACAGCAAAAAAAAAATTGAGCGAGAAACACAACATATAAAACATCAAACTGCAGAGTCTAGGGATGCAGAGACTTGAAAGAGTCTAGGGATGTTGAGTTGAGTTCAGTTCTGTTCAATCCAGTGCTCTGTCGCTCACTGACTGCAGGCTGCAGGGCCAGTCAAAATGGCACGAAGTAGCAATGAGAAAAGGAATAATCGGAATCTAGAAACACAACATAATGGGAACTGCAGAGTTCTCTATAAATGAGTCCAATCCACAAACTGCAGCGATCAAACTTTGGTGAAGACCCAAGACTCCTGCACCTTACCCTGGCAGCAACGAGCAAGAGGGAGGGAGAGTTCAGTCAAATGCAAGCAGTCACTTCTGCCTGATAGGAGAAAAGAGAATGTTCAGGGTGGGTGAGGTCTTTGATTATGTTGGCTGCTGTTCCAGGGCAGTGAGAAGTGTAGACAGGGTCCATGGAAGGGAGGCTGATTTTCCTAATGTGCTGAGAAGTGTCCACAACTCTCTGCAGCCTCTTGGGCAGAGCAGTTGTCCAGATGTGCACAAACTTGAGGGCTTTGTATAGGCACCAGGCTGGAGGGATACAGAAATCCAGCAGGTCTGGGCTGATGAGTGTGTGTAAGGCCAGGGCAGGAGTATTGCAATGGTTAGGAGGTACAGGTCGACCTTCTATAATCCGGCACTATTGGGACCTGAGGAGTTCCCAATTAGTGGAAATGCTGAATTACAGAAGGATCACATTAAGCAATAGCTAACCGCCTCATCATACCTTTAAAATATCATGTAAATCAGTACAAGTTAGATAATAATAAAACAGAAATATTAAATGAGTCGTAAGTGAAATTTGAATCAAGTAATATACTGTACAGGCATAGATAAAATAAAAGGTACAGGTAAATGTACAGGAATCAACTTGTACAGAACAGTTGAGCACTTCCGCTTCTAAAGTGAGATGTTTAATATACCTTCAGGCAAAGTTACATGTTTGCAATTGTGGAGTTGTCAGGATCATTGACATCTTCATCTTGAGATATGCATGAAACATCAGGAACTGGTGCTGAAACTGGCACAACAGTTTCTTCAAAAACTGTTGATGGTGGCAGCACATCTGGGTGAGCAGAAGCAGAAGTCGGAGAAAGGAGGTCTCCTGTACGCCACATTTCACGCAACTGCCAGGGGGCCGGGGATTCAGCGCTGGGCTCTTCCCTCTTCACTCGCAGTTACTGAGGGAATCCTTGTTAGTTATTTTTCCTCTGCTTAGTAATGTGCTTAAATTCAGCGGGTCGTCACATCTGATCTAAAGTCGTAGGCAGAAGAGAACAGAGCGCTGGCTGGGCGATACCGGTGGTAGAGCGCGACTGCCGGCAGTCAGGCGAGAAGGCAGACCGACTCAGCATGCACCAGCTCCCCCGCCGCTGGTAGATGAGATGGGCGGGTGCCAGATGGCCGTGCCTCACGCAAATGATATTAATAAATGCAGGAAAACAAGCAGGAATCGCCTGTCTGTGCTTACAAAAGTGTGCCAACACGTGAACAGATCTAGCGCAACCAAAACAATGCACAGCAGATTGGTACAGTGGCCCGGGAAATTTGAAATTACAGTTGTGCGGAAAATTTGAAATCAGTGCCTGATTATTGAAGGAACCGGATTACAGCTAGTCAGATTAGTGAAGGTCGACCTGTAATAAGTAACCATGGTCCCTTGTGTTCAGTTTGGTATCTGATAGGCTGTTGGCAGGTTGGTTTGACACGTCATATTCCATTGGGTTGTCTGCAACCTCATGGAATGAACATCAATTTCTCTAACTTGAGGTTATTTCTCACCTATCTTCCTTCCCACTTTTTCCATTCCACATTCTAGCACTTCTCTTTCTCTTTCTCATCTGTCCATCATCTCCATCTCCCTCTGGCAACCCTCCTCCCTTTTCTTTCAATTGAATATTCCCCTCCTATCAGATTCCTTCTTCTTCAGCCCTTTACCACGTCCACCTATCACCTCCCTGCTTCTCACATCATTCCTTTCCCCACCCACCCACCCTCTGTACCCTGCACTTGGTCTCAAGTATCACCTCAACACACACACACAAAATGCTAGAGGAACTCAGCAGGGCAGGCAGCATCTATGGAGAAGAGTAAATTGTTGCCGTTTCTGATGAAGGTGACATTTCTGATGTCATCAGAATGGCAGTCCTGATGTTGACTATTTATTCCTCACCATAGATGCTGCCTGACCAGCTGAGTTCCTCCAGCAATTTCTGTGTGTTCATCAAGATCTGCGGAATCTCTAGTGGTTATAGGTTGAGTTGAGGATGGGATTTAACTTAGCACCTAACCACGGTGGCAGGAAGTATGGGGTTTATGATGACTATAACAATTTGGGTGGGGGGAAAGTAGATAAAGAGACATCTCTACCAAACAAGGTGTCAGGGACTCCTCCTTTCCTTCGCTAGCCTACAGGTCACCCTTTGGCAAGGTGTAGCACTCCGATTAGGGTCCTGTGAAGCCATGGGAGCAGGTGCTGAATGGTCATATGTGCAGCTGGTGCATACCACAAGTCCTGGTTATGCGACCACTGATACCAGGCAGACAATCTCTGAAGAGTACTGATGATAACTGGGGTCACCCATCTTGTAAAGACACTGCGCAGAAGAAGGCAATGGCAAACCACTTAAGTAGTAAAACTTGCCAAGAACAATCATGGTCATGAGACCACGTCATATAACACAGCACGTAATGATATCGGCTGTAGCAACTTAGCTGTTTCAAGTTTCAAATTTATTCATTGTCGTCGCTGTTACCATCAGGTAGGAGATACAGAAGCCTGAAGGCATTGACACAGCGATTCAGGAACAGCTTCTTCCCCTCTGCCATCCTATTCCTAAATGGACTTTGAACCCACGAATACTACCTTATTTTTAAAATATATATATATTATTTTGGTTTCTGCACTATTTTTAGTCTATTTAATATACACACACATATATATATATGTATTTATGTACACTAACTGTAATTGATTTATTGATTTACTTTTTTTTTGTATATCATGGTGTTTTGCATTGAACTGCTGCTGTTAAGTTAACAAATTTCACGACAAATGCCAGTGATAATAAACCTATTTCTGATTCTGATATTGTCATGGGCATACAAAGCCAGAGAATCAATACCATGAAAATTCACTTCTTTTTTGCAGCCACAGGACAATATATTACAAGTATGACAACTTAAATTACGTCATCATCATCATCACCATCATTCTGTGCCATGTCGTATGACGTGGGTGATCATGGTCTCCGTGATCATGACTGTTCTTGGCAAATACTTCTACAGAAGTGTTTTGCCACTGCCGCCTTCTTCTGAGCAGTGTCTTTACAAGACAAGTGATCAAAGCTATTATTAATACTCTTCAGAAATTGTGTGCCTGGTGTCATTCAGAAATTGTCTGCCTGGTGTCAGTGGTCACAAAACCGGGACTTGTGAACCAGCTGCTTGTGAATTACAGAAAGTTCAAGTAACACTAAAAATTTAAGATGCAAGGTTAAAATTACCATTCTTCAGTACACAAGTGTAAATGAGAACAAAATGATATCTATTCTGGATCTGATGCAGCTTAAAAACATAATAAGCATAAAGAACAGAATAAAAATGCAATAAATGTAAATATTAAAGCTATCCTATTAAACACTATGTACAAGTAACAGACACAAAATGCTGGAGCAAGTCAAGCAGGATCTGTGGAAGTGAATAAACAGTCGACATTTCAGGGCGAGACCCTTCTTCAGCACTGGGAAGAAATGGGGAAGATGGCAGAATGAAAAGGTGGGGGAGGGGAAGAAGGAATAGTGAGGTGGTGAGAAGATTTAAACTTCTTCAGGGTAGGCATCCCTTGAAGAGACTTTACAGTCAAACAGCAGATCATAAACATGAGATTCTGCAGATTCTGGAAAGGTACCAGAAACAGTTATATACATAGACAGATTGTATGTACATAAAGTGATGCTATGTGATGTGTATGCTGTTTCGTTCAGCTCTATTCATGTATGATAACATAGTAATTAAGCTTGAACATGAACGTGAATGTAGTGGTGGTGGGAGGTGGAGATATTGATCAACCCTACTACTTGGGGCAAGTCAACTTTGAGTCTGGTGGTCCTGGTGCGGATGCTGCGTAGCTCGTCCTTGATTGGAGTGGGACAAACAGTCCATTAGCAAAGTGACGGGGATCCTTTATGACGTGGCTGGCATTTTTTGGACAGTTTTCTTCATATATGTTCTCAGTGGCAGTTAGGCTGGGGCGAGTGATGCACTGGGTAGTGTTAACCCCCTATTATAGAGCCCTCCTGTCAGGCAGTGATGCAGCATGCAGGACACTTCCCACTGTGCATCTGTAGAAGGTCATGAGTGCAGGCGTGCGTAGTCCAGCTCTCGTCAGCCTGCTCGGAAAGTAGAGGCGTTGGTGAGCATCTTTGACTGTGGAGGATGTGTTCTGGGACCAGGAGAGTACATATGTAAATATGCCATTTGTACAGCTGCAGCTGTAAAAATATTTCACATTTCACAGACTGTAGAATGTGTTGTGAGGGGTGATTTGAGGCAATAATACTAGTAGGGCAGCAAAGTTCTCAAGTACAGGTTTAAATTAATTGTTATTAAACCATACTCATGTACATAGCTAAATGAAGCATCATTCCTCTGGGGCCAAGGCACAAAACACAATACAAATAGTCAAACACAGCACATGTATTTATGACCACCATATACAGTCACAAAATAATGCTAGCACTAGTCCCTGAGTAGCATGGCCTGAAGATTGACAGGCTGACATAAAGTGTGATGTTTATGTAAGACAGTATCTTGTTACTGACACTACTATAATAAAACAAGCAGTGGTGCAAATATGTGACACGGCAGCAATAAAAGATGAAAAGTGAGCAGAGCAGGATGAGAGTGTGTCTGTGAGTTGGGGGTGGGGGAAGGGGGTGACAGCAGGGTGTTAATAAGTCCAACAGCCTGGAGGAAGAAACTGTTAACCAGCCTGAGTAAGCTAGTTCTTATTAAACCATTAGAACCGTATAAGTTCATTAATTCAATGTTGCTTGGCGGTTTCTTTGAATTTTAAGAGATCCTCATAAGAGATACTGTATGCAAGTGGGCATTCATCATTTTTACAAGAATCAGGAAGGTGTGAAGGTGTGATAATATTTGGCCTATTTCCATCGCTATCTGAGCACAGCTCTGCAGTCACTACACATCTAGAATAGCAGATTAAGTTGTGAATTTCTGGATGATATTGCATTGATTAATAATGAAAAACTTTCCAGTTCCATTTACGTTTGATCTATTACAGGTGATCAGGTGAACTTCAATGAGAACCTACAGGCAAATGACCAGGTTTTTGCATTTCAGTTGTAGCACAGGCATTTCTGCATGTCAGTCATTAGGTTGGCTGCTCTGATTGGATGTTTCCATGGAGCTTTCATCACATGACCTATTGTCTTAAATCGCCCCGCCCCTATACAGTTGCCATTGCTCCATCCACCAATTGGAAAGTAAACAGATTCATTGCTTTAATTCCCACAGTCTTTCAAACATTTTCTTTCCCTCCATGTTCAATATTTTTAAAAAGAATGGAAGAAAATTGTCCAAGAAAATGAAGAAATCAAGGTCAACATTCCCAGTGAGTTGTGTTAATCAGATTTGCCTTTATTAGCTGGGGTATGGAGTATAAGCGCACAGAGATTTTGGAACATCTTTAGAAAATGTTAATTAGTTGACAACTGAGTATTGTATGATATTCCATCTGCTAACCCTCGGGAAGGATGTAATTGCACTGGGCAGAGTGCAGAGAAGATTCAGTAGGACGTCATTGAGAATGGGGCAGAGTGGACAGGCTAAGTTTTAAAGATTAAAGTTCAATATAAATTTATTATCAAGGCCTATATATGCGACTCTGAAATTCATTTTTGCAGGCATTCACAGTAGCAAAGAAATACAACAGAATCTTTGAAAAACTACACACAAACAGCTCATGCAAAATAAGACATATGATGCAAATAAGAAGTCTAATAAAAATGAATACATACGTACAAACAAAGAGCATGAGTTGTAGAATCTTTGAAAGTCAGTGCATAGATTGTGGGATCAGCTCACTGTTGAGGTAAGTGAAGTTATGCATGCTGGTTTAGGAACCCGATGATTGTTCCTGAAACTGGTGGTGGTCAGGCTCCCATATCAGCAGTGAGAGGAGAGCATGGCCTGGATGGTGGTGGTGGTGGTTATTGAAGGTGGATGTTGCCTTTTGTGGCAGTGCTCCTGGATGTGCTCAATGGTATTCCTTAGGATGGAAGAGGCTGAGGAGGACATTACAGAGACGTACAATTTTATGACTGCTGTAAGAGAGGTAGATGGTAGGGAACCTTTCCTTGTAGCAGAAGTATTTAAAATTAGTGTGCATAGGCCTAGTACAAAGGGAATCAGAGTGAGCACATTTTTAACCAAATATTGGTTGAAATTAGGAATGCTTTGCCTGAGTGGCTAAGGAAGCTGGGTTCCCTCAAAAGATTTAAGAAGCACTTGAAATCAGAACTTGATTTGCAATCAGTAGAAGTCTACAGACCAGGTGTTTGCGTGGTGTCAGATTGGACATGGATGCTGAAGGGCCTGTTTCTAGGCTGTGCGAGCCTCCGACTCGGAAGTTCAGTGCCTGTGATATCACGTCAGTGTGTTGTGCTCTGAAAGTCAGTGTTGAGCTTGTTGTCATATGCACAGGTGCAGTGAAATACAGCAGCATCACAGGCACATTGCGTCAGAGAAGCAACATTCACAAGGAAAGCATAAATTATGCACAGCCTTTAAAAGAAAGAGCAAGTTTTAAAAAAAGGAATTCAAGATCTATTTTACCTCAATTGATCAAGGTGGTCATAGTGTTGCTATACTGATGCAGTGATTAGGTTAAAGAACTGTATAGTTGAGGGGAGGTGGTTGTTACCGAACCTGTCGAGGTGGAACTTCGGGCTTCCATGCCATGAGAAGGTGATGTGGTCCAGATGGGTGGGGAGCTTCGATGATGGACGCTGCCTTCCTGAGGCAGCGTCTCCTGTAGATGCTACTGATAGTGGGGAGAGGTGTGCCAGTGATGTACTGCATTGAGTCCACTACTCACTGCGTCTTCTTGCATTCAGATTGGCCTACCAGACCATGATGTAGCCAGTCAGGAAGATCTCAAGAATACCTCTGTAGCAGTCTTTTAGAGGGTTTGGTGACGAGCCATGCCAGAGTGAGGCCCTCCTTTGGTCAGGGTGGACCGTAGACATTGCGTCCTAGCTGTCTATGTGATATGCAAACCAGTACACAAGTCAGGGCAGCACCATATGGAGAGTAAGCTGTTGCCCATGCATCAGGCTTGCTCTCTCCACACAACTGATGAACAGCAGAGACCGATGCAGTTTGGCACCAGCGATGTTGCAGGAGTTGCCACTCAACCAGTGTTGAACTAAATGTAGGACTGCCTTAGGGACTCCAGCTTTGCCTTTTTCCTCAGGGGTTTACTTGCAAAGCCTTCCCCAAGAGTAGGTACAGTCAGAAGATGCCAAAGGTTTAAGATAAGAATTTTCCTTCTCCTTGATGAGCTGCCAACCATTGCTGACGAGCCCCATCTACCCAAGCACAACATATAAAATGGGTATTATGCAAATACAAAACAAGAAAAAAAAGCAATAAATATCAGGAAAGCGGGTTAAGCCTTGAAGTGAGTCTATAGATTGTGGCAGCTTTTCAATGATGGGCAAGTGAGGATATCCACTCCGGTTGAAGAGCATGATCGTTGAAGGGTGATAACTGTTCCTGAACCTGGTGGCTCCTGTACCTTCTTCCAGAAAGCAGCGAAGAGAAAAAAAAAAATGACTATTTGAGCTTACACTCTTACATAGAAACATAGAAAACCTACAGCACAATACAGGCCCTTCGGCCCAAAATGCTATTCCGAACATGTATTTACTTTCGAAATTACCTAGGGTTACCCATAGCCCTCTATTTTTCTAAGCTCCATGTACCTATCCAGGTGACTCTTAAATGACCCTATTGTATCCACCGCCACCACCATCGCCAGCAGCCCGTTCCACGTACTCACCACTCTCTGCATAAAAAACTTACCCCTGACATCTCCTCTATACCTTCTTCCAAGCACCTTAAAACAGTGCCCTCTTGTGCTAGCCATTTCAACCCTGAGAAAAGCCTTTGACTATCCACACGATTAATGCCCCTCATCATCCTAGACACCTCTATCAGGTTACCTCTGTCTCTCCAAGGAGAAAAGGCCAAGTTCACTCAACCCATTCTTGTAAGGCATGCTTGCTAATCCAGGCAACATCCTTGTAAATCTTCTCTGCACCCTTTCTGTGGTTTCCACATCCTTCCTGTAGTGAGGCGACCAGAACTAAGCACAGTACTCCCAAGTGGGGATTGACCAGGGTCTTATATAACTGTAACATTACCTCTCGGCTCTTAAACTCAGTCCCACAGTTGATGAAGGCTTAATGCACCGTATGCCTTCTTAACCACAGAGTCAACCTGCATAGCAGCTTTGAGTGTCCTACGGACATGGACCCCAAGTGTGATCCTGACTTTCACCATTAATACTATATTCTGCCATCATATTTGGTCTACCAAACTAAACCACCTCAAACTTATCTGGGTTGAACTCCATCTGCCACTTCTCAGCCCAGTTTTGCATCCTATCAATGTCCCACTGTAACCTCTGACAGCCCTGCACACTATCCAGAACACCCCCAACCTTTGTGTCATCAGCAAATTTACTAATCCATCCCTCCACTTCCTTATCCAGGCCATTTATAAAAATCACAAAGAGTAGGTGTCCCAGAACAGATCCCTGAGGCACACCACTGGTCACCGTCTTCCATGCAGAATATGACCCGTCTACAACCACTCTTTGCCTTGTGTGGGCAAGCCAATTCTGAATCCACAAAGCAATGTCTCCTTGGATCCCATTCCTCCTTACTTTCTCAATGAGCCTTGCATGGGGTTCCTTACCAAATACCTTGCTGAAGTCCATATACACTACATCTACTGCTCTACCTGCATCAACATGTTTAGTCACATCTTCAAAGCATTGAATTAGGTTCATAAGGCATGACCTGCCTTTGACAAAGCCATGCTGACTATTCCTAATCATATTATGCCTCTCCAAATGTTTATAAGTCCTGCCTCTCAGGATCTTTGCCATCTTCTTACCAACCACTGATGTAAGACTCACTGGTCTATATCTACTCCCTTTCTTGAATAAGGGAACAACATCTGCAACCCTCCAATCCTCCAGAACCTCCCCTGTTCGCATTGATGATGTGAAGATCATTGCCAGAGGCTCAGCAATCTCCTTCCTTGCCTCCCACAAATAGCTTAGGTTACATCTCATCCAGTCCTGGAGACTTATCCAATTTGATGCTTTCCAAAAACTCATGCACATCCTCTTTCTTAATCTCTATATGCTCAAGCTTTTCAGTCCACTGTAAGTCATCCCTACAATCACTAAGGTCCTTTTCCGTAGTGAATACTGAAGCAATGTATTCATTAAGTACCTCTGCTATCTCCTCCAGTTCCATACATACATTTCCACTGTCACACTTGATTGGTGCTATTCTCTCTCGTCTTATCCTCTGGCTCTTCACATACTTTTAGAATGCCTTGGGGTTTTCCTTACTCCTGTTCACCAAGGCCTTCTCCTGGCTCCCTCTGGCTCTCCTAATTTCATTCTTAAGCTTCTTCCTGCTAGCCTTAAAATCTTCTAGATCTCTATTATTACCTAGTTTTTTGAACTTTTCGTGAGCTTTTCTTCTTGACTGGATTTTCAACAGCCTTTTTACACCACGGTTCCTGTACCCTACCATCCTTTCCCTGTCTCATTGGAACATATCTATGCAGAACCCCATGCAAATATCCCCTGAATATTTGCCACATTTCTTCCGTACATTTCCCTGAGAACATCTGTTCCCAATTCATGTTTCCAAGTTCCTGCCTCATAGCTTCAGATTTCCCCTTACTCCAGTTAAAAACTTTTGTAACTTGTCTGTTCTTATCCCTCTCCAGTGCTATGGTAAAGGAGCTAGAATTGTGATCACCATCTCTAAAATGCTCTCCCACTGAGAAACCTGACCTAAACCAGGTTCATTTCTCACACTTCACTCTTGTGAAGTACTTTGCAATATTGGTGAATAGGTGCAATTTACTATTCTTACTTTCACTAGACACAGGATATCCTGCAAATGCTAGAAATACATAGCGACATACAAAATGCAGCAGGTCAGGCAGCATCTATGAACTGAACCCACCAGGTTCAGGAGCAGTTATTACCCCTCAACCATCAGGCTCTTGAACCAGAGTGGATAACTTCACTTGACCCATCACTGAACAGTTCCCACAACCCATGGACTCACTTTCAAGGACTCTTCATCTCATGTTCTTGGTATTTATTGCTTATTTGTTTATTTATTATTATTATTTTTTTTTGTTTGTATTTGCACATTTCTGCCTTTTGCACAGTGGCTGCCCACACCCTGTTGGTGCAGCCTTTCACTGATTTTATTATTGTTTTTGGATCTATTGAGTATGCCTGAAAGAAAGTGATTCTCAGGGTTGTATATGGTGACATGTATGTATCTTGATGAGAACTGTATTTTGAAATTTGAAATGAGGAAACAGTCAACATTTCAGGTTGTGACCCTTCATCGGGACTGGAAAGGAAAAGGGACGATGCCAGAATAAAAAGCTTGGGGAGAGGAAGCAGGACAAAGTAGAAGATGATATATGAAGCTAAGTGGGTGGGGGTGAAGTATGAAGCTGGAAGGTGATGGTGGAAAAAGCAAAGGGTTGGAGCAGAAGGAATCTGATAAGACAGGGGTTCCCGATCTTATATGCCATGGACCAATACCATTAAGCAAGATTGGGAACCCCTGTGATAGGAGATGAGACCATGGGAGAAAGGGAAGCAGGAGGGGCCATTTCACCACTATATCCCCATAAAATATGGCAAAATGTTCCACGCATGATAATAGTAATCGTTCATAACTAAACATTAACTTGACTCTGCCTCTCTTGGTTTATTAGTGGGGTGCTCCAGAGGATTGCCGGAACAATGAGTGGGTTGTCCAGTGGCACCGTTCCATTAGGATGTGATTGAATGGTGATTGGCACAGTAGTTACCCACTCTGATCTAGATTTTCATGCTCCCCTGGCCTACTTCACTGAGCCAAAGCTATGTATAAAAGCCTTATTGTGCAACACTGTAGACAGATCTTCCATCCAAGGGGCACAGACCTTTCGAAGTAAGATGCAGTGCCTTGTTTAGTATGCACTGCCAAACAAGAGCGATTTGTTGATACTGTATGTGGTATCTGGACCCAAGCAGAATCTTAATTGGATATCTCCAAAAATGTATGTCTTTGAAACATTAATAATTAAAGTGCATGTATGTACAAAATGCATTTTTAAAAAAACAATTTCAGAACATTTTGAAGCTTTGAACGGCATCAGATTGCGTTTACACAATGCCTATAACCGAGTGAAATATCCCAAGGCAATTCACAGCAGGGTGGATCAGTCAGCAGCTGGAATCAAGCCACTGAAAAGAAAAACTAGCAAGAGAAGTGATCAAAAACACTGCTGTGATCTGGAACACACATTCGGAAAGGGTGGGCAAACTCCAAATATCTAAAAGAAAAACAATTGGATATGTTCTTAAAAAGAAAAACTTAGAAATCGGAATCAGGTCTGTTATCACTGACATATGTCATGAAGTTTGTTATTTTCTGGCAGCAGTGCAATATATAAAATATACTATAAACTACAGTACATCTCTCTTAAACATATACATTTATATATATATATATATGTGTGTGTGTGTGTGTGTTGTGGGCCAAGACCTTCAGGAAGAAGGGTTTTGGCCTGGAATGTTGACTGTTTATTCATTTCCATAGTTGCTGCCTTATATATATAATGATATAATGGTGAGGTGGTTGTTATGTATTTAATATTTCAGTAATATTTTAGTAATCTTGTACACGTATTGCTTGATGAAGCACTATTGTTCATTTAAACAATTCCGTGTAGTATTTAAAACACGTTAATTGCATACATCGTCATGCTACCACATGAGCACCTCACTTAAAATAAACTCAAGCTACCCATATCCATGGACTTCCATGTCTTCTTTGAATTAATTTAATGTTAGTGCTCATGTGTTCATTGTCCTTTTGGAAATGTGATGGCAGGATCTTGACGAGAGATTAGGGGATGTGGGATTAATTGGCTAGCTCTTCTTAAACTCTAGCAGATGAACATTGGGCCAAATAACTGGAACTTGTTTCTCGTAGATTATACTACATTGTTCTAAAATGTGCATGATGTACAAATCACTTGATTCCAAGCAAGAATGTGGAAGAATTTGAAACTCCATAGTGCAGTTAGAATTCTTGATTCATCCATAAATAAATGCATTGTCAAAGCATCAGAGACTAGGGTTTAGTCCCTCTGTGTGAATGGGGTTGCAGACAGGGAAACTAGGTGAAGGGTGAACTGAAAACTTGAACTTGATCACCTATGAGTGGATTTTAGTCTTTATCATTTCAAGTTTCATTCCAAAGACTTGAACACACAAAATTTAAACTGATCCTCTGGCACAGATATGCAGGAATGCATTTTTGTTCTTCATCTATTCCATTGCAGTATGTTGGAGATGAGCAGGGAAATAATCAGAATCTGAATGAAGTTTATTATCACTATGATTTTGTTTTTGTTTTGAAGCAATGGTACAGTGCAATACATAAAATGTACTATAAATTGTAACAGAAACAATATGCTTAGAAAAGATAAATAAGTGCAAAAAGAGAGAAAAATAGTGAGGTCATAAACATCAGAGATTCTGCAGATGTTAGAAATCCAGAATCAAAGTCAAATTCAAAGTACATTTATTATCAAAGCATGTATGCTTCATACAACATTGAGATTTGTCTCCTTACAGGCAGCTATAAAATAAAGAAACCCAATAAATCCTGTGAAAACAAAAGAAAACCATCAAACAGCCAACGTGCAGAGAAAAACAGAAAGGGAAAAAGACTGTGCAAAGAATAAAAGTAAGCAAATAGCATTCAGTAGTGAAGTTCACAAAAGTGAGCTCACACTGTGTCAGTCGCAGATAGAGCAACGCACACACTATGTGGAGGAACTCTGCAGGCCAGGCAGCACCTATGGAAAAGAATAAATAGTGAATGTTTTGGGTAGTGTTCATGGGTTCATTGTCTGTTCAGAAATCGAGTGGCGGAGGGAAAGAATGCTGTTTCTAAGATATTGAGTGTGTGTCTTCAGGCTGCTGTCCTTTTTGGTGGTAAAGGGAAGAGGGCATGTCCTGGGTAGTTGGATAAATACTGCCTTTTGAAGATGTTCTTGATTGTGATGAGGCTCATCCCCATGATGGAGCAGGTATGCTGATAATCCCTGGTAAGACAAGTAATATTGAGAGACTGAACAACACCACCGAGCATTTATCTGGTTGTTAGCATGTTGCTGCGGATATGAGCTTGCTGTGTGTGAGCTGGTCACCACATTCTCTCACTCTACATGCTCACTCGAAAATTACTTAAGCGGGTGGAACAGAAGAGATTCTGCAGATGCTGGAAATTCAGAGTAACGCACACAAAATGCTGGAGGAGCTCAGCAAGCCAGGCAGCATCTATGGAGAGGAAACTCATCCATCCTGATAAAGGGTCTCAGCCCAAAGCATAGATGCTAACTAGCCTCATGAGCCTGCGTGCACGCAAGTGTGTGTGTGTGTGTGTGTGTGTTACTCATAGGGTGGAAAGCTCTTTAGGTGAAATTGAGGTAAAGTAGAAGTATTTCACATTTTTCGCCAACGGTACTATTTTAAATTAAGCACATTGATGTAATTTATCTTTCATTGATGTCTCCAACTAAATTAAACAGAAGATTACAGCGCAGTACAGGCCTTTCACCCCACGATGTTGTGCCAAAATCTTAAAGTACTCTAAGATCAATCTAACCCTTCCCTTCCTAATAGCCACCGTTTTCTATCATTAATGTGGATATCATAATGTCCCTGATGTACCTGCCTCCACCGCCATCTTTGACAGAGCATTGCACCCACTCATCACTCCGTGTAAAAAAACACCTCTCTCTGACATCCTTCCTAAACTTCCATCCAATCACCTCAAAGTTATGCTTCCTCACATTAGCCATTTTTACTCTGGGAAATAGTCCCTGGCTGTCCACTCAATCCATTCCTTTTACATCTTGTATACTTCTATCAAGTCACCTCACACCCTTCTTCGCTCTAAGCAGAAGAGCTCCAGCCCCTTAATTCACCTCAAGAAGAATGTAGACACAATATATCCCAGGTAAACCATTGAAACCTATCAAATATTGAAAGGCCTGGACAAAGTGGATATAGCGAGGATATTTCCTATAGTGGTTGAGAGCATGGCCTCAAAATAGAGGAATGTCCATTTAGAACAGAGATGTAGAGAAATTTCTTTAGCCAGAGGGTGATGAATTTGTGGAATTCATTGCCACTGATGTCTATGGAGGCCAAGTCATTGGGTATATTTAAAGCTGAGGTTTATACGTTCTTGATTCATCAAGTGAAAGGAGAAGGCTGGAGAACAGGGTTTGGAAGGATAATATATCAGCCATGATGGAATGGTGGAGCAGACTCAATGGGCCAAATGGACTAATTCTGCTCCTATGTCAAATGGTCTTATGGGATAAAGCTACATTGAGATATAATTGAGAATTGGTTGGGTTTACTGTTGTTTCCTCAGGGAAATTTAGTAACTGATTTGATTTGACAATAGAACAGCAAGAAGGACATAGTCCAAATCCTGGGTGTGGTGTTGTGGCTCACAGACTCTGTTTCACATGAGGCTCCTCATCCAGTTCACATTTGTTTGCTTTGCGAAAATTAATTGCCTGTCCAGTCAGCAGGTTCAAATGAGGGCCTTTGAACTCTTGTGTTTTCATGACTTCATGGGACATTTCAAACTTTACAAATAGCTGGGAAGCAGAGAGAAGAAAACAGAACATATAAAGTAAGTGAAAAGGGAGAGATCTGGGCAGCAACAAACAATATGCAGAAGGAATTTAGAGGGTCAATCAACATTCTGTAAGTACAGGAATTACCAATATTTCAGGTTGAAACTCTGCAGCATCTTGGAATGAGGCTGGGCACAAAGAGAGGAATGAATTAATGTCAAGAATTTAAGTAATAAAGTGTAAATCCAATATTAATTTCAAAAGGACTAGAATATATACACAAGAATGTAATGCTGAGGCTTTATAAGGCATTGGTCAGGCCCCAGTTGGAGTTTTGTCAGCAATTTTGGACCCTTTAATGAAGGAAGGATGTGTTCACACTGGACCGGTTGCTGAGGAGGGTCACAAGAATAATTTTGTCTTGAAAGAGTTAACCTCTGAGGAGAGTTTGATGACTCTTGGGCGTGCCCTTGCTGGAGTTCAGAAGGAGAGTAGATCTCATTGAAACTTACCAAATATTGAAAGGCCTAGATACAGTAGACATGGAGAAGATGTTTCCTCGAGAGAGGAGTGTAGGACCAGAGGGCACGGTATCAGAATAGAAGGAAGTCCCTTTGGAGTAGAGATGAGGAAGACAGACAAAGACAGCTGATGTGTTCATACAAAGGGTCTCAATCGAAAACATAGACTATTCTTCTCTAGAGATGCTACCTGACCTGCTGAGTTCCTCCAGCGTTTTCTGTGTGTTATTCAAGGACACCTTCTACCCTACTGTTAAAAGACTGTTGAACAGGCTCCCAGTATGATAAAAGTCTTTTGACCTCACAATCTATCTTATTGTGATCCTGCACCTTATTGTCTATCTGTGCTGCACTTCCTCTCTAACTGTAACACATAATTCTACATTCTGTTGTTGTTTTACCTTGTACTACCGCAGTGGACTCTGCAATGATTTGATTTGTATGAACAGCATGATAGACAAATGTTTCATTCTATCTTGGTACATATGACAATAATAAACCAATTCCAATTCCATTGCTACTATTAGGGAGGAGGTACAGGATCCCAAAGACCCAATTTCAAATCCCTTACCAACTGACTGAAAATTTTAAAAAATCTTCAAATTTTGGAAACACTCAATGTTAACAGGCAACGTCTGAACAGTGAGAAACAGAAGGTTGTTCAGGCCCAAGATTCTTCGGAAGTGCCTGAAACATTAATTCTGCTTTCTATAGCCAAAGACCTCCAAAACTGCTGAGCATTTTTAAAAATAATTTTATGCCTTTAAAGTCAATTTATTATCAAAATTTGTGTACTCAGTGGCCACATTATTATATATACCTGCACATCTATTCATTAATGCAAATATCTAATCAGCCAATCACATGGCAGCAGCTTAGTGAATAAAAGCATGCAAACATGATGCAACCATGTACCATAAAAGCATGCAAAATGCAAAGAAGCTGCAGAGGGTTGTAAATTTAGTCGTTTCCTTCTTGGGTAATAGCCCTCAAAGTGCCCAGGATATCTTTAGGGAGCAGTGTCTCAGAAAGGCAGCGTTCAGTATTAAGGACCTCTCAGGGCATGCTCTTTTCTCATTGTTACAATCAAGTAGGAGATACAGAAGCCTGAAGGCACACACTCAGCGATTCAGGAACAGCTTCTTCCCCTTTGCCATCTGATTCCCAAATGGACATTGAACCCTTGGACACTACCTCATTTTTTAAATAAATATTATTTATGCTTTTGCATGATTTTTGATCAGTTCAATATACGTATACTGTAATTGATTTACTTATTTAACTGTTATTATTATTTTTCTTCTATATTATATATTGCATTGACCTGCTGCTGCTAAGTTAACAAATTTCATGACACATGCTGGTGATAATAAACCTGATTCTGATTCTGACATGGTCATGAACTTCAGTTGTTGTTTAGCCAAAGTATTAGAATTGGCAAGAAATATGATCTAAGTTCAAAGGAGATGTGAGGGGCAAGCTTTTTTACATAGAGTGGTGGGTGCTAGGAAGTGCTGCCTGGGGTGGTGGTAAAGGCAGAAATGTTTGGGACTTCTAAGATGTTTAGATAAGCACATGAATCTGAAGAAAATGGAAATATATGGACATTGTGTTGGCAGAAGGTATTGTGTACAGTTTTGGTCTTACCTACAGGGAAAATGTATATATGGTTGAAAGAGTACAGAGAAAATTTACAAGGATGTTGCTGGGTTTGGAGGAGAGTTATATGGAAAGATTGAATAGGTTAGGACTTTATTCCTTAGAGTGTAGACAATTGAGGAGATTTGATAGAGGTGTACAAAATTATGAGGGGTATAGGTAGGGTAAATGCAAGCAAGTTTTTTCCTCTTCAGTTGGGTGGGACTACAACCAGGGGTCATGGATTAAGGGTGAAGGGTGAAAAGTTTTAAGAAGAACATAAGGGGTAACTTCTTCACCCAGAGGGTCATGAGAGTGTGGAATGAGCTTTCAGCAGAAGTGGGGCTTGCGAGCTTGACTTCAATGATAAAAGAAGCTTGGATAGGTACCTGAATGACAGTGGTATGGAGGACTATGGTCCCAGTGCAAGTCGAAGGGAGGTGGCAGTTTAAATGGTTTTGGCATGGATTAGATGGGCCAAAGGGCTTGTTTCTGTGCTGTACCTCTACGACTATGACACAATGAGAAGGGAATAGTTTAGTTGGCCATTGGGTTACTAATTCAATTGGTTTAGCACAACATTGTGGGCTGAAGGGCCTGTTCCTGTGCTGTACTGTTCTATGCTTGATGCTTACAGCTACAGAACTGGTTTGTACTTTTTTGCTTTCTGTTAGCTTTGCTTTTATTGCCAATGTTTTTGGCACACATTTATGGATCCATTTTTATTTCCCATTCTCTGGGACACCATTATTAATGTTCTGCACACCACACACCTGCAGATTTTTTTTCTCTTTTGCACTATAAACAATGGATGCTGTTATAATTCAGCATCTTCCTCCAGCTCCCCCAGAAGTGACTGCTTGTCCAAATGAATCCCACAAGCTAACTCTGTGAGAAAAAAGATCTACAGAGGCAATGAGTTTTATTTATGTAATGCTTTTAACATTCAAAAATAGCCCTGTACTCTTCACATCAGTGTTATCAGATGAAGAGGGGTCCTGATATGGTAAGATATGGTAGGGAATTTTCCTCTTCTGGGAGAAGTTGAAACCGGAGGAAACAGAGTAATCAAGTTCAAGTGTATTGTCATTCAACTCTATGCATGTATACCAACTAATGAGAAAACCTTCCTGTGGACCTAGGTACACGACACATAAAGTATTATTACCGCACACAACACATAAAGTGATGTTACCACAAATAATAAGGTGCATTTACGACCCAAATGAAAAAGCAAACAGTATAACGCTACTGGCACTTCATATGAGATGAGTCTTGGGTGGTGGCAGGGAGTTCAATAGTCTTACGGCCTGGGGGAAGAAGCTGTTTCCCAGCATAACAGACCTTGTCCTAACGCTGCATTATTTTCTGCTTGTTGGTAGGGGGTCAAAGAGATTGTGGATGGATGTGAGGGGTCCTTGTCAATTGTAAGGGCCCTGCATACGCAATGCTCCTGATAAATGTCTAACAAGTGGAAGAGAGACCCCAATGATCCTCTCAACAGTCCTCACAATCCTTTGTAGGGTCTTGTAGTCAGATGCCTTGCAACTCCCATAGCAGATGGTGATGAAGCTGGTCGAGCCACTGTCAGTAGTGCTCCTGTACAAATTGGTTATAAAAGGGCGGGGTGAGCCTCGCTCGCCTCAATCTCAGGAAGGGGAGACAGTGCTGTGTGGGTGGAGTGGGAGGTGGTCTTGACATAGAAATAAACGGATGTTGATTTTAAAATGGAGATAAGGTTAGTGCTGTGAATGTTTCTCCAAAGTGTGGTGCCAAAAAGCTTTTAGTGTTCTTGAGGGAGCCATAGATAAACAATTGCTGACCAAACCATGAGCACAAGATTCTGCAGATGCTCAAAATCCAAAGTGACGCACAGAAAATGCTGGAGAAACTCAACAGGTCAGGCATCATCTCTAGAAATGAATGAACAGTGGACAACTCTGGCTGAGAGCCTTCTTTAGGATCATTGATGAGCAAAATTGTACAGGGGTTAGGGGGGTGGGGGGGAGTTGGGCTGGTTGGCTTGAAGTGCAGAGGCGAAGTTTCAGTCAGATCTTGTACACCATTCATACAGATCAAATCATTGCAGATAGCATTGAGTTAGAACAAGGTGAAACAATACCAACATCATCACCAGATGTACTCTATCTTGGCCTTTCAGTATTTGATAGGTTTCAATAAGATCCCCCCCTCCATTCTTCTTCTAAACTCCAGCAAGTACAGGCCTAGAGCATCAATCAGCACTACGGTGGCATCATATGCAAGTTTAGAGCAGAAACAGGCCACTCCATCATGAATAGGGGACCAAGGATGCTACCTCACACATTATAGCCTTGTGACTTATTGTCTGTAACACTTTATTATGCACTCTGATCTTGTTTTCCCGTGCACTACCTCAGTACACTTTTGCACTGAGATGATCTGTGTCGACAGCATGCTTTTCACTCTACCTCGATTTAGGTGACAATGGGATTGGGAGCAGGGGAAGGAGCAGGCTGGCAGATGTTTAGACAACAGGAACAAGCTAAGCGGGCGGAATAGCCTCCTTCCACACTTCGTACTTGCCAGGAGTGATCCTCTCCTTCTGCCAGTATTGAAATCTGTGTCCATTAGCGACAGGCAGCAGCGTAACATATTCTGTAACCTCTGCTCTATAAATGTACACATAGAAGGAAAAGACGGAGATGCCGGAGGCCTGAAGCAAAGTGTTGGAATTCACACAAAATGTCTGTGGAGGTGAGTAAACAGTTGAGCATTCAGTCCAAGATTATAGATACTGCCTGGCTTGTTGAGTTTCTTCAGCTTTTTATGTGTGTGTGTGGCTCAAGATTTCCAGCATTAGCAGAATCTCTTGTGTATAGGAAGTGCTGAAGTTACTCAGCAGGTCAAACAGCACCTGGTGTGGTAGAAATAAAGCCAATGTTTCAAATGCGTGTGTGCTATCTCAGAAGGCTTGCAATGCACTTCGACTAGTTTTATCGCCTGGTTCACATGCCTTAGACCTTTTGTATATGGGACTCGGTGGTTATTTTTAAACACTGAAGCTCCTGAAGCTGTTAAGAGCGTGTTCTTTTGTGGTTCCTGCAGTAGGCGACAGTGACGGTGCTCTTCCCACCCACAGTCGAGCTACCTCTGCCGCTGTGTGACCGAGGTCAACATCTGTGCAGGAGCAGCTGCTGATGTTCAGCCCACTGCACAGTTATTAGCAAAAGAAGTAAGTCTAAGTTGAAAAGATGTTTTGAAGTCTGTTTTCGAGGCTGCTGTGCCTACACACTCTGCTGGTGCTCTGCGACACAGTAATAAATGTGGTTGTTTGTGGAATTGACAAAGAAGCAATCCAACCCCTCTTCTCTTTTTTCTCCCCAAGTTATAAGAGTGAGGGAATCTCTCAATGGATTAGAGGAGATCCAACTTTCAGATAGTTTAATGTAATTTCCAGTTCGTTGGCTATGTGCCGTGTTGTATAATGTGGGCTATCATGGCCATTCCACGCCCATGATTGTTCTTGGCAAATTTTGCTACAGAAGTGGTTTGTCATTGCCTTCTTCTGGGCAGTGTCTTTACAAGATGGGTGATGCTAGCCATTATCAACACTGTTCAGAGATTGTCTGGTGTCAGTAGTCACATAACCAGGACTTGTGATGTGCACCAGCTGCTTATAGGACCACGCACCACCTGCTCCCATGGCTTCATGTCACCCTGATCGAGGGGGCTAAGCAAGTGCTGCACCTTGCCCAGGGGTGACCTGTAGGACAGAGGAGGGTAGGAGCGCCTTACACCTCCTGTGGTGGAGATGTATTTTCATCCTGCCACCCATCATTTCTGGTACACAAGTGTAAAGGAGAACTAAATAATTGTTACTGCAGATGCGATGCACTACAAAAAAAATCACAAAAGAGAAAGAACACAATGATAATAAACACAATAAATATAAATACTTTAGATATGGTAGCTTCTATACATTGATTATATGTCCATAAAGTGACGTTAGGCACTGGAGTTCAGAGTGACTAACAGGAAATGATAAAGTAGTGGTGGTTGGGGTGTGGAGGGGTGGGCTAGTGGTCGGAGGTGTTGACCAGCCTTACTGCTTGAGCAAAGTAACTGTTTTTGAATCCATTGGTCCCAGTGTGGATGCTACAGAGCCTCCTCCCTGATGGGAATAGCAAGGAAGAGCCTCCTCCCTGATGGGAATGAGCAGGGCGGGTGGGATCCTTCGTGATGTTTCTGGCACCTTTCTGCATACATGCCCTTGACGGCGGGTAGCTGGAGGCCGGTGAAACGTTGGGCAGTTTTGGCTACCTGTTGGAGAGCCTCCCTGTCATTCTTCAGTACGCAAGTCTGAAGGAGAAGAAAATGATTGTTACTCCAGATCTGATGCAGCATCAAAAACACAATAAGCATAAACAAGACAGTAAATATAAATATGAAAGCAGTCCTGTAAAACACAGGTGCAGGAGTAACTGTACATAAGGTGACTGACAGGAACTGATAAAGTGACAAAATGGCTCTTGGCAAGAGCAACTCTTCTCGGTGGCAGAAGGGCATATGGAATCACAGTAGGGCAGTGTCTGTCAGTGTGGGTATTCATACACAAAATGGACTCATAAATGATTGGGAAAGCAACGTGTTTCGACAGGGCTGATTTGAACTCCCTCGTGGACAGCCTCTGGGTCTATGCATAGACACACATCCTCACCATCTCAAGATAACCCAAAGCTTTTAGAACATGGAACATTGAACAGTACAGCACGCTAGCAGCTCTTTGGCCCATGTTGTGGTACCAACCTTTTAACCTACCACAAAATTGATCTAATACTTCCCAGAAGCAGGATTAAGTTTAACATCACTGGCACACGTCATGAAATTTGTTGTTATGTGGCGGCAGTATATAGTGTGTATACTGTGTGTATTTGTTGGATATTTAATATTTTAATTGATATGTGTATATATTTATATAGCAACTCAAATATTAAATATATAACTATGTATGTATTTTTTTTCAAACTACACTAGTATTTTCAGACTCCCTTGTGTTTATTCAAATTAGTTTAATGTTTTGAAGTTACAAGACATATCACATTGCAATACATAATAAAAACAGTAAATTACAGTAAGAAATATGTATGTGTATATATAATAAATACATAAGTAGAGAGAGAGAGAGAGATAAAAAAGGGGAAAGTGTAGTAAGGTAGTGTTCATAGGTTCTTTGTCTTTTCAGAAATCTGATGGCAGAGGGGAAGAAGCTGTTCCTGAATCATTGAGTGTGTATTTACAGGCTCCTGTACCTTCACTCTGACAGTGTCAAGGAAAAGAGGGCATGACTTGGGTGATAACACCTTTAATGATGGGATGCTGCCTTTTTGAGACTCGCTCCTCGAAGATGTCCTGGTGCTGGGAAGGCTAGTGCCCAGCTGACTGAATTCACAACTTTCTGCAGCTTATTTCAATCCTATGCAATTCCTCCTACCATACCAGATGGTGATGCAGCCAGTTAGAATGCTGTCCGTGGTACATCTGTAGAAATTTGCATGCGTTTTTGGTGATATACGAAATCTCCTCAAGCTCCTAATGAAAAATAGCCACCACATAGACCTCTATTTTTCCATCATCCATGTACCTATCCAAGAATTTCTTAAATTCCCATAATGTATCTACCTCTATCACCACGCTTGCCAGTGCATTCCATGCACCCACCACTCTGTGTAAACAGCATAGCTCTGACATCCTCCACTCTATACTTTATTCCAATCACCTTAACATGATGTCACCTAGTAGAAGCCATTTCTGTTTGCGGAAAAAGACCCTGGCTCTCCACTCAGTCTATACCTCTTATCATCCTGTACACCTTCATTAAGTCATCTGTCATCCTCCTTCTCTCCAAAGAGAAATGTCCTAGCTCACTCAATCTATCCTCGTAAGACATGTTCTCTAGTGCAGACAGCATCCTGGTAAATCTCCTTTGCATCCTCTCTAATGCTTTTATGTCCTTCTAATCATGAGGTGAACAGAACTGAACACAATATTCCATGTGTGATTAGCCAGTGTTTTATATATTTGCAATGTTACCTTGTGGCTATTCATTCCTCTGATGAATTGAGGCCAATATACCATTTGCTTCTTTACCCACCCTGTCACTTATGCAGTAACTTTGAGGAATCCATGGATGTGAACCTCAAGATCCAATGAGCTGATGTTAGCATTTGAAAAGCGAAAAAGCATGTAGATAAAATCGGAAAGTGCTGGGGATAATCTGCAGGCAAGTCAGCGGCTGTGGAGAGATAATGCTTCAAGTCAATAACCTTACAAAGCCAGCATTTTCTATTTTCATTACCCTTAGAGGCTTTGTCACTGTTTCAGTATTGGGAACTCTCACATAAAGCATCCAAGTTGCTAAATCAGTGAGAACTACAATACAAGATCATAAGACTTAAGAGCAGAATTAGGCCATTTGGCCCTTCAAGTCTGCTCTGCTATTCCATCATGGCCGATTTATTATCCCTCTCAACTCCGTCCTCATGCCTTCTCCCCATAACATTTGACATCCTGACTAATCAAGAACCTATCCATCTCCTCTTTAAATATAACCAATAACTTTGTCTCCACAGGCATCTGGGGTAATGAATTCCACAAATCCACCACGCTCTGATAAAAGAAATTCTTCCTTATCTCTGTTCTAGATGGCCATCCCTCTATTCTGAGGCTTTGCCCCCCAGTCCTAGACTCGCCCACTGTAGGAAATGTCATTTCCTCATATACTCCTGGGCCTCAAGATCTCTGAGGATCTAACCTTGTCCCAACAACATCGATGCAGCTATAAAAAAGGCAATACAGTGAATATATTTCATTTGGAGTTTGAAGAGATTTGTTTTGTCATATAAAACACTCAAAACCTGATGTAGACGACCAATCTAGAGCATTCTGAAAGGCTGCGTCACTGTCTGGTATGTGTTGGGGGTTGGGGCTACTGCACAGGACTGAAAGAAGCTACAAAAAGTTGTAAAATTAGTCAGCTCCACTTTGTGTACTAGCCTCCGTAGAACCCAAGACATCTTCAAGGAGTGGTGCCTCAGAAAGGCAGCGTCCATTATTAAGCACCCCTGTCACCCAGGTCATACCTTTGTTCTCATCATTACCATCGGGAAGGAGGCACAAAAGCCTGAAGGCACACGATCAGCGATTCAGGAACAGCTTCTTTCCCTCTTGCCATCAGATCTTAAATGGACATTGTACCCATGAACACTGCCTCACTTTTTAAAATATATATTATTTCTGTTTTTGCACTATTTTAATCTATTTAATATATATATATTTACTGTAATTATTTTTTTCATTCTATATCATCATGCATTGCGTTGTACTGCTGCTACAAATTAACAAATCTTACGACACATGCCGCTGATGATAAAGCTGTTTTGTGATTCTCTATTCAGGCCTTTCAATATTCAATAGGTTTCAATGAGATCCCCCTTCATTCTTCTAAACTCCAGTGAGTACAGGCCCAAAGCCATCAGACACACCTTCAGTAATCCTTTTAGTCTAGGGTCATTCTTGTGAACTTCCTCTGGAGTTTCTGCACTGCTAGATCATCTTTACCTAGATAAGAGGCCTCAAACTGCTCACAATGCTCCATGTTCATTCTGACAAATGCTTTATATAACCTTAGCAATACCTCTTTGCTTTTATATTTGAACAGAATGAATGCTAAGATTGCATTTGCCTTTCTTACCACTTATTCAACCTGCAAGTTAACCTTCAGAGAATATACTACCACATTCCTCAATAACACTCTGTAGTAGCATTTTGTAACTTGTGTGGGTGATTGTGGCAATGTTTAAGTAAGAGAATGAAAGATGTTAAGTATTCTTAAGCAGGAGCTCTCATTTGTTGTTGGCTGGTTGTCAAGTATTCAATGACCCATAGAGATGAGTCTTGTCGAATCCAGGACCACTGTTTTTTGACAGCTTGTTTGAGTTTGTGCATTTTCTGATGGGGATTATTATGCTTATCGGTTAAACCCTGATTTGTGGCATTTTTCTGTGCCACATTTCATCAGGGAATTCACTTCAACTGCAGAGTGCATGGGATATGATGCAAGCTTGGTTGCATTTTTAAAAGAGCCAAGGTCCATAATGGACCTTTGGGCAGGGTCCATAATGTCAGTGCTTTAGGTAGGAGAGAGATTACTCGGCGAGCTCATTCAGAGTCAGCAAAGACAAGATGGTCACCTGCTGTTCTGAATGGCTCTATCATTTTCATGCAGGCAGGTCTGCTTCTCTCTCTGTTTTCTCAAGCAGCCTCTCAATCATGAGAGCTAGAAGTCCAACTGCGAAAGAAATGCACAGTTGCCCTGGTTGCTGCCACGGTGTTTAATGAACTGGCAAATGAGATCCAAGACTCGTCCGTGGGACTGACTGTACTGTACATTGCACGGCGAAGTGTGCAGTGTCTGCCTGCTTTTGTGTGCTTGGTACTGTGTGCGATTCCTTTCTGTTGACTGTGTTTCCCTGTGGTTGCATCTTCAGGAGGCAGTGCCTCGTGAAGGTGGCATCCATTATTAACGACACCCAACACCGAGGACATCACCACCATTAGGGAGGAGGTACAGGAGCCTGAAGAGGCACACTCAATGATTCAGAAATAGCTTCTTCCCCTCTACCATCGGATTTTTGAATGGACAATGAACCATGAACACTTCCTCACTATTTGCTCTCTTTATGACTGACTTATTTTACTTTGTATTGTAATTTATAGTACTTTCATCTGTTGCACTGCTGCCTGAAAGCAACCTATTTCATGACAGATGTCAGTGACGATAAACCTGATTTTGATTCTGATTTTTCAAAGCTTGAATTTACTTCTCGTAAAACTGTAAGGGCAGTACCGGGCTGGGTGGTGGCCCAGGCTTGCTCTGCAACCTCCTACCTGTGCTCGGTAAAAGAAAAGAATGTTTTTCATTGCCTGGTGCATGGGAGCCACACACTGGCGGAACCTCATGGTGAATGAAAATTGCTTCCATCTCCCTCAAGATGTTCCTAACTTTGCAGTTGTAAGCAAAATTGGAAGTGAAGTGTTTTGCCACCATCAAGGCACAGTTCTGAAGTGTGATGGATGTGACACTCTCCACTTGCCTGGACAAGTGCAGCTCCAAGAGCTCTCAACGGTGGCTCAACGCCATCTGGGATGAAACAGCTTGGCACATTCCCTCTAACACTGTCGCACGATGCTGACAGCATGTGCTATCGACTGAGCATGCTAGGGCAACTCACCAAGCCTTCATTGACTGCCCCTCTGAAGCATGTGGGCTTCACTATAATGTGGCAATGTCACCATCTCCCAGTTCCTTCCAAATCAAATCCATCATCTTGGTCTCGTGTACATTAGGAGTTCATTTATTAGATTGAAACCTTAGATCTCCAGCTCCAGCAGCATAATAAGGACACTCAAGAGATTGTAGATACTAAGCTGCAGCAGCAAACAATCTGCTGGAGCAAGTCATTGGGTTGAGTAGCAGGGTCAGGTTTAGCATCACTGACATCTTGCCCTTCAACCTTCTGGCTCCTGAACCAGCATGAATAATTCCACTCACTTCAACTTTGAACTGATTCCACAAACTATAGATTCATTTTCAAAGACTCTACAATTCATGTTCTCAGTAATATGTATGTGTGCATGCAATTATATACAGGCAGTGCCCGGGTTATGAACGAGTTCCGTTCCTGAGTCTGTCTTTAAATCGGATAAGTCGAAACAGGTGCATCCGGTATTATTTAGCGTTAGTTAGTCAAACGTTTGTCTTAGTATATAGTAAGCGTTGCTTAGTAATAATTGTAGCTTTCATCGGGGCAGGGCCTTTCAGATGCTCCATTATTCTCACTTTATCCTTTACCTGTATCCTTTAAAGTTGTTCCAATCATTAACCGATTGTAGTCTAAAGCTTGTCCAATGATCGATGATGTTTCACCTCTTTCCAATAGCTTTATTATTTCCATTTTATTTTCAATTGCGATCATTCTCTGTCAACGGAACAGAAAACTGCAGATTTTATGTTCTATCACTGAGCAGCAGTGAACCGTCTGATTGGCCTATCAGAGTTCTCTTTGGGAACTAGTTGACTTGATCAGCATTTCTGTTCTGGCTATTGTTCACGATCGCACTTAATAAAAAAAAGTACAGCAGCAGTCGCTAGTATCTTGTGCTGCTCCGGGTCCTAAAATCCACCTGCACTGAGAAAGGTTAAGTGGGACAAGTGGGGACGGTGCTGACTGGAAAAGATGGCGTCAGGGTATAACTTGCTAAGAAGTATTTAAGCCAGATACAAAGTTGCACACTCAACACAGTGTTAACGACAGCAACTTAAAATGGCAAACGAAGCTGTCCTCCCTCCATTTGTAAGTACGAGTTGTCCGTAAGTCGGATGTTCGTAACTCGGAGACTGTCTGTATTTACTTATTTATTGCATTTGCACAGTTTGTCTTCTTTTGCACATTGGTTGTTTGTCAGATTTTGTGTGTAGTTTTTCATGGATTATATTATATTTCTCAGTTCTACTGTAAATGCCTTCAAGAAAATCAGTCTTAGGGTAGTATGTACAAATGTACATACTAGTGACATATATGTTCTTTAATAATAAATTTGTAATGTATGGATCTATTTCTTTGGAGTCAAGGGATATGGGGAGAGGGCAGGAACGGGGTACTGTTGTGGATGATTAGCCATGATCACATTGAATGGCGGTGCTGGTTCGAAGGGCCGAATGGCCTATTCCTGTACCTATTGTCTATTTTAGAGCAATGGCTTCCCCCCCAGTACTGCATGTTGATCTGTTCTCTGCATATGCACAGTTGTCTATGCATGCGAATCTCTCTCTCTCTTCTCTTCCCCCCCCCCCCTTTCTGAAATATGAATACACCGGTTAAAGCTATCTCCCGCGTACCTGCTTTTATTTAATCAATATGCAGTTGTGCATAGACACAATTTGGTAAGAAGCTAAATGTCAGAAAATATCACAGACTGCAGTGACAAAATAGCAAGAGTTATACAGCATGAGAAAGCCGAAGGACCTGTGAGAAACAGTGAATAATGCGCTGAATTTAAAGCTGATAGCTTCAGTCAGGAAAGTTGAAGAATTTGATAGCACTAATGAAGTCTGGGGGTTGTATATTGTGAGGGTTTCACTGTTTTGTAACACAAACAACATGGAGGAGCAAAAGACAGCTTAATGGCTTATTAGCTTCATGGGTTCAAGGACGACCAGTCTCCAATGCAACCTAGTAACCTCTGAAAAGCCCGTAAGCAATACTTTTGACAAAATTGTTAGAATATTTCAAAATCACTTGAGCCTTAAACCACTGGCAATAGCTGAGAGATTTTATAAAGGGAGCCAGTCAAAAGATGAAAGCGTTTCTGAATACAGTGCAGAACTGCACAAACTTTCCCAGTACTATGACTTTACAGATGGACTTTGTGAGGCGTTAAGTAACAGGCTTGAATGTGGCATGCACAGTCAGAACACTTAAGTGAGGCTACTGTCTGAAAGAGACCTAACCTGAGAACGGGCACTGACCATTGCAATGTCACTAGAATCCGCAGCAAAGGATGCAACAGAACTGCAGAAAAGGAGGTAAGAGTGTGAAGTGCACCTGAATGGTGCAAAGAGCCAAAGATGTTATCAATGTGGCAAATCTTCCCATGATGCAAATGACTGCTGTTTCAATGAAAACGTGTGCAGGAAGTGTCACAGATAAGGTCACATAGAGAGAGTGTGCAAGTCAGACAAAAAGCACAGCCAAGTGAAAAATCTCAAAAACAAAACTAAGCAAATGTATAAAGTTACTGAATGTAAAGCAGAATCAGACAACATAGGGCCTGACAATTGTGAACTGTCATGTGTAGAACTACATAGTATAACTGAAGCAGATCACAAATCATCTGGACCACAATAGATGCATCCAGTGTAAAACTGAAAATGGAGCTGGATACAGGGTCAGCTTTGTCCATAATTCTAGAGGCTGACTACAACAGTTTGTTTTCTTAGATACCATTAGAGAAGACCTCAGTGATGCTAAAGACCTACACAGGTGAAAAGTGTCTCCCAAAGGCAAACTGAAAGTGAATGTGATGTGTGGAGGCCAAACACAACAGTTAGAGCTTTATGGATTGAAAAGAGAAATGAGTGATTGAGAAAAATCCAACTAGATTGTCACTCAGTCAAAGCTCTCTGTGGCAATGACAGCATAAGTGGTAGCACTAACCAGAGACTGGCACAGTTGCTTAATGCTAGTGAGAAGGTGTTTTGAAAGGGCATTGGTAAACCAAAGACATGAAGGTTGGAATTGAACTCGATGTAACAACAACACCAAGATTCCATAAAGTGCGTCCAGTGCCTTACGCACTACATCCTAAAGTGGATGCTGAACTGCAGAGCTTGGATGCATCTGGACTTCTCTCCAAGGTTGAGTGGAGCAGTTGGGCCTCACCCATTGTCCCGGTGATCAAGAAAGGGAAGGACAGAGACATTCACAAGCTGAGCATCAACTCAGTGCTGTGTACTGTGTTTTATTCCCTGCCATGAATAGAAGACATTTTTGCACCTTTGGCTGGTGGGGAGAGGGTTTCAAAGATTGACTTATCACAAGCCTATCTGCAAATGGAGATTGAGGAGCCAAGCAGGAAGTTCCTCACTATCAGCACTGACTCGACTGTTCGATTATAATAGTCTCATCTTTGGTGTCGCATCAGCTCCAGCAAATTGGCAAAGAACAATGGACAAGTACTCCAAGATATCCCAGGAATGCAATATTATCCTGATGACATTATTGTGACTGGCAAGAATGATGGATAGCCTCTCCAGAACCTTGGTAAAATGCTTACCTGTCTGAGTGAATATAGTCTGTGCGCAAAGAAACAGAAGTTTTTTAAGAACAAAATCTCATACTGTGGACATGTCATTGATAAGCGAGGCTTACGTAAGTCACGAGAAGATTGAAGCAGTTCTACAGGCACTCAAACTGGAAAATGTGTCACGTCTCAGGTCATACTTAGGCTTTGTAAATACTACCACTGGTTTCTCCCAAACATTGATACAGTGCTGCAACCATTGAATGCACTGTTGCAGACAGGAGCTAAGTGAGAACGGTCAGAAAGATGCAAAAGAGCATTTAAGGAAACAAAGGGACTAATAACATCCAATGAACTGCTCAACCATCATGACCCATCACTGACTGTCATACTGGTGTGCGATATGTCCCGTTTTGGCATTGGAGTCATTTTGTCACACATTGTGAAAGCTGGACCTGAACATCCATTTGTGTTTGCTTCAAGATCACTGACGAACGCAGAATGCAACTGTGCACAGGTCGGCTAAGAGGCCCTTAATCTAGTATGGGGAATAAAGACGTTCTACCACTACCTGAACAAACAAAGATTTACGCTAGTGACAGACAATCAGCCCCTTGTGCCCATTTTCAATCCCTGGAAGGGAATTCCGGTGATGACTGCTACCCAGTTACAACATTGGGCATTGTTCCTAGGAGCCCACTCTAATGACATAGAGTTCAAGGGTACCAAGCAACACAGCAATGCTGATGGCTTGTCATGTCTTCCAACACTGGCAATCAAAGAAGAAAAATCTTCGTACTGTGACCCAACAGAAGTGTTCTACACCGCATTGGTGGACCAGTTGCTGGTAACTAATTCCAAAATACAAAGGGAAACAAGAAATGACCTGACATTGTCAGAAGTCTATGAAATCACCATGCAAGGACGGCCCGCTTCCAGAATTCTCAGTGAGACGAGACCAACTGTCGGTATGTCAAAGAATGCTGATATATGGATCTCGTGTTGTGGTTCCTTCTAAACTGTGCAACAGAGTGTTAGAAGATCTGCATGAAGGACATCTGGGTACAGTTAAGAGAAGAGTCTCGCCCGGAGCTACATGTGGTGGCCTGGAATAGATAAACAGATTGAAGTCTTGGCCAAAAGCTGTTCAAGATGCCAAAAAAGTTCAAAATGTACCCTTACAGGCACCATGGAAGTGTCCGTCTTTACCATGGCAAAGAGTACATATTGATTTTGCTGGGCCATTCATGAACTCCATGTTCCTGATTGTTGTGGATTCGCATTCAAAGTGGGTGGAGGTCATACTAATGAAGTCAACCACCTCAGCAAAGACCGTCTCTGCCCTGAGGGCTATCTTCACCAGAAACAGCTATCCAGAACAAATGGTGAGTGACAACAGGCCACAATACACATCAGAGGAATTCAGACTGTTCATGAAGAAAACCATTCAACTATGAATGGGTTAGCTGGAAGATTTATCCAAACCTTCATGAAGTCCTTTAAACCGATGGACAAGGAGGACATTTCTCTACAGCACAAGGTAGACAACTTCCTTTTTGTGTATCCGAACTCAGTTCATGTGCTGACAAATCGAACACCTGCAATGCAGTTCATGAACAGGAATCTGAGATCTCGCATAGAGCTCCTGAAACCAGCCCTCCGGGGGGAAGTACAGAATAAACAGTTCAGTCAGTTGCCAAGTGAAGCAACAAAGAGCTTTGAGATTGGACAGGAAGTCCTAGCATGTGATTATCAAGAAGGTTAAGTGGACACCCAGTAGGATAGCTACAAGAACTGGACCACTGATGTACACAGTGGATGTTGGAGATCAGACATGGAGACGTCATGTGGACCAGACACTGGATGCTCAACCGAAGAACAAACCTGAGTCGATTGCATCCAACAAGATGGACGCCACTACAGTCACTGGACTTACTGCTCAGATATGATCATGTCACTGACAGCAATGTGACATCTGCTAAACCTGATACCATTCCACAGGTCCAGAGGTACTACCCTGAAAGAAACAGAGCGCCTCCCAAAAGAATGTTTTGTACCATTTTACGTCATATTAATGTAAAGGGGGGAGGAAGTGTAATATGTGGATCTATTTAGTTTATAGCAATGATACCCCCCCCCCCTTAGCATTATGTACTGATCTGTTGTTTGTGCATTGTTCTCTCTCTCTCTCTCTCTCTCTCTTACTGCAATGTAAATACACCAGATCAAACTATCTCCCTATCTCCCGTGTGTGTGCTTTTATTTACTTGATATGTAGTTGTGCACAGACAGAACAAAATTGACTTCAAAGATATAATAAAATCTGTTTTTTTTGCAGCAGCAGTACAGTGCAATATGTAAGTTACTAAAAGTTACAATAAAATAGATAAATAGTGCAAAATGTGACCAAAATGGTGAGGTGTTTGGGTTGATGGTCCATTGAGATATTTGATGGTAGAAGGGAAGAAACTCTTCCTGAAACAGTGAGTGTGCTTGCTCAGGTTCCTGTGCCTCTTGCCTGATGAGAAGATGGTGAGGGTCCATGGTGGATGTCACCTTCTTGAGCCTTCACCTATTAAAGATCCAAAGCAACACAGAAATTGCTGGAGGAACTCAGCAGGTCAGGCAGCATTTATGGAAGTGAATGAACAGTTGATGCTTTGGGCCGAGACCCTTCTTCAGGACCAGAAAGGAAGGGGGAAGATGCCAGAAAAAAAAAGTGGGGATAAGGGAAGGAGGATAGCAGGAAGGCGATGAGTAAAGCCAGATGGGTAGGAAAGGTAAAGGGCTGGAGAGGAAGGAATCTGATAGGAGAGGAGAGTGGACCGTGGGAGAAAGGGAAGGAGGAGGGACACCAGGGGGAGGTGATGGGTGGGAGAGGTAAAGGGCTGGAGAGGAAGGAATCTGATAGGAGAGGTGAGTGGACCGTGGGAGAAAGGGAAGGAGGAGGGACACCAGGGGGAGGTGATGGGTGGGAGAGGTAAAGGGCTGGAGAGGAAGGAATCTGATAGGAGAGGTGAGTGGGCCATTGCGGAAAGGGAAGGAGGAGGGACACCAGGGGGAGGTGATGGGTAGGAAAGGTAAAGGGCTGGAGAGGAAGGAATCTGATAGGAGCGGAGAGTGGACCGTGGGAGAAAGGGAAGGAGGAGGGACACCAGGGGGAGGTGATGGGTAGGAAAGGTAAAGGGCTGGAGAGGAAGGAATCTGATAGGAGCGGAGAGTGGGCCATTGCGGAAAGGGAAGGAGGAGGGACACCAGGGGAAGGTGATATGCAGGGCAGGAGAGCTAAGTGGCAAGAGTGGGGGATAGAAGAAGAGAGGAGGGGGAAGGATTATGTTTATTGGAAGGAGAAATCGGTATTCAAGCCATCAGGTTTGAGGCCACCTAGATGTTAGGTGTTACCCTGAGGGTGGCCTCGTCACAACACGTGAGTAGGTTCTGAGTCCCTCTCTGTGAATACAAGGCTCCTTTCTAGAGAGAGTTAAGTGGACCAAGTTCCTGAGAGTTCACAGCATGGACGACCTCACCTGGTCCTTTAATATCACCTCCCTGAACAAGGAGGCACAGCAGCGCCTTCACTGCCTAAGAAGATTGAAGCAAGCAAAGCTCCCACCCCCCCAGCCCTCCATCGTAACTGTGTTTTACAGGAGCACCACTCAGAGCATCCTGACAAGTTACATCTCCATCTGGTCTGGGAGCAATCGAGCACTGGACTGGAAGTCCCTACAAAGGACTGTGAGGACAGCTGAGAGGATCATAGAGGTCTCCCTACTATCCACTGGGGACATTTATCAGGAGTGTTGTGTACGCAGGACCCTTAGTATTATTAAGGAACCCACCCATCCATCTAGCATCCTCTTTGACTTTCTACCAAAAGGCAAGAGACCAAGATGCATTAAAATAAGAACAGAAAGATGAGTGACAGTTTCTTCTCCCAGGCCATTAGGCTTCTGAACTCCCGGCCGCATTGTATTCAGAACCCCGCTGGTTAATCTGTTCTGTACCTTAATGTTTAATATTAATGCACTTTAATTTGTTACTTATGTTTGATCCATCTAGAGATTTTACCTTTGTAAGTTATCATTTGTTATGTACTACTGGGCTTTACACGCTAGTGCACAGAGACACTGTCTCATTTCTATATACATTATATGGTTATATATGTTATATACGTGTGTATAGTTAAATGATAGTAAACCGGACTTGAATGAGAACCGGAACTAAAATGTTTGGCCACAGGGAAGTTCTGCTTTTGGTGAATGTATCAGAGGTGCTTAACTGTGATCCCCTAATTTACGATCGATCACACTCGCCCATTAAAGTTGCCCTGAATGATGCCCTGTATGGCGAAATAAATTATTGATGCTTTGGGTTGAAACCCTGCATCAGGACTGAGAGGGGAGAGGGGAGAACGCAGGTGTGAAGAGGAGAAAGGGTGAGGGAATTGTGGGGATGCATTCACCACACGGATTTTACTTCAGAAGAAAGCCCAGGGTAATCAGGAAGGATGGGTGGTGGGGTGGCGATACTTCTCTGTCAAAGGAGGTGTAAGGCATTTCTTCTCTCCGCTAGCCTGCAGGTCACCCTTGTGCAAGATGAGGCACCTGCGTAGCTCCCAATCAGGGTCACATGAAGGCATAGGAGAAGGTGGTGGATGGTCACATGAGCAACTGGTACATTTCAATTTGGCCAGACAACCTCTGAAGAGTATTGATAATGGCTGGGGTTACCCGTCTTGTAGAGACACTGTCCAGAGGAATGGCAAACCACTTCTGCAGAAAAATTTGCCAAGAACAATCATGATCGCCAAGGTCAGATGACACAGCACATAATGATGATGAATTACCAAGGGGAAGTAAAAGCCGACCTTCTCAGTTATTCCCACAAACTCTGAATGATCAGTGAAGTACATCAGGAACTCCTTGGGTGTACTGGCTCTTAACACAAAGGAAGCATTTCACTGTATAAAGGTTCTAGTGCTTTCCTGGCATATACGATGAATAAGCTCTTCTTGGGCTTCCAGCCAGGTCCAGCAGTCAATTTGAAACTGTTGTTTCGATGACAAACTCTGCCATCTTCATCAGGGATGATGCCTGGGCATGTCTAGTTCAGGGGTATTTATACCCCTGTCATTTGTCCTTCCTGATTGGTTAGTCCTCATCCAATCAGGTTTCCACTCTCCCACCTTGTTTACAGTTGAATTCCAGTTCTTACTTGGAGTGAGACACTTGTCTTTGTTAAAATTCTTTTCCTCTCATTTTATTTCAGTGGCTTCCTTCACCAAGTGGTCCGAAACGTGACACAGTAGTTTTGAGTCATTGAAGTCAATCCTATGGCCATTGCAAATGCAGTGTTCTGCTCCTTGATGAGGATTTCCAAAGTGCATCCCGTCTGGCCAATATACGCTGCTGTGCATTCACAGGGAATCCTGTGAACACCAGTTGTCCTGAGACCCAGGTCGGTTTTCACCTGCATAAGCTGTGATTTGATCTTCCTTTCGGGTTTGTGGATGGTATAAATCCAGTGTTTCTTCAGGATCGTGGTGATCCTTCCTGAAACTGTTGAAGTATAGGGCAGATGAGTGGTAGCAGCAGATTCCTCCTTGTTGTTAGGTTTCCTGCTTTTTCCATCAGCCCTTTTAAAGGCCCAATTTATTTCTTTTTGGGTTACCCATGCCAGTGCTTTTGAGACTGCCTGGTGAAGAAAGCTATTGAAGCAAAATTAGAGGAAAAAAAAAATTAACCAAGATGAAGGTCTTGCCCTGAGTAAGAACTAGAATATAAGTGTAAACAAGGGACAGTGGAAACCTGATTGGATGGGGACCAACCAGTCAGGAGGGACAGATGACAGGGATGTATATACCATTGGACTAGACATGCCCAGGCAGCATCCCTGGTGAAGATGGCAGAGTTTGTCATTGAAACATTGGTTAAAATCGATATCTGTACACGGCAGGAAGCCTAAGAAGAATTTATTCATTTCACTGTATGCTTTGACGTACACCTGAAAACTAAATCTGAATCTGAGGTAACATTGGATGGTGAGAGACTGACAAGCGAACCCTTTCTGTGTGTAGTTAAGTTGAACATTCTTTCTTTAATCCCACATTGAGCTATTGACATTGTTACAGAAGCAATAGTCCAATGGGAGCAGATCAAAGCTCGAGACCTTCCCCGATGAAGGAATGAGTGTATATTGGTTCCCTCCAACCATAACTTTAATGCATGAAATGCGGCCGGTAAATGAGCCAGAACTCACGTTACTGAACCTGCTGTTAGGTTTCTTTTCAGCATTTCTACCCCAGCTTACTGCTAATTCTTTAGATCAGTGAAGTGAGCATGAACTGTTTTGTACATTCATGGATGATCCTGAGTTCAGGTTAAATTAGGCCCAACTTGCATACGTTAATGTTGGTTGTGTGCTTTAACGTTTGCCATTTCGTATGTGGTCTGATACATTAACAATCCTTAAACATTTCAGTGTTTATGTTACATGACTGCTTCTGCTTGGATTTATTTATTTATTGAGATGATGAATGGAACAGGCCCTTCTGGTCCAATGAGCCACGCCACCCAGCAACCTACCTACTTAACACTAGCCTTATCACAGGACAATTTACAATGATCAATTATCCTACTAACCGGTATGTCTTGGGTCTGTGGGAGGAAACTGGAGCTCCTGGAAGAAATCCGCACGTTCATGGGGACGGCTCCAGAATTGAACTCTGAACTCTGGAACACCCTAACAAGTACTAGCATTGCGATAACTGCCAGGCTATCATGGCACCTTTCATTGCTATGTTCACCACCCCCACCTCTGTGCTCGTTCTTCTGCAAACTCCAGTTCATTTCAGTTTGGGCTCAACCTCTCTCATTGAATCAGGATCAGGTTTAACATCAGAAAGGAAAAATTGTGAAGTATTATACATGGGTTCATTGTCCATTCAGAAATCTGATTGTGGAGGAGAAGAAGCTGTTCCTCAAATGTTGACTGTACATCCTCCTTGATGGTAGCAAAGACAAGAGGGCATGCCCTGGATGGGGGCATAGCCTCAGGATAAGGCGCCCTTTCAAAACAGAAATGCGGAGAAATTTCTTTAGCCAAAGGGTGGTGAATTTGTCGAATTTGTTGCCTCAAGCAACTGTGGAGGCAGGTCGTTGGGTGTATTTAAGGCAGAGATTAATAGGTTCTTGTTTGGACTTGGCATCAAAGGTTACGGGGTGAGGGCCGGGAACTGGGGTTGAGGAGGAGATAGAAAGAAAGAATCAGCCATGATTGAATGGCGGTGCAGACTCGATGGGCCAGATAGCCTAATTCTAATCTTATGAGTTATGGTCGTATGGTCTTAATGATGGAGCCTGGCTTTCTGCTTTTGAAGATGTTCTCGATGCTGAGGAGGCTAGTGTCCATGATGGAGCTGCGTGAGTTTTCAGCTTTGTGCAGCTTTTTCTAATCCTGTGCAGTGGCCCCTCCATATCAGATGGTGATGCAAGCAAATGGAATTCTCTCCAAGGTACATCGGCTTTCTTATTGGTCGATCAATGACAGATTCTGTGATTAATCTCATGCTAACTTTCCCATTTACACAGAAGTTCATGTAAACCCAAACAAGTACTACTTTATTGCAGAGTTCTTTGTCTGTTTAGGGACTCATCTGAAGTAAAACAGAATTGTAGGAGTCAATTGTTTTCTGACTGTTTGTTCGTTATTCACTAGAGGCATGGAAAACTTGGCATCGACTGGTTGTTTCCAAATAAATGTCGGGAATTTGGAGATCAGACAAAGGGAGCCAAGGCCTGTCTGGGTCTGTCTACAATTTGACCCATGTCTTGCTGGAGGTTAGACAGAGCCTCAGTTTTCCCAAAATAAAACATGTTTGTCATCAAATCCCATACTTCCACTAAATCCTTTTCCTGCCAAATATTTTCCCCCTTTACTTCTCACTGTACATGATTACTGACAGCTAAACAATTACCTGATGTCCCTCAACAACAGCCCTCAATTGAACATTATTCCAGACCTCTCCAGAGGGCTGCTGATGCTTTTCTCCGAGGATCGTCGCTTGTCGAGGTGGGAAGACTTGTGAGTTCCTGAAATCCCAAGAGCAATGCCGCTGGAGTTAAGTCATCCGGCGCCAAGTTCATCTATGGCACAAAGGTCATGAGTGAGGTTCCAGACAGAGATCCAACCAAGGCCTCAATGGTGGAGCTGGCAGAAGGAGATGACACATCACAATGGCAGTGAAGGTACTGGAAAGCTACAGGACTGAAGGGTCCCCAGTTGTCTTCCTCTCCATGCCAGTAGACTATGATCCCAATCTGTCAAGAACCGTGAGATGGCTACCCGTGCGTCAGACTCCTCATGTTAAACAAAAACACACAGGCATTCTCTATTAACGATATTTACCCTAACATCCCGCATGCATGAATACCAGATTCCCCCTAGAGTCACCTGAAGGCCCATCAATAGAAAACCTCTCAGAACAGGAGTTCCAAACCTTTTTTTATGCCATAGACATTTAACAAGAACCAAGGGGTCCTTAGACCCCAAGCTGCGAACCTCTGCCTTAAGAGAACATAATTCTTGACTGAAGTGATCACACTAACTTGGTTTGGAATCATGTATAATGATAGATTTAAAGATTAGCTTTATTTTCTAATTAATAATTTATAAAAATTACTAATTTATTTAATAACTTATTTAATATGTAAATAATAAATATTCAGTATTTGGTTTAATTTATGTTTAGTGTGTTTCTTATTGTAATATATAGTATTTTAATGTCTTCCACTGTACTGCTGCCATGAAATAACTGATTTTATGCCTTGTGTTAGTGATTTGGATTCTGCTCACATGTCCATTTGTGAGAGGGTCCAGGACCAGAAGGCACAACCTCAGAATACAGGGACATCCCTTTAGAACAGAGATGAAGAGGAATTGCTTTAGTCAGAGGGTGGTGAATCTGTGAAGTTTATTGCCATAGACAGCTGTGGAGGCCAAGACATTAGGTATAGTTAAAGCGGAGGTTAGTAGGCTCTCAATTAGTAACAGCATCAAAGGCTATGGGAAGAAGGCAGGAGAACAAGGTTGAGAGAGATAATAAATCATCAAAGATGGAATGGTGGAGTAGACTTGATGGGCTGAATGGCCTATTTCTGCTCCCATGTTTTATGTTCTTATGTTCTGCTGAATGCCACTATTGTGTGTCTTTTCTTGAACATCAGTAGTTAACCTATGGCATATTTCAAAGAGCCCAAAATTTCATGATTACTATCCCAATATTGTTTTTTTAATTGTAAATTCATTTGATTAATGGGATTTAAATCCCCCCAGCTGTTACAGTGGAATCTGGAGATTATTCAGATTAGTCATGTGCAGTTCACTAGGTTAAACAATTCAATATCGTAGCCAGATTCAAGGACTTTCAAGTGCTTGCTGTACTTGTGTTCAAGGATTCTACAACTCGTTCTCAATATTATTTATTATTTGTTGATTTGTTATTATTATTATTATCTATTTTGTCTTTTTATATTTGCACAGTTGGTCATCTTTTGCACATTGATCATTTGTCAATCTTTGTGTGTAGTGATTCAAGATTCAAGATTGTTTAATATCATTACCAGTAAGTGTAAAGAAGAACAAAATAATTGTTACTCCGGATCTGCTACAGGGCAAAAAAGCACATTAAAATAAAGAACGCTGTAATAAAAACACCAGTTAATACAAATACAAAAGGTAGCTTATATATATTGTATTATGTATTGATTGCATGTCTGTAAATTGACGCTAGGCACAGGAGTGTCTGTACAGCAGGTGACTGACAGGAAATGATGAAGTATTGGTGATAGGGAGCTGTGGAGGGGTGGGTTAGTGGGTGGAGGTGTAGCTCAGCCTCACTGCTTGGGGAAAATAATTGTTTTTGAGTCTGATGGTCCTAGTATGGATTCTACATAGCCTCCTTCCTGATGGGAGTTAGACCGACAGTCTGTGAGCAGAGTGGGTGGAATCTTTCATGATGTCACTGGCCTTTTGCTGGCAATTTTATGTATATTGATTATATTCATTGTGTTCTTGATGAGGGCTAGGCTGATGCCAGAGATGAGTTGGGTAGTTTTGACCACCTGTTGTAAAGACTTCCTGTCCGCTGCAGACCAGTTGCCGTACCACGCAGTGATGCAGTTTGTTAGGGTGCTCTCCACTGTGCATTTGTAGAAGGTTTTGAGTACTGACATGGATAGTCCAGCTCACTTCAGCCTCCTCGGAAAGTAGAGGTGTTAGTGAGCCTTTGTGACTGTGCAGAATGTGTTCTGGGACCATGAGAAGTTGTGTGAGATATGCACTCCCAGGAGTATGAAACTGCTCACAGTTTACATTACTGTGCCACTGATGTAAGAAATGTGTGAGTGTGCCTCATTGATCCTATTGTTTTCTTTGTATCTGCTGCAAATGCCCACAGGAAAATGAATCTCAGGATAGTATGACATGTACATCCCTTGGTAATAAATGTACTTTGAGCTTTGAAATGAAGGCATGTAAGTAAATGAAAAGTTAGGCTGCTTTTTTAGACTATCGCATAAACATGCTTCATGGATATCGATTAGTTCATTCAGCTTTATTTATGAAAGGGTGATGTGATTTAGCTCCTGGTTTCCTTTCTCCTGTTTGCCTTTCCCACATTGGAAAAAGGGGAATTTCACTTGTGCATGACCTGGACTCCCATATCACACCTCAACATTTGCTCAGTGGCCACTTTATTAGGTACGTACTGTATTGCAAAGATCCTGTTCATATGTGGAAGAAGGTCTTGTGGTCAGATGAAACTAAAGAAGAACTTATTAGCCTCAACACTAAGTAGTAAATGTGGTGTAAATCAGGCAGGTAACGCCATCCTTACTGTAAAGTATAGTGGAGGTGGCTTCTTGCTATAGGGGTGCTTTTCAGCAGCTGGGATTGGGAAATGTGGTCAGGGTCAATGGGAAGATGGATGCTGTTAAACACAGAGAGATCCTGGATAAAAACCTGCTAGTCTCTGGCAGAAAGCTTAGACTGCGGGGGAAGTTCACCTTTCAGCAGGACAACACAAAGCACACTGCCAGAACTATGGAGAGGCTTCAAATGAAGAAGATTGGTGTTCTTGTGTGGCGCAGTCACAGTCCTGACGTTAACCTGATCAAACTTCTCTGGCAAGTCTTCAAGATTGCTGTCCACAGCTGCTTCCACATCTTACCAACCCTAACCTGTACGTCTTTGGAACGTGGGAGGAAACTGGAGCACCCAAAGGAAATGCACACAGTCACAGGAAGAATATAATATACAGACGGCAGTAGGAATGGGAAAACAGTTGCTGGTGCTGTAAAGCATTACGCCACAGTGCTACCCTTGAGTTACACAGTGGAAAATGTAAGGGTTGCTAGATTAATTGACCATTGTAAATTGGCTCTGGTGTATACACTCAGTGGCAACATTGTTAGACATCTCCTGTACCTAATGTACCTGCAAAAGTGACCACTGAATGTGTGTTTGTTGTCTTCTCCTGCTGTAGCCCATCCACTTGGAAGTTCGACATGTATGAGACGCTCATCTGCACACCGGTGCTGTAATGTGTGGTCATTTGAGTTACTGTCGCCTTCCTGTCAGCTTGAAACAGTCTGGCCATTCTCCTCCGACCTCTTGCATTAAAAAGGCATCTTCACCCACAGAACTACTGCTCACTGTATTGTTGCACCTGTAGAAGGCTGTAGGTATTGACGCGCATAGCCCAGCTCTCTTCAGCCTCCTCGCTAAAACTTTGTGTGAAAATCGCCAGGAGATCAGCAGTGTTTGAGATACTGAATCCACCCTGTAGGGCACTGACAATCATTTCATCGTTAAAGTCACTTAGATCACGTTTCTTCCCCAATCTGATGTTTGGTCTGAACAACAACTGAAACTCTTAACTGTGTCTGCATTCTTCTATGCATTGAGTTGCTGCCACATGACTGGCTGATTAAATATTTGCAGAAGCAAGCGTGTGAGGTGCATCTAAGAAAGTGGAAATTCACTTAATATGTGACCTGAACTTTTGTATCACATTATTATATCTCAACATATTACACGCAGTATCCTATTGTGTGTTGACTACAAGTGGTGCTGTGGGCTCTTTCAAATGTAGTCCCCTTACATGGTGATCTACTACATTATAAATGTCTTTGAAAAATCTCAGTCCAAACCAAGTTTTCAAAAACAAAACAAAATGTTCCAAATTAGCAAGATTTTTATCGTTTCAGAAGGCACACTTTGTTAAATATCACTTAGATGCTTGATCAGTCTAAGTTAATTACTTTGTCTTGAGAATGTTTATGTCCTTTTGAAAACAGACTTGCAAGCCAAGCTGGAATATATTGGTGGCAAGTCGTTTGGAGAGTTGTAGGTCAGTAGGAGTCAAAAGGCTAATGGAAATTCAATGAGTATTTTGAGGCGGCATCTCCAAATGGCTGGTGAAAATTGGACCATAATACCTTGAAAGATGATGTGTTAGGTGAAATAACGGGATTGCAACACACTAAATACATAATGAAATCTTTGTGTGTCAGTGTCCAAATCAGTGAGAATGAATTTAATATTGGTGACATTAATTGCTGGAATGTGTTTGGGCTTGGGCTGTTAATAACTGAAGTATTGCGGATTGTATGTTTTCAGTTTTATGTGCAATTGGATTTGTGACAAATTCTGGCTACGTTAGTCTTTCACCCTTACTAAAATAATTTTGGCTTATTGCAAAGCTTTTCTGCGACACATACATTTCCTAAAAGGTGGTGATAGGTGTTCATTGGTGCTTCATTGTGATAATGTCTCTGATCCCAACCAGTTGGATTTCTTTAAGGCCACTAAATTATTCTCTGACACTCAAAGCACTTTATTAAATTGAAAATACAGTGAGATCATTCAGAGGGAAATTGTGATTTCTTGTGGTTAGAAAGGGGTAGCTTGAAATGATATTTTGCGCTTTAGGTGATTTAGTACGATACTTGGGGTACTGGCAACATCTAACCACAATAGTATCTTCAGGATGCTATATGAGCTTCTAAATATGAATGTGTATTAAATTCTGGTCTAATAGCAAGTCACAGTGTTCATTTCATTCTCCCTTTCACTTGTGTACTGAAGAATGATAAAAAAAAAACAATCTTAAATCTTTAGCCTGGTGTGGAAACACCAATGCTCTTGAATGAAAAATCCTACAAAAAGTTGTGTATATGGCTCAGTCCATCAGAGGTAAAGCTCTCCCCACCATTGAACTAATCTACATGGAATTTTGTTACAGGAAAGCAGCATCCATTATCAGAGACTTCCACCACCCATGACGTTCACTCTTCTCACTGCTTCATCAGGAAGAAGGATCTCACCTGGGCCCTCAACACCAGCTCCATAGCCAAGAAAGCCCAGCAGCGTCTCTACTTTCTGCGAAGGCTGAGAAAAGGCCATCTCCACCCCCCCCCCACCCATCCTCACCACATCCTACAGAGATTGTATCGAGAGCATCCTGAGCAGCTGCATCACTGCCTGGTTCAGGAATTGCACCATCTCGGATCGCAAGACCCTGCAGCGGATAGTGAGGTCAGCTGAGAAGATCGTCGGGGTTTATCTTCCCGCTATTGCAGACATTTACACCACACGCTGCACACGCAAAGCTAACAGCATTGTGAAGGACCCCACACACCGCTCATACAAACTCTTCTCCCTCTTGCCATCTGGCAAAAGGTACGGAAGCATTTGGGCTCTCACGACCAGACTGTGCAACAGTTTCTTCCCCCAAACCGTCGGACTCCTCAATACCCAGAGTCTAGACTGACATCTACATCATTTATTATTATTTTTTAATTTGTCCTCTACTGTGCCTGTTGTCTTGTTTATTACTGTTTTGTGCATTTTATGTAGTCCCGTGCAGGTCTGTAGTCTCGTGCAGTTTTTATGTTGTTTTACATAGTCCAGTGTAGCCTTGTGTTGTCTCAGATAGTCTAGTGTAGTTCTGTGTTGTTTCAGGTAGCACCAGGGTCCTGGAGGAACATTGTTTTATCTTTACTATGTACTGTACCAGCAGTTTATGGTCGAAATGACAATAAACTTGACTTGACTTGGCATGACTGGGTATGCCAGCTAATCAGAATCGTGCTACATTATATAATCAGAAATATTCAGTGAAGCTGAAGGGAAATTTTGACCCCTGAGTTCTACAAAGAACATAGAGATGTTAAAGAAGTTTACGGCCTGTTACACCACTGGCATTTAGGGCAGCATTGAAGGTCATTCATCTCTGGTGGTGTTCAAGGGTTCCTTCATCATCTCAGTTTTTACTACTGTTACAGCAAATCCCTGGTGAAGACTCAGGAGTACTATCACACTCAGATGTACAAGGATTCTTCATTGTTGTTCCTGTAACAATTTTGTATTACCAGTCAGGGTTGCCAGCCCTGGGCTGAACCTGCAAGCCTGGAGGACCGTTGGACCACTCTTAGTTTGTCCTCTACTCTTTGACCTGTTTGACATGGATGACGTAATCAAGAGCCAAAGCATAACGCCCTGACTCTAAGCAAAGAACTCTCTGGGTCATGAAAGCCTCCAAACTACAAGAAAGTTGTGGTTTTCTTGAGGATTTTAAAGAAAAGATTACAGTTAATTGTTACATGTACATCGAAACATCCGGTGAAATGTGCCACTTTGAGTCAACAAGCAACACAGTCGGAGAATTGTGCTGGGGGCAGCCCGCGTGTCATCACATTTTGGGCACCAACAAAGCATGCGCATAACTCACTAACCCTAAAATGCACATCTTTGGATGGTGGGATGGAAACCCATGCGGTATTGGGGAAAATGTACCATCTCCTTACTGATATTGGCATGAATTGAACCCGGATTGGTGACATTTGGCGCTGTAAAGCAACTGCACAGGCTATGCTACAGTGTTGCCTCCATGGTCCAGAACCACATCATTAAATGGTTCTGAGTGGAGTCAAACAACATCGAAACAGGCCCTTCGGCCCAACCCGTCCATGCCAACCAAGCTCCACATATAAGTCATTACCATGTGCCTGCACTTATTTATGGATATGACCTCTATGTAATATATCTGCAATATAGAACATAGAATGATGAAGTAAATTTTACATTGTCTGTGCAGACACATACTTATGCGTATGTTGCTAAACTCGATTTCATCTTTGATCTTGGCTGCACTGACACAACAATGGTGACCTGCAAAAGTATCAAAATAATTGAAATTATTACAAATAGATTAATGTTAACATAGTAGAGCAGACTTAAAAACAATTGCACACTTAAACTAACATGTTACCTTCTGATGAGTTGCTATACCATGTTACCATCTGCTGTGCCAAGTGGATGTGAAAGACCCCAAGGCACTGTTTTAGTGAGTATTTTCACCATTGTTTATTTGACAATCTGATTGAAAAAAATCTGCAAATGGGCTGTTGAATTTCCTAACTACACCAGTGATTGTGCTTAAGAAGTAACTTGGTGACTGTAAAGTGCTTTGGCGCACCCCGAGATGACGGAAGATCAATCCGGATCACAGCAGCCTCCTTACTCTTTTTTCCCGTCTCTGCTAAGTTAGGTGAAAGGTTCTCTTTGGAAAGCACCACGCTGGACAACCATTGCATATGCTCAGAAATAATATCAAACACAGTGTGACACCATGGAGACTGAGATTTAACTGGAGTAAAGATTAGAATTTAATGCCGGATTGTTTTAATTCTAGTATTTCTCGCTTTAGCTGCCAATTTACAGTTAATTAAAAAGCAAACATATGCTTATGTGCTCATTACTAGAAGGAAACATTAATCAAGCAACAAATATATTTTAAAATATATATTTCAAACTAGTCAAACTGGGTAAATCACAAAGACAGCAACACATCAGAAAAGTGCCAAATTAATGAATGCACCAGTATCAAGCACTTGACTCTGTTACATGCCCAATCTAATCCTCAACAATAATATTTACTAATTATTGCAATGCAGGCTTGTTGTTGCTTTAAATCAGGTTTCACTAATTTAGGAAATATCCCAAATGAGCGGACTACTTTTCTTAGAAGATCCAATTGTTAAAATTACCTAAACTCCAAGAGCATTTTCCTTGCAGGCCATTGTAGCTGGGTGTTAACCCATTCAAAATAAAGGAGCTATTGTTCATGTTACAATAGTGGACAGAAGAACATCATGGGAATATGTGATGTACTTATTTGCATTTAGTCAGCCAAGAGTATTTTTTGGTAGAATGCAGCAGGCCAGGCAGCATCTATAGGATGAAAACTGTCGACATTTCGGGCTGAGACCCTTTGTCAGGACTAACAAACTTTCCTTTCAGTTAGTCCTGACAAAGGGTCTCAGCCCGAAACATCGACAGTGCTTCTTCCTATAAATGCTGCCTGGCCTTCTGCGTTCCACCAGTGTATTGCTTGAATATCCAGCATTTGCAGATTTCCTCGTGAAGAGTATTTTTTGCTTCTTTCTGTTTCCAATGTATTACACATAAAAGATAGGAGCAGAATTAGGCCATTTGGCCCATTGAGTCTGCTGCACGATTTCATCATGCTTGATCCATTTTCCTTCTCAGACCCAGTCTCCTGCCTTCTTCCCATATATCTCATTCCCTGACAAATCAAGAATCTATCAACCTCTGTTTTAACATTGTTCTATTGTAAACACAGGTAATTCTGCAGATCAGAACCAGAATTGGGTGTATTGTCACTGACAAATGTCATGAAAATTGTGGTAACAATACATACAAAAATTATTATAAATAACAATAAGGTTCAAAATTCAAAGTACATTTATTACCATAGTATATACACATTATACAGTCTTGAGATTTGTCTCCTTACCAGCAGCCACAAAACAAAGAAACCCAAAAGAGTCCATTTAAAAAATGAGACCGTCAAGCACCCAATGTGCAGAGAGAGGAAAAATCAGCAAATTGTGCAAAGTTAAGCAAATAGTATGGAACTATTTGAGTTGAGTTAACTCGGCCTTTTCTCCTTGGATCGATGAAGGACGAGAGGTGACCTGATAGAGGTCTATAAGATGATGAGAGGCATTGATCATGTGGATAGTCAGAGGCTTTTTCCCAGGGCTGAAGTGGTTGCCACAAGAGGACACAGGTTTAAGGTGCTGGGGAGTAGGTACAGAGAAGATGTCAGGGGTAAGTTTTTTACTCAGAGAGTGGTGAGTGCATGGAATAGGCTGCTGGCAACGGTGGTGGAGGCGGATACGATAGGGTCTTTTAAGAGACTTTTGGATAGGTACATGGAGCTTAGGAAAATACAGGGCTATGGGTAAGCCTAGTAATTTCTATGGTAGGGAGATGTTCGGCACAACTTTGTGGGCCGAAGGGTCTGTATTGTGCTGTAGGTTTTCTGTGTTTCTCTGTATTCAGAACAAAAGCAGGTCCATAGTCATGAAGCCAAGAGCAGCCGGAACAGGACACGGCCATGGCCTTAGTTCAGTGTAGTACCGGGTAAATATCGTGGAGCCCTCAGACATGGAACTTGGAGCAGCCAAAATAAGAAATATAGATAAAATATAAAAAAAGTAATGCAAGAAGAGAACCAAAAGATGGAGTTGTGGCAAGGATCTTTCAGAAATCTGATGGCAAAGGGAAGAAGTTGTTCCTAAAATGTTGAGTTTATGTCTTTGAGCTCCCATATCTCCTCCCTGATGATAGCGATGAGAAGAGGGCATGCCTTTGGTGGTGGAGGAGTTCTTAATCTTTTTTTTGCATCATCTTTTGAAGATTTCCCTGATGGTGGGGAGGCTAGGGCCCATGATAAAGCTGGCTGAGCTTACAAAACTTGGCAGCTTTTAAAAGCACTGGCTCCTCCATACCAGAGAGTGATACAACCAGTTACAATGCTGTCTACAGAACATCCTCAGAAATTTGCTGCAGAAATTTGCTAAATGCTGGAAATCCCGAGTAACACAGAACCACTGGAGGAAAATTCAGTAGGTCAGGGAGAGGATTAAACAGTCAATTTTTAGGACTCTTTTTACAAGTGCAGGGGGAGAAGGTTGGAATATCTGGACCTCAATGAATAGCACATCTTCACTCTCAGTATTGTAAATCAATAGCTTATTTAATTTGAAGGGGTAAGTGCCCCTTGGTGGGGTGGAGATATGTCTTTACCAAAGGAGGTGTAAAGTGCTCCTTTCCTCCACTAGCATGCAGATCACCCTTGGGCAAGGTGTAGCACCTGCTTAGCCCCCCCCATCACCCCTCCCAGTGATCAGGGTCAAGTGAAGCATTGGGAGCATTTGGTGGATGGTCATCTTGAGCAGCTGGTGCACATCACAAGTCCTAGTTATGTGACTATTGACACTACTGAAGAGTATTGATAATAGTAGGGGCTACCTGTCTTGTAAAAACACTCCCCAGAAGAAGGAAACGGCAAATCACTCCTGCAGAAAAGTTTGTAAGAACAATCATGGTCATGGAAATACTGTGAGTGCCCACATCGTATGACACGGCACATAATGAATGAGCGAATACCCCATGACAAATTACACACAAGGAGAATATCTTCAGGGCAAATCTTATCGAAGGTTGAAAGCCCTTGATATTTTCTATGGTGGGACTGAAATGGTTGCCACAAGAGGACACAGGTTTAAGGTGCTGGGGAGTAGGTACAGAGGAGATGTCAGGGGTAGGTTTTTTACGCAGAGAGTGGTGAGTGCATGGAATGGGCTGCTGGCAACGGTGGTGGAGGCGGATACAATAGGGTCTTTTAAGAAACTTTTGGATAGGTACATAGAGCTTAGAAAAATACAGGGCTAATGGTAAGCAGAAATCTGATGGTAAAGGGAAGAAGCTGTTACTAAAATGTTGAGATAATTTCTTTAGGCTCCCATATCTCCTCCTTGATGATAGCGATGAGAAGAGGGCAAGTCTGAGATTCAGTTTCTTGTGGGTATACAATAAATCTATAATAAAATAAATGAAAGGCTACAATAACCCATTGGCTCCCTTTCAAGGACTGTAACTTGTATTCTCAGTATTATTTATTTACTATTTATTTATTAATTATTATTTGTTTTTTATTTGATCAGTTTGGCTTGTTTTGCATATTGGTTGTCTAGCAATCTTCCTTTGAGTGTAGTTTTTCATTGATTCTATTGCATTTCCTTGTTCTATGGTGAATGCCTGCAAGAAAATGAATCTCAGGGTAATAAGAACTTTGATCTTTGGCAGGGTGCTCCAGATACTTATCACTTGCTGTGTAAGGAATTTAACCTCCAAACTATACTTTCATCCAATCACTTTAAACCTATGTCCCCCTATATTAGCCATTTCTGCCCTTGGGAAAAAGTCACTGGCTTTTCACTCATTCTATTCCTGTTACCTTGTACACCTCTATCAAGTTGCCTCTCATCCTCCTTTGCTCCAAAGAGAAAAACTCTAGCTCACTTAACCTATCCTCATGAGGGAAGAGGAGGACTTCATCTCTATGCAGTCTGGCATAGGCTTAACTCCAATCCCCCAGAATAGAGGTAGTGACCAAAGACACTTTTTAAACTAAGTGTCATACAAGGCACAGCTCCTGACACAGTAGATGGGCATTCAGTGAAGTTTAGCATCCCAAATCAAGGGTTAATTTGCGATTGGCAAGCTTCTTGAAATTTGGTGCCTGGTTAGTGCCTTAATGGCAAAGTGGGTTAATAATATTATTGTTTCAGCAGGGGAGCTACAGCAGTGTAGTGGTTAGTGCAACACTCAGGGTGTCGGAGTTCAGAGTTCAATTCTAGTGTCCTTTCTGAGCAAGTTTGTCCATTCCTTTTTGAGTGCACGTGGATTTCCTCTGGGGGCTCCGGTTTCCTCCCTCATTCCAAAGACATAGCAGTTAGTAGATGAATTGGTCATTGTAAATTGTTCTGTGATTAGGCTAGGGTTAAATAGGTGGGTTGGAATAGTCTGTTTGCTGAATCTCTAAATAAATAAATAAGATCAAACCGTTGCTTACAGTTTGTAGTGAGAAGGGCAAATAGATGCAGGGATGCAAACAGAAACACATTCCCTTTGATAACTCTGAACGGCTGATTACAGTTAACATGCTTACACCAGTGTAAACATTACAGCATCTCATAGAACAAAGAGGATAAATGATCAACCACAAGTTTAATTAGCTGCTGTTTCAAATTAATAATTAACATTTTAATGTTGAAAGAGGGACTGCTGTAGTATTTAATCCTTGGAGCAGTGTGGTTCATTCTTTCTTACACCTCATCGTGTGAGAGCTTCTGTAAATCAATTCACAACGCCAGAAAATTGGTTAGAACACCTTTTCCAACACTGATTTATTTATTGATTTCTTGAGATACAGCGCAGATTAGGCTCTTCTATCCCTTCAAGCTGCGCCGCCTAGTCTAATTAGACAATTTACAGTCACCGATTAACCGAGCAACCGGTACATCTTTGGACTGTGGGAGGAAACTGGAGCAGCCCAAGCAAACTACGCGGCCTCGGGGAGAACATACAACTCCTTCCAGGCAGTGGCGGAATCGAACCCGGGTCCCCCGTACTGTGAAGCATCATGCTAACCACTATGCTGCTGTGCCACTCCCCTGATTCTACAGCTTGTGAATTCATCCTCAAAGACTCTGCAACTTATGTTTGCAATATTTGTTACTAACTATTATTATTTTATTTACTTCTCTTTGTATTTGTGCAATTTGACTTCATTTACACACTGGTTGTCCGTCTTTGTTATCTGCAGTTTTCCATTGATTCTGTTGTTCCTTTATATTTACTGTGAATGCCCACAAGAAAATGAATCTCAGGGTTGTATATGGTGGCTTATAAGTACTTTGATAATAAATTTGCTTTGATTTCTCAACTTTAGCTGGAGCATTTCACCTTTGTGTCAGATATATTGGTTATTCAAGCTGCGCAGAAGGTGGCAGATGTTGGGCCTTTTCTCTTACTGCAGATAACATCAGAGTGTGCAATCTACTATTTAAATTGTCATCTCAAATTTGTACACTAATTAACTGCCAACGAGTGCAGCCAGAGACTCATAACAAATCAACGCAGGCTGATCGCACAGAAGTGTCCCCTGCCACATGCCTCCCGAGGATTGCCCCTGCAAGTTGGAACCTGCCACCTCTTTTGTTTTCATGTTTTCCGACATGGTTTGAACCGGCTCAAAGCCTCGCCCCTTTCCGACTCCCCTCCCCTCTTCCCTGTTTGCCCTCCCTCCCTCTCTCGAGTTGAGTCGTGCTGCGTTGTGAGGGTCCTCGGGGCCTGGCTTGCTGGAGGTGAAGATTGATACGTTATCGGTACAGGGGTGCTGCCGGCTCTCCGGTTAACCACCGGTGAGGGTTCCTGCCTTTAAATGTCCTCTCCCCTCATGTCTATTGCAGCCACTACGAGCAAGATCGGAATGCGCTGAGAAGGAAGGAATGGGAAAGACGGAGCCAGGAAGTCCATCAAGATGAAGATCTGTTTGCCTCAAGTTTTAATCTGTTCAGTGAACCTTACAAGGTAGCCTGATGCAAACGCGGTATTTCAGCTGAACTGTGGTATCATTTCTAGAGGTGGTTGACTCTGCATTACTTTAGCTTGTTTGCACCTTTAGAACTGAAAAACCTCAGTGATTGAATCTTAAAACTCTGATACGCCCAGTGTCACACCATTAATTAATCTGCATGCAGTGATTATCTCTAAATGTGGGTATTGGTGTTGGTTTATCATTGTCCCAAGTTCCGAGATACACTGACTAGCTTTAGTTTGCAGGCAGATCATTCTCTCTGTAAGTGCATTGAGATATTTACTCATTTAGAGATACAGCACAGAGTAGGTCCTTCCAGCCCTTTGAGCGTGCCACCTAGCAATCGCTGACAACCCCAATTTAAACCTAACCCAATTATCGGGCCAATTTTTCCCGAAGGTTCCCTCTCCACTTCCTTCCCTTTATCCCATGGTCCATTGTCCTTTCCACCATGATTCAATCTTTCTCGGCTTTCCCTTGTCACTTCCACTTTTCACCTCTCAGCTTCCCACTTCAATCCCACTCTCCTGGCCTTACCTCCTATCACCCTCTTCCCCTCCCCCACCTAGATCTTCTCTTCACCTACCAGCTCTTATCCACCCCATCTTATTATCCTTTCCAGTCCTGATGAAGAGTCTCAGCTTGAAATGTTGACTGTCTATTTCACTCCATAGATTTGTAATGACCAGTGAAACCACCTGGTAAGTCTTTGGGCTGTGGGAGGAAACCAGAGCATCTGGAGAAAATCCACACATTCCAAGGAGGATGTATAGCGTGGTCTTCTGCTGTTTTGGTCCATCCACTTTAAGGTTCGATGTGTTGCACTTTCAGAAATGCTTTGTGCACACTACTGTAGTAATACATGGTATTTGAGTTCTGTCGCCTTCATATCAGGTTGAGAACGTCTGGCCATTCTCCTCTGACGTCTCTCATTAACAAGGTATCTCTTGTCCACTGAACTGCTATTCACTGGATGTTTTTTTTTGTTTTTTGCACCATTCTCTGTAAACTCTGGAGACTGCTGTGCATTAAAACCCCAGGAGATCAGCATTTTCTGAGGTACTCAAACTCCCCCCCACCCCCCGTCTGACACTACAATTATTCCACAATCAAGATCACTTAGGTCATATTTCTTCCCCATTCTGATGTTTGGTCTGAACAACAACTGAACCTCTTGACCATGTCTGCATGCTTTTATGTACTGAGTTGCTACCATATGATTGGCTGATTAGATATTTGCATTAAAGTGACTATTGAGTTTATATTCTTCTGAGCTTTCACAGAGGTTAAAAGATTGTTTTAAAGGAGGCAACAACTGATTAGAACGTAGAACAGTACAACACAGGAACAGACCCTACAGCCCACAGTGTTGTGCTGAATAAATTAAATGAGTAATCATTTATTGATGAGAGAATGAGCTACAAGCTGGGTGTAAAAATTAAGCTGCGTGCCCTCCCCATATTGTTACCTCAAGAACTACTGATGAATCCTGGCATTGATCAATATCCGAAATTGAGTAATATTTTGCTTGCTAAATCTATGCCTTTGTCGGTCAAATGGAATGGATGGGAGAAAGAGCAGGGGAACATTGGAAAGAAAGTTTAGGATAGAAAAGTAAAAATTAATATGGGACCAGTCGATATTCAAATTTATACAGTCGCTCTGAGACAGGCTTCTCAATATCACCCAGGAACTAAACCTTGTACATAAGTTCTCTTGCAATGAACCAGCATATTTTTCCCACCTGCTTCCAATTCCAATTTTATTGTCAAAGTACGTATATGTTTGCGTGTAGTTTTTCACTTAGTCTATAATTTCTTTGTTCTGCTATGAATACCTGCAAGAAAGTGAACCTCATGTGGTATAAGATGACATATACACATTAAATTTCGATAATAAATTTACTTTGAACCTTGAATGTCATATATGTTACCTTGAGATTTGTTTTCTGCAGGTATTTACAGGAAAATGAAGAAATACAAGAGAATTTGTGAAAAGCTACCCATAAACAAAGAGTGACAGGCAGCCAATGTTTAAAAGGATGAATCATGAAAATAAAAAAAATAAATAATATTGAGAACGTGAGTTGTTGAGCCATAGAACACTACAGCACAGAGTCCTTGAAAGTGAGTCTGTCGGGTTTGGAATCAGTTCAGAGTTGAGTTTGCACCTCCCTTCTAAACCTGAGGGTAACTTATTAATATTAATAAGAATAATGATAATTGTTCCTTCCCTTTTGGTAACCCTGTTTGTTTTCAGTAAGGTGGTTAACATTTTATACTTAATTCCATAAGAGATAAATGCAAATTAGGCCATTTGGCCCATCACATCTGTTCTGCTATTCCAGCATGCCTGATTTATTATCCTTTTCAATCCCATTCTCCTGCCTTCTCCTCATAATCTTTGACACTTTCACCAATGAAGAACCAATCAACCTCCGCTTTAAATATACCCATTGACTTCACCTCCATAGCTGTCTGTGGCAATGAATTCCATAGATTCACCCACTCTGTTCTAAAGAGTGGCTGTGTCCTCTGGTCCAAGATGCCCTCATTATTGGAAACATCTTCTCAACGTCCACTTTATCTCAGCCTTTCAATATTTGATAAGTTTCAGTGAAATCCCCAATTCTTCAAAGCATCCATGGTGTATGTATAGCATGTATAGACCGTGATATCTTACCTGTTGACAGGAATGTGCTTAACTGCTGAATGATCTGCAGTTCCTTATTTATTATTTCAACATTTGACCTAGTCCTCCCCCTTAGCCATATCTGAGATGTTGCCACCCTCCTAAACTCCTTTCCTCCCCCCCCCCCACCTTTGTATTGTTGTGTCTTCCCCTTCCTGTCCAATGCTGGGGAAAGGTCTTGGCCCAAAACCTTGACTGTTTATTCACTTCCATAGATTCTGCCTGACCTACTGAGTTTCTCCAAAATGTTGTGTGTAAGTGTTTAAGTGATGGTATTGCCACACTCTTTGCAGAATGCATCAGGGCTATTTGCAGCAAATATCTTCTGAGCTCTGGATGAAGAAGAAGGAGGAAAGAGCAGAAGCGGCATCTTATTGATTGCAGTATGACAGGAATATCACATGTCCCAGAGTTGATCTATACACATTTACACATTCGTTTTAAGTTGTTTCTTAATGACTGATACAATTTATATAGCCGAGAGTCTAATGTTTTGCCTCCAAACTCCTTGTGCTTCATGTACTTTTCCCATACTTAAAAGAAGTAGAGAGAGAAAAAAAATCAAAGGCTTTTTCAAAGGGTGTTGTGTTCTGCTGTCTTTTAGCACACACACTCTTCAAAGGAAATTGTGCCTTTGGCAACTGTCCAGAGGATTAAATGAATGACCTTCCAAGGATTAAGTTGACATATTCTGGCATTATTAGTGACTTGGTGGATCTGGGGCGGCAACCTCGCATACATCTGTTTCAGAGAGTTTGCCAATCCTAAATTAACCCTTTAATCTTATCTCTTTATCTTAGCTAGGCTTCACTGACTGCCCATCCATAGTGTCAGGAACTCTGTCCTATGTGATGCTTTGTGAAAGAGTTTATTTCTTTTGGCCACTATCTTCACTCTGGAGAATTAGTAACTAGCTGACAGCTGAATGGGTGGAAATCAAGTCCTCCCCTTTCTTAATAGGGATAGGTTGGAGCAGGCTGGGGCCTTAATTCTTGGAGTGAAGGAGGATGGGAGGTGATTTGATAGTGGTTAACAAGATAATAAAAGGCATTGATCAAGTGCACAGCCAGAGACTTTTTTCCCCAGAGCAGCATTTTAAGGTGATTGGAGGAAAGGATAGGGGGAATGTCAGAGGTATGTTTTTTTCACACAGAGAGTGGTGAATGTGTGGAACGCTCTGCCAGAGGTGGTGGTAAAGATAGATACATTAGAAACATTTAGGAGACTCTGGTAGGCACATGGATGATAGGAAAATGGAGAGCTATGTGGGAGGGAAGGGTTAGATTGAATTTAGTATAGGTTTTGAGGGTCGGCACAACATTGTGAGTCAAGGGGCCTGTACTGTGCTGTAATGTTCTATGTTCCATATTCCCATTGCTGGTCCAGTTGATTCACTAGGCCAGACTCATTCTAACATCTAATCAGATTTAAACAGACATAAACCTCAAGTTTTCTAACTTCTGTTCATCAGTCTTCTCTATTTCCCCACCCAGCCATCTTTCTATCCCTTGTCCTATCAACACTATCATCCCTTCTGTTAACCCTCCCCTCCCCTCCCCTGTCATTCTGCCCCTCACACACACTTTTTCTCCCTCTTGTTTCCCTCTTCACCTCCTTCCCTTTATTTCATGGTCCACTGTCCTCTCCTGTTCGATTCCATCTCCCTTAGCCCTTTGTTGCTTCCGCCATTCCCTCCCAGCTTCTCACCTCAGTCGAACTCTCCTGCCCTTACCTACCCTCTCCCTCCCCCCACCTAGATTTGCCCCTCACCCTGCAGCTCTTATCCACTCCATCTTTCTAGTCCTGATGAAGAATCTCAACCTGAAATGTTGACTGTCCATTTCCCTCCGTAGATGCTGCCTGGCCCATTGAGTTCAGTGCTTTGCAGTCAGGTTTATTAATTTTTATCTGATATTTTAAGAACTTTCATCAAACTCTTTTGACTAGAACTAGAGGTCATGGTTTAAGGGTGAAAGGTAAAATGTTTAAGGGGAACATGAGGGGGAACTTCTTCTGTCAGAGGGTGGTGAGTGTGTGGAACGAGCTGCCAGCAGAAGTGGCGAAGTGGGTTCGATTTCAACATTTGAAAGAAATATGGATAGGTACTTGGATATGGACAGTTTGGAATGCTATGGTCAAGATGCAGGTTGATGGGACTAGGCAGGGTAATAGTTTGGCATGGACTAGATGGGTCAAAGGGCTTGTTTTTATGCTGTGCTGTTCTATGACTCCATTTGATTATGTAATGTACAAATGATTCCTGTTCAGAATAGCTGAAACAGGATTTACTGTAATGCAAGGATTTGCCTTTGTGCTTTTAAAATAATTATTGTCCAGTTTTGTATGCCATCTGATATCTTTCAGACCAGCAAAGGCGATGCCCTGTCCAGCCGGGTGCAGAACACATTAGGGAACTACGATGAAATGAAGGACCTGTTAACGAACCGCTCCAACCAGAGCCACCTCGTGGGCATTCCCAAGTCGTTGATCCCACAGACGCCCGTGGACAAAATGGAGCAGACCTTCTTCAATGAGCCCAGAGCCAAAATGGCGCCCTCCCACCAAAGCAGCAATCACTCTTCTGCCTGCATGCCTCCTCCCTCCTCTTGCCTGTCGCTGAGTTCCTCGCTGCTACATGGGCACCCAAGTAAGAAGTCGCGGGTGGAGTGGTCCCGGAGCGGACATGGTTCAGCCAGTGGGCATGGGGGGCAGTCCAACAGCCAGCCCACTGCTCAGCAGGTCAGGGAGAAGCACTCCGGCACACATGAGCAAGTCCAAGACAGGTACAGCGATCTGCACAGCGGTCAGAGTGAGCTGCAGGCCAGCCTGGATGATGGTATGAAATTGCAGTCATCCAGTCCCAGCAACACCTCACGCTCCAAAAGGCACAGCCACTCCAAGTCAACTGCTGGAGACCATTCGTACAAAGATGGCTGCCACATGAAGTCTCCCATTGACAGTGACTCTGGTTCTTATTCTTGTGGATCCCCTGTGCCATCCACGTCCCTGATCCCTGGCAGTAGTGCTCTCTCCACCCAGAACTTCCCTCCGGGACTTCACTCCAAGTCCAGTGTTCTACAGCAAAAGCCTACGGCCTATGTCAGGCCAATGGATGGGCAGGAGCAAGCCCCCATGGAGTCTCCTGAGCTGAAGCCGCTAATGGAAATTGAGGACGCTTTCAGCAGTCAGGCGTTTGGCAGCCTCCTGGACGCCAAGCCCAGCACAGCAAGCAACAAGTGCAAGTTACCAAAGCTGACGATACCTCAGCCAGGCGAGGTAGGTGGACACATCGATCTTTTCAAGTCTAGAAAAATAACGGGTTCCATCTTGTGCTTCCTTTTCAATCAGTATATTCTGCCTTGATGTTTTAAGGACTTGGTTGTGTGTTGTCATGCATGGAAACCTGTTTGATGTCAAAAATCAATCATGCTACATCAGAAACAGATGCACTGAAGGATTACAATGCTTCCAAGTGTGGAGTTGTGCTTAATGGACCCAAAACTGATTTGAATCTCTGGAGCTTGCTTGAAAGCTCAGAGCCTAATAGTATCCCAGGTTAGAATTGTCGAACGATTGCTTCTTCTATAACTCTTGCTCTTTCGCACATAACAGAGGATTGTTAGAACAGGCATTGAGCAGCTCAGCCCCTCATTTTCATCTCTCAGTTTCTGTCTCTCATCTATACGCCTCAATACACATGGCAAACTAAAAAAAATAGAAATTACTTCACAGATACTTGGGTCTGCTACTTGCACTGGATATACAGTGTGGCAATCTGTGCACATCCCACTCTGTGTCTGAGATTACTTCAATTATTCTCATGGTATGATATTTTAGAACAGGGTTCATTATGTGAACATTATTTCTTTGCATGTTCAGCACTCGCAGTAGAAGCCAAACTTCTGCCCCACTTAAACTGAGCACAATTAATATAATGTATTGACTCCAGGAAGAGTGTTGGCCTTATACAGGGTTTTCTGTTATTTCATGGGCTTCTGTTGCGACAATAGAGAAGTGCTACATGTAGCTTTGGATACTTGACAAAATGAGAATTATTCAAATAATGATTTTAATCGTAATAATAATTTTAAAACTAGAGCTTTCCTCTTTGGAGTTGAGGAGAATGAGAAGTCAACAAAGCCATAATCAATTTTGTTATTGTGTGGTTGCAAGCAGGGTTGAGTTGCTCTCTGATTTTGGCAATTTACTTGCAAAATTGCCAAGATTGGAGAACAACTCAGCCCAACCAATACTGGTATATTTCACATGCTGGCAATAAAAATGATTTATTTTTTATCTTTTTAAGTGCAATTGTGAACAATAGCCAGATCAGAAATGCTGATCAAGTCAACTAGTTCCGAAAGAAAACTCTGATAGGCCAATCAGATGGTTCACTGCTGCTCAGCGATGGAACACAAAAAAAAAAATCATATGTACAATTAAGAAACATTAAAACATAGTAGAAATACTGGAGTCAGAATGATCATGATGAAGTCTGCTGGAGAGAGACATTTGTACACACGCTGTCCTCAATAATTCAAAGAGATTGAAGGATATGGTTGCAGGGTGACAAAATGTGGCAGGAGCACTTGGAACTAAAAACTAATCCCTACAGGGAGAAAACAGCACCTGTTCTTTCCGCACTGTTCTCCAGCAGTTCTGATCCTGATTGAGAGAGGTGTATAAGATGATAAGAGGTATAAATGGAGTTGATAGCCAGAGACTTCTTCCCAGGGCTGAAATGGCGAATACAAGGTGGCATAATTTTAAGGTGATTTGAGGAGTACAGGGGGAATGTCAGAAGTATGCCATCTTCTGTGTGTGTGGAATGCTTTGCTGGAAATGGTGGTAGAGCAGGAGTCTCCAACCTGGGGTCCATAGTGTAAAAAAAGCTTAGGAGCCCCTGTGGTGGAGGCATAATGTAATATGTAAATGATGAAGGATTTGTTGCAAAGTTGTTTCAGTATGTTGATTTGTGGGTTAAAGTGGGGTGCCAGAGGAGGACCTGTATCAATCACTAGATACTGTAGGATGGTCAGCATTTGACTGCCCAATACCCCACTGGCATTTTAGGACAGCAATGAAAGTCCTCTATCTGGCAGTGTTCAGTGTTTCTTTATCTTGTCAGTAGCTTCCTCTCAGTTTTCACTACTGTTATTCATCCAAGTCCCAAGTGGTCCCTCAGGAATACCTTCATACTCAGCTCTAGAAGGATTCTTCGTTGCTGTTTCCATAACAGTTTTGCCTTACAGTCAGGTTGTTAGCCCTGAGCTGAACCCCAAACCTGGAGGACTGGTGGACCACTCTTAGTCTGTCCTGTACCCTGACTACAGCCAACACAGCTCTCCGGGTCATTGAGGCACACATACCTCTAAACCATGACGAGGTTGTGGTCCTCTTGGAGGAGCACTTCAACCAAAGCACAGCATTTACAACATCAGCTGAGCAGAGCAGCCGTCCCTGCTTTGGCTTTCCTCACGACGACAGACTTCCTGCCAAATTCTGCACTAAACGGCAGTTGACTGCATTAGACAGCTCTTAAAGTGGTACCAGCTTCTGCTACACACTGTATACTGCAGAATAAGAGGCAGCCACTTTAAAACATCTGTTTCTATGAGGGTTAAACAGAGTGGCTTTGTGCATGGTAAAATGTGTCCAACCAGTCTTATACAGAATGAAGAATAAAGTACACCAGCTATAGAGAAAATGCAGTGCAGGTAGACAATAAGGTGCAAGATCTTAACGAGGTGGGTTGTGAGGTCAAGAGTCATAGAAAAGTACAGCACAGAAACAAGCCCCTTGGCCCACTTAGTCTGTACTGAACCATTTTAACTGCCTACTCCCATCAACCTGCTCCAGGACCAAAGCCCTCCATAACCCTATCCTCTATTTACCTCTCCAAACTTCTCTTAAACGTTGGAATCGAGCTTGCATGCACCACTTGTGCTGGCAGCTCATTGCACACTGTCACCACACTCTAGGTGAAGAAATTTCCCCTCACATTCCCCTTAAGTGTCTAAGTTATAGTACTAGGGAACGATTAAATAGTGTTATAACAAAAGGGTAGAAGCAATTTTTGAGTCAGGCTGTATGTGCTTCAGGAGATTTAAACTCAGTTAAAGAAAAAAATCCATTTTAGAATGAGATAAGGGCTGTGATTCTTCACAATTCTTTAACTGAGAGAATTTTGGCTGTTCTGTCACTGGGCATATTTCATGTTGTTGGATGGGTTTTGTGACAACAGGGACATGGGGAGTGGGCAGGAGAATGGATCTGAGTGAGAGGATTTACTGTGATCTGTTGGATGGTTAAACAGACTCAAGGGTTTGAAATACCAATCCTTTTTTTTTGTTTTCATGCACTTGGGGAAGTGCTTAAGTTGTGAAAGGCAAGTTCTTTTTTTTCCACTGATTGTTTTCCAACCTCTGAGCCAAAGCCACAGGCAACAATATTGGAACAGCCAACACATCTGAGCATGTTCAACCCTTTATTTTGTCACTTGCATTTTTAGGATTTTTTTTGCGTATCTAGAACATGGAACATAGAACACTACAGCACAGTACAGGCCCTTCAGCCCACAAGGTTGTGCCAGCCTTATAACCTACTCTCCATCTTTCTATTATCCATGTGGTTATCTACAGGTTTCTATCATATTTGCCTCTGCCACCACCCTCTGCTGGGTGTTCCATGCACCCACCACTCTGTGTAAAAAAAAACACCTCTAAAATCCCCCTTAAGTTTTCCTCCAATCAAATCAAAATTATGCTCTCACATATGAGCCATTTCCACTCTGGGAAAAAGGCTCTGGCTGTCCACTCGATCTATGCCTCTCATCATCTTGTACACTTTGGTCAAATCACCTCTCATTCTCCTTTACCCAGAAGGAGCTTTTAATAATCAAACATTGCAGCCAACTGTTAGGCTCCAAGCAGCAATGAATTGGAAGCATATTGAAAGAAAATGAAAATATGTGAAATTCTGTAACATTTTTCAAGATGTCCCAACACACTTTACAGCCAATCTAGCACTTGTGAAGTGTTGGCACCGTGGGAGTGTAAGAAATACAACTTGTTAATTTGTACTCTGTGTTCTCCCACAAATGGGAAGATAATCGTCCAATGATCTGTCATTTTTTTTTGTGTCACTGAATGAGTGAAAAGTAAATCCCCTGCACGTCTTCAACAATGGTGAGGAAATTTATTTTTGCCCTTCTGAGAGGGCAAGGCAAGTCTCTGTTTCACATCTCATCAGCAAAACAGTTTCTCTGACAGTGAGACGCTCATACTCTTTGACCCAAGCTTCAGTGTAAGGTCTGTCCACAGGCGCCTAGGCAGGTAAGCACCCACATCTGGCACTATAACGGGCTACTCTGAGGCTCTGTCTCAATGTGTGCACTTTGTTCAACTTTTTTGAAACTTCCTGATGATTGCAGTTGGGGAACTATCAAAAATTGTCAGCACAAATTTTACAGATGGACCACACTGTGCAGGTGAAGAAATGGGCAGAGATAAATCAGCTCTCCCTGTCAAATTGTCTGCTGTAATAAGCACAAGATATTCAGTAAATACTGAAAATACAGAGCAGCACACATAAAGAGCTGGAGGAACTCTATGGTAAGGAGCAAAAGGGTCAATGTTTCAGGCCAAGGCCTTCATTAGGACTGGAAAGGAAAAGGGAAGAAGACAAAATGGGAAGATGGGGGAAGGAGTACAAGCTAGGCGTTTATAGGTGAAGCCAGGTGGATGGGGAGCTAGGAGGTTTGGGCAGAGGAAATGAAGATAGAAACTGGGAGCTGAAAGTTGGACACAGTAAAGTCCTGAAGAAGAAGGAATCTGATGGGAGAGGATTGTGGATTATGGGATCAAGGGAAGGAGGAGAGGACCCAGACGGATGTGATAGGCTGGTGAAGGAGAAGAGAAGGAATAAGAGTCGAGCCAGTATATGGAATTGAAAAATAGAGGAGGGGGAAGGGAGAGATATCACCAAAAGGTTGCTATAATGTTTTCAAATCCAGTTGCATTCAGTAAAAACCCAGTCTAAAATGAAAATTCATGAATATGTCTTCTAATTCATTGGTGTTAGCTTTGCAATTGAAAGTCCCACTTGGGTAAAATGATGTGGATTAACACGAGAGATGGTAAATAATCTCGTATTAATTAGCAATGAGAAACGTGTTACAGAGCATATATGTGCTTCCTCGAAATGCTTCAGTTATCTGGATCCACCAAAGTCTTGTTCGGCATAGACAGTACATTCAGTTTTCCCCTCAGAGATGGAGCAGCAAGGAACAGAGGGCATTGCTTTATGGTGAGAGGGAGAGATTTAAGGGGAACTCAAGGGGAAACCTTTTGAGACAAATGGTGGTATCTATGTGGCATATCGAAGGAAAAAGTTGAGGCAGATGCAATAACTTCTAAAAGACAGTTGGACAGGTGAATAGGTGGATTGAAGGTTATGGACCAAATGCTGGCAAATGGGACATCTTGGTCAGCATTAACCAGATAGGCCAAGTGGCTTGTTTCTGTGTTGTGTGACTCTATGAATCTACACTCCATGAGACCTGGTGGTAAATCCACTGTTTCTAGCCATGTGGTAGAAGGTCCAGGAGCCTCAGGCCTCACTACCAGGTTCTAAAACAGCTCCTACCCCTCAACAATCAGGATCTTGAATAAAAGGTGATAACTGCATTCAACCACTTGCCCCATCATTGAAATGTTGGCACAACCAGCGGACTCACTTTCAAGGGCTCTTTGTCTCATTATCTTATGCTCTCGTTATTTATTTCTATTTACTTACATTTGCATTTTTCACAGATTGGTGTCTTCTGCATTCCAGTTGACCTTTCATTGATGCTGTAATAGTTGCTACTCTATAGATTTGCTGAGTATGTCCACAGGAAAATGAATCTCAGGGTTGTATATGACAACATATATGTACTCTGATAATAAACTTTGAACTAAATGGTGCTGAATCTCGTGGTTCATGTTATTTGAATGATCTTTTGACCGAGGAATCACTGTCCGTCGTTAAGTCCTGGCTTTTCTCCTTGCTTTACTAGCAGCCAGTAAAGATAGCCCCAGAAACCTTTGGTAATTTGGTTTGTTATTGTCACATGTACTGTGAAAATCTTGTCCTGTATGCCATTCATGCAGATCAAATCATTAAAATAGCGCATTGCGGTTTTACGAGATAAAACAATAATGGAATGCAGAATCAAGTGTTTGCAGTCACAGAGAAGGTGCAGTGCAGTCAAACAATAAGGCACAAAGTCATAATAAGTTAGAAAGCAAGGTGAACAGTCAATTCTTACTGTACTAGAGAACCATTCCATAGCTTGGTGAGATGTTGCTTCCAGTCTGGTACTTTGAATTGTTGGAGTTGACGTGACAGGGATTCATATCTGCTTCTCCTGCATTATGATAAGATATAGTGCTGTTTCTCAGAATCTAAGTCAAAATTGAGTTAATTGTCATATGCACAGGTATAAGTATGCACAGACACAATGAAAAACTTATTTGCTGCAGCATCACAGGCGCAGAGCATCACGTAAGCAGCAGTCACAAGACAAAAACATAAATTATGTACTATTTTACAAGGAATATGGCACATAGAGAAATATCCATTTTAGTTCAAAGTGGTCAGAGTGTTGCTAAACTGTTGTGATTGGTGTTCTGCAGGTTGGTTCAGGAACTGAATGGTTAGAGGGAAATAGCTGTTCTCGAACCTGGTGGTGTGGGACTTCATGCCTCCTGCCCAGTTGCAGCTGTGAGAAGATGGCATGGTCCTTTTGGGGAGGATCTTTGATGATGGATGTGCCTGTGATGCATTGGACTGAGTCCACTGCTCTCCTTCTATGCTGTATTCATTCTAACAGTCCTTTTCTTTCTTGTCGTCTGTTCTGTAAATGGCAATGGGGTTTTGAATTCAATAACTTATCATTATTTTAGACATTCATTACAAGAAGATTTATTGGTACATGACTGTTGTTAATTGGTTCAAAACAAACCAACAATAATTTAGCAATAAAACCTCACATATTTATTTTTTATGTTGTTGCCAAAGGTGATGAATAGTTGATTGGTGTTTAGACATTTCTACTGGTACTGCATGGTAGATAGATGGGTCTCTGACTAAACCAGAGTCCCTTACAGCTAATAGAATTCTTCGCAGTCATGATGTTAGTATAATGCGAGCAGTATGGATATTCAAAATTGTCACAAACAGTAATGACAAAACTGAGCAGATAAAATTTAAATAGTAAATTTAAAAATTGAATAAATTGGTTTATTATTGTCACATGTACTGAAGTACAGTATAAAGCTTGTCTGTACTGTTCATACTGATGAATTTAGTATTTATTTATATTTTGTGATACAACGTGGAACAGGCCCGTTTGATCCTTCGAGCTGTGCTCCCCAGCAATCCCCTGATTTAATCCTAGCCTAATCATGGGGCAATTTTACAATGACCAATTAACCTACCAACTGATCTATCTTTGGACTATGGGAGGAAAACGTGGCCTTGGGGAAAGCATACAAACTCCTCATAGGCAGCTGCGGGAATTGAACCCGGGTTGCTGGTACTGTAAAGCGTTGTGCTAACCACTACGCTACAGCGCTACGCAGTGCATTGAGCTAGTACAAGATAAATGAATAACAAAATGGAGAATAAAGTGTAACAGTTACAGAGAAAGTACAGTGCAGGTAGACATTGGGGTGCAAGATTTCAATGAGCTCGGTTGTGAGGTCAGAGTCCTTATTGGGGACTGTTCAGTAGTTTTATAACAGTGGAGTAGAAGCTGTCTTTGAGCTGCTGGTACATGATTTCCAGTTTTTTGAGGGCAGATTGTGGACAGTTGCCCTGCAGCACCAGAGCACCAGAGACCCAGGTTCAACCACAGAGTTCTTCAGCCTATTTTGTCCATCAAGTTCTCTCCATTTTAATCCCATTTGGTAAGTTACTTCGAGCTGCAGCATGATAACTGTTCCTTCTGGGATTACAGCCAATTACAGCCATGTGACCTGTTAACCCGTAAGCCTTTGGACTGTGGGAGAAAACCAGAGCACCTGGAGGAAACCCATGCAGTCATTGGGAGAACGTACAAACTCCGTGCAGACGCAGGTCTCTGGCACTGCATTAGCGTTATGCCACAGGGAAAGCTGTCATCCCGCCCCACTTGCTTACTTGGAGATCAAGTGCTCAATTTAACTCCACCATCATCTGCTCTGGCGGCTGCCAATATGAACACAACACGATCCCACGAATGGCACTGTAATAACCGTCAAATAATCAGGTTTGGTCACATGATTGAGGGGTGTTCAGTGGCCAGTACACCTGTCAAATAGCAGCACAACGTATTTTGTGTTTACAACAGAGGTTAAACTTACTCCTATGAAATCTCAGACAACGAATCCTCCACGATGCACTGCCCTGGAATATTGTTTGAGGGTTTTGTCCCCAGTTTTAAAGGCAAAGTAGATTTATTATGAAAGAATGTATATGTCACCATGTACTAATCTGAGATACATTTTCTTGCAGGCATTTACAGGAAAATAAAGAAATAGAATGGAATTTATGAAAACAATGTATAAAGAAAGACTGTACAAAGAGTCCATGAAAGTGAGTCCGTAGGTTGTGGAATCAGTTCAGTGTTGAGGTGAGAGAGGTTATCTATGTCTGTTCAGGAGTCTGATGGCTGAGGGGTAATAACTGTTCCTGAACCGTGTGGTGTGGGACCTGTGGCTCCTGCCGGATGGTAGCAATGAGAATAGAGCATGGCCTGGATGGTGGGATCTTTGACGATGAGAGCTGTTTTCCTGTGGCAGCAGTCTATATGGATGTGCTGAATGGTGAGGAGGGCTTTGCGTGTGATGAACTGGGCTGTGTCCACCATTTTCTGTAGACTACTTTTTATTCCCGGACACCAAATATTAGAGCTTGGACTCGCAACTCTGTGAAGACTAAGGCAGTGATTCTCTTCACCATAGCATTTTCTGCAGCAGTGGCTGACAGTGATTTTGCCTCACGTTGCACCCAGTCACATTTTGGAGAAAAATCTGCTACAGATCCAATCAAAACTCAGTCAAAGTTGTGCTGAAGTGTTGGCTGTTCTTTTGCTAATATTTTTACACATTTATGCAATGTTGTTGTTAGTTTAAAAGTTGTGAGACTTTTTTTAAATAGACTCTGCCGAGTGTTGTTTGCGGCTGCAATAAACTCTACTGAGTGAGTGCAACTGAGATGCTTCTCGGCAAATCCCTTCAATGGTCCTATCTCACCTCCCACCTCAGTGGCTCTCACAGAGGTGTTGATGGGCACATTTTATTTATTTTACTTGGAGGTACAGTGTAGAATTGGCCCTTCCTGCCAAATGAGCCACACTTCACAGCTATCCACCTGTTTAACCCTAGCCTAATCACAGGATTAGGTCTGGCAGGCGGCGTAGTGACATCAGCAATGGACTTTGAGGTGGATGGTCCTAAGTTCAAATCCGGCCAGGTCCCAACCTAAGCAGCAGCGGTGTCTGTGAGGAAGAAAGGCCTTATCACAAAAACTTTATGGACTTTATGAATGTACACTATCTACGTGGTAGACGAGGACCTAACAGCTCTGAGCAACAACAATCACATGAAAATTTGCAATGACCAATTACCCTACTAATCAGTACATCTTTGGACTGTGGGAGGGAACTAGAGCACCCAGAGGAAACCCTTGTGGTTCATGGAGACTACATATAAACTCCTTCAAAACAGTGCTGCATTGAACACCAAAATCCAGGATAACCCGAGCTGTAATAGAGTCATGTAACCTGCTGTGCTGTTGTGGCACTCAGTTGTGTCATTTTGTGATACATTCAGCCACAATATGAAGTTTTGAGAACAATAAACAACATCAGTCCCACGCTCTACCCCATCCTCAATAATACTTACTTTTCCTGCTGCGGAAAGTAAACTTCAAATTTAAGTGCTTTTTTAAGTATACCTTCACCTAGTGACAGGGTCAGGGCAAGTGCAAAGATTGGCTTTATTTGTCACATGTACATTGAAACATACAATTAAGAGCATTGTTTACATCAAGAATGTGCTGGTGGCAGCCCGTACGTGACGCCATGATTCCAATATCAACACAGCATGCCTACATCTTTGGGATGTGGAGGGGAAACATTTTGGGCTGAGACCCTTCATCGGGTCTCATAATGAAAGGTCTCAGTCTGAAACATTAACCGTTTACTCCCCTCCATAACGCTGCCTGATTTGCTGAGTTTCTCTGGCACAAAGGTTCCAAACCTGGGGCCCATGGACCCCTTGTTTAATGGCAGGGGAACACGGCATAAATAAAAGATTGGAAAGCCTTGCTCTAGCATTTTGTGTTGGTTGCTATTGTGTTACTTGTGGTTGCTTGCTGCCTGCTGTTTATCTACGCTCATGGTCACTTTGTCAAGTACCTCCTGTACCTAATAAGGTGGCCACTGAGTGTATGTTTGTGACCTTTCACGGCTGAAGTTAATGCACTTCAAGGTTTGTCATGTTGTGCATTCAGAGATGCTCTTCTGCACCCCACTGTTGTAACGTGTGGTTATTTGTGTTACTGTCACCTTCCTGTCAGCTTGAACCAGTCTTGGCCATTCTCCTTTTACCTCTCTCATTAACAAGGTGTTTTCGCCCGCAGAATTGCTGCTCATTGGATGTTTTATTGTATTTTTTGCGCCATTCTCTGTAAACTCTAGAGACTGTTGTGTATGAAAATCCTGGGAAATCAGCAGTTTCTGAGATATTCAAGCCACCCCACCTGACACCAAAAATCATTCCACGGTCAAAGTCACTTAGATCACGTTTCTTCCCCATTCTGATGTTTGATCTGAACAACAACGGAACTTCTTGACTATGCCTGCATGCTTCTCTGCATTGAATATGCTGAAATACATTAGCTCAAAAGTAACACATCAATGCGAATTCCCTTTTATAAAACATTTTGTTTTATCGACATTAAGGAAGAAAATCACTGTTTTGCGATCAGCAGTTCAGAGAATGGTATTGGTATTTATAACTTTAGAAAGGGAGAGGGTAATTTTTAGTAAGCTATTTTCCACTGTTGATCAAAATAACTTGCAGATTAGTCGATAACATCATAAGACATAGGAGCAGAATTAAGCCATTCAGCCGATTGAATTTGCTCTACCATTCCATCATGGCTGATTTATTATCCTTCTCAACCCCATTCTCCCGCCTTCTTATGTAAACTTTGATATCCTTATTAATCAAGAATCTATCAATGTCTGCTTTAACTATACCCAGTGACTTAGCCTCCACCAGCTGTTTGTGGTAATGAATTCCTCAGATTCACCACTCTCTGGCTAAAGAAGTTCCACCACGTCTTTTTAAAGACGCATCCTTGTATTCTGAGACTGTGCCCTCTGGACCTAGACTTCCTGTGGTGAACTCCATATACCTGTCTGGACACGCCCCCTGCTGACTGCTCCTGTGGCTCCTCCCACAGACCCCTGTATAAAGGCGATTGAGGCCTGAGCCCGGCCTCTCAGTCTCCAGGATGTAGTATGGTGGTCAACGACTGCCCACTATAGAAAACATCCTCTCCACATCCACTCTATCTAGGCCTTTCAATAGTCAATAACTTTAAATGAGATTTCCCCTCATTCTTCCAAACTCTAGTGAGTACAGGTCTAGTATCTCGGTCTTTCAACATTTGATATGTTTCAATAAGATTTCCCCATTTTCGCCTAAACTCTGGTGAATATAGGCCTAGTATCTCGGCCTTTCAATATTCAATGGAGTTCCTCTCATTCTTCTCTCTAGGCCTTCCAATTTTCAATACGTTTTTATTAGATCCCCCACTCATTCTTGTTACATTGATCAAAATAACATACAAATTATTCCATGAAACAAGACTGGTTTATTGGTAGATTAATATCTGCAATCTGTACAAAGTGCTTTTAAAAATACATAACAGTTTAGGAAGTGAAGGGAAACAATGTGTAGTTATTAGTCTCTGAGGAATCACTTGCTGAGCAATCGTGCTAATAGGGTGTAAGATATGCAAATGATCCTACAGTCATGCCCATAACTGCAAGGGAAAAGAACACTTACAGAGATGCTGGTGCTTTCTGTGTGTGGCATCTGAGGAAATGGTACAAAGAACTATTTATATCCACCAAAGGCTTGCACTTGATTGCAGATGGTGTTTTGTTAGAAGGGGAAAAAAGGTTTATTATTATATATGCCGTTTGGTAGTTTGCTCTGCAGATGCTGCTGTTTATTTTTACTCGGGGACAAAATATGCAGTTGAACATTTTTCACGCCTGGCTGCATTTTGTCAACATTAATTCTTGAATTACAAATAAACACCAGGAAAATGAAAGCTAGACTGCACACTGACGAAGGAAGCTGGAAGGGAATTTTGGTACATTCTGGGTACTTTGTGTATATTTGTGTTTGTAAATTAAGGGATCGGCGAGGCAATCACAACTGGCAGTGTTTAATTTGGTGATTCCCCTTAAAACAAATGTGATATATAAAGCTATTTCAGAGGTTCCTAGCTGGAACTGAAAACACACTCACTTATTGAAGGAAATGGAGGGGGTGTGCGCTTCATTTCAGTGTCCCAGCAAGAGAGAGGATCAGAAAACTAGCTCAAAATAAACGTTGTGTCCTGTGCTCCCGTTGCAACCGCCTCATCGTAATTTGGAGACCGTTTCGTCCGCACCATCCATCGCAAGTGGCCAAACATTCTACTTCCAATTTCTGTTTCTGTTCTGACATGTTGATCCATGGCATCCTCCTGTGGCAAGATGACACCATTCCCACCCCCTCCTCTATTCCCCACTCTGACCTTTTAATTCTTCTCACCTGACTATTACTTTCCCCCGGGTCCCCTACTCCTTCCCTTTCTCCTTTGGTCCGGTCTCCTCTCTTGTCAGATTCTTTCTTCTCCAGCCTTTGACCTTTCCCACCCTACTAGCTTCACCTATGACCTGTGACCTTCTAGCTAACTTCTTTTCCCTTAAATCACCTTTTTATTCAAGCATTTTACCCCTTCCTTCTCAGTTCTGAGGAAATGTCAACTTTTCCACAGATGCTGCCTGACCTGCTCAGTTCTTCCAGCATTTTGCATGTGCTGCTTGGAAAATAAGCCAGTGGCAGCAATGCAGAGAGAGGAAAAAGAGATCACTAATTATTAGATGGTGCAGAATATATTGGATTCAGAATAATTAATTACAAGAGTATTATGTCAACTTTTATTATCAATTGTATTATAGCAAGATAAAAATTATCTCATCATTTGAATGGAATTGGTTTGTTATTGTCATATGTGTTGAGGTGCACTAAAAATCTCATTTTGCACACGGCTTATAGAGATCAATTCACTGCATGGTGCATGGAAGTAGTTTAGGGCAGCATGTAAGTGTGGTGGTTAGCACAGCACTATTAGAGCACCAGCAGCCTGGGTTCGATTCTGCTACTGTCTGGAAGGAGTTTGTACGTTCTCCCTGTGACCGCGTTTCCTCGAGTTGCTCCGGTTTCCCTCACATTCCAAAGACATGCCGGTTAATAGGTTAGTTACTCATGTGGGTGTATGTGAACAGCACAGGCCCATTGGGCTGGGAGGGTCTCTTACGGTGCTGTACAACAAAGTAAAATACAGTGGGCGCCACACATTGGGAACTGTACATTTTAACCCAATTAAGCTGTTCCCTAAATCAGCTGATAAAAAGACAAAGTACCACTTAACTGAGTAACAACTTCTGTATTTAAATGAAAAACATAACAAATTAGAACACTATCAATGCTACTGTAGTACTATAAAACTGTGTATCAATTCCTGATAGTCAATCAAAAGAATGTTCCCATGTTCTTTTGATTGACTGTAAATGAACAAATCAGCGCAGACACCTAGAGTAGATAATGGACTACCTTCGTACAATTCTTTCTACAACTGCATCTTCAAAATTTTCATTTTTATTATAGCATCAGATCATTGTTGATCCCTTCAAATTCTTTGTAGTTCTTAATGTGTTATAGTGAAGTTGCTTCAATTCCACTCCTGGCTGTTGCTGGCATATCCAAGCCCGAATGCTTGAAACCACAGTGAGCTAAACAGTTCGGAATTGCCCTGCTTATTTCTCACTAACTATCAGCGACAAAAATCACAACTTTGGGCACAAACACATGCAACTGATGCTATTTAAAAGCAGTTCACTCTAAGCACGGTGCAGTGTCCCAAATAAATGAATGGAATCCCGACTATTTTCTCGATTAGTGTTTATTCTGTAAGAGTTGTCCCAAATAAATGGCGGACCAACGGCCAAATTAACTGGAATCCACTGCAATACAAGGTAAAATAATAACAGAATACAGAATAAAGTATAACAGCTAAATACAGTGGACGTAGACAATAAAGTGAAAGATCATAATTCTTAGAGACTTAGAATTCAGATTTAGAAGAGTAGAATGAGTATAATTGTCTGTGCAGAGCAGCTTACAATGAGCCAATAACATTTGAAAACATATTTGCACTCTTCCCAGCACAATCCTTGCTGATCTGATTTGATTTGATGCAAACGATACATTTTACAAGAGACAATCTTGCTGTCCTATGTGGGAACTTGCTACGTGTAAATTAGCTCCTGCATTTCCTATACACAATATTGTCTATTCTTTGAAAGTTCGCCATTGGCTGCAGAGTGCCCTGCACTTTCCTGACATTGTGTATGGTACATTCCATTGCTTTTGCTTTCACTGCTGCTGGTGTTCTCCAGGGCACTATTCTCCAACCCGGAGTTGTGATCTGCGGAGAACAAAACCTTTTGTTAAGTTTTGGTTTTTTGAGCCACTTGGTTTTGACAACCCCACCATCTAGTGTTCATTCACAGAGTGTGGCCTTGACTGGGCCAAGTGCCAGTGTTGACCTTGCTGGTTGGATGTGTTTTTCCCCACACTAAAGTGAGAAATGATGGTCCTCAAAGACAAACTGAAGAAAAGTTGACGTGAGGTGGGGAATGAGCAGGAGAGATATAAGGCCCTGAATAAACCCATGTGACGTTACATCAGTGGTGACTATTCTATATCCCATAAAGGAAGTTAAATACTACATCAATAGTGTTGAAGTTGTGCATGTTTAGAGCTTCAGGTTCCAAGGTGTGAGCATCCCCAATAGCCTGTCCTAGTCCATGGACAAGCAAGTTCAGCAAAGCCTCAAATTCCTCTGGAGTCTAACGCAATTTGGCATGTCCCCGTTGAATTTAACCAATTTTTATTACATCTAGAGGTATAACGGAGTATGATAGCTGCTCTGCACGTGACCACGAGTAGCCACAGAGTTGTGGGCACAGGTCAGCATGTCATGAAACCAGCATCGCCTCTATGGACTCTGTCTGTACTTGTTGTTGCCTCAGTAAAGCAGCCACCATAATCAAAGATTCCAGCCAGACCAGTCATTCTCTCTTCTCACTTCTCTCCCCTCTCATCAGGTAGAAGGTACATAAGCACGTGCAACCAGGCTCAAGGACAGCTTCTATCCCAATGTTATCAGGCTCTTAAATGAACCTCTTGTACAGTAAGATGGACTCTTGGCCTCACAATCTACCTCACTATGACCTTGCACTTTATTGTTTACCTGCACTGCACTTTTGATAGCTTTTGTACTTTATTCTGCATTGTCATTGTTTTACCTTACTGTATCTCAATGCAATGTGTAGTAGCAAAAGGATTTGAGTACAGGAGCAGGGAGGTTCTACTGCAGTTGTACAAGGCCTTGGTGAGACCGCAACTAGAATATTGTGTGTAGTTTTCGTCCCCTAGTCTGAGGAAAGACATTCTTGCCATAGAGGGAGTACAGAGAAGGTTCACCAGATTGATTCCTGGGATGGCAGGACTTTCATATGAAGAAAGACTGGATCAACTAGGCTTATACTCTCTGGAATTTAGAAGATTGAGGGGAAATCTTATTGAAACATATAAAATTCTAAAGGGACTGGACAGACTAGATGCAGGAAGATTGTTTCAGATGTTGGGGAAGTCCAGAACGAGGGGTCACAGTTTAAGGATAAAGAGGAAGCCTTTTAGGACCGAGATGAGGAAAAACTTCTTCACAGAGAGAGTGGTGAATCTGTGGAATTCTCTGCCACAGGAAACAGTTGAGGCCGGTTCATTGGCTATATTTAAGAGGAAGTTAGATATGGCCCTTGTGGCTAAAGGGACCAGGGGTTATGGAGAGAAAGCAGGTACAGGGTTCTGAGTTGGATGATCAGCCATGATCATACTGAATGGCGGTGCAGGCTCGAAGGGCCAAATGGCCTACTCCTGCACCTATTTTCTATGTTTCTATGTAATGTACGAACAGTGTCCAATTCAAGTTTTCCACTGTATCTTGGTACATGTGACAATAATAAACCAGTTCTGATTCCAATGTCAAAATATGTTCACAGATAGTCCAGCACTGTGACAATGCTACGGGGGGTAGAGCCATTGCTTCATAGTGCCAGAGACACAGGTTCAACCCTGCTGTCCGTGTGTAGTTTGCACGTTCACCTTGTGACTGTGTGGGTTTCCTCCAGGTGCTTTGGTTTCTTCCGTATCCCAAATGTATGAGTAGACAGATCACTGTCAATCATACGACTAGGAGAGCTATGGAATCTGAGGGGAAATGTTAGGAAAGTAGGAGGATGAAATAGGTTAGGGTTGGATTAGTGCAAACCCATTTACTACAACGAAGGCATGCCAGTGGCTATGTTTCCTCAGGAGTTGAGATTTGAGATGTCACCAAAGACTTGCAAATTCACGACAGATGTACTGTGGAGAGCATTCTAACTTATTATATTACTGTTATCGAAGTGCCAATGCACAGAATCAGAAAAGGTGTAGACTGAGAGTTGTAACCTCAGCCAGTTCCATCCCTAGTCTCCCTGTCATCTAGACATCTCCAAAAGTTGATGCCTCAAAAAGGCAGCGTCCATTCATATGAGAAATTCCCTTTTCTCGTTGCTGGCATCAGGGAAGAGAGACAGGAGCTTGAAGGTGGGCACTCAAAAGTTTCAGGAACAGCTACTTCCCCTCCATCATCAGATTTTTGAATGGACATTGAACCCATGAATACTAGCTCACTATTTTACTTTCCTTTGGCACTACATTTCTTGTTTGAACTTGGAGTAACGTTTTTGAGTCTTGCACTGTGATGCTGCCACAAGACAAGTATTGTCATGACATTTTGTCAGTGACAATAAACCTGATTATGAACCTGCGAATGGGTTTAGCCCAGGATCTGGTCTATTATTCTTAGGCAGTACTTTCGGTGACAAAAACAATTGCAAAGGTTGGAGCACGCCCAGCAAAAGCTGTCTAAGTCAGTGCTATTGAGCTATTGACATGAACATTTTTACTTGGAACTGAGTCACACTGGCGAACTTACAAGTTAAGAACGTAGCTGCCAAATAATATACAGTGTAGGTACAGAGTGTGCTGTTCCAAAAATTTGTGCTGGTAGTGACTGCAGTCCAGGACTCCGTGAAATAAGATATGTCCTGTTTACGTAAAGTGTCACACCGCTTTACATTGAGTGATGCGGATCTCCGTTACAGACAGGCTGAAGTAGTGGAAATCAAATTGACCGTGCATTAACCAGTATGACATAATGAGCAGAGAACTACTGGTATGCTGAAAGCCACGTGGATTTAATTGGTGATCTGAAATCATCTATAGAAAACCCAGAAATATTTCAAATATTCCAGCACCCTTCTTGATATTGACCAAAGGCATTCCATTAAACAGTAAGTGACTTTTTCAACTAGTGCTTAGTTTTTAACGGATTCTTTATAAAGTTTCAGTTCATTTTTAAACAGGTACTTTATATTGCTTGTGTTTTCCTTCTCTCTGGTTTCTTTTCCCTGACTGACGTTCACTTCACACAGAGCACGAGACGTCCTCTGACAGCACGAGAAGAGGAGATGGGGTGTGGGGAAGAGATTGGTAGGAAGGGCTGTTGTGGGGAGGGATTTTCAGAGCTGAAGGTCCAGGCGGATGAAGGCAGGACAGCCGGTAATTGAGCAAAGGAGGGTAAACTGTTTTTTTTGGGTACTGGAGGGAGTTGTGAGGATAGGGAAGGGAAGAGGTTGAGGAGCGATTTATAAAAGAGGACTTTAAACCTGAGTTATTGAGGAAGAGAGAGCCAGTGCATGTCACCATACACAGGAGTGCTGGAAGAAAGGGTGTGGCAAAATTAAGGTGCCAGAAGATGCCAATTCTCCAGGGCTGCCTTGACATACTTGAAGTGCACAGCAGTTAACATGTTTCCAGACTGTACTTGGATCTGGTGAATCTGCCCTTAGGAGTGACCCTGGTTTGCTTTACATCCATGGAATTCCCTTTATAGATTTAACCAGACAGAGGGGCTTCAGTTTTGTTTGTCACGGGGACATGATAAAACAAAATAGTTTTGGCTGTTTCTCAGACACTCTGGACTTAAAACCATAGACCATAAGACATAAGAACAGAATTAAACATTTGGCCTATCGAGTTGGCTCCGCCTTTCCATCCTGACTGATTTATTAACCCTCTCAAGTCCATTCTACTGTGTTGTCCCAATTCAACAAATTCAGTTGTTTATGCTTGATCACATCTCAGTTAGGATTCTCCCCTAACCTAACCATTTGTCAACTAACTCGTGCCTTCCAAAGGATATTGAGTAAGCAGTTGAGAGAGGTAACTCCTGGAGTAGGGTGAAAAGGAGAGAAGCAAGGCTAAAGATTTTTCTACCAGCAGAATAAATTGAACTAATGGCCCACTTCTAGATTGTAGCAGCTCTTTACCAAAAATTATATAGAGCTGTAGAGTACAGTCGGTTTTGGCCCTCTGGCACAACCATTCCATGCTAATGTGTTACCCACCCAGCTTGTCTCAATTTCCTGTATTCGACTCATATCAGTCTGAGCCCCTCCCCTCCATATACCTATCTAAGTGCTTCTTAAATGATGCTGTTGTACTTACCTTAACCATGCCCTCTATATATTTCCCATCTTCTGCATTTGAAAGATCTCTCTTGGGTCCCTTTTATATCCTTCCCTCTGATTCTAAATCTATGCACCCTAATTTTGGACAACCTACCCTGTTCAAGTTGAAATTTCCAAGAAAATTTATTACCGAAGTACACATATGTCACCAGATACAAACCGGAGATTCATTTTCTTGCTGGTATTCTCAGTAAATCCAAGAAACACAATAGAATCAATGAAAGACCCCACCCAAGAGGATGGACAAACAACCAGAGTGCAAAAGATGAGAAACTCTGCAAATACAAAAAAAGAAATAATAAATAAGCAATCAATATTAAAACCATAAGATAAGGAATCCTTCAAAGTGAGACCATAGGTTGTGGAGAAGTTCAGTGATGGGGCAAATGAAGTTGTGTGACATTAACTCTTCTGGTTCAAGAACCTGACGGTCGAAGGGTAATAACTGCTTCTGAACCTGTTGGGACCCGAGATTCTTGTACATTCTTCATGATGTCAGTAGTGGGAAGAGAAATGATCTGAGTTGTGAGGGTCCTTGATGATGGATGTTGCTTTCCTACGACAGTGCTCCATGTAGATGTGCTCACTGGTGGTAAGGGTTTTACCCAAGATGGACTGGGTCATATCCACTACTTTGTCTAGGATTTTCAGTCCAAGGGTATTGGTGTTTCCATACTAGACCATGGTACATCCAGTCAATATGCTCTCCATTACACATCTGTAGAAGTTTGTCAATGTTTTAATGTCATACTGAATCTTCACAGACTTCTAAAGTGGAAGCAATGCTGTGCTTTCTTCATAATGGCACTGATAATGGAAATGATAACTGATATTAGCATCTAACTTAGCTATACCTCTCATAATGTTAAGCATTTCTATTGTGTCACCCCTCTCAATCTCCTATGTTTCAAGGACTTCTAGCCTTGCTAATCTCTGCCTATAACTCTGTATGTATCTCATCTAATCATGGGATGCTGCCGTGCACACTGGGTGAGATAATGAGGGATTCAACAAGCAAATCTGTACATTGAACGTGGAAAGTTATGGGTTGTCTGGTAAAGGTATTACTTGTAGACAATGCGTACAACAGCATACAAATGAATTCATTGAGGTTCGCAGCTGGGACTGCGACCTTTCTAATCAATTGGCCTGCTAACGTAGTGATTAGCAATCTGAGTTCGATTCTCACCACTTTCTGTAAGAGTTCTTCCTGAGAGCGTATGAGTTTCCTCCAAGCGCTCTCGTTTCCTCCCCTTTTCCAAAGACAGTAAGTTGTAAGCGTGCTCCGCTGGTGCCAGAAGCAGGGCGACACTTTCGGGCTGCTCCCAGCACATCCTTGGACAGTGTTGATCATTGATGCAAATGGCCTCTTTCACTGTATGTTTTGATGTACATGTGAGAAAGAAAGATGATCTCTAAATCACCAGATTAAATATTGGATGACGTTGTTAAGACACTGCAGAGCTAATTGCCTTTTGTACCAAGCAGTTTATGAAACTGTTTCAGTGGCACCATAGTTTAGAAACACAAAGGGGGTCGGATATCAGTGAAGATGTTGGGATTCAATAACAACCTGACGTCAAATTAAAGGTCAAAGTAAATTTACTATCAAAGTCCATATGTGTCAGCATATACTACATTGAGGTTCATTTTGTGAAGGCATTTAAGAAAAATAAAGAAATACGATTTACGAGAAACTATACTGAAACAAAGACTGACAGTTAACCAATGTGCAAAAGAAGACAAACTGAGCAAATGAAAAATAGATAACACTGTGAACATGAGTTGTATAATTCTTGAAAGTGAGTCTGCAGGTTGTGAAATCAATTCAGTATTATGGTGAGTGAAGCTATCCACACTGATGGGAGAAAGGTAGTAACTGTTCCTGAACCTGGTGGTGTGGGACCTAAGGCTCTTGTACCTCCTTCCTGAAGGTAGCAGAGAGAAGTGAGCATGGCCTGGGTGGTGGCAGTGGGGAGAGGGGGTCCTTGCGGCAGAACTCCATGTAAGTGTGCTCTGTGCTGGGCAGGACTTATCGTCTGATGGACTGTGCTGTATCCACCACATTCTCTTCCTTGGTGAGTAGTGTTTCCATTGCAGACCGAGACGCAACCAGTCAGGATACTCTCTACTGTGCACCTATCAAAGTGTGTCAAAGTTTTAGGTGACATGCTGAATCTATGCAAACTTTTAAGAAGGTGGAGGCACTTTCATGCCTTCTTTGTGATGGCATTTACTGGCCCCAGGACAGATCCTTTGATTTGATAATGCCGAGGAATTTAAAGTTATTGACCCTCTACACCTCCGATCCCCTAATGAGGACTGGCTCATGGACCTCTGGTTTCTTCCTCCTGTAGTCAATAATCAGCTCATTGTATTAAACTAAGTATTTCATGATCACCATTGCTGATAGTAGGGTTTTAAATTGAATTTACATTTCCTGCTGCCCCAGTGGGATTCTAATTTACATCTCTGGATCATTAGCTAAGGCCTCTGGATTTTGAGTCAGGCAGCATAACCAACACACTCTCAGACCAGCAACTCCTTCTCTATATTCCCAAGAAAACTGCCACCAGAGCAAGCTAATTAATTTGTTGCATGCTGCGTTTATCCGGGAGCGAAGGACGGTAATCTCATCCTGCCATGTGATGTGCTGTATGTGTGGTGTGTCAGTCTGTTGGTTGCATTAGCAGCTGCAATTGTTGGGCCATTCAGGCTAGGAATCAGAATGAGAAGCTGGTTCATTATCACTGACATGTCATAAAATTTGTTCTGTGGCAGCAGTATAGTGCAATATATTAACATACACTGTCAATTATAGTAAGAAATGTATACAGTTCTGTGTAAAAGTTTTAGGCACATGGATACCCTTGCTGTGTATAAGACTTTTGCAAAGTACTGTAGTAATTTTATGTATTTCACTGTACTCTTGCTGTAAAAAAAGCAAATTTCTTAACATATGTGAGTGATGATAAACCTAATTCTGATCTGGGTCTCTCTTGTGGAGTGAGAGTGGGAAGGGGATAGGAGGAGGGGAATTATGCTTGGGAAAAGGGGAAGGGAGAGAGGGGACAGCAGGAAGCACAGCCACACATTTTGTAATGATCAATAAACCGATTCTTTGGAATCCAATTACTTTGCCTTGTGTCTCAGGGCTGGGTGGGTCTGCACCTGCTCCAATCCCTGCCCCTGGCACTTTCTTCTCTGCCACCTGTACCACACCCCTCCAGCACTCCGCCCTTGCCATTCTCAACACACTTTGCTCCCGCTAGATTTACAAACTCATTCTCCGCTCCCCATTGGCTAATACGGTACTGTGCGAAAGTCTTAGGCACCTAGCTACAGTATATAAATGTGCCTAAGACATTTGTCCTGTACTGTATATTAAAAAATAGTGAGGTTATGTTCATGGATTAACACTGAGCTGTAATCTGTAACAGCAGACTGATGGAGGTATTGCTATTGACCAGGTGATCCAAGTGAAGAGTCAGTGAGATTGCATCTGCTGTAGACCTTTTGTGGCTGTAGTCAGACTGCGGTGTATCTTAAGTCCTTGCTTGGGCAGGAGTTGATTCTGGCCATGACCCACCTCTCAAAGCACTTCATCACAATAGATGTGAAGTCAACTGGGCAAAAGTCGTTGAGCCAGCTCGCCCTGCTCTTGTGCACTGGAGTGACTGGGAACTGTGGAATTTAAATTCTTCCTGCTCTTCTTTAGAAGACCATCTTCTTGCGTGCCTTGCCCTAACAAGAATGCATCTAACTTTAGTAGGAAGATCACCATGTGTATTAAAATTCTCAAACTGTACCTCTGGCTGCATGGCTGATTGCAGATGTTCCGAACATCTGCATTGGAATATGTAATTACGCAGAGATAAGAAAATGTCCCACCTTTGCATTCTCAATATCTGCATTATTGGCATTGTTTAGGATGGACAATTAATAACACAGGCTTGTGATCTGTGAACTTTAAATTGCTCAGTGTTATTATTTACAGGGACCTGTCCTGGGCCCAGTACGTAAGTGTAATTATGAAGAGAGCACGCTGTGCCTCGACTTGTTTAGCGGTTTATGAAGACATCGAAAGCTTTGACAAATTTTTATAGCTGTGTAGTGGAGTGCATATTGCCTGGCATCACAGACAGATATGAAAACTGCAATGCCCTTGAATGGAAAATCCTACAAAAAATAATGAATATGGCCCAGCACATCGAAACAGAGCATTGTCGCAGGAAAGCAGCATTCATCATCAGGAGCCACCACCACCCAAGACATGCTCTCTTCTCGCAGGAGCTTTAGGACTCACACCACCAGGTTTGGGAACAGTTATTACCCCTCAAACATTAAACTCTTGAACCACAGGGAACAACCACTCATTTTCATTTGCCCCATCATTGAAAAGTTCTCATAACTAATGGACTTGCTTTTAACAACTCTTCTTCTCATGTTCTTGATATTTATTGCTTATTTTTTATTATTATTATCCCTTTCCTTTTGTATTATCAAAGTTTGTTAACATAGAACATAGAATAGCACAGCACATTACAGGCCCTTCGGCCTACAATGTTGTGCTGACCCTCAAACCCTGCCTCACATATAACCCCCCACCTTAAACTCTTCCATATACCTGTCTAGTAGTCTCTTAAACTTCACTAGTGTGTCTGCCTCCACCACTGACTCAGGAAGTGCATTCCATGCACCAACCACTCTCTGAGTGAAAAACTTTCCTCTAATATCCCCCTTGAACTTCCCTCCCCTTACCTTAAAGCCATGTCCTCTTGTACTGAGCAGTGGTGCCCCAGGGAAGAGGCTGTCCACTTTGTCTATTCCTCTTAATATCTTGTACGCCTCTATCATGTCTCCTCTCATCCTACTTCTCTCCAAAGAGTAAAGCCCTAGCTCCCTTAATTTCTGATCATAATCCATACTCTCTAAATCAGGCAGCATCCTGGTAAATCTCCTCTGTACCCTTTCCAATGCTTTCACATCCTTCCTATAGTGAGGCAACCAGAACTGGACACAGTACTCCAAGTGTGGCCTAACTAGAGTTTTATAGAGCTGCCTCATTACATTGCATCTCTTAAACTCTATCCCTCGACTTATGAAAGCTAACACCCCATTAGCTTTCTTATCTACCCTATCTACCTGTGAGGCAACTTTCAGGGATCTGTGGACATGTACTCCCATATCCCTCTGCTCCTCCACACTACCAAGTATCCTGCCATTTATTTTGTACTCTGCCTTGGAGTTTGTCCTTCCAAAGTGTACCACCTCACACTTCTCTGGGTTGAACTCCATCTGCCACTTCTCAGCCCACTTCTGCATCCTATCAATGTCTCTCTGCAATCTTCGACAATCCTCTACACTAGGATTGTCCTTTGCATGCTGGTTAAATGCTCAAGTTGGTGCGTCTTTCAATGACCTCTTATGGTTATTTTTCTATGCATTTATTGAGTATGCCTGCAAGAAAATTAATCTCAGGATTAATGATCCTGGATACATGGATGGGAGAGGTCTGGAGGGTTACGGACTGGGTGCAGGTCAATGGGACTAGTAGAATAAAGTTTCGGCACAAACTAGAAGGGCCGAATGGCCTTTTTGAGGTTCCATGATTGTATATGATAATGTATATATACTTTGATAATAATTTACTTTGAAACAAGATCTGTTCAATAGGAATTTATAAATGACTGGGCTGGGCAGCTTGCAAATTCCAGCACCAATTTAGCATACCCACACTATCCTCTCCTGTCCTTCTGTTCTGAGGCTCTACACTCTGGTCCCAGATTCCCCCCCTATAGGAAACATCTTCTCCATGTCCACTCTATTTAGGCCTTCCAGTATTCAGTTAGTTTCAATGAAATTCTCCCCTCATTCTTCTAAACTTCAGTGAGTATAGTCTGGAGCCATCAAACACTCCTTTAACCCTGTTGTCCTGGGATCATGATTCCTGAACTCATAAGAAGCTGTTACAGCTTTAACTTTTGAGCTATAAATTCCCTGAACTCCCACAACGAGCTTGAGAACTCCATCCTAAGGTATCTGGAAGTAGAAACCAAAGAGGAGTTAAGGAGAATTTGTTTATGTAGAAAGTTGTTTTGATCTGGAATGCTCAATTGAATCAAGATGGTAACTGAATCCACATTAGCAATCATGAGAGGACTGGACAAATACATGAAAGGGAAAGTCTTTTCAGGGCAATGGGGAATTCCCAGAGGTGTTGGAGTTCTGGAACAAGGAGACATCTTGTGCAATGGAGAGTAATCTGTTGATTTCCTTCACGTGAGGGTTAGAATGGTTTATGGTTCACTATATGTAGTGCCTTAGACTTTTGCACAGTTCAGTCGGCCCTCCTTATCCGTGAGGGATTGGTTCCGGGACCTCTCGCGGATAGCAAAATCCACGGATGCTCAAGTCCCTTATTCAACCTGTCTCAATGCGGTGGATCTTAGGACCCAGCGGAACCCCAGACCTTATTTAACCTGTCTCAGTGTGGTGGACGTTAGGACCCGGCGGCAGAACTCTAAATCTGCAGTGTTTCTGTTCGTGAAAATAATCACGATCACGATTGAAAATAAAGTGGAAATAATAAAGCGCTTGGAAAGAGGTGAAACGCCATTGGACAATGGAAAAGCATTAGGCTACAGTCGGTCAATGATCGGACAATTTTAAAGGATAAAGTGAGAAAGGCTCTGCCCCGATGAAAGCTACAGTTATTACTCAGCAACACAGTGGTTTAATTACTGGGTTTTGGGTTTTTGATCCTCCACATCAACCTGGCACAGTGGAGAGCGCACTCGATATCGGTCTGTCACTGGATTGATTTCAAGAACTTCCATTCCTGAACCCAGCGCTGAAACATACATTCTTAAGTGTTTTATATGCATAAAAAGATAAAATATATACTATATACTGAGACAAACGTTTGACTAACTGACGCTAAATATTACCGGATGTACCTGTTCTGACTTACTTACTTAGAGAACTTCCAACTTCTTCGATCCCGATCCACGATAACCCACACACATCCTCCTGTATACTTTAAATCATCTCTAGATTACTTATAATACCTAATACAATGTAAATACTATGTAAAATAGTCGTTATACTGCATTGTTGAGGGAATAATGACAAGAAAAAAAAGTCTGTATATGCTCGAACAACAAGTGCTGGAAGAGCACTTCCGGGTTTTTGCGATTCGCGGTTGGTTGAATTTGCGGATAAGGAGGGCCGACTGTACTGTATTCATCAAAGTGGAGCGGAGAGCAAATTTGTAAATCTGGTGGGAACAAAGGATTTTGGGAATGGTGAGGATGAGGCTGTGAGGGAGAGGTGTGGGAATGGTTTGTCAGTGAAAGAGTGCCAGGGTTGGGAGGTGGTGCGTTGTAGACACACAGGCAAGGTCATTTGATTTCAAACAATTGATTTATTGATCATTGCAGAATGTCTCTGTGGTGCTTCCCACTCCCTGTCTTCAAACTTCCCCTTTTCTCAACCATGATTTCCCTCTCCCTGTCCCCTTCCCACTCTCAGTTCACAATAGAGACCCATATCAGAATCAGGTTTATCATCACTCACGTGCAAAAGTCTTAGGCACCCTAGCTATATATGTGTGTGGCTCAAACTTTTGCATAGTACTGTAGCCTTGAACTAGTTCTGATTAATTGCATAGAAGTGTCAGGGTAGAATTGTCTTGATCAGTTTTTTCCCCTAGGAGACTTCAGAATTAATCTGGTTTCTTCTCTATCCGAATCAGAATCAGTATGAGATTTCTTATCACTGATGTGTCATGAAATTATTGTTTATTGCAGAAGTGGAGTGCAGTATTTAAAACAATTGCCATAATTTACAGTAAGAAATTTATTTTAAAAAAGTAAGCAGTGAAAAAAGAGATCAAAGTAGTGAGGTAGTGTTCATGGACCGTTCTAAAATCTGATGGTAGGTATGGAGAAGCTGTATCTAAAACATTGAGTGTGTATCTTCATGCTCCTGTTCCAGCTCCCTGATGGTTCTAATGAGAAAGAGGACATGTCCTAGGTGGTGGGGGACCTTAATGTTAGATGTTTCTTTTTTGAGGCCTATCCCAAGGGTCCAAATTTTTTTCTTTGCATCAGTGGAAATAGTGTGATGCATGTGGCTTTGCAGTTATGTGGGACAGCTTGAACGTACCATAATATCTTTACCAATCTATAATTGCTTTTATAGTTGTGTAGTTGTATTGTTGTGGGCATGGGGGACTAATTGAATAGTTTCTTTAAAGAGCTGGTGAATGTACTATGGATTGAATGAATCGCCTGTGTTTTAAGACACGGTTCGATTTTTATGAATTTCAATTTAACAGCTCAGCATGTTCAGTCATCTCAGGCAATGTAGCATCCATGTAGAGGCAGAACCAAATGTTTGAGATCAAGACATAACAATTATATTCATACATCGTGCTTGGTCCTTTGGAAGTCATAACAAGGTAGCAAAGAGATCACATTGCACTCAAATTGAAGCATTATTATATCAAATGATAAATACTTCCATAATCCAAAAGAGCAGGCATTGACTATAGCTTCATATTTTATTACCATGAAACCTAGAAGAATTGCTGAATGAGATTTGTATTCAATGTGTTTATAATTTTTTTTCTGGAGCGAATGGGTCAAGGTGAAGTCCTCCCATTCTGTCACGAGGATAGGTTGAACAAGCTAGAGCTTTTCTCTTTGGAACAAAGGAGGAGGAGAGGTGATGTGTCAGGGGTATAAAAGATAGTACGAGGCACAGCCTGGGTCAGAGCTGAAATGGCTGATACAAGGTGCTATCATTTTAAGTTGATTTGAGGAAAGTATAGCGGGGGATGTCTGAGGTACATTTTTTTTACACAGCATGGCGGGTGAATAGAACGTTCGGGGAGGGCTGGCGTTAGAGGCAGATCTATTAGGGACATTGTAGAGACTTCTAGGTAGTCAGGTGGATGATAGAAAATGGAGGGCTATGCGGGAGGGAGATGAGTGGAGTTGGATGAATGGACAAAGGAATCACTGAGGGAGCATTCCCTTCAGAAAACAGAGAGGAGAAGAGGTTTGAAGTTGGTGGAAGCTGCAGAGACTCATGGGGATAGGTATGGACGAGGGAAGCTCTACTTCAGTGGATGTGTTGGGAAGATGGGATGAGGATGGTTTTCCGGGAAATGCAAAAAATTAATTTCAACGTATTATATAGAAACATATATGTATTGTGGTAATAAATTTACTTTGACCTTTGAATGAGTGCTGTTTGTAATCACTGTCGGTGACATGGTCTATCATCTGCTGATGGCAGAGGAACTGAAACTGGATGGTAACTATGGAGAGAGGATCTTTTTGCTTTTTTTGAACAGAACACACACATGGGCAATGTTCCATATTTCTGGGTAGATGCTAGAGTTGTAACTGTACTGGAGCACCTTGGACACTGGGGTGGCTGGTCCTGAAGGGCACGTCTTCAGTACCCAATGAAGGGAAATTTCATAAATCCACATGAGAAAATAAACCCATTTTAGCCTTGATACCTTATCTGAAAGGCTGCACTTCTAACTTGTCAGCTTGGAATTTCCGCACTAAAGTTACACTCACGTTTTGGCAAGAGCAATGCCAATGGTTGTCACCCTTTGAAGATCAGATCCAAAACCCAGAATCATGTTTATTACCACTAACAATCACATAAATCAACCTGTCTGTTTAAGCTATCTCATGTATTTATATTTATTGTGTTTTTCAATTATTCCCATCTTCTGTATCTTATTACGTTTGTTTTTTTCTGCTGCATCAGATTTGGCGTAACAATTATTCAGTTCTCCTTTACACTTGTGTGCTGGAAATGAATTAAACAATCTATAATCTTGAAATTGATCCGTTTGTAGCAGTAGTACAGTGTAATATATTAAAATACTATTAGTTACCATGCAAAGTATACAAATAAGTTGATAAATAATACAAAATGGGAACAAAATAGTGAAGCAATGACATGTACCACTCAGACATCTGCTGGCAGATGGGAACAATTTGTTCTTAAAACACTGAGTGTGTGTCTTCCGCCTCCTGTACCTTCTCTCAGATGGCAGTGATGATGTTACTTCATCTCCCGGCTGATGTTCCGACCGATGGTCTTAGGTCCTTCATAACGTTTATACACGATAAACAGTATAAGAATATGAAGCTTTGGTTGGGCTGCTGTGAAGTATTGCACGCAGCTCTGACCGCTCCACTCCAGGGAGGATTTGTTGTCTTTGGAAATGGTACAGGAGAGGTTTGCCAAAACGCTGCCTGGATCGGAGAGTATGAGCTTTATGCAGAGGTTGGACAAACCTTTTTCCGGTGTGTCAGCAGCAGAGGAGAGGCCTGAAAGAAGGTATAAAATTATGAATTTCGTGGCTAGCTTAAACAGCTGGAATCTTTTCCTCAGGTAGAAATTCAGATTTGACAGTTCATGCATTTAAGGTGAAAAGGGGAAAGTTTCAAGGAGATGGGAAGGGAAGTATTTTTTTACACTGGAAGTGTTGCTAGGGGTGGTGATGGAAACAAATGCAATGATGTTTGTCCATTGTGTCCGATGATTATAGGAAAGCTGTGTGGGGGAGTTTTTAAAGTGGGAAAGCCATTGCACTGGGGCAGTTCCACACTCCCGACCTCGGAAGCCCAGGTCCAGTGGTACAAACAAGCATCACAAACTGGGATCTTCCTTGTTTACAGTAGATGACCATGAGGTCTTCTGTGCCTTGTCATGCTCTTCGCTCTCCACGGAGCGTTTCAGTACCACCATTCCAACTGCTTGGGGCTCACTGTAGATCTCATCCACCCTGTCAGTCGGAGCTGGCTTCACGTGCTATGTCCCTATCTCACAAGGGCATGTGCTGGGGTGTGGCTACCGTCACATGCAAGCAGATACTTGGAGCTGCAGGTGAGAGCTGAGTATCCAGTGGGGGACCAAAGGTGAGTGAGATGCCCTGGATTGGACATGACAAGCCTCTTCACCAGAGGTGCTTCCCCTCTCCGGACACCCCAATCGTGGCACTTGAGGCATATACGGTAAACTGTGTGGTACATCGGGCACCAATCTTGCCATTTAATTCTCATTTTTTAATGAGGCTGAGTTGCTAGCTCGATGCTCAGCCCAGCACTGATGGAAAATGTGCAAGGAGCTGGCCAGATTTTGGGTCCCCTCACCTCGAAGTCCAGTGTGAATGCCACAACACCACCAGCTGGCTCCATGTACATGAATATGTAGAGAATAGGGGGATCTGGTCAATGTCTAGGCAGAAGAGATATAAGCAGTTTAGTTTGGCATCATGTTCAGGTCAGCACTGACACTGTGGTCTAAAGAGCCCGTTTCTACGCTGCACTCTTCTGTCCTCACTTGAGGCACTGCAGTGAGATTAGTAATTGCCCAGTGGAGTGTCACAGAGTTATAGTTACGTGGCCCAAGGCTTAGAAAGAACACAGATTGTCAGCATGGAAATTGGCTGATGTCCCTCGGGTCGGACTGAGTCATGACTCCTGTGACTCAGCCTTTCCGATAAGTCTCAGCTGACAACCAAAGCAAAACATGATGCCTACCTATAGCCTTCGCCAGCACTGACAGCTAAGCCTACACACGTTGGACACAGACCACAGATCTGATTCAGTATAAAGGCTGAAAATACTAAAAATGCTCAGCAGGTCAGGCAGGGTGTGTGGGGAGAGAAATGGTCAGAGACCCTTTGTCAGAACTGGGATGTGGATAAATGAAGTTCAGTTAGCTGCAAGGAGGGAGATGAGAGGGAGGCCGGGATTTCTCTGATAGGGTGAAGCCGGGGTGACCATTGTGATAAATTATAATCAAGGTGAACGGGTCAATAAGTGAATGGGAGCAGTCCGAGAGAGAGAAGGCATACCGGTCAGAAGGTTAACTGGCTATTGTAAATGTAGGTTGGCATGGTACTGTAGTGGTTAGCACGACGCTTTACAACCTGGGTTCAATTCCCGCTGCTGCCTTTGAGGAGTTTGTACGCTCTCCCCGTGACTATGTGGGTTTCCTCTGGGTACTCCAGTTTCTTCATGTAGTCCAAAGATGTCCCGGGTGGTAGGTTAATTGGTAAATTCTCCTGTGATTATGCTAGGATTAAATCGGTGGATTGCTGGGCAGCACAGCTCAAAGGGCCCACTCCACTCTGTATTTCTAAATAAATAAATAACAAGGGACAGAGGGTGTGGGAATTGCAGAAAGATGTGCCTGGCAGGCCGGGGTCTGTACACCCTCCAATTTCATAGGAGTAAGCTCAGAAAGAAAGGGAGAAAAGTAAACAACAGTCAAGATAAACAAATATAAGCTTAATCTTTTTTCCAAGATGAATAACTAATACAGACTAAAAGAAAATCTATTTACCTGAAGGTCTTTCTTCAACTCTGATTCTCTCTCTACTGTAAGGGCATGAAAGGTTATGGGGAGAAGGCAAGGGAATGTGGTTGAGAGGGATAATAAATCAGCTATGATGGAATGGTGGAGCAAACTCAACGGGCCCAAATGGCTAATTGTGCTCCTATGTGTTCTTGCAGAATTTCTTGTGTTTAAGATCTGTAACCTCTTGTGTCTTCTTATTGAAAACCCATATTTTTGTTTTCACATTGTTCTTCTTTCTCTAGCTCTGCGATCCATTGAAAAGACTTTTCCCAACTCTGGCCTCTGATGCTTGCCAAACTATTTTGCCCCGTCATTAGGCTTCAGTCATCAAAGCAATGTCATCAGTTCCCTGCTCAAACTGCTCTCTCTCCTTACTTCCACCACGAGAGTACTGCATCCAATCCAGGACACCACACAATGGAAAGAGGTGTTTGCACTAGAAAGGACGGGGCCAAGGCTGGGAGTTGGCCAGGGAGTCTGTCTTGGCTGCAGTTGTTTGGAACAGGGAATAGTCACATTGTAGAGGAGGTCTCTTGGGCTTGCCAGTGCCACATTGACATTATATTGATCCCTGGAGACAGAAGAGAATTGCAGATGATGGAATCTAGATCAACCAAGTGCTGGAGGAACTCAGCAGGTTAGGCAGCATCGATGGAGAGAAATGGGGCAGTTAATGCTTTAGGTTAAGGCCCTTCATCTGTATTAATTCCCATTTGTTACCCAACTACTCCTTTGAAGTTCTGCCCCTTATTATCTATTCAAGTCCAATTAACATACCAACCTGCCAAACCTTAGGCTGTGCAATGAAACCGGAATGTTCCAGGAAAACACATGAGGTCACAGAGACAAGGTATGAATTTTATTAGGGGCTAGGATTGAACTTGAGACTCCAAGTTGAAAGATTGCATTTTGTTGAAAGTTGAAAGATGGCTGAGAGTCAGTGGAAGTTTATAACAATAAGGAAGGCTGTGAAAGGTGAAACAACATATACCTATTTTCCACCACGGAGAGGTCAGAGGCTAGCAGCTGTAGATTTAAATTAATTGGCTAAAGGATTACAAGGGAGCTGCTAGAAAGGAATTGGTCTGCAACTAGTGAAGATCCGGAATTCACTGCCTAAATGAACGGTGGTACCACATTCCCCCACCACCTTTAAATTATTTTTTACTGAGTTTTCAAATGATTACAGAAAGAAAGAAAAAATTATCAACTCTTCCCCCCTCCCCCCTAACATATCCCTATAGAAAGAAAGAAGAAGAAAGAAAGAATGCCTGGATATTGCCTGGAATCCCCACATGCTCCACGGAGTTCATAATAGCTTTAGTATATATATTTATTTCTTTCCCCAAATAACCAATAATTTTATCTTCGGAGCACCTCCCCCACCACCTTTGAGTAATTTGTGGATGAGCACTTGAAATATTGCAAACTACAAAACAGAAAGTTAGTCTAACAGATAATCCATTTTTATAGAATACTATTGTAACAGAACAGCACTTTACAGCTGTAGGATCAGGGTTTGGTACCTATAGCTGTCTGTAATGAGTTTGTATGATCTTCCCATGACTGCACGAGTTTCCTCTGGGTGCTTCAGTGTCCTCCCACATTCCAAAAATGTACCTGTTAGCATTACAGAGTTATGTTATGTTGGCAATAGAAGCCCAACAGTACAACCCTTGCTGATTTGATTTGAAACAAATAATGCATTTTACTCTATATATCAAACAAAGCAAATCCTTGTGTTTTCTCCAGTAAACAGTGCAAAAATGTTAGGCACATCCTATATATATATTTTTTTTTAGGGTGCCTAAGACTTTTGTACAGTCAACGTGGAGAGGAGAGTGAGTTTGTAACACAGCCGGGAACAAAGAATGTTGGGAATGATGAGGGTGGAGCACCACAGGGCGGGTAGAGGGCAGGTGGCAGAGAAATAGTGCCGGGGGCAGGGGTGACGTGGGTGCAGATACATCCAGCCCTGAGACACCAGGCAAGGTCATTTGATTCCAACCAATTAGTTTATTGATCATTGCAGAATGTCTCTCTGGTGCTTCCTGCTCCCTCTTCCCCTTCTCCCAACAATGATTCCCCTCTCCCTGTCCCCTTCCCACTCTCAGTCCACAGTAGAGACCCACATCAGAATCAGGTTTATCGTTATTCACATCTGTCATGAAATTTGTTTTTCTTTGCAGCTGGCAGTACAGTGCAATACATAAAATTACTTCAGTACTGTGTAAAAGTTAGGCACATATTAAACAGCTGGGGTACCTGAGATTTTTTCACAGCACTGTAGTAATTGTATGTATACCTATACGTGATGGTGAGTGTCCTCTTTCTGAGCAATAGATCTAGTTGATTATATCCCGTCAAATATACAACATGGAGAGCTACAGCATAGGAACAGGCCCTTTCGACCATGCTGACTTCCAGAAGAAAGAAAAAAAGTCATCAGTTTACTCATTATGCTCGTCTGCCTTCTCATGTCAAGGAAATTGCCATGGCTCTGCGTGAGAATCTGACCTCAGCTGCGTGCTAAACCATAGTCAGAGGTTCTTGGACTTTCACAGAAACTAATTTAGAGTATTTTGTGCAGTTTTGGTCATCGACCCACAGGAAAGATGTAAGGAAGTTTGAAAGAGTACGGAGAAAATTTACAAGGATGCTGCTGGGACTGGAGGACCTGGGTTATGAAGAAAGATTGAATAGGTTAGGACTGAATTCCTTGGACTGTAGAAAATGAGGGGGAGATTTGATAGGGGCATACAAAATTATGAGGGGTATAGATAGGGTAAATGTGAGTAGGCTTTTTCCACTGAGGTCGGGTGGGACTGCAACTAGAGGTCATAGGCTAAGGGTGAAAGGTGAGAATTTTAAGGGGAACATTGAGGTGAAACTTCTTTACTGAGAGAATCATTAGAATGTGGAATGTGCTGCCAGCTGAAGTGGTACATGAGAGCTCGATTTCAATACTTAAGAGAAGTTTGGATGTTTACATGTTTAACAGGTGTATGGAAGGCTGTGGTCCTGCTGCAGGTCGATGGGCGTAGGCAGTTTAAATGGTTTGGCATGGACTAGGTGGGCTGAAGGGCCTGTTTCATGTGCTGTACTTTTCTATGAGTCCATGGATTGCTTGTATGTCCATAAAGTGACAGTAGGCACAGGGGTGTCTACATGAGGTTACTCTGAGAAGAAATGATGATGTGGTGGTGGAGGTAGTGGAGTGGTGGGTTAGTAAGAAGAGGTTTTGATCAGCCTTGCTGTTTCATTTTTGAGTCTGGTGGGCCTGGCATGGATTTAACATAGCCTTCTCCCTCTTGGGAGTGGGACAAACAGTCCATGAGCAAGGTGGATGGGATCCTTCATGTTACCAGCCCTTTTCTGCCGGCTTCATGTATATAATGTAACACCAGGGTTGAACCACAATGAAGAGTCTTGATTGAAAACATCGACTGTCCACTTCCCTCCACAGATACTACTTGGCCCATTGAGTTCCTTCGGCATTTTGTGTGCAGTTTGAATGAATGGGCCACCTGCAATCTTATTTATCCCAATGTCAGAACTTCAAGTCAATGGACACAAATCCCATATAGAAAACAGACTACACCATTCGGAGCATCAGCAATGCTCCAAAGCAAAAACTACAGCAAGCCATCCAAGGATAAGTTATTGTATCATAGCATAACACGCAAAGGATATTTACAGCACGGCATACATTGTAACTTGCAAGCACAATAACCCCAGTCAGAATTGGCGACATGGTGTAATATCCTTATTTTAGAAACAATTACACAGCATGGGGTCCTAAAAGATCAGTTGGCTGCCCTTACCGGTGCCAGTTAATCTCTGTCTTTCAAAGAAAATCTGGCTTTGTAAATGCGCCCGGATGCTTTGGGCTTTTGTTTGCTTCTTGGCAAGGGATCGTTTCAGCCGCTTAACACTCCGGTCTCTTTTGCCAGCAAGCGACAATCAAATGTCTACCGTGTGGAGCAGATTTTAATGCAGCTCATCCTGGCGAGCGCTTCCTGGCTGGGCCTGATGCACATGGTGGGCAAGTTTTGTCCTGGTGGATATCTGAACTGACACCATATCCCAGGCAGGGTGATTTGAAGCTTGAGAGATCACACCAGGGACTCTCATTTGTGCTATTTCATCCTGCCAATCAATGCCAGGAGCGATCAAGCTGACGTAATTTAATGTCACATTTTTAATATGCATATTGAAAATATTATTTTGATTATAAAATATTCAGAATTAGAATTAGCTTAATTATCACTGACATTTGTCATAAAATTTGTTGTTTTACAGCAACAGTACAAAGCAATATGTAAAATATTACTGTAAGTTACAATAAAAATACATTAAAATAAAATAAATAAAGAGAACAAAATATTGAGGTAGTGTTCATGGGTTCATGGAACTGTTCAGAAATCTGATGGTGGAGGGGAGGAAGCTATTCCTACAAACATTGACTATGTGTCTTGTGGCTCCTGTACCTCCTCCCTGATGATAGCAATGACAAGAAGTCATGTCCTGGATGTGGGAATCTTTCATGGTGAATGGCATCACGGAGACATTGTCTTTTGAAGATGTTCCTGAAGATGGGAAAGTTTCAATTGCTTCAAAAATAATGGCACTGAAGAGCAAGCTAAGTGGAGGAGAGTAGTTTCTGACCTTAAGTCCCTTTGCACCTTGGATTTTTGTATTTTCTGCCCATTTAGAAAATACTGTATCCTTTTATTCCTTTTTCTGAAGTGCAGAACCATACACTTCCCAATACTATGTTTCATCTGTCCATTCTCCTAATCTGACCAAGTCCTTCTGCACCTCCCTGCTTCCTCACCATTATCTGCCCCTCCACCTATCTTCATATCTGCAAACATAGCCACACAACCATAAATTCTGTCATCCAGATCATTGACATACAACATAAAAAGAAGCGGTTTCACCACCAAACCCTGCAGGACACAACTAGTCATGAGTAACCAATCAGAAAAGACTCCCTTTATTCCCAATGTTTGTCTCCTGCCAATCAGCCAATGCTCTATCCATGCAAATATCTTTCTTGTAATACCATGGACTCTTATCTTGCTAAGCAGGCACATATGTGGCACCTTGTCAAAGGCCTTCTGAAAATCCAAGTACACAACATCCACCGGTTCTCCTTTGTCAATTCTGCTTGTATTTTCCTCAAAGAATTTTAATAGATTTGTCATGCAAGAAACTTTGGTCTATTTTACCATGTGCCTCCAAATACCCTGAAACCTCATCCTTAACAATCGACTCCAACATCTTCCCAATCACTGAAATCAGGCCAACTGGCCTATAAGTTGCTTTCTTCTTCTCCATCTCTTCTTGAAGAGTATAGTGACATTTGCAATTTTCCAGTCCTCCATGCCAGAATCTATTCATTCTTAAAAGATCATTACTAATGGCTCCAAGATCTCTTCAGCTTCCTCTTTCAGAACCCTAAGGTGTAGTCCATCCGGTCAAGTTGTCTTATTTACTTTCAAACTTCTTCATTTCCCAATCACCTTCTCCCTAATAATACCTACTGCACTCACTTTCACTCCCAAAACCAAGGAGGTCAAGGATCAAGGCCCAAGGGGCGAATTGGAAGTCCATTGTGGCCCATTGGCCAGAGCTGAGTCTGTGAATCTCTGCAGGAGGAAGCCTGGTGTCTGTAGGCGTGAGGCCATGTGGCTGGAGACTAGTGGCTACAGGCCTTGTCCTGGGGTTAAAAGACTGTGTATGCCATGGGTAGGAAGAAGTAATGGGGCCTGTTTTGTTGTTTTTACTTTGTTGCTTGTTGTTTGCGATGTTATTCTGTTGAACATTGTGGGAATGCTATGGTGGTGCCAGAATGGGTGGTGACCCAGCACACCCTCAGGTGGCCACTTTATTAGGAACACCCGTGCTCCTGCTCATTAATGCAAATATCAGCCAATCACACATGGTCAAAAGATTCAGTTGTTGTTCAGACCAAACATCAGAATGGGGAAGAAGTGACTTCGACTGTAGGATGATTGGTGGTGTCTCATGGGGTGGTTTGAATATCTCAGAAACTGCTGATCTCTTAGAATTTTCACACACAACAGTGTCTCGAGTTTACAGAGAAAGGTGTGAAAGACAAAAATATCAAATGAGCAGCAGTTCTGTAGGCAAAAATAACTTGTTTAATTAGAGAGGTCAGAGAAGAATGGCCAGACTGATTCATGCTGACAGGAATCCGACAGTAATTCAGCTAACCATGCATTACAACAGTGGTGTGCAGAAGAGCATCTCTGAATGCACAACACGTTGAACCTTGAAGTGGAAGGGCTACAAGAGCAGAAGATCACGAGCACACACTCAGACGCCACTTTTTTTAGCTACCTCCTGTACCTAATGAAGTGGCCACTGAGTGTAAACGTGAGTCTTGAATCTTGAAACCATTGCACACAGTTAATCTAAGTACATTGAATTACGGCCAATGCTTTGCAGATGTGAATTGTCATTTAACTGACTGTGGCTTAATCATTCTAAACTGGCTGTGATTACGATGCTGAAGCAACAATCCAATCCTTAGAAGTACAGAGAGCAATCAGAATCTTGTTGGAGTCACTGACCACCAGCTGGTGATTACATGAGACATAAATATATTGATTGTTATAAGGGCAGACTGAGCACATCAAAGCTAGGTTAAAATAGTTAACTCAAGGTCAGACCAGGATATAGTTGGTGTCACTAACTCTGGTTAGACAAGCTGCATTGGAATTAAGTTTATTATCACACTCTTCTGTGTCATGAAATTTGTTGAATTGCAGCAGCAGTACAGAGCAGAGACACCAATTACTAGAGTAGTACACACAAAATGCTGGAAGAACTCAGCAAGTCAGGCAGCATGCAGGCCGATGTCCTTCTTCAGGACTGGAAAGGAAGGGGAAAGGCGGCAGAATAAGAAGGTGGGGTGGGGGGGGGGGGGTGTGTGGAGAGGACAGGCTGGCAGGTGATAGGTGAGACGAGGTGAGCTGGAAGGTGGATGTGTAGGGAAGGGGGTGATGAAGTGAGAAGTTGGGAGCTGATCTATAAAATAGGTAAAGGGCTGAAGAAGGAGCAACACACACAAAATGCTGGAGGAACTCAGCAGGCCTAACAGCATCTGTGGTTAAAAAGAAAAGCTCAGTCGACATTTTGGGTTGAAACCCGAAACTTTTATCCATAGAAGCTGCCTGGCCTACTGTGTTCCTCCAGCATTTGTGTGTGTTGCGTGAATTTTCAGTATCTGCAGATTTTCTCTTGTTTGTGGGTTGGAGAAGGTATCTGATAAAAGAGAACTGTGGACCATGAGAGAAGGGGAAAGAGGAGGGGCAGGAGAGGGAAGTGGTTACACAAAATACTATAAATTGCAATTCTAGAAAATAGTCCGCAAATTTATTTCTACTACCAAAGTGCACGACCATGCATTTTCCAACATTGTATTTCATTTGCCTCTTTCTTGCCCATTCTCCTCATCTGTTAAGTCCTTCTGCATCCGACCTGTTTCCTCAGCACTACCTGCCCCTCCACCAGTCTTCATATTATTTGCAAACTTGGCAGCAAAGCCATCTATTCCATCATCTAAATCATTTATATACAGCATAAAAAGAAGTGGTCCCAATAATGACCCATGTAAGGATCCTTTTATTCCCACTTGCTGCCTCCTATCAATTAGCCAATGCTCTAGCCATGTTAGTAACTTTCCTGTAAAACCATGGGCTCTTAACTTGGTAAAAAGCCTCGTGTGGAACCTTGTCAAAGGCCTTCTGAAAGTCCAAATATATAACACCTGCTGCATCCCCTTTATCTATCCTACTTGTTATCTCCTCAAAGAATTCCAACAGGTTTGTCAGACAGGATTTTCCCTGAAGGAGACCATACAGACTTTGTCCTATCTTGTCCTGTGACACCAAGTACTCCATCACCTGATCCTTAACAATTGACTCTAACATCTTCCCAACCACTGAGGTCAGGCTAACTGGTCTATAATTTCCTTTCTGCTGCCTTCCTCCTTTCTTAAAGAGTGGAGTAACATTTGCAATATTCCAGTCCTCTGGCACCATGCCAGAGTCCAATGATTTTTGAAAGATCATTCCTCATGCCTCCACAATCTGTACTGCTACCTCTTTCAGAAACCTAAGGTGCAGTTCATCTGGTCTGGGTGACTTTTGTACCTTTAGCTCTTTCGGCTTTTTGAGCACCTTCTCTCTTGTAATAGTAACTGCACCAGCTTCTCTTCTTTCACACACTTCACACTGGTATATGTCATGAAATTTATTGTTTTGCAGTGGTATTACAGTGCAATATATAGCGAAAAATAATATATTACAGTAAGAAGTAATAAATTTAAAACATTGTGCAAAAAAGAGAGTTGAAAATACTTAGGAAGTGTTCATGGTTTAATTGCCCATTCAGAAATCTGATAGTGGAGGCAGAGAAGCTGTTCCTGAGACGTTGAGTGTGTATCCTCAGGCTCCTGTACCACCTCCTTGACAGTAGCAATGAAAAGAGAGCACATCATTGGTGACTGGTGTCCTTAATGATGGAGATTGCCTTTTTGAGTCATCAGTGAGCACAGATGCAGATTGAAGATTCCCTTCACTGAGTGCCTTCACTCCGTCTACAGTGCCAGCCAGGATCTCCCAGTGGCTACCATTTCAATTCTATTCCTCATTCCCACAATTGCCTTGTCAGTATTCTGCCTCACCACTGCCAGGCCAAGACTAAATGTTAATAAGAACAAATCCACATGTTCTTCTGGGGTATGCTCCATCCTAGAACATCGAATTTTCAAACATCTGATAATCTTGATCACTTTTCCCATATTCTGCTTTCTCATTCCTCCTTATCAAACTGGCCTCCATTACTCTATATCATAAAATGGGCACTTGGCCTCACTGTCTCTCTCATTATGCCTTGTGCTTATTGTTCACCTTCACTACTGAATTGATCTGTATGAACTGCATGCAATTCAAGCTTTTCATTCTATCTTGGTACATGTGACAATAAAAAACCCATTCCAATACTAATCTTTCCTCTGAAGATGTACACTCAAGGATTCAGGAACAGCTTCTTCCTCTCTGAATAGTCCATGAGCTCATGAAAAAAATTGATTGTACCGTGTTAGATACGTGGGTTATGACCAAAGAAAAAACGGCTGCAGTTGTGTAGCACTTTACTGTAAGGGTATTTATTAGGTGAGTCAAAAATCAAACTCACGAACAAAAATTAGTGAAAATGGTGAAAAGAAAAATGCCAATGTTTGCAAAATGAAGCACAATAACAGGAAACATAAAAATAGCCCCATGCTCGTTCTTGTCGAGTGTGAGCTTCTGATCTCTCTCTCTCTCTTCCTCTCTCTCACTCACGCACTCACTCACTCACTTTCATTCTCACGGCATTAAGCTCCTTTTATTCGACACTAGGACATGCCATCTTTAACTACCAACAAAGTTAACTTAAGGCTACCCGTGAATCAGAATATGATGCATCCCACAATGTAGCTGCAATCATATTACATAAACAGAAATATCGACTTTAAATATGGTATACAAACACCATGTGCACATTTACACATTCCCTTTACTAACGAAATGGAATATTGCGCTATGTATGTTGGGAAACACACCATAAAGCCAAACTGAATGTATCATCTTGGTTTAGGAGCCATTATGTGATATACTGGGAAGACATTAAAGTGCGTACACACTCAATACAGTGATAGCAGAATCACAAGACTGTGTGTGTGTGTAAGGAGTACATTTACCAAGTGCTCTCTGTCACACACTGTTTACTTTTTGCAACTTACAGTAATTTTTATGTCTTTGCACTGGACTGCTGCCACAAAAGGGCAAATTTCACAACATATGTCAGTGATAATAAACCTGATTCTCACGGATCAATGGTCATATTATAAGTCAACTGTAGCTGTATGCAAACACGTGAAGTGTACTGTATATTTAAGCAAATGTCTCTTGCATGTGTCCATAATTTAAGTTTTATGGAGACTTGGCTACATTAATCTGTGAAGATTGATTGAACATGAGGACCTTCAGTGAATGAACAGTGGAGCGCTTAATAAGAAGTTTCTACACACCCAGTATTTCAATACCAAAGACAAATTTTTTGTTAATGTGCAAATACGTCTGCACACATATCATTAAAAACTTACTTGCAGCAGTAGCACCAGCAAAACACATCATATAAGCTGTAAACCATGAATTAAACATAAATTAATCATAAATACGATGAGGGCAAAACTTGACAAAGCCCTTACGTTTTTTTTAAAAGAAGCTGTTGCCTTTAGATTTGGTCCTGACTTGACCTTTGCCTCATTCAGACGTTGGATGTTGAAATCAATAGTGGTACTGCAAGACAACTGAGGCTGTATTTAAACATGTGTAATGTATATCTGTAAATGTCTTTTGCACATTATGATTTAAGTTTTATGGAGAATTTGCTGTGATAATAGTTGACGGTTGATTGAACCCAAGAACTTTCAATGAGTAAACTGTGACGTGCTTAATGATGAGTTTCTGCAAAACCAGGAGAACGTGATCCCTTCTGTATTTGAGAATCAAAGTCGGGTTTGTTGTCATATGCACAAGTGCATGCATGCACAGGTGCAATGAAAAACTTTACCTGCAGCAAAATCACAGGCAAATCATGTTCGTAGTTCAAAATAAATTTATCATCAAAACACATATATGTCATCATATACAACCCTGAGATTCATTTTCTTGTGGGCATATTCAACAAATCTAATAACCATAATAGAATCAATGAAAGACCACCCCAACTTGGGGATTCAACCAGTGTGCAAAAACTATGTAAATGCAAAAAGAAAGAAATAATAATAATAAATAAATTGTCAATAAACATCGAGAACATGAGATGAAGAGACCTTGAAAGTGAGTCCATTAGCTGTGGGAACATTTCAATGATGGGACAAGTGAGGTTGAGTGAAATTATCACCTTTGGTTCAAGAGTCTGATGTTTGACGGGTAATAACTATTCGTGAACTCGGTGGTGAGAGTCCTCATGCTCCTGTACCTTCTTTCTGATGGCAGCAGCGAGAAGAGAGCATGACCTGGGAGCTGGTGGTCCCTGATGATGGATGCTCCTTTCCTGTGATAACATTTTGTGTAGATGTGGTTAATGATGGGAAGGACTTTATCTGTGATAGACTGAGCTGTATCCACTACTTTTTGTGTGACTTTCCATTTAAGGGTATTGGTGTTTCCATACCAGGCTGTGATGCAGCAATAATAATGCAGCATTCACAACCAAGTTAAACATTAACAATTTTTACAAGAAAGAATATACAAATGAACAAAAATGTTCCTTCATAAATCCTGCCCTAATCTGAGTTACCTTCATTGTTTCAAAGAACATAGAACAGTACAGCACAAGAAAAGGCCCTTCAGCCCAGTTAAATTAGTCATCAAATGGCTAACTCAGCTAATCTCTTATCTACACAATGTCCATATTCTTCCACTTTCCTCGCATTTATGAACCTATCTAAACATCTTATAAAACTCTCTAATGTATCTGCCTCTGCCAACACTGCAGGAAGCTCATTCCAGGCACTCTCTGTGTATAAAAAAAACTTGCCTCACACCTTAAATGCATGCCCTCTGGTTTTAGACATTTCAACCCAGAGAGAAAACGGCCGGCTATCTATGACTTGGTAATTTTATAAACTCCTATCAGATCTCTCCTCAGCTTCTGCCATTCCAGAGAAAACAACTCAAGTTTGTCCAATCTTTCGTTGTAGCACATACCCTCTAATCCAGGCAGTATCCTGGTAAACACCTTCTGCAGCCTCTCTGAAGCCTCAACATCCTTCCTACAAGGGGGTGACTGAAACTGTCTGCAGTACTCCAGGTTGTGCCTGAGTGTCTTTCGAGAGGGAGCATGTGCTCACTGTGAACACACGGGGGGAGTTCCAGTTTGGTGCCCCTCCACAGGGAATTAAGTGTTTCGTAAATGACGGTAACCACGTTTCTATTTGTAATTGTAAATCTCTGACGTATTTCTGGAGTGAATGAACTTTTGTAGTTTTGGGGGAAAAGGGAGAAATGCTACCCAGTGTGTGCCTCAGCAGATCCTTACGACACAACCTGAGGCAAACTGTGTCCAAAGGAGCAGGTGGTAGTGACTGAGTCTATCACCATGAAGTGCCAGTGGACTCGGGAGCAGCACTTACGGGCTTTGTGCAGGAGGCATTGGAGCAGTGAGCGATCCACATTGAATGCAAATGAAGTCAGGGCAGCCGGTGGAGAAGATCAGAATAGTAATTGACTTATTTCATCAGAGGGAGGTAGAGATGTGATGGGGGTAGGGGAAAACAGGAGTTGTATGTCGGTGTAACGCACCATCGGCAGTGTCAGAAAACAATCATTGATTAGCCGTTGGGTCAAGCCACCTCGACCTGCTTCACTGACCCTCGAATTATTTGTGCACTCGACGCTGGTGTTTAAAAGACTTTTTGGGTTTTAATTGGTGTTTATCATGTTTCAGGACTTACACACTAGGGCAGTCACTAGCAAAATTGAAATGCAGCACATCTCCTTGTATTTCTCACCATTATGAACAAAAAGATCATTTTCTATCTGTCATTTAATGCATGGCTCAGTTTTACCCAGGCTGCGTCTTTCAATGGACACAACCATGTCACTGGTCAGGTTACTGTCGGTAAAGCTATTTAATGTGGATTGATATACCTTGCATTTCATGACAAAAGGCATAGATCGAGTGGACAGCCAGAGTGTTTTTTTTCCCAGCGAGGAATTGACTAATATGTGGGGGCACAATTTGAGGATGATTGGAGGGAAGTAAAAGGGGATGTCAGAGATGAGTTCTTTGCACTGAGAATGGAGGGTGGGTAGAATGCCCTGTCAGGGCTGGTGGTAGAGGTGGCTATATTAGGGATGTTTAAGAGAGGCACATAGATGATAGAAAGATAGAGGGCTGTGCAGGAGGGAAGGGTTAGATTGATCTTAGGGTAGATTAAAAGGTCAGCACAACACAATGGGCCAAAGGGCCTGTAATGTGCTGTCATATTCTATGTTCAACCCTTGATTAGTAATCCAAAATCCCTGCTTAGGTTCACTTTCACAGCTTGCCCTGGTTCATTTGGGAACTCGGAAGCTGTACGCCGATAACCCTACACTAACATCTTATGTTGAGTGAGCTAGGGCTTTTTTCTTTGGAGTGATGGAGGATGAGAGGTGATTTACTAGAGGTATATCAGATGATAAGAGGCATAGATAGAGTGGATAGCCTGCACTATTATCCCAGGACTGGCATGCCTGATACGAGGAGGCATTATTTTAAGATGATTGGAGGAAAATGTAAGGTGAAAAGCAGAGGTTGACTTTTTTACACAGACTGGTGGGTAACTGGAATGCGCCGCTTGAGGTGATGTTAGAGGCATATGCATTAGGGACATTTAAGAAACTCTTAGACAATACAAAAATGGAGGGCTGGGTAGGAGAGAAGGGTTAGATTGATCTTAGAATAGATTAAAAGGTCGCCACACACTATGGGCTGAAGGGCCTATATTATGTTGTTATGTTTTATGATATGAGAAATATTTCTTGAAAGCAATGAAGTTCAAGGTTGACTTGTTAGGAGTGTTTAAAAGTTAAGAAGGAGTGGAATGGAGTCGATTGGAAGGGGGTGACCAGCTTTGACATGGTTGTGTGCCTCTATTCAGATTTAGGATTATATCCCTGGGTCACCAGCCCAGAATTCTGCAATCCTAATCCAAAAGTGGACTCTCTTTCAATGAATGTCGGTGATATCAGAGGATTGTATCGCGGTCCTGTGTTTATGGACTGGACTGTGGATATTTCAGGCCTGTGTTTTCTTTTTATTCTGTATCTTTTATTGTTTGTTCCTTTTCCGTTTTCTTGTGCATGGGGAGTACGTTTGGGGCTTGACGTTCTGTTCTGTTCTATTTGGTGTTTTTTATGCGGGAGTGGGTTTTTTTGGGGAGGGTCGATGTTTCTGTTTTGTTTTGTGCGGGAAGAGGGGGGTTTTGGGGGTGGATGATACATTTTTGTCCGGGGGGTGTTGATGTTTTTGTCTGAATGTCTTCCATGTTATTTCTTTGTTTCGTGCCTATCTGGAGTAGTTGAATTTCGGGGTTGTATATGGATATGCATTTTGATAATAAATTAACCTTTGAACCACTTAGCTTTCAAGCCTCTTTTTAACACATCTGCTTCTGTGGCTGTATGTAACAATTTGTCGCCGTGGGTCAAGTTCAAGTTTATTGTCATATATACAACAAAATGAAATAATGTTCCTCCACAATCCATATATCACAAACAGCACATAACCAAAATATTACCATAAATAAGTTCATAAATATAATTCAAAATGTATGTAAACAGGGAACAGCTCACTGTCCTAGTGATGAGATCTCAGTAGTGACAGGGTATTCATTAGTTTCACAGCTTGTGGGAAGAAGCTGTTACCCAGTCTGGCAGTCCTAGTCCTGATGCTTCTGATGCTAGAGGATCAAAGAGATTGTGGGATGGGTGATAGAGATACTCAATAATGCGTCGGGTCCTTTGTCTACACATGGAGTTGAGGTAGATCCCGGTAATCCAGGAGTAAACTGGTCCTAGAAACAGGACAGAGTCTGCCTTCATACTCCTCGCTCTAATGCCAGAATTACCGTCAGTAACTACCAAACTAAAAAAAAATCTAGTAATCAAAGTTCAAATTAAATGTATTATCAAGGAAACATATGTGACCTTATGCTATTTTGGATTCATTTTTACAGGCATTTCCTGGAAAATAAAGAAATACAATAGAATCTATAAATGAAAAAATTTACGTAGAACTGTCAACTAGTGTATGAAAGAAGACAAATCATACAAATGATAAAAGGAATTAGAGAAATAATACTGAGAACGTGAGTTGTAGAGATGTTGAAGGTGAGTTTGTAGTTTGTGGAATCAGTTCAGTGTTGAGTTGAGTGAAGTTATCCACACTGGTTCAGGAGCCTGATGATCCCCATCCTGATTACTTAATATTTCCTCATATTTTGACCTACGATTGATATCCATGGGCAGTGACAGGAACTCTAATATTTCTCTGAGTTTCTCCCATTGAGGAATTTTAGCACGTAGAAAACCGTGAATTTATGTAGCACATTTAGGGTAAATTTTCAGTGGGGGGTGGTTATCAGAAATAATTGGGACAATTGTGTCATGGAGTCATAGAAGCAGAGATTGTGATAAAAGAGATTTGAAAGGAAAGTGGTAAATAGTTGGATTAGTATTGCAGAATGCTGGGCTAGTGTAGTGGTGCAAACACTTGAGTTGAGTATGATACAGACAGACAGACAGACAGACAAACTTTATTGATCCCGAGGGAAATTGGGTTTTGTTACAGCCGCACCAACCAAGAATAGTGAAGAAATATAGCAATATAAAACCATAAATAATTAAATAATAATAAGTTAATCATGCCAAGTGGAAATAAGTACTGATGTTCTCCGAAGGAGGTGTCTATTGGTGGGTCCTCAAGTGGCTGTAGAGACCGATCCGGGATCCACATGTTCTGCTGCAGTGTGGGCAAGATCGGCTTTGGTTATTGGTTTGGTCTTTAGGTTGTGCTGTCTCTCCTTTCATAGCTGCCGCTTCTTTTCTGCGGCACAGCGGAGGTCACTCTTATGTAGCACAGCTCCCTCTTGAACAGATTTCCTCCATGTGTATCTATTAAGTGCAATGTCTTCCTGGTTTTTAGATATAATGTTACATTTCTGCAGGCTAATTTTGACGTTATGTTTGAAATGTTTCCTTTGGCCATCAGCCGCTCATTCACTGGCAGTAAAGGGCCTGGGCCAAGGGTTCACAGCCTTTTTGTGCCAATGAGCCTTACCCGAGGGGTCTGTGGACCCCAGGATGGGAACCCCTGGCCCTGGTCTGATGATCAGGGATGTGACATCTGCCGGAAGTATAAGTTTAGTTAATTTAAAAGAAATGTAAATTAAAATTGGATTATTGGCAATGGTGATCTTGTTAACTATCAGTTTTTATAACCAGCTGGTTCACTGAAGTCTGTCAGGAAAGCTTGTCAGTACACCTAACCCGCTGTGGCCTGTGTGTGGTATCAGGTCTAAGAATGAGGTGACTGACACTTAATTACCTACTGAAATCACTTAGTAAGGCACTTGGTTCAGAGACATTTAAAGATGAACAATTAAAGCAGGCCTTGTCTTCCCGAAGATGAATGCAAAGGCCAAATTCATATTGAGTTTATTGTCTGTCGTATATGCAAGTGCATGTACAGCATGCAGAGGTGCATGAAAAACTTACTGCAGCAGCATCAGAGGTGTTCTTTCTCTTTTGCCTGTTATGCCACTGATATTTAGAGCAGCAATGAAGGCTCTGGTGGTGTTCAGGCTTTCCTTCATCATATCTGTAGCTTCCTGTTGGTTTTCACCACTGTCAGACATGCAAGTCCAGCGTGAGACTCGGGAATACTGTCACACTCAGATGTAGAAGGATATTTCATTGCTGTTTCCGTAACAGAATTGTTAGTCCTGAACCTGGCGGACAAGTGGTCCACTCTTAGTCTGGCCTCTACCTGTATGGCATGGGTGACCCTAACCAAGAGCTAAAGCATAAGACCCTGATGCTAGTCAACAAAGCTGCCCGGGTCATTGAGGCATGCAAGCCTTCAACCACGACAGTTTGTCCTCTGGATATTGATTGTCAGTCTTAGTGTGTCTTTTTCATAATTTTCTATTATCTTCCTTTGAATTCCTATGAATTCCTATGAATGTCTGCAAGAAAATAAATGCAAGGTATTTGGTGACAAATATATACTTTGATTATAAATTGATACATATAAGCAGCATTCACAAGAAAAAAATACATATTAAGCATCAATGTCACACAATTTTTGCAAGAACTCAACTTGAAGAAAAACTCAGTTTTAGGGCAATGTGATCAATGTGGTCATAGTTTTTCCAAACTGTAGTGAGTAGGCTTATGCTGGATGGTTGAAGAACAGAATGGTTGAATGGAGCTAGCTGTTCTTGAACCTGCAGGTGTGGAACTTCTGGCTTCCGTACTTCCTGCCAAATTTTCTGGAGCTTCTTGGTGGAGAGAGGTTAAGAGAGATTGAGAGATGATGAAACTGTCAAAAGAAAGTTTCTGACTAAGCAACAGCCGTCTAAAATGGAAGGATTTTGCAAGTTATAATGGACTGGGTTAATGAGACCCAAATGACCAAATCAATCTGAATGTCCAGGAGATGTGGTAACAAATGTGCAAGCCTTAAGCCTAATTTATTATAAAACAGAAAGCACAAATAAACCACACGAAACACTATATAGTACGTGACAAAGGTTTCAGGACCTAGAATTCTCAGCCACCACTTGATTGTCATCATTGTCGGGGGAACTCCAAATTCCAACTTGTGAAATCACTTTGAGCCCATCCTAGGCACTTATAGATCAGAATCCATAGTCCAGATGAAGTCCAAAGAATCGAGTGAATGGTGCCTCAAAAAAATAGGGGTTCAATCCGCAAGCATTGAGAGATACACAGAGACAGATAGGTTCTTTGGTCATTTGTTTCTATTCTACTGGTGCCTAAGGCTAAGAAAGCATCCAGAGGCTATGAGAAAATACTTAACAACTATGGGTTAGGAATAAAAACAAGAGAAAGTCTGCAGATGCTGAAAATCCAAGCAACACATGGAGGAACTCAGAAGGCCAGGCAGCATCTATGGAAAAGAGTACAGTTGCCGTTTTGGGCTGAGACCATAAGAATACAATCACTATTAACAAACATTTAATAAACCTACAGCATTTAACTTGTACAGACACCTTACATGCTGCGAGCTCACAGAGACCTAAAGTGTTACTTGGAATTGTTCAGTCTTTCATCTAATATATTTACAAAATTTAATACACCGTAAGTTGGAAAGGAGGTCAAATCAGAGAAATGCAGTAGGGTTATGGGGTTGAGGGGATTCTAGTGTCAAGAGGTTGCAAGTGACCAGGTTCAAATACGAGTGTGCTTTTAAATTCAACTTGCATTAATCCTTATAAAACTGAGGCCTTATAAGGCATTGGTCAGACCACACTTGGTGTACTCTGAACATTTCTGGGATTATCTAAGAGAGAATGTGCTGGCATTGGAAAGACTTCAGAGGAGGTTGACGAGAACGATCCCGGGATTGAAAGTATTAACATGAGCAACGTTGATGGCTCATGTCTGGACCTACTGACGCTCAGAAGAATGAGGGAGGATCTCATTGAAGTCTACTGAACATTGAAAAAACTTGGTAGAGAGGATATTGAGAGGAGGTTTCTAATAGTGGGTTAGTCTAAAACCAGAGGTTGCAGTCTTAGAAGAGAATGACATTCCTTTAGAGCAGTGATGAGGAATGCTTTTAGCCAAAGTAGTGATACTGTTGAATTCCCTTTCACAGATGGCCGTAACTCAGTTACTGGGTATGTTTAGAGCAGAGGTTGATAGGTTCTTTATTAGTCATGGTGTCAGTTATGTGGAGAAGGTAGGAGAATGGGGTTGAGACAGATGGAATCAGCCATGATGGAATGGTGAAGTAGACTCGATGGGATGACTGGCTTAATTCTGCTCCTGTCTGTTATGGTCTTATAACCATGGGACATAGGAGCAGAATGCTGAGCACTGGAGCCCCCCCCCCCCCCCCCCCCCGGTGTTGTGTGCTCAGTTCACTGTTGTTCACGCTGCTGACTCATGACTTCACTGCCAGAGTTAGCTCAAACCGCATCATCAAGTCCTCTGATGATACTGCAGCGGTTGGCTTAATCGGCACCAATAATGAGTCAGCATACAGGGAGGATGTAGAGAGGCTTTTCAAATGGTGTGAGAACAACAATCTAAGTGTCAACGTTAACAAGGCATAGGTTAACTACTCTCCACCGCACATCAGTGGCTCAGCTGTGGAGAGAGTAAAGAGCACAGACGATCTAACCTGGACCTACAACAGTTCATTAGTCAAGAAGGCACAGCAGCATCTACACTTTCTGAGGAGGTTGAGGTGTGTAAGGCTCCCCACCTCCATTCTAACAACTTTCCACAGGAGCACCATCGAGAGTGTCTGGTCTGGCTGCATCAATATATGATACAGAATCTGCAAGACATTGCACCGTGAGAACCTACAGAGGGCAGTAAAAACTGCCGGGAGAATCACGGGGTTTTTCTTCCTACCCCCCCCCCCCCATTTCTGACCTTTACCGAAAGTGTTGCAGATGAAGGGCCCAAAATATTGTTGAGGATCCCTACCACCCATCCCATAGGCTCTTTGACCCATTACCATCAGGAAGAAGCTACAGGCGCATCAGGACTAGGACTGCCAGACTGGGTAACAGCTTCTTCCCTCAATCTGTGAGACTAATGAATACCCTGCCATTGCAGAGGTCTCAACACTAGGTTAGCGAGCTGTTTATTATTTACTTGTGCTGTGTTTTATTACATGCATTTTGAATTATATTTTATTAACTTATTTATAGTGTAATAGTTTATGTACTGTGTGTGATATATTTTTTGCAGGTGCACATTGGTCTGGAGGAATGTAGTTTCATTTAGTTGTATATATGTACAGTCAGATGACAATAAACTTGACATTGAACTTGTATGATCTAAAAAGGCCTCAATCGCTCTGAGCTGCTTGGGTGAAGAGAATCTGTAGCCATTACTCAAATGTTCGGACCTCGGGATAGCAGATGACCAAGAGCTTCAGATTTGAGATTTATTCTGTTGACTGGAAGAGTATCGTAGCTTAGAGCAGTGGAAAGTAATGTGTAGAGTGGCACCCTGTTGGGTCAAGCCACTTTAATTTATATCTGATTCCATGTGTAGTTTCGTAGTATCTTGGGCGGATTGGAATAATATGACCACTGTGTGACTCTGAATGTGTGATTAAAGACAAGAGGAATTCACAGCATGCAAAAATGATCTAGAAGTGTCAAGGATACATTCACCATGCTCCATGTCTGGGCGTCTTTTCAAGGCTCTCAATCAATAGATCATACTCAAACACTGTGACCTGGATTGAAAACCATCAGAGAATTCTGCTTCCACACAGAGAGAAGGGGTATCCCTCCTGAAGCATCCGCACTACAAGCAGAAGTTTAATTATGTGGATTTTAAAATAAATAAATTCACAGTGAGCGCCACAAATAATTTCATGTGATTATGGTTGCATTATGCAAAAGGAGCTTAACCTGGGTGATTAATAATGTGTGCAACTTAAATAAGCTCCAGCACAGCAAACACTTTTTTTTTGTTAATTAATTATGCTGGATCATTAATTTGTGGATGAATCCTGCTTTAAATAGCCCTCCTACACACATAGATTGCCTTTTGAATTCCAGACCACAACTCAAGATCTCCTGTCAATGCTGGGCAAGACACTGGACGATTATTGAAAGGGGAAATCTGTTCTCTGTGGCCTTTGTGGAGAGAGCAGGGGCAAAAGCCAAACTATTAAATCCTTTAAGGAGCTAGAAAGATTCACCGAATGGCCTCTGTCTTTCTGGCTGCATTCTCCCTTGAAATGTAACAACACTTTTTGTTACACATTTGTTCAAGAAAGGGAATAGAGATAACATTGGTAATTATAGACCAGTGAGTCTTACTTCAGTGTTAAGAAAATTATTAATGCTGGAAAATTATAGCTAGAAGCATAATATCCAAGGCTGCACATTGTATTAAAAGGATAAGCAGGAAGGTAGTGGGAGTGGCATTACTTTGTTGGTAAGAATGAAATCAAGTCATTAGAAAGAGCTGACATGGGGTCAGGAAGTGCTCAATCATTATAGATAGAGCTAAGGAACAGCAAGGGTAAAAGAAAACCCTGACGGGAGTTGTATACAGATTCCTAAACAGTGGTAAGGATTTGGCCTACGAATTACAACAGGCGATAGAAAATGCATACCAAAGGGGCAATGTTACAAAAATCATGGTAGATTTCAAAATGCAGGTAGATTGGGATAATCAAGTTGGTGCTGGATTAGAGGAGGGAGAATTTTGAGAGTGCCTACAAACTGGCTTTTTAGGGCAGCTTGTGGTTGAGCCCACTAAAGGATCAGCTATTCTGGATTAGTTTGGGGTAATGTGGTGCAATGAACCAGAATCAATTAGAAAACTTAGGGTCAAAGAACCCTCAAGTGAAAATGATCGTAATAGATCAAATTCATGCTAAAATTTGAGAAAGAGAAGTTAAAGTCAGAAGTATCAGTATTAGAGTGGAATAAAAGGAACTACAGAGGCATGAGAGAGGGGTTGGCCAAAATTGATTGGATAAGAACACTGGTACGGATGATAGCAATGGCTGGAATTTCTGGAAGCAATTCAGAAGGCACAGGATATACACATCCCAAAGAGGAAGACATATTATAAAGGAAAGATGACACAACTGTGGCGAATAAGAGAAATCAAAGCCAACATAATAGCCAAAGAGAAAATAAATAATGGAACAAATATTCGTGGAAAGTTAGAGGATTGGGAAACTTTTAAAAGCCAACAGAGGCAATTAAAAAGTCATTAAGAAGGTAAAGATGGAATATGAAAGTAGGCTAGCAAATAATATTAAAGAAGATAACAAAAGTCTCTTCAGATACAGAAAGTTTAAAAGAAAGGTGAGAGTGGATATCAGAACACAGGAAAATGATGCTGGAGATGTAGCGATGGCAGACAAGGAAATGGTGAATGAACCGAATAAGTATTTTGCATCTGTCTTCAATGTGGAAGACACTAGCAGTATGGTGGAAATCCCAGGTGTCAGGGGCCATGAGGTGTGCAAAGTTACCTTAACTAGAGAGAGGGTTATTCAGAAACTGAAAGGTCTGAAGGTAGATAAGTCACTTGGACCAAGGGGACACACTCCAGAGTTTTTAAAGAAGTGGCTGAAGAGGTCATGGAGGTAATAGTGATGGAATATTGTGTTGAGTTCTGGTCATCTCTTAGGAAGGGTGTGGAAGCTATAGAGAGAGTACAGAGAAGATTTACCAGGATGTTGCCTGGAATAGAGAGTATGTCTTATGGGGATGGGTTGTCAAAGTTTTAGATGTCATGCCTTATATGCATTAACTTTGAAGAAATTAGAGGCGCTGCTGTACCTTTTCAGTAATGTCACTTATATTCTGTTCCTAGGACAGATCCTCTGAAATGATACCATCAAGGAATTTAAAGTTACTAACTATCCCTATTGATTTTGTTACTGTCTAAGAGTTGTGTCTCAAACAAGATTATATTTAGTTTTACAATAAAACATCACATTTGCAATACTTTCCATGTGCATATACAAAACCAGTTCACATGACTACAAAACAGGAAAAATCCGCAGATGCTGGAAATCTGAGCAACACACACAAAATGCTGGAGGAATTCAGCAGGCCAGTCAGCATCTATGGAAAAAAGTACCGTTGACGTTTTGGGCTGGCTACATGTACTATTTTTTTAAAAAGCGATACCGCACTTTAAATCGCCATTAACATACTTGCAGTTATCATTCTGCTCCTGTCTTATGGTCGAATATAATGTATTCTGGTGAATATCAAGTCTCTTTTATTGCCCTCATTTTTAAGACTTTTAACGTATTCACTCAATAAATGTGTCAAATAAAGGATTTCCTTGGCGATCATTTTTAATACCGAGAGAAGAGTGTTTTAAGTTGACGAGTTGCAAGGCTAAGTACAGCTCCAATTGCATAATTAAGTTTGTTGATTGTTGGCTGAATCAAAGGTGGTGATGATAGAGCAGAAAGGAGAGAGATTGAAAATCATGCTGAGTAGTGCTACACCAGTAACCTTTCAATGTCAGCAAAAAATAAGGACTGATTGTTGACTACACGAGGAGGAAACCAGAGGTCCATTAGCCAGTCCTCCTTGGGGGATCAGAGGTGGAGAGAGTCAGCAACTTTAAATTTCTTGGTGTTATCATTTGAGAGGAACTGTCCTGGATCCAGCATATAGGTACCATTATAAAGAAGGCTTACCAGTGCCTCTACTTCATTAGAAATTTGCCAAGATTTGGCATGTCACCTAAAACTTTAACAAACTTCTGTAGATGTGTAGTGGAGAGTATATTGACTGGTAGCATTATGGCTGATATGGAGTCACCAATCCCCTTGAACAGAAAGTCCTACAAAAGGTAGTGTAAATGAGATGGGGACATGTGTTACCTTACCTTGTTCTACCCAAATGTGCTGTTTTAATGAATCTATCTGTATCAATAGTATGCAAAGCCAGTTTTTCCACTGTATTTTGGTACAGTTCTAAAGGTTCAGTCTTTTGGGTGGAGCTCTGTTTCTTTCAGGATAGCATATCTGGACATGTGGAGTGTGATCAGGTTTGGTAGGTGTCTTGTCTAAGACAACAACCTTGGGTTTCCAGTGTCACGTTGCTGAGAGTGACATCATCACTGAGAGGCAAGTCTGGTTACTGCAATGTGTCCATCTTGTTGGATGCATTTGACTCAGGTGTGTTCTTCGGTTGAGCATTCAGTATCTGCTCCACATGATGTCTCCATGTCTGATCTCCAACATTCACTGTGTACATCAGTAATCCAGTTCTTGTACCAATCCTACTGGGTATCTTGTCTTCTAGGACATCCTGTCCAATCTTGAAGCTCCTTGCTGCTTCACGAGGCAACTTTATTCTGCATTTCCCTCTGTAGGTCTGGTTTCAGGAGGTCTATGTGAGACATCAGATTCCTGCTCATGAACAGCATTACAGGTGTTTGATTTGTCATTGTATAAACAGAGTTCGGATACACAAAAAGGAAATTGTCCTCCTTGTGCTGCAGAGAAATGTCCTCTTTGTCCATCGGTTTAATGGACTTCTCGAAGGTTTGGATAAACCTTTCAGCTAGCCCATTCATTGCTGGGTGGTGAGGAGCCGACTTGAAATGTCTGATGCCATTTTTCTTCATAAACAGTCAGAATTCTTCTGACATGTATTGTATTCCATTGTCACTCACAATTTGTACTAGTAAGCCTTTTCTGGTGAGGATAGTCCTCAGGACAGAGACAGTCTTTGCTGAGGTGATTGATTTTATTGCTATAACCTCCGGCTACTTCAAATGAGCATCAACAACAATCAGAAACATAGAGGCCATGAATGGCCCTGTGAGATCACTATGTACTCTTTGCCATGGTGAAGATGGTCACTTCCATCAGTGTAACAGTGTCTGTGGGGGTGCATTTTGAACTTTTTGGCATCCCAAACAGCTTTTGGCCAAGTCTTCAGTCCACTTATCTATCCCCTTCTCAAACATCTTCTGATAAGCATTAAACAGCTGTAACAGCCTCTGTTTAGTGCTACCATTTGGGCTGCAGTTACCTGTTTATGGCATACTGAGAGCTTTGATTGAGTGCCAGTCTAGTTCGATTTTTCTCAAAGATTCACATCCAAAATGTGCTGGCCCTCCACATAAAGCTCTATCTGCTCTTTTCGCTTCTATGTCACATTTACTTTCAGTTTACCTTCAGGAGACATTTATTCCCTGGTCTTTTGTAGGTCTTTTGCATCACTGTGATGTTCTCTAATAGTATCTTAGAAAACTGTCTGTTGTATTCAGCCTCTGAAACTATAGACAAAGCTGACCCTGTATCCAGCTCCATTTCAGTCTTACACCATTCACGTCTATTGTGATCCAGATGGTTTTGTTATCTGCTTCAGTTAAACAATGCAGTTCTAGGCATGACAGTTCATCTTTTGTCAGACTCTACATTGTCTGGTTCTGTTTTACATTCAGTAACTTTATGCATTTGCTTAGTTTTGTGTTTGAGACTTTTCACTCGGTTGTGTTTTTCGTCTGTCTTGCACATTCTCTCTGTGAAACTTTCTGCACTCTTTTTCTTGAACCAGCAGTCATTTAGATCATTGAAAGATTTGCCCATTGATAACATTTTTGGTTTTTTGCACCATTCAGGGACATTATGTACATTTCACGTTCTATTCTCCTTTTCTGTAGTTCTGCTGCATCCTTTGCTACAGTCTCTAACGATATTGTAATGGTCAATACCTATTCTAAGGTTAGGTTTCTTTCTGCCAGTAGCCTCATTTGAGTGCTTTGACTATGTATACCACATACAAGCCTGTCCCTTAATACATCAGAAAGTCCATCTCTAAAATCACAATACTGGGAAAATTTGTATAGTTCTGCAATGTCTTCAGAACCGCTTCCTTTTGTAAAATCTATATCACTCAGCCATTGCCAGTGGTTTAGGGCTCAAATGATTTTGTAAAATTGAAACATGTTGTTTGCTGGCTTTGCAGAGGTTACTAAGTTATACATGAGACTGCACGTCCTTGCTCCCATTAAGCTGAGAGGTTGCTCCTCCATGTTGTTCGTATTACAATACAGTTCAACCCTCTCAACATATGGTGGTTATTGCTCTAAAAGCAATAGATCTGTACCTTACAATCTCTTTAGAACGAAGAGAAGAAGGTATTTCTTTAGCCAGGAGTGGAGAATCTGTGGATTTCATTGCCACAGACGGCTGTGGAGGCCAAGTCATTGGGTATATTTAAAGAAGAGGTTGGTTGGTTTTTAATTAGTCAGGATGTCGAAGGTTATGGGGAGAAAGCAGGAGAATACTGGAGCAACCTCTGCAGGCCATATAGCCTAATTTTGTTGCTATGCCTTATGAATTTATGGTCTTAGGATTGGGATGCAGATGTAACGGGGAAAGGGCAGCAGATAGTAAATGGAATGTGAAGTGGCAAATGGATCCAGGTGAGTAGTGATGATAGGCAAATGGAGGTAGGGAGAGTTGAAATAGCACCAGAAGCTGGGAGGTGATAGGTAGAGGCAACAAACAACTGAAAAAAAGGTGACAAAGTCTTGTGTGTGTCTCAAATAAATGGAATGTGTACACTAAATCATTGGTTCTCAGCAACTTGCAGTCTTCAAAGGTTCAATAATTTGAACCCTCGAAGCCAATGGGTGGCACAATAGCGTCATGGTTAGCATAACTTATTTCAAAGATTCAAAGCATAACTGTTATCAGAGTATGTATACAGAATACATCTCTGAATTTTGTCCTTCTGCAGGCAGCCACAAAACAAAGAACAACGTGGAATCCATTCCAGAAAACATCAAACACCCAAAGTGCAAATAGAGAAATTCAGCAAATGGCAAGAAGTGAAAGAATAACACATAAGAGTATCAAACATCAAGCCGGGAGTCAAGTAGTATTCATTTTAGTTTGGTTTAAAGCCACCAATCACCAATTCACACTGCTGCCTGTGAGGAGTTTGTACATTCTCTCCATGACCGCATGGGTATGCTTCAGGTGCTCTGGTTTCCTCCCAAATTCCGAAGACATATGGTTCGGGTTAATGGGTTGTTGACATGTGATACTGGCACCAGAAGCTTCGTGCTTTGATTTAATACAAATTTCCTGTACGTTTCGATGTGTGAATGTGCATATGACAAGTAAAGCTGATTCTTCATTTTGAGATAATTTAGTTGAGAAAAAAAAGGCAAAATGCTGGAGGAACTGAGCAGGTTAAGTAGCTCCTATGGAGAGAAATAAACATTTGCTGTTTTGAGCTGAGACCTTTCATCACATCTGGGGAGCCTCTTGTGTTTATAAAATAGATTAAGATACTTAGTACAATAGATACCTTAGCTATAATAATGCTAGCTTCCAGGAAACCCCAGGACTCAAAACGAGTGGCAATTATGTCAACAGTCATATAGTATTGTACAAACATCTTAGGCACACACACACATACATGCATATAGCCAGGGTACCTAAGACTTTTGTACAGTACTGTCGTAATTGTATGTATTGCACTGTACTGCTGCAGCAAAAAAAAAGACAAATTTTATGACATATGTGAGTGATGATAAACCTGATTCTGATACAGGTCTCTATTGTGGTCTGACAGAGGGAAGGGAGCAGAGAGAGCAATCATGGTTGGAAAAAGGGGAAGGGAGAGGGGAGGGAGCAGGAGGCACCAGAGAAACATTCTGTAATGATCAATAACCCAGCTGTCTGGAGTCAAATGATTTTGCCTGATAACTCAGGGTTGGGTGTGTCTGCACCTACACCAACCCCACCCCAGTCCCCCCTCTGCCACCTGACCGACACCCCTCCCACTGCACTCTACCCTTGCCGTTCCCGACATCCTTTGCTTCTCTGAGATTTACCAACTCACTCTCTGTTCCAAGTTGACAGATACAGTACTCCCTAGCTATATTTATGCCTAGGAGTTTTGTGCTGCACTGTATATAGTCCCTCTTATCTTGAGTATGAAGGGAAGGCATTTTGATTTAAAAGACACCAATGTAATGATCTCCGAAAGAGCAATTAGTTTCTTCAGAATTTGGAGAAGTGTTGAAATTACACCTGCTGGCTTTGTAATATTACTGACATCTGGTCATCTAGTTCTGGAATAACACACTTAGAGAGTGAATTTGTAAAAACTGGCATGGAGTGGTAGGTGGCTGGGTACAATTACAATGTTTAATAGACATTTTGACACGGATGGCAAAGGCCTAGAGGAAGAGGACCAAACACAGTCAGATGGGACTAGGTCTGGCAGCCATCTTGGCTGGCATGGGCAAGTCAGACCGAAGGGCCTATTTCTATGTTCTATCACAGTAGGATTGCATAATTAGAGGGCACAGGTTTAAGGCCAGAGGGGAGAGATTTAAACAAAACCCAAGAAGCAACTTCTCACCCAGAGCCACGTACATTATCATCATTTAAAAGGCCTTTGGAGTGGGTTATGATGTCAACAATCCCATGCTATATATTTTATAGTGTGAAGGGCTGGGACTTTGCTTGGGAAAAAAGGTAGAAAACTACTAATCTAAAGATCTCCGAAAGAGCAATTAGTCTCTTCATAACCTGGGGAAGTGTTGGAATTATACCCGCTGGCATTGTAATGTTGCCAACATCTGGACTGTAGCTCTGGTGTAGAGTCGATTTATAATACTGGCGCAGGTTGGTATTTGGCAGGAGAACTGACAGACAGTCTGTGCTTAGAAAGGATGAGGGGAAGAGCTTCCAAATAAGGTTCTGAGCACTCCTTTTGAGTGTGAGTGAGCCGGCTACAAATCCAAAAGGTTTTAGGGATTTTAGGGACCTGTCTGTGCTCTGGTTTCCTCCCACATTCCAAAGACGTACAATACTGTGCAAAAGTGTTCAGCATGTATATATAGTTAGGGTGTCTAAGAGTTTTGCACAGTGTGGAGCGGAGAGCGAGCCTGTGTATGTGGCAGGAGCAAATGATGTTGGGAATGATGAGGGTGGAGCACCGAGGGAGGGGTGTGGGACAGGTGGCAGAGAAGGAGTGCCTGTTTTGGGGGTTGGCATGGGTGCAGACACACCTAGCCCTGAGACTTCCGGCTAGGTCATTTGATTCCAAACAATTGCTTTATTGATTATTACAGAATGTCTCTCTAATGCTCTGCCCCCCTCTCCCTTCCCCTTTTCCCAAGCATGATACCTCTCTCCCTGCTCCCTTCACGCTTTCAATCCACAATAGAGACCCATATCAGAATCCGGTTTATCATTACTCAGGTATGTCATGATATATGATTTTTATGACTGCGGTACAGTACAATACAAAAAATTACTGTGGTACTGGGCAAAAGCCCGAGGCACCCTGGCTATATACATATGCCTAAAGCTTTTGCACAGTAATGTACGACTTAGTGAAGGTTAGTGAATTATAGACATGCTATATTGGTGCTGGGAGCAATTACAATGTTTAAAGACATTTTGCCAGGCACATGGATAGAAATGCCTGGAGCAATAGGGCTAAGCACAGACAAATGGGACTTGGGCAGGTCAACATCTTGGGCAAATTGGGCCAAAGAGCCTATTTCCATGCTGTATGGCAGTGTGACTCCAGAATTGGAGGGTTCAGGTTTAAGGTGAGAGGGGAGAGAGTTAAGTGAAACCTGAGAAACAACTTTGCACTCAGAGTGTAGTCCCTAAATGGATTGTGCTGCCAGAAGAAGTGGCTCAGCCAGGTTCATTATCATCATTTAGAAGATCTTTGGATGTGTGCATGGACAGGAAAGATAGGCTGGTTATTTATTTGTTTACAGATATGACATAGAAACAGGCCATTCTACCATTAAGCACCTGCACTGCCCAGTTACATCTATGTGACCAATTAACCTACTAACCCGCATGTCTTTGGAATGTGGGAGGGGAAACTAGATAACCCAGAGGAAATCCGTGTGGTCACAGGTGGAATATACAAACTCTTTACAGACAATGCGGAATTGAATCCAGGTTGCTAGCACTCTCTTGAGTCTTGGGAAAGGTTTAAGTGGCACAGTCTGTGGATTGGACTCTACAGTTCATGTAATGTATTTTTGGTCTGTGGTTTCTCCTTTTTTTATTGTTATTTTGCGTGATTTTGATTGGGGCAGACAGGCTCAGAGGCCTGCACTCAATGAGTGACACAGCACTAAATTGAACTGAACATTCTGTTTCAATGACTTTGTGGTCTGATGCCTTATATTCTGTGTTTGTTTTGCTCGCTCATTTAGCCATTTGTGCGATTTTTTTTATTGTTTTGTACATTGGGTGTCTGATGTTTTCTTTAAACGGAATCCATGGTTTTCTTTGTTTCTTGGCTGTCTATGGGAAGACAAATCTCATGGTTGTATACTGCATGCAAACTGTGATAATGAATGTATGGCGAACCTTTGAAACTTTAATAGTGTTACACCAACCGTTATGCTACCTTACACCTCCAGGGTGTTTAGATGGATATGGGCCAAGCACAAGCAAATTGGACTAGCTTAGATGAATATCTTGGTTGGCATGGGGCAGGAGAGCTGAAGGGCTGATTTCCTTGCTGCAGGAATCTTGGGATCGAGCAATAATCCTATCCTCCTCTATCAGTTCTTCATCTTTTTGTTAAAGTGTGGTGTCCAGGTTTGGAAACAATGGACCAGTTGTGTATGGACCTGCTTTTCACAATTGGTAAGAATGCAAATGTGCTTCTCCACGACTACCAATATTGTACAAAGTAGAAGGCATGACTCATGTTACCAAGTGCAAAGTCAAAGATCAAAGCAGATTTGTTATCAAAGTACTTGCATGTCACCACATACTACCTTGAGATTCATTCTTTTGAAGATATTTACAGGAAAATAAAGAAATACAAAAGAATTTATGAACAACTATACATAAACTGCCCTGCCAGAGGTGGTGGCAGAGGTAGATGCTGTACATTAGGGTCATTTAAGAAACTCCAGATTGACACGTGGATGATTATAGATAAGTGGAGGGCTACGTAGGAGAGAACGGTTAGATTAGCCAACCTGCTAAAGAAAACAAAATGTGCAAATGCGGGTCGTTTCCCCCCCCCCCCCCGTTTTTCGAATGTTCGCTTTACGACAGCTTGCTGTTGCAAAAGACCTACATCAGTCCCTGTTTTCGCTAACCAAAGAGGATTTTCGCTTTTACAAAAAAAGGACGCCCACTTTATATGTGTGTTTACCCCGAGAAAGACTGCCATGACCGTGAAGCCCTGTGTGGGCAGTTGTGTGCGCATGTGTGTACGCGCATAGGTGTGTATGTGCACATACGTGTACGTGCCGATTTTTTTTTCTCCAAATCGATTTTGGCTCACTGCCTTCCTGATTCTGATAAGTGAAACTACACTGTACATGCAATATTTCTACTTTATATAGGCTGTATATTTGTCATATCATTCCTGCTTTTACTATATATTTGAGTTATTTTAGGTTTTATGTGTTATTTGGTATGATTTGGTAGGTTTTTTTTGGGTCTGGGAAGGCTCAAAAATTGTTCCCATATAAATTAAAGGTAATTGCTTCTCCGCTTTACGACATTTCAGCTTACAAACGGTTTCATAGGAACGTAAACACAAGGAAATCTGCAGATGCTGGAAATTCAAACAACACACACAAAATGCTGGTGGAACACAGCAGGCCAGGCAGCATCAATAGGGAGAAGCGCTGTAGGCACTTCAGGCTGAGACGTTGACAGTGCTTCTCCCTATAGATGCTGCCTGGCCTGCTGTGTTCCACCAGCATTTTGTGTGTGTTGTTCATAGGAACGCTCTACCTTTGGATAGCGGGGAAAACCTGTAATAAAAAAAAATAAATCAGAAAACATGAGTTGTAGAGTCTGATCAACATTGAAGTTCAACTTCACTCTCTTCTCCTATTAGATTCCTTCCTCTCTAGCCCTTTACCTCTTCCACCCACCTGGCTTCACCTATCACCTATTAGCTAGCCTCTTCCTCCCCACCCCCCAGCCTTCATACTCTGACATCTTCCCTTTTCCATATCAGTCATGAAGACGGGTCTCAGCCGGAAAAGTTGACTGTTTATTCATTTCCGTAGCTGGTGCCTGACCTGCAGAGTTCCTCCAGCATTTTGGATGTGTTGAGGTCGTCCGCTGCTTGCTTTCCATTCTGTCGGCTCTTACCTTCCATTAAGGAGCCCAGGTGCTCCCCCCTACCCCAGAGATGGTCTGAAGGCGTATCACTTAATTAATTTGCTGGGTTGCCTCACCTACAACAGCAGTGCAGCCACACAAACAGCAAATCCTCACTCACAGCTCGAGCAGCTGGTAATTATGCATGTTACAGTGGTAAGGAAGGGTATAAATATAACTTGCTATGAGAATGAAACGTGTAAAATGAAACTGGATGATAACCAGAAAAAGTCTTTGATTGGCCAGCTGCGTCTAATTTGCACATCTTTAGTTCGCACCAGATCGTAACACTGATTTTAATGCATATTTCTATTTAATTTTACGCACTTCATTTTTTGGGTGGGGGGGGGGGATTCTGTGCCTTTCGTGCTACAGCCATGTGTGTGCTGCTCCCTCTAATTGCAAATTGCAATATCGTTATTGGCCAGGAAAATGCAAGACAATGGGTTGGGTTGGCAGTGCAACAGTTAGGTTATTATTGATATGGAAGTGTTTGTAGAGTGGTTGATGATCATGGTTTGGTGCACACAGCTTTAACAATGGCAGGTGTTCTTTCATTAAGCCTGAAATGGGCATGTTGACTTTATAAAGAGTCCTGATGAAGGATCTCGGCCTGACACTCCATCGATGCTGCCTGACCTGCTGAGCTCCAGCATGTTGTATGTATTGCTCTAGATTTCCAGCATCTGTAGCACCTCTTGGGTCTTAGTTTTTTCCCTTTTTGGGAAAATCTCAAAGGAGGATGAGAGATAACTTGATAGAGGTGTACAGGATGATAAGAAGCATAATGTGACACTTTCCCAGGGCAGAAATAGCTATTGCAAGGGGGCATACTTTCATTGCAATTGGGGGAAAATATAGGAGGGATGTCAGAGATAATTGTTTTATGCTAAGAGTGATGGGTGTGTGGCCCACCCCTATGTGTCAAAGAGGTGGGAATCCAAAGCAGTACACACCAAATGCTGGAGGAACTCAGCAGGTCAGGCAGCATCTATGGAGAGGAATAAACAGTCAACGTTTTAGGCTGAGATCCTTTATCAGGACTCATTGTGGGTCAGACAGCCTGTACTGTTCTGTAATATCTTTTGTTCTATGAAAAGGAACTAAAACTGAAGGGGTAGGCATGAAAGAAGAAGCAATTTTTTCATGGTAGCACTTCTACGCTTTCTCCTCCCTCCCACCTTGTTACTCTGGCTCCTGCCCCCTTCCTTTGCTGTCCTGTTGAAGGGATTCGACCAGAAACAACTGTTTATTCCTCTCCATTGCTGCTGCTTGATTTGTAAGTGTCTCCAGCATTTGGTGTATGTATTTCTCAAAATCTGGATGGACTAGTTCTAATGTGAGAAGGGAAAGATTCAAAAAGGGCCAGAGAGGCAACTTTTTTCACCCGGGTTGGGGTGTGGGTGAGGACACCCCAATGAGCTGCTATAGTAAGTGGTTGAGGCAGCAACAATGATGGCCTTTTGTACAAGTGTGTGGATGGGAAAGGTTTAGAGAGATTTGGCTGAACCAGACCGGCTTATTTGGGCACCTTGTTTGGTATGAAATAGTTGGGCTGTGCGGCCTGTTTCAGTGCTGTATAGTAACTCCATGACCTTGTTTAGTTACAAGTCCATATGACATTAAGACAGAGGAGCAGAATTAGGCCATTCAGCCCATCAAGTTTGTTTTGCCATTCTATCATGGCTAGTTTATTTTCACTCTCAACCCCATTCTCCTTCCTTCTCCCCATAATCTTTGACACCCTGACTGATCAAAAACCTATCAACCTCTGCTTTAAATACACACAGTGATTTGGCCTCCACAATTGCCTGTGGCAGTGAAATCCCACAGATTGACCATCCTCTAGAGAAAGAAGTTCCTCATCATCCATTGATCTGCCAGTTGATTTAAGGAGGTGGATGTGCTGACAGCTCTCAGCTAACCTTCAAGTTACAGTTGCTTTGGAGGGAAAAAGATAATGGATTAAAACCTGCAAAGAACTCTTGTGGGATTTTGTTGAATGTGGATGTTTGAAAGCTTTGGGATAGGTCCTTCATTCACCTCGAGGCTTCTGACTGCCTGCCTTTAAACCTGGCTGTTTCCTGCAGTGTGACCAAGGGAAGTTAACAGTTATGTGCCAAGAACCCGGAGTTCACATCTACACAGTCCAAGGCTTCTTCAAGTGCCAATAGTTGGCCATTCTCACAGAAAGGTTTTGGCAGCCGGTGCAATCCTACCCCCACCCCAACTTTCCCCACTTAAATGGCTATCTGAACTGTCTGAGGAAGTTCAAGGTAAATTTATCATCTATCACTATATACTGCCCTGCGATTCATTTTATTGTGGACATTTGCAGGATCAAAAAATAAAATAGAGTTTATAACTCTTAACTATTGTGGACTCACTTTCAATCTCATGTTCTTGATATTTATTGTTAATACTATTTCTTTCTTCTTGCATTTGAACAGTTCATTGTCTTTTGCACACTGGTTGAACATCCAAGTTGGTGTGGTTATTACTCTATCATGGATTTATTGAGTATGCCCACAAAAATTGAATCTCTGGGCTGTATATGGTGACATATATTGTCTTTGATAATAAATTTACTTTTCAACTTTGAAAAACTATAAGTAGCAAAACTGACAAAACAGCCAATATGAAAAGAAGACAAATTGTGGAAAAAATAAAAAGTAAATAATACTGAGAACATTAGTTGTAGAGCCCTTGAAAAAGAATCCACAGGTTGTATGAAATGTTTATAGGAACTTGGAAGTTACTGAGTACCAAAGTAAGATAATTTAAAAGTAATTAAATTATAAAATTGAAGCAAAAATAGTCACACACATTTAAAACTATAAAATGCACATAAATATACTGATAAATTAAATTTTAAAAATAATACTGCGGCTATTGCACACAACTGATTGTCCCAATAGTCTTGAAGTGCTAGGCAACATGGTAGTGTAGCAGTTAGCGTAACACTATTGCACCACGAGTGACTCGGATTCAATTCCAGCTGCTTTCTATAAAGAGTTTGTACATACTATACTCACCGTGACAGTATTTCCTCCGGGTGCTCCAGTTTCCTCCCACATTCCAAAAATGTACGGATTAGGGTTCGTAAGCTGGGAGCATTCCATGCAAGCATGTGGGCTGCCCCCAGCATATATTCAGATTATCTTGGTCATTGACACAAAATGATGCATTTCACATGATTTGATGTGCTTGTGATAAATAAAGCCAATTTTTAAAATAAATTTAAATCTTAAAGAAATACTTAAGAAATTCCAGGGATGAATTGTTCCATTGTCCCTTTGGGAGTCTATTGGCTCAGGGCTGGTGCTCAGTCAAGTGAAAACAAAGCTGTGTAAAATGTATTATTTTTATTATTTTTCTGTCTGACTGTATATTTACTACTATCATAATTGTATGTGCTATGGGCCTTGTGCTGTGTATAACTGTTGGTACTGTGGTTTGTGCTTTGGTTCCGGAGGAACACTGTTTCATTTGGTGGTATTTGTGGTTATTGCTGCTGGGTGCTGCTTTCCTGCGACAGTGTTTCATGTATATGTGTTCAATGGTTGGTAGGGCTTTACCCATGATGGACTAGACCTTGTCCACTACTTTTTGTAGGACTTTCTGTTCAAAGGCAAGTCAATATACTAGCCACTACACATCTAGAGAAGTTTGTTAAAGTTTTAGAAGTCACGCCAAGTCTCCACAAACTCCTAAGTAGAAACCACATGCGGCTACCACCGGCGGGTGTCAGCTGTACTGCTTTGCGGAGTCTGCCCGGCTTCTATCAGGACCTACTGAGAGTCTGGAACATGGTCGCCTCAGGCCGGGAATCCCCTCCTCAGGCGGAGAGCGGGGCCCTGGCCGACCCTTACCCTACCTCAGTGGCTGTCGGTACGGCTCAGTTGTGTGGACCGACTCAGGCCGAGCTGCTGGTCGGGCCCAGACCCTGCAATCTTCTCCGGGAGCCGTGTTCACACAACTTGAGCCGTCTCTCATCGATACCCACAGTCCCATTCAGGGGTGCAAGTAGGAGGTATCTGTATGGGCTGCTACTTCACATCCTCCACTTCCTTGCCCTTGTCCACCGACCCGACACGCCATGGCGGTCAGTCCTTCCACCCAGAGGTGAGGAGGGTCCCCACTGGAAGTCCCTTTATGCCGGGGTTCTTCCCATGCACCTGGGGGATCTTGGCTGGAGGGTACTGCATAGGGCAGTGCCCTGCAATAAGTTTTTCAGTTTGTACATGGACTTCCCACCCACATGCCACTTCTGCGGGCTGGAGGAGACCGTGTACCACATGTACATGGAGTGTGTGAGGCTGCAGCCTCTTTTTGCATATTTGCGTGGGCTGCTTCTCGCCTTCTGGCTGCATTTTAGTCCCACCCTGTTTATATATGGTCATCCAGTAAGGAAGGGGGCATGGAGGGATGAGGATGTCCTAGTCAACTTGCTCCTGGGGCTGGCGAAATCCGCCATCCATGGGTCTTGGAAACGGGTGGCGGGAGGATCTCCCCGGGCAGACTGCCTGGCAATGTTTAGGGGGTATGTTCGTGCCTGGGTAACTATTGAAAAAGAACACGTGCAGTCCACAGCGGCCTTGGAGGAGTTTCGAGACCATTGGGCTCCACGGGGTGTAAATGCCATCGTGGATAGGGATGGCAACATTCTGGTGTAATGTCTATTGTCTATTTGAGGTGCAGTAATTGTGTTTGCCACTGTTTTGTATATATTGTATAGCACCGATATTTGTAAGAAAGGATTTTGTAATTAAAAAAAAAGTAGAAACATAGAAAAACTACAGCACTATACCAGCCCTTTGGCCCACAATGCTGTGCTGAACAAGTACCTAGGGTTACCCATAGCCCTTTATTTTTCTAAGCTCCATGTACCTATACAGGAGTCTCTTAAAAGACCTTATCGTATCCGCCTCCACCACTATCCTCGCTGGAAGCCTATTCCACACACTCACCACTCTCCGCGTAAAAAAACGTAACCCTGACGTCTGCTCTATACCTACTTCCAAGCACCTTAAAACTGTGCCCTCTCATCTTAGCTATTTCAGCCCTGGGGAAAAGCCTCTGACTATCCACACGACCAATGCCTCTCATCATCTTATACACTAAGTAGAGGTGCTGCTGTGCTGTCTTTGCAATTGCACTTGCATGCTGGACGCAGGACTGGTCCTCCAAAGTGATAACACTGAGGAATCTAACACTGGTGGCCCTCTCCATTTCTGATCCTCTGCTGAGGACTGGCTCATGGACCTCTCATTTTCTTTTTCCTCAATAATCAAATCCTTGGTCTTGCTGTTATTGAGTAACAGGTTGTTGTTTGGACGGCACTCAGCCAGATTTTCAATCTCCCTCCTATACTTTGATTCAATTTAAAAGTGTTCAATGCTTTGGATTAACCAGATGTTACAGAAATGCCATGCCATGATACCCCCTCCCCCTTTAACTTTATCGCCATATACATTTACGTGTATTAGGAATTTGCTGTGGTTTGTTTGTTTACTTGGAGATAAAGTGAGGAACAGGCCCCTTCACCTTACCAAGCCATGCGTTCAGCAGCCCAGCAATTTAGCCCTAGCCTAATCACAGAACAATTTACAATAACCAATTAATCTACTAACTGTTACATGATTTGACAGTGCAAAGAAACCAGGGTGCCTGGTGGAAACCCATGCACACATGGTAAGGAATGTACAAACTTACTTACTTACAGAGGAGGCTGGATTTGAGCTTGACCTCTGATGCCCTGAGTGGTAATAGTGTTGCGCTAACCACTGCGCCCCCTGTTGGTCAGGGCACAAAATGCAACAAAAAACCAATATTCAACAATTATAAACATGAGAAAGTCTGCAGATGCTGGAAATCCAAAGCAACACCCACAAAATGCTGGAGGAATTCAGCAGGTCAGGCAGCATCTATGGAAATAAGTAGATGTCGACTCTTTGGGCTGAGAACCTTCTTCAGGACCGAGAAATAAGGGGGAAGATGCCAGAATAAAGGGGGAAGGAGGCTAGCTGGAAGGTAATAAGTGAAGCCAGGTGGATGGGAAAGGTCAAGGACTGAAGGAGGTGGAATCTGATAGGAGAGAAGACTGGACTATAGGAGAAAGAGAAGGAATGATTATACAACATAAAAATTATATCAAAAATAAAATTAGAGGTTAACATACAGATAAATACATTAATAACCATATGTATTTACAATGTAAACATCATTATATAAAGTGGATTAAAATGTTTACAGTACAGAGCAGTTTCAGGGTAGATTGAACCCCACAACCTCTATATTAAGAAGTGAAAATCTAGGCCAGCGATCTGGTATCACCAAGAAGTGGTGAAGAACATAGGGAGGCAAAGCTTGGAACTTTAGCCTCCTTTTGGAGATGAAGTGGTGTTTAATAGTGTTATTCCTACGCCACCCAGTTAGTCACTCCCACGTGGGAGGCATTCAGAAACTGTACGTGCAGAGTTATCAGTAAGTATCCTGCGAGGCTAGCATACGGTGTTTCTCTCTGCACTATCCCTCAATAACAAACACTACAGGAGGGTCACATGACAGAAAACCAAAGTCTGGGAATGTTTTCTTCCTCTCTGCTTGGGAATGCTGTTCTCTTTCATTGGAATTCTTCCTGCAGTGGGCTATGTCAGAAAACAAGAAGAGCAGAAAGTAGTAAATGTGGTCATCTACATTAAAAGAGATGCCCCCTATTCTGGACTGGTGCTTAACTGAGTTATCCCATTGCCAACTAATCAGTTGAGGTGAGCTTTATTAGGAATTGTGAACGCTCTTACAGGAAAGATGTAATTCCAGAATACAGCCTTAAGCTCTGACATCTACAGATGGTGCTAATTACCGTCAAGAGAGACTCTCCTTTCCACAGATCTGTGCAGAACCTCAGACTGCAACATGCCAACAATACATAACAAAATCGAGAGGTTGGCAAGCAGCACACTGAGACAAACACCTGCTCTGTGAAAGCCCATGTTTGATGTAAGATCACTTCAAGATCCAGGCACTTGAACTGATCCAAATGAAGACATTTCTTCCATATTTTAGTTGGCATGCTCTTAAAAGCAGATAAGAGGCATTTTATTGTGTGTGTGTGTGTGTGTGTGTGTGTGTCTGTTTGCTCGTGTGCAACTCTGTGGGTATATGCAAATGTGTTTTGTGTTTGTGATCCTACATAAATGTGCTTGAATATATTTATAAGTGTTTATAGGTGTATATACGTGTTTGTATGTGTGGTCTGTGTGGGTATGTACAAACATTTCTTGTATTTATGTGCACGTGTGTGTATGGTGTGTGCATGTGTGTGCACTTGTGCTGTTTAAATCATTTTAATACATGTAGATATTCTGTTTAAATTTCAAAAATCCAAGTAAATTTATTAACAAGGTACATATATGTTCACCATATGCTACCGTGAGATTTATTTCTTTGCGTGTGTGTGCATGTATATTTTATACACAAAATGGGATTTTAATGTCATTACAATAATAATATATTAGGTGTTAAGACATCTCTACTTTCTGATTATGTCTGTAGTCAGGAATGGTATCCCTAAAAGTCAAAGATAACAACTATGTACAATTATGGAGTGAATGCAGAGTAAGAATATTTCAATTCTGTTAACCAGGAATGGCCAGTCAATTGATGATCACTTCCCCACTGACTCCTCTAGTCTCCTTTCATAATAACATCAGTCACTTCTTTTTAAATAATAGCTTGCACAACCAACACCGAGGTTCATTCGAAAGGGCAACACAAAAATTCAGCCCATTTTATCTGTGATAATGATCTGTTCTGCTGCAGTCAGTAATAGGGCTGGTGTAGTGTCACGGTAAAGACGGAATGGTTCAGAGACATCAACTCAACCCCTCGATTACATCAAAAGTGTGGCCTCTCCTCAGCTTAGCTGCTCTCTCGCTTCCCTATACATGCTATTTATGTACTTTTCAGGCCTTGTGATTATAGACCAGACAAGTAGACAAATATCTGCAGAGGCTGAAGATAACAGTGAGTATTTATAAAACATCTTTCACAAGAGCAAAAGGACTTAAAGGACACTACATCTAACAAAGGGCTTTTGAAGAACTGTTGTAAAAAAGACAACTCAGCTGACAACATGTGTACAGTAAGGTCTCATAACTCACAACGTTAGAAACTATATCAACCACTCTTTGATATTGAGTGGTGTTAGTTATATTTGCAGTTACTTTAGCTATGTTATTTAATGATGAATATATATGGTTGTTCTATTATGTTTCATTTTTTTTATTATTACTTTAGTTCGAATTAGTAATTAGGGTATTATTGTCACATGTACCGACATACTGTGAAAAGCTGTTGTTTGCGTGACGTCCAAACTGATTATTCTGTACTTACCTCTCCTCCATCAGATTTCAACGTTCAAAGCAAATTTATTATCGAAGTTCATATGTGTCACCTGAGATTCATTTTCTTGCAGGGATTCACAGTAAATACAAAGAAATAACAATAAATAAATAAGCAATAGATTCTGTGAACATGAGGTGATGAGCCCTTGAAAGTGAGTCCATAGTTTGTGGGAACAGTTCAGTGTCGAGGTGAGTGAAGCTATTGCCTCTGGTTCAGAAACCTGATGGTTGAGGGTTAGTAACTGTTCGTGAACCTGTGGTGTGAGTCCTGCGGCTCCTGTCCCACCTCCTTGATGGCAGCAGTGAGAAGAGAGCATGACCTGGATGGTGGGGGTCCTTGATAATGGATATTGATTTTCAGCAGCAGCGCAGGAAATGAACGCTTGGACCCTACTTCACTACTTTTGCTCTCTTTTTGTACCACTTATTTAAACTTCTCAATTATTTCATGTTTTAAAAATATGTATTTTATGTATTACACTGAAGTGTTGCACAAAACAAAAAAATTCACAACATATGCCAGTGATAATAAACCTGTTTCTGTTACATAAGTTCTGAAGTCATAGAACATACAGCGTAGACACTTGCCCTTCAGCCCATCTAGTCCATACTGAAATATTAATCTGCCTAGCTTCATTGACCTGCACCCAGACCGGAGTCCTCCACATCCCTCCCATTCATGTAACTACCTAAATTTCACCTAAGTGTTGAAATCAAACCAGCATTCACCACTTCCACTGGCAGCTCATTCCACACTTTCTCCACCCACTGAGTGAAGAAGTTCCCCTTAACTGTTTCCTTTTTGTAGAGCTGTTGCATATCTGGAGGCAGAACAAGAAAAGAATGCAAATGGAGCAAGACAAATAAAATACAAAGGTAGATTGTGAGTTCAAGAATTCTTCTTTCCTCAAGAGGATCACCTGCGTCTCCCTCACCCTGATTTGTTACATTAACCATGTAGATGAAGGGCCCGAAGCATTCGTGAGGATCCCTACCAATCACCACACAATCTGTTTCACCCTTTACCATTAGGCAGGAGGTACAGGAGCTTCAGAACTAGGATTGCCAGACTGGGTAACAGCTTTTTCCCGCAGACTGTGAGACCCTGCCACTACTGGTCTCATAACTAGATCAACAAGCTGTTTGCTGTTTACCTGTCCTGTGGAATTATATTTTTATCAATTTCTTTATGGTCATATTTTGTTTTATGTGCTGTGAGTGATATATGTATTGCAGAAGCACTGTGATCCGGAGGAACATTGTTTCATTAGATTATATACACATACAGTCTAATGATAATAAACTTGAAATGAAACTTGATATAAGAGCTCTGTTTAAGAGTCTTATGATAATGGGATAGAAGCTGTGGTTTAGGATCACAGACTCAGAAAGCATGGAAAGGTCTTCTTTGACCTGCTAATTTCACCCTGAACCACCAAGCAATCATTTACACTAACCCTACACACACGAGTCTTATTTTATCTTTCTTATTCATGCATAACCCAACCCTTAAACACAGAGACACACACTGGAGATTTACGTTCTCAGTATTTTAGAGAGCATTACACCGTCCAGACCTTCTGGCAGTTCACAAAATATTGAAGCTCTTTGGAATATCAGTAATTGGAAATCCAATTGTTTGATGGCATCTCATGATTTAGCCTCCTCCGCTAAGCACAGATTTAGACCCATAAATTCAGCTTGTCCAATAAACTAATTATGGGATTCTTGCAACTCTCTACATTGGAATGATGTCATAGCCTCCTTTAACGTGTTAAATGTGTACATATACCCTGACAGACAATGTAATACTGGGCTGTTTATAGCCCTGTGTTGCATTGTCTCTCTTTAATTGGTAAGTTGTTTTATTATTGTAGGTATGAGTTGCTAGTCAGGAAGGCAAATGCAATCTTATCATTCATTTGAAGAGGACTAGAATATAAAAGCAAAGATGTAAAGCGGAGGCTTTAAGGCATTAGTCAGATCACTTTTGGAGTATTGTGAGCAATTTTGGGCTCCATATCTAAGAAAGGATGTACTGCTGGCTTTGAAGAGGTGGTTTACAAGAATGCTCACAGGAATTAAAGGGTTAACATATGAGGAGCGTTTCATGGCTCCGGGTCGGTACTTACTGTAGTTTAAAAGAATGAGGAGGGATCTCATTGAAACCTACCGAATTTTGAAAGAGCTAGGTAGAGCGGACATGCAGAGCATGTTACCAATAGTGTGAGAGTTCAGGCCCCGGAATGGAAATGTAGCCTTTAGACCCGAGATGAGGAGGAATTTCTTTAGCCAAAGGGTGGACTCTATGTCATTGGAAATTTTTAAAGCAGAGGTCGATAGGTACTTAATTAGTACGGGCATCAATGGTTACAGGGAAAAGGCAGCAGAATGGGGTTGAGAGGGATAATAAACCAGCCATGATGGAATGGGGTAGCAGACTCAATGGGCTGAATGGTCTAATTCTGTTCCGATGTTATACGTTCTTATTGTGTACACGTGTACCAAGGTACAGTGAAAATCATTATTTTGCATGGCATCTCGACAGATCATTTCATCGCAACAATATATTGAGATAGTTCATGGGAAAACAGTACAAGTATCCAGGAGAGAGTGTTACAGTTACAAAGAAAGTGCAGTGCAGACATTCGGTCAAGTCCAAGGACTAAACAAAGTGAATTGTGAGATCAAGAGTCAACCGTGCAGTGAGACTAGTCAGTGGTGGGAGAGAAACTGTCTTTGAGCCTGGAGGTACAGGCTTTCAAGCTTTTTGTATATTTTGCCTGATGGGAGAGGGGCAGAAGACAGAAAATCCAGGGTGGGTGTGGTCTTTCATTATGCTGGCAGCTTTACCGAGAGAGACAGAGAGAGAAAGAAGTGTATACTGAGGGGAGGCTGGTTTCCCACATATGCTGAGCATTTTTATTTGGTTCAGGAACAGTTATCACCCCTCAACCATCGGGCTCTTGAACCAGAGGGGATAACTTCACTCACCTCAACACTGAACTGTTCCCACAAACTATGGATTCACTTTCAAGGACTCTTCATAACATGTTCTTGATATTTATTGCTTATAGATTTATTACTATCTTTTTGTTTCTATTTTCTTTTTGTGTTTACACAGTTTATTGTCTTTTGCACATTGGCTGTTTATTCATCTTGTTGTGTATGGGTTTTCATTATTTCCATTGTGTTTTCTTGTATTTACTGCAAGTGCCTGCAAGAAATTGAATTACTGTGAACTTTGTTGATTGTGGGCCAAGGATAATCTGCTCCTTGCAGGAAATTCCTAGCAACCTTCCATAAAATAAAGCCTGGGCTTGTCTTCACATCTCAAATGAAGGGCAGAGTCTGGGTTCAAGTGGCAGAATTGGGACATGATCCCACAAGCACCAGGCTCAAGTGGTCAAAGAACTATCACTGCACTAACTGAATGCTAGCACAAAAGTAGACACAACTAGAATTTCCACCTCTGCTATCTGCTGGACCAATATCAAGAGAAAGCTCCCACTCTAATGTGTGAGTCATAAAGTCTAATCCTGAGGGTGTGAAACATTTTGGTTACTTGTGCTAAAAGGACGAAGGTTAGTGGAATGACATAGAAACATAGAAATCCTACAGAACAATACAGGCCCTTGGGCCCACAAAGTTGTGCCGAACTTGTCCCTACATTAGAAATTACTAGGTTTACCTATAGCTCGCTATTTTTCTAAGCTCTATGTACCTATCCAAAAGTCTCTTGAAAGACCCTATCATATCAGCCTCCAGCACCGTTGTCAGCAGCCCATTCCACGCACTCACCACTCTCTGCGTAAAAAAAAACTTACAAATGTTGTACGCTTAGAGTCAATTGATCCATGGGATGGTGGAACCTTTAGACTGATCGTTTGAGTACTAGCATTATTAATTTTATTTTTATTTAGAGATACAGTGTGGAATAGGCCCTTCTGGCCCAACGAGCTGTGTGCCCAGCAATCCTCTGATTTAACCCTAGCGTAATCCCAGGGCAACATACAATGCCCAATTGACCTACTAACTAGTATGACTTTGGACTGTGGGAGAAAACCAGAGCACCCGGAGAAAACCTACGCACACACCTGAAGAACGTTATAAACTTTCTTACAGAGGAGGCTGGAATAGAACTCCAAACTCTGACGCTCCACGCTACAATAGTGTCAAGCTAAGTGCAATGCTACCATGGTGACACACGGTGATTTCTACTGTGCTAACTTGTTTACACCCACTCCCCTAACTAGTATCACGCCAATCCCCTCCAGGTAACTAAACAAATGTTTTCACTTCTTCAGTGCTGCCTGGCCTGCTGAGTACCTCCAGCAGTTTGTGGATTTCCACCATCAGCAGATTTTCACATTCCTTCTTGACTTTCCTTAGACTTCTGTTGTCCCATCAGACACATTCCATAGAGCTGGTATGAATCTGAAACCAGCAATATCTTCTGCAGGTCAGTAATAGAGCAGTAAAGTAGGATAACACTTTGTAGAACCAGTGATTGGGGTTTAATTCCTGCTGCTGTCTGTAAGTTCAAAGTTCAAGTAAATTTATTTATCAAAGCACATATGTGTCACATACTGAGATTCTTTTTGTTGTGTGTGGGCAATCACAGTAAATACAAGAAAATCAATGAAAAGCTGCACCCAACAAGATGGATAACAACCAGTGTGCAAGAGACAATGCAAAAATAAATAATAATAATAATAATAATAATAATAATAATAATAATAATAATAATAATAATAATAATAATAATAATAATAAATAAGCAATAAATATTGAGAATATGAGGTCCTTCAAAGTGAGTCCATAGGAACAGTTCAGTGCTGGGGTGAGTGAAGTTATTCCCTCTGGTTCAAGAACCTGATGGTTGAGGGGTGATAACTTTCTGAACCTGGTGGTATGAGTTCTGAGGATCCTGTATCTCTTTCGGGTGGCAGCAGTGAGAAAAGAGCCTGGCCTGGATGGTGGGGGCCCTGGATAGGAGATAAGGAGCTTCTCTCCATGACCATGTGGGTTTCCTCTGGGTGCTTATCTTATAATAACCAGAAAATTAATAAGAAATGGTGTTGACTTAATGGTGTTGAGTTACAGCCTAGAAGAATGTTTCTATGTGTGGCTGTCGCCCCCAGAACTGGAGGACCGGTGGATCATTTTTAGTTTGGCCTGTGCTGTTTGATCTGTTTGGCATGGGTGGCCCTACAAAAACAAAAGCATAAAACCCCGACTCCAGCCAACATAGCTCTCTGGGTCATTGAGGCACACACGCCTCCAAACCACTACAAAGTTGTGGTTCTTTTGGAGGAATTTGTGTGCATTTCTCCAGATTTCTAGCATCGGCAGAATCTGTCATGTCTCATGATTATTCAAAGCCTGGTCTAAACCTCACCTTCTGCAGATATGTTTCAAGCTGAAATTAAGTTCAAGTTCAAGTCCATTGTCTTTCAACTGCACACATGTCTGTCACCAAATGAAACAATGTTCCTCCGGACCAAGGTGCAAAACTCAGTACATATAACTCGCACACAACAGATAAAGTAACGTTACTGCAAATAACTTAACAAATAATGAAATATATTCCAGAAGATTAGCATAAGATGCATTTACAACACAAGTTAAAAAGTCTTTGGTAAAATGACGCCCTGAGATCAATGAACCTGCAGTGCCAACTTGATACTCACTGATCCCAAGAGCTAGCTGTGAAGTGATGGTAAACAGGGTGTTTTTAGACACCATGGTGCAATTTCAGCAGCCTCTCCAAATGTGTACGTCACAGATTAGCTTAATGTAACGGTGATTCATATTCCAGTGTAATTATATGGCCCACTGAAATTGATTACATCTCTGCCGACTGAAGAATTCTGGCCTGACGATGGTTTGATAATTTACAACCCTGGCATAATAGACCAGTCTTGTGGAAAGAAAAGAACGAAGATAGATGATACTGGCAGAGTTTCATAGATTTATTAAATTTCTATCAAACAGAAAAAGTCTGCTGCACTTGGAAATTGTCTGAATTTTTTTTAATCAAAATTCATGAGCTCGGAGTTTGGTTCAGCAGGTTAGGGAATGGTTTGACTCAGAAAGTGGTGAAAAAAAAATAAAAAGCCTATTTGAAGTAATTTTTCAACGACAGGTTTTAATTGGATGTTAAATCAAATGCTTATCTGCCTTCCTACAGATATCACATTATATAAAATGCAATTAGTGTTACCAGCCCTGTAACCATGGGTGCCACGGTAGCGAAGCGGTTAGCGTTATGCTACTACAGTTCAGAGTGTCGGAGTTCCGAGTTCAATCCTGATGTTCTCTGTGTGGAATCTCTGTACGTCCTCTCTGCAGGATGCATGGGTTTTCACCGGGTCCTCCGAACTCCTCCCACAGTCCAAAGACATACTGGGTAGGTTAATTGGTCATTGTAATTTCTCCTGGGATTAGGTTATGGTTAAATCAGGGCTGTCGGAGTTTGCTGGGCAGTCTTGATCGAAGGACCAGAAGTGCCTATTCCACCCAGTGTTACTAAATAATTAAAATAACCAATGTGCTGAATTATAAGTTACCGGTATGTGACAAACTAACAACTCTGGTCATCTGTGGAAACATCAAACATCCAGTACTCACATCAGCAAACTGTAAACGAACTGGGCAATATCTCTTTTGTAAGCAATCCTTTCCAATTCAGATTTATTTATCACCGTTATATTGAACCGTATGGTGAAAATGACCAGTGCACCCAAGGATGTGCTGAGGGCAGCCCGCAAGTGTCACCACCACATTCACAGGACAGCAGCAACAAAACAAGGCCTTTTCCTCCATTCCATCCATCCACGCATTCTCTCTCTCTCTCTCTCTCCCCCTCTCCCCCCCCAACCCCAGCACACGCCGGGCTTCCAACCTCCAGCGCTCGCAGGCGGTGGTCTCTGACTTCCCTAGTCACTACTGGGCTTCACCTTCTGGAATTCCAATCAACAGACTTGGTGGGACAAATGACCTAATTCTGCTCCTGTATCTAATGGTCTTATGGTCCATCATTCGGACTTCTGTCTTCAGTATCTGCTGCAGCCTACCAATGATGGAACCCAGAGTCAGACCTCAATCTCTGGACTCACAGATGATAGGACCCTGAACTCCAGGCTTCGAACTCCAGTCTTACCGACTTGCCTAACTAAGTGGTCATCAGGCATCATACCCGCTGCCTGCATGGACCTCCAATTACCGCTGACAAGGGTGGATGGCAGAATCCCTGTTCTGCAGCTCCAGAGGTGTTGCTGATGATTCCAGTGTAATGTCTGCAAGCTCTCCTACAGACAGAGTATATGATGGGATGATTGGGTGGATGGTTAGGGAGGTGCTGCACTCCAGAGCTCCCGGTGATTTAGCTGGAGATTCCCTGTGTCATTCCAAATCCGGTTTGGAACAATCATGGAGTGGGGATTAGTAGTTGGTGTGGTCACATCTACTGAGACACAATGAAAAGCTTGTTCTTTTTCTTGCCATCCAAACAGATAATCACATGCATACATTCAGTGGCCATTTTACCTCCTGTACCTAATAAACTGGCCACTTCATGGTAGCCGGTCTGCTTCAAGGTTCAATGTGTTGTGTAGTCAGAGGTGCTGTTCTGCACACCATTATTTTAACACATAGTTCTTTGAGTTATGGTCACCTTCCTGTCAGCTTGAAGCAGTCTGGCCATTCTCCTCTTACCTAGCTCATTAACAAGGCATTTGCTCTGCTGCTCACTGGATTTGTTTTTGGTTATCGTGCCATTTCTATAAACTCTAAGAGACTATTGTTTGACAAAATCCCGGGAAATGAGCAGCTTCTGAGATACTCAAACTAACCCATCTGACACCAGCAATTATTCCACAGACAGCAGCACTTAGATTACATTTCTTCCCCATTCTGATGTTTGATTTGAACCTCTCTACTGTGACTGCATGCTTTCTGCTTTGAGTTGTTGCTGCATGATCAGCAGCTGAGATACTTATATCAACAAGCCAGCGTTTCAGTGTACCTAATAAGGTGACCACTGACTGTAGGTATGCTGAGGAACAATCACAACAGGATGAAGATTATAGTATTCCTGTTACACACTTCAGTGCAGGCAGACAATAGGGTGCAAGGTCATAACAAAGTAGATTGTGAGGTCAAGCCCATAAGACATACGAGCAAAATTAGGCCATTCAGCCCACAGAGTCTATCCTGGCTGATTTATTATCCTTATCAACCTAATCTTCCTGCCTTTGCTCCGTAACTTTTGATGCTGTTACAAATCAAGAAGCTGTTAACTCCGCTTTAAATATAGACAATAGACAATAGGTGCAGGAGTAGGCCCTTCGGCCCTTCAAGCCAGCACCGCCATTCACTGTGATCATGGCTGATCATCCACAATCAGTACCCCGTTCCTACCCTCTCCCCATATCCCTTGACTCTGCTATCTTTAAGAGCTCTATCTAATTCTTTCTTGAAAGCATTCAGAGAACTGGCCTCCACTGCCTTCTGAGGCAGAGCATTCCACAGATCCACAACTCTCTGGATGTAAAAGTTTTTCCTCAACTCCATTCTAAATGGCCTACCCCTTATTCTTAAACTGTGGCCTCTGGTTCTGGACTCCCCCATCATCAGGAACATGTTTCCTGCCTCTCGTGTGTCCAATCCCTTAATAATATATGTTTCAATCAGATCCCCTCTCATCCTTCTAAATTCCAGTGTATACAAGCCCGGTCGCTCCGATCTTTCAAGATATGACAGTCCCGCCATTCCGGGAATTAACCTCATGAACCTATGCTGCACTCCCTCAATAGCAAGAATGTCCTTCCTCAAATTTGGAGACCAAATTTGCCAATATAGGCAAATATATTGGAGACCAATATAGCCAATGACTTGGTCTCCACGGCTGTCTGTTGCAAAGAATTCCACAGATTCACCACCCTCTTGCTAAAGGGAATTCCTTCTATTCTGAGTCTGTGCCCTCTGGTCCTAGACTCCTCCACTATAGGAAACATCCTCTGGAGATATCCACTTTATCTAGGCCTTTACAATAGGCTTGTATGAGATCTGCCTTCATTCTTCCAAACACCAGCAAGTACAGGCCCTGAGCAATTAAACACTGCACAGATGTTAACCCTTTAACTGCTGAGATTATCCTTGTAACTTCCTCTGGACCCTCTCCATTGCCAACACATCCTTTCTTAGATAAGGAGCACAAAATTGCTCATAATACTGAAAGTGTAGCCTGACCAATGCTGTATAGAGTCTCCACATTAGACCTTTGGTCAAGAGTCCATTGTGCAAGGGGACTGTTCAATATTTTTGTATCAGTCTGATAGAAGCCGTTCTTGAACCTGGCATTACATGCTTTCAGGCTTTTGTATCTTCTGCCCAGTGGGAGGGGTGACAAATGTAGATTTTGGTGTTAAACTTACAAGGTGTGGTGAAGGCAGACAGTAAGGTGCAAGGGGCCATGACAAGGTAGCTTGAGACATCAAGAGATCCCCTTTATCGTATAAGCATCTTGGCCATGATCTCCATCCCATCGAGTATTAGTGGGATAGAAGCTGCTTTTGAGCCAGATGGTTTCTATTCTCAGGGCTCTCTAGCTTCTACTTGATGGATGGGGGGGAGAATGATAGTGATGCACTGATGTCTAAATACTATCTACACCAGGACCACCAGACTCAACAATGGTTACTTTCCCCAAGCAGTAAGGCTGATCAACACCTCCACCCACTCACCCACCCCTCCACAACCCCCAACCACCACTACTTTATCATTTCCTGACAGGCATCTTATATACAGACACTCCTGTGTCTAGCTGAACACTTTCTGAACACATAATCAATCTCCGTATATACCATATATTATGTGTATATTTTTTTTTATTATTCTGTTCTTTTTTGTGCTGCATCGAATCTGAAGTAACAATTATTTCATTCTCCTTTACGTTTGTGTACTGGAAATGACATTGAACTATTTTGAATCTTTGATTCAGGCTGCTGTACTGAGGCAGTGAGAAGTGTAATGGAGTCAGTGGAAGGGAGGCTGGTTTCTGAGATGCACTGACTTACATCCGTAGCTGCTTGTAGTTTCTTGCAGTTGCAGGCAGAGCTGTTGCTGTACCAAGCTGTGATCACCCGGGTAGGATGCTTTCTAGATGCACTTGTAGTTGAGACCCTGATGTTGAATTGATATGTCCAGGTTTTGGAGAGCTGGGAGCATTGCAAGAGAAGGGCAGCAGCTCTCCATCTCTATGAAAAAGGAGATGGTGACCAAGTGAAGTGTCTTTTATAACAAACAAACACTAGATGCTGGAAATTTGAAGTAAAAATGGAAAATGTTGCAAACACTCGTCAGATCAGGCAGCTGCTATGGAGAGAGAAACTGCCCAATGCATCACTGGTATCAGCCTACCTGCCATTAAGGAAATGTATCAAAGTTCAAAGCACATTTTATTATCAAAGTATGTATACTTTATACAACCTTGAGGTTTATCACCTGACAGGCAGCCATGAAACAAAGAACCCTTTATAAATAAAAGATAAACACTGTGTGCAGAGAGAGAAAAAGCAGATCATGCAAACAATAGAAGCAAGAAACCAGCATTCAGAACCGAAGGTCACAATGCCAAACGTCCCTGCAGGCAATTCAGAAGTCCACTAGTTACAGGCTACAGGCTCAGTCCACCTCACAGAGATGTGCAAAACCTGTAGAGCAGCGAGTCGAACTGCCCCATCTCTTGCCTCCGACCCTGGCACCCAGTCTGCCAGCTGCTTAACTCAACCGAACTTCGGGTTGTTCCTCACTCTGGATTTGAGCTCTGCTGCCTTGATACGGCCAGTACCTTACCGTATCAATTTGGCTGAGTTCTCAAATCGATCAAACCTTGGATCTTTCCTCAACATCCCAAATCAGAACTGATGGTTATTTTATAGAACTCATCATTGAACCCCTAAACTTTTGCATTGGCAAATGGTACTCACTTAGGTCGTAGTGGTAGATGGCACAGAGCAACTGGGCTGAATAGTCTGTTTCCATTTGTATGACTCTGTACCTCTAGCCTGGGGGTGCATGACATTAAACAGGTTGGGAAACTCTGCTGTAGCCTGAAAATGTGTGTGTGTGTGTGATCGCGCACAAACTTATTTTTATGATACGTGTACATATGCACTTGGGTGCCTGCAGATGGTGGACAATTTGAACTGTCACTCCACTGTAAGCATACTTCCTATTCACTTTGAGGTCCTCCACTACACTGCTGGGAATAATAAACACAAAGGGTTCTGCATTTGCTGGAAATCCAGAGTAACACTCACAAAATGCTGGAGGAATTCAGCAGGTCAGGCAGCATCTATGGAAAGGAAGGTGGGAAGATGCTAGAATAGAAAAGGTGGTGGGGCAGGCTAGGAAGATAGCAAGAAGGTGATAGGTTAAGCCAGGTGCGTGGGAAATGTGAAGAGCTGGAAAAGAAGTTATCTGCTAGGAGAAAAGACTGGAGAAAGGGAAGAAGGAGGGTCTCCAGGATAGGTGATTGGGAGAAGAGGCAAGAGGCCAGTCTGTATGCCTTCCCCCATCCACATTCTTATTCTGGCTGTTCCCCCTCCCTTTCCAGCCCTTTCAGCCTGAAACATTGACGCTTTCTTCCTGTCCATTATTTCCAGCAAGGTGTGTTGCTGCTAAATGGCAGGGTGGAGATGCATTTTATCAAAGGAGGTGTAAGGCGCTCCTTCCCTTCAACTTGGGCAAGTCACTCTTGGGCAAGGCATAGTACCTGCTTAGCCCCGATCAGGGTTACGTGAAACCATGGGAGCAGGAGGTGGATGGTTGTATGAGCAGCTAGTGCATATCACAAATATTGGAAATGCAACCTCTGACACCAGGCAGACAATTTCTGAAGAGCATTGATAATGGCTGGGGTCACCTGTCTTGTAAAGACACTGCCCAGAAGAAGGCAATGGCAAACCACTTCTGCAGAAAAATTTGCCAAGAAACAATCATGGTCATGGAAAGATCATGATTGCCTATGATACAACACTGCACCTAATGGATGAACTGCTGGGAATAATTCGACATTAATGTTTCTAGTTCTCTCCAGTGATATGTGCCTCTTTGCTGTTCTGTCTGTGCTGGCTGGAGTGGCAGTGTTGCCGTGATGCGATGGCTTTGTGTTGAAGAAGCCATGCTGGAACGTCGAGGCTGCAGTATTACTGCCTTCTATTCATGTGATGCAAATTACCTTCTCTGTTCATGTCAGTTCAATTTGCTCATCATGACTCATTTTCTCTGTAGTAAAAAAGAAAACAAATTGAGCATTAATGTAAATTACATCAACATTTAACTCCCAAGAAAATGAAAAATGATTTTCAAAGATTCCTTACGGAGCAGTCTGTGAGTGCATTGAGGATGGTCACTTGGGCTTTTGAAGTATAGCTGTGGTCAGGTAAATGAGTTCAAAATGTGGGTCAATTATAAAAGCTGTCTGTCTGCGTAGAAGTCAGTTTATAACCTCCAACTTGCAATGTACGTGCTCTGAAATAGCAATTGATCTCTATATTTGTGGCACATTGTGAAGGTGTTGTGGATATTAAATCTTTGTATTAATGTCTGTGGAAAGTGGTTCAAAAATGCTGATTAGTAGGCTGGACCGGATTTCTCCCTGGCTGGTTCTGTAGAGGACCTTTAGTAATGGACATCCCGTCAGGGCTTTCTTCTGCTTCCTGTGTCTGTACGTAGACCTCAGGGAGGAGGTAAAGGATCAGTACTTGGGCAGCTCGGTAGTGGCAGCAGTTAGTGTAATAGTTTCTGTAAGGAGTTTATACATTCTCCCTCTGGGTTTCCTTCAGGCGCTCCAGTGTCTTCCTCCTTTCCACAGATGTACAGGTTAGGGTTAGTAGGTTTTCAACGTGCCATATTTTGGCACTGGAGGTGTAGCAACGCTTGCTGGCTGCCCCCAGCACATCCTCGGACGATGTAGATCATTGGCGCAAATGACGCATTCCACTACATTTTTTGATGTTTCAATTAAGTTGAGAGAAATAAAACAGATCTCTGTTTTGCAGTGGATCTCCTGACCTTCCATTCCATTCAGGATTCAGATCTCGACTCAGCAGTTGATTACCAGTGTGCTGGGGAGATCCGCACTCACCTTGTACCTGACCCCTCAGCTCTTTGCAGCTGGTGTGATGGCCTCCTTCATTTTAAAGAGGACAGTGACATTAAACAAAAAAAAACAATTCCAGATAATTAATTATTTTTATCTCAACATTCTTGATTGGTTTCCCATTCTATAAAGTGTATAAATTAAACAGTACTTCTTCAAGCAGTTTTCATTTCCAGAGATGGGAGAGATTTAAAAGGGGTGTGAGGGGTAACTTCCTCCCCCAGAATGTGGTGTATGGATCCAGCTGCTAGAGGAAGAGGTTGAGACAGGTATAATAATGGCATTTCAAAGACACTTGGACAGGTATAGGGATAGGAAAGGTTTAGAGCAGGGGTTCCCAAACTGGTGTCTGCAGACCCCTTGGCTAATAGTAGGGGTCCCATGGCATAATAATGGTTGGGAACCCCTGGTTTAGAGGGATTTAGGTCAAATGCAGGCAAATGGGACTAGCTTAGCTGGGCAGAAGGGCATATTTTTCTGCACTGTGTTACTTCCTGGCTCTATGATAAACTAAATGGTGTAATTTGTAAAATGGTGAAGAGACAGAGAGTCCAATGAATACTGAATGAAAAATTGCTGGAATCATGAGTTGTGCAAATAACCGTAGGGAGTACAAAAGAAAAGACGTTCATCTGAAGCATTAAAAATCCCTGTGAGACCTTAGTTGGAGCATGAACCTCAGGTCTTGGCAACACTTGTACAGGAGGAAGCTCCTAGCACTGGCAGAGGGTTTCTGGTCTGAGAGATATCTAGATGGATCACGTACATAGTATCCTGACTGGTCATCGAGGCCTGGCATGAAAAAAAAACACGTCCAAGAATGGAAATGTCTACAGCAAATGGAGGACACAGCGCAGCCCACACGGTCAAAACCCTCCTCACCACTGAGCTAATTTACAACGAGCAGTCTCAGAAGGCAGGAGCATCCATTGTCAGGAACCTCAACCATCTAGGCTATACTCTCTTCCCGCTGCCATCTTTGGGAAGGAATTAGAGGAGCCTTAAGTCCCACACCATCAGGTTCAGGAACAGTTATTAGAAACCAGGCTCCTGGACCATTGGGGATAACTTTATTCCCCTCAACTCTGAAATGATCCCACAACTTATGGATGCATTTTCAAGGCCTCTACAACTCATGTTCTCAGTATTATTTTTTATTTGCTTACTTATTACGTGTATTTGCCCATTTTGTCTATAGGTCTGTTTGTGTGTAGAATTTTTAGCCATTTTATTTCTTTGTCCTACTGTCAATGCCTGCAAGAAAATCAATCTCAGGGTGAAAAGCTTGTCTTGCATACTGTTCATACAGATCACATCTTTACACAGTGCAGTGAGAAAGAATAAGCTAAAACAATAAAAATGCTGAATAAACTGTGAAAGCTACTGAAAAAGTACAGTGCAAGATCATAACGAGGTTGACAGTGAGATGTAGTTATGGTGACCGGTACAGTACTTTACAGAAGTCTTAGCACATATATATAATTAGATGCCGAAGACTTTTGCACAGTACTGTAGATTACATCTTCTCAGTTACCAAATAACACTTAATACTACTGTTTCCCAACCGCCTCCAATTGTAATCAATATACAGTACTATGAAAAAGTCTTAGGCACACTAGCCATATTCTGTATGTGTGCCTAAGACTGTTGCACAGTGCTGTATGTGCTTAGATAATAAATTTACTTTGAACTTAGGTTGGAGCAGCAGTCACAGTGGGTCGAATGGCGTGTTGTTACTGTGAGAGAGCGCTTTGCTGCAAGTTTTATTGTTTAAATGATATTGTGGTCATGGGCACAGCCGGAGCTCTGTCCAAAGCGGAACCAGACTGCACCATGTATCAAATTGCAATTGGGGGTTGTGGAAGCCAAATGAACAGGGAGTTATATTACTCCAAACCTTGGACCCCTTCTAAGCACAGCTGTGCAGACCTCCAGAGAGCCATCAGAGGACCATCAACCACCATGCCCCATCGCCTGGTGGTTCAGCCAAAACATAGTAAAGGTGAGATTTGTCATAGAGGCCTCTCCTCCATGTACTGTATCTACACCTCACTGCCTCAGTTGGGCATTAAGCATAATCAAATGTTATGAGTTTAAGAGCCGAGAGCTAATGTTGCAGCTAGATGGGACCGTGGTCCGACCCCACTTGGAGTACTGTGCTCAGTTCTGGTCGCCTCACTACAGGAAGGACACGGAAACCATAGAAAGGGTGCAGAGGAGATTTACAATGATGTTGCCTGGAATGGGGAGCATGCCTTATGAGAATAGGTTGAGTGAACTTGGCCTTTTCTCCTTGGAGCGACGGAGGATGAGAGGTGACCTGATAGAGGTGTACAAGATGATGAGAGGCATTGATCGTGTGGGTAGTCCAGAGGCTTCTTCCCAGGGCTGAAATGGCTAGCATAAGAGGGCACAGTTTTAAGGTTCTTGGAAGAAGGTATAGAGGAGATGTCAGGGGTAATTTTTTTATGCAGAGTGGTGAGTGTATGAAATGGGCTGCCAGCAGCGGTGGTGGAGGCGGAAACAATAGGGTCTCTTAAGAGACTTTTAGAGAGGTACATGGAGCTTAGAAAAATAGAGGGCTATGTGTAAGCCTAGGTAGTCCTAAGGTAAGGACATCTTTGGCACATTATTGTGGACTGAAAGGTCCGTATTGTGCTGTAGGCTTTCTATGTGTCTATGTTCTATGTTTCTACCGCATCTATCCCAGACATTCTGTCTTCTCCTCTCTCCCATCATGCAGAGGATACCAAAGTCTGATCGCACGAACTACAGACCCAGACACTTTCTACCGCACTCAGAATACTGGAGGAAGCTACCCTCTGTGGTCAGATGCTTGACAGACCTCTTTTACTATAACATGAACTCTTGCCTCACAACCTATCTCGTTATGGCCGTGCACCTTATCGTTTTCCTGCTCTGTACTTTCTCTATACCTGTCACACTTTATTCTGCATTGTTACTGTTTCACCTTTCTCTGCCTCAATGCTCTGTGTAATGATTTGACCTGTACGAAAAGTGTGCAAGACAAGCTTTTCACTGTATCTTGGTACATGTGACAAAATAAGTATATTATTGTGATATGTAACAAGATGCTGTGTGTGCTAGTATATGGCGACATACATGTACTTTGATAATAAATTTGCTTTGAATTTTGAACAATAATAAACCAATACCAATATGGCAGGAATTTGTGAATGCCTTTTCTCTGATTTAATCTAATGAGTCGGCGGGGAGGGGTGAAGGATGGGGTTTGCTAAGAGGACAACCCCAACCCCTCACTACCCCTCACCACATCCCACACAAGACAACCAACTGTGTTCAGACACGTCAGGAACCTTGGTAGAAAGAATATGGAAAGATGATTCACGAAGAGGCTCAACCTGAGATCCACAAACTTTAATAGTGGTTTTCATTTCTTGACTGGAGCCAAAACATTAGAGTCAGGGAGAGCTACAGCAGAGAAACAGGCCTTTCGGCTCAACTCATCCATGCCCACCAAGGTCCCCACTTAAGCTAGTTCCTTTTGCCCACGTCTGGCCAGTACCTCAAAGTCAAAGTAAAATTTATTACCGAAGTACTCATACGTTACCACGTACTACCTTGACATTCATTTTCTTGCAGGCATTTGCAAGAAAATAAATACTTTAGAATTTATTAAAAGTTAAACATAAACTGACCCTGACAACAGCCAGTGTGCAAAAGGCAAATTGTGTAAATAAAAAAAATAAAACTGAGAACATTGGTTGTAAAGAGTACTTGAAGGTGAGTTTGTAGGCTGTAGAATTAGTTCAGAGTTGTGGTGAGTGAAGTAATCTGTGCTGGTTCAGGAGTGAGATGGTTGGAGGGTAATTACTGTTCCTGAACCTGGTTCAAAGTTCAAAATAAATTTATTATTAAAATACATATGCGTCACCATATATAACCCTGAGATTCAATTTCTTGTGGGTATACTCAATAAATCTATAGAATAAATAGCTATAACAGAATCAATGAAAGACCACCCAACTAGGGCATTAAACCAGAGTGCAGAGGACAATGAACTGTGCAAATGCAAAAAGAAGAACCAATAATAATGAAGAAATAAGCAATAACTATCAAGCACATGAGAGGCCTGTTTCTGTGCTGTAGTGTTCGATGGTTCTATGGAGAGTCCTTGGAAGTAAGTCTTTAGGTTGCGGGAACATTTCAATGATGGGGGCAAGTGAAGTTATCCCCTTTGGTTTAAAAGCTTGATGGTTGAGGGGTAGAAATTATTCCTGGGCCTGGTGGTGTGGGTCCTGAGGCTCCTGTACCTTCTTCCTGATGGCTACAGTGAAAGAAAGCATGGCCTGGATGGTAAGGTCCCTGATGATGGATGCTGCTTTCCTGTGACAGCATTTCACGAAGATGTGCTCAATGGTTTGGAGAGCTTTTGTCTGTGACGAACTGGGCCTTATCCATTCTTTTTGTATGATTTTGTGGTGGGGGACCTAAGGCTCCTGATCAATAGGCTTTCCCATTCATGCGCTTTTTAGATGCCTTTTGCCTGCTTTCTCTGCCATCTCATTCCATGCACACACCAGCCTCTGAATGAAGAAGCTGTCCTTCAGATACTTTTAAAATCTTTTCCTTCTCACGTTAAACCCATGCCCACTTGCTTTGATTCCCCAACCCTAGGGAATAAAATCTGTGTTTATTCGCTGTGTTTTATATTCCTCTATCTGGTTCTTGGTGCATCGGTTCATAACTCTGTGTAAGAGTCACGGCATCAACCTGACCTGTTGTGGTGCTGGTGTCCGTTCTTGTGTCTGCATCAACCTGGTGGATGGACGGGCAAAGTCAGGACATCTGTTGCTGATGTTTCAAGATCAAGTTTATTGTCATTCAACTGGTCACTTGTATATCACTGAACGAAACAACATTCCTCTGGACCAAGGTGCACTACACAGTACTTATAACTTACACACAACACAGTAAGTAATATTACCACAAATAAATTAACAAATAATAAGCCAAATATACCATATATTCCGTTTATATTCTGCCTCTTAATCAGAATTGAGCTACACACTGGTAGTGTACAGATCTGTATTCAACGAAGCCCGAAAACATTGGAAATCACTTCAACATTCAATTTCTTCAGCAGGAACATGCCACCAGAATGCTAATATTCAAGAAGCTGACCAGCAAGTTAAAAGCTGCTGCCTCAGAGGAAACAATACATGCTTTGAACCCAAAGACGGTTATTGAAATTTTGGGCCAGTGTGTTCAGTGACTTTCTCCGATGGGCCAGTCGCTGTTAATCTCCTCCCAGCTTCATTTACACTGTTGTCAGCTTTTGAAAGGGGGAGGAATATATAAAGCCAATAGAGTTGTACAGCACAGAAAGAGGCCCATCGTCCTGCTGTGTTTTGATCATCTACACCAACCCCATTTCTCTGCCAAGGATATTTATTCTTCTATACCTTCCCTATTTAAGAGACTTTCTAAATGCCTCTTAAACACGGACATACCTGATTTCCCAAGCTCCTCTGGCAGAGCTGTCCAGGTATCAATCACTCTGTATTCTCCTTTGAAACATGATAATCTCACCTTAAACCTCTGTTCTTTTTAGATTTAGATTTAGACTTAGATTTATTTATCACCTGTTCAATATTCAAGATTGTTTAATGCCATTTCCTGTACACAAGTGTAAAAGAGAACATAATGATTGTTATTCTGGATACAAAAAAATGTAGTAGGATAAAGAGCACAATAATAAAAATACAATACATATGCATGGTAGTGGACGGGTTAGGCCAAAATCTTAATAGTACCAATGACCCAGTTTCAATTCCGGCCGCTGTCTGGAAGGGGGTAGTACGTTCTCCCCATGACTGCATGGGTTTCCTCTGGGTGCTCTGGTGTCCTCCTACAGTCCAAAGATGTACTAGTTGGTAGGTTAATTGGTCATTGTAAATTGTCTTCTGAATAGGCTAGGCAGTTGCTGGGCACCGTGGTTTGAAGAGCTGGAAGGGCTTATTCTGTGCTGTACCTCAATAAATAAATAAAAGATTTTCTGGCCATAAAATGACATTACACACAGGAGTATCTGTACAAAAAGTGACTGACAGGAAATGATAAAGTAGTGGTGGTGATGCACCATCAATAACTCACTCTGAGACGGAAAGGCGAGGTATCGGCTTTTATGGACTGGAAGAAGGAACAAGCAGTGAGTGACCACCATACTATATCCTGGAGACTGAGAGGCCGGGCTCAGGCCTCAATCGCCTTTATACCGGGGTCTGTGGGAGGAGCCACAGGAGCAGTCAGCAGGGGGTGTGTCCAGACAGGTATATGTAGTTCACCACAGGTGGTGGGTGTGTAGGATGCTGGGTTAATAGGTGGAGGTGTTGATCAGCCTCACTGCTTGGGGAAGGTAACTGTTCATCGAAACTAACAGTGAAATGTATGGATGTGGAGGGTCCAGGACCAGTGGGCACAGCCTCCAAATAGAGGGTTGTCCATTCAGAATGGAGATGAGGAAATATTTCTTTAGGTAGAGGGTAGTGAATCTGGAATTCATTGTCACGGGTGACTGTGGAGGCCAGGTCACTGGGTGTACTTAAGGCAGAGACTGATAGTTTTTTTGATTATTCAGGGTGTCAAGGTGACAGGGAGAAGGCAGGAGAATGGGGTTGAGAGGGAAAATGGATCTGCCATGATGAAATGGGGGAGCAGACTGCTCCTATATCTTACTGTTTTATGGTTTTAAATGTGTAGTTTATGTTAAAACCAACACAACCAGGGATGTGCTGAGAGCAGCCCAGAAGTGTTGCCACACATTCTGGCACTAGCACACCATATCCACTGCGTTCAGCAGAAACCACAAGCAGTAACAACAACAAGAGCAAAACTACACCCTTTCCCACCCCCACCCATTCACACACGCAGACAGCCCTCTATCCGCAGGACAGGGCACCTCCCGGCCTCCAGTCCTTGGCCCTGCTCTCTCAGGCTTGTGATTCCCATGCAGGTATTTATAGTTTGGCTGTGAAGTATCTGGGATCTAGTGTAATATCTGTTGTCTCTCACACAACTGTGTCTGACTCTTCCTTGAGGTGACAAAAGATGCTTGAATCAAAGCATGTGGTCCTGGAGGAGCTCAGTGGGTTGGGCAGTATTTATATTAGGAAATGGACAGTCTGTGTTCCTAATCTCAGCCATTTCCCTCCACTGAATCACTGAGTTCCTTCAGCAGCCCATTTTCCTGCTCTCTTCTTTGAGGAATGGTTGATGGCCCTCACATTCTGAGGAGTGGCTGTTATTTATTTACTTAGCAATACAGTGCAGCGTAGCCCCTCCTGGCCCTTCGACCCACACAGCCGCAGCAACCCCTGGTAAACCCTATTAAACCTAATCAAATCACCGGACAACCTACAGTGACCAATTCATCTACTAACTATTACATCTTTAGACTGTGGGAGGAGACCTGAGCACCCGGAGAGAAGCCACACATTCCTCTGGGAGAACGTAGAGAGACTCCTTACAGATGTTACCAGAATTAGACTGCAAACTCTGGAGCACCTCGAGCTGTAAGTGTGTCACGCTAACCATAATGGTGCCCAAATTGTGAAAGCACTTGAAATCCACTGAATAATGTAACAACACTGTGTCCTGTCGAGGACAGTCTGATTGGAGAGCTTTGTATGATCTAAGCAGATGTTAAATCCATAAAAAGGGAAAAAGACACCCTTTAGTTGTACTTTCTTTGGCAGGAAGGCTGATTCACCCACACAGAAACACCTGAGTAAAGAAAAAATGAATTAAGCCTTTCTAGGTTGTTCATTGAGTAACTCACACCAGGTTCTGTTCAGGTCTGTGCTCTTTGGCCTAGCCTGGCTCCTGCTTTATCCTAACTATGGTTCCGAAGTTCCTGTACTTGTCCATTTCTCAAAAGGCCTGAGCCTTCTCCCTATAATCTCTACCAGATATCTCCTAAGCTCTCTATTCTGGCTTCATGCCCATCCTGATTTTCATTGCTATGTCTCCAGCTGCTGGACTCTTTCACTGGAAATTCCCAGCTCTCTTGTTCCCTCCCTCTCTTTCTCCTCCCCCTCTCCCTATCTTTCTCTCTCTCTCCCCCTCTCTCTCTCGCTATCTCTTGTCTGTCTCTTCCCCTTTTTTTCCCCCCCTTTTTCCCTCCTCTTATCGTCTGTTTCTCATTTGATCTTTGTCTCTCACTTGATTTTTTTCTGTTCCTCTGCCATTGTCTCTGTCTCCCTGTCTGTCTGTCTGTCTGTCTCTCTTCTCTTTCAAGTGACTCCTTTTAACATTGACAAACATTTTGGCTGCTAATTGGTTATTTCTCTCTGTCACTTGGTATTGAATTTTATCTGACGGCATTCTTTAGGATGCTTTATTCTGTTCTGGATGCTATACAAATGTAGGTTGGTGCAGTACTAATGCCTGAGGTAAGGAATTCACAATACTGATCATTCTCTGCCATGGAAGCTCTTCTACTTTGGGAGACAATTGAATCAATCTCTTTAATATGTTGAGACATCAGCAGTGAATTGACGTAGTTCAGGGTTTATTTTACATGGCGAGATCCCAATGTCCTTGCTTTGTTATGGAAACTTTGTTTTAAAAGAACTACAAAGTAAAATCTCTAGACACATCTGCTTTCAATCCATTCTCTCCCGTTCAGGATTAAGATTAATGTCCTCAGGATCGGAAAGGTTTAATGGGAAAGCTGAGGACTTTTTTTTAAAGTTGCTGTGAATTCAGTATTTGCACTTTGCAGAAGAGATGCACAGGCTGTATAGAAGGGTAGTGTTCTCCCCATGAGCGCGTGGGTCTCCTCCATGTGCCCCGGTTTCCTTCCACAATCCAAAAACGTACTGGTTAGTAGGTTAATTGGTCATTGTAAATTGTCCTGTGATTAGGCTAGGGTTAAATGGGTGGGTTGCTGGAATGGCCTGTTCCATGCTGTATCCCTAAATAAAATAACATGCTCGTGGTTCTGTGAACATGTGTGTCCGATAGAATGAACGAGCACATTCAAAACTGATTTCCTCTGTTTGCCATTCTACCAACTTCTTTAGACTTAATATTGCTGGAAATTACATGCTGGGCCTAGCACAGTAAATGTAATTGCAAAAAAAAGCACAATAGCTCATCTGCAGAGTTTCAGCAGGACCTCAAAAACATTGACCAAACTTCTTTAGATGTGTACTGGAGAATATACATTGCAGCCTGGGATGGAAGCACCAATGCCTTTTTAATGGAAAATCCTACAAAAGATAGTGGATTTGGCCCGGTACATCACAGGTAAAGCCCTCCCAACCACTGAGCACATCTACATGAAACGCTGTCATATAGAAAAGCAGCACCCATCATTAGAGATCCCCACCACCCAGGACATGCTCTACTCTCACTGCTGCCATCGGGTGGAAGGTACAAGAGCCTCAGCACTCACACCACCAAGTTCAAGAACAGTTACCACCCCTCAACCATCAGGCTCTCGAACAAAAGAGGATAACAACACTGACCTGTCCATTCATTGAGGTGTTCCCACAACCAATGATCTCACCTTAAGGACCCTCTATTTTGTTATTTCATGTTCTCCTTATTCATTGCTATTTATTTATATCTTAATTTGCACACTTTGTTGTCTTCTGCACTCTGGTTGATCTTTTATTGAATTTTGTTATAGTTGCTATTCTATAGATTTGCAGTGTGCCCGCAGAAAAAGGATCTTTGGGTTGCATGTGCTGACATATATGTATTCTGATAATATAATTTACTTTGGACTTTGAAATACAGTCCTTCATGAGAGACCGTGGATGACTGCAAGGGAGCAGATATGTCTTCAGATGGACTACCTGAACCTGAAACCTGTTAGCCACTCAACATGCCTCTCTATTGCCTAATTACTGTTAACAATTTTGATAGCACAGCTTTTGATAGAATGGAGATTTGAATTATGCAATTGCTATCAGGACCCTTAACAGTGTTGAATGAGCAGAGGGATCTTGGTGTCCAGGTTCATAGCTTCCTGAAAGTGGCTAGTGACATGGGTTGACAGGATGGTTAAGAAGGCATATTGCATGCTTGCCTTTATTAGTCGAGGCAATGAGATCAAAAGTCAGGAAGTTAAGTTGCATCTTTATAAAACTCTAGTTAGGCTGCATTTGGAGTATTGCGTTCAGTTCTAGTCACCTCATTACAGGTAGAATGTCAAGGTTCTGGAGAGGGTGCCATAAAGGTTCAGCAGGATTCTGCCTGGATTAGAGGGTTTTTGCGATAACGAGAGTTTGAACAAGCTTGGGTTGATTTCTCGGGAGCAGCGGAGGCTGAGGGGAGACCTGATAGAGGTTTACAAGATTATGAGAGACATTGAAGGAGTAGACAGACAGTATCTTTTTGAAATGTCTAATACCAGAGGGCATGCATTAAGGTGAAAGGGGCTAATTTCAAATGAGATGAGGGGGGAAGTTTTTGTACACAGTGAGTGTGGGCGCCTGGAATGTGCTGCCCGTGGTGGTGGTAAAGGCAGACACATTAGAGACTTTTAGGAGATGTTCAGATACACACATGAATGTGAGGAAAATAGAGAGATATGGACATTGTGTAGCAGAAGGGATTAGTGTAGTTGGTCACTTGTTTACTGATTTAATTGGTACAGAACAATATTGTGGGCAGAATGGCCTGTTCCTGTGCTGTACTGTTCTATGTTCTATGCAAATGGGAGAGAAATGTGCCAGGAGACCATAAAGAAGGTAAATGAACTGCAAGCTTTTTTGTAGTCGAGAGGTTAATTGAGGAAACATTGGCCTGTGATCCAAGCGTTGTCTCATTATGTTACACTTGCAAATTGAAGCTAAAAACAGCTGAACAATAACTGCTAAACCAATGAAGGAGTCGGCTTTGTTTCAAATTCAGTATAATCTGGCCTGGCGTTCTGCAGATCATTCAGTGCAATTAATCAGAATCTCAGTGAGCACTGCGAAATTCAGGGATAAATCTCTCTCGGAAGTTTGTAATATCATTTGGCACAAAGCAACAACGAAGCAAAAGATTTGGAAAAAGATTAGGGAGTAATTAGAGACAATTACAATAGGTTAAATGAAAGCAGGCTTTTTTTTCCACTGAGGTTGGTGAAACTAGAACTAGAGTTCATGGGTTAAAGGTGAAAGATGGAAGCTGCAGGGGAACCTCTTTGCTCAGCGGGTGAATGAGCTGCCAGCAGAAGTGGTGGGGATGCAAATTTGATTTTGACATTTAAGAGAAGTTTGGATAAGTAGGGCTAAGGTCAAGTGTAGGTCAATGGGACACAGAGAAAGAGTTCAACATGGACAGATAGGCCATAGGGCCTGTTTCTGTGCTGTAGTGCACTATGACTCTACGACAATGACAGAAACCCTCAATAAAAGATCAGATGTTAGGAACAGGAGAGCAAAAGTGGGATGTTGGAGAGCCTGGGTAAATAGATCAAGGTGCAATTACAATGAGCAGGGAGTATATGCTGGAGATGTGTTAAAGGCCAGTTAGACCACAGAGTTATTGTGAGTGGATCTGATCAGATACAGGAAGAAAGAAAGATTAACTTTATTTGTCACATGTACATCGGAACATCAAAACATACAGGGAACTGTGTCATTTTGCATTAGTGACAAACGCAGTCCGAGGATGGTGTGTCACCATGCTTCCACAATAGCATTCCCACAAATTACTAACCCTAACCCGTATGTCACAGGAATGTGGGGAGAAACAGGACCACCTGGAGGAAATGCATGTGGTCATGGATAGAACGTGCAACCTCCTTACAGACAGCTGAAGAATCGAACCCCGATGGCTGTCGTAGTAAAGATGTGCACTAACTGCTATTGTACTGTACTGCGCTAGAAGGATAGAATAGCACTGGATAGAGCGCAGAAGAAGCTTACAAAGACTGGACAATTATAGTTAAGAGGAGAACCTATCCAGGCTAAGATTGTTTTTGTTGGAATAGGTGAGACCAAGTGGAGCTTTCATTAATAGGTATAAAATCGTAAGGAGCTCACTTTGTTTAAACAAAAAGGAGCTACTTGTCTTGACAGAACCTAGAAATGCAGATTCATTTGCTTGAAGCAGGGGTTCCCAACCTGTTATATGCCATAGATGCCTGCTATTAACCGAGGGGTCAATGGACCCCAGTTTGGGAACCCGTGGGTCAGAGTCTTAGAGTCATAGAGCACTGAAGCAGGCCCTTGGGCCCAACTGTTCTGTGCTAGCCAAGATACCCATCTAAGCAAGTCTTATTTGCCCCTATTTCTCTAAACTATTCCTATCCATGTACATGTCCAAGTGTGTTTTAAAAGTTGTTAATGTTCCTGCCTCAATCACTTCATCTGGAAGCTCAGACCACCCTCTGGGTGAAATTTAATTTAATTAGCTGAAAGATTAGAGGGGAGACAGAGAAAATTTATTTCACTGAATAAGTAATTGGGTCTGGAATTCACTGCCTGTAAGGGTGGTTAAGAGAGAAATTGTTTTCACATTTTCAAGCAGACAAGCATTTGAAGAATTGTACCTACCCGGCGTACTAAACCTTCAAAGTAAATTTTATTATCGAAGTATCCATAGGTCATCTCCTGCTATCCTGAGGTTCAGTTTCAACCTCCACGGAGGAGGCCCCAGAACCTGAGAGTGTTTTCACAGCCCAAAGTCTCACCTGCCAAGCAGAATGAACTCCCTTGTCAGGAAAGTCATTTTCCCAAAAGAGTAAGAAATACTCCACAGTGATTCAATCTTTAGGCCTGAATGGAACAATTTAAAATTTACTATGCTGTGGATGTCTGTATAGTGGTTGTATTATACAGTTTACTGTGTTTATAGTTGAGATGCATTCTACATTGAGTTAGACTTCATAACTAAGCAGGGAGGAGTGTTGTGAATTTAATAATTCAGTAATATTTGAGTAATATTGTAAATTTGTTGATTAAGCTTTCTTGTTTAAATAATTCATTATGGGTTATAAGTGTAAGTACATGAATTGCATACGTCATGATGCCACAACCTGATACGTGAGCACCTTTCGTAAAATAAGCACGAACTAAGACCTACATCGCCTGGCTCTCCTGCCACCTGGAATGTGGCATCTGTCATTAATGACCCCCATCACCTAGGACATGCCCTCTTCTCATTGCTCCTATGAAGGAGAAGGTACAGGAGCCTAAACACACACACTCAGTGTTTCAGGAACAGCTTCTTCCCCTCCGTCATCAGATTTCTAAATGGACATTGAACCTATCAACACTTCCTCAGCATTTTCCCTCTCTTTTTGTAGTACTTATTTAATTTAATTTTTTTTACGTATAATGTAGGTACTCCATATCATCATTTTAGTTCTTATTTTTATGTATTGCAATGTCTTGCTGTCGCAAAACAACAAATTTCGTGACATATGCCAGTGATATTAAACCTGATTTTGATTGTGACATAGATGTCAATTATTAGTGGGGGTAACTCACCAATCCCATATCAGGGACATTAATGCGCAGGAAATCAGTGCTCACTTCGCCATAAGCTGATGTTCTAAGCACAGATAAAGAATATCATCCTCTCTGATATTCCAGACCATCCCTACCTCTGGTGTTAACTTCTGCATATCAGAAAGCTTCAATCCAAACACAAGACATCGAAGAGCAAATCCATCAAAATTGACACATATTGGAGCACTATTGGAAGGCATCTTCAACTGCATGCAGATGCATTGACACTCTCACCTTGTGTTGTACCTGCAAAACATTTTACAACTACAAGAAGCTGAATTGCTCAGAATAATTACAAAATGTAAAGTGGACCGTATAAATCTCACTCAGCAACCACCCATGATGCTTTGCTGAGAAAATTGGTCCTTGCTTAATTAAGTGATGCTATCATTAAGGACATCTTCAAGAGTCAATGCCTCAGGAAGGCACTATTGTCTGTGGTATATAGTTCGTTGGAAGGCTGAGGAGATTTCTATGTCACCAAAGACTGTAGCAAATTTTTAAAGCTGTACCGTGGAGAGCGTTCTGACTGGTTACATCATCACCTGGTGCAGAGGCTTCAATGCAAAGGATTGCGATAGGGTTACTGACACAGCCAACTCCATCATGGGCACAAGCCTCCCACCATCAATGAGACCTTCAAAAGGCAGTGCCTCAAGAAAGCAACATCCATTAGTGTGGAGGTACAGGAGCCTGAGGCCCACATTCAACAACTCAGAAACATATTCTTCCCCTCTGCCTTCAAATTGCTGAACAGTCCAAAACCTCATTAACACTACCTCCTTATTCCTTTTTTTAAAATAACTACTTACTTATTTTTGTAACATACTAATTTTATTCATCTGGGCCTGTACTCAGTGGAGTTTGGAATGATGGGAGTGATCACTTTAAAATCTATTGAATACTGAAAGGCCTAGACAGAGTGGACATGGAGAGGATGTTTCCTATAATGGGGAGACTAGGACCAGAGGGCACGTCCCTTTAGAAAAGAGATGAGGATGAATTTCTTTAGCCAGAGGGTGGTGAATCTATGGGATGAATTGCCAGAGAGACCTATGCAGGTCAAGTCATTGGGTATATTTAAAGCGGAGGATGATCTGTTCCTGATTAGTCCAGGCATCAAAAGTTACAGAGAGGAGGCGGGAGAATGTCATTGAGAGGGATAATAGAACAGCCACGATGGGATGGTAGAGTAGACTCAACGGGCTGGATGGCCTGATCATACTCATCTGTCGTACGGTGGTCTTTATGTTTGCACTATATTGCTGCCGCATAACAGCACATTACCTATCATCTGAGTCAGTGACAAATCTGACAAAGAATTCAGTTATAACTAAGCAGAAAATAATGAGCCCTGTCACCACAGTGTGGAGAAGATTCACACAATCTAAGGGCAACAGTCAGACTTCAACACATGCACGTCTCCACTGGGCAGAATTTCAGACAATCGGGATCCTGATTTTCTGAATTTGTTTGCATGTTATCATGGCAACTCTTGTTTGCAAAACACAAGCTGCTTCAACTGTGCTATTGAGTTACTGGCTTCTGGATCTCTGGCGCAGAGAGTAATCAGTTTTGGGAGAGCGTTATGGTACATTTGAAACAGCTTCTGAATATCGCCATTTTAAGCTTGCTTCAGGAAGATAGCAAGAAGGCACTAAATTATGAAACACCAGGATGGATTGATCTCACAGTGGCTTACAAGCCACAGATTTAAAAGTAATGCCATACTCTAAAAGGCAGTGTGCAATCCCAAATGACTTGTTCAAGGGTGTGTTTTGATAATATCAGTGGTTAGGCCGTTATATTATTCTATAGTATATTTAATAATTCTGTAATATAATATTGTAAATATTAGCATTTGATTAAGTTTTCTTTGTTTACAGAATTCATTATGAGTTGCTGGTAAGAAGTACATAAATGGCATATGTCATGGTAGTGTAGTGGTTAGTACAAAGCTTTACAGTATCTGTAAGAAGGGTTCAGTTCCCACCATTCCCTGTAAGGAGTTTGTACGTTCTCCCCGTGACCACATAGATTTCCTCCGGGTACTCTGATTTCCTTCCACAACCCAAAGAAATACTAGTTAGCAGGGTAAATTGGTTATTGTAAATTGTCCTGTGATTTGGTTAGTGTTAAATCGGGGACTACGAAACAATGCGGATCGAAGGGCTGGAAGTGCCTACTCTGTGCTGTATCTCAATAAACAAGAATAAAAATAAAGAATTACGCTACCACGTCAAATGTGAGCACTTCACTGAAGAAAGTAAAGGGAAAGCACAAGAGCCAGGATATTTCTGTTCAGACAAATATCTCTGCTCCTGTGTTTTTCTTTCGATTAGTGTCTGGAGTTGCAACTCATACCTCCAGGGTGAATCTGTTATAAACATTGAACGTTCTGCTCTCCGCGGCCTTTGCTCATCATGCACGGTGCTAACTCGGTGGCGCATTCCTATCCCAGTGCAAGGTAAGGGTCACGTTAGTTCCTTGACTGGAATCATCTATTTTGTTCTCTCGTGTTTTGGCTCCTAGAATAACAATGAAGCTGTTTCCCCTCTCACTATGGGAAAAACAAATTTGATTATTATCAACAGAGCCATTGAAAATGGGGACATTCGTATAAGGTTTTTGTACCTTTGAACCTGTTTTGGCTTCCGTTGAAGATCCACTTCAGTGACATTTCCAAGTACTGTCCCCAGTCACGGAACACTACAACACAGAAGCTGGCCCTTAAGCCCACCTAGTCCATGCTGACCTCATCTTCTAGCTAGTCCAACCTATTGGCACCCAGAGCATATCCCTCCAACGCCCTGGCATCTACGTACTTACTCAAACTTCCCTTCAATATTGAACCCACTTCCACTGACAGCTCGTTCCACACTCATAGCGCCCTCCGAATGAAGATGTTCCCCTTAAATAGAAATTTCATCTTTCTTTCTTCCCAAACCTGTGACCTCTAATTCTATTCTCACCCAACATGAGGGGCAGAAGCCTGCATGCATTCACTCTGATTTTGTATACCTCATTCTCCTGCACTCTAGGGAATAAAGTCCTAACATATTCAACCTTTCTCTTTAACTCGGTTTCACAAGTCCCAGCAACATCCTTGTAAACTTACTTATTGGATTCTATTGGGTCCAGCATGTTGAGAAGGGTGCAGTCGGCCTTGCCACACTTGGCTGCTGGTCCATGGTTATGGTTCATTCCATCTTCATTTGGTACTATTACACATGATGAGAGCGTCTGTCTCTCCATCCAACATCTTCCCTTTTTCAGCTCAATCTGTAATAAAAAAACATAACTTTGGGGATACTCAGAAGGTCAGACAGCATCTGTGCAGAGAATCGGAATCATGTTTATTATAGCTGACAGATATTGTTTTGTGGCAGCACTACATGAAAAGTGCTATAGCAATGAACGGATAGTTCAAATGAGAAATAGTTATGAAGCATTCATGAGTTCATGGACCACTCAGATATCTAATAGTGGAGGGGAAGAATCTGTTCCTAAAATGTTGAGTGTTTGTCTTCAAGCCCCTATACCTCCTCCCTGATGATAACAATGGGAAGAGTGTATGTCTTCGATGGTGAGGTCCTTCAATGATGAATGCTGCCTTTTTGAGAAACCTTTTGAAGATGTCCTGGATGGTAGGGAGTTTGTGCCCATGATGGAGGTGGTCGAATTTGTAATCCTCTGCAGCCTATTCCAATTAGTTCCTCCATAGTAGGCAGCGATGCAACAAGTCATGATGTTCTCCATAATGTATCTGTGGAAATTTTCCTGAGTCTTTGGTGACATATCAAATCTCCTCAACCTTCCAATGAAGTACGTCTTGATTATTTCATTAGGAGGTAATAAATGCAGTATTTTTACTTTATTTAAGTAAAATGAAGGTGTTTATTAAGTACACCTTAGCTTATAAAGGAATTGTCTAATCAGCTAATCATGTGGCAGCGACAATGCAAAAAAGCATTTAGTCATTGTGAAGAGGTTCATTTGTTATCCAGACCAAACATCAGAATGGGGAAGAAATGTGATCTAAGGACTTTGATTCTGGAATGATTATTGGTGCGAGACAGAGTGGTTTGAGTATCATAGAAAGTGCTGATCTCCTGTGATTTTCATACACAACGGTCTCTAGAGTTTACAGAGAGTGGTGCAAAAAAACAAAAAAAATCGAGTTGCAATTCTGTGGGCAAAGATGCTTTATTAATGAAAGAGGTTGAAGGAGAATGGCCAAACTGGTTCAAGCTGATAGGAAGACAACAGTAACTCAAATAACCACAGGTTGCAACAGTGGTGGGCAGAGGAGCATCTCTGAATGTTAAATCTTGAAGTGGATGGGTCACAGCAGCAGAAAACCATCAACATACACTCAATGGCTACTTTAGTAGGTACCTAATAAAGTGGCCACTGTGTGCATAGAGTCAACAGCCCATCATTTATTTTCTCTTTGGCTGAAATCTGCACCCAGCTGGCTGTGAATGTTTTGCTGAGGAAATTTGTCCACTTACCATTCAATCCTGGCCTTGTAGAATTTTTGACACCTCCGTTATGTCTGCCAATTTCTCACTTTCAAAGAAAATAACTGCAGGCTAGACAATCTTTCCTCATAACTAAAATTCTTCAGTCCTGGCAATATCAAACTTAAATATTTTTCTACATAGATTTTGTTTTATTTGACAAATACATAGTTCATGTAAACAGCAGTAACCTTTTACATATTTGCAGTCAATAGCTTTACCTTGGCAATCTTTTGCTGGCAACATCTTTGTAAGTATCTCCTTCCAGGTCTTGAATAGTGAGAAGATCAGAGCCATGTCGAGTACTGAGTCCTCTCCACATGCCCATCTGATTGCTCATCAGAGACAAGGAGACTAGACTCTTCGACTCTGGCACGCATTGATCAAAGTTCAAAGCAAATTTATTATCGAAATCATATATGTCACCTTGACATTAATTTTCTTGCGGGCATTCACAGTAACTACAAAGAAACACAATTGTATCACTGAAAGACCACACACAACAATATGGATAAACGACCAATGTGCAAAAGACAATAAACTCTGCAAATGCAAAATAATAAAACAATTAATAATCATCAATAAAAAGCAATGAATATTGCAAATATGAGTTGAAGTGTCCTTGAAAGTGAGTCCAGAAGTTGTGGGAACAGTTCAGTGTCGGGACGAATGAAGTTATACCCTTTGGTTCAGGAGCCTGATGATTGAGGGGTAATAACTCTTCCTGAACCTGGTGGTGTGGGTCCTGAGGCTCTTGGCCCTTCTTCCTGATGGCAGCAGTGAGAAGAGAGCATGGCTTGAGTGCTGGTGGTACTTGACGATGGAAGCCGCTTTCCCCTGACAGTGCTCCGTGTAGATGTGCTCGATGGTGGGGAGGACTTTGGCCATAATGGACTGGGCTCTTCACTACTGTTGAGGGAAGTTTCTGTTTGACTTGATGAATAGAGCAGATCAGAACACTGGAGAAGAAGTGTACGTAAAAAAAAAATCCCCTCGAAATTGGTTTAAAATATTCACAATTTGCCCACATTAGGGCTATAATCCTTCACTGTCTTGGAATCAGATGCAGTTACTGCGTTCCAGAGGCATTTGGCCAGACATTTGAGCAGGCAAGGCAGTGAAGGATTATAGCCCTAATGTGGGCAAATGGGGTTCATTCAGAGGGGTACCAGCAACAATGAAACAACTAAAGGTGTAGCAGTAGAGTGCACCAGGTTTAATTCCCGCTGCCACCTGTAAGGCGTTTACTTGTTTCCCCACAACCATATGGGTTCTCTCGTATGAGGATGATTGATAAGTTCGTGGCCTAAGGCAGAAGGAGATGAGTTATACAGCTCTCGTTACATGCACATGCAGGTCAACTCTTTGGGTGACTATGCAGAAAGTTTGAAGTTAATAACTCATCTCCTTCAACCTTAGGCCACAAACTTATAAATCACCCATCTGTGGACACCTTCTGGAGGTCCAAGATCCGTATGCTCCATGACTGCTGGACTAAGTGTGTAAATGTAGGAGGGGACTATGCTGGAAAATAAATGTGCTAGGTTTTCTAAAATTGACTCCTTCTACCTTAGGCCACAAACTTATCAATCACCCCTCGTATATACAATCTGAAGGAATTACATTTTCCTTGGTTTGTAGAAACTCAATATTAAGCACTCTACAGTTTGCTCATTGAAGGTTCTTGGGATCAATCAACCATCAACCATTAACACCACAAAGTACCCATAAAACTTAAATTATGAACATGCAAGAGGCACTTACTTAAATGTACATTGCACATGTTTACATTTAGCTACAGTTGTCTTGCAATACTACTATTGATTTTAACATCACTGAAGATTGCGGGCGAGCTCTCTTCCATGCAGATGCCGGGTTGACCTCTAGTGATGCAAAGATCGAACTTAAATGCTGCAAATCCGAAATAAAACCAGGAAAAGTGAGCTACAAGCACTCTGCAGGTCAGGCAGCATCTGTGGATAATGAAACAAGCAACACATGCTGCTGTTGACATGTTCTCTGTGTTTCACACACAAACACTAGAGGAACTCAACAGGTCAAGCCACATCTGTGGAAAAGAGCAAACAGTCGACGTTTCGGGCTGAGACCCTTCTTTCCATCTGCAGGCTTTTTCATGGTTGTGTTTCTAGTATTTTGTGTTTCTGTTCCAAGCTGAAGGATTACATTCAAATACTAGAGGGCATGCATTTAAAGTGAGAGGGGGATATAAGTAAGTAAACAGGCAGTTTTTTTTACACAAGAATGCTAAGAATCCAGACAGGCTGCCAGGAGTGATAGTAGAAGCGGACAGAATAGAGGTATTTAAGAAGCTTACTGGCACAGATGTGAGCATGCAGGAAGTGGTGAGAGATGGATAATGTAGAGCTTATTTATTTATTGAGATACAGTGCAGAATAGACCCTTACGGCCCTTCAAGCCGTGCCGCCCAGCAATCCCCGATGCAACCCTAGTCTAATCAGGGGACAATTTACAATTATCAATGAACCAATCAACCAGTAAGTCTCTGGACTGTGGGAGGAAACTGGAGCACCCAGTGGAAACCCACGCGGGCACTGGGAGAACGTACACAAACTCCTTACATGCAGCAGCAGAGATTTAGTTTAATTAAGCCACATGTTCAAAGAGTTATAGGACAATACTACACAGAAACAGGCCCTGTGGTCCATCTATTCCATGACAAACTATTAATCTGCCTAGTCCCATCAACCTTCACCCAGACCTTAGCTCTCTATACCAATCCCATCCAAGTACCTATTCAAATTTCTCTTAAGTGTTGCATCCATCACTTCCACTCTCTCATTCCACAATCTCACAATCTTCTGAATGAAGAAGTTTCCCCTTATGTTCCCCTTAAATATTTCACCCTTAACCCATGACCTAATCACACCTAAACTCTGGAAAAATACCTACTTGCATTTACCCTATATATACCCCTCATGATTTTGTACACATCTATAAAATCTCCCCTTATTTTTCCACAATCCAGGGAATAAAGTCCTAACATATTCAAACTTGCTTTTAACTCAGGTACAGACATTGTTTTTGTAGAAAGTATTACCACACGCTCACACACATTTTTGAACCTAGACTGTGAATGTTTAAAAGGAGTACTCAGTATTGATGAGAAGAAATACAATTGTTTGTGTGTTATTAGTGTAGGCAGATTGTATTTATCAATTATTGTGACTTAGTTGAAGATCAGACCACATTTTGTGAATAGTTAATGCAGGTAATTGCAAAGGATTCACAAACTTTTTTACAAACTTAGGGTGCTTAAGAACTTTGTACAGTACTGTATGTCAATGAACCTGATTCTGATATGTTTAAATGATGAACTTTGCCACCTTTGAACTAATCACCTATCCTCATAAGAACATCAGTAAAAGGAACAAATGCAAGAAAGTCTGTGGGTTCTGGAAATCCAAAGGAACACACATAGGTCAGTGGAGGAACTCTCCAGGTCAGGCAGTATGTATGGATGTTTTGGGTCAAGACCCTTCAGGACTGAGAAGGAAGAGAAAAGATTCTGGAATAAAAAGGTGAGGGGAGGGGAATGAGGATAGATGGAAGGTGATAGGTGAAGCTAGGGGTGTGGGAAAGGTCAAGGGCTGGAGTAAAAGAGGTGCAGGTGGCCATGAAGTGAACAATGGGAAGATAAGGGGTGCCACATTAGCATAGCGATTCGCACAATGCTATTACAGAGTTCAGAGTTCAATTCTGGTTTGTACGTTCTACCTGCGTGCATGTGGGTCTCCTGCAGATGCTCTGGTTTCCTCCCACAATCCAAAGATATATCGGTTAGTATGCTAATTGCTCAATGTAATTTGTCCTGTCATTTGGCTAGTGTTAGTGGGTTGCTGGGCAATGTGGCTCGAAGGGTGACAAGGGTCTGTTCCACACTGTATCTCTAAATTAATTAATAGCAGGTAACACCTACCAGCACTTTGCATAAAACTCCCGTAACATTGGGCAGTGTGTTGTGAGAGGATGGTTGCTTCACAGTGTGGTGTGGCTCGTCTTGACAACTGCACTTGGCTGAGTGTGGCCAGAAAGCCTGATGGTCACCTGTTCCCTGCAGAACCCAAGCCTAATTAGCCCATTGTTGTTAGCCACCTTTCGATCCACATTCTCACCAGCCTCTGCTGCAAGGGAACTTCTCCTGAACTCCTCGAAGGATTTTTCAGTGACATTCTTTCCTTGATGGCCACTGGGCTTACACTCTCCCACCAGTTGGAATTAGGCGCCCTGTGTCAACCCTATTGCACACTGCTGTGATTGTAAAGCCGCGGTAAATAGCAATGGGCCAAATTGGCCTGGGTTCTGTAGTGAGCATAACTGGTGGAATTTCTGTCCACGCGAGCTGAATCAGGTTCTGCAGCAAATGAACTCTCAGCCCACTGATGGACCCTGCACACAGCTCTGTGAAACCCTGGGAGTGTGGTGTACTGCAGATTGAGGTAAGGACTGCAGCAAGCCAAGACTACGCTCATTTAAACAGTCTCCTACCTGACAGGAGAGCTTAAAGTTTAAAGTAAATTTGTAGTCAAAATACATAAATATTACCTTTACTGAATGGCGACCCCAAACTGAAACTGGAAATCCCCTTTCCTAATCACAAACAAGAGAAAATCTGCAGATGCTGGAAATCCGAGCAACACACACAGAATGCTGGAGGAACTCAGCAGGCCAGGCAGCATCAATGGAACAAAGTACAGTCGACGTTTCGGTCCCTGTGATTAGGCTAGGGTTAAATAGGTGGGTTGATGGATGGTGCAGCTCATCGGACCAGAAGGGCCTGCTCCGCTCTGTTTCTTGAAATAAAAAAATTGAGACAAATACAAGATTTGCAAGTTTGACCATTTAAGTAAAATAAAGCGCAACACACAAAAAAGAACTATCATTCAACTAATCATTCCACTAATAACTGCTATGACATTCTGGGCTTGCTGCTCAATTTAAGAATACAGGACTCACGCCCCTTAATACTATTTTCACATTATGATCCAGTAGAGTCAGAACCAACAGCTTCAGAGGCATGTTGAATATTTTTCTCATATTAGGTTTCTCAGTAATCATGACATTCACTACAATTCAAATATTCTGGTATTCCACATTAGTTAGATGTTTAGCCATATGTAAGACAATATGATCATGGCTGATTTATTACCCCTTTCAACTCCTTTCTCCTGCCTTCTCCCTGTAACTTTTGATGCTCTTACTAAATGAGAAACAATCAACCTCCGCTTTAAGTACACCCAATGACTTGATCTTCACAGCCGTCTGTAGCATGAATTCCACAGACTCACCTTCCTCTGGTGATGAATTCCTTCTCATCTCCATTCAAAAGGGGCATCCTTCTATTCTGATGCTGTGCCCTCTGATCCTAGACTCACCCACTATTGGAAATGTCCTGCCCATGACCACTCGATTGAGGCCTTTCAGTGTTCAATAGATGTCAATGAGATCCCGCCTCAGTCTTCTAAACTCCAGCAAATACTGGCCTAGAGACATCAAACACTCCTAGTACAGAATCATTTTTGTTAAACAGCCAACACAGTAAGGCATATGAGAGTGAGAAACACTAAATCTAGATTTAGAGGGACATCCAAAGAAAATTTACAGATATGTTACTATATACTACCTTGAGATTAATTTTCTTTCAGTCACTTACAGGAAAACGTTACCATGTGTAAGACAAGTTGAGCAGTGTAGTCACTGAACAGTTCTGCCACATTTAATTAGACTGTACTCAGTTTAGATCAAATTACTTCTCAACCGAAATATACATTTACGTTTGCGTAGCTGGCTACAAACTCATTGCCTGAACAGAAACAGATAATTAACTCAAGTGGCGAGACTTATTCTGCCAATATGCGGCCAAATTACAGTTCTTGGGAATAGTTGCAACTGAGATGAATGAGAAGAGTGGGTTGCACCAAGTCAAATCCAATGAATTCTCAGCAAAAATAAACATGATTAAAATTATTTTGAATCAGAATCAGGTTTAATATCACTGGCATATGTTGGGAAATTTGTTAACTTTGTGGCAGCAGTACAGTGTAATACATGATAATAGAGAAAACTGAATACAGTAAATAAAATTAAATAAGTACTGCAAAAGTAGAAATAAAAAAGGAAGTATATTTATAGGTTCAATGTCCATTCAGAAATCAGATGGTAGAGGGGAAGAAGCTGTTTCTGAATTGTTGAGTGTGTGCCTTCGGGCTCCTGTACCTCCTTCCTGATGATAGCAATGAGAAGAGGGCATGGCCTGGTTGATGGGAGTCCTTAATGATGGATGCCGCCTTTTTGAGGCAACTTGAAGATGTCTTGGATACTACAGAGCTGGTGCCCGTGATGGAGCTGACTGAATTTACAACTCTCTGCAGCTTACTTTGATCCTGTGCAGTGCCCCCACCCTCCCACTTATACCAGACCGTGATGTAGCCAGTCAGGATGGTCTCTGATATAATGTTTAATGGTAAATTCCTGAGAATTGTTCAGTCATTGAAAAATTTCATAGGACCTGCCTACCAAGATGCAGGCATTTATATCTGCATGATGTCTCTGAAACATGACTGCCTTTCTTCGATTGAGTCTATTTAAACTCACGGGGCAAACATAGTCAAGAACTCCTCCCAATGCAATCGCTCCCTCTTCTTCTCTCTCACATCGAGCAGATTGTGCCAAAGTATGTACAAGGGCAGCTTATCAGATTCTTGAACGGAAGTTTCATGCACTAAACTTTTGACCTCCCAGTCCACTTCATTATAGCCCTTGTATTTTGTTAGACTATCTACATTGCCCTTTCCATGTAAAACTGCAATACTGTATTCTTTGTAACTGTCTTGATGAAGTTATGTACACAGTCTAATGGTGAGCCAGTTAGCAAGTTAAATGGTCATTGTAAATTGTCCTGTGACTAGGCTAGTGTTGTGGTATGGTAGCGTCGTGGTTAGTACAACGCTGCACAGTACAGGTTACCCAGGTTCAATTCCTGCCACTGCCTGTAAGGAATTTGTACATTCTCCCATTGCCCACGCGAGTTTCCTCAGGGTGCTTTGATTTCCTCCTACAGCTAGTAGATAATTTTTGGTCATTGTAAATTGTCCTGTGAGTAGGCTGGGATTAAATCGGTGGTGGGGGGGGGGGGGGTGGAGAGGGCTGCTGAGCAGTGTGGCTTGAAGGGTGGAAGGGCCTGCTTGTTTTGTGCTGCATCACAATAAATAAACAAACAAACAAATAAATAAATAGATAGATAAATTGCTGGGTTGCTGGGCAGCACAACTTGTTGGGCTGAAGGGCCTGTTCCGTGTTCTGTCTCTAAATAAATAAAAAAAGGAGTGCTTGGATGGTGCATGAACAAAGCTTCCTGCTCTATCTCTGCAATAATACTGACCCACTGACCCAGAGACTAGATGTTGCAGGCCCAATGTCTGGGAGTCTGGCCGAGAGAGTTCAGGCTGGAGGCCTAATGCCTGCGAGGTGGAAACCTGGAGGAGGCCTGTTTGTGTGTGAGAGTGAGGAAGGGGTTTGCTTTGCTGTCGTTGTCTTAGTTTGTTCTACAGTTGTTGCTTGTGTTCTGTTTGGTGTTGTTCTGCTGAACGTGGTGGGAATGGTATGTTGGCACTGCAGTGTGTGGCAACAGTTGCCGGCTGTCCCCAGCACATCCTCGGGTGTGTTGGTTGTTAATACAATGTATTGTACATTTGATAAATAAATCAGATTCTGAATTTGAACCTGATGCTGCTTGACCTGCTGAATTCCTCTAGTAGTTTATTTTTGGCAACCAGATCTACATATGATGCTCTCAGCTCCATCTAACCGGTGCAGTGTGAAATTGAATCAAAATCAGAATCAGGATGAGGTTTGTTATCACTAATATATAAATTTGGTGTTTTCTAGCCATAGTACGGTGCTGACATAAAGAATTACGATAGATGGATACATAGATACAGTACTGTGCAAAAGTCTTTGACACATATATATGTCTACGGTGCCCAAGTCTTTTGCACCATAATGTATTTGTCAACAGAAAGCTGTGAACGAGCTTGCAAATCTGACGGGAGCAAAAGATGTTGGGAATGGTGAAGGTGGAGTACTGCAGGCGGAGTGTGGGACAGGTGGCAAAGAAGGAGTGCTAGGGATGGGCGTGGGTGGGGGTGGTTGTGGTGGTCAGGGTTCAGATACACCCTGCTTGAGACACCAGGCAAGGTCATTTGATTCCAAGCAATTGTTTTAGATCAGTACAGAATGTCTCTCTGGTGCTTCCGGTTCTCTATCTTCTCTCTTCCCGTTTGCTGAACCTTTGTTCCCCTCTCCCTGCCACTCGCCACTTTCAGTCTACAACAGAGACATATATCAGAATCAAGTTTATCATCACTCAACTTTGTCATGAAATTTGTTGGTTTTTTTTTTGCTTATGGCAAAGGTACAGTACAAAACATAAAATTATTACAATACTGTGTAAAAGTCTTTGGCACCCTAGCTCTATGTATGTGCCTAAGAATTTAGCACAGTACTGTAGGTAGATAGACAGGTGTGTGTGTGTGTGTGTGTGTGTGTGTGTGTGTGTGTGTGTGTGTGTGTGTGTGTGTGTGTGTGTGTGTGTGTGCGTGTGTGTGTGTGCGTGTGTGTGTGTGCTTGTGTGTGTGTGTGCGCGCGCGCTTAACTCCTGGTGGAATCGTCGGAGCGCCGTTATGACAAGCTTTTGCACCGATCTTTTTGGTGATTGCTCATCATATGGTGTGTCTTTGGCGCCTGAAACCTGGTGGAGCCCATCCCTCTCCAGGTTTTTGGGGCCAGCCGGATTCGAACTCTGGAGCCTTTGCTCTGAAGTCCGGCGCTGAAGCCACTATTGCCATCAGTTGGCCTATATACCTATAGATAGAAAAATGCACAGTACTGTGCAAAAGTCTTATATATATAGTTAGGGTGCCTAAGGCATTTGTACAGTACTTTATATTATGTCTTTCCAGTTACCAAATAACATTTAATACTACTGAATAAATCGGATGCTAAGCACTCTTATTTCTGTTTCCCTTCCACCTGCGTATTTTTTTTGTAATTTATTTTTTGTTGAAGTTCAACATCAAACAAACATTTCCATAAGATGTAATTTTACCAATATATGATTCTGTGCAAAAGTCTTAGGCACTGTAGCTATAAATATGTGCCTAAGACTCTTAGACGATACTGTATAGGCAGATAGATAATGTATATAGATAGGCAGATTGATATCCAGATAGACAGATAGATACTGTATAAACAAGAGAAAATCTGCAGATGCTGGAAATCCAAACAACACACACACAACGCTGGAGGAGCTCGGTAGGCCAGGCAGTGTCTATGGAAAAGAGTACAGTCGATGTTTTGGGCCGAGACCCTTCAGCACGGTATACTGTATATAGATAGATAGATAGACAGATTGATAGATAGTGCAAAAGAGATTGTGCTCATGGGTTCCTGGGCCATTCAGGAAATCTGATGGCAGAGGGTTGCTTCAATGGAGGGACCAGGGTGAACAGGTTGTTGATCATTTGTCAGAACTGTGGAAGTTCAGAATAAACTGGTTTTAAATGCGGATAAAGCAGGGTGGGGAGGAGAGGACATAAGGGAGAGTCTGACACACAGAAAGGATTTAGACTAGTGAAGGGCTGATAATCCAAAGGTCACGAAAACCTAGAAGTGGTGAAAAATGCAGTAAACCTGCTGGAAATCTGGAGTAAAAGTGTGAAGACAAAGATAACTTAAACAGATGAGTCTTTGGGTGTTGTGATTTATTCAAAGCAAGGCCGTGTGTTCATGTGGTGCAGACAAATCAAAGATCATCCATGTCAGAAAGCAGTGAGGATGCTCAGAGTGCGTGCGTAACAGGTTTGGCTTTGAGAATGCTTATCTACATTCCACATGATTTCTTTTGGCAACAGTCACGGAGATTTAGGAAAACACGACTGGCACTGAGTCATCGTCTTCTGCTGACGCCTTTGACTAAACAGCTCACTGGTCTAGTTCAGGAATCTTGGTTGTGAATGAGCCTAGGAGTTTGTTAAGAAGTTTGTCCATCTTATTTTGCGTGTTTGTAGTTGTGCGTTGGTCATCTTATTTTCTTCAAGTACACACCAAAGTCCCTCACAGGAGAGCTCACAGACAATATCTGACATTGATTCATAGAAGTACAGAGTACAAAAACAGGCCCTCCGGCCCATTGGGCCAATTCCCATCTAAGTTATCTATGTTTTTTATTTATTGTGAGATGACCTTAAGACATAGGAACAGAATTAGAGTATTTGACCCATTAAGTCTTTTCTGCCATTCTATCATGGCTGATTTATTTTCCCTCTCAACCCAAGTTCTCCTGCCTTCTCACTGTAACTTTTGACCCCTATTACTAATCAAGAACCCATTGACCTCCACTTTAAATATACCCAATGACTTGGTCTCCACAGCTGTCTGTGGTAATAAATTCCACAGATTCACCATCTTCTGGCCAAAGTAATTCCTTCTCATCTATGTTCTAAATGGATGTCCCTCTGGCTGTGTCCTCTAGTCCTAGACTCCGCTACAGGAAACATTCTCCCACCATCCATTCTGTCTTGGCCTTTCTGTATTCAATAGGTTTCAATGAGGTCCCTTCTCGTTCTTTTATACTCCAGCGAGTACAGACCCAGAGCCATCAAATGCCCCTCAATGTTAACCCTTTCATTCCTAGAATCATTCTTGTGAACCTCCCCTGGACCCTCTCCAATGCCAGCATGATAACAGGCTCTCCTGGCCCAACAAGCCTATGCTACTTAAATGCAGCCATGTGAACAATTGACCTCCTAGCCTTTAGAATGTGGGAGGAATCCGGACCACCTGCATGGTCAGAGGGAAAAAGTTAAAGTCCTTACAGACGATGGGGGGAATTGAACCCAGGTCGCTGGTGTTGTAGTGTCATTACTATAACGGCTAAGCTCCCATGTTTCTCCAACCTTCCCTATCCACAGGCAATACCTTTAAACTATTTTTAATTTACTTGCTTCAACCACTTCGTTTGGCAGCTTGTTCCGTATGCAGACCATCATCTGGATGAAAGTGTTGCCCCTCTGGTTCCTATTAAACCTATCCCCTCTCAACTTAAACTGGTGCTGTCTATTTGTGGACTTCCCCAACAAGGTTGTGCACACTGACCCTAATTACACCCTCATTATTTTTTTATCCCCTGTAAGACCACCCTCAGGGCTCAGGACTCCTCGGGCAGGATCTTCACCAAAACCCTCGACACCCACTGATGTGGCTGACCTTCTGAGCTCCTCCAGCAGATTGCTCGTTGATTACAACTGTGCTGTTTGCCCTTGAACCCAACAGTCTCCACTGCATCAAGATGTCTGTGGGCAAAGATTCAAGATTGAAGATTTGAGTTAGAGATACAGTGCGGAACAGGCTCTCTCAACCCAAAGAACTGCACTGCCCAGCAACCCACCTATTTAACATTAGCCTACTCAGGGGGCAATTTACGAGCAATTATCCAAATTGCTGGTAAGTCTTTGACCTGTGGGGTGAATCTGGAGGAAGCCCAATGGGTCACGAGGAGAACGGAAATACAAACTCCTTACCAACGTCCCTGGATTTGAACTCCAAACTCCGACACCCCGAGCCGTAAGAGTGGATCACTCACCGATGCGCTACCGTGCTGACAACACAGATTGTTTGTTGTCATTCTTCAGTTCATGAGTGTAAAGGAGAACAAAGTGATTGCATTGGATGCTGTATAAAAAAGACATAATAAGCATAAAGAATTATGGGTGATGGTCCAGGTGCAGGTTGATGGGAGTAAGCAGTTTAAATGGGAGGGCATGGAATAGATGGGCTGAAGGAGCTATTTCTGTGCAGTGTTTTTCTATGTCTGTATGACTCCAACACAATAAAAAATAAAAAAGCACAAATAGATAGAAACATAAAAGCACATTGTACAAGTAAATGTTATTACACAGGTTGATTGTATGTGCATAAAATGACCGCTAAGTGATGTGTATGTACTGGTGGTAGGGGTAGGTGGGGTGGGTTAGTGGGTGGAGGCATTGATCAGCCTTAAGGCTTGGAGGGAAGTAACTGTTTTTGAGTCTGGTGGTCCTGGTCTGAATGCTGCGAGTCTCTTCCCTGATGGGAGCCTTAGATCTTCAAGTTAAGTACTGGCAGTGCTTTCATGACTCCAGTGAAAGGCAGCATCATTTTTATCGTCATATTCAATCTCTCAAAGAACAAAACACTGCACCTTCCTTCTGCTTACTTTAATATCTGTCCAACCTTAGGAAAGGATTCCAATATTGATTCAATGCCAATCTTTACGCTGCACAGTGCTGAAATGATTAAAATCCTCTGTTCATTCCAGTGTGCTGTTGTCAAGCTGTTTCACTTATCGTATGATTACTGAGGCAGGCTGCAATATATTCATTAGCAAATTGTTCAGGTATTTCTGTAGGGATTATTGTAAAGTCATAATATAGAATTATAGGCATTGGTTATACTAGTTATTGGTAATGTCCCTATGGAACTTGACTTAATTTGTTTTCTTCCTTTAACTCAGTGTAGTCAATGCATATTCTTTTAGTTATTTCATAAATAAATATTTAATGGGGACAATCACAAAGCCGATGATAGTGAGTTAGTGAGGTCGGGGCAGAACAAAGCACATCCAGTGTGATCTGTGTCTTTTCTCAGTAGCTGTGAAAGAATTCCACAGACGGCTATGGAGGCCAGGTCATCGATTAGTCAGGAGAATGGTGTTATCTGGTTACTGGAAGGGTATACTATACAATACTGTACAAAAGTCTATGGCATTCTGGATATATATACATATATGCCCAAGACTTCTGCACAGTACCATACATCTGTAGAAATTTGCAACAGTCTTATGAAATTATTAAATATTGTGTGATTCTCTGCTTGTACCACTTCTTCAGGCGATGTGTTCCAGATTTAAACCAAAGGATCTGCCTGGAATCCCTCTAAGATATAGTTCAGGTGTTTCCATTCTGGGATCTGTGGACCCCATGGTTAGTGGTAGGAGCCCATTGCATAAAAAAGGTTGGGAACCCTTGATACAGATTAAGTCAAAGTACCCTGCCTTCAAATCTGAATTTGTGGACACTCTTTAGAATGGTGACTCATAACACCACTTCACTCAACTCAAATGCTTAAGTCTTAATTAACTTATTAAGGCTGATTGCAGAAACAGTTCTGCACCTTTCAGTTGTGCTGTTCAACTGAGGGTTCACTTTCTTGGGAGGGCACAGTCCCAAAAGTGTTCTGTGAAGGAGAGTGAAGGGAGCTCTGAGCAGCGTCCTGGCTAAACTTCCCCTCAGAATCAGAACCAGAAACAGATTTATTATCACTAACCATTAAAACATAGGAGCAGAATTAGGCCATTTGGCCCATCAGGTCTGCTGCACCATTCCATCATGGCTGATTTATCCTCCCATTCAACCGTATTCCCCTGCCTTCTCAACTCCATTCTCCCTGCCTTTGACATCCTGACTAATCAAGAACATTTCAACTCTGCTTTAATTATACACCATGACTTGGCTTCCACAGCAATCGGTGGCAATGAATTCCACAGATTCAACACCCTCTGGCTCATGGAATTCCTCCTCATCTCTGTTCTAAAAGGAAATATGATGTGAAATTTGTTGTTTTGTGGCAGCAGCAGAGTGTAAAGATATAAAAATTACCATCAATTACAAAATAAATAAATATGCTAAGCAAAAAGGAACAACAGAGTAGTGCTCATGAGTTCTTGGATCATTCAGAAATCTGCTGATCGAGGGGAAGAAACTGTACTTAAGTCATTGAATGGGGATCTTCGGGCTCCTTTGTCTTCTCCCTGACAGAACCTGAAAGTGCTGTCCCTTTCCACCACTGACCTCCCAGTGAGGACTGGTATGGGTTCGGAATCAGAATTGTATTTAATATCATCGGCATATGTCATGAAAACATTGCAATACACAATAATAGCAAAAAAAGTGAATTGCAGTAAATATATATACTTACTGTAATTCTATATCTTACTGTAATTCTTACTGTATATATAAGTAGTGCGAAAATAGAAATAAAAAAGTAGTGAGCTGATGTGCGTGGGTTCAACGTCCGTTCAGAATTTGGATGGCAGAGAGGAAGAAGCTGTTCCTGAATCACTGAGTGTGTCCCTCCTCCCTGAAGGTAGCAATGAGAGCAAGGCATGGCCTGAGTGATGGAGGTTGTTAATGATGGATGATGCCTTTTTGGGGCATCACTCCTTGAAGATGTCCTGGATGCCACAGAGGCCAGTGCCCATGAAGGAGCTGAATAAGTGTACAACTCTGCAGCTTATTTTGGTTCTATGCTGTAGCCCTCACCCCACCCCCCCCCCCATACCAGGTGGTGATGCAGCCAGTCAGAATGCCCTCCACGATGCATCTGTAGAAATTGCGAGTGATTTTTAGTGACATACCAAATCTCCTCAAGCTCCCAAGGAAATATAGCCGCTGTCGTGCCCTCTTTGTACGTAGTTGCTTCAAAATGTTGAATGCAGGATAGATCCTCAGAGATATATACACCCCGGAACTTGAAATTGCCTACTCTCTCCAGATTCCCCTTCCTGCAGTCCACAATCAATCTGCTCGATGCGCCACTCTGCTTTTGTGGAGTTTGCTGTTCAGATTGTCCCGCTTGGCGGCGCAATAATATCAGCTCTGGACTCCGGAGCGAAGGTTCCCAACTTCAAATCCAAGTCAGGTCGAGCGTTGAGCTAGCAACTTGGCCTCGTAAAAACAAGAATAGCTTGCGACGGAAACACCGTCAAAAGACGGTGCCCCGATAACTCCACTGCTGAGTTAAGGGCTATTCTTCTTCTTGCTCAGGTTACCGCTGTGATTTCTTCGTGATTTCTTACTCAGTGACTTCCAACCAAAGTCTCTACTTTAAGGTTAAAAAAGCATTTGGGTCGTTTGTAGGCATTTGTGAAGGACGGCGTACAAATACAGACTGGTTGTTTCTGTCTCCTTTCTCTGGACCAATGCCAATTCTTTTTTTTCTTTATTAATAAATTACAACTGGGCCACGAGGGTAAATGAGTTCTGGGTTGTATTGAGTTACGCACATCAGAGGAAGGTCTCCAGATCTAATCCCGGCTCTGGGCTGCGTTAGTTCAATCACAGCCAGATGTGCGCAGGGAGCACAGCCACAGCTGGGCTCAGTGACTCCAGATTAAGTGTGAGGAGAAATTTGTCCTGGGATTCCCCTGCTGGCTATGTTTGCATATTCCCCGTTGCAAAGCATTGGCAGGGTGGTTGTGATGCAGCTCAGGGCCGAGTATCTCCTGGACCATCTCCGAGCACATGAGGGATATTTGCCTGGGTGAGGAGTGCGGTAGTGCTGGACACCTTGGTAGAGCGGAGACTCAGGTGAGACGGGGACAGTCTAAATGTGATTACCAAAGGTTTCGAGATAACAGGAATGCTGCATATGGCAAATCCAGAGTTCCCTCTGCAGAGTTTAGAACCAGGGTACTTTGAAAGGTTTAGGTGAGAAATCACTTGTGCCAGAGGTAAGTGTTAGGCCTGGAGAGCACAGATCGAGGGTAGTTCTTCCCAAAAAGGGGATATTTTAATAAGGGTGGCACAGTTAGTGAAACACTTACAGCATCAGCGATCGGCGGGAGATTGGGATTCTCTTCCTGACACTGTCTGTAAGGAGTTTGTGCCTTCTCTGTGTGACTGCATGGATTTCTTTTGGGCGCTCCATTTTCCTCACACGTTCCAAATACATACGTGTAGAAAGTTGAGGGCATGCTTTGTTGAGACCAGAATATGGCAACACTTGTGGGCACAGAGGTATTTGAAGAACAAATAGGAAAATGGAGCTTCGCATTGAAGATCAATGGTAGTGGGAGACTGATAGATAAGTACAGCACAGAAACAGGCCCTTCAGCCTATCTAGTCCATGCTGAAAAGCATTTAAACTGCCTACTCTCATCATCCTACACTGGGACCTTATCTCTCCATACTCCTACTATCTATGTACATATTCAAACTTCTCTTAAACGGTGCAATCAAGCTTGTATGCACCACTTGTGAGTCTGGGACCAAGGGTACACCGTCACAGTAGAAGGACATCCCTTTAGGACAGAGATGAAGAGGAATTTCTTTAGCTGGAGTGTGTGAATCCGTGGAATTCATTGCTACTGGTCCATGGATACATGGGTTTTTCCCAGGTACTTTGGCTTCCTCCCACAGTCCAAAGATGTACCAGGCAGGTTTATTGTAAGTTGTCCCATGGATAGGTTAGTTTTAATTAGTTTTGTTGAAGGTTGCTGGGGCAGTGCAGCATAGGCCAGTCTGCACTGTATTGCTAAATAAATAAATAACAGTGAAAAGTTTGGCTTGCTTGCTGTTCATACAGATCATTTCATTGCACATTGCATTGAGATAGTGCAAGTTAAAACAATTAGATAATGTAGAATAAAGTGTAACAGCTACAGAGAAAGTAACTTGTGGCTTCAGGCTTCCTGTATCTCCATGTGGTTTCTGTTTAAAATGACCCTAATTCTCTGGGGCTGAAGGTTCTGACTGGAGCTGCAGTCTTGCTACAGCTGAATCTTCAGCTGGTCTCGGGTCTCCACACTTAGATTGGCTCTGTCACTGGGCTCCATTATTGAATTGTCCTTGGAGACCACCTGCAGATCTGTCTTAGTGGGATTTAGCAATCAAAGTATTGAGTTCACAGGTCAGGAAGTTATGTTGCTGCTTTATAAATCCCTGGTTAAGCCACATCTGGAGAATTGTATTCAGTTCTGGTTGCCCCGTTATACAGTACTGTGTAAAAGTCTTAGCCATATTTATAACTAGGAAGTGGAGAGTGAGATTGTAAATCTGAATGGAACAAAGGATGTTGGGAATGGCGAGGGGGGCACCGTGGGAGGGGTGGGTGGGAGTGGTGGGGACAGGTGGCAGAGAAAGAGTGCTAGAGCAGGAGGTGGCATGGGTTCAGACACACCTGGCCCTGAGACACCAGGTAAGGTCATTTGATTCTAAACAAATGGTTTATCAACTATTTCAGAATGTCTTCCTGCTCCTTTCCTTCTCCCTTCCCCTATTCCCAACCATAACTCCCCTCTCCCTACCCTCTTCCCACTCTCAGACCACAATAGAGGCCAATATCAGAATTAGGTTTATCATCACTCACATAAGTCTTTTTTTTTGTGGCAGGAGTACAGTGCAATACATAAAATTGCTACAGGACTGTGCAAAAGTCTTAGGCACCCTAGCTGTCTATCACCTGTGTGCCTAAGACTTTTGCACAGTCCTGTAGGAAGTATGGGGAGGCTCTGCAGAGGGTGCAGAAGAGGTTTACCAGGATAACACCTGGATTAGTGGGCATATTCTGTGTTGAGGTTGGTCAGACTTGGGATGTTTCTCTGGAATGGCAGAGGCTGAGGGAAGAAATTAAGAAGTTTATAATATTATGATTGGTATCTTTTTCTCAGGGTCCCTTAAACCTAAGGCATCCCCCCCCCCCCCCACACCACCAAGTCTGCCATTGTAAAATATCTTGCACTTAACTTTCTAATCCACAGGCTTCAAAATTAGCGGGTTGAGTAAGATTTAAAAAATTTATCTACTTTAATGTCTCTAATAATTTTCAAGTATTTTTGAAAGTTTGTCAAAAATCTCTGCTTCAGCCACTGATCCATGGCCTCCTCCTCTTCCATGATGAGGCCGCTGTCAGGGTGGTGAAGCAATACCTTGTATTCCATCTAGGTAACCTCCAACCTGCTGGCACCATCGCCACTTTCTCCTTCCAGTAACATTTTTTTCTCGTTTTTTTTCTTTTCCCCTGCCTTCCCTCTCTGGTTGTCCGCTCTGGCCTCTTCCCACTTCGCCTCACCTGCATATCACCTACCTGTGGTGCCCCTCCTCTTTCCCTTTCTCCCATGCTCCACTCTCCACTCCTTTCAGGTTCCTTCTTCTCCAGTCCTTTACCTTTCCCATGCACCTGGCTTCACTTATCACCTTCTAACTATCCTGCTTCTCCTCCCCCACCATTTTATTCTGTCATCTTCCCCCTTCCTTTCCAGTCCTGATGAAAGGTCTCAGCCTGCCCGACCTCCCGAGTTCCTCCAGTATTTTGTGGGTATTCCTCTGAATTTCGAGTATCTGCAGATTCTCTAGTTTTAATTTAACATTCCTTTTTAGAAACATGCTTAGTAGCTGTTTAATCTGGAAGTTAATTTACAAGAAGGCAGAACTCCAGGACTTCCCAGGTTGGGGCCTCAATGTTAGACCCCCACATACCTGATCATCGCAGTGATTTTCTCACCTAACTCCAGGGTCCAGAGGTGCAGTAGAAATTGGTCTTCGCTTCAGTTCTGATGGAAAAGAGTTGGTAGTGATGACACGGTGCGACAGCTGGATCCAGCAAGATCAGGCTCACTGTTTATAGAATCAGAATCAGGTTTAATATCACCGGCATATTTGTGAAATTTGACGTTTAGTGGCAACAGTACATTGCAAGCAAGAATAATAAAAATTGGATTGAAGAAGTCACTCTTTGCAGGAGGATAATGAAGGCACCCCAAGTGTAGGTTTTACACAATGCCTGAAACCACTATATTGCACGTTAACCTACTTGGTCTTGTTGTTCCTCTCCGTGCATTGTGGTGCATCAGACATCAATTTTACCACAATGAGTTGCAATTCAGCCCAGTGAAACCATGTTGGCTCCCATCAGAGTAATCCCACCCACCCCTCACCTGGAAACTTGTGTACAAAAGGCCACTCCCTTTTCTCTTTGGAGTGAAGGAAGATGAGAAGTGACTTGATAGAGGTGTACAAGTTAATAAAGGGCATTGATCAGGTGGATAGATAGAGAATTTTTCCCGGGGTGGGAATGGCTTATACAAGGGGGCATAATTTTAATGTGGTCAGAGAAAAGTATGGGTAGGGATATCTGTTTTTATACACAGAGAGTAGTGGGTGCGTGGAATGCTCAGCCAGGACTGGTGGCAGAGGCAGATGCATTAGGGGCATTTAGGAAACTTTTTGAAAGGCACGTGGATGATAGAAAATTGGAGGGCTATGTAGGAAGGAAGGATTAGGTTGGTCTTGTTGTTCCTCTCCGTGCATTGCGGATCCCCACCCACCCCTCACCTGGCAACTTGTGTACAAAAGGCCACTCCCTTTGTACTCCGGTTTCCCCTCCTCCTGCCTTTCCAGCTCCTGAAATGTCAACCGTTGATTCCCTTCCACAGATGCTGCCTGACCTGCAGAGTTCCTCCAGCGTTTTGTGTGTGGTAATTCAATTTCTCTTCATCTGGTCTGGGGCCAGAGGGCACAGCTCAGAAGACAAGGGTGTCTCTTCAGAACAGAGATTTAGGAGAAATTTCTTAAGCGAGAAAGTTGTGAATCTGTCCACAGATGACTGTGGAGGCCAAGTCTTTGGGTATATTTAAGGCGGAGGTTGATAGGTTTTTGATTAGTAAGGGTGTTAAAGGTTATTGGGAGAAGGCAGGAAATGGGGTTGAAATGGAAAATACCATAAATCAGATCAGAATAGGCTGGATGGTCAGAAAGGCCTAACTCTGCTCCTATTTCTTGGTCTTATTTCCCTACAGACCTGCAACTTACCTGGCAATTTCCTTTTTTTTAAGCAACACACATAGAGCGCTGGAGGAACTCAGCAGGTCAGGCAGCATTTATTGAAGTGAACATTTGGAATCGAGAGCCAATGTAGACTCTCTATTTCCATCCACAGGGACTGCTTTGCCAGCTGAGTTGTTTGTATATTTAAAGATACAGCACGATAAATGGCCCTACAGACCCAGCAAGGCCACGCCACCCTCTTACACCCTTGCGAACGATTACCCTACTAACCCACACATCTTTGGAATGTGGGAGGAAACCGGAGCACCTGGAGGAAACCGATGAGGTCACAGGGAGAATGTGACAGCGGCGACTGGGTCACTGGCATTGTGAAGTGTTATGCTAACCGTGCCGCTCCAATTCCTCCAGCAGCTCGTGTGCGTTGCTCAAGATTTCCAGCATCTGCAGAATCTCTTGTGTTCCTTTTTTAAAAAGTCTTATGCCACACGGGGGACAACATGGTAACCTATATTTAACTGCTGGCAAGGTAAATGTAGTTGAAGTTATTCACGACCCACAACGGGATTCCGTCGCAGGATTAGAGTCTGAAGTAAAAAAAAGAACTAGAGTGGATAATTTTTGACAGTGATTAGTTTGGCCGAGAGCCCCGGTTTAATGTTACAGCTTCCCTGTATGTGAAAGAATCTCCTGTGGTGCACTAACATTGGGGGAGAACTAGAGCATTCCTGTACACTTTCGGCAGTTCAGCGTCTGTCTTTGTCTAACTTTTAACATCAATGACTGAGGCAGTGATTGGCCTTTAGTAAAAAGAGTTTTATTTTTATTTTATTTAGAAATTCAGCGCGGAATAGGCCCTTCCAGCCCAGCAACCCACTTATTTAATCCTAGCTGAATCACAGGACAATTTACAATGACCAATTACCCTCCCAACCAGTACGTCTTTTGGACTGGAGGAGGAAACCAGAGCACCTGGAGGAAACTCATGTGCTCATGAGAAGGATAGACAAACTTCTTACAGACAGTGACGGAACTGAATTCCACACTCCAATGCTCTGAGCTGTAATAGTGCCATGTTAACCTCCATGGTCCTATGGCGCCCAATTGCATAATATGAGAAGGGAAGTCTTGTTGCAGATGTATGAAGCCACATCTGGAGTACCATGTGCACTTTTGATCAAAAGAGATTTGCTCATCATAAATGGAGTGAAGCAAAAACTTACCAGACTTACTAGATTTATCGGACTGGTTCTAGAATAATAGGTTTGCTGTGTGAAAAGAATTTGAATAGGTTGCATCATGGCCTGCTATGGAAACACCAATGTTTACGAGTAGAAATTTCTACAGAAGTTGCTGGGTACAGTCCAATCCATCACAGGCAAAGCCCTCTCACCATTGAACACTTCTGCAAGGAGCACTGTTGCAGGAAAGCAGTAGCCATCATCATTGACCCCCACCATCCAGGCCATGCTCTCTTCTCACTGCTGCCATTGGGAAGGAAGTATAGGAGCCTCAGGTCCTATACTAACAGGTTCAGGAACAGTTACAACTCATGTTCTCAGTATTTGTACAGGACATTGGTGAGGCCTAATTTGGAGTATTGTATTCAATTTTGGTCACCGATCTACAGGAAAGATGTAATTAAGGTTGAAAGAGTACAGAGAACATTTACAAGGATGTTGCTGGATCTTAAGGAACTGAGTTATAAGGAATATTGAATAGGTTTGAACTGTAGTTTTTAGAATGTTGAAGATTAAGAGAAATTTAATACAGGACAACAAAATTATGAGGGGTATAGATAGGGTAAATGCAAGCAGGCTTTTTCCACTGTGGTTGAGTGGGTCTACAATCAGAGGCCACGGGTTAAGAGTGAAAGGTGAGAAGGTTAAGGGGAACAGGAGGGGAAACTTCTTCACTCAGACAGTCGTGAGAATGTGGAATGAGCTGCCAGCACAAGTGGTGCATGCAAACTTGATTTCAACACTTAAGAGAACTGTGAACAGGTACATGGTAGGAGATATGGGGAGCTATGGTCCCGGTGCAGTTCAATGGGAGTCGGCAGTTTAACTGTCTCAGCATGGATTAGATGGGCCAAAGGGCCTGTTTTGGTGGTGTACTTCTCTTTGACTATTTTTTATTATTTGCACTATTTGTCTTCTTTTGTACTTTGGTGGTTTGTTAGTCTTTGTTACTTATAGTTTTTTGTAAATTCTATTTTATTTATTTTCTTGTAAATACCTGCAAGGAGAGAAATCTTAAGATATATACTGACATAAATGCACGTGGATAATGAATTTTCTTTGAACTTTGAACATCTGGAGGACTGTGTACACTTTTGATCTCCTTACTTAAGAAGGGCTGTGCTTTTCATCAATGGAGCGAAGCAAAGATTTGCTGGACTGGTTCTAGAGTTATGAACTTCCTGTGCAAAAAGAACTTGAGTTAACTGGGGCTCTACAGTATAGAGCAGGGGTTCCCAAAGCTGCGGTCTATGGATTCCTTGGTTAGTGGTAGGGCTCCATTGCATAATAAAGTTGGGAGCCCATGCTCTGGAGTTTAGAAGGATGAGATCTTGCAGAGACTTAAAACACGGAGAGCATGGTTGTATGTGTGGCTTGCACAATAGCAGGGAGGGTGACAAACATCGCATTACAGTGGTGAGTCTTGACTTAGGGATATTTATTTTTCTGTAAAGCACTTGAGGAATTCCCAAAGTTGTGAAAGGCGTCAGTTGAATGTATTTCTCTCCTCATGACCTGAGTAGAATTGCAGGTTAGGAACAACTAGAGGTTAGAAACCTCAGGAAAGATTCAGGAGTCAGGGTAACCCCTTTTAAGATTCAAGATTCAGGTTTATTTATCATGTGTGCATACGTCGAAAAAAAAATACAGTGAAATGTGTTGTTTGGATTAACAACCCTGCATCCAAGTGTGTCCTGGAGGCAGCCTGTAGGTGGTTCTGAAATCTTGAGCACCACAAATTTTCCCCCTTCTTCCCCTATTCCTCACTCTGACCTTTTACCTCTTCTCCCCTGCCTATCACTTCTGCCTGGGTCCCCTTCTCCTTCCCTTTCTCCTCTGGTCCACTCTCCTGCCCCTATCAGATTCCTTCTTCGCCAGCCCTTGACCTTTCCAATCCATTACTTCCCAGCTGGCCTCCTTCCCCTCACCCACCTTTTCATTCTTCCCCTTTACTTCTCCGTCCTGAAAAGGGGTCTTGGTCAGAAACACCGACTGGTTATTCATTTCCAAAGATGCTGCCGGACCTGCTGAGTTCCTCCAGCATTGTGTGTGTGTGTTGCTGTAGAGGAACTTTGCAGGTCAGGCAGCATCTATGGAAGGAAATAGCAAAACAAAGTTTTAAGCTGACACCCTTCATCAGGACTGGAATGGAATTCTGTCGTCTTTCCCTTTCCAGTCCTAATGAAGCGTCTCGGCCCTAAAAGTCGATTTCCCTCCGTATAGAGGCTGTTGCATCAAAATAACCATCACTGACCTGTCATGAAAATCGTTGTTTCACTGCAAGAAAAATACTATTAGATACAATGCCGTATGATATATATAAAAGAGTACTGACAAAATAGAACCAGATAATGAGGTAATGTTCATGGGTTCATGAAGCCTTCAGAAATCTGATGGCAGAGGGGAAGAAACAGTTCCTAAAATGTTGAGTGTGTGTCATCAGGACCTCCTCCCTGATGGTAGTATGACAAGAGAGCATGTCCTGGAAATTACATAATGACATATATGTAAAAATATCTTACCAGCACAGTAGCTTTGTGGTTGGCGTAATGCTGTTACAGTGGCAGTTGCTGAGTGTGCTGAGCTCATATATTCTCAGTTTTCCCTGGATGCTCTGTTTTCCTCCCACGTTCCAAAGCTGTACAGGTCAGTACGACAATTGGGCAATTCAGTAGCGCGTGCTTGTTGGACCGCAAAGGCCTGTTACTATGCTGTATTTCTAACTTATAAATAAATAATAAAGTAATTAAATTAGGTTAGGGAGGAAACAAAAGTGAGGTAGTGTTCATGGGTTCATTGTCCATTCAGGAATCTGATGGGGGAGGGGAAGAAGCTGTTCCTGAAAAATTGGGTGTACGTCTTTAGGCTCATATACCTCCTCCATAATGGAGGCAATGAGGTTATGTCCTGGATGGGGAAGGTCTTTGATAATGGAAACCCCCTTCTTGAGGCGTTGTATTTTGCAGATGTCCTGGATAGTGGGGAGACCAGTGCCCACGTTGGCGATGGCTAAGTCTCTCTGCAGCTCTTTCTGATGCCATGAATTGGAGCCTCCGTACCGGACGGTGATGCAACTGCTCAGAGTGCCCTCCGTGCTGCATCTGTAGAAATTTTTCAGAGTACTGAGTTCAGTGCAAGACATAAAAATTACAATAATTTACAAAAATAATTCAAAGTGCACATGAGGAATAATGAGGCAGTGTTCATTGGTTCATGGACCATTTGGGCAGAGGGGAAGTAGTACAAGACGGTATTTGAACTGGGCCTAGCCACACAGTCACAGTGTATGAGACAGTAGAGCAGTGGGCTGAGCACATAATAGCGTAATGCTTTACAGTGGCTGAAATTGGTTTAGTTCCTGCTGCTGTATGGGAGGAGTTTGTACGTTCTCGCCTTGACCCTGTGAGTGCTCCATGTCCTCCCACATTCCAGGGGAGGTAGGATGTGGACATGTTATGTTGGCACCAGAAGCATGGCAACACTTGCGGGCTGCCCCTGGCACGTCCTCAGACTGTGTTGATAGCTGACTCAATTGATGTATTTGACCGTATGCTTCCGTTTTTCTATAGATATGTGACAAATAAAGCCAATCTTATAAGATCTTCTAATCTTGAGGTGACTGTCAGTGAGGAGGAGATGTGTACGTATTATCTTTCAAATAAATACTGTACCTGGATTTATCTGCCTGCCGAGACAGATATAAATGATGCCTTGGCATGAATAACAGAGTAGGGTAGAATTCCTCAGTGACTTGCCCAATGTAGACCTCTCAAAACAAAAGCTCCATTAAAATCAGATTTACATTTCATTATCTTGTTTTATGTATGAACCCATCATGTATGCACACATGCAGGCATCACATTACAGAGGTGAGACTTGATTTCAATGTATTTAGTTTTCAGGTAAAACACGAGGAAATCCCAGGGCTGTGATTGGTGCTAGATATGAACCTTACTGTAGATCGAGTGGATAATCAAAGGCATTTTTTCTAGAATCAGAATCAGGTTTAATATCAACAGCATATGTTGTGAAATTTGTTAACTTTGCAGCAGCAGAACAATGCAATACGTGATGATCATAGAGGGAGAAAAATACTGTGAATTACTTTATATATATGTGGGTGGGTGGGTGGGTGTGTGTGTGTATAAATAGTTAAATTACATAAGTAGTGTTCAAAGTTCAGAAGATCTAAGTAAAATTTGTTATCAGAGTACGTACATGTCACCACATACAATCCTGAGATTCTTTCTTCTGGCGGGATTACTCAGCAAATCTATAGAACAGTAAAAACAGGATCAATAAACAACAAACTGTGCATATACAGATATAAATAAATGGCAATAAATAATGAAAGCATGAAATAGCAAAATAAAGAGTCCTTAAAGTAAAGTCATGGATTGTGTGAGCACCAGAATGAGAGTAGTTATCTCCTTTTGTTCAAGAGCCTGATGGTTGAGGGGTATTAACTGTTCTTGAATCTGGTGGTGCAAGTCCTGAGGCTCTTGTACCTCCTATCTGATGGCAACAGTGAGAAAAGAGCATGGTCTGGGTGGAGAGGATCTTTGATAATGGATGCAACATTTCATTTAGATGTGCTCAGTGTTTGGGAGGATTTACTCATGATGCATGGGCTAGATCCACTACCTTTTGTAGGATTTTCCCCTCAAAGGCATTGGTGTTCCCTTACTAGGCCATAATGCAGGCAGTCAATACACTTTCCACCACACATCTATAGAAGTTTGTCATGATTTTTTATCACATACCGAATCAGCAGATTTCCAAGGAAGTAGAGGCGCCGTTATATTTCCTTTGTAACTACATTTATATGATGTGCACAGGACAAGTCCTCTAAGATAGAGACACTCAGGAATTTAAAGTTACTGTCCCTCTGCATCTCTGATTCTCTGATGATTACTGGCTCTTGGACCTCTGGTTTTCCTCTCATGAAGCCTACAATCAGTTCTTTGGTCTTACTGACATTGAGTGAGAGCTTGTTATTACACCACTCAGCCAAATTTTCAATCTCCCTCCTGTGTACCGATTCATCACCACCTTTGATATGGCCCACAACAGTGGTTATATCAATAAACCTGAATATGGTGTTGGAGTTCTGCTTAGCCACAATGGTCATAGGTGTAAAGTGAGTAGAGCAGGGTGCTTAGCACACATTTCTGTGGGCACCCGTGCTGATGGAAATTGTGGAGGATATGACTGTCCAATCCGAACTGACTGGGGTCTGCAAGTGAGGAAATCCAGGACTCAGTTGCACAGGGGGTGTTGAGGGCCAGGTCTTGAAGTTAACTGATTGGCTTTGAGGGAAAGATAGTATTAAATACTGAGTTGCAATCAATAAAGAGCATCCTGATGGATGCATCTTTGTTGTCCAGATGTTCCAGGGTTGTGTGAAGAGCCGATCAGGTGGCATCTGCTGTGGACCTGTTGCTTCGGTGGTGTGAAAAAATAGAGATAAAAAAAGCAGTGAGGCAGTGTTCAATGCCTGTTCAGAAATTGGACGGCGGGGGAAGAAGCTGTTCCTGAATCGTTAAGTGTGTGCTGAAATGGCTAGTACCAAGGAGCACAATTTAAAAATGATAGCGTAGGGGGGGCTGTCAGAGGTTGGTATTTATACACAGCAAGTAGTGATAGTGGTGGAATGCATTGCCTGTGTTGATGATAGAGACAGGATGCATTAGGGGTATTTAGGAAACTCTTAGGTAGGTACATTGTTGATAGAAAATTGGAGGACTGTGTAGGTGGGAAGGGTTAGATTGATCTTAAAGAAGGTTAACAGGTCAGCACAACATTGTGGACTGAAATGCAAATCTGTGTACAAAAGAGACAAACTGTGCAAATACCAAAACAATAAATAGTACTGAGCACGAGTTAGAGTCCTTGCAAGTGAGTCTGTAGGTTGTGGAATCAGTTCATTGTTGTGGTGAATGAAGTTATCCACTCTGGTTTAAGAGCCTGATGGTTGACAGTTAATAACTGTTCCTGAACTTACAATGAAGTACACATTGTCCATCAGTCTATTGGGAGGAGGAGGATGGAATTGATGCACACTTCCAAATCACAGCACCAACGGTGATCAATAAACTGGATAGGGTGCAACAGGAGATTATTGATCCATGCTGCAGAATTGCAGCTTCCTTTGTGTGCTGAGTGTCGCCTGATGTAAATAGTGCACTGCTTGTCAGCTGAGAGAGGGCATGAAAGAGGCAATATTTTATTTCCATATAATGCACACCAAAGGCCAGCCGGCACTCAATGGTTGAAGAACATTACGTCGCAACGTGCAGAAGATGCTGACAAAACCATTATATCGGTATGATTACGTTCTCTCTGATGTGCTTGATGAGATGCTGTGATGTATGTTCACAATTATCCACTGTATTTTATTCCATCACCAGGAATATATTAGAGTACTGCAATGCTATAACTCAGATTAAATGGCTATCCTTACGTTCTTACCTGATTTCTCTTCCAGTCTGTGTAAATATCATGCATTGTCACCACTGCGATAATTAATTTATTTTGAACTCCGAACGCTGGGCCACGCTACCAGCTTAGTAGAGCAACTATGCGTCTGGTGGATGAACTCAGTGGGTCCAGAGACGGTGGGAGGAAAAGAAACCGTTGAAGTTTTCAGCCGAAACCCTGTGTCAGGGACAACCTGAATGCGTGTTTTACAGCAGTCTCTGAACTTATCCAGCAGATTGTCTGCTGTTCCAGATACCAGCATCTGCAATCTCTTGTGCCTCCATCAGATCAGAATCAGGTTTAATATCACCACCATATGTCATGAAATTTGTTGTTATGCAGCAACAATACAATGCAATACACAATAGTAGAGAAAAAATCTAAATTGCAGTAGGTATGTGTGTGTGTGTATTTTTATATATATATAAAATAGTGAAATAAGTAGTGCAAAAATAAAAAAAAATGTAGTGAGGTAGTGTTCTTGTGTTCAATGTCCATTACAAAATTGGATAACTGAGGGGTGAAGCTGGTCATGAATATTTGAATGAGTTCTTAAGGCTTCTGTACCTGCTTAATGATGGATGCCACCTTTTTGAGACATCACTCCTTGAAGATGTCCTGGATACTATGGAAGCTGGTGCCCGTGATGGAGCTGACTAAGTTTATAAGTCCCTGCAGTTTATTTTGATCCTGTGCAGTAGCTCCCCTCCCATACTACCAGATGGTGATGCCGACAGAATACTCTCTGCAGTACACCTGTAGAAATTCGCAAGTGTCTTTGGTGACGTATCAAATCTCCTTATACTCCTAAAGAAATATAGCTGCTGTCTTGCCTTTATAGCTGTATCAATATGTTGAGCCAGGATAAATCATCAGAGTTGTTGGCACCCAGGAACTTGAAATTACTCACTCTTTCCACTTCTGATCCTTCTATAAGGATGGGTATGTGCTCCCATGTCTTACCCTTTCTAAAGTCCACAATCAGTTCTTTAGTCTTACTGACATTGAATGCAAGGTTGTTGCTGTGACACCACTCAACCAGCTGGTATATCTCGCTCCTGTAGGCCTTCACGTCTCCATCTGAGATTCTGCCAAAAATTGATGTGTCATCTGCAAATTTAGAGATGGCATTTGAGCTGTGCCTGGCCACACAGTCATGGGCAAAGAGAGAGTAGAGCAGTGGGCTAAGCACATTCCTGGCGTGTGCCAGGGTTGACTGTCAGCAAAATGGGGGTGGCCTTTCTGATCCACTCAGACTGTGGTCTTCCAGTGAGAAAGTCGAGTATCCAGTTGCAGAGGAAGTACAGAGGTTCTGGCACAGTCCAGATTATAGAAGGTGTAAGGTCCACTTGTGAGAGTGATTTTAGGAGAATGATTTGTATTAGTGATACGTAATCAGAACAAAAATCTTGCTGTGACACCTTATTTGTTGTTTAAGCTATCTGCACAATTTTAGCACACTTTTCATTATTTCCAGTTTCTTTAAACTGATGTTCCTTATTTTCATTGGCAGTAGTTATTTGACTGGAATGTATAGTCAGGAAGGGCAATGCAATGTCAGAAGTTGGAAAATTGATTTATAATCTGCGGGAGATTGTCTCGGACATTTCAGTTGAGATTGCAAGACTCTGTTGGATAGTGATAATGTAACTTGTTACAGGCCTGTTACCCTTGTCTGGTGAAGGGGCAGTCGACGTGGGAGCTGTGTAGCCTCAGTTGTTGTGAGAATTAGGCCTCAAGCCTTGGGCTTGACTGCTGCTGCAGACCAGGTGAGAGACCAGAGGTGTTCCAGTGTTGCTGAGCTCAGCTGGGGCTTGGCCTTGCCTGTCAGTGCTGCCCTCCTGTGTTCGAGTGGTGGAATGACAGGCTGGATTGCTTGCATCTCTACACTCACTGCTCGGAGACTGTACCATCAATTGCTGGACATTGTCGCTCAGGGTCTTGGACTATAAATGTTTCTTTTTTGAGCGAATATGCTTCTTTGCTCAATATTTCGAATTATGTTATTCGCTACTTTTGAATGTTTGCCTGCTCTTTTGAGTGTTTTGCACCTTGGCTCCGGAGGAACGCCATCTCATTCAGCTATACCTCTGTGTGGTTTGAATGATAATTAAACCCAATTTGATTATTTTCATATGTACCATAGTACAATGGAAAAACTGGTTGTGCATGACATCCATACAGTTCATTTCATCACAACAGTGCATTGAGTTAGAACAAAGATAAGCACTAACAGGATATATAATAAAGTGTTACTCTGAAAGCGAAAGTGCAGTGCAGGTTGACAATAAGGTGCAAGGCCATAATGTGGTAGAATGTGAAATCTATTTTATTGTTCTAGGGGGACATTTAATAATAATAATAAACAGTGTGAAGAGACTAAGTGGGCTGAATGGGCTAATTCTGCTCCTGTGTCCTCTGGACACATGTAATAGCATTAAGTGGAAGAACTTTGTTTTGCATAAACTTAAGAAAGTCTGCAGATGCTGGAAATCCAGAGCAACACACAGAAAATGCTGGAGGAACTCATTATGTCGGGCAGCATCTATGGAGATCAGTAAGCAGTTGACACATTTCTGGCTGAGACCCTGCTTCAGGATTTTGTTTTGCATGTCTTCTAGGCAGATTATTTCATTGCAGCAGGACATTGATGCAGTACAAGGGAAAACAATAACCAAATTAATAATTAAGTGTAAAATGCTCCAAATGTGGAGGAACTCAGCAGGTCATACAGCTGAGTTAGGATCTGATGAAGGGTCTCGGCCCAAAATGTTGACTGTTTATTCTGTCCGTAGATGCTGCCTGACCTGCTGAGTTTCTCCAGAATTTTGTGTGTGGTACTCTGGATTTCCAACGTCTGCAGGGTCTCTTGGCCTTGGTGCTTTGCAGAATAGATTTACAGAGAAAGTGTAGTGCAGGCAGACAATACCGTGCAGGGCCTTGACAAGGTAGATTGTTGGGGCAAGGATCCATCTTATTGTATAAAAGAACTCTTCAATATCTTGATAATAGAGGAGTAGAAGCTATGCTTTCTGAAAGATAGTCGTTCATGCAAGATTATCAACTGAGACACTTATCACACTCTTAAGGAATCACAAAGATCCACTGGTAATTTGTCAAAGAATAAGCGAGATCTGTCTTGCCATTTGGACAAAACCTGTCCTCCAACTAGTATAACAAAACATCTCAATCATTGGTCAGTCTTTTAGTTTACTCCTGAGCTTAAATATTAGCTTTAGTTTTTACAGGTACTCCAAAGCATACAGTGAAATGTGCTGTTTGCCTCATTAACCAACGCAGTTTGAGGATGTGCATGTTCGAGGACAGAGCATGCCCATAACTTATTAACCCTCACTTCAGAATCAGAATCAGGTTTATTATCGGCGGCATGTGATGTGTAATTTATTAACTTAGCAGCGGCAGTTCAATGCAATACATAAACTAGCAGACATAAAAAAATAATAATAATAATAAAAAAACAAGTAAATCAATTACGTATGTAGAATAGATTAAAAATTGTACAAAAACAGAAATACTGCATATTCTTTTAAAAAGTGAGGTAGTGTTCAAAGCTTCAAAGCCCATTTAGGAATTGGATGGCAGAGGGGAAGAAGCTGTTCCTGAATCGCTGAGTGTGTGCCTTCAGACTTCTGTAGCTCCTACCTGATGGTAACAGAGAGAAAAGGGTATGCCCTGGGTGCTGGAGGTCCTTAATAATGGACGCTGCCTTTCTGAGACACAGCTCCCTAAAGATGTCCTGGGTACTTTGTAGTCTAGTACCCAAGATGGAGCTGACTAGATTTACAACCTTCTGCAGCTTCTTCTGCATGTCCTGTGCAGTAGCCTCCCCCCATACCAAACAGTGATGCAGCCTGTCAGAATGCTGTCCACAGTAGAACTATAGAAATTTTTGAATGCATTTGTTGACATGCCAAATCTTTTCAAACTCCTAATAAAGCAGAGCCGCTGTCTTGCCTTCTTTATGACTACATCAGTATGTTGGGACCAGGTTAGATCCTCAGAGATTTTGACACCCGGGAACTTGATGCTGCTCACTCTCTCCTTTTTTTTTAATGGAGGAAAATGTAATGCATTATATATTCTGTATTGTGTCACTCTCTCCACTTTTGATTCCTCTATGACTTACTGTACATTCCCAAACCAAAATCTGTAGATGAACCAGGAGGTACGTTATCTGCTGAAGTCTAGATCTGTGGCATTTAAGTCTGGCACACAGACTCATCCACACAGGTTTTAATGAAGTCGGTAACAACTGCAGCATACTCAACCAGGTTCAGAGATGAATCCCTGAATACGGTCCAGTCCACCGATTCAAAGCAGTCCTGCAGGTACTTCTGTGCTTCCCTTGTCCATACCTTCTTAGTCCTCACTGCTGGTGCTGCAGTCTTCAGTCTCTGCCTATACTCAGGGAGTAGTACAGACAGGTGATCAGACTTCCCAAAGTGACAGCGTGGAATAGCACAGTAGGCATTCTTGATGGTGGTGTAGCAATGGTCCAGTGTGTTGTTTCCTCTGTTGATGGTCGTTGCTTAGTGATTTTTTTCAGACTGGCCTGGTTAAAATCTCTGAAAACGATGGTGAAGGTGTTAGGGTGTGCTGTTTCGTGCATGTTGATCCCATTACTCAGATCATTTAAATCCTGTTTGACATTGGCCGGAGGTGGAATGTAAACTGCTACCAGAATGACCCCAGAGAACCCCCGTGGTAAGTAAAAAGGATGACACTCTACTGCTGGATATTCCAGGGCTGGTGAGCAGAATTGGGACAGCACTGATATATTTGTGCACCAGGGAGAGTTAATCATGAGGCATACTCCTCCACCTCTGCTTCTGAGAGACTCTATAGATCTATCCTGACGGTGTATAGTAAACCTGTTGATCTGGATCACTGCATCCGGTACAGAGGGGGTTAACCAGGATTCCGTGAAACAAAGGGCACTCATGGTCCTAATGTCCCTCTGATTCAGCACCCTGGCTCTGGGATCATCGATTTTATTCACCAGAGACTGTACGTTCGCCAGCAAGGTGGTCGTTATAGGGAGTTTAAAACCCTGCTTCCTTAAACACACCTGTAACCCAGACCTACAGCCACGCTTGCTCTGAGATGTCCTCCGTGGGCACTTCCAACCACAGTCAGTATTGCTTCTGTCGGTTTTAAGCAGCGATATTTTCTGTCAGTTTTATGCAGCCTAGGCACCTGGTACGTCTTTGGAATGTAAGAGGTAGCTGGGGCACCTGGAGGAAAACCAAACGGTCATGGGGGGAACGTACAATTCATTACAGTGAGTGGCGGGAATTGAAGCCTGATCTTACATCAAGTATTGTGAAGAGCTAGACTAGCTGGCACGCAATTGTTGAGAAAGCTTAACATTGATTATCCATTTATAAAGACCTCCTGAGCTAAATAAATTGGCAAGCCACTTCAGAGCCAGCGGCATTGTTCACTGTGGTGTCAAAGTGTTCCAGGACTAGATAAAAATTGAAGAGAAGGATTACATTAATGTGCATAATGTGCAAGAATCTACATATTTCTCAGAAACCTTTTTAGAAAACAAAATCAAGATCAGAATCAGAGTCAAGTTTAATATCTCTGGCAGGTGTTGTGAAATGTGTTTTATTGTGGCATCAGCACATTGCGATATATAATAAGAAAGCTGTTGATTACAATAAGAAATAAATATGTAAAAGATAAAAATGCAGCACAAATAAAGGAGAGAAAAAATAGTGAGGTCGTATACATGGGTTCATTTTCCATTCAGAAATCTGGTGGTGGAGAAGGAAGTTGTTCCTGAATAGTTGAGTGTGTGTCTTCAGGCTCTTGTACCTCCTCCTTGATGGTAGCAATGAGAAGAGGGCATGTCCTGGGTGATGAGTGTACTTAATGATATACACTGACACTGACATGTACTTAATGTACTTAACCACCCTTTTGAGTCATCATATTTTGAAAATGTCCTTGCTGCTGGGGAGGCAAATAGTCTGCCTGGATGACACACAAGCAAAAGATTTTCATTGTATTTTGCTATGTGTGACAATAATCAAACAATAATAATAATAAATACTTACATGAATTTGAATTTTACAACTATGGTGATGGGATTTCAAATCACATCTTCAAATCAATGATGTGCATCCTTGGTTACAAACCTATTACCTTAACTACAGTGGCACATTGCATTTGTAAATGAGCTAAAATGCTGCTGATGTGACATAAGTGACCATAATTCAAAGACGCTTCACTGGTTTTAAAATATTGTGGGACATCCTGAGTTTATGAACTGCAATATAGAAATGCATTTCCTGCTTTCACTCTTCATGACCAACCACTGAGAAATTGATGAAGGAGGTGTGATGTTTGAAATGGAGTTGAATCACAATCAGAATCAGGGTCATTATCACCGACATATGTCATTATATTTGTTTTGTGGCAGCAGTACAGTGCAATACATAAAAATTGCTATTAAGTTATAGTCCGAAAAAAGTAGTGCAAAATTGAGCGTTCCTCTCTCCCCCTTTCTCTCCTTTTTCATTCCCCACTCTGGATCCCCTCTTACCACTCCTCTTCACATCTGCCTATCACCTGCCTCTGGTGACCCCCCCACCACCCAACTTCCCTTTCTTCCATGGTCACTCTCCTCTCCTATCAGGTTCCTTCTTCTTCAGACCTTTAATTTTTCCACCTATTGCCTCGCAGCTTTTCACTTCATCTCCTTCCCCACCCACCTATCTTCCGCATCGCCTGGCTTTACCTGTCATCTTTCAGGTTGTATTCCTTCCCCTCCCTTACACCTTTTTATTCTGGCTTCTTCACCCTTTTTTTGCAGCCCTGATGAAGGGTCTCAGTCCGAAATGTTGACTCTTTATTCCTCTCCATGTTTGCTGTCTGACGTGCTGGGTCCCTCCAGCATTTTGTTCCGTTGCAAGATAGTGACATGTGTTCATAGGTTAGGTCATTGTATGTTCAGAAATCTGATGGTGGAGGGGAAGCAGCTGTTCCTAAAGTGTTGAATGTACGCCCTCAGGCTCCTGTACCACCTCCTTGATGGTAGTGATGGGAAGATGAGAGTCCTTCATGATGGATGGCACCTTGTTGAGGCTCCACCCAAAATATCAACTCTCCACTTCTCTCCACGTGTGCTGCCTGATCCGTCAGATCATAAGATATAGGAGCAGGATTTGGCCATTGACTCTGCTCCACTATTCCACCTTAGCTGATTATACTATCCCTCTCAACCACATTCTCCTGCCTTCTCCCTTTAACCTTTGATGCCCTGACTAATAAAGAACCTATCAACCTTTGCTTTCAATAATCCCAATGACATGGCCTCCGTAGACATTTGTGGCAGAGAGTTCCACAAACTCACCTCCCTCTGGCTAAGGAAATTCCTCCTCTGTACTAAGTAGGAATTCTTCTATTCTAAGGCTATGCCCTCTGGCCTAGACCGCCCAACAGGAAACATCCTCTCCACATCCATTCCAACTAGGTCCTTTGGTGAGCTCCTCCTCCTTCATCCGTCTAAACTCCAATGAGTACATACCCAAAGCCATCAAATGCTCCTCAGGCATTAACCCTTTCATTCCTGGAATCATTCTCATGAATCTCCTCTGGACCCTCTTCAGTGCTGTTCAGGTCCACCAGCACCTTGTTTTTTGCACTGTTTCAATTTATTTGATTCACTGGGAAAAGTTATTATAATACTGCGTATCTTCTAAAAGATGTGAATTAAAACTGGTTCAGGATTATAATAGGGATTATCATCCTATAATCTGGATGGCAGAGTGGAGATAAATCTTTGCTAAAGGGGGTGTAAAGCGTTCCTTCCCTCCGCAGGCCGACAGGTCACCCTTGGGCAAGGCGTAGCACCTGCTTAGCCCCCGATCAGGGTCACCTGAAGCCATGGGAGCAGGTGGTGGTGACTGAATGAGCAGCTGGTGTATATCACAAGACCTGGCTATGCGCCCACTGCGGCAGGCAGACAATCCCTGAGGAGCATTAACAATGGCTGAGGTCACCCATCTGGTAAAGACACTGCCCACAAGAAACATTTCTGTAGAAAAAATTGCCAAGAACAACCACGGTTCACCAGAAGAACCGGGATATCTCAGTGGCCACCCATTTTAATTCCACTTCCCACTCCCATTCTGATATGTCTATCCATGGCCTCCCCTGCTGTCGCAATGAGGCCACACTCAGGTTGGAGGAATAACACCTTATATTTCGTCTGGGTATTCTCCAACCTGATGGCATGAACATCGATTTCTTGAACTTACAGAAATGGGTCCCCAAACCACTTCTTCACCAACCCTCATCCCCTTTCCCCTCCCTCACCTTATCTTTTTGCCTGTCCATCATTTCCCTCTGGTGCTTCCCCCCCTTTTCTTTCTTCCATGGCTTATCTTTCTATCTTCACCTATCAGACTCCCCCTTCTCCAGCCCTGTATCTCGTTCACCAATCAACTTCCCAGCTATTTACTTCATCCATGCCCTTCCCAGTTTCATCTATCATCTTGTGTTCTCTCTCCCCTCCCCCACCTTTTTAAGTCTACTGCTCCAATCCTGCAGAACGATCTCGGCCTGAAATGTTGACTACTTTTTTTCCATAGATGCTGCCTGGCCTGCTGAGTTTCTCCAGCATTTTGCGTGTGTTGCTCAGATTTCCACCATCTGCAGATTTTCTCTTGTTTGATGATCAAGACCATGATCGCCCACATCATACAACATGGCACATAATGATGATGATGATAATGAAACTGGAAAATCTCCCATTCTGTCACCACTAACAATCCAAGCATTGCAGAATATTTGTGCTTTACTGTAGTAAGGAAGACATAATAAACTGGTGGCTAACTTTGCATGGTTAAAACTCAAGTGTGATGGGAGTTGGTTATATCCCATTGACTGAAGTGGGTAAAAGTCAATAACTTGTTGGCCTAGATTTTATGTGGGGAGGTTAACGCTACACACCGTTATTAAGGAGGAAATTGGATGACAATTTTTACCATCTGAACATATTCAGAAAAGCAGGAGGTAACTGACTAACTTCCCTATTGTTCATTCAGGGTTGCTTCATCAACACCTGCAATGATTGCAGCATTCAAACAATTAAACAGCCGTTAGGTTGCTATTTCCCAAGAAAAAATACACAAGGCTTCTCTGATGATCATAGGGGAAGTGCAGCGGATAGATTGTCTGGTGTGGTGATTCGAAGACCTGAAATAATCTGGAGAACCAAGTTCAAATTCCAAGATCAATGGAATTTGGTATTATTTAATTATTTGGTATCATCAAGTTTGGAAATCTAACAACCTAACAAGCATTAATATCTCATTGCAAAAGCTTCTATGTCTTTCTAAATAGACACCTGGTTGTTAATGTCCTTCAGGGTGGCATGGTAATGTAGTGGTTTGCACAACCCTTTACTGTGCCAACAATTAGGGTTTATTACCTGCTACTGTCTGTAAGGAGTTTGCACGTTGTCTCCATGAGTGAATGGGTTTCCTCCCATGTTTCAACGATGTACAAGTCAGAGTTAGCGAGTTTATGGACATGCTTTTCTGGCACCAGAAGCATGGCGTGCTTTGTTTGCTGCCCCCAGCATATCCTCAGACTGTGTTGGTTGTTGACACAAATGATGCATTTCACTGTAAGTTCTGGTCTTTCGGTGTACAAGTGACACGTAAAGCTAATCTAATCAAATCTAATTGGGCGGCTTATCGGGCCAGAAGAATAAAAATAAATATATGTGTGCGGATAACTGCCTCAGATGACCCTTGGATTAAAGGTTAAAGATTACTATCCTGTGGTATGTGCATGGGTAAGCTGTCCCCAAGAGCACTCTCGGGTGTGTTAACACAAACAATGCTTTTTACTGCAGTGTAATGGTTAGCACAGCACGTTACACCATCGGCAACCCTAGTTCAATTCCCACCACTGTCAGTAAGGAGCTTGTATGTTCTCCCTTTGACCAAGTGGGTTTCCTCCGGGTGCTCCCACAGTCCACAGACATATTGGTTGATAGGTTAAATGGTCATTGTAAATTGTCCCATGATTAGGCAAGGATTAAATCGGGGTTGCTGGACAGCACGGTTTGAAATGCCGGAAGTGCCTATTCTGCACTGTATCTCGATAAATAAATTCCACTGTATGTTTCAGTGTAGATGTGGACAATAAATCTGAATCTTGAATCTTGGATTCATACGGGAAAAAGTCCAGCCTCCACTTGGTTGACCTACTAGGATGCAGTCAGGACACTTAGGACAGATTGTGCAGAGAGTCGAGGCATTAACTTCACAGTGCAAGTCTGGCATCACTGGGAGTTCTGTCTCTGTACTCCTAAGTGCTAAGCCAAAGCAGCTGTTCACCAGTTTTTTCTGTAGTGCTAAGAGATTGGGAAAGGGTTCTTGCTGTCTGAACTACCATCACTCTCTATTGTCTTTCACAGATAACCATCCAATTCACAGCACGTCGCACATGTACGGCATCTTACTTGAACTGATGTGACTCACAAGAAAATTAGTTTGCTGAATTCTTGTTGCCCAGTTCCAACAAATTGTAACATAAATCCTCTGTGGCTCCTTCATAATGGATTTTAGCCTTGCTCCTGGCTTGTGTTCATTTTATTTTCCATTGAACTTGCTCTGTGGCTGGCAAACGATGATGTCATTTTCAAAACATTACCTTGTTTCAACTTCTGGAAAGGTTTCAGAATAAATATTGTTACCCAGAAAGTGCATGAGGCTCACACACTGCGGGAGGTTTCAGTGAATTTACATCTTCTTCTAATAAATTAAATGCTTCAAGATTTTATCCCTGTATTTCTACAGTGACTTGTACTGGCATTGGTCAAACTGCACTTGGAATATTGTGAGAGAAGGCGCAGAGGGGATTCACCAGGACGTTGCCTGGACTAGAGAACATGTCTTACGAGGCAAGGCTGAACAAGTTCGGGCTTTGCTCTTTGGATCGAAAGAGGATGAGAGGTGATTTGATAGAGGTGTGCAAGCTGATTGAGTGGATCACCTGGAACTGTTTTCCCAGAGCAGAAAGGGCTGATATGAGGGGCATAATTTTGACATGATTGGAGAAAAGTTTAGGGGTGATGTCAGAGGTATTTTTTTCACAGGGCGTGGTGGGTACATGAAATGCCCGGCCAGGAGGGGTGGTAGAGGCAGATACTTTAGGGACATTTTAGGAAATCTTAGACAGGCACTTGAATGATAGAAAAATGGAAGGCTCTCTGGAAGGGAAGGGTTAGATTGATGTTAGAATAGGTCAAAATGTCAACACAACACTGCGGGCCAAAGAGTTTGTATTGTCCTGACATGTTCGATGTACAGTACTGTGCAAAAGTCTTAGGCTCATATATACAGCTATATAACTAAGATCTTTGCACAGTATTGAAGTAATTTTATGCTCCACTTGAGTTTCCTCCCTCCTTATTTAAAACCCCTCCTGTCTACATCACTGTAATTTTCCATTCCTCCATATCTCCGCCATTTACCAATCTGTCCCTTGACAACATCGGAAAGAGTTCTATGTCCTTACCCCAGTCAGAATACTCCAGAACTGGAATGAGGACATGGGATGTTCCTGAACCTTAACTGGCGCCTACCGATTACTGGTGAATTGGTCATAGCTTTACATTTGGTACCGATTCCTTCCTTGTATAAAATGCAATTTTCAAAATATTTATAGACTCCCCAGCAGAACACTCTAGAATTACTAGTATATTTTTTCAATTATTTTTTTGAGGATAGGTAAACTGGAAAATTCATAGCTACAGGCCACATCCGGACTGCTGACTCCATCTGAGCTGAAGTCCAATGATTATTGAAGTGATTTTTTTCCTTTATAGTAATGATTTCCTTTGAGGAAAACTGAGATGAATTTTCTTCCAGCGTGAGACAAGCAGAGTCACAGAAGCAGGCTGTTCGTCCACTGTCAGTGTCTGAGCAATGTCTCCCTGTCCTTGAGTGGGAATCTCCTCGATGGAGACTGTACAGAGGCTCAGCCATTTCGTAATGACCAGATGGGAGAGAATCATGAAAATTTAACCAAAATTGCAGAAGGTGGAAATTTGAAATGAAGACACAAAAGACTGGCAACACTTAACCAGTCAGGCAGCATCTGAGCAGAGAGAAATAGTGCTAACGTTTGAGAATGTGTGTTAGAATGGTTCTGATTTGTTATTATTTATTTTTCATTTAGAGATACAACACAGAAATAGGCCTTTCCAGCCCATTGAGCCAATGGCGCCCACTTACACCCATGTGGCCAATTGTCCTGCTACCTTGCATGTCTTTGGAATGTGGGAGGGAACTGGAGCATTTGGAGGTCGCTCCAAACCCTTGTGGTCGTGGAGAGAATGTACAGTACAGTCCAAAAGTCTCGGGCACATATACGGCCTATAGCTGAGGTGCCTGAGACATTTCCACAGTACAGTACTGTTAACATGCAGCAGAGAGCAAGTTTGTCAATCTGGCGGGAGCAAAGCATGTTGGGAATGACGAGTGTGGTTTAAGTGGCAGGGAAGGAATGCCGGGCGGGAGGTTGTGCAGGTGAAGACACACCCAGCCCTCAGACACAAGACAAGGTCATTCAATTCCAAACAATTGGTTTATTGATCATTACGGAATGTCTCACAGGTACTTCCTGCTCTCTCCCCTCTCCCTTCCCCTCTCCCTACTCCTTCCCACTTTCAGTCCACAATAGAGACCTATATCAGAATCAGGTCGATCATCATCACTCATATATGTCACGAAACTTGTTTGTTTTTTGAAGCAGCAGCAGTACATTGCAATACATATAATTACCATGGTACTGTGCAAAAGTCTAAGACACACTTTCTATGTATATGTATATGGTGTGGAGAGCTTCACCCCTGATGGACTGGACGATATCCACTACCTTTTGTGAGATTTTTCATTCAAGGACATTGATGTTTCCATACCAGGGTGTGATGCAACTAGTCAATATACTCTCCTCTACACATCCATAGAAGTTTGTCAAAGTTTTAGATGTCGCAAATTTCTAAGGAAGTAGAGTTTTCTTCATAATTGCACTTATGTGGAAGGCCCAGGACAGATCCTCTGAAATGGTAACACCGAGGAATTTAAAGTTGCTGACCCTCTCCACCTCTGATCCCCCGATGAAGACTTGTTCACGGACTTCCGGTTCCTTCCCCCTGAACTCAACAATCAGCTCCTTGGTCTTACTGACTCTGGGTGAGAGGTTGGTGCAACTGCATCTTGGTATCCCACTTTCATACTCGGTGTCAGCAAGCATGCCAAGCACCACCTTCTCACTCTGTCTGTCTGTGACCCTGACCTCAGAGAACCATTTACCTGTTCTCCCAGGCCACTCTGTTCTCCAGGTCTGACCACTCACTCGAAAGTGCCCCCTAAATAAACTAACAAAGACTGAGAACGTGAGATGTAGAGTGCTTGAAAATGAGTCCATATGTTGTGGAATCAGTTCAGGGTTGAGGTTAATGAATTATCCATGTCCTTATGCATCTGGAGGAAGAATGCTTATGTAAGAATGGTGTTTTTGGACTACAGTTCAGCATTCAACACCACAGTTCCATCCAGGCTCGACAGGAAGCTCAGAGACCTTGGGCTTGACCCTGCTTTGTGCAGCTGGAATCGGGACTTCCTGTCAGATCACTGGCAGGTGGTAAGAGTGGGCTCCCTCACCTCCACCCCACTGACACTCAATACAGGAGCCCCTCGAAGCTGTGTATTAAGTCCCCCCCCCCCCTTTACTCCCTGTATAACCATGACTGTGTCGCCACTACCTTGCTAATTAAATTTGCCGGTGACACTACATTGATTGGCCTTATCTCAAACAGTAACGAGGTGGCCTACAGGGAAGAAGTCATCTCTCTGACACAGTGGTGTCAAGAAAACAACCTCTCCCTCAATGTCACAAAAACAGAGGATCTGATTGTGGATTACAGGAGGAATGGAGATGGGCATCAATGGATCTGGGGTTAAGAGGCTAAACAGCTTTAAATTCCTCGGCATCCACATCACCGAGGGCCTCATGTGGTCTGTACACGGCAGCTGTGTGGTGAAAAAGGCACAACAGTGCCTCTTTCACCTCAGACAGTTGAGACAGTTTGATATGGGCACCCAAATCCTAAGAACTTTCTACAGGGGCACAATTAGGAGCATCCTAACTGGCTGCATCACTGCCTGCTATGGGAACTGTACTTCCCTCAATCGCAGGACTCTGCAGAGAGTGGTGCGGACAGCCCAGCACATCTGTAGTTGTGAACTTCCCATGGTTCAGGACATTTACAAAGACAGGTGTGTGAAAAGGACCCTTAGGATCTTTGGGAAGTCGAGTCACCCCAACCACAATCTAATCCAGCTGCTACCATCCGGGAAATGGTACCGCAGCATAAGAGCCAGGACCAACAGGCTCTGGGACAGCTTCTTCCACCGGGCCATCAGACTGATGAACTCACGCTGATTTGAGTGTACTCTATGTTACATTGACTGTTCTATTTATTGGAAATTACTATGATTGCACATTGCACATTTAGACAGAGACATAACGTAAAAATTTTTACTCCTCATGTATGTGAAGGATGTAAGAAATAAAGTCAATTTAATTCAGGAGCCAGATGGTTGAGGAGTAATAAGTGTTCCTGAACCTGGTGATTTGTGACCTCCTGCCTTGGCAGCAGTGAAGATAGAGCATGCCCTGGATGGTAGGGGTCCTTGATGATGAATGCTACTATTTCTCTCAGCTCTAAGTGGGGAGGCGGTTGCCTCAGAACGCCCAGCATGCACCATTGCACTGAAGGCCAGAGTCATCAGAGCCCTCAAGATTGTGCTGAAGTTTCCAGCAATTGAAGTTAAACTTCCACACAGGCCCATGACAAGCGATATATGGGAGTGAAAGAGAAAAGACTGTGTCTTTGTGCCTTTGATTACAATTTCTTTTTGAATAGGTTTGTCCAAAGGCGGTTGCAATGATTGGTGTGGCTAGATGAAAGTTGCTTCGATGGCTCTGGGCCTGTACTCACTGAAGTTCAGAAGAATGAGTGTGGATCTCATTGAAACATTTCAAATATTGAAAGGCCAAGATATAGTGGATGTGGAGGGAATGTTTCCTATTATGGGGAAGTCTAGGACCAGAGGGCACAGCCTCAGAATAGGGGGACATCCCTTTCAAAGTAATATTTATTATCAGAGTACATACATGTCACTACATACAGCCCTGAAATTTTTTTTCTGTGTGCTTACTTTGCAAATCTGTAGAACAATAACTGTAAATAGGATCTGTTATCTGTAAGCATCAAGAACTGTAACACTTCGGGCTCCTGGAGCAACATGGAAGTCTTCAGTCAATTCAGCCTGTCGACTCACTTTCAGGAAGACTGCTGCCCATGTTCTCAATATTATCTGTTATTATTTGCCAGATTTGTCCTCTTTGCATATTGAATGTTTGTTGGTATGTACTGTTCATGATTCTGTTATGTTTCTTTCTTGTCCATCAGTGCCTGCAGAACAATAAATCATCGGTGATGTATATTGTATACATACTTTGATCATAAATTAGGCATTATGGGTGTAGTGATTAATGAAATGCTGTTTCAACTCAGGCCATCAGAATTCGGTCCCAGAGTCATCTGTAAGGAATCTGTATGTCCTCCCCATGGAATACGTGGGTGGTTCCCAGTGACTCCGGCCTCCCTCTCCCACAGTCCGAAGTAAGTTAACTGGTCGTTGTAAATTGTCCCATGCTTAGGTTAGAGTTAAGTCAGGTTTGTCGCCGGTTGCTAGGGCACACTGTTCGAAGGGCTGGAAGGACCCACTCTGGGCCAAAATAAATAAATAAATTTACTTTGAACTTTGAAGGAAAAGTCTGTCTTGCATACTGTTCATGCAGACCAAGTCATTACGGTCAAACAATAACGAATCAGAATAAAATGTAACCGCTTCGGGAATAGTACAGAGCAGGTAAGCGATAAAAGTGCAAGATTACAATGAGGTAGATTATGAGGTCAAGGGAATACATCAAGAGGTGCATTCAAGACTCTGATAACAATGGGATGGAATCTGCCTTCAGCCTGGTGGTATGTGCTTTCAGGCCTTGCTATCTTCTGCCTGATGGGAGAAGAGGGAATTTCTGGGGTGGGGTCTTTGATTATGTTGACTGCTGTATTGAGACAGTGAGTAGAGAGGAGGCTGGTTTCTATATTGTGTGGTCAGCAGTTACTGCATATCCCCAGTTGCCTTTGAGGAGGTGATGATGGGATATCCATGTGAATCAATATGGTCCACCAGATGAAAATGCTTCTTAAGTGTTCCTGGTGTTGGTTTAGGTTTATTATCCTCACAAATTCCAAGATACAGTGAAGTGTTATTGTTTTGCATGTGATGTAGACAGGTTATGCTGTAAATCTTTACACTGAGATCATATGAAGAAAACAGAATATAGTTAAATTATATAGTTAAATTGCAGTTACAGAGAAATTGCAGTACAGGCAAATAAAGTACAAGGGCCACCGTGATGTAATATAGGTGATCAGGAGTTGATTTTTTAATGAATAACAGGTCCATTCAGAAGTGTGATAACAGTGTGGTAGATATATTATCAAACTATGTATAAATCATACAACTATGAGATTTGCTTGCTCACAGGTAGCCACAAAACAAGAAACCCGAAAGAATTCAAGAGAAATAAAAATACAAGTCATGCAAACAATTGAAATGCACACACATGCACACACACACACACACACACACACACACACACACACACACACACACACACACACACACACACACACACACATATATATATATATATATATATATATTTACTGTAATTTTTTTTATTATAGTATATGCTGGTGATATTAAACCTGATTCTGATTCTGCTGACACAAATAAGTGGAAAGCTCCTGTTTTAAAGCTTGGTTTTCTGCCTGATGGAGGGAGAGCAGAGGGAGTATCTGGGATGGGTGGACTCTCTGATTATGCTGACTGTTTTACTGAGAGAGTGATGTGTAGACAGAATCCACAGAACAGTTAGATAGAAGCTATCCTTGAGTATGGTGGTATGTGACTTCATGTGTTGTCTGTCTGTGGAACAACAGAGGAGAGGCCAGAGAATAACTGGGATGGGAGAGGTCCTGGAAATGTTGGCTGCTGTCTTGAGGTAGCGGGGAGTGTAGACAGAGTCTATGGAGGAGAGGCTGATGTGCTGAGCCGTGTCCACAACTCTCTTTAAGTCTCTTAATGGCAGTGCTTTTGCCATTCAAGCTGCGATATGCCTGAATGGAATGCTTTTGTAAAAATCAGTGAGGGTCATTGGAAACATGCTGACTTTCCTGCGACTTCCAAGGAAGTCGAGGCACCAGTGTGCTTCCTTGACTGTCAGACTACACTTGGAATATTGTGTTCAGTCTGGTCACCTTATAAAAGGAAGGAGGTGGAAGCTTTAGAAAGGGTGCAGAGGAGATTCACCAGGTTGCTGTCTGGATTAGAGAGCATGGCTTGTGAGGATAGGTGAGCAACTAGGGCTTTTTTCTTTGGAAACAGGAGGATGAATGGTGACCTGATAGAGGTGTATAGATGATAAGAGGCAAAGACTGAGTGCACAGCCATGACTTTTTCTCAAGTCAGAATTGCCTAATACAAGGGGCATAATTTTAAGGTGATCGGAGGAAGGATGTCAGAGGCAATTTTTTTTAGACTGTGTTGTGGATGAATGGAACACCCTGCCAGGGATGGTGGTAGAGGCAGATACACTAGGGACATCTAATGGAATCTTAGATAGCCACAAGGCTGATAGGAAAATAGAGGGCTCTGTAGGAGGGAAGTGTTAGATTGATCTTAGAGTAAGTTCTAAGGCCAGCACAACATTGTGGTCTGAAGAGCCTGTATTGTGTTGTAATGTTCTGGACCTGGATTATTGATAATACTTGGGAAGGGGGGGGGTGTATAAGAATATGAAGTTTGCAATTAGTTCAGCCAAGGTCCTACTAAAAGGCAAGCCAGGCTTGTACTTTGTATGTTTGTACGTAAGTTAGCAGTGCTCAGAATCAGAATCAAAATCAGCTTCAATATCATTATCACAGGCCCTTGCAGAGCATGATCTGTTCTGCTGGGGTGTCTGCTAGGAACAGAGACCTCTGTTATGGTTAGAAGTCTGTGGCTGGGCACTCTGATGTTGTAAAGGTATGTCACAGTAAACACGTTACTCTCCCGAACAGAAACAGACAAGATTATGAGGGGTATAGATTAAATATGAGCAGGCTTTTCCCACTGAGGATGGGTGAGAACTGGAACTAGGGGTCATAGGTTAAAGCTGAAGGTGAAATGCTTAAGAAGAACCTGAGGATGAACTTCTTCACTCAGAGGGTGGTGGGAGTGTGAAACAAGCTGCTAGTGGAAGTGGTGGATGTGGGTTAGATTTCAACATTTAGAAACATAGAAAACCTACAGTTCAATACAGGCCCTTCGGCCCACAATGCTGTGCCGAACATGTCCTTACCTTAGAAATTACCTCGGGTTACCCATAGCCCTCTATTTTTCTAAGCTCCATGTACCTATCCAGGAGTCTCTTAAAAGACCCTATTATATCCGCCTCCACCACCATCGCCAGCAGCCCATTCCACACACTCACGATACTCTGCGTAAAAAACTTACCCTCGACATCTCCCCTGTACCTATATTTAAGAGAAATCGAGATAGGTGCATAGATGGGAGGGGTATGGGTGCAGGTCGCTGGGAATAGGCAGAATAATAATTCAACATGGACTAGATGGGCCAAAAGGCATGTTTCTGTGTTGTTGTGTTTTGACTCTCTATGACATCAGCTATCCACAGCATGAATCAGACATTTATTCATTATGAGGCGATGTGCATAATATTAGAAGCAACATTTGAAAGTACATGACAATACATTGCCTGGGGCACTTGTGAAAAGATAAGACTAAATAACCAGAGGAGCATCTTTCTCTTTGCATTTCCAGTTTATTGACAAAATTATTGATCTCCATTACTGCTGTGTATACAGAAGTTGTTTTACTGGGGGAATCAGACAACAGGGATAACCTAATCTCTTATAAAGCTCCGGCTTTAAAGACACTGGCCCGCAGTGTGCACATGCCTTCATTGACTGATCTTACAAGTTTAATTAGGGTTTATGCTTAATACAAAGATTGAGAAAACAATGAGGAGTTTAGGTGGAGTAAACAAGGAAAAGCTGATTACAGTGGCTGGAGGATTAGGATCCAGAGGACACACTTTTTGAAAGCAGTTGCTGCAGGAATGACAGGGTAGAGGAGAAGAACTCCCTCCTTATTCAATTAAGTTTATTTTATTTAGAGATACGGCATGGAATAGGCTGTTCTGGCCCTTTGAACCACACCACCCAGCAACCCACCGATTTAACCCACAGAACAAATTACAATGACCACTTAACCCACAAACTGGTACGTCTTTAGACTGTGGGAGGAAACCGGAGCACCCGGAGGAAACCCACGTGGTCATGGGGAAAACATACGGACTCTACAGGCAATAGCAAGAATTGAACCTGGGTGGCTGGTCCTGTAAAGCATTGTGCTAACTGCTTTAATAGCAAGGGAACTCAAGGCTCTTGTGTCTCCGTGTTATGGGGTAGTTACTTCCTCTGACTGGCAAGCTGCAGGGTTGCTGTAGCTTCATTCATTTGCCTGGCCTCAGACAGGCAGTGAGGGTTCAAATTTAATCAGAACCAAAATCAGGTTTGTCATCACTGGCAGTTATAATGAAATCTGTTGTTTTGTGGCAGAAGTGCAATGCATAAGAATAAAAGAAACTGCAAATTACAATAAGAAAATATACATGAAAATAAATTAAGGAGTGTAAAAAGAGAGGGGGAAAAAGAAAAAAAAAGTGAAGTAGTGTCCATGAGTTCATAGTCCATTCAGAAATCTGATGATGGAGGGAAGAAGCTGTTCCTAAAACATTGAGTGTGGGTCTTCAGGCTCCTGTACCTCCTTCCTGATGAGGGCCATGAGAATAGGGCATGTTCGATAAATTATAAATAATTGAATAGATGAGAAGGTGTCAGTAATGAGAACCATTATTGCCATCTGTTTGTTTTCTCAGTATGGTTCACGAGATGTCTTTCAGACAGGGAAATCTGCTATCCTTTTTGTTTTGGCTATGCATGTGACTGCATTCCCATCAATGTCAAGGAATCATGCAGCATGGAAACAGGTCTACCTCCTTAATATCTACTAAATGTAGATCATTAAGAACCCATTTTACTCTGAAATTATTTTATCCCTCACAGCATTCCACAAGACAATAAGACAGTGGGACAAATTAGGCCATTCAGCCCATCAATTTTGCTCCACCATTCCATCATGTCTAATTTATTATCCTACTCAACCCCATTGTCCTGCCTTCTCCTCATAACCTTTGATGCCCCTACTAATCAAGAACATGTCAGCCTCCACTTTAAATGTACCCAATGACTCGGTCTCCACAGCTGACCATAAGTCCATCATCAACCAATTTCCCAATTTACCATGAATTAACCTATTCAGTCTATCTGGTCTGTTCTACATTCAATGTAGTTGATTTTGCTTTTCTTTTCTCAACACTATTCTCTCACCTTCTCTCTGTGATCCTTAACCCCATATCAAGAACCTACCAATCTCTGCCTTAAGTACACCCAACAATTTGGCCAGCACCATCCTCTGGGAATGAATTCCACAAATTCACCACCCTCTGGCTGAAGAACATATATTGAATATTACAGCACAGTGTAGGCCCTTCAGCCCATTATGTTGTGTTGACCCTTTAAGCTACTCCAAGACCAATCCAATGTTTTCCCTAACATAGCCCTCTATTTTTCAATCATTCATCTGCCTATCTAAGAGTGTCTTAACAGTCTCTAATCTACCTGCCTCAACCATCATCCTTGGCAGGGTATTTCATGCATCAACCACTCTCTATGTCTCACTATCTTACCTCTGACATTCCCCCTAGATTTTCCTCCCAACACATTATGCATCCTTGTATTAGCCATCCTGAAACAAGATATTGCTCCTCATCTCAGTTTTAAAGGAGTGCCCGTTTACTCTGAGGCAGTCCCTTGGATCCTAAGCTTTCCTACTCACAGAATCATCCTCTCCATCTCCGCTCTATTTAGGCCTTTCAATATCCTGTAGGTTTCAAAGACACCCCCCTTGTTTCTGCCATTTGCCTATAAACTAGAGTCAATCTCCAGTGAGCAATTCACATACCAATTCAAATTCCTTTGGGAAACGGAATGGCAGAAAGAAAACCCACAAGATCAGAGGAAGAACTTTCAAACTCCCTTAATTAGTAAGGGTGTCAAAAGTTAACAGAGAGAAAGCAGGAAATGGGGTTGAGAGGGATAATAAATCAGCCATGATGGAATTGGTAGCAGACTTTATGCACTGAATGGCCTAATTCTGCTCATATGTCTTGTGGGCTTATTGTCTAACTCTGCACCCACACAGACAGCGGCTGAAGCCAGGATTGAACTCAGATCCCAGCAGCCATGAGGCAGCAGCTTCACTTGCTGCCCTGTAAATTGGTAGACTTTTAAGTGCCTTCTGAAACAGCCCAACAAGTCATTCCGTTCAAGGAGCCAATTAGAATTAGGCAAGTCATATATCTTAATATTTCTAAATTATGTTTTATTTTATTCATATATATTGTATATTGTTGAAGCCAACAGGTTTAACACAATCAGAGTTGCTAACAAATATCATGAAATTTGTGGCAGCAGTGCATTGCAATACATAAAGCAAACTATACATTACATAAGTATATATACAGTATATAAATTAAGTAAGTTTGGGTGCCCTGGTAATGTGACTGTATTACAATTCCGAGTGTTCCAGAGTTCAGAATTTAGTTCCAGCGCCATCTGTATGGAGTTTGCACATTTTCGCCATGAAGAGCATAGCTTTCCTCTGGATGATCTGGTTGCCTCCTATATTTCAAAGGTGTACCAGTGAGTAGATGTATTGATCAATGTAAGTTGTCCTGACATTAGGCTAGGGTTAAATTGGGGGTTGCTGGGCAGTACAGCTCATTAGACTGAGAGGGCTAGTTCTGTGCTCTAAATAAATGAATATAGTAAATAGAGTGTAAAAATTGTGAGGTAATGTTCATGTTGGGTAACTGCCCGTTCAGAAATCTGATGGTGGAGGGGAAGAAGATGTCTTATGTTGCATTATTCACCGAACTTGGCGGTTAGCTTGCAGGTGTTTCCTCAACAGTCGAGTTGACATCCTCAGTGCGCAGTTCTTGGTGTTTCTCTCTGGGAGCGCAGAAGATGTTCCTAAAAATTATTATGTATGTACAACCCTTGAGTGAGTAGTTTGTGGGTTCTTAACACAGATTCCAGTCAGCTATTGTGCAATATTAGGTGTCCCATGAAGTGAGACCTTTGCACGTAGAGCCTTTGAAATTAAAGACACAAGAGGCTGCAAATTCTGGAGTCAGAATAAATTGGACAGTTTTCCCTTCTTCTATACATTGGCTGAAGATCACCCTTAAAAACTTCAGTCCAGATGGAGTGTCCCAACACAAATCATCAACTGTCCATTTACTTCCATTGATGTCAGAGGGCACAGCCTCAGGTTAGAAGGTTATCTTTTTAGAACAGAGAGGAGGAGGGATTTCTTCAGCCAGAGGCTAGTGAATATGTGAAATTCATTGCTACAGATAGGTGTGGTGTTCAAGTGATTGGGTATATTTGGAGCAGAGCTTGATTAATAAGGGTGTCAAAGTTACAGGGAGAAAGCAGGAGAATGTTGGGAGGGAAAATAAATCAGCCATGAGCAGGTTCATGAGTCATAAGGACTAATTCTGCTCCTGTGTCTTATGGTTTTAGCTATTATGCCTAACCTCCCGAGTTCCTCCAGCAATTTGTATGTTACTTTGAAATTAAAGCTGGCCTTGCCCAATGACATCCATATCCTACAAATGGTTAACTAAAAAAAGGAATGTTTGCTTTTGGTTACGACTGTAACTCTCCTCCTAAATGCTGCCTCGACAGAGCAGGACTCAGAGTCAGATTCACTTATTTATCACACGTACATCGAAACTTACTGTGAAATGAGCCATTTGCTTTAAGAAGGATTTGCTGGGGGGCGGGGGGGGGGGGAGCAGCCCTAAGTGTCGCCACACATGCTGGCATCAATATAGCCAAGCAGCAGCAAGAACAACAAAAAAATGCCAAGCCCCTTTCCCATCCCTCTCCCACTCACACACCTAGACAGGGCTCCAAGTCGGGGGACAGTTCGCTTCCTGTCCTCCAGGACTTCTGTCCTTGTCCCCAGATTCTCAGTCCTGCAGACATCTCAGTTGTACTCTGGGAGTGCCAGTCTTGGGTGAGGTTCTCAAGTCTCTGAGATGGGGTGTGGACCCCCCCCCCCCAACCTCCTGACCGCTACTGAGCAAACACCGATTCAGCCTCAAAGGCTGCCATTGAGTGAACGTGCACAGAGTGCAACTTGTGATCTCAGTCTCAAGCTGAGTTCCTGAATAACCACGAATAAGCCAATCTCTTCGAGCAGCATCACCTCAAAATAGACCGACTCAAGCATGGATGCAACATGCACATTTTATGGCGTGGCCTCTCCCTGCTCATACAGACTAGAAAGGAGCTTACTTTTCTCACCTATTTGACTGAAGTTTGTCCTCCTCTCTCTAACTGCGAGAACCAGTTTTCTCCATATGACTTGAAGAAGAGGTGCTACAATAATGAAATGGTTAGCACAACGCTGTTACAGCTGGGAGTGTCGGAGTTCAGGGTTCAATCTCCTCTGTAAAGTACCTCTGTACATCTTCCACATGCAATGTGTGGGTTTTCTCTGGCTCCTCTAGATTCCTCCCACAATCCAAAGACGTAGTGGGTGGGCCAGAAGGACCGATTCCACGCTGTATCTCTAAATCAAAATTAAATAAGTAAATAGGCTCTAACTACAAACACACATCTTTCAACATTAATAAATGTAGGGATTTCCACACCATCAGCCAGTCCACGGGAAACTGTCCTGCATTTGAATAGTTTGAATTCTGTGGAGCAAGGATATAAGGGAAGTTTTGAAAGATTTGGAAAATATGACCTGCTGATGGTTTCCATCCACTGACGTTGGAATGACTCAGCTCCAAGGAGACACTAAATCTCTCTGATATTTTGTCAACACTGCTGGTGAAGTAAGTCACAGATGTTTAAGGGTGCCCCCTTCCCACCTCAAAAGCAGGAGTGAGTGAGTGAGTTATTAGTTAAGTCTCCCTTACAACTCTGGGATATGCCAAGTTTAGTCCTGAAGTTCCTGGTAGCTGCCAAGGAAACTGGATACTTCACCCTGACCTGGAGGCCAGCCCTTGTCAAACCCAGGCCCTCTGGGAGTGAGCCATGGGCTCCATCGCAATCTGAATGTCCAAGCTATGTCTATTCCATAAGCAAAGAGCTGAGGATAATGCTTCCACACTGTAATGGCGATTGCTGAGTTGCGTTAGATACAGGTCTGAGTCACATTTTCAGAGACCATAACACCATAAGACTTGAGAATAGAATTCAGCCATTTGGCACACCAAATCTGCTCCACCATTCTGTCATGTCTGATTTAATATCCTTATCAATCCCATTCTCCTGTCTTCTTCCGTAACCTTTGATAACCTTTCTAATCAACAACTTACGAACCTCTGCTTTAAAAAGAGCGAATGACTTGGCCTCCACAGCTCTCTGTGGCAATTAATTCCATAGAGTTAACACTCTCTGGCTAAAGAAATTCATCCTCATCTCTATACTTGACTAGATCCTCCTGTCATCTTTTCCTCCTCCTACTTCTTTTTCTCCTCCTCCTCCCCCTCTTCCTCAATTTCCTCTGCCTCTTCCTCCTTTTCCTCCTCCTCCTCCACCTCCTCCTCTTTCTTCTTCTTCTGATGCTTCTCCTCCTCCTCTGCCACTCCTGGTGCCAGCCTCACCTTAGGCTGTTCCTCCTTCCATTTTGATTCAATGTGTCATGTTGTGGTGAGTGAGACTAACATAGGAACCAATTACCAATCGCTTTTCCAATCTGTGTTGTAATTTAAACTGTGTGTCGTTACGAGTGACAATAATAAACCAGTAATTGTTTTTCAATAGTTTTTTTTACATACTAGCCAACAATGAAACTAGTTAGTCTCATTGACCCTGTCAACAGCCCTACATGGTAATGTTCCTCAAGTGTTTTTATAGTGTGAGTTGAAATCTGTAGCTGCTACTTTTTTAGACAAAGTTCCAGAGGTCACTGTTTATTGAGTGCATTTTGTGTCAATGCCCTTCTAAACCTCCCTCATGTGAATTGAAATCTGTGCTACAACTAAAATCCTTCCTTGGGGCAAGACATTCACCCTTCCTGTCACAACTGTATATCACTCAATCAAAAGCATTGACATGTACACCACTTCATGGAAACCAGCCAATGAAAATTCTGAAATAGAAATGTTCTAGGCGCCAGTGAGGATTTTATGAGGGAAAACATCTACACGTTGCAGCGTGTGTGTGAATGAGTAAAGGAAGTTCAGGGTGAGGAATTCGTCTTTGATTACCTGCGCTGTGTAAACTACGTGGCAATGGGTATGGGATGTATGCTGCTTTGGCAACCCAGCATGCTCGCGTAGTGGTCAGAGCAATGCTTAACAGCACCTGCTGGAGTATCGGGGTTTGATTCCCGCTACTGTCTGGAAGGAGCTTGCACGTTCTACCCATGACTGTGTGGATTTTTTCCCAGTGCTCCGGTTTCCTCTTCCCTGATGACATTACTACCAAAATCTTGAGTGTGTGTCTTCAGGCTCCCTTGCCTCCTCCCTCATGGTAGTAATCGCACGAGAAAAGAGGTATACCATCAGTGAAGCCACCTACTCACTGATCCTAACATCAGATTTCTGACTTGTCCATGAACACTATTTTGCTCTCTTTTTCTTAGAGTAACTTATTATGTATTGCATTATAGCTCTGTTGCAAAACAACACATTTAATAACATATGAAATGTGACCGTGCTCTCAAAGGGAGAGCATATAAACTCCACACAGACATTAGTAGTCACTAGTTTGGTCTGTTTTTGCACTGCTTACTTTTATATATATTCCTTATTGTAACATATAGGATATCTAATGCCACAAACAGTGCAATACATAAAATATACTATATGTTACAATAATAAATTTACAGATTTACAGCACCAGTGACCCGGGTTTCAATTACTGTCACTAACTGTAAGGAGTTTGTACATTCTCCCTGTTACCACATGGGTTTCCTCCGGGTGTGCTGATATCCTCCCACAGTCTAACAACGTACCAGTTGGTAGATTAATTGGTCATTGTAATGTGCTGTGATTATGCTAGGGTTAAATCGAGGGTTGCTGGGCAGTGTGGCTCGAAGGGCTGGTAAGGCCTATTCTGCACTGTATCTCAATAAATAAATCAAATTTTAAAACCTATTAAATTTCACGGCACATGTCATTGATAATAAACTTGATTCTGATTCACGTTCCGAAGATGTATGGTTTAAGGTTTGTGAGTTATGGACATGCTATGTTGGTGCTGGAAGTGTGGAGACACATGTAAGCAGCCCCCAGTACATTCCTCATTGATTTGATTTGACACCAACGACACATTTCACTGGACATTTTGATGTACATGTGGCAATTAAAGCTAATCTTTAATATGAAGTCATTTGAGCGGAAGTTTGAAGAAGAGTGTAATCTGGAACAGACGCTGGGGCCAGTTTCAGCACAGAGTATGTGACAAGTATGTGTTCACTGAGGGATGGGCATGGGTCAGGAAACAACCTCTGCTCTGCGGAGTGGACTTTATTCCCTGGAGCATAGGAGAATGAGGGTAGACTAGAAATGTAGAAAACCTACAGCACAATACAGGCCCTTTGGCCCACAATGCTGTGCCAAACATGTACTTACTTTAAAAATTACCTCGGGTTACCTATAGCCCTCTATTTTTCTAAGCTCCATGTATCTATCCAAGAACCTCTTAAAAGATTGTATTGTATCCACAAATTTGATAGAGGTATACAAAATCTGCAACCTTGATAGAAGTATACAAAATTATGAGGGGTGTACATAAAGTAAAATTCATTAGGGGTGTACAAGCAGGCTTTTTCCTTTGAGGTTGGCTGAGACTAGAACTAGAGGTCATGGGTTAAGTGTGAAAGTTTGAATGTTGAAGGCCGGGGGCAAAGTCTCAGAATAGAGGGACATCCAATTAGAATCTGTGGAACTTGTTGCCACAGGTGACTGTGGAGGCCAAATCTTTGGGTACATTGAAGGCAAAGGTTGATAGGTTCTTGATCAGTCAGAGCATGAAGGATTATGTGGAAAAGCCTGGAGATTAGGGCTTAGAGGGAAATGGATCAGCCATGATGAAGTAGCGAAGCAGAAAGAATGGGGCAAATGAGCTAAATCTGTTCCTATATCTTTTGTTTTTATGAGTGGGAACTTCTCTCAGAGAGCAGTGAGAGAGTGGAACAAGGCTTCATCAGAAGTGGTGGATGCAGGTTTGATTTCACCATTTAAGAGAAGTTGGGATAAGTACATAGATGGGAGGATGTATGGGGGGCGGCTATGGTCCAGGTGTAGGTCAATAGCACTAGACAGAATAATAGTTTGGTAGTTTTGGTGGGCTGAAGGGCCTGTTTGTGTGCTGTAGTGTTCTGTGACTCTTTTAAGAATGCACACATACATGCTATTGAATTGGATATGAACCGCGTGACAATTTTCAGACATTTAACTGCACTCAATTTCCATTCATCATCCTCTTTGACTTCCTACCACCAGGGTGGAGTCTCCAATGCATAAAAATAAGAACGGTCAGGATGGGAAACAGTTTCTTCCCTCAGGCCATCAGGCTTCTGAGCTCCCTGTCGCATCATATTCAAAGCGTCACTGGTTAATCTGTTCTGTACCTCACCATATTTAATTACAGAATCAGAATCAGGTCATATTATCACCGGCATGTGTTGTGAAATTTTTTAACTTAGCAGCAGTAGTTCAATGCAATATATGATACTATAGAGAGAAAGAAAAATAAATGAGTAAATCAATTACAATAAGTATATAAAAAGTACAAAAACAGAAATAATATATAAAATAAAAGAGAGGTAGTGTTAATAGATACAATGTCCATTTAGGAATCTAATGGCAGGGGGAGAAGAAGCTGTTCCTGAATCAATGAGTGTATGTCTTCAGGGTTCTGTACCTCCTTCTCGACGATAACAATGAGAAGAGGGCATGTTCTGAGTGATGGGGGTCCTTAATAATAGAACCCGTATTTCTGAGGCACGGCTCCTTGAAGATGTCTTGGATACTATGGAAGCCAGTACCCAAGATGGAGCTGATAAATTTTACAATTTGTCAGTCTGTAGCTTCATTCAGTTCTGTACGGTAGCCAACCAGACAGTGATGCAGCCTGTCTGAATGCTCTCCACCGTATATTTGTAGAAATTTTTTGGTGTTTTAGTTGACAAGCCAAATCTCTTCAAATTCCTAATGAAATATAGCCACTGTCTTGCCTTCTTTATAGCTGCAACGATATGTTGGGACCAGGCTAGGTCCTCAGAGACCTTGACAGCCCAAGAACTTGAAATTGGTTATTCTCTACTCTTCTAATCCTTCTATTAGGATCAGTTCATGTTCCCTTATCTTACCCTCCCTGAAGTCCACGATCAGCTCTTTTGTCTTACTGACATTGAGTGCAAGGTTGTTGCTGTGACACCACTCTGCTAGTTGGTATATCTCAGTCCTGCATGCCCTCATGTCACCACCTGAGATTCTACTGACAATGGTTGTATCATCACAAATTTATAGATAGTATTTGAGCTATGCCTAGCCACACGGTCATGGGTATAGAGAAAGTAGGGCTGAGCAGACACCCCAGTGTTGATCGTAAGCAAGGAGGAAATATTATCACCAATATTCACAGATTGTGGGCTTCCAGTTAGGAAAATGAGGATCCAATTGCAGAAGGAGGTACAGAGGCCCAGGTTCAGTAACTTCGTGATCAGGAGTGTGGGAATGATGGTGTTAAATGCTGAGCTTTAGTCATCAAACAACATTCTGATGTAGGTGTTTGTATTGTCCAGGTGGTCTAAAGCCATGTGAAGAGCCATTGAGTTTGCATCTGCAGTAGATCTATTGTGGCGATAGGCAAATTGCAGTGGATCCAGGTGAGGCAGGTGTTCTTTCTAGCCGTGACTCACCTCTCAAAGCATTTCATCACTGTCAGTGAGAGTGCGACTGGGCAATAGTCATTAAGGCAGCTCACACTACTCTTCTTAGGCACTGGTATAATTGTTGCCGTTTTGAAGCAGGCTGGATCTTCTGACCATAGCACTGAGAGGTTGAAAATGTCTTTGAATACTCCCATCAGTTGGTTGGTACAATTTAGTTTGTTTGTTTATTTATTTATAATCCATCTGTAGATTTCATCCTCACTTTCATAAGTTATTGTGTGTTATGCATACTGCAAGTGCTTTACACCCTGGTTTGTTGAAATGTCTTGACTGACAGTATCCATGTATATAGTTAAATGATGATAAACTTGATACACCCAAAATGCTGGAGAAACTCATCAGGCCAGGCAGCATCTGTAGAAAAGAGTAAACGATTGATGTTTCGGGTGGAGACTCTTCATTGGGGCAGGCCAGGCAGCATTTATGGAAAAGAGTAAATTGAAGAGCCTTCGTCCGAAACCTCGACTGTTTACTCTTTTGCACAGATGCTGCCTGGCCTGCTGAGTTTCTCCAGCATTTTGTGGATATTACTTTGATTTCCAGGATCAGCAGATTTTGTGACAATAAACGTGACTTGACTCAATTGCAAGCCTGTTTAGTGATTCATAGTGTTAGGGCTGTTAATCTGTTAAGTACCTGGTCATATATCAGCCTTGTTGTAAGACAAGTCCTGATTCATACGTGGTTAATTGTGGCAGTGAGAGGAGAAGCTCCAATGTGTTGAGTTTGTGGCCATGCCGTTTGTACCTTTGTTCTCCCAATGTTTGCACTATTGAATCTCAAAGCCTTAGTGAGATGGCTGTGAATGAGTACTGCCTCTCAATAGTGCTAATAAGTCGCTTACTGACATTAAAGGACTGTGTAATATAGTGAAGAGCTACAAGTGCAAATCTTCACGGTGAATGCAAAGCTGTCATTAATTATGTAAAAAGGTGCTGTAAAAATTAAGGGAATATATTGTTATATATTCTCAATAAATTTCTGAAAGGATTGGAGTTTTTTACCCCATGAAATTTGCCTTAATTACTTTCTACACAATTAACTCAAAAGCTCCATAAATTATTTCTGATCCAGTTTATAAATGAAAATTAAATTAATTTTAATGTTCATGCTGTGGTAACAATGTCCTTTAGAATGCATAAATGAACAGCAAATGTCTAACTGTCCTTGAATAATTCCTGACACTGAACTCCATTGAGACAGACCTTCCAACTGCCGCTCTCTCTTTCACTGTGGTTTGATCATTAAAATGATTATTGTAGAAAAGTGTGCATCTTGATTTTGAGGTGGGGTGGGTGAAGAGCCGTTGAGGGCAGTAACCAGTTCACTTATATTTAAATCTGGCTGATTTGAACACATGCTACACTGAATAATGGAGGGGGGGCTGGGTGGGCACAATAATGTAGTGCTTAGCACAGCACTTAATAGTACAGGGAACACAGGTTCAATTCCTGCCGCTACGAGTTTGTACATCCTCCCTGTGTCTGTGTGGGTTTCCTCTGGGTGCTCTGGTATCCGCCCACAGTTGATAGATTAATTGGTCATTGTAAATTGACCCTCTGGTAGGTTAGGGTCAAGTCAGGGGATTGCTGTACAGCACAGCTGAAAGGACTGGAAGGGTCCCTCGAAAGAAATAAATGATAAATGCGGAAGATTCTGCAGAAGCTGGAAATTCAGAGTAACATACACAAAATGCTGGAGGAACTCAGCAGGTCAGGCAACATCTATTAAAAGTAATAAACAGTCGATGTATCAGACCGAGACCTTTAATCAGATCTCATAAAGTTCCTGCTGAGTTCCTCCAGCTATAAAATGAGAAATGGTCATTCATGCATCTGAACACACTAATGTATATTGAGACCCCATCGAAGTTTATAATATTATGAGAGGCATAGATAGAGTAGGCAGCTGCTATCTCTTTCCCAAACAGCTGTTTGGCCCCGGAATGTGAGGTGACGCTAGCGGGCTGCTCCTGCGCATCTTTGGGTGTGTTTGTTGTTAACAGAAACAGTTATTTCACTGTGTGTTTCAATGTACATATGATAAATAAACTTTAATCTTGAATCTTGAATTTGAAATTTAATACTTAATGGAATGCTTTTAAGTTGAGAGGGGGTAAGTTCAAAGGAGATGCGCGGGACAAGTATTTTTTGAAAACAGAGCGGAATATGCTGCCTGGAGTGACTGTGGAGGCAGAGACGATAGAGGCATTGAAGAGGCTCGTAGGTAGGCATGTAAGCGTGTAGACAATGGAGGGATATGAACCTTGTGCAGGCAGAAGGGATTAGGTATTGAGTGCTTAACTGGTCCAGCACATACATTGGGTAGCGAAGGGCGTGTTCCTGTATTGTTTGTATTCGTCTGTATTCTAATATCAACAGTCAAGCACTCTTTAGAAATGGTCGCAGTTGTATTGTTGGAAAATGGCAGTCAATTTGCATACATAAAGCTGTTTCAAACTGTCTTTAGACAGATAACTGTTCAATTTGTGTTAGTGCAATGGGATTTGTCACACCCTTTCAAAAAAATTTTATTTCAAAGTACATTTATTATTAAAGTAGGTATACATTATACAACCTTGAGATTCATCTCTTTACAGGCAGCCACAAAAGAAAGAAACCCAAGAGAACCCATTTATAAAAAAAAATTCATCAAACACCCAATGCGCGGAGAGAAAAAGAACAAATTGTGCAAACAACAACAGTAAGCAAATAGCATTCAGAACGGTTTCTGAGTTTTATGAAAAACACAGAGGCAGACATCACTGCAACGGCTACAGTTCTGGGCAGAGCAGAGTAAATGTCGTGAGATCATGGACGCAAAGCCAGGCGTCACTGCATGCTGGCACAGCAGTCTACTGTTCACTGGAAATGGATGTTGTGGACCATGGCGGCCTTCATCGTACATCCCTAACTTCCCCTGAATTGAGAGATCATTGAGAGGCAACCACAATGGTGCGTTTAGAGTCACATACAGGCTACATCCACTATAGACCTGTTAATTTTGAAAATGTCGGTTTCACATAAAAACGATAGGCGTCCACACTATGCATTTTTAAAAGTATCTCTGTCTACATCGAAATGGAGATTTTGGCGAATCTCCTACTGCGCACGTGCAGGACACATGTACCAAAACCAAGCGACATGTTTGGTGTCGAATCTCGCCGTGAAAGTGCGCGTTTGTTCAGTTACAGACTAGAAAAACTTAAAACAATGGACAGCTGTTGGCTCTCTCGCAGGGAAGCTTAAAAGTAATAAACAAATACTGGAGCATACGGAGGCAACCGACCAGGAGTTCACGGACAGTATGAACCGGCTGATGACGAACATTGAAAAACTGACTAACTCTGTTGCATTAATAAAGCACCTTGTTAAATGTATAAAGCATGTCTGCATCAGTGTTATCTTGTATTTCCATACAATGTTACATTAGGCTGTTACACATCTATTGTCAGAGAAGTACTTGCATAAATAGGTAAACCACCTTCCTACGAGCAAGAACAGAATACAGGGCTAAGTGAGTATACTTATTTATTCAGTAAATTATGGGTCAAAGTATTTGGTGAGTACATTTCTAATTCTTCTGGCATCAGTTTTCAGAAGTCTCTGGTTATCCCGTCCACACTGATCTGCCCGAGCAGCGTTTTCAAAATACCCCCCCCCCCCCCCCCCCGGAAAGCATTTCTGAAAAGCTCCAATTACGGGGGACGAAAATGCTGTTTTAGTGTGGACGGAGGGTAAAAACGAAAAGAAAAAGCTTTGGTTACAGATTTATCCGGCGTAGTGTGGACTTAGCCACAGACTAGCACAGGTAAAGTCGACAGATTTCCTTCCCCAAAGGACGTTAGTGAACAGGACTGTTTTGTGGTTACCATCACTCAGACTAGATTTACTGGCATTAAAATTCTCCACCTTCATCCAGAGACTATATCAATAGGATGGCCAGGTAAACTATACTTATAGCAACCTCATCATCAAAAGAGGAGAGGAAGGGTCATAGATTGGGACAGTATGGAAACCGGCCCTTCAGCCCAACTCTTCCATGTTTTCCACTGTGCTGGTCCTATTTGCCCGTGTTTGGCCCACATTGCTCTAACCTAGGGGTTCCCAACCTTTTTTTTATGCCATTGACCTCTACCATTAACACAGCCTCAGAATGGAGGGGCATCCGTTTAGAACAGCAATGAGGAGTTTCTTTAGCCAGAGAGTGGTAAATCTGTGGAATTTCTTGCCACAGGCAGCTGTGGAGGCCAAGTCACTGGGTACATTTAAGGCAGAGGACAATAGATTCTTGATTAGTCAGGGCATGAAGGGATACTGGGAGAAGGCAGGAGATTGGGGCTGAGAGGGAAAATGGATCAGCCATGATGAAATGATGGAGCAGACTTGATGGGCTAATTCTGCTTATATATCCTATGGTCTTATTAACCAAGGTCCATAGACCCCAGGTTGAGAACCCCTGCAACTTTTCCTTTCCATATACTTATGCTGCAAACAATAAAAGTGAGCAAATAGCAAATAAAGTGAACTATTTCTGAGTTTTGTGAAAGACACAAAGCCATGCATCACTGCAACAGCCACAGTTCATCGCAAAGCTGAGAAAATGTTCGCAATTACAGATACCAAACCAGGCATCAGATCAAGGTGTCTAAAAAAAAATACAGGAGAGAGCTGGCGAACAAGCTTGGGCAGAGCAGCACACGGCAGCACACGGGAGGTGTGGAGAGGCATGAAGAACATCACTGGCTTCAGTCAGCCCAGCTGTAGCGCCTCGGAATGCAGTTCTGAATGGGCTAGTGAGTTAAACCAATTCTTCAATATGTCTGACAATTGCTCTCCGGTTCACACCCCCTCAGCACACCAATCCGAGTGCCAAGACACCAGATGCTCCCTCAGCACCAACAACTCCCCTCCTTCCTCCTCCCCCCCCTCCAGTTCAACATGTGGGTGAACACAGGCTATGACTGTCTACACCTCCTCTTTGCTCTTCATCTACCATCCACATTTCCACATACCAACTGCTATTGGACTGACCTTCACCTCCCTCAGCTCCACCTTCCACCAACTCCCCAGTCATTATGGACTCTCCTTCATTACTGAGCAGGCGAGTAGGGCTTTAGGGAAACTCGGACACGGCAAAGCATCGGGACAGGATGGTGTGAATGTACCCCGTAGTCCTGAAGGAGTGTGCTGAGCAGCTGTATGGAGTTCTCCAGAGCATTTTTAATCTGAGTCTCAGGCTGGAAAGGGTCCCGACTATGGGGAAAGCATCATACGTGGTTCCAGTACCCAAGAACAGCCAAATGAAAGTCTTGAATGATTACTGGCCAGTGGTCCTGACCTCAGACATTATGAAGAACCTAGAGAGAATGGTCATGGTTCACCTCCAACCCCTGGTCATATTAGCCCTCAATCCTCTGCAGTTTGCCTACCAGGAGCACATTGGAATCGACGATGCTGTCATCTACCTGCTGAACAAAGCCTACTCCCATTTGGATAAGCAGGGCAGCACTGTGACGATCATGATTTTTTAATACTATATAGCCCTCATTGCTGGTGAGGTGGGGGGGGGTGAATATGTTCACCGGAGAGAGAAATCGATAGTCATTCCATCAGAGCAAAATTATACAGTGAAAATCAAAACATAAGTTAAAAAGAACACATCCATGGTTACATAAGAGGTTAGGATTCTGTTCCGTTGCTGAGGTAGGGTTAAGATTGTGCAGTTCTGTTCCGGGACCTGATGGCTTCAGGAACATAAGTGTTCCCTAATATGGTGGTAGTGAGACTTCATGTTTTCGTACTTACCTGCCCAACAGTAGCAGTGGGAAAAGAGCATATCCTGGAGAGTCGTAATCCTTGAAGCTAGATGCTACTTCTTGAGGCAGCATCTCCAAACAGATGCTTTCAATGACAAGTAATACTGTAATTTTATTTCTCTTCAGTATTTTATCAAAGAATAAGAATTTTCAGCCATGGTTTCCAGGGCAGGTGACTGAGTACCATTCTGGACATTGTCATTGAAACCATTTGTGACACTGGTCAATCAGAATCAGGTTGATTGTCACTGACAGATGTCATAAAGTTTGTTATCTGTGGCAACAGTATGGTGAAAAATGTAGAATTACTATAAGTTACAACAATAAATAAATACTGAGTTCATGAGCCTTCATGAGTTTTTGGTCCTTTCAGAAACCTGATAGTGGAGGGAAAGATGGTTTTCTGAAAATGTTGAGTGTGGGACTTCATGGCAGGACACATAACTTGATCAGGTGTGGCATGGTAGCGCAGTGGTTAGCTCAATGTTACACAGTACCAGCGATGCTCTGCTGTCTGTATGGAGTTTATACATTCACCCCATGATGTGGGTTTCTGCCCACAGTCCCAAGACTGGTTTAATTGTCATTGTAATTTGTCCTGTGGTTAGGCTAGGGTTAAGTCAGGGGTAGCTGGGCGGAGTGGCTTGAAGGGCCTGTTCTGTGCTGTATCTCTAAATAAATAAAAAATAAAAGGTCAGGACCCACACTGTGCATTGAAATGAAGCTGAAGACACTGGACACTACAGATAATGGAATGTTCAGCATCACACAAAACGAAGAAGGAACTCAACACGTCAGGCAGCATCTATGGAGGAAATAGAATTATAGAACATTACAGCACAGAAACAGGCCTTTTGGCCCTTCTTGGCTGTGCAGAACTATTTTTCTGCCTAGTCCCACTGACCTGCACCTCGGCCATATCCCTTCATACACCTCTCATCCATGTACCTGTCCAAATTTTTCTTAAATGTTTAGAGTGAGCCTGCATTCACCACTTCAACTGGCAGCTCATTCCACACTCCCACTACTCTCTGTGTGAAGAAGCTCCCCCTAAATGGACAGACAACATTTGAAATCTGGACCCTTCATCTGTTTTTAATCCAAAACATCAATGACCTATTTCCCTCCATCGATAGCAACATACACGAGATGCTGAAGGATCTCAACAAGTCAGTCAGCATCTATGGAAATGAATGAACAGTTTATGTTTTGGGCAGATACCCTTCTTCAGGACTGGAAGGAGGGGGGATGACGCCAGAATAAAAAGGTGGGGAGAGCAGAAATAGGATAGGTAGAAGAAGACAGGTCAGGCCAGGTGAATGAGAAAGATAAAGGACTGGAGATGAAGGAATCTGATAGGAGGGGAAAGTGGTCCATTGGAGAAAGGGGAAGAAGAGGGGACCCAGGGGAGGGGAAAGGCAGGTGAGAAGAGATGAGGTCAGAGGGGAGGCGGAGGGAAAATTCTTTGGATTGGAAGGAGAAATCAATATTCATACCATCAGGTTGGAGGTTACCCAGACGGAATATAAGGTGTTGCTCATCCACCCTGAGGGTGGCCTCATAGTGTGTCAAGAGAAGGCCATGGACCGAAATGTCAGAACGGGAATGGGAATTGGAATTAAAATGCTTGGCCACCGGGAAGTTCCACTTTTGGCAGATAGAGCGGAGGTGCTCGACTTTGATTTTGATATTGCTTGGCCTGATGAGGTCCTCCAGGGTTTAGTGCGTTCCAGCTGAAATGAAGATGCTGACTGATTTGGCCTGCTTTATGAGTGCTGGTGATGATATATCACCGTCTGATGTGATGTACCCTGCAGAGGGCCCTAGAGTGGGAGAATAGAGGGTTAAAACTTCATTGTGAGGAACTATCAGAAGCTAATTTACAGCTTTATTTGAGAGTCAATGTACAGTCAATCCTCTGCTACAATGTAAGCAGTAAAAGACATTATAGGCCTTCACAAAAAGAAACAGATTATCCATAAAAGAAATCCTATTGCTTCTTTTCACTGATTTGTGCTGATTTACCCTCAGTGCCCACTTTACTATTTATCTCTTCTACCTAAAAAGTGACCATTGTGTGTCTTCTGCTGCTGAAGCCCATCTACTTCAAGGTTTGATGTGTTGTGTGTTGTGTGTTCAGAGATGCTCTACTGCACACCACTGTTGCAATGTGTGGTTATTTGAGTTACTGTTGCCTTCCTGTCAGCTTGAACCAGTCTGGCCATTCTCCTCTGACCTCTCTCACTAACAAGGTATTTTCTGCCACAGAATTGCCGCTCACTGGATGCTTTTAGTTATTCACTATAAACACTAGAGACCGTTTGTGTGAAGATCCCAGGATATCAGCAGTTTCTGAGATACTCTAAACACCAACCATAATTCCAGGGTCAACCTCACTTAGATCACATTTCTTCCCCAGTCTGATGTTTGGTCTGAATAACAACCGAACCTCTTGACAATGCCTGCATGCTTTTATGCACCGAGTTGCTGGTGGTTTTCATTAACGAGCAGGTGTACCTAATAAAGTGAGCAATAAGTTTAACTTTTGTGTGGCACAATATCCAGCTCTTATCACCTTGCTGTAGTACTGCACTGAAGGACTGGATAGCATCACCCACCATCCTCAAGCATCAAGCACAGTGAACTGAATTGCGTATTTATATTTCACATTTCTTGGCGTGAGGACATCCCAAAACACTTTACAGCCCACGAGTTGCCTGACAAAGTGTAATTACTGCTGCAGTATCAGAACACGGCAGCCAATTTGTGCACAGCAAGCTCCCACAGTTAGCAAGCTACAACGTGATAATGACCAGACCATCTGTTTTCAGTATTGGCTTGGCACCAGGGAGAATCTCACTGTTCTTCCTGACAGTAATGCGATTCACCACTGCCTGAGAGGGCAGTGCAAAAGCTGCAGCGATATCCTTTCCCTAAATCAGTCTGTTAGACCATAAAACATAGGAACAGAATTAGGCCATTGTGCCCATTGAATCAACTCAGCCATTCCATCATGGCTGATTTATTATCCCTCCTCTCTGCCTTCTCTCTGTAAACGTTGACCCCCTGACTAATCAAGAATCTGTCATCCCTTAAATATACCCAATCAATTGGGAAGAAAACACAGGGTATGAGATGAATAAGATGGGACCAGTCCAGCTCTCAACACCACCCCCCTTCTCATCAGACTTTATTAACAATGTCGGGCAAGTACTTTTCCACAAACCTGCGCCTTGTCGTTTGACCACCACTCTCTTTCCAGTTTTCTGTGTTGACAGGGATGACATAGTGGTGCTGTAGGTAGAGCTGCTGACACCCAGGAACAATCCTGAACTCCGGCAGTATTATTGACCTACCGTACATACATAGGGTATTAAGTGTCATCTTCCTGAGGCACCATTTCTTGAAAATATCTTTGATAGTGGAGACTGTCATGCCCTTGATGGCATTGGCTAAGTCTTAGGCAATGTACACCCTGTGCACTGCAACATCTGTACCAGGCTGTGATGCAACCAGTCAAAATGGTTCCCACTGTCCATCTATAATCATTTGTAAGAGCTTTTGGTGACAATCTAAATCTGAAACTTCTAACAAGGCAGGACCACTTGTGTGCTGCCTTTGACATTGCATCCATGTGTTGGGTCCAGGATAAATCCTCCACTGTGTTGACATCCAGGAGCATGAAGCTGCTCATCCCTCGAACTACTGACCCCCTCAGTGAGGACTGGTGTGCATTCTTCTGACTTCCCTTCCTGAAGATCACATTCAGTTCCTTGGTCTTGTTTACAATGAGTGGGAGGTTATTGTTCTAATAATCTGCTGCATTACTTCAGGAATTGAGCTCTCCATCATTGAAGAAGAAAGAGGGATTAATTGAAGAGGCTTCTTCAGCTTCAAAGATGTTATCTCCGTAGCTTGTGCCTCCTGTGCCAATGCAATCCCACCTGTGCCACTCCCTGTGTGCCAGCCCCACTGGCATTGTAGAGGTTGGCAATATTCTGTGAGTGTCCATCTCAGAGCCCAACCCAAGCCCCTCCCTCACGTGTTGCCTGCCTTATAGCAAGTGTTACTTAAAATGTTTGCGAGTGGGGTTTTGTAAAGTATTGGTCAGACTGCCCTTGGGAGTATTGTGAGTTGTTTTGGGCCCCTTATCAAAGAAAGAATGTGTTGACATTGAAGAGTGTCCAGAGGAGGTTCACGACAATGATCCCAGAAATGAAAGGGTAAACATGTGGAGTGTTTGATGGCCCTGGGCCTGCACTCGCTGGAGTTTAGAAGAATGAGGGAGATCTCATTGAAACCTATCAAATATTGGAAGGCCCTATTGGAGAGGATGTTTCCTATAGTGTGGGTGTCTAAGACCAGAGGGTACAGGCTTAGAATGGAAGGATATCACTTTCTAATGGAGATGAGGAGGTATTTCTTTAGCAGGCCTAGGAGTTCCCAGCCATGGGTCCACAGACCCCTCAGTTAATGGTAGGGATCCATGGTGGAAAAGGTTGGGAACCCCTAAACAAGAGAGTGGTAAATCTGTGGAATTAGTTTCCACAGATGGCTGTGGAGGCAAAATCATTGGGTATATTTAAAATGGAGTTTGAGATTCTTGATTGGTAAGGATCCAAAAGGTTTCGGGGAGAAGGCAAGAGAATAGGGTTGAGAGGATTAATGAATCAGCCATGTTTGAATGGCAGAGCAGGCTCAATGGGTCAAGTCGCCTAATTTTTGTTCCTATGTTACATGGTCTTAAGAAGATGCCTGTCTGTAATCTAAACTGTATTCCATCAGAAATCATTTGTGTTTTAAAAAGACGTGAGAAGAAAGGATGCAGAAACTAGGCAGGTAATGAGACAATGTGCACTGATTTCCAGGTGCAGATCATTAATGTTGTGGCTGGAGTTATTTGGTCCACTGGCACAAGGAATGTACGAACCCTTGGGAATATTGCAATTTCCTCTCAGCTGCCTTCTCGTATATTAAAGTTTATTAAACACACCAGGCCATATTGTGATTGTCACTGTTAAGCATTTCACTAGAAAGGAAAGCACCTCACATTCTCTCGGGAAAACCTCGTCAGATGTGTTGAAATGCCAAACAGAACCCCTTCCCAATGGTGCTTTTACTGAGGTGAGAATTGCTCGGGCTGACCTTGACATCGTAGTCTGGAAAATCGATTATTTTGTTTTTGGATTGGGTGGTGGGTTCTCCAATCCAATTGCCAAGAATTAACCGCATAGAGAATTCATAAGGAGGGTCAACGGTACATCCCACACTTGTTGAAGCTGTCAGAGGATTTAAGCAAAGCTTACTGCTGAAGAGTGAACAGAATCAAGGCTCTCTTTTTATCATTAAACAGCAGAGTTTACGGGACATCGAAGTGGGAACTCAATTGCCAGAAACAAAGTTTGCCCCAAGAAAAGGATGTGTTGTCATTGGAGAGAGTCCAGAGGAGATTCATGAGGATGGTTCTGGGAATGAAGGGGTTAACATGAGGAGCGTTTGGTAGCTTTGGGCCTGTACTCACTGGAATTTAGAAGAAAGTGGGGGGATCTCATGGAAAGGACTAGATAGGGTTGATGTGGAGAGGATGTTTCCTGTGGTGGGGATACCCAGAACTAGAAGACACAACCTCAAAATGAAGGGGTGACCCTTTAGAACCGAGGTAAAGAGGAATTTTTTTTAGCTAGAGAGTAGTGTATCTGTGGAATGCTGTGCCACAAACTGTGGTGAAGGCCAAGTCCCTGGGTATACTTAAGGCAGAAGTTGATCGTTTCCTGATCAGTCAGGGCATCAAAGGATATGGTGAGAATGCCGGTGTATAGGGTTGAGTGGGATCCGGGATCAGCCATGATGGAATAGTGGAGCAGGCTCGATGGGCTGAATTCTGCTCTTATGCCTTATGGTGTTATGGACTGGCTTCCATCTGATGTCATGAAGGGTAACGGGTGGGGGTTGTGGGGTTTATGGGAAGAAATAAATAAAAACTATTTCTGCATATTTTGGATTCTAGGACATGTGTCTGTCACCTGATTGGAGCTGATCTGTCAGGTGAGGGCACGAGAGACTGCCAATTTTAAAATCCGTAAGAACACATAAGAGATGCTGGAGGAACTCAGTGGGTCAGGCAGCATTTGTGGAGGAGAATAGACCGTCGAAGTTTGAGGTTGAGACCCTTTATTTGAACTGAATCATAGAGGAGAGATTGTCAGTGTAAAGAGGGAAAGATAGACAGGTGATAGGTTGATCCAGGTGATGATGACTGTTAGAACATAGAACATATAGCATCAAACATAGAGCACTCCAATGCAGTACAGGCCCTTCAGTCTATGATGTTGTGCAATCTTTTAACCTGCTCCAAAATCAATCTAACACTTCCCTCCTATGTAGCCCTCCATTTTCATCCATTTGCCCATCTGAGTTTCTTGAATGCCCTAATATATCCACTTCTACCACCACCCTTGGCAGTGCATTCCATGCATTCACCAATTTCTATGTTAGAAAATCTCTCTGACATCCCCTCTATATTTCCTCCGATCACCTTAAAATTATGCCCCCTGTATTAGTCATTCTTCCCTGAGAAAAAGTCTCTGGCTGTCCACTCAATCTATACCTTTTAAGAAAATAGACAGTCGAGGTTTCGAATCAGCACCCTTCACCTGGACTGAAAGATAGAGGGGAGATTATCAGTAGGAAGAGGGAAAGGCTGGCTAGTGGTACATGGACCAGGTGAGGAACGATGTCTTAGGCAGATAGTTGGAAGGACAATGTAGGAAAATCTAGAGCTTTGAGTCTTGGAGTCTGAGACATGGCTGCTCTCAGTGAAGTGAATAAAATTCTGGGTGATCAGGCTGGAACCAGAGGAATGCAGTGTATAGTATTAGTAGTAGGTAGAGGTTGCCAGAGTGAAGTTGTAAACAACATCAAACAGCTCCAGATTTCTTCCTCAGGGTTTCCTCCCTAAGCCTTTCCCATGGGGGGGGTATGGCCACAAGACAGTGTAGGTTTCCTTCTCCTAGGCAGGCTGACAAGCCCTACCTGCCTAAAGCAACTGGTTTTGAGGCACCAGTGGTCTGTCTTTGCCCCTTCTCTTGTCAGTAGAAACAGTTCCACCAGGCCTAGTAGCTAAGCTAGATGTGAAGGCCAAGAGTTAGATTTGGTTGTCAGAGGCTGTTAGAGGCTCACGCCATTTGGAGCACGTTATAGGTAGTGGGGGCTTATCCCCACTACCACCCCGGCTATGACAACCTTAGGAACCATAGTATTAGTAGGATCACATGATTAGCATTTGACCAGTTCAGTAAATACTCAGTGGTGAGGTCCGGGGGGGGGGGGGGGGGCGGGGGGCGGGGGGTCAGAGGTGCGGGGTAGGTTTCCAACCTGGGGTCCACAGGCCCCTCAGTTAGTGGTACGGATCCATGGCATATTGAAAGTTGGGAACCCCTGGGTCAGACTTTCCTCGATGGTTGTCTTTCAGTGAACTGAGTGGAGCCACCTCCAGATGAATTGGTGAAATATAAAAAAATACTGCAGATGCAGGAGATCTGAGATGAAAATGGGAAATAATGGGAACTCTCAGGAGGTCGGGATTTATCTGAAGAGAGAAACAAAGTTAACTCTTACACCGATGAGATTTGCCTCAGTTTTTTTCTTTAGCGTGATTAAGGGTTAAAAGCATTTCCTCCTATCCCTATCATTCTTGGCTTCTTGATCACAGTGCCTGGTAATTTAATTGATTAGTCAAAGAGAGGGTTAGACTGGTAAAGTGGTGATGAGACTTTGAATCTCATTGGTGCAGTTCTGCAGGCTACCAGAGCTGTATGCAGTCGAACTAGAGTTTTATAAAGCCGCAACATACCTTCCCGAATGCCTCGACTAATAAATGCAAGCACGCCATTTGCCTTCTTTCCGATTTATGCAGTCACTTTCATGGAGCTATGAATTTGGACCCCAAGATCCCTCTGCTTATCAATACTGTTCAGGATCTTTCCTTTAACAGTGGACTCTCTCTTTGCATTCGACCCACCAAGGCGCAACACTTCACATTTGGGCAGGTTAAGCTCCATCTGTCATTTCTCTATCTCCTATTGTACTTTTTACCAGTCTTCTACATTATCCACAGCATCATCAGTATAATCTGCAAATTTATTAATCTCCCCATCTACATTTTCATCCAGGTCATATCCAGACAGCAGAGGTCTCATTATAGATGTTGCAAAACACCTCTAATAACAGACCTCCAGCTGGAATAAGTCCCTTTGATCACTACTCTCTGTCTTCTATGGGCAAGCCAGTTCAGAACCCATTTCTTTACAGTTGCTGAGGTGATAATGGGAATTCCCTTATGGGAGATCAATATGGCAATGCTGTCATTTCCTATTTAATGGAAGCATCCAACGCCATTTCAAAAAACAGTCATGTAGGGTCCAGGTCAGATAAACTCTCAGAATATTGTTTCCTTAGGATATTATGCCTTTATTCCAACTCTTTTGATTAACATTATTATTCTGAACAATGGTCATGGTGAGGTGATGGTGTGGTGTAACAGGATCGGATTAGGTTGGGAATGTTGGGGTTGAATCAAACAAAGTTTACAGGAGCTAGAAAAGGGCATGATGGATTTAGAGAGACAGGGACTCTTCCGATTAGAACTTTGAACAGTGTAACACAGTACAGGCCCTTCTGCCCATGATGTTCTGCTAACACTTTAACCTATTATGGCACCCCCGCCCCCGGGCTGTGTGCTCAGTCTATTGCTGTTCACTCTGCTGACCCACGACTGTGCTGCAACACACAGCTTGAACCACATCATCAAATTCGCTGATGACACGACCGAGATGGGTCTCAGCAGCAAGACCGACGAGTCAGCTTACAGAGAGGAGGTGCAGCGGCTAACAGACTGGTGCAGAGCCAACAACCTGTCTCTGAATGTGATCAAAACAAAAGAGACGGTTGTCAACTTCAGGAGGGCACGGAGCAACCACTCCCCGCTGAACATCGATGGCTCATCGGTAAAGATTGTTAAGAGCATCAAGTTTCTTGGTTTTCACCTGGCGGAGAATCTCACCTGGTCTCTCAACACCAGCTCCATAGCAAAGAAAGCCCAGCAGCGTCTCTACTTTCTGTGAAGGCTGAGGAAAGTCCATCTCCCACCCCCATCCTCATCACATTCTATGGGGGTTATATTGAGAGCATCCTGAGCAGCTGCATCACTGCCTAGTTCGGAAATTGCACCATCTTGGATCGCAAGACCCTGCAGCGGATAGTGAGGTCAGCTGAGAAGATCATCGGGGTCTCTCTTCCCGCCATTACTGACATTTACAGTACACGCTGCATACGCAAAGCAAACAGCATTACGAAGGACCCCATGCACCCCTCATACAGACTCTTCTCCCTCCTGCTGTCTGGGAAAAAGGCACCGAAGCATTCGGGCTCACACGACCAGACTATATAACAGTTTCTTCCCCCAAGCTATCAGACTCCTCAATACCCAGAGCCTGGACTGACACCAACTTACTGCCCTCTACTGTGGCTATTGTCTTCTTTATTATTTATTGTAATGCCTGCACTGTTTTTGTGCACTTTATGCAGTCCAGTGTAGGTCTGTAGTCTAGTGTAGTTTTTTTTTTCTGTGTTTTTTTTACGTAGTTCAGTCTAGTTTTTGTACGGTGTCATGTAATACCATGGTCCTGAAAAACGTTGTCTCATTTTTACTATGTACTGTACACAGCAGTTATAAAAGTGACGACTTGACTTGACTATTCCATGATCAACTTAAACCATCCCTCCCACATAGCCCTCCATTTTTCGATGGAGGATTTTTGAGGGACTAAGGCCAGAGATACAAAACATTGAACAGAAGGCGCAAGGTGATGAAGGACCTGTACTATGCTGTACTGTTCTATGTACTGAGTTGAATTTATTTTGCTCAAATTAGAACCTGGAATTCTCTGCCTGTGTGGAGGTTGAACCAGATCCAAGAATGTAACGCTTAGGCCATGACTGCACTGATCAGACTGCACTTAGGGTATTGTGACAGGTTTTGGACCCTTTGTCGCAGTAAGGATGTATTGGCATTGGAGAAGGTTCAGAGCAGGTTCACATGAATGATCCTGGGAATGAAAGGGTTAACCTTTGATGAGTGCTTGATGGCTCCGTGCTTGTACTCACTGGAGTTCAGAAGAATGGGGGGGGGGTGGGGCGAATCTCATTGAAACCTATTGACTGTTGAAAGGCCTCGACAAAGAAAACTTGGAGAGGATGTTTCCAATAGCGGGTAAGTCTCGGACCAGAGGGCACGGTCACAGAATTCAAAGATGTCCCTTTAGAACAAAGATGAGGAGGAATTTCTCTAGCCAGAGGATGGTGAATCTGTGGAATTAATTGCCGTAGATGGCTGTGGAGGCAGTCATTGTGTATATTTAAAATGGTGGTTGATAGGTTCTTGATTAATCAGGGCATCAAAGGTTGCAGGGCAAAGGCAGGGGAATGTGGTTTAGAGGCATGATAAATCAGCCATGTTGAATGGTAGAGCAGATGTGATGGGCTGAATGGACGAATTCTGCTCCTACGCCTTATGGTCTTTGCAAGGATGCTGGGAAAGTGTGGGTAACTAACACATTTATTAGAGTAGCGGCCATCATTGAGACTGGACTCAGAGATCTCCTTATGTCACACAGTATTTTGTGATTCAATGAATGTCTAGTTTTAGAGCTGGTTTGGTACTTTAGAAAATGGCTCATCGGTTCCAACAAGAGCAATTCAGTTTTCAGACAGATGCTCTGGATTTGATTTCACTGCTGCGTCCTCTCATTTTGATATGATGTGATAAGTGCCGAGGCTTGGTTAGATTATCACCTTACCCTTGACATTTGTCCTGTAATACAAGTCTTGGAATTCATTCCAGCCCAATAAAAATGCAATTTCTTGAACATTATATCTATTTTGTTGAACAGCATACACTAAAATAAATAAACTTTTGACAAATACAATCACTTTTCCCTTTAACTTTATGAGTTCTGTGAATTAGAGGTTTCATTTAATCAATGCTAAATGTAGTGACTCAATTTTTTAAGGGTAATCCTTGACTGTTCAGATTAAGTGGAGATTTTTTAAAAATATTTTGATAAACCCTCACAGATGCTGGCTTTTACATAGCCAGTGCTTCTGAAGCAGGCCATTTTCCATGTGATAATTAACTTTCTTAATTAACTCTCTGTATATGTCTGCTAATTTCTCATTCGTTAATGATACAGATTCTAACTATTGCTAGGTAGTTCTGTAATTTGCTAGGTGCAAAGGCCAAGGTAGTGTGCCTGCATATGCCTGTTGTCAACCGTGTTCCAATGTTCAAAGTGAGTTTATTATCAGAGTATGTATACGTCACCGTATACTACCTTGAGATTAATTTTCTTGTGGGCATTTGCAGGCATACCAAAGAGTTTATGAACAATGATAAATAACAAAAACTGGCAACCAACCAATGTGCAAAAGAAGGCAAATTGTGCAAATAATAAAAAGTAAATAATTTATACTAAGTTGTGGAGTCTTTGAAAGTGAATCCATAGGTTGTGGAGTTAGTTTAGTTTTGAGGTGAGTGACGTTAGTAGATAGATTATGTAGATATATAAATAAATAATACTGAGAACATGAGTTGGAGAGTCTTTGAAAGTGCGTCCATTTGTTGGGCTCAGTGATCGGTTCAGTGTTGGGGTGAGTGAAGTTATTTGTGCTGGTTCAGGAGCCTGATGGTTGAGGGGTACTAACTGTTCCTGTACCTGGTGATGCGGAACCTGAGGCTCCTGTACCTCCTGCCTGATGGCAGCGGTGAGAAGGGAGCATGGGCTGGGTGGTGGGGGTCTTTGATGATGGATGCTGCTTTCTTGTGGCAGTGCTCTTTGTAAATGTGCTCAGTAATGGGGAGGACTTTGCCTTTGAAATGCCCTCTCACCTCTGAGGTGGGACCTAATGAGTTTAAATCTCATCCTGAGACTCAAGGTGCAAAATCTAGACCAATGCTTCTGACACAATAGTGAGGAGGTGACATTTTGTCACAGATGCCATATGTAGGTTGACATATTGTACAAGACATTGGCGAAATGAATTTAGAATTTTGTATGCATTTCTGGTCACCTATCTACAGGAAAGAGATCAATAAGCTCAGAGAGTATTTAAAAGGATATCTCCGGGACATGAAGACCTGAGATAAAGGGAAAGATTCTACAGGTTAGGATTTTATTTTCTGGAGCATAGAAGAATGAGGGTAGATCTTATAGAGGTATTCAGAATTACATGGGGTATAATTATGGTAAATACATGCAGGGTTTTCCCCTCAGTTTGGGGGACTAGAAGAAGAGGGTAAATGTTTGGAGTGAAAAGTGAAATATTTAACAGGAACCTAAGGAGAAAAGTTGTTTACACAGAGTGTGGACAAGCTGCTAGTGTAAGTGGTAGATATGGATTCCAAAGTTTGGAAAGGCATATGAATGGGAGGGGTTTGGAGGGATAAGGTCCAATTTAAGGTAGATGGGACTCGGTAGATCTGGTCGGCATAGACTGAATGGATTAAAGGGCTTGTTTCTGTGCTATAGTATCTTGTGATTCTATGTTAGCTGAGGTCTTGTCTGCCCTCACAGATTAAAGTATAAGATTAAAAAGAAATATGATTAATTGGAAAATCAGGAGCTATTTTGTCTTGTGGCCCAGATCAATAATTATTCCTCAGTTGGCATCACAGAAAACAACCATCACGCTACTATCTGTGGGATCTTGCTCTACCTGCTCTCAGCAGAAAGGCCCCTCACCTCTGAGGTGAGATGTAGTGAATTAAATCTCTCTTGAGAGCCTCAGAGCATGAAATATAGACTCGTGCTCCCAGTGTGGTGTCACCAACACAACTTGCTCTTCTGCAAGTGCAATATTGGCTTTTAAAAATAGTGTCCAGGGCCTAGGGGATTGTTTCTCCAAGCTCAGCTTTTCAACACAGCAGTTGGCTCATCCAGGGGTCATAGAGTTGTTTCTGAATATGTTAAACTCTCAACCAATATTCCTTGTTCAGCTTCTTGTCATAAACAAGAACCTGTCTTCAGTTCTTTATGCAAATTGCAAGCAATAATCAATTTGAAGTGAAAAGGATAGCTTTGCAAACAAACAGCACAGACGGCTGGCCCACAGTTCAGGGCTTGTTGCTCAATAGAGGTAGTGTAAGACAATGGGGTTATGTAAATTGGGCCTGAATTAAACTAGACAATACTGGCTGAGTTATTTAGTTCAAGGAATCTTGCAGACCAGACTGATACCTCCACTTACCACATCAAATAGCTGATCTATCTATAGTTGGGAGATTTGTGTACTCAGAGAGCATTAATGTTGATTGTCTGGGATTTCTATCCCTAGAAATGTTTAAAGTCACCAAGGAGCGAAAAAAAAAGAAACAGTATAAATATAAGAGCGGTATCAGGCTTATTAGGAATGGTCAAGGAACAAAAGAATAACAGAGACAAGGTGACTAGAATCCATTTCCCTGCCTTTGATTTCTGTGATGGAGAACTCTTTTATCCGAAACTTATTGGTATGTCTTTTTAACTTTCTTAACTTATAGGAATAGTACCTGTGCTTTGGAAATCTTCTCTGTTTTAGAAATTGTTTGTAATTTGGAAATGTTTGATAACTTAGAAATCCTCTGTGAGTTCTGGATATGCTTTAAGGGCCTTATCTAAAGTTAAATGCATATCACTAAAAATAAATGAACTGTGCTTAAGCTACTGCATTAGCTGGAAATGCCTCTTCCTTGGTAAGGAGAGGGGTCCCACCACTCAAATTGTGGGCATTGTTAGCTAAACTCACCATGGAGGATAAACAAGGAAGTGAACTAGCCTTTGACGAGAAGCTGGCTATAGTGCAAACTCCCTTTAACCATATAACCATATAACAATCACAGCACAGAAACAGGCCATGTCGGCCCTCCTAGTCCGTACCGAACTCTTAATCTCACCTAGTCCCACCTACCTGCAGTCAGCCCATAACCCTCCTCTCCTTTCCTGTCCATATACCTATCCAATTTTACCTTAAATGACACAACTGAACTGGCCTCTACTACTTCTACAGGAAGCTCATTCCACACAGCTATCACTCTCTGAGTAAAGAAATACCCCCTCCTGTTTCCCTTAAACTTCTGCCCCCTTACTCTCAAATCATGTCCTCTCGTTTGAATCTCCCCTACTCTCAATGGAAACAGCCTATTCATGTCAACTCTATCTATCCCTCTCAAAATTTTAAATACCTCGATCAAATCCCCCCTCAACCTTCTACGCTGCAATGAATAGAGACCTAACTTGTTCAGCCTTTAGTGAGAGTGGCCATAGCTATCCATATCAGATAGGGTTTAAGACCCTTCATGGACAGCAAACCCAATACTGCCATGATAGTTAGATAGAAAGAAAGATAGATAGATGGGTAGATAGATAAATGAATGAACAAACCAGAGGGAGAACAGGAAGTCCATTGTAAAAAAAAAACACAAGTTGCCATTATTTGAAATGCGGCATCCAAAGTATGAGAGGAAGCCCTTTTGATACAAGGGAATTGGCTAAATATGGAAAGGGGAGACAATTGAAGGACTACCAGGAAGAAACAGAGGTGTTGGGACTAATCTGTTGCTGTTCCAAGGAGCCATCTCCAGCACCAGGGGATGAATAGCCTCATTTTGTGCTGCAAGGTTCTTTAATTGAGCAATCCATCCTGCAAAATAATATTTGTGGAAAATGAAATTATTGATTTGTATTTTGAAAGGAGTGGCGAGGAAGTAAAAAGACAGACGGACAAGCACAGCAGGAATGAAGATGACAAGATTGTATAATGGAGAGCATACTCGTCGTCAACTCTGAATAACACCCATTCATTCAACTATTCACTAAGACTGGCCTCCCACATTGACACACATTCTGTTAGTCTTTTCATTAAGAAAAGCACTTAAAACTAGTATTATTGATCTGAGAGACCTATAAGATGTCCTGTACTGTTGACTACACATTGCCTTGCTTTATTTACCTTGAACTTTTGCTTAGAAATCCTGTTTACTTAAGCATGTATCCAGAATAAGCAGAGGGAGGGCAGATTGCCAAGGTTTTAAACATGGACGTCCGTCAGGAATGTCCCTGCTCCCTTAATCTATCAACGTCTCCTCTGGGCTGCATCCGATGGAGGAAACAATGGGTTATCTCCTGAAACAGATTCATATTCAGATTTATTTGTTAATCACATGAACACTGAAACACACAGTGGAATCTGCCGTTTGGTTTAACAACCAACAGAACATAAGGATGTGCTGGGGGAAGGCAGCCTGCATGTGTCGCTACACATTCCGGTGCCAACATAGCATGCCCACCATCAGCAGAACAGCAGCAACAAATCAATATCGGCAAGACACCCTCTGTTATCCAGCCACCCGCACACCGAGACAGTCGTCCAACCCCAGGACCGGCTGCCTCTGGCTGAGCTCATGCACTTGTAGACATCAGACATCCAATCCACAAAAACAGAACTGCAGATGCTGGAAGAACTCAGCAGGTCAGGCAGCATCCATGAGAAAAGAGTAGCCAATGTTTCGGGCCGAGACCTTTCATCAGGAATGGAGGGGAAGAGAGCCCCGAAGCCCAGTAATAAAGATAGGGGAGAGAGTAGGGCCTACAGGCACCAGGTGGAGGACCAATCAGAGGAAAGATAAAGGGGGAAGGGGATAAGCATGAAAGAACTGTAGAAGTAAAGGAGCAGAAAGTTGAAAGGGGAGAGAGGCAGAGAGGAACCTGCGATGGGGGAGGGGCAGGGAATTACCGGAAATTGGAGAATTCGATGTTCATACCACCAGGCTGGAGGCTACCCAGACGGTAGATGAGGTGTTGCTCCTCAAACCTGAGTTTGGCCTCATCATGGCAGTTGAGGAGGCCATGTATGGTCATATCTAGATGGGAATGAGAGGCAGAGTTGAAGTGGGTGGCAACCGGGAAATCCTGTCTGTTGTGGCAGACAGAGCGGAGGTGCTCGATGAAGTGGTCCCCCAGTCTGCGTCGGGTCTCGCCGATGTAGAGGAGTCCGCACCGGGAGCACCGGATGCAATAGATGACTCCAGCAGACTCGCAGGTGAAGTGTTGTCTCACCTACAAGGACTGTCTGGGGCCTGGAATGGTGGTAAGGGGGGAGGTGTGGGGACAGGTGTAGCATTTGCGTTTGCAGGGATAAGCGCCAGGTGGGAGTTCTGTGGGGAGGGACGTGTGGACCAGGTAGTCGTGGAGGGAATGATCCCTATGAAAGCTGAGAGGGGTAGGGAGGGAAAGATGTGCTTGGTGGACATCCAATTTGACTGCCAGAGTGGGCTCCTGGATTTGCACCGACGGGGCTTCTGTCTTTGGCAAAGTAAATTGTCCTCTGTGTATTTTGGATGTAGAGGGGGAGTGATGGTTAAGAGGGGAAGGATCGAAGAAGTCAGACTGGGAATATATTGAGCTAAGCATTTGTGTGAAATACAATAAAACCATCATTATCCCAGCAAGTCATTTTTCTTTAATAACAATCATGCTTGTTATTAACAGATTTCCATGTAAATGACTTAAGGTGGCACTTGCCTGGAAATTGATTGTTTGGGAAATCCTTTACTCTGCCCCAAACTAAAGGTTTATGAGGTTGTGGGGTGTTCTGATTGGAAGGGGATGCTTAACGATTGCTTACCTAACTTGCAATTGAGGTCATGCAAGTATATGCAGCTAGCTTGCCACTTCTGTCCCTAACTTCTTTAGATGTGTAGTGAAGAGTATATTGATTGGCTACATCACGGCATGCCCTTGAATGGAAAATCCTGCAAACAAGTCGTGGATACGGCCCAGTCCATCGTGAGCAAAGCCTTCTCCACCTTTGAGCACACTTACACAGAGCGCTGTCGCAGGAAAGCAGCATCCGTCGTCAGGAACACACACCACCCTGGACATGCTCTCTTCTCACAGCTGCCGTCAGGAAGAAGGAACAGAAGTCTCAGGACTCACACCACCACGTTCAGGAACAGTTATTACCCTTCAATCATCAAGCTCTTGAACCAGAGAGGGTAACTTCACTTAACTTCACTCACCCCATCACTAAGCGATTCCCACAACCTATGGACTCACTTTCAAGGTCTTTTCATCTCACGTTCTTGATAGTTATCATTTGTTTGTTTGTGTGTTTATTTATTTATTATTTTTACAGTCTGTTGTCTTTTGCACACAGCTTAAATGCCCAAGTTAGGTGGTCTTTCATTCATTTTGTTATGGTTATTATTCTATGAATTTACTGAGTATGCCTGCAAGAAGATAAATCTCAGGTTGCATTTGGTGACATCTATCTGTGTTATAGTGAATTTACTTTTAGCTTTGAACTTCGAATCTCCAGCCTTTTTTTTTTACATGATTTAAGGTCGATACTGCTTTTAGGCAATAGTGCAGATAATTAACAATAGAAAGCAAGCCAGCTGTATGTTTCTCCTTTGTCAATGGACATAAGTCATAAGTGTGAAACAAAAAGGCAATTTGATGAAGCCTGTATATTACTGGATTACAATTGGTATGTTACCTAAGGCTCCTGCAAATTTCAGTAGATGTTTGGTGGAGCGCATTCTGACTGGTTGTATCTCAGCCTGGTATGGAGGCTCCAATGCAGAAGAGGCTGCCAAGTTTTGTAGACTCAATCAATTACCTCACTGACACAAGCATCCCCACCAATGAGGAAATCTTCAAAAGGCGGTGCCTCAAGAAAGCAGTAACCATCATTAAAGATCCTCACTATCTGGGACATGCCCTCTTCTCACTATTACCACCAGGGAGGAGGTACAGGAGCCTCAAGATCCACACTCTGATTTAGGAACTGCTTCTTCCCCTTCACTATCAGATTTCTGAATGACTTATGAACTCATGAAAACTATCTGGCAGGAAAATGGAGCTGAGGCCAAGGTCCAGTTAGCCATGATATTACTGAATGCCAGTGCAGATTTAAGGAGAAAACATACTATGCTGTAGAGAATAAAGAGCAGTATAATGCAGAAACAGGCCCTTTGCCCCACCTTATCAGTGCTGAGAATGGTGATATGGATGTGTATTGCCTGCACATGGTCCATTTCTCTCCATTGGTGTGTGTCTTAATAGTCTCTTAAATATAATATTTTAAATTTCAAAGTAGCATTTAATATCAAAGTATGTAACCATATATCACCGTAAACTACCTTGAAAGTCATTCTCTTGCAACCATTTTACAAGAAATTACGAAAGTACAATAGAATTCCAAAGAAACTATGCATAAATAAAGATTGATGGTCAATGTGTAAAAGGAGACAAATAGTGCAAATAAGTAACAAAACTGAAAAAAAAAACAAATTCTGAGTTGCAAACAGTCTTTGAAAGTGAGTCTGTAGGTTGTAGAATCAGTTTAGTGTTGTGGTAGGTGAAGCTATCCATACCCTTAGCTGTAGGGTGCAGGGTAATAGTTGTTCTGGAACCCATTGGTGTGGGACCTAAGGCTCCTGTAGCTGCTGCCTGATGGTAGTAGCAAAAACCAACATAGCCTTGGTACTAGGCATCTTTGATGATGGGTGCTACTTTCTTCTGGTAGTGCTCCATGGAAATATACTGAATGGTTGGGGTGGGGTGTTCTTTCTGTAGATTTTACTGTTCCTGGGTATTGGTGTTTCCATACCAGGCCATGGTGCAAACAGTTATGATGCTCTCCACTGGGCACCTATAGAAGTTTGCCAAAGTATTTTTGGTGCAGCTTCTAAGAAAGTAAGGCACTGGAGTGCCTTCTTTGTGATGACACTTGTACTGGTCCCAGGACAGGCCCGATGATATTATAATGCTAATGAATTTATAGTTACTGACCCTCTCCACCTCCGATCCCCTAAAGAAGACTGGTTCATAGACTGCTAATTTCTCTCTCCTGTAGTCAATAATTAGCTCTTTGGCTTCGCTGATGTTGAGTGAGAGGTTGTTGTTGTGGCACCAGTCAACCAGATTTTCAATCTCCCGTCTATATGTCAATTCATTACTACTTCTGATGCAGCTAACAACAGCAAATTTAAATACAGCACTGGAGCTGTTCTTAGTCCCACACAATCATAGTTATAAAGTGAGTAATTCCCACCTTCTTGGAGATAGTATCATGGAGTGTTCAATATCCTCTTTAGAGAAAAGATGGGAATTCATTGTAATGTCTCTTCTGGAGGACTACCAGGGTGTACTGAAAGTCATCCATACATCCATCTTTGACTTTCGACCATCAGGCAGGAGACTCTGATGTTTAAGAACAAGAACGGTCAGGATGGGAAAGTTTCTTCCCTCCCGGCCATCTTAACTTAACTGCCTCATCACATTTGAAGTATCACTTGTTAATGTGTTGTGTACCTTTCAATATTTAATTTGTCATTTTGTTTGTTTATTTATGTGTAATCCATCTGTAAGATTTCATCCTTACTTTCATAAGTTACTATGTGTCATGTGTGTTATGTGTACTCTGTATACTTCGGACATTAGATACAACATTGAGTCATGTCATCTGCAGAAATTCTCTAATGACTCAGCAATAGTTGGGTGTATAAAGGGAGGACAGGAGGATGAATATAGGGCTCTGATGGAGGACTATGTCAAATGGTGCAAGCTGAATCATCTGCAGCTCAACATCAGTAAGGCAAAGGAGATGGTGATGGACTTTAGGAAGACTAAGCTGGCACTGCTTCCTGTTACTACTGATGGTGAGAACGTGGATGTGGTGAAGATCTAGAAATACCTGGGACTCCACCTGGATGACAGACTTGAGTGGAGCACCAACACAGAGACTGTGTACAAGAAGGGTCAGAGTTGCCTTTACTTCCTGAGGAGACTGAGGTCCTTTAGAGAATGCAGGTCTCTCATTCATGTGTTCTACCAGTCTGTTGTCGCCAGTACGATCTCTTATGCGGTGATGTGCTGGGGCAATGTCATCAATACAGGTGATGCCAACAGGCTCAATAGACTGATTAGAAAGGCTGGCTCTGTTATAGGAGCCAAACTAGGTACATTGGAAGCTGTGGTAGAAAAAACACCCGATGGAAAATCCTGGCAATTCTGGACAATGTTTCTCACCCTCTGCATGCCACCTTAGCTGAAAAAGAGGAACACTTGTAATAATAGACTAAGGCAACTACATTGCTCCAATGAGCGCTATAAGTCATTCTTAACTTTGGCCATTAGACTCTATAATGAGTCAACCTATTCTCGAGGAAGTGATGACCCCCTCCTGTTGGACTGTGGTGACTTATTTTTTATTTTTTCAACTTCTCTTCTAATATTTATATCTGTGCATTTGTAATGTGACTGTGACACTAATTTCCTTTGGGATCAGTAAAGTATCCATCTATCTACCTGTGATTAAGAATAAGCAAATGCTGTTTTGGGCTGAGACCTTTTATCAGGACTGCAGAAGTATAAAAGTATAGGGCTCTCCATAGATGCTGCCTGACATGCTGAGTTCCTCCAACATGTTGAGTGTGTTGCTCTATATTTCCAGCATCTGCAGAACATCTTGTTTCCTAAATTGTGTGCTTGACCCTGAAGTGTGGACATAATCCCTTGATCTTTTGCCTTAAGCCTCTGTCAAAACGTGAATCAGAATGAGATTTATCATTACTCACATGGCATGAAATTTGTTGTTTTGTGGCAGCAGTAGAGTGCAATGCATAAAAAAAGTCTATAAATTACCAAAATAAGTAAATAGTCCAAATAAAGGAATATTGTTACTGTTAGTGTTCGTGGGTGCATGGACCAATCCGAAATCTGATGATGGTGGGGCAGAAGTTGATGTTAAAACTTTGAGCTTAGGTCTTCAGGCTCATGTATCTCCTCTCTGATGGTATTAATGAGCAGAGGGTGTGTCCCAGAAGGTGAGGTTCCCTTGTGCTGTCTTCTCGAGTCACTGCCTTTTGAAGCTGTCCTTGATGGAGTGGAGGGTTGTGCCCATGATGGAGCTGGCTGAGTCTACAACCCTCAGAAGCCTTTTGCAGCCACTGTGCATTAGAGGTTTCATACCAGGTGATGATGCAGCCAGTCAGAATGTTCTCCACATCTCCTGAAACTTGTAACAAAAATAATTCACGGAAATCAAGAGTTGGGAATCATGAAGGAACGCCCAGTAAAAATGCTATGTGATTTGCCAAGGTACTGCATAACATAAAAGAATTTATTAGTTCTAACACCACCACTTGCTGGGGTTATTGTGAATTGTATTTCTAAAACCTTTCTCAGGAGGCCCCTTAGCACAGAGCTGGAAATCCAGCCTGAGATGAGGTAAACGAGCGACAATTAATTTGGTCAATTTATAGTTCAAATGAAAACACAGCCTTGTGTTTATACTAGGGGTGCAAGAGAAGGAGTTCCTAAGGTACACCATAGTGAGCAGACCTGGATCCCAGTGATGATCTGCTTGATTTACTCTCTCGCGTTTTTCCATTATGGGCGAGGTGTCCTCTGTGGATTTGCCGGCTGGTGTTCATTGCTAAATAATTGCCCGTAAAGGAGCACAGTTGGCTGGCGATGGTTTTCTCATCTTTATCATTAATATACCCTTCTCTCTTCTTAAAATCTGCAAGGCCCGTTTCCATGGAGACAAGACATTCGGCTGAGTCCCTCAAGCAAACAGGAAGTCTACAGGATTTCAAAGCCTTGTCTGTGATGAGTGTTTATGAAGTCCCTATGTTGTCGGTCTATCTAAAGCTGGCAGTAATTATCTGCTTCCCTGGGCAGCTAACAACTAATAACCTTGTTGACTAACATAAGCACGGGTCTTGAACATAAGGGAGTCTTGCCTAAAACCATATTTACTCAAGAATGCCTTCATTTTAATTTCATGGGAGTCAGGGATACTTCTAAACTGAACTGCACATGATCAGAAAGTGTCTGAATTTAAACATAATCCACATATAATAATCCATTTTTTCCCCTTAGTTGGGACTGAGCTCTAGGCTTTGTTTATGATTTAACTGTGCAAACGGAAGCCAGGTTGCGTGATCTACAGGCTGCTATAGCCCTGTCTGCTCAGCGGGACTTGGCATTGTTTATCTCTGTGCAACTGTATGTGCACTGCCTCCCATTGGGAGGTCATAGCGAGGGAGAAATAAACTGCTTCAGAATCAGAGACTGGGTGGTGTCCAAGCCAAGTTATGGACAAAAGTGCTGAATCCTTTCTACAACCTCTAACCGCTGACATTTATGCTTATAAATTCACTTGTAAATGGAAACTGGGTTGAGGAACATGGAGAGAAAAATGAAAAAAAAATCACTTATGTATACCACCTAGTGGCCACAGACTGAATTTACAGCGTGACTGTTGACATGGTAAAACACAATAGACTGTCTCAACATAGAAATTTGGAAAGAGATTAGCTACCTAAAAATCAGAAAGAGACATACCTATTGATTTGCAGAGGCATGGAAATGAAAATGTTGGAATAAAGGCAAAAAAGGCTAAAATATTCAGCTTGTCAAGCAGCATCTATGGAGAGAGAAGCAGAGGTAACGCCTTTAGTCAATGATAATTTTGAGTAGTCTGGAATCTACTGCAGATGTTCAGAATTTCTGCTTTTATTTAAGATTTCCAGCATCCCTACTTACCTTGGTATATTGGCTTATTACTGTCACATGTATCAAGATGCAGGGAGTTAACAAGGTCAAAGATGAGTTTATGCACAATGCTGCACTTGTCAGCTTGGAGAGGAGAGTGAGCCTGTAAGTCTGCTGGGAGCAGAGAATGTTGGAAATGGTGAGTGTGGAGCCCCGTGGGAGGGACATGGGACTGGTGGCAGAGAGGAATGCCAGTGACAGGGGGGTGGCGTGTGTGCAGACACACCCTGCCCTGAGACACCAGACAAGCTCATTTGATTCCAAACAATTGGTTTATTGATCATTACAAAATGTCTCTCTGGTGCTTCCTGCTCCCTTCCCCTTTTCCCCACAAAGATTCCCCGCTCCCTGTCCACAACAGACAGAGAGCCATATCAGAATCAGGTTTATCATCACTCACATATGTCATGAAATTAGTTTTTTTTTTGCGGTAGCAGTACAATGCAAAACATAATATTACTACAGGACTGTGCAGAACTGTTGAGCTCCCTAGTTATACACTGTATATGAACCTAAGGCTTTTGCACAGTACAGTTTATGAATGCACAGGGGTAATGAAAAACTTACTTACAGCGGCATCACAGGAAATAGCATTAGTGACGCAATATTTACAGAACACCATAAACATTGATTATACAAAACTGTATGAGGAAGTATAAAACAATTGTAGGGCAATGTAGTCAAAGTAGTGGTACTGCTACTATATTGAGGGAGGATGAGGGTTGTGCTTCAAGAACTGAACCTGATGATGTGGATCCTCAGGCATCTGTACCTCCTGCCTCATGGTAATAGTGAGAAGAATACATGTCTTGGATGCTGGGGATCTTTGCTGCTAGACTTTGCTTCCTAGAGAATGTCTCATCAAAGAGTTCCCTTCCTCCATTCAGGCCATGCCCTCCTCTTGTTATAAGAAGCACAGAAACCATTAAGACCCACACCACCAGGTTCGGGAACAGTTACTACCTTACAGACATCAGGGTCCTGAACTGGTGTGAATAACTTTACCAACCTCAACACTGAACTGATTCTATGACCTACGGACTCTTTACAGCCCGTTCTCAGTTTATTTCTTTTTTGTACAGTTTGTCTTTATTTACGTTTTAGTGTTTGCCACACTTTCTTTATGTAGAGCTTTTTCATAAAATTCTCATGCATTTTTGCTTGCTGTGAATGCCTGCAAGAAAATGAATCTCAAGGTAGTATACGGTAAAATATGCATACTTCAATAATAAATTTACTGTTACTTTGACCTCCAGTAGATGCTTTTGTTGGGGAGGGAAGTTCCTGTGATGTATTGGGCTGAGTCCTCTATTCTCTGCGTGTTCTTACATTCCTGGACATTCAAATTTCATATCATGTTATAACTAGTCCGGATACTTTTGTCAGTACCATGGGAATGGGATTTGCGAGACAGGATATGTTAGTTTGTTGTCCTGACTAATGAAGACCCCATGGGACTGACTTTTCATCACTGCAGAGAGCGAGCTCCAGCAGTGTAAGGTGAAACGTTATCATTTTGACAAGATTATTACTTTGACTCTTCACAATTAGTGTCTTCAACTTTTTAAATGTACAGTTTGTCTTCTTTTACACATTAGCTATTTGTCAGTGTTTGTTTATGTATTGCTTTTCTTACATTCTATTGTAGTTTATTGAGATACAGCATGCATTAGGCCCTTGCAGCCCTTAGAGTTACACTGCTCAGCAACCCACGATTTAACCTGAGCCTAATCATGGGACAATTAACCTACCAACTGCTACGTCTTTGGGCTGTGGGAGGAAACCAGAGCACTTGGAGGGAACCATGCAATCATGGAGAATGTATAAACTCCTTACAGACAGTGGCAGGAATTGAACCCAGGTTGCCTGAACAGTAGAGTGTTGTGCTAACCACTATGCTACTGTGCCACTCTCTTCCTTTATTTACCTGTGAATCGTCATCATTGTGAAGTGCTGGGTCACATGATGTGGGCGATCATGGTCTTTGACCACGACGGTTCTTGGCAATTTTTTCTATAGAAGTGGTTTGCCATTGCCTTCTTCTGTGCACTAACTTTACAAGACGGGTGACCTCAGCCATTATGAATACTCTTCAGAGATTGTCTGCCTGACGTCAGTGGTCACATAACCAGGTCTTGTGATGTGCACCAGCTGCTCATATGACCATCCACCACCTGCTGCCATGGCTTCACATGACCCTGATCAGGTGTCTAAGCAGGTTCTAACTTTGCCCAAAGGTGACCTGCAGGCGAGCAGAGGGAAGGAGAGCTTCACACCTCCTTTGGTAGAGACGTATCTCCACCCCACCACCCAGATGAATGCCAGCCAGAAAATGAATCTCAAGGTAGTATAAGGTACTGTACTGCATACATACTTTGATAACAAATTTTATTTCTAAAGATAAAGATTGACTTTATTTGTCACACCTACATTGAAACATGCAGCGGAATGTGTTGTTTTATGTAAAATCAAGTCAACAGGAATTATGCTGGGGGCAGCCCACAAGCGCCACCATGCTCCCAGCACCAGCATAGTGTGCCGAAAACTCACTAACCCTAACTGTTCACCTTTGAGACCTGGGAAGGAACCAGAGCACCCGAAGTTAAACCACATACAAACTTCTTACAGACAGTGATGGGAGTTGAACCCAGACTCTGGTACTGTAAAGCGTTGGGCTAACCGGTACACTACCATGCTGCCCTTCTGAAATGCTGAAAGGGGATGGGAATCTGTCACTGGCAGTGGCCTCCGTAAATTTTTTTTGGTTGCTTTTGCATAGCAGGGAGGATCCTAGATTGGAAGCTACATGGTCGAACTTCAGTGCAAGATCTCAAGATCTGTCGTATCGTATCAGAGGAACCTACTAAATGTTGAAAGGCATAAAAAAAGAGTGGGCATGGAAAGGATGTTTCCAATAATGGGGAGTCTAGGATTAGAAGACCCTCCCTCAGAATAAAAATCTGTTGCTTTAGAACAAGGATGAGGAGGAATTTATTTAGCCAGAGGGTGGTGAATTTGTGGAGTTCATTGTCAGAGACGGTTGTGGAGGCAAAGTTATTGGGCATACCTGAAGTGGCATTTCATAAGACCGTGAGACGTAGGAGCAGATTTAGGCCATTCGGCCCATCAAGAGTGCTCCACCATTCTATCATAGCAGATTTATTTTCCCTCTCAATCCTGTACTCCTTCTTCCCATAACCTTTGACACCCGAATTAACCAAGAACCTTTCCACCTCTACCTTAAATATACCCAATGACTTGGCCTCCACAGCCATGTGTGGCAATGAATTCCACTGTTTCACAACCTTCTGGCTAACGGAAAGTTTCCTCATCTCTGTTCTAAATGGATGTCCCTCTATTCTGAGGCCGTGCCCGCGCTCCTAGGTTAGCAAGGGTGTCAAAGGTTACAGGGAGAAAGCCAATGCAACCTGATATGATGACAGAAAGCTCTGAGCCAAGTCAAATGCTGAGTTAGTTTCAGTGGCATACTGTCCAAAAAAAATAGCCCAGGTGCTCACTTCTGAATTCCCTAGCTTGGTGTGTGAAAGTCAAAAGATCAATTCAGAAGTATTAACCTCTAACTTAGCTCAGTAAATGAGATTTCTCACAGTGGCCTCTCCCACCTTGCAGTATACAACAGCATTGAGGATGGGTGGGAGAACATCATGGCATCACCCACGTTCAAAGGGTCTGTAGGAGGTAATCAAGATGCACAAGCTTCCTACTCTGACTATGGACTGTAAATTAAACAACAGAAAGTGGTTCACCTCTCTGAGCTGGGAAAAGTTATTATGTGTACTTATAAGGAAACTATCATGAAAAGGCGATAAGACACAGGAACAGAATTAGGCCATTTGTCCCATTGAGTCTCCTCTCCGCCATTCCATCATGGCTGATTTATTATCCCTCTCAACCCCATTCTTCTTCTGCCTTCTTCTGGTAGCTTTTGACTCCCTGAGTAATCAAAAACCTATCAAACTTCACTTTAAACACACCCAGTAACTTGGCCTGTACAGTGGTCATTGGCAATATTTTGGATATTGGGACCTTGATATTAGACAATAAATTCTCTTTCAGGTCTAGAATTAGCTGGACTGCGGTAGGTTGCTGCTCAGGCTGGAGGAGCAACACTTCATAATCTGTTGAGCTAGCTTCCAACCTGATGGCATTAACATCAATTTCTCTAGCTTCCAGTACTTTCCCTCTCCTGCCCTTCTCTCTTCTTCCACTACCATCCTGACTTCCCTCTTACCCCCACCCCTCCTCCTTCCTGACTTAACACCTCCCATTGAACTTTTTATTCCTCCCACCTTTTCATTCTGGCATCTTCCTCTTTTCTTTCCAGTCCTGAAGGAAGTTCTCAATCTGAAATATCAACTTTATTCATTTCCATAGATGCTGCCTAACCTGCAGAGTTCTTCCAGCACTTTGTGTCTGTTGCTTTGGACTTCTAGTAGCTGCACAATCTATTGTGTTTATAGGTTGTTGCTGCTCGGTACTTAAGAACTCTGATGGACTGATAGACTATTTTAGCCTGTTTCCTGAACCGAACAGAGTAAATCTGGAAAAGGCGAATAAGTTAGGACCTTATTCCCTGCATAGGAGATTAAGAGGAGATTTGATAGAGGTATACAAAACTATGGGGGGGGGGGAAATATAGGTAGGGTAAATGCAAGCAGGCTTTACCTCTCAGGTTGAGTGTGACTAGAATTACAGGTGATAGGTTAAGGCAAAATATTTAAAGGGAATATAAGGGGAACCTTCTTGACTCCAAAGATGGAGAAAGTGTGGAACAAGCTGCCAGTAGCGGGGTTGATTGGAGTTTGATTGCAGCGTTTAAGACAAGTTTAGCTAAGTACATGGATTCAATGTATGCATCGTTTTTTTTTCTTTGAATGTAACCAATTTTCTAGACCTGTATGAGAATTTCTTGTTTAATGCATAACAAAGTCACAAAATCCACAATATTGCCACTGAGAGCTGTGCAGGCTAAGTCATTGGGTGTATTTCAAGCAGAGGTTGATAGGTTCTTGATTACTAAGGGCATCAGAGGCTATGGGGCGAAGACAGGAGAATAGGGTTGAGAGGGATAATTAATCAGCTATGATGGAATGGTGGAGCAGACTCGATGGGCTACATGCCCTAATTTTGCTCTTGTGTTTTACATTCTTATATCAATCATTTCATGATATTTCTTACAGGCACACATAATAACTTCTAAAGCTCTCATCAAAAACACACCAATAGGATTATTTCCCTATGTTATGCACCAGTGATTATTTGGAAATGTTTTATGTTCTTGGTTTACAACCTGAAAATTCAGTCAATAAACTTTTAGGGAAAGTATATTGAGCTCGACAATCATAAATGCTGATCACAGCTTCATATTGACAGGAATTGACCCGGATTTGTGGATCACAGTCAGTTGTCTGGTAACATAACAAAGGAATCTCGATTGTTTACCTCCAGCATCCATAGAGGGAATTTAAGACAGGAAGGGAAATAAACCAAAACTAGAAAGTGGGAGGTGAGGAGGGAGGAGTAAAAGGTGGCAGGTGATAATTGAGACCAGGTGAAGGTGAAGATGCTGTGTAGAATGTATTGGAAGTTGGAGAAACCTGTGTTTATCCCGTCAGGATGACACAGCCCAAATTCTGTCTGTTTATTAATTTCTTCCCACCCTTGCCCCTTCTCTCTTTTTCCATCACTTCCCTTTGGTTCCAATTCCCATTCTTCTATCCTCCATGGTCCTCTCCTATTAGATTCCTTCTTCTTCAGCTCATTATCTCTTTCACCTATCACCCATCAGCCCCTTACGTCTCACCTCTGCTATCCAGCCAACTTACCCCTCATCTGCTCTCACCTGCCCCCTGCTGGCTTGTACTCCTTCCCCTCCCCCTCAACTTCTTATTCTAGCCTCTTCACACTTCCTTTCCTATCCTGATGAAGGGTCTCGGCCCAAAACATGGACTGCTTATTCCCTTCTGTGGATCCTACCTGACCTACTGAGTTCCGCCAGCATTTTGTGTGTGTTGCTCTGGATTTCCAGCATCTGCAGAATGTTTTGTGGTTGGGAATGTAATCTGAGGCACACCTGCTGTTTACTAGTAAACAGGAATCAATCAGAAGATGTATGGAGTGATCTGATATTGTATTAGAGTGGCATTATGTGTGAGAAGGTATCTACACTGGGGCCCAGACATACCAATCTTATCTTAGTCAGTGACAATGTTGTAGATGAATCAGAAATTGGAATTGGTACTTGTTTATTATTGTTACATGTACCAAGTTAGAGTGAAAAAATTGTCTTGCCTACTGTTCATAAAAAGCAAATCATTACACAGTGCATTGAGGACCGTCATGTTATTGCCATTTAAGGCAGCAATGAAGCTTCTCCATTGCTGGTGGTGTTCAGGGCTTCCTTCATCCTGTCAGAAGCTTCCTCTTGATTTTTACTGCCATCAACCATGAAAGTCCTGGGTGGAGATTCAGGAATACATCCACACTTTGGTGTAGGAGGAATCTTTATTGCTGTTTCCATGACATTTTTGTTTGACTGGTCAGGGTTGTTAGCCCTGAGCTGAACCTCCAAGCCTGAGGACCAGTGGACACTCTTGGTCTGGGCTTTACCCTTTGACCTGCCCAAGAGCCAAGGCATAAAACCCTCCTTCCTGCAGGTCCTGCTGAAGGGTCTCGGCCTGAAATGTCGACTGTACTTTTTCCATAGATGCTGCCTGGCCTACTGTGCCTCCAACATTTTGTGTGTATTGCTAAAGAAGACAGTCTATGGAAATACAAAATAATAATGATGATGATGATGATGATTATTATTATAAATAAATAATCAGAACATGAATTGTAGAGTGCTTGAAAGTGTGTCCTTAGGTTGTGGAATCAGTGTAGTGTTGAGATGAGTGAAGATGCCCACGCTGGTTTGGAGCCTGATGGTTGAACAGTAATAACTATTCCTGAACCTCATGGAGTGGAACCTAAGGCTCAAGGTTCAAGTTTCTTTATCATGAGTGCATGAAAGCATACAGTAAAATGTGTTGTTTGTGTTAGCAGCCATAATCTAGTCAGCTCCATCTTGGATACTAGCCTACAACGTACCAGGACATCTTTAAGGAGTGGTGACTCAGAAAGGCAACGTCCATTATTGAGGACCTCCAGCATCCAGGACATGCCCTTTTCTCACTGTTACCATCAGGTAGGAGGTACAGAAGCCTGAAGGCACACACTCAGTGATTCAGGAACAGCTTCTTCCCCTCTGCCATCTGATTCCTAAATGAACATTGAATCTTTGGACACTACCTCACTTTTTTTAATATTCTGTATTTCTGTTTTTGTACTTTAAAAAATCTATTCAATATATGTAATTGATTTGCTTATTTATTTTTTATTATTATGTTTTATTTTATTTATTATTATAATTTTTTTCTCTCTGCTCGATTTTGTATTGCACTGAACTGCTGCTGCTCAGTTAACAAATTTCACGTCACATGCTGGTGATAATAAACCTGATTCTGATTCTGACTTCAGTTGGTTCCTGGATTAGATGGTTGGTGGGAGGATCAGAGGGTGTTCGTGAGCATGTGATTGAGAATACATTACGGGGAAATAATGGGAAAGGGGATTGATGGGATTTCTCTGAGAGCTGGCCTAGATGAGATAGGCTGAATGGGCTCCTTCTCCATTGAGTGACATATTAGTATCTCTTTAAACAGCAGAAGCCAGTTTGTTTCTTTAGCTACTGGTTTGAAACCTTGTTCTAACTCCTGAGGTGATTGGATCAATGGTGCACAAACAATACTTCTATGACTATAGGACAGTCTTGTGTAAGGGGCTCCATTGTTTAAAGCAGGATTGCGTAATGTCATGGTTTTTTTTCCTCCCTGTGCTTCCTGATTTCAATTCAATGTAAAGCAAACATTGTAGGAAGCTGGGAACTTAACTGTGCTGATCATAAAGGCTGGGAATTTCCTTCCCAATCTTCTTCCTGTGCCTGTGACACGCAAGTCTGCAGAAAAGCAGAGAGCGATAGAGTGAGGTCTACCAGGTTCGAAGTAGTTCAAAACTAACTTTATTATCAACATTTGTATATATCACCATATACTATCCAGCTGCTACCTGTCGGGAGTTTGTACATTCTCCCGTGACCGTGTGCGTTTCCTCCGGGTACTCCAGTTTTCTCCCTCAGTACAAAGACGTGGTTCTTTGTATATAGTCCTGTGATTAGGCTAGGGTTAAGTCTGGAGATTGCTGGGCAATGCGCCTGAAGGTCGGGAATGCCTTATTCTGTGGTGTATCTCAATAAATTGAAGTTTGTAACCTTGCAAATATTTCAAAGGTTCAAATGTCACATTTAATGTCAGAGAAGTGTATACGATATACAAACGTTTGTTATTCTGAAATGCTTTTACTTGACAAAATCCTACAAAAACAGAGAAGTGCCCTAAAGAATTATCGACAGTTAAACGTGCGAACCCCAAAGCTCCCCCTGCCAGCTCCCCCCTCCCATGCTTAAGCAGCGGCGAGCAACAATCAGCCTCCCCCCACCGGCAAAACAAAAAGAGCACTCGCTACCGAGCACAAACGTGAGCTAAGCGATAGCAAAGACACAGACCAAAGCTACCCCAAAGGCTTCGCGTTTCATCCGACATTCAACAAACCCCAGGTTCTCTCTCTTCCTGGCAAGGGAGAGTCCCGCATTTTCACATTTACAGGAAAATAAAGAAATACAATAGAATTTATGAAGAACTATACATAACAGATTGACAAACAACCAATTTTCAAATGAAGATGTTTCATGTAAATAATTTTTAAGGAAGTGTGGGGAGAAATTATTAGGATGGATATGAGGGTCAGCACCCTCATGCAGAGGATGGTGTGTAATTGAAACAAGCTGACAGAGAACATGTAAATGACACTTGGATAAGTGCATTGATTGGAAAGGGGTTCCCAATCTGGGGTCCACAGACACCTTGGTTAAGGGTGGGGGTCTATGGCATAACAAAGGATGTGAACTCCTGGATTAGAGGGATTTGGGCCAAATATTTGTTTTATGAGGATGAGCAAGTTCAGGCTTTTCTCTTTGGAGTGAAGGAGGAGGAGAGGTGATTGATATGAATCTCCAAGGTCCTTCCTGGATTACAAAAAAAAGGTCTCATTAACCCCAAGTTCTTGAATTGAGCATCACCTCACAGTTGTCAGGGCAAGTCTACCTGATTTTCACCATTTGTGTGAAGAATTGATTCCTGACATTTTCGTGGTCATTTAAGAGCCTCTTTGACAGGCACATTCAGTACTTGCAAGGAATTGGAGGCTTATGGGCTATGTGGGAGAGAAGGGTCGGATTGATATTGGAGTAGGTTATCACAATATTATGGGCTGAAAGATCTGTACTGCACTGCGGTGCTCAAAGTACGTTGGCTCCTTTTCAAAGTGGAGACAAGATTATGTCTCTCTTTTGTTGCTATCAAGAGGCTGTATTTATGCAAAGCTTAAGTTTTTGGTTTTAACTGATAAAAGCTGAAAAAACATTGCGGAAGGCCAATTTGGGAATTTTTTTTCCTGTCTGATGAAATAGCAGCCTGAGTAATTGATGCCAACCATACGGAATTTGCATGGGAATTCACCTTGCATCTTGAGCATGGTTTTCAAGATGTGCAATCTCAGCTGTTTGAGGAAATGGGTTGGTCAGTGATGAGATGGTCAGGACATGGAAAATGATGATTAAAATATGCCAGTACTATTAAGTGTACATGGTGCTATGACAACTTCTGATTTACTTGGGCTATATGGAGATGCAAAGTTAACGCAGTTAGTTCAGTGATGGCACAAGTGCAGAGGGAGAGAAACTGAAGCAGAATAAACAGCTCACTGAGTTTTCATAAGAACAAAGGGAAAGTAATAATTACTAGGCTAATGGGCCTACTAACTAAAACACTTAAACTAAAATTGAATACCATCACTGCGGCTCTGAATCAGTAACTTAATATGAAATTAACACCAGTCCTTTACACCGTCAGTCTAAATTGTAACATTCTTTCCTGGAACGGGAACTAAGTTAAGCAGGGAACATCACCATCGCTGCTTGTTGGTCAAGACTGGACAAGACTGAAACAAAAGGAAGGAAGTTAAATACAACCACAAAGAAATCCTGATTGGCTGGAACGTGCATTCTCAGGAGCAAGATTGCTGTCCTTCAACAAAGGCACGCATGCTCTACAGCAGAGTCCGTGGTTGTGACAGATGCACTTCGTGATTGAAGTTTAAATCTGAAAATACGCATTTGGGAAGTGCAAATAAAAATCATAACCAGATAATCCTCACATTGACCCCAGAATCTGAACCACATAGTTTCAATCCTACATATGTGAAAACATACAGCTTTATTTATTGTCTAGAGTAAACTTGGTCATAGGCAGGGTAAATACAAGCAGGCTTTTTCCACTGAGGTTGGGTGAGACTGGAACCAGATAGAGGTTATGGGTGAAAGGTGGAATGTTTAAGGGGAACATGAGGAAACTTCTCTCAGGGAGTAGTGCGAGTAGAATGAGCTGCTAGCAAAACTAGTAGATGCAGGGTTGATTTCAACACAAGAGAAATTTGGATAAGGTACCTGGATGAGTGGGCTATGGAGAGCTATTATCTAGGTACAAATTGCTGGGACAAGGCAGCAATAATAGTTTATTGTTAACTAAATGGGCTGAAGTGTCTGTTTCTGTGCTGTAATGTTCTATAACTCTATGGTCAACTGTAATCCGATTATTCTCATTCTACTGAATTGTGAGACCTGACATATTTGACTTTCTCACAGCAGCTGTACTCCTTTGTGACTTGAAAGGAACCTGATCTCAAAACCTCTAGTAAATCTTGAATTCCACTGATTTTATGAAGCCAGAAGCCCCTCATCTATGTGTTCCACAAGCTCAGAGAAAGTTGCATGTCTGATCCCCAGAGCCAGCATTGACATTTTCAACCGCATCCCCATATATACATCTTTGCCCTCATCGCATCCATTTATCTTTGTTATTTACAGCACAGTGAAGTTCTCTTAAAGGACAGACAGATTACTCATGATTTGCTTTATGTGGATGTCAGGAGGTTGCAACGACAGGAAATGGCATCTAGTGAATGAGTATTGACTGCAGTGTTCTTCCTAAAATGAATGTCATTATCCTGCAGACAGGCCTATGCATGCAGGAGTATTGAGTCATGGGGAATTTAATCTTGTCATCTATTTCATTGGATAGTTTTGGAAAACTGTTGCAAAATCTCCTGAATGGTGGCAACTTGTTCACAAGAATGTAAAAGGAGCCCAGTATGAGGTATCTGGTGGTCATGGTATTGGGGGCATCGGAGTTCCAATTTCAGTTGTGGTCCCATTTGTACATTCTCCCCATGAAAGTTGTAAGTTTCTTCCAGATGCTCTGGTATCCTCCCACAGTCCAAAGCCATACCAGCTAATTGATTGTGCTAAGTTAAAATAAGTGGGTTGCTGGGCAGTGGTTCATTGGGCCAGAAGGGCTTTTTGACTGCGGAATCACGAGGTAATAAAAAAAAATCTAAATATAGCTACATCCATTCACTGTTCACTGTGGCAATTCCTTCTCCAATTGTCATTTAAAACCTGATGATGCTTGTTCCTTAATAATTTTGTCCATTAAAGGAACATACTTCATGGATCATCTGGAAGTAGAAAGGTTTCCAAATGTTTCTCCTTCTTAGCACAGTTCATAGCTAATAGCCCTTGTCTGCCCATTGTTAGAACATAGTACAGTGCAGAACAGGCTCTTCGGCCCACAATGTTGTGCCGAACCAATTAATCAAAAGGCTAACTAAACTAATTTCTTCTGCCTACACACTGTCCATATCCCTCCATTTCCCTCAAATTCATGTGTCTGTTTATACATCTGTTAAAGTCCTGAATGTAACTGCTTCTACTACCACCTCAGATTGCACATCCCCGGTACCCACCACTCTGAGTAAAAAACTTGCCACTCACGTCTTCTTTGAACTTACCCCCTCCTCACCTTAAATACGTACCATTAGGAATTAGACATTTCAAGCCTGAGAAAAAGATACTGTCTGTCCACTCTATCTCTGCCTTTCATAATATTATAAACCTCTGTCAGATCTCCCCTCAGCCTCCGAGCTCCAGAGGGAACAACCCGGGAACAGTTGAACGGTACAGCACAGCAACGGGCCTTGCAACCCACGATACCTGTACTAAGAATGTTGCCAAATAAATCCACTCCTTCTGCCTCTGTATGATTCCACATCCCTCTACTTCGCATATCCACATGCCTATCTAAAAGCTTCTTGAACATCTGCTTCAACGAACACCCCTGGTGGCAAGTTGCCAGCAATTACCTCTTTGCACATCTTAAACATTCTCTGGTTAGAAGCATAGAAACATAGAAAACCTCTACAGCACAATACAGGCCCTTCGACCCACAAAGTTGTGCCGAACATGTCCCTACCGTAGAAATTACTAGGCTTACCTGTAGTCTTCTATTTTACTAAGCTCCATGTACCTATCCAAAAGTCTCTTAAACGAGCCTATCGTTTCCACCTCCACCACCATTGCTGGCAGCCCATTCCATCCACTCACCATTCTCTGAGTAAAAAACTTACCCCTGACATCTCCTCTGTACCTACTTCCAAGCGCCTTAAAACTGTGCCCTCTTATGCTAGTCATTTCAGCCCTGGGGAAAAGCCTCTGACTATCCACACAATCAATGCCTCTCATCATCTTATACACCTCTATCAGGTCATCTCTCATCCTTCATTGCTCCAAGGAGAAAAGGCGAAGTTCACTCAACCTATTCTCATAAGGATTGCTTCCCAATCCAGGCAACATTCTTGTAAATCTCCTCTGCACCCTTTCTATGGCTTCCACATCCTTCCTGTAGTGAGGTGACCAGAACTGAGCACAGTACTCCAAGTGGGGTCTGACCAGGGTCCTATATAGCTGCAACATAAACTCTTAGCTCCTAAATTCAATTCCATGATTGATGAAGGCCAATACACTGTACGCCTTCTTAACCACTGAGTCAACCTGTGCAGCTGCTTTGAGTGACCTATGGACTCGGACCCCACGATCCCTCTATTCCTCCACACTGCCAAGAGTCTTACCATTAATACTATATTCTGCCATCATATTTGACCTACCAAAATGAACCACTTCACACTTATCTGGGTTGAACTCCATCTGCCACTTCTCAGCACCGTTTTGTATCCTATCAATGTCCCGCTGTAACCTCTGACAGCCCTCCACACTATCCACAACACCTCCAACCTTTGTGTCATTTATAAAAATCATGAAGAGAAGGGGTCCCAGAACAGATCCCTGAGGCACTCCACTGGTAACCGACCTCCATGCAGAATATGACCCATCTACAACCACTCTTTGCCTTCTGTGGGCAAGCCAGTTCTGGATCCACAAAGCAATGTCCTCTTGGATCCCATGCCTCCTTACTTTCTCAATAAGCCTGGCATGGGGTACCTTATCAAATGCCTTGCTGAAATCCATATACACTGCTGGTGGGGTTAGAACTTTGATCAGTTCCTTCTACAGGGCCTATAGAAACTATTCACTCCTCCTCCCCACCCCGGAATTTTTCATGTTTTATTATTTTTTTAACATTGAATCACAGTGGATTTAATTTGGCTTTTTTACAAAGTGATCTAAATTAATTACAAATACAAAACACAAAATAATTGCTTGCATAAATATTCACTCCCCTTTAATATGTCACACCAAATTATCACTGGTGCAGCCAATTGGCTTTAGAGTTACATGATTAATTAAATGGAGGTCTGTTTCTGGAGATTTATGTGCAGTCAAGGTGTTTCAATTTACTGTAGTAAAAATACACCTGTATCTAGAATGTTCATCTTCTTGTGAGTCAGTATCCTGGCAAAAACTTCACATGAGGACAAAAGAACTCACTAAGCAACTCTGTGAAAAGGTTATTGAGAAGCACAAGTCAGGAGATGGATACAAGAAAATTTCCAAGTCACTGAATATCCCTTGGAGTACAGTTGCGCAGCTGTAAATCTGCCTAGAGCAGGCTGTCCTCAAAAACTGAGTGACTGTGCAAGAGGAGGACCAGTGAGGGAGGCCACCCAGAGACCTATGACAACTCTGGAGGAGTTACAAGCTTCAGTGGCTGAGATGGGAAAGACTGCGCATACAACAACTGTTGTTGTGTGCTTCAACAGTCACAGCTTTATGAGAGAATGGCAAAGAGACAGTCACTGTTGAAAAAACTCACATGAAATCTTGGCTAGAGTTTGCCAGAAGTATGTAGGAGTCAGCTGGAAGAACGTTCTATGGTCTGATAAAATCAAAATTGAGCTTTTTAGCCATCAGACTAAACGTTGTGCATGTCATCAAAAAGCATGGAGTGGAGATACTTCACTGCAGCAGGGCCTGGAAGGTTTGTGAAGGCAGAGGGTAAAATGAATGCAGCAAAATTCAGGGAAATCTTCGAGGAAAACATAATGCATTCTGCAAGAGAACTGAGACTTTGTAGAAGATTTGTTTTCCAGCAAGACAATGACCCTGAGAACAAAGCCAAAGCTACACAGGAATGGCTTAAAAAGATCAAAGTTAATGTCCTGGAATGGCCGAGTCAGAGTCCAGACCTCAATCCAATTGAGAATTTGTGAGTGGACTTGAAAAGGGCCGTTCACTCATGATCCCCATGCAATCTGACAGAGCTTGAGCAGTTTTGTAAAGAAGAATGGGGGAAAATTGTAGTGACTGAATGTGAAACCTTTCTACACAGATTAAGGTTGTATTTGCTGCCAAAGGTGAGTCTACTAAATACTGACTTGAAGGGGGTGAATACTTATGCAATCAATTATTTTGTGTTTTATATTTGTAATTAATTGAGATCACTTTATAGAAATCTGTTCTCACTTTGGTACAAAGGAAGAGCCTTTTTCTGTTGATAAGTGTCAAAAAAGCCAAATTAAATCCACTGTGATTCAATGTTGTTAAACAGTAAAACATGAAAACTACCAAGGGGGTAAATACTTTTTATAGGCAGAGTAGCTTTTAGAAGTTTGGTGATAGGGAACCTGGGAGTCTATTCCTCTTTGTGGTAATTTTGTTCCAAAGTTGTTTGGCTGAGAACAATCATTGATCTTCCTGATGAAATTTCTTACATTCTTTTCTATAAGGAGATTCTCAATATTCCATGACATTAAGTCAAGATTTTCTGAGTTCCTTCAAGGGATCTTAGAACTGTTAGTTCTCTCTACCAACAACAATGTTTGCAGAAAAGTATGGGATGTTACTAATTCCCTGGGCAGAACCCAACCCTCTCTAAAGGGGGAATATCTGATTATTCTTTGTTGCAGCTTGTTTTAAGTAAATTGGCCCGGGAGATTCCAGAGAAGAAAAGAGAAGGGGGAGGGGGAAGAATTAATAGAAGTTTGAGTAATCAATGTTCATGCCATCAGGTTGGAGGCTACCCAGATGAAATATGAGGTGTTGCTCCTCCAACCTGATATCAAGAATATGAGATAAAGAGTCCTTGAAAGAGCATCCATAGGTTGTGGGAACATTTCATTGATGAAGTGAAGTTGAATGAAGTTATCCCCGATGGCTGAGGGGCAATAACTATTCTTGAACCTAGTGGTGTAAGTCCTGAGGCTCCTGTACCTTCTTCCTGATGGTAACAGTGAGGTGAGCATGCATGTCCTGGGTGGTAGGGATCTTTGATTATGGTGGTTTTCCTGTGACAATGTTTCATATTGATGTGGTCAATGGTGGGCAGGGCTTTACCCATGATGAACTGAGCCATATCCAGTACCTTATGTGGGTTTGTCCTGTAAATGTCTACAAGAAAATGAATCTCAAGGCAGTATGTGGTAACATATATCTAATTTGACCCTTGCAGTTTTCTACTTGCACAGTTAATTTTTTGTGATGTGTAGAAATTACCTGGATGAAAAAGTAGATGGATAGGTTAGTAAGTTAGCAACTGATATGAAGATTGGTGTTCTTGTGGATAGTGTAAAAGACCAATAAGTTTACACAGTGGGATATGGATCAGTTGTAAATATGGGCAAAGAAATGGAAGGTGCTGTATAACTCAAGCAGAAGTAATCTGTTGCAGTTTAAACTTCAAAGATAAAGAGACAGTACTCTGTGGCAAGACCTTTCACAGTGTTGGTGAACAGAGGAATCCTGAGGCTCAATTTTCAGGTTGTCTGAAAGTGGATACACAGCTTGCTCAGGTGGTTAAGAAGTCATATATCATACTTGCCTTATTAGTTGAGGCATTGAGTTTAGAAGTCAGAAAGTTACGTTGCGGCTCTATAAAACCTAGACAGTTGCATTCTGCTCTGATCACTCCTTTATAGGAAGATAGTGGAGACTTTGGATAGGTTGCAGAAGAGGTTTATTTGTACGCTGCCTGGATTAGACAGCATGTGCTAAGCCGGACAAACTTGCAGTGTTTTCACTGGAATGGCGGAGGTTGAGGGAAGACCTGAGCAAAGTTTATAAGATCATGAAAGGCACAGATAGGCAGCTAGTATCTTCTTCTTCAGGTTGAAATGTCCTGTGCTGTATGTTCTGGGGGGGTATGGTAACATAGCATTTAGCACAATTGCTCTATAGCACCAGGGATCACTGAATGGAGATCATTTCACACCATGGTTTGCAAGGAATTTGTACGTACTCCCCGTGACAGTGTGGGTTTCCTCCAGGTTCTCTGGTTTCCTCCCAAATTCCAAAAATGTCATTTGGCATTCAAGATGAGGTAGTAAATTGGATTTGAGATTGGCTTCATCGGAGCAGCCAGATAGTGGTAGTAGATGGTTGCCTTACTGAATGGAGGCCTGAGACTAGTGGTGTGCTGCAGGAATTGGTGCTGGGTTCCTTGGTGTTTGCCATCTATATCAAATATATTTCATAGAGGAGCACAAAATTATGAGGGGTGTAGATAGGGTAAATGTAAGCAGGCTTTCTCTGCTGAGTTTGGGTGAGAATAGTAGAACTAGAGGTCATGGATTAAGGGTAACAGGTGAAATAAGGGAAACAAGAGGAGGAATTTCACTCAGTGGCTGGTGAGGGTGGAATAAGCTGCCATTGGACATTGATTTCAACATTAAAGAAAAATTTGGATAGTTACATGAATGTGAGGGGTATGATCTCGGTTCTGGTCAATGTTACTAGACAGATCAATGGTTTAGCGTTTACTAGATGGGCCAAAGGGTCTTTTACAATGCTGTAGTGTTTTATGACTTTCTGACTACATATGTACGGATAGGTTTAGGTTGAGTAAGCTGTGGGCTTGCTATGTTGACATGGAAACATAGTGACACTTGCAGGTTGATCCCAGCACAATCTTCACCGACTTGATTTGATGCAGCTGGCACATTTCACTGTATGTATCGATGTTTTGATGTACATGTGACAAGTAAAGATAATCTTTAATCTTTCCAGGTCCAAATTTGGCCATTTTGTTTCCATTATTTCCACTCTAAATCTTTGGAAAATGTGAAGGCTGATTTAGATCGCATGTTTATAAGCACATAAACATCCCAAGTTAGGTGCCTCCGTGTGGTACTTGCAACTTTTTCCTAGCCTGAGAAGTTTCCATTTGTAGTCCCTGTTTCGATATTGCAGGAGATTTTCAATAGGGAACCTTGTTTATCCACTTCATCACCATCAATCTCAAATAGGGAAACCCTTCTCTCAGCAAAAAAAAACTTATTTTGAAATGCAAGTATACAAAATACCATTTGCCTTTTTTCTCTTTTCAATAATAAATTTCAAGTATACAAAATAGCCCATTTCCTCCTGGCATTTTTGAAAGAGAGCCTGACCAATTAGGAAATCCCATAGTTGGCCTTCTGATGGTGATAGTTTAGTTGATTCTTCTGTGTGTTTGATTTTGTGTCTGTCTGTGTGGATTATGTGGCTGTGTGGGTTTATGTGTACAACGTGTATGCACGATGTGTGTTTACGTGTGCGTATGCATACATGCACAAACATGGTATGCATTTTTACATGTGTGCATGTATGAGTGTACATGTATGACATGTATTTGTCTGTACATGTGAAAGTATGTATATTTGCATGTGTGCATGCTTGATATATGTGTATTCTATGTGTTTATGAAACCTCACATTAGTAATATGTAAGTTCATATCTCAGAGCAAACCTTTGAACTGTATTTACAATTTGTATTTAGCTGACCAATGCGAGCAGAACTTGAGGCTTTGAGGTATGGAGCGAGAATGAGCTGGTTGGCTTTGTTTTTTCAGTGGAAATACAGTAGAATGAGGGGGGATCTTGAGGATGTATAAAATCACGAGGGGAATAGGTAAGGTGAATGCGCACAGTCTCTTCCCCAGGGCTGGATAGTCAAGAGTCAGAGAGCATAGGTTTAAGGTGAGGGGGAGAGATTTAAAAGGGAGTTGAATGGCAACTTTTTCCACTCAGTGGGTGGTCATTATATGGAACAAGCTGCCAGAGGAAGTGGTTGAGGAAGGTACATAAACAACATTTAAAATTTACTTGGACACGTACATGTACGGGAAAGGTTTAGAGGGATACAGGCAAAACATGGATAAGTTTGAACAAGATTAGGTGGGAATCTTGATTGGCATGGACCAGTTAGGCTGACGGGCCTATTTCTATGCTGTATGATTCCATGACTCTGACTCCTATGTTTATTTTTCAAAACACTTGAAGCTCCACCTGATTGGTGCTAATAAAATATTTTTAAATTTAAGTGGTCCAATCAAAACCCAGTAGTCACAAGGACTGTGCATGTCCTTTGAGGTGTCACAATTGCAGATTCAAATAGAACCCATAGTCTCTGGATGCATTCAAGAGAGAGTTAGACAGAGCTCTTATAGATAGCGGGGTCAAGGGATATGGGGAGGGGGCAGGAACAGGGTACTGATTGTGTATGATCAGCCATGATCACAGTGAATGGAGGTGCTGGCTAGAAGGGCCAAATGGCCTACTCCTGCACCTACTGTCTATTGTCTATTGTCATTCTTCAGCCAATCACAATTGGAATGATAAGATCAAAAGCAGAGAGTGTTGGCAGCACTGCTGTTTGGGACAGCCGACATATTGGCTCAGGATGTCTTGGCGAACTCACCACAGTGAATTCCAACATCGAGGAGAAGAAACTTCTTGCCATTTCTGTCATGAATGTTTTGAGATTGAGCCCCCAAGTTTTTAGACAGCCCACCAGTATAAACACAAACCCTGTGTATATCTTGTCAATATTTATAGGAATGCGGCGACCCACTTTCTGCGCAGGCGAACCGGCTCACAAATAGCCAGCACGTGGGGAGAGACTTTGGTAATGCACCTCCGACGTCATTTCCGCCCAGAGAGGGCGGGCGCTAGGGATTAAATGCCAGCACCGTGAAGTTCGAATAAACTAGTCTCGAAACAACTTACTGACTGCGTGTTGTCTCTAGCTCTGTATGTAGTACATCGCTACAGGACTATATATTTTTTTAATGATTCAGTGAAATTAATTCTCATTCTACTAAACTCAAGGGAGTACAGGCCCAGTCTGCCTACTTTCCATAATTTCTCCATCCCAGGCATTAATCTGGAAAACTGCTGTAGAATTTCCTTCATCATTAGTATTCCTTCCTTAATCAGCATAAATAGACCTGTAAATACTGATCCAGAGACATAAGTGCCTCTGTGGAGGCACTGCCTACATCTCCTCCTTCCCCATCCACATATCCACATACCAACTGCTTTTATTCTGATCTACGTCCACTCCAGCCCCCACCTTTCACCAACTCCCCAGTCATCATGGACTCACTTTCACTACTGAACAGGTGAGAAAGGCCCTGTGGAAAAATGAGACACAGCAAAGCACTAGGACCAGATGGTGTGAACCCTGAGGTCCTGAAGGGGTAAAAACAACATGTGTGGTCTTGGTACCCATGAAGGGCCAATCAAAAGGCTTCAATTACTACCGTCCAGTGGCCCTGACCTCAAACATCATGAAGACGCTGGGGAGTTTGGCCTCGCTCATCTACAACCCCTGGCCAGATCAGCCCTCAATCCCCTGCAATCTGTCTACCAGGACGGCATTGGTTCAAGATTTAAACTTTATTGTCATTCCAACCATACATCAGCTCTGCAGGGCAGAATGAGACAGCATTTCCCAGGGGCAAGTGCAATCATAACATAAAAAATGCAACAATAAATAGTAAACACAACAATAAATAGTAAAACACAACAGCCACATGTCGGTTAAAATCAAGTTATAAGTGTCCAGTGCAAGTTAAAAGTGTCCAAAGCAGAGTCAGGTAGAGCAGCTATTTAGCAGTCTGACTGCCTGTGGGAGGAAGCTGTTTAGTAGCCTTGTGGTTTTAGTTTTGATGCTCCTGTAATGTTTGCCTGATGGCAGAGGAACAAACAGTTTATGGAGCGGGTGAGAGGGGTCTTTAATGATGTACCGTGTCTTCTGGAGGCATCGACTCTGAAAGAGGTCTTGGACAGAAGGTGGGAAGACCCCAATAACCTTCTCTGCTCCCCTAACCACCCTCTGCAAGGCTTTTTTGTTGGCAGCACTGCAGCTGGAGTACCAGGTTGTGATGCAAAAGGTCAGCACACTCTCAACCACTCCTCTGTAGAACGTAGTAGTTAAGATGTTAGTGGGGAGTGATACTTGTTTAAGTTTCCTCAGAAAGTGCAATCTCTGCTGGGCCCGTTTCATAATTCCACTGGTGTTCCTGGACTAGGTGAGATTGTCCGAGATCTGCACCCCAAGTAACTTGATGTTTTCCACTCTCTCCACTGTGGAGCCGCTGATGCTGAGGGGTGTGTGCTCAGGCTGAGACCGTCTGAAATCGATGATCATCTCCTTGGTTTTGGTGACATTTTAAGCATCAAGTTGTTGTCACTGCACCAGCTCTCTAGGTGTTTGACCTCCTCCCTGTGCATTGTTTCATCATTTTTGCGGATGAGCCCCACCACTGTGGTATCATCAGCAAATTTAATGATCAGGTTCCCTTTGAATCTGGCTGCACAGTGATGTGTTAGCAGTGTAAACAGCAATGGGCTGAGCACACAGCCTTGTGGGGATCCAGTGCTCAGTGTGATGGAGTCAGAGATGTTCCTGCCAACACGGACTGACTGTGGTCTCTCTGTCAAGAAATCCAAAATCCAACGATACATGGCAGTGTTAAGGCCAAGGAGTGACATTCTCCACTAGTTTCTGCGGGATGATGGTATTGAACACTGAACTGAAATCAATGTACAGGATTCTGGCATAAGTGTCTTTATTATTATTGGAGTCAACAATGCTGTCATCTACCTGCTGAACAGAGCCTACTCCCATTTGGATAAGCAGGGCAGCACTGTGAGGATCTTGTTTTTTGATTTCTCAAGTGCCTTCAATACCATACAGCCCTCATTGATGGAGGAAAAGCTCAGTTCAATGCAGATTGCTACTTCCATTGTATCCTAGTTAACGGACTACCTGACTGACAGACAACAGTTTGTGCAGCTTCAGAGCTGTGTGTCAGACATGGTTATAAGCAGCACTGTGGCCCCACAGGGGACTGTATTGGCTCCTTCCTGTTTACTCTGTATACCTTGGACTTTAGATACAACATTGAGCAAATTACCTGCAGAAAAGTCTGATGACTCAGCAATAGTTGGGTGTACAAAGGGAGGATGGGAGGATGACTATAGGGCCCTGGTGGCGGACTTTGTCAAATGGTGCAAACTGAGTCATCTGCAGCACAACGTTAACAAGATAAAGCAAACAGTGATGGACTTCAGGAAGACGAAGCCTGCACTGCTCCCTGTTACTATTGATGGTGAGGATGAGGATGTGTTGAGGACCTACAAGTACATGAAGGTGCACTTGGATGACAGACTTGAGTGGAGTACCAACACAGAGGTTGTGTATAGAAGGGCCTGAGTCACCTTTACTTCCTTGGACAGAGGTCCTTTGGAGTATGCTGGCCTCTTCTTCACATGTTCTACCAGTCTGTTGTAGCGAGTACAATTTTCTATGCAATGGTGTGCTGGGGCAAAGGCATCAATATGGGTGACACCGACAGGCTCAATAGACTGATTAGAATGACTGACTGCCATGACTGAATGACTGTCAAATTGGACACACTGGGGGCTGTGGTAGAACAAAGGACCCATCTGAAAATCCTGGCAATTCTGGACGACGTTTCTCAGCCTCTGCATGCCACCTTGGCTGAATAGAGGAGCACTTTCAGTAATAGACTATGACAACTGCACTGCTCCAAAGAGAGCATTCTTACTGTCAGCTGTAAGGCTCAAATATGAGACAACCTGTAGCCAGGGAAGTGATGACTGTTTAAGGTACCTTATGTTTTTTTATTCTTCTTACTTCTCTTCTAATACTGTATATCTATGAACTTATAATGCTACTGTGACACTATAAATGGGATCAATAAAGTTTATATCTATCTACAGTTGATGTTTTGGGTGAAAACATTGCATCAGGATTGAGAATGGAGAAGGCAGATATCCATTCTGATGAGGTGAGAGGGAGGACTGAGGCTGATACTGGCAGGGGATTGGTGGATTCAGTTAAGGAGAGTTTGATTGGCAGATGGGGTCAGGAGGGGCAGGTCAGGTGGTGGAGATAACAGCAGAGGTGAAGGTATTGTTTAAGTAGGCCAATGTGAATTCCATTCTTTCTCTTTGATTAAATCATGGGTTTATGAGAACCACATTGTCCTCTCGGTTACGACGTCTAACTTGGTCAAAAACAACTCTTTGACCTTCGGAAAGGTGATGCTGCTGTGCTAGAAAGCTGAGGTTAGCCTTGTAGGCACTGGAATGTGAGTATTCATCACAAAATGTGGGAACATTATGGGAGGGAGAGGGACAGGAGACCCAGTGGGTTGACAATGTGGGTGATAATATTACACATGTGGTCTCAACAGTTAGTAACGTGACATCTCAAATTCTGTAGATGTGCAAGCTACAGGCTCACTTTAAAGGACTCTTTACAACTCGAATTCTCAGTACTTTTTTAAACATCTGCATATTTTGTCTTTTTCAGCACATTGGTTGTCACTCTTAATATGTTTTTTTTCATAAATTCTTGAAAATTTATTTATTTTCCTGTAAATGCATCTTGAAGAAAAGAAAATGAATCTTGAGGTACTTTGATTTAAAAAAACACTTTTAAATTTGAACTTCACATTTATTTTTGCCTTCTTAATTGTTTGCTGAAATATGCATTAGGCATCTTCCTGAGGAAAGACTAAAGTTAATATTTCTGTTTGGTAGTATTATAGCTGCATGCCAAAGCACAGGGGTTCAGCTAAAATCATTGAATTGGTTTATCATTGTCACATATACTGAAGTACGTACAGTGAAAAGCTTGTCATGTACGTCATACATAGAGATCAATTCATTGCAACAATGCTTTGAGATAGAAAAAGGTCAAAACAATAACAGAATGTTACAGATGCAGAAAAGGTGCAGTGCAGTCAGACAATGAGGTGCAAGGCCATAACTAGATAGGTTGGGAGGTCAGAATCCATCTTCTGCATTGGGGGCTGTCCAATATTCTTCTATCAATGGGATCGAAGCTGTCCTTGATCCTGGTGGTATGTGTATTCAGGCTTTTGTATCTTCTTCCTGATAGATTCAACTTCAGATTCATTTATTTATCTATCTATCACATGCACATCAAAACATACTGTGAAACCTGTTGTGTGCGATACCAACCAAGACAAACTAAGAATATGCTGGGAAGGGGATAAAGAGGAAATGTTTGCAGTGTTGACCCATTTCAGTTGAACTTCCCATTCCTATTCTGAGATGATGGCACAGTCATGATGAGGCCACCCTCAGTTTGGAGGAGCAATTTGAGTTGATTATAGTGGCTGTTTTACCAAGGCAGTGAGAAGTGTAGATAGATAAATACTGGTGATGACACATCCAGGGAATACATAATTTCCAAACCACTGGAGCAAGGTAAAAGTCCCACAAAACAGGAAAATGTCTGGAATGAAACAGAAGAGGAGGAAAGTGCTTTTTATTAATCAAAAAGGACAGAGGACAAGAATTCTCATTGAAGATCATCTCTATTTTATAACTAACACAATCACAGGAAAGTCAAAGTCTAAGAACTTAATGATAACATCATAACAAGCCAGCAAAAATTGAACTCAATACTCCTGAATCCTCAAATAAAACACCATGAATACTGTGGAACTCACACAAAATGCTGGAGAAACTCAGCAGGTCAGGCTGCATCTCTGAAAGAAATAAATAATCAATATTTTGGCCCGAGTCCCTTCATCAGGACTGGATAGGAAGCGAGAAGAAGGTAAGGGGGAGGGAAATGAGTACAAGCTGGCAGGTGATTGGTGAACCCAAGTAAGAGTGGGAAGGAGGGTTGGTGGGAGAGCGAGATGATGTAATGAGAAGCTGGGAGCTGATAGGTGGAAGAGATAACGTGCTGAAAAAAAATAATTTAATAGGAGAGGGAGATGATGGGCAGGTGAAGAGAACGGGTGAGAGGAGAGCAAGAATGGGGAACAGAAAACGAGAGAAGGGGGTCAAGGAGGGAGGGTGAAATTATTGGAAGCTAAAGAAATTGATGTTCATGCCATCAGATTGCAGGTATATATATGAGATGTTGCTCCTTTACTCGATTGAGAGCAGCTTCATCATGGTAGTAGAGGAGGCCATGGACTGACCTATCAGAATGGGAATAAGAAGTCAAGTCAAGTCACTTTTATTGACATTTCAATCATAACTGCTGGTACTGTACACAGTAAAAATGAAACAACATTCCTCCAGGACCATGGTGCTACATGAAACAACACAAAACTACACTACACTTTAGACCTACACGGGACTACTTAAAGTGCACAGAACAGTGCAAGACATTGTCAATAATTAATAAACAAGACAATAGGCACAGTAAAGGGCAAATTACAATATAATAATAAATTATGTAAATGTAAACAATGTTTTAACAGGCATTGAGAAAGAAATGAGCAAAAATTGCAAACGGAGTGGAGTGGTGTGGTGTTCAGGTGTGTGTGTGTGTGTGTGAGAGAGAGAGAGAGAGAGAGAGAGACACTAGGCTCTGAGAATTGAGGAGTCTAATGGTTTTGGGGAAGAAAATTTAGCCAAGTTTGCCCTTTCTGGCAGATGGGTCTGAAATGTGGAATCTATGATCACATTTAAAGTCAGGCCCATGATGTCATTAATATCTTACTTTAATTCTTCTTAGGATAGAGGATGACATTTAGATTGTATTCTGCAAATAAGTGTTCTGCTTGTGCCCTTTGGACATCTGAGTAAAAATTTTTCTTTCTCTTTTTCTCCCTCATAGGTCAGTCTTTCCAACGAGACCAGCTGTGTGGAAGAAATACTACGGGTTGGTCTTTGTATTTCTTTTAATTTTAATTGTGTGGTGGGGGCTTTTGGGAGATGTGGAGGAGTTCTCCAAACATAGCACAGCCCAAATACTGCAAAAGGTTCACAGAGTGGCTGTGTTCTGGACGGGGTGGGACTGCTGTCTGTAAGGAGTGTGTATGATCCACCCATAACCACGTGTATTTTAAACATGACAGTGAAAGATTTGGGTCAGCAGCATAATGCTATTATAGGGTTCAATTCCAGCCACTATCTGAAAGGACTTAGTATGCTCTCCCCGTGACTGTGTGGATTTCCACTGGGTGCCTTGGTTTCCTCGCACGTTACAAAAGTATATGAGTTAGTAGGTTAATTGGTCACGTGGGTGTAATTTTGCAGCACAGGTGTGTTGGGTCTGCAATTGTGCCATACCTAAATAAATTAAATGTTAAAAGATCGCAGTACTCCACCTGACCTCTCAAGCCCTCTCTGCCAGTCAAAAAAACATATGTGATCTTGTACTACTCCTCCTCTATGCTAGTTCCCCTTCACCCTCAATTTCAATATTATACCTCAAGAAGCATGCACCTCCAGTGATCCACTGCCCACAATCCTCTGGGGTAGAGAAGTCCAGTGATTCATCACTTTGTGGTTTTAATTTGAAGGTTAAGCACAATAACCATGAGGTAAATTTGCAGCTTTATAAAATTCTGGTTAGACCACACTTGGAGTGTTGTGTTCAGTTCTGTTGCCTCATGATAGGAAGGATGCGGGATCTTTAGAGAAGGTGCAGAGGAGATTTACCAGGATGCTGCCTGGATTAGTGAAGGTGCAGAGGAGATTTACTAGGATGCTGCCTGGATTAGTGAGCATGTTTTCTGAGGATAGGCTGAGCAAGCTGGGCTTTTCTCTTAGGATGGAAGGAAGGAGGTATACTGTAAATCTAGCAGATAACCATAGACTATTTCCCAGGGCAGAAGTGGTTAAGACAGGGGGGGTGGGGGCATAATCTTAACGAGATTGGAGGAAAGTATAGGGGGAGATGTCAGAGGTAGTTATTTTACGTATTGCAATGTATTGCTGCTGTATAACAATGAAATGCAGTGTACCAGTAATATTAAACTTGGTTTTGATCCTGATTTTACAGAGAGGGTGGTGGGTGCATGAAACACTAAGCCAGGGTGGTAGTGGAGGCAGATACATGAGGGACATTTAAGAGACTCTTAGAGAGTCACATGGATGATAGAAAAAATGGAGGGCTATATGGACTGGAAGGGTGAGATTAATCTTAGATTTCACACAACATCGTGAGCTGAAAGGCCTATGCTGTGCTGTTCTATGTTCTAAATGTCCGGCTCCTTTATCTAGCACTAAACACTTCTCATCTGAGAATCTGACACTAATGGGATCACCTCCACATGTCCAGTGCATTTCAAGGAACTATTCTCTTCCACTGAAGATATTCATCTAGAATGGTTGGTCAGCCTGACAGAAGAATGAAAGCTGACAGTGATCTGAAAATGAAATGTGTGGAGTTTCCACATAATGAGGCAGGATTAATTTAGCTTTGAAAATACAACATGTAACTATCTCCCCAGTACGAGGCCATGATATTGATGGTGATTGTTAGGCCTGACATACTAATAGGATAATAGCCTCAATTTCTAAAGACTTCAATATTATTATGTAGAGGATATGAAACATGGGTAAAGGTTCAGGTTCTGAACTCTAATGAGTAAAGCTGTTAATATTGTGTTAATAGCATCTAACGTATCAGTGACTTAAAGGTAGAGAAACAGACCCCTGAGACGATTAAAGCATTCTGAGAGATGGTGGCAGCTTACTCTCAGTGGCCACTTTTATTAGGGACACCTGTACACCTACTTGTTCAAGCTAATATCTAATCGGTCAATCATGTGGCAGCAACTCAATGCATAAAAGCATGCAGACACGGTCAAGAGGTTCAGTTGTTGTTCAGACCAAACATCAGAGTGGGGAAATAAAGTGGTCTCAGTGACATTGACCATGGAAAGATTGTTGCTTCCAGATGGGGGAGGGGGAGGGTGTGAGAATCCCAGAAACTGCTGAACTCCTGGGATTTTCGCACACAAAAACATTTTTTTATGCCGTGGGCCAGTGCTGTTCAGCAAGGGGTCCGTGGCCCTCAGGTTGGGAACCCCTGCTCTGGAGTTTTCAGAGAATGGTGCGAGAAAAAAACAAAAAAAATTCGATGAGCAGCAGATCTGTGGGTGAAAATCCTGTGTTAATGAGAGAGGTCAGGGGAGAATAGCCAGACTGGTGCAAGCTGACAGGAGGCAACAGTAACACATATAACCACACATTACACCAGTGGTGTGCAGAAGAGCATCCCTGAATGCAGAATACATCAAACTTTGAAGTGAATGATCTACAGCAGCAGAAGACCACAATATATTCAGTGACCACTTTATGACAGATGGGGGGTACTGAGTAAAGTGGCCACTAAGTGTACTTTCTACCCATAATGCCTCTGGCTAACAAAAATCCAGCAACCTCTGAAATGAAAATTGACTCAACACTGTCAGCTGTTTATGGGAGGGAGTTCGAAATTTCTTTCAGATTCTGCTTATTTCTGAACTTCAGTACAGGAAGGCTGGCACTAATCTGTGACTGGTCTAAGACTTCTTATCCAGTGGGAATAATTGTACTCTATCTCCCTATCAGTTCCACTTAATGTCTTGGAAACTTTGATCGAATCAGCCTTTAAGCTTCTAAATAATAAAGCATGCAACTTTAATTTGTGCCACGTCACCTCACAATTTAACCCTTGGGTTCCAGGTATCACTGTTGTAAGTCAGCACTCTTTTCAACAGTGGGGATAGATTCATCAGCCTGTGCTGTTTGGAACTGTTCTAATCTGGGCTTTGTATGAAGGAATATAGCCTTTTGGCCCAACCAGTCCATGCTGACCGTGCTAATCCCAATTTCCTGCACTCGGCCCACATCTCTCCTAGACACTCCCCTCTAAGTACCTGCCCAACTGCTTCTTAAATGAAACTCTTGTATGTGCTTGATGCACCATCAATAACTCTCGAAGATGTGAGTCGAGATAGGCTTTTATTAGCTGGAAGAAAGCATCGTCAGCAGCAAGAGATCATCACACAACATCCTGGAGACTGAGGGAGGAGCAGTGCCTCCAATCGCCTTTATACCAGGGTCTGTGTCCAGACAGGTATATGCAGTTCACCACAGTGCTTTAACCAGTTCCTCCAGCCATTCGTTTTATGCACTCAAAAGTTGCCCCTTAGAGCCCAGGACATGCCCTCTTCTCATTGCTACCACCAGGAAGGAGGTACAGAAGCCTGAAAGCACACACTCAGTGGTTCAGGAACAACTTCTTCCCCGTTACCACCCAACTTCTGAATGGACATTGACCCCATGAGCACCACCTCATTACTTTTTTCTTTCTTTCTTGCAGTATTTATTTAATTTAACCATTTAGTATATACTGTATATATTCATAATGTGGTTCACAGTTTTTTCCTATTATCATGTATTGCATTTTACTACTGCTGCAAAACTAACAAATTTCATAACACATGCCAGTGAAATGAAACGTGAATCTCATTCTGATTCTGATTTTAAACCTTCCCTCTTTCACACTAAGCCTATGCTCCCTTCTTTTGGACTCACCCACCACGGAAAGGACTGTTACCATCCACCATATCAATGCCTCTCCTAACATTAAACACTTCTATAGGGTCACCCCTCATTAGTTATTAGAGCACTATTGCACAGAAATTGGCCCTTCAGCCCATCTAGTCCATGCTAATCTATTATTCCACCAACATTCCAAGGAATAAAGACCCAGCCTGGTCAACCTCTCTTTGTAACTCAGGCCCTCTAATCCTGGCCATATCCTCATAAATCTTTTCTGCAATCTCTCCAGTTTAACCACACTTTTTTGTATAGCAGGATGACCAAAGCTGTACATAGTGCTCCAAGTACAGCCTCACTGACTGCGACATAATGTTGCAACTCCTGCACTCAACGCCTAGACGTCATTCCTTTCCTGATTTTGCATACTTCAAATATAAAATGCAGCACTCCATTAACTCCCTGATTGTTCTTAATACTCACCCGTGACAGTTTAATGATTTATTTATATGTACAGAGTCTATAAGTATCTTTGACCTCAAATGCTTTTAACTTTTAACCATTTACAAATTAATCTGGACTATCATTTTATGGTCAAGTATCGATGACCTCACATTGAAGTCCTTTTGCCACAGCTTTGCCCGTTCACTTAATCTATTAATATCATTTTATGCCTCCATTTATACAATGCTCTCCTGCTCTCTGTGTGCTACCAACAAACTTCAATACGTGGCTCTCCATCCATCATAGAAGTCATTAATACATTCAGTAAATGCATGAAGCACCAGCACAGATCCCTGTGGAACGTCCTCTAGTCACATCCTGCTGATCAGAGTACTGACCCATTGTCCCGAGTCTGTTCCCTGCCCCTCAGATACTTCTCCCATCAGGTCAGTAGCTTGTCCTCACAACTATAAAGCTACATTTTGAGTTAACAGACTTGTTATATGATTCAAGATTCAAGATTGTTTAATGTCATTTCCAGTACACAAGTGTAAAGGAGAACGAAATAATTGTTACTCTGGATCTGATGCAGCACAAAAAGAAACACGATACAGAACACAGTAATTTAAAAAAAAACACAAAAAGAATACAGTATAAAGTTTGGCACAGTAGCGTAGTGGTTAGCCACACACTTTACAGTACCAGTGACTCCCGCTACTGCCCATAATGAGTTTGTATGTTCCCCCATGGCTGTGTGGGTGCTCCAGTTTCCGCCCACAGTCCAAAGACAGACTGATTGATAGGTTAATTGGTCAATGTAAAGTGTCCTGTGATTTGGCTGGGATTAAATCGGGGTGGCTCGGCTCTTTTTTGTGTTGGGGGTTGGTGTCTTTTCTTTCAACAAGCTCCATGGTTTTTCTTTGTTTCGTGGTTATCTGGACAAGACGGATCTCAGAGTTGTATTCTGCATGCAGTCTTCACCAATAAAATGAACCTTTTAACCATTGACTGTACATCTGTAAAGTGATCGTAGGTACAGAGTCTATACATAAGGTGACTGACAGAAAATGATGAAGTAATGATGATGGGGGTGTGGAGGGGTGGGCTAGTAGCTGGAGGTGTTGATCAGCCTCAATGCTTGGGAAAAGTAACTTTTTTGAGTCTGGTGGTTCAGTGTAGCCTCCACCCTGTTGGGAGTGGGATAAACAGTCCAAAGGATATGGGAAGAAGGCCGGAGAATGGGGTGGAGAGGGATAATAAATCACCATGATTGAATGCCAGAGCAGACTCAATGGACCGAATGGCCTAATTCTGCTTTGATGTCTTATGGCGTTATTAGCTATTTTTACAGTAGGCTATTTATTTCTAAAGTAATGACTCTTTGTGAAGCTGTTAAAATAGAATCACAGACTTATTAAGGCAAATTATGAATGACGAACTGTAAATTAATCTCATCCAATAGTTTGCATTGTGCTGCAGTTAATATTTGCCTCTCAAGATGACATTAAGAGGAACTGTAAACTTCATCTCATTCAGTCCAGTGTTGCAGATTCTGGTTTTAAATTGCTTTAGGTATTCATAGTCCCCAAGTATCCTCAGTACTTGTGTTTTAATAAGCAAACCAATTCCCAACAAACGTCATTTGGTTGCTGTCAAGCTAGAATGGAATAAGCCATTAGTTCCAGCGAGTATTTCACCAATGGATATTTTTAGGCCTATGCTATTGTGGACGGACAGGAGACCGTGTGAACAGCTGGACGATTATACTCTGCCTCTGCAGAGAGAAATTATTGAAACTGGTGAGCGATGGTGCAAGAGATGAAAAATGGGGATGTTGCGATCTCAGAGGACAACCAGTCACCTTGATTTCAATACAAGAGATTCTGCAGATTCTGTAACACATACAAAATTCTGGAGGAACTCAGTGGTCCAGGAAGTATCTATGGAGAAGAATAAAAAGACAGTGTTTCCGGTTGCAACCCTTCATTAGGACTCTCCATAGATGCTGCCTGACCTGCTGCATTCCTCCAGCATTTTGTGTGTTCAATCTTAAACTTGGCTACTTAATATTAATTGGAACAGTTACTGTGAAAGGCAAAATGGAACAGGGCCAATGTTCCCTCTAAATTTGTAATGACCACTGTGTGCAAAATCTTGTACTGTGCAATTTTTATGCCCAGTGACAACAACATGTGCACACGGAATAATTTCTTCAATAAAAGCAACAAAAGTAAGCCAGTTCTAAAATGTGCAGACAAATCATCGCAAACTCCATGTTGTTGGCACCATCCGCATCAGAAACCGGAGAGGAAAATGTGATTGTATACGATCGTGAAGTATACTTAACATGCCAATGAGGGTATCAACCTTTTGTGTGCAATTTAAAGTCCTTTGAGCGTCAGTAGCAGCAGGTGTGTGTGCACGTACATGAGTATACCCGTGAGAGAACGTTGAACAGGGCTACCAGTTCTGGAAAGGGTTTGAGGAAAGTGAGGGGTTTGGAGAAAGGTGGTTGGCAGAAGTTTTTCCTTTACTTCATCATGGAGTTTGATTGGGTAAACAGGTGAGAAAGTAAAAAAAAGAAAGTGGGGATCATATGTAATGGACGGTCAGGGAAAATTGAAGGGAGTTTGGAATAGATGTCTTTACCCAGAGAGAGAGAGATAAATCTCACTCCTGCTGAGAGCTGTCAAGGTAGATGGATCTCGGAAACTCAGGACTCACTTTATTTCGTACATGAGTGGAGCCAGATGTGGTCTTCCATTGCTGTAGCCAATCCACTTCAACGTATGATGTGTTGTGCATGTAGAGATGTTCTTCTGCATACCACAGTTGTAACACATGGTAATTTAAACTACAGCTGCCTTCCTCTCCGCTTGAACCAGTCTCATCACTCTCCTCTGACCTCTACTGAAGGTCATCTACTGAACTGCTGCTCACTGTATTTCTTTGTTTTGTTTTTTATACAACATCCTCTGTGCATTCTAGAGACTGCTGTCCGTGAAAATCTCAGGGCATCCACAGTTTCTGAGATACTCAAACCACCCCGTCTGGCACCAACAATCATTCCATATCAAAGTCACTTGGATCACATGTCTTCCCCTTTCTGATGTTTAGTTTGAACAACTGAGCCTCTTGACCATGTCTGTGTGCTTTTATGCATTGAGTTGCTGCCACAAAATTGGTTGATTAGATATTTGCATTAAAGAGCAGGTGTACAGGTGTATCTAATAAAGTGGTCACTGAGTGTTTATTTAAAGGGAGTTGTGCACTGGCTGGAGAAAAATGAATGGGAGGAAGTGATAATAGAATAATAATGGCTGGGGTGACAACAGGCTCTTGTGGAGCATCAGAACTGGCCTCAAGTAGGCAGCTTGGCAGCTAGGTTCAGTGCTGGGAGATCCTATGTGATCGCTCACCATTGGTTCGAACCATTAAATTTCTTTTTGATTAACAAAACACACAACTGTACGCAGGCAGGCACAGATTGCTGGATGTGGAATCTTGCTGTGCACAAACTGGATGTCACAATCTCTGTATCTGGGGACTTAAGTACAATTCAAAAGTGCTTCATGAACTGTACACTGCTTTGAAAAGTCCTGAAGGGAATATGGTGGTGCAATGGAAAGGTAACACTTCCTTCTGTCCTCCTTCCTTCACCTTCTGTCCCTTCACTCTTTCTCTCCCTCCTTCCTTCTCCTTCTCTCACTTCACACCTTCTCTCCCTCCCTCCACACCTTCTCTGCCTTCACCCTCCTTCACCTCTCCTCCTTCCTTACTGCACCTTCTCTCCTTACTTCCTTTATCTTTCATTCTACCTTCTTCCTTCCTTCCATTTTCCTTCACTTGTTCCTTCCACCTTTCTGGCACCTTTACACTCTCCTTCATTCCCTCCCCCCTTCCTTCACATTCCTTCCTTCACCTTCCCTATTCACTGCTTCCCTCACCTTCCCTCCTTTCATCTTTCTTTTTCTCCTTCCCTCTTTCTTTCACCTTCCCTCCTTCCCTCTTTCCTTCACCTTCCCTCCCCTCACTCCTTTCCTCAACTTCCCACCTTCCCTATTGCCTTCACCTTCCCTTCTTTCTTCTTCTGCATCTCCTTCCTCTTTGTTTCTGTTTGATTTGCTTCGGTGTTTTGCTCTCAAGTTTTGATTGATAATCTCTTGTCTGGATCTCTTTGGGGTGGTACTGAAGAAAGGTGTTTTATAAGCGTACGTTGTTGTTGCTCTTGTTCAGCGGGTATGGTGTTCATGTATTCCACACAAAGTAACCTCAGCTTTTGATGTACTGGCCCGTGACAGGCAGACTAGGTTGCTGAAGTAGGTGGGAAAGAGCAGTAAAACAGATCGGCTGCTTTGATCATAGACTACGTGGCACTTCTCAGCTGTTGGTGCTGTGTCAAGATGCTCTCTCACAGCAGAGCCAATGTTTTGTGTGTGTGTGTGTGGGGGGGGGGCGATGTCTACTTTACTCCCCTTTTAAGTAAGTGCAAACAATATTTGCAATAGCATTCACAATGTCCCTAGGCATTGGAGTACATATTGTAATGGTGAGGCTTTTTTAGACAGTGGTCTGACTGCATTTGGAGTATTATGAGCAGTTTTAGGCACCACATCTCAGAAGAGATGTGCTGGCATTGCAGAGGCTCCAGAAGAGGTTTATGAGAATTATCTTGGGAATGAAAGGGTTAATGTATGTAGTGTATTTGATGGCTCTGGGTCTGAACGCAGTGGAGTTCAGAAGAATGAGGGTGGATGTTTCCAATAGTGGGGTATCCAGGACCAGAGGACACAGCCTCAAAATACAAGATTATCCCTCTGGAGCAGAAATGAGGAGGAATATCTTTAGCCAGAGACTAGTGTGTCTGTGGACCCCAGGTTACTGCCTTTATTTAAAATGCAGATTCATAGGTTCTTGATTAGGAAGGGCATCAAGGGTTACAAGGGGAAGGCAGGAGAATGGAGTTAACAGGGATAATAAATCAGCCATAATGAAATATTGGAGAAGACCTGATGAGCAAGTGACCAAATTCGGCTCCTGTGCTTGCAGTCTTACATTTATTGAAGTGCAGCTACCACTCCAAGGTAATAAATGGAGTAGTCATTGAGTACAGAGCCAGGATGAGAAGGAGATGGTAGTGATACTGGCTGGGAGATAAATATTGATCAGAATAGCTCAAATTTTCCCGCATTTTCATTGAAACGGTGCCATCTTCGTGACAGAGTAGATGTGTCTTGGTCAAAGATCTCCAGGCTGAATCTCCAACAATCTGGTATTTGATGGTTTTGTTTATGTGCCAGAATTTAATTAATGATTTGAACTTAAACTTCTCCACAGTACCTACTGGGAATTAAAGTCAGATCTCTGGATTAGTACTAATCCAATAATTTCACTATAGCTCTACCTTTAGTGCTCTCAAGCCAGTGGTCAGTTTGACATGTCTCCTTTGGGTGCAGACATTCTGTTCTCGTCTTTCAGGTCACAAATTTCAATAGATGTATGGTGGAGAACATTCTGACTGGTTGCAACAGATTCAGATTCAGAATCAGAATCAGGTTTAATATCACTGGCAAATGTAGGAGTACAGTGCAATACATAATAATAGAGGGAAGAAACTGAAATACAGTAAGTGTACAAAATAGATAAATTAAATATCAGTAGTGCAAAAAAAATTTAAAAAGTAGTGAGGTAGTGTTTATGGGTTCAATGTCTGTTCAGAAATCGGATGGAAGAGAGGAGGAAGCTGTTCCTGAATTATTGAGTTTGTGCCTTCAGGCTTCTGTACTTCCTTCCTGATGGAAGCAGTGAGAAGAGAGCATGTCCTGAGTGATGGGGGTCCTTAATGATGGAAGCCACCTTATAGAGGCATCACTCCTTGTAGATGTCCTGGACACTATAGAGGATAGTACCCAGGTTAGAATGCTCTCCACAGTACATCTGTAGAAATCTGCGTGTATCTTTGGTGACATACCAAATCTCCTCAGACTTCTAATGAAATATAGCCACTGTTGTGCCTTCTTTGTATCTGCATCGATTTGTTGGACGTAGGATAGATCATCAGAGATGTAGACATCCAGGAACTTGAAATTTCTTACTCTTTACACTTCGGATCCCTCTGTGAAGACTGGTGTGTGTTCATTCTACTTACCCTTTAATGTGTACTTCAAAACATATAGTGAGATGTGTCATTTGTGTTAACAACCAACACAACTTAAGAATGTCACACATTCCAGCGCCTAAGTAGTATGCCCACAAAGCTCAGAGGAACAACAACAAAGTAACAACAGTAATAAAGCCCCTTCGCTTCCTCCCACTTACCCATTTACACACAGTCTTTTAACCCATGACAAGCCATCCCTGGGACTCCAGCCTCCATTGGACTCATGGAGTTATAGACATCAGACTTCCCCACAGAACTCACAACCTCCAATGTGCAGGATCACAAGAACTGGAGAGGATTGTAGATTCAGTCAATTCCATAATGGATACAACACTGTCCACCATCGAGGACATTTTTAAGAGATGGTGGAGGTTAAGAGATTTTGCAGATGCTCGAAGTCTTAAGTAACACACACACAAAGAACTGGAGGAACTCAGCAGAACAGGAATAAACAGTTAATAAAAACACAAAATGCTGGCAGATCTCAGCAGGCCAGACAGCATCTATAGTGACAACGTTTCAGGCCGAAACCCTTCATCAGGAGGAATAAACAGTTGATGTTTTGGGCCGAGACCATCAGGACTGGAGAGAAAAGGGGACAAAACCAGAATGAGAAGGTAGGGAGAGGGGGTGGATTACAAGTTTGAGACCAGGGGAGGGAGAACATAGGAGGGTGAGGGAGTATGGATGAAGTAAGAACTTAGGAGTGGGAAGGTGGAGGAGGTGAAGACTGAAGAAGAAGGGAGAGAAGAGTGGACCATGGAAGAAAAGGACGCAGTAAAGGGGTGTCAGAAGGAGATGATGGGTCGGTGAGAAGAAGGAGTGAGAGGAGAGGCAGAATGGGGAGTGGAAAAAGAGGGAAGGGGAGGGAGTAGAAATTACCAGAAGTTAGAGAAACTGGTGTTCATGTTTTATATTAAAGACAGGACTTGTGTTGCATGTAGATCAGATGTGTTACCACAAAACACGTTCAGAAGGAATATCACAAATCTGTTCCCCATGAGGCTTTCACAGGCCTTAATAACTGCAACAACCCATCTGCATTTCAAAACAGACAAGCCAGTCTTCACCGATCGCTCTTCATGACTCAGCTCACGCTGAACGTCGCGGCAAAACCAGGTTGAAAATATCTCAGGTGGAGATTGCTTTTTAGCACGGAGCTCGCATTAGCTGCACGCGGGGTGCATGTTGTGCATTTAAATGACTGCACAGACGTCATTAGAAGCTGGGTAACGTGTCCATTGGCAGAGTCAATCACACGGCACTGACAGCTGTGGGAAGAGGTGATGAAAAATAGCTGTATCCAAGCAACACAGCCTTTAGTCATCAAGGCTGATGAACAGTACATCCTGAATAGTTGAGCAAATGATTGTGTCCTATATATAGAGAGATCCAAGATGTATATACTGTATATAGATATATCTATACAGTGTGTGTGTGTGTGTGTATGTATGTGTGTGTATATATATATATATATATACACATACATACATATACATATATAATATATATAATACACACATATATATAACCTATATATATTTATGTATTTGTGTATATAATTACATATAATATTATGTATAAAATTATATAAATAACCTATGTATATAGCTGGAATATTTTATGAATTAATGCTCTTTTTAGTTAGAGCTATTACAGTGGAGAGGGAGAAGATGCTCATGGCTTTAGGAACATGTCACAATTATATTAATTAGCCTTCATTTCCTGCTGTGTTGATTTTTGTTTTTTGTAAGCCAGATAACATTAGTTGTTGCATACCCTTCAGAAATTCCTGACAGGATTCGAGTCTCTTTCATGGAATTTCATACTTGTTACCGTGTTTCCTGCTCGGTGGGTCTGTCTGGTGGTAGAGCAGACTCGCAGGAGCCAGCTGGAGTGAACACGAGGACATCAGTGAGGGTAGCAGATTGTTTTCCCTAGCAGTGAACAGCATGTTCTTGTCGTGACAACTTCTGAGCTGAAGACCGATAAAAAAGCAGGACTTTGAAAGCACAACACAGCAGATGCGTTCACTGCTCCAGCTGTTAGCTTTTGAAGTCTGTAGCCACTGGGAGTAGTCTCATCTCTAATACCTTGTTTTAAAAAGAAATCAGCATTGAATTGTTATCAGATATACGTGCAGGTTGCCTGAGATTTGTATCTCTCTGTACCACCACCTCCCCCAACACACCCCACTCCGTCCCTGTTTAATGCAGCGTAAGGTTCCTGCAGCCCCGCTGGAAGGCAGCCAAGCTGACGCTAGTGAGAAATGCAGACTGAACTTGTTGCCAGGTCTTTAACAAAACAGTTGAGAATGGTGTAGTAAGGTTACCAAAACCTGGGGTCTCATGGCTTGCCCAGTCGCCTCTTCCACAGCTGACATTAAAAGCCACCTGCTGCATTGACGAGGTGAGTTTAGTCGAGGTCCCCAGTGGCAGGGTGGGGGGGAATGCGGGGGGGTGGGGGGGAGGCAGATGTGGAGAAGTGGTGCATCCAACTGTGTGCCAGGTTGGGTGGGGGTTTGCTGTGGTGAAACTTGTGGATGGACCGGCGGAGAGGCGGTTTGAGGGGCTGCCCAAGGGAAGAAGGTAGGTCCTGGGCTCTAGTTGAAGGTGTTCTGACCTTTAAGCCTCTGATCCTTGAACCTTGTGAATTGGTGACCTGATAGCATAAGGGCAAGATTGGTGGATGTTTATTCATCACCTACACCTTGAAGCAAATTAGTTGACAACTTATCACGCTGAAGATTGTGGATTCTTGGTGGCTGCAACATCCTCTACCTTCTTGCAAAGGAAACTTGGTAGATCCAGAAGGTGGAAGAAGGTGTAGCTTGATATTTCCTTGGTGTTTTGGTTCCTGCAGTTTCTTCCTCTGAAAGTCTTCCATTCAAAGTCTCAGAAGATTCTGAGAAAATTAGAGAAATGTGTTGGTCAAACACAGTATCCACTCTCACATGAAGAGGAGCCGAGTGGCCTGACCTTGTGCCTGTCATAACAGTACGACGAATCTTAAAGCAAAAGGAAATATGAAATTTAAAATCATTTTGATTTTGAAATGTCACAATGGTAGTAAGTCAATTGAATTTGAAGTTTCTTTTGTTAAGCTGTGATAGTTTCAGTTACTTGACTTAGTTACCTAGTTATTGAGATGCAGCTCGGAATAGGCCCTTCCAGCCCATGAGCCTTGCTGCCCAGCGGCCTACCAATCAAATCCTAGCCTAATCACGGGACAGCTTACGATGACCGATTGACCTTCCAAACGGTACGTCTTTGGACTGTGGGAGGAAACCAGAGCACCCGGAGGAAGCCCACATGGTCACAGGGAGAACGTACAAACTCCTCACAGAAAGGCGTGGGAATTGAATCCGGGTCACTGGTACTGTAAAGTGTTGTGCCGACCACTATGCTGCTGTGTTATAGGGCTGTTGGATAAGCTGTATCAAAATAATAAACCAGCGATGCTTGCAGTTGAATAAAGCTCTCGTTGTCTTACAAAGCTTCAGGGTCAGCATTAGCTAACTAGGTGAGAAAGTGCAGTGGTGATAGTTAACACAATCATTATGTCTGTGGCTCTCGGTGAACAAGCAACTGGAATCAAAAGCAGGTTTAATATCACTGGCATATGTTGTGAAATTTGCTGTTGTGCAGCAGCAGTGCATTGCAATATATATTGATAATATTATAATAGGCACCACAGTAGCGTAGCTAACGCAACACTATTCCTGTTCAGTGTGTTGGAGTTCAGAATTCAATTCCAGTGTTACCTGTAAGGAGTTGTGTATCTTCCCCATGGAACACATTGGTTTCTTCTGGGTGCTCTGGTTTCCTCCCCTCCATCCTAAAACATGTTGGCTGGTAGGTTGATTAGTCATTGTAAATTTTCCTATGATTGGTCTAGAGTAAAATCAGGGGTAGCTGGGCAGTGCTGCTCGAAGGGCCAGAACAGCCTGTTCCACACTGTGTTTCAATCAATCAATTAAACAATCAATAACAATATAAAAATTGGATATTTTCACATTAAATTGAATGTAGCATAAAAAGAGAGCAAAAATACAGTGAAGGTCGTGTACATGGGTTCATTTTCCATTCAGAAGTCTGACAGCAGAAGGGAAGAAGTTGTTCTTACATGTTGAAATTCTGCCAGTCGATACAGGACACTCAGTTCTGTTCTACTTTTCATTTCTTTCATTATTTCATTATAGAAGGGAGCCATTTGACCCCTCATTAGTCCATAAGGCCATTAGATATAGGAACAGATTAAAGCCATTTGGCCCATTGGGGCTTTTCTGCTATTCCAGCATGGCTGCTTTCTAATCCCATTTTCTTGCCTTCTCATTGCACCCTTTGATACCTTTACTGATTTAAATATCCCCAATGACTTGGCCTCCACTGCCATCTCTGGCAACAAATTTCACAGATTCACCACCTTCTGGCTAAAGAAATTCCTCCTCATTTCTAATCTGAAAGAATGTATCTTTGTTCTGAGGCTGTGCCTTCCGGCCCTCGACTCTCCTACTACTGAGAACACTCTCTCATGGCCACTCTTTCCAGTTCCTGTAGGACAATCCCATCAGTCCCCACCCCTTCCCCCTTCCCAGTGGAAACCCACAGCTATGAGGAGAATGTACAGAATCTACATGAGATTAGATTAGATTTATTTGTCACATGTACATCAAAATCATTGAAACGTGCCCTGAAATGCGCCGTTTTACATGAAAATAAATCGGCGAAAGTTGTGCTGCACGCAGCCAGTAACTGTTGCCACACTTCCAGTACCCAGACTGTACCTACCCTAACCTTTATTTTGGAATGTGTGAGGAAATCGGTGCCTCTGGAGGAAACCTACGCAGTCACGGGGAGAACATACAAAATCCTTATAGACAGTAGTGGAATTGAACCACAATCAGTGTGATGCAGTAAGGCAATTGTGCTAACTGCTAAGCTACTGTGTCATCCTTTGACACAGTACATCAACAGCAGGGGAGGTCAACACAAAACTATTGCATCATCAGGCTGCCCAATTGGGATCAAGGCTACTCCTTTGCCTATTGCTAACCAATGATGGCTCTTGACCCGAAGCGACTACTGTTCATTCCCCTCCATAAATGCTGCTTCACATGCTAAGTTCTTCCAGCATTTTGTGGGTGTTGCACCAGCTGAACATCTGTAGAACTGCTTCTGTTTGTCCAGAAAATCCCTTCATTGGCATCTACCTCTATTGATGTATTATATGGAATCACACAGAGGAGAGTCCTAACTTCCGCTGGGGGATGTCTAGTACTGGAGGGCGCATCCTCAGAGTAGAGGGTCGTCGCTTTCGAATGGAGGCGAGGAGGAATTTCTTTAGCCAGTGTGGTGAATCTATGGAATTAATTGCCACAGGTGGCTGTGGAGACCAGGTTATTGGATATATTTAAGGCAGAGGCTGAAATGTTCTTAATGCTTCAGGGTGTCAAAGGTTAGGAGGAAAGGCAAGCAAAAGAAGTTGAGAGGAAAATGGATCAACCACTTTGAAATGACAGAGCAGACTCGATGGACAGAATGGCCTAGTTCTGCGCCTATATCTTATGGTCTTATTGTCTTCCCATCACTGTCTGTCGGTTGAAGTTTCAGATTTCAGTGTTGAAGGTCGTGCTTTCATGTTTGTTTTTTGACTCTGCCCCCTTGTCCTACTCTCCCCAACCAATGGAAAACATTCTCTCCATTCACCTGATTTTTTCTGCCCAATGACAGAACCTTGTTTGATGCTGGTTGTCACTCGACAACCGGCTCTGTTACACAACTGTTGAGCAGGATCGGGGTTACACAAAACAAACATGAGCTAAGAATGAATTTCCAAGGGAAACTGAATTTGAGGACTGTGCTTGATTGATTAGAAGGCCCAACATTGTGGGCTGAAGGGCTGTAAAGTCAATGTGCTGTAATGTTCTATGTTCTATGCTCCGTAGTACTTCCTCTTCCGTGAAATTAAAGTAGATCAAAGTAGATTGGTAGCCGCTACAGGTCAAAGCCAATATCAAAGTCATGTTTATTGTCACATGCACAAATGCATGGGGGCTCAAATGCAATGAAAGACTCACTTGTACCAGCATTACAGCACTCACAAGAAAACCATAAATTATACAATTTTTTTTACAAGTGAAAGCACTATTATCTTCCACAATCAAGATGTATAAGATGATAAGAAACATTGCTAGACAGGACAGCTGGAGACTTTTCCCAGGGCTAATATGAAGAGGCAAAATTTTAAGGCGACCGGAGGAAAGTATAGTGGGGATGTCAGAGGCAGGTTGACAGAGAGTGGTGGATGCATAGAACCATAAGGAATTTGTACTTTATCCTTGTGACCACGTGGGTTTCCTTTTGGTGCTCTGGTTTCCTCCTACATTCCAAAGACGTTCGGGTTAGTAAGTGTCGGCATGCTATAAGGTTGCTGGAAGCGTAGCAACACTTGCGGAATGCCCTCAACACAGAATGCACTAGCATCTCACCTGGAAGCACATTCCACGTGCTCACCACAATCTGTGTGAAGGGTGGCACCTCAGATCTTTCCCCTCTCACCCTAAAATCTACACTTGCCCGTTTTTAGATTCGGGGTTGGAAAGAAAGTGACTATTACCATATTCACGCCTCTCATGATTTTATTCACTGTTCTGCGGTCACCCCTCAGACTCCTAGGCTCCTGGGGAAAGACTCAACAAGCAAGACAAGTACTTCCAGAAGAAGCATTGATTACCCACTGCACAGAGACTATTGTGGGTTAGAGTAGTATTTATCTTATTTTAGTTTATTTAGAGATACAGCGCAGAACAGGCTGTTACAGCCCAACAAGCTACACTGCCCAGCAACTCATCTTTTTAACCCTAGTCTAACCACAGGAAAATTTACAATGACCAACTAACCTACTAACCTGTCCTTAGAGCAAACACGAGGAAATCAGCAGATGCTGGAAATTCAAACAACAACACACACACAAAATGCTGGTGGAACACAGCAGGCCAGGCAGCATCTATAGGGAGAAGTGCTGTCGACGTTTCAGGCCGAGACCCTTTGTCAGGCCCTTCCTGACGAAGGGTCTTGGCCCTAAACGTCGACAGCGCTTCTCCCCATAGATGCTGCCTGGCCTGCTGTGTTCCACCAGCATTTTGTGTGTGTAACCTGTCCTTAGAAAGGGTCTTGGCCCAAAACATCGACTGCTCATTTCCGTAGATGCTGCCTGACCAACTAAGATCCTGCAACATCTTGTGTGTTTTGCTCTGGATTTCCAACATCTGTAGAATCTCTCCTGTTTAGGATTTACTATTAACTGGTAGATCTTTGGACTGTGAGAGGAAACCTGAGCACCCGGAAGAAACCCACTCAATCATGGAGAGGATGTACAAACTCCTAACAGAGGATGCTGATATTCAGAGATTATAAGTTCAAAACAAATTAATTATCAAAGTACTTGTATGTCACCATGCAATCCTGAGATTCATTTTCTTATTGGCATCCAGAGCAAAAACAATAGGATCAATGAAAGAATGCACACAACATGACAGACAAACAACTAAAGTGCAAAAGGCATCAAACTATGCAAATACAAAAAGAAAAAATAAATACTGTAAATAACCAAAGTATTTTTGAGACCATGAGATGAGGAGTCCTTGAAATTGAGTCCATAGTTTGTGAGAAGTTCAGTAATGAGATGAGTGAAGTTGAATGAACTATCTCCTCTGTTTCAAGAGCCTGATAGTTGAGAAGTATTAACTATTCCTGAACCAGGCTGTGTAGGTCCTGAGGCTCCTGTGCCTCTTTCCTTATGGCCGCAGCAAGGAGGAGTATGGCCTGGATGGTGGATAGCTCTTTTGCGACAGTGTTCCTTGTAGATGTGCTCAGTGATGGAAATGTAAAGATACTCAATTAGGTTTTTCCTCCAGATGAGATAACTCCTTCACTGATTTACATTCCAAACAGCGCACATACCTCTTAGGGAATTCTTAAAAATAACAGGAGTCAGGGCTGCTTGAGACTCATGAACTGTAAGCACATCATAGAAATCTCACTGGGTGGTCCCTTGCCTGCCTTGTATGTGAACCTTGATAAACTACTATAAATAAACGATTTGTGTTTTTCCTCTTGGTCTGTGGGAAAGAATAAACTATGGTATTGATAGAGTGGACTCCCAGTACCCTTTTCCCAGGGCAGCATGGCCAATTCCTGAAGAAATGGTGAATTTAGGGGAGATGTTAGAGGTAGGTTTTTGCAGAGACTGGTACGTGTCTAGGTGACGGTAGAGGCTGATAGATTAGGGACATACACTGTTGAATGTTGCATGAATGAAATCGCCAGTGAGAGTTACTGGTAGATACAAAGCAGCTTCTTTATTGGACAAAGCAAGGTTCAGCAGGCATCATGTGGAGACGCTTGTGGAAAGGTGTGCTGGCCCAACGTGGGGCTCGATATTTATTTGCTGAACACCAAGAACAATTCCATATTTACAAAGTATAGACAATGCTTTCTTTTGAAACTCCATACAAACTTCACAACTTCTGATTCGCATCCATCCCACAGATACCAGCAGCGTCTGGACTGGGATCTACAGGTTTTAGGAATGCTTTGTCCCAGACTGAATCCACTGTACATTATCGAGGAACAGAAGACAGGTAGCCAAAGCCATTTGCTAAATGTAAATGACGTAAACCCAAAAATCGCTCTAACATACACCAGATTTTTCAGTAGGCTCATGGCTCATGAAAAATGGAAAATTATGGGCTTTATAAGGAAGGAAGGGTTGGATTGTAAATGTAACCGGAATTGGTTTATTATCAGCACAGGTAACAGGATACAGAGTGTGCATACTGTTCATCCAGATCACATCAATGCACAATGTGTTGAGGTAGAACAAGGTAAAACAAAAACTGAAGGCAGAATAAAATGCAACAGGTGCATATGTAGCTAGACAATGCAATGTTGATTGACAGTAGATAGATAATAAATAGGAAATACAATGTAGACAGATAATGTAACATAGCTAGACAGTGTAATGTAGATAGAGAATAGAGGAACAGTGCAATGTAGATGGACAATAGATAGACAGTGCAATATAGATGGGCAATAGATAGACAGCACAATGTGGATGAACAATAGATAGTGTACTATAAATGGACAATAGCTAGCCAGAGCAATGTAGATAGAGAATAGACAGGCACTGCAATGTAGATGAACAATAGACAGCATAATTTGAATAGACAATAGACAGTGAAATGTAGATGGACGATAGACAGTGCAATGTGGATGGACGATAGTGCAATGTAGATGGATGATAGACAGTGCAATGTAGATGGATGATAGACAGTGCAATGTAGATGGATGATAAACAGTGTAATGTAGATGGACGATAGCTAGACAGTGCAATGCAGATAGAGAATAGATAGACAGTGCAATGTAGATGGACAATGGATGGACTATGCAATGTAGATAGACACTGCAATGTGGATAAACAATCGTACAAGATCATAATGAGGTAGATTGTGAGGTGAAGTGTCCATCTCACTGTACTAGGAGGACTGTTCAATAGTCTTGTAACAGTGGGTTCAAGCTCTCCTTGAGCCTGGTGGTGTGTACTTTCAAGCTTTTGCATCTTCTGCCCATAGGGAGAGGGGAGCTAAGAGGATGTTAGTAGTGAGTGGGGCCCTTGACTATGCTGGTTGCTTTACTGAGGCAATGAGATTATACGCTGAGGTTTGATGAGACAGTACATACTGTAAAAATCAAAGAAAATGGCCCATAGGGTGATGTAGCTTACCCTTCCTTCTTTGCTTAATGTTAGGTGATAGATCAGAAGCAGCTGTGTTCTCCAGTAACAGCGATGTCAGTAAGTTGGCTGAGCAGCACAAGACCTTGACCAGTTCTCAAAGCAACCTACAAGAAAGAAACATCACAGGTTATATTGCAACGATTTAAAGCTTACACATGAGACTGAGAGAAAAGATGATTTTTCAGAAATAATCTTTCAAAAATAGAACTAATTGTAATGATGTTTATTTTAAAGTCCAAAGTAATACATACAAAATACTGGAGGAACTCAACAGGTCAGGGAGCACCTATGGAAAGGAATACACAGTGAACGTTTTAGGCCAAGACCCTTCATCAGGACAACTTCACCACCATCTAGCTAAAGAAATTCCTTTTCACCTCTGTTCTAAAGGGACATCCTTATATTCTGAGACTGTTCCCTTTTATTAGTGAAACTAGCAAATAAACAGGCTTATTAATTAGACTAGTAATTACACACCCAACTAAACTGATACCTCTGCCTGCACTTGGTCCATTTCCCTACATTCTCTGTTCATTCATTTGGCTATCTGTGATCCTCAAGTACCTCAAGAATCAGGTTTAATATCACTGGTATATGTGATATCGACTCAGTGGCCACTTATTAGATATATCTGAACACCTGCTCGTTAATGCAAATATCTAATCAGCCCATCATGTGGCAGTGACAGTGCAAAAAAGCATGCATAAGATATGGTCAAGATGTTCAGTTGTTGTTCAGATCAATCAGCAGAATGGAGAAGAAATTATTTCTAAGTGACTTTGAACGTGGAATGGTTGTTGGTGCCAGATGGGGTGGTTTGAGTATCTCAGAAACTGCTGTTCTCCTGGGATTTTCATGCACATGCAGTCTCTAGAGTTTACAGAGAATGGTGTGAGAAAGAAAAAAAAAATCCAGTGAGAGGCAGTTGTGTGAATGAAAACACCTTGTTAATGAGAGAGTTTAGAGGAGACTGGCCGGTGTGTTCAAGCTGACTGGAAGGCGACAGTAACTCAGCTAATTATGTGTTACAACAGTGGTGTGCAGAAGAACACTCCTGAAAACACAACACATCAGACTTAAATGAATGTGCTGCAAGAGCAGAGGACCACACCGAGTTCCATTCCCGTGGCCACTTTATTAGGTAAAGAGTCCACTAAGTGTTTGTGAAGCTTTGGAATGATAAAGTGGTGTATGCTTTAAATTGCATTAGATTAGAGGGAGGGAGTGTTCAAGTGAAGAAGTTTACTGGGCTGTTTTACAGTGCAGTCCATCCAAGTCACAGGCACGTGAGGTTCTCTGTACGTTGGTTTGAATTATATTTCACTGCAGGTACATCAGGTAGTCAAAACTTCCTAATGCATCACTGATACCAATGTGCCCACCATCAAGGACGTATATCCAGAAAGGTATTGGAAAAGGGCCAGTAATATTATGAAGGACCCCACCCACCTCTTTGTCCCACCCCAGTCAGGGAGGAGGCAACATAGCATCCATGCCAGGACCACCAGACTCAAAAATAGGTACTTTCCCCAAGCAGTAAGATTGATCAACACTTCCACCCTCTAATTCCTCCGCTATTTTATTATTTCCTGTCTGTCGCCTTATGTGCAGCCTAGCATCACCTTATGGTTGTACAATCAATTTATGTATATAGAAAGAAGAAGAAAGCCCTTAACTCTGGGTGGAGTCGTTGGGATGCCGTCTTGATGGCATTTTTCTAGCAGGCTTTATTATTTTTACGAGGCCGAGTTACTAGCTCGACACTCAACCCAGCGCGCATGGAAAGCCGGCTGGATTCGAAATCAGGAGCCTTCGCTCCAAAGTCCGGTGCTGATACCACTATGCCACCAGCTGGTTATCTATGTATATAAGCAATCTTAATTATTTACTTTTCCTGATGGCCCAATGGAATTGCCAGAGGGGGTTCCACACGGGTAGGGAGTGAGTGATTTGAAGAAGAGCAGTGATGGGCCTTGGGCTTTTTCCAGCAGCCCAATCATGTTGTGGTTCATTAGCAAGGGCAACCAAAGATAAGGTAAAGACAAGCAGAGCAGCCAGTGTTAGAGTGGGGAGGCTTTAGTACAACAGGCTTGGGCAAGGTAAGTTTATTCTTCATTCTTCATCTGTTGGTGCATAGTTAGTGCTATGAGAATGGTTCCGGGGCTGCTATGCCATGTCCTTTGTGTGAGATGTGAGGATTTCAGGAGACCTTCAGCATCTTGCTGTTGGTGCACTGAGCTGTAGCTTCTCAGTAGACATTTTAAAGAACTGGAGCTGCAGCTCAATAACCTTTGGCAAATGTGGAAAACTGGGGAGGTGATAGGTAGGAGCTACAGGGAGGTATTCACCCATAAGTTGCAGGAGGTGTGTACCTGAGTAACTTCAGAAAAGGAAAAGGAAATGGCCAGACAGTAGAGACAAACACGAGGAAATCTGCAGATGCTAGGAATTCAAGCAACGCACACAAAATGCTGGCGGAACGCAGCAGGCTAGGCAGCATCTATAGGGAGAAGCGCTGTTGACGTTTCGGGCCGAGACCCTCCGTCAGGACTGACTGAAAGGAAAGATAGTAAGAGATTTGAAAGTAGGAGGGGGAGGGGAAAATGCGAAATGATAGGAGAAGACCAGAGGGGTTGGGGTGCAGCTGAGAGCCAGACAGGTGATTGGCAAAAGGGATACAGAGCTAGAGAAGGGAAAGGATCATGGGACGGGAGGCTTAGGGAGAAAGAAAGGGGGAGGGGAGCACCAGAGGGAGATGGAGAACAGGCAGAGTGATGGGCAGAGAGAGAGAAAAAAAACTAAATATATCAGGGATGGGGTAAGAAGGGAAGGGGCATTAACAGAAGTTAGAGAAGTCAATGTTCATGCCATCAGGTTGGAGGTTATCCAGCCGGTACATAAGGTGTTGTTCCTCCAACCCAAGTGTGGCTTTATCTTGACAGTAGAGGAGGCCATGGATAGACATATCAGAATGGGAATGGGACGTGGAATTAAAATGTGTGGCCACTGGGAGATCCTGCTTTCTCTGGCAGACAAGCATAGGTGTTCAGCGAAACGGTCTCCCAGTCTTTTTTTGTTGTTTTCCCCCCCTCCCTTTCTTTTCTTTCTCTGCCCATCACTCTGCCTGTTCTCCATCTCCTTCTGGTGCTCCCCTCCCCCTTTCTTTCTCCCTAGGCCTCCCGTCCCATGATCCTTTCCCTTCTCTAGCTCTGTATCCCTTTTGCCAGTCACCTTTCTGGCTCTCAGCTTCACCCTACCCCCTTCGGTCTTCTCCTGTCATTCTGCATTTTCCCCTCCCCCTCCTACTTTCAAATCTCTTACTATTTTTCCTTTCAGTTAGTCCTGACGAAGGGTCTTGGCCCAAAACGTCAACAGCGCTTCTCCCTATAGATGCTATGTGGCCAGCTGCATTCCACCAGCATTTTGTGTGTGTTGCTTGAATTTCCAGCGTCTGCAGATTTCCTCGTGTTTACCCAGACAGTATGTTGCCACCCAGGTGCCAGGATCAGTGGTGTCATGGACTGGGTCTAAAGGGGGAGGGGAGCAGCCAGAAGTCTTGGCACATATTCATGCCAATGACATAGGTAGGAAAAGGGAGGAAGTCCTGAAGAGAGATTTTATGGAGTAATAGAAAGCTGAAAAGTGAGACTAGGGTAGTAATCTCTGAATTGCTGTCTGTGCCATGTGCCAGTGAGGATAAGAATAGGATGATTTGTCAGATGAATGCAGAGCTGAGGAACTGGTGCAAGGGGCAGTGCTTCAGATTTCTGGATCACTGTGATCTCTTCTGCAGAGGGTATGACCGTTACAAAAGGGACGGGTTCCACCTGAACACTACGGGTCCAATATCCTTGTAGGCAAGTTTGCTAGAGCTGTCAGGGAGGGATTAGTCTAATTTGGCAGGGGAATAGGAACCAATGATAGGGCTGAGGATGGGGCAGTTGGTGTACAAGTGAATGCAGTGTGTAGTGAGACTGTGTGGAAGGACAGGCAGATGATAGGGATAAATTGCAATCTAGGATGGGTTGCTGTGTAACATGGTGATAAAATCAAACAAAGTGATACAGGATACAGGACTGAATGTGTTATATTTGAATGCACGCAGTATATGGAATAAGATGGATGATCTTGTGGTGCAGTTAAAGATTGGCAGGTATAATGTTATGGGGATCATTGAGACATACTGTAGCTGAAAGATGATTATAGTTGGGAACTTAACATCCAAAGACACACATTATATTGAAAAGACAACAGGTAGGTAGAGGGGCTGGCATGGCTCTATTGGTAAAAATGAAATCAAATCCTTAGAAAGAGGTGAGATAGGATTGGAAGATGTAGGATTCTTGTAGGTAGAGTTAAGAAACTACATGGGTAAAAATACCATGATAGGAGTTATATATATGCCCCTGAAAAGTAGCCAGGGTGTGGATTATAAATTACATTGGAAGACAGCAAAGGCATGTAAAAAGGGCAATGTTATGATAGTTGTGACGGATTTCAATATGCAGGTGGATTGGGAAAATCAGGTTGGTGCTGGATCCCAAGAGAGAACATTTGTAGAATGTCTATGAGATGGCTTTTTAGCCTGTGGTTGAACCCGCTAGGGGAGGAATATTCTGGATTGTGTGTTGCGTAATGAACTAGATTTGGTTAGGGAGCTTAAAGTAAAGAAACTCTTAGAAGGCAGTAATCACAATATGATAGATAGAATTCACCTTGAACTTTGAGAGGGAGAAGATAAAGTCAGATGTATCAGTATTACAGTGGAGTACTCCTCAATGCCCAAAGCCTGGACTGACACCTTGCCCTATTGCGCTGTTTATTATTTATTGTAATGCCTGCACTGTTTTTGTGCACTTTATGCAGTCCTGGGTAGGTCTGTAGTCTAGTAGCTTTCTCTGTGTTATTATTTTTACATAGTTCAGTCTAGTTTTTGAACTGTAACACCATGGTCCTGAAAAACGTTGTCTCATTTTTACTATGTACTCTACCAGCAGTTATGGTCAAAATGACAATAAAAGTGACTTGACTTGACTGAAGGGAATTATAGAGGCATGAGAGAGGAGCTGGCCAAAGTCAATTGGAAGGAGACACTAGCAGCAGTGATGGCAGAATAGCAATGGCAGGAGTTTCTGGGAGCAATTGGGAAGTCACAGAATAGATACATCCCAAAGATGAAGTATTCTGATGGCAAACATGGCTGACAAGAGAAGTCAAAGATAGCTTAAAACCAAAAGGAAGGTTTTAAAAACCAATAGAAGGCAACAAAAAACATAAAATGGAAAAGATGGAATATGAAGGTGAGCTAGCCAATAATATCTATGAGGATAGCAGAAGTTTTTTTAATATATAAAGAGTAAAAGAGAGGTGAGAGTAGATATTGAATTGCTGGAAAATGATGCTGGAGTGGTAGTAATGGGTGAACAAAGAAATGGCGGGCAAACTGAATAAGTATTTTGCATCATTCTTCACTGTGGAAGACAATAGTAGAACACTAGAAATGCAAGAGTGTCAGTGGGCAGAATTGAGTCTAGATGCTATTACCAGGAAGAAGTTGCTTGGGAAACCAAATGGTCTGAACGTAGGCAATTGATCTGGACCCCCATACCCCAGTGTTTTGAAAGAGGTAGCTAAAGAGATTGTGGAGGCATTAGTAATGATCTTCTAAGAATCAATAGATTCCAGCCTGGTTCCAGATGGCTGGAAAATTACAAATGTTGCTCCACCCTTCAAGGAGAGGGGGAAGGAGAAGAAAGAAAATTATAGGCCAGTTAGCCTGACTTCGGTGGCTGGGAAGATGTTGGAGTCAATTGTTAAGGATGAGGTCTCAGAGTGCTTGGAGGCACATGATAAAATGGGCCATAGACAGCATGGTTTCCTCAAAGGAAAATCTTGCCCGACACACCTGTTGGAATTCTTTGAGGAAATAACAAGTAGGATAAACAAAGGAGAGTCGGTGGATGTTGTGTAGTTGGATTTTCAGAAGGCTTTCGCCAAGGAGACTGCCTACAAGGTAAGAGCCCATGGTATTACAGGATAGTTACTAGCATGGGTAGATGATTGGCTGATTGGTAGGAGGCAATGACAAGGAATAAAGGAAATCTTTTCTGGTTGGCTGTCGGTGAATTGTAGTGTTCCACAGAGGTCAGAGCTGGGTCCAGTTCTTTTTATATTGTATGTCAACGATTTGGATAACTGAATTGATGGATTTGTGGCCAAGTTTGTAGATGATATGAAGATAGATGGAGGGTCAGGTAGAGCTGAGGAAGTAGAGAGGTTACATAAGGACTCAGACAGATTAGGGAAATGGACGAAGAAATGGGAAATGGAATATAGTGTAAGGAAGTGTATGGTAATGCACTTTGGTAGAAGGAATAAAAGCATAGACGATTTTATAAACACAGAGAAGATTCAAAAATGCAAGATGCAAAGGGGCTTAGGAGTTCTGCAGGATTCCCTAAATGTTAACCTACAGGTTGAGTCGGTGCTGGGGAAGGCAAATGCATAATCAGCATTTATTTTGAGAGGACTGGAATATAAAAGCAAAGATGTAATGCCGAGGTTTTATATTATATTATAAGGCACTGCTGAGGCCTCACTTGGAGCTCTGTTTGCAGATTTGGCCCCTTATCTAACAAGGTATGTGCTGACATTGGAGAGGGCTGTGGAGACAACGTCAGTGGGTGTACTTAAGGTGGAGGTTGATACGTTCTTGATAGTTCAGGGCATGAAAAATTATGGGGAGATGGCGGAAGAATGGGGGTGAGAGGGAAAATGGATCACCCAAGATAAAATTGTGTTAAATTGGAATTTTGCTGTTCTGTCTTATGGTCTGATAGTTTTATATTTATTGTGCTTCTTTAAAATTATTATTGTGCTCTTTATCTTTTGTCGGTTTTTTTGTGTTGCATCAGCTCTGGAGTAACAATTATTTCATTCTCCTTTACACTTGAGTACAGGAAGTGACATTAAACAGTCTTGGATAAAGATGATGGGTAACCCCTCATGGAGGTAAATGGTGGGGCAACCTCAGAAATAAAACATGGCACTAGGTTAATGTTTCTACTCAGGTGGTTTCAAGCTTGCTGGCTGTGATGTGGTCTGCAGAGCTTGCAAAAGGGAAAGTTGAAATCAGGTTCCAGTGGGCCAATGTGACCTTCAGTGATACACAGTTCGCTGACTGTTTTCACTGACATGTGTCTGCAGCAGTGGAAGATGGATTGTAGCTGCCCGATTTGGCCAGTGCCTTTGTTTGTTCAGTGCTGGGATTTTATCCAAGACTGCTTCCCTTCAGTTACAAAGATTTTGTTTAACCCTTTCACGGCAATGTCATGATTTATGCCAATACTTGAAGGCAGATTTGAAGTCAGTCTGGTTTAAAACTCCAGAAGAGGCAGTAATGAATGAGTGGGTTTGTGCTTTTTGTAAATTTTAGACCACCAGGGAACATCTTGGTATGGCAATAAAGAAAAATTCCTCAGCTGCTTAAAAGTAGGCAAGGGTATATCTTTGAGCTGGCTATTTTCACAAACCCGTCAGTTTGCATAAAACTGTTCAGGTTTTTAATTGGATTTTTAAATTTGCTGACTCCCTGAGATTGTGCACAATTTTACCAGCTCTGGTTTTTGTAGGTGCAGAACTGAACAAAGCAACAAGGTTGCCTTCTCCCTTTGAACCTGGGTGACAGAACTATCATCCTCTCACAATATACAAAAACTATAGCCAACATCAGGCGAGCACAAAGAGTCATCGTCTGCAGTCTTCTGTCACTGTAGGACTTGTATGTGTCCAGGACAAAGAATTGGGCTGGAAATACATTGTGGACACTACCCCACTGCAAACTGTCGTTTCAAAAATCTCCCTTCTGGAAAATGCTGTAGGGCTATTAAAACAAAAACTTCACACCATCTTAAAAGTTTCTTTCCCCAGATAGTCAAGCTGATGAGCCATTCTAGTTATCCCCCCACCCCCTCTATCTGTTACCCCCATCAGTGCAGTGCACTGTACATGTTTTAAACCACTTTTTTATAATCCTGCTTACATTGTAAATACTGCTGATATTTATGTGCTTATGCACATTTTATTCCATATCTGTACTTTAATCTTTATCTGTATTTTAATAATTATTTATTCTTTGTAATTGTTTTTTTTGTTGCATGTCACGCCAACACACTGCAGCAAACTCCTAATACATGTAAATGTATATGGCAAATTAAATCAATCCTTAACCCTTAAACCGTGATAACAGGGCAGTCTCCCCATGATGGGGATTGATTCTATTGTGTTTCTCTGTAGTCATTGAGAATACCCGCAGGAAAACAAATTTCAAGAGTTGTATATGATGACATATATGTACGTTGATAATAAATTTGCTTTGAACCTTGAAGGTGGAGTCAGGTAGACACATTGAAGCCCTTTCTCCTTCATCATAACAAACAACAACAAAAAGAATTGGGTTAGATTCCTACTGAGCATAAAAGGAAAGATTATTATTTAGCACCTTCTAAATGTCCCCCAAATGGTTTGCAACCAACAAGTGACAGTTATGTATTACTCTCTGTTAGTAACAGTGCCTCTCAGTAACGGTGTCACTGAAACCATTTTGATGGTATTGGCTGAGAGATAAATTATTCTTCTCATTTCCACGTTACTCCAAGGGATCCTCTCAGTTGTGTAAGCAGGAAACAGACCTGCTACTCCTCCCTTGATCTGAAAAACAGGACTTCCATCATAGCTTGCTGCTTCACAGGAGTGTTAGCCTAGGCCGTGAGCTCCTTAAAGACTTTACTTCTGAATAAAATACCAAAAAAAATACAGCAAAGTGCATTCTTTGGTCAGCAGCCAACACAGTTCGATAATGTGCTTGGGGTAGCTTGCAAATGTTGCCATGCTTCTGGTGCCATCATAGTTTGCCCATAACTGACTAACTCCAACCTTTGGAATGCGGGAGGAAACTGCGGCACCCAGAGGAAACCCACATGGTCACAGGGAGAACGTATACACTCCTTACTCTTAGCTGCTCAAAAGCACGTCCGTGCAGTAACTGAAATGCTCCCACGCACATAGCCTTTGTTGCTGTGCTGCTGAAATTTTCTTTTATATAATGTTAATATAATTTTGAAATTATGTTCATACAATTTAGAAATCTATGCTAATTGTGAAATACCCTGTGATTAATTATGTGATAATGAATATATCTGTAAGTTTTCTAAATAGTAAATGTACCACAACCTTTACTTTGAAACACCTTAGAGCTTCAAAATATTTACATTGTCAGTGTTTCATGATACAACACTGTTACACATTGTAACAATAAACACAGAATGGAAGTCGGAAGCTCATCTTTAAAAAAACATCACTTGCTGAATACCAAAGCGTATTACAAAGAGCAACATTTAAAGTGCCACACACTTTTCAGGTCCCATAAAAACTTCCTGCTCAGAGCAATGATCGATCTGTGCATCTGTGTTTAAAAAAAAACAGAGGGAATTGAACCTAGGTTAAACCGGTGTGCTAACCACTACACTGCCTTGACACTCTTATCCCAGAATGGACCATGAACCTATGAAAGCTGCCAAAGGGAACTGAGGTCAATTGATTTGAGCGCAACCAACAAGTCTCATCTCTGGTCCAATGTCTCAGAATCAAGCAACGTTATCACAGCCAACAGGCAGAGGACCAAAAGTGATGACTAAGTGAATGGGAATCAGAATTGAAATTGATTTGGTAAACAAAAGTACATTGTCATATGTACTGATGTACAGTGAAAAGTTTATCTTGCATGCTGTTCATACGGATTAATTCATTTCAACAGTGTGTTGAGTTAGTACCATAAAACACAGGAACAGAATTAGACCATTCAGCCCATCGAGTCTGCTCCACTACTCAATCATGGCTGATTTATTATCTCTCTTAACCCCACTCTCCTGCCTTCTCTCTGTAACATTTGACACCCCTAATGCTCAAGAACCTATTAACCTTCATTTTAAATGTCCCCAATGACTTGGCCTCCACAGCCATCCATGGCAGTGAATTCCACAGATTCATCACCATCTGGCTAAAGAAATTCCTCCTCATCTCTGTTCTAAGGGAAGTCCTTGTTTATTGAGGCTGTGCCCTCTGATGATAGACTATAGGAAACATCCTCTGCATGTCCACTCTTTTTCAGCCTTTCCGTATTAAATAGGGTTCGACAAGATTCCCCCTCATCCTTCTAAACTCCCTCGAGCACAGGCCCAGAGACAACAAATGCTCCTCAAAAGTTAAGCTTTTGATTCCTGGGATCAATCTTGTAAACCTTCTCTGGACTCTGTCCAATGCCAGTGCAACCTTTCTCTGATAAAGGACCCAAAACTGCTCACGATTCTCCAGCTGCAGTCATCACATCCTTGCCTTTATATTCTCGTCCTCTCAAAATAAATGCTGCGAGGGAAAGCAATAAACTAGTGTAGAATAAAGTGTTCTAGTTTCAGAGTGCAGTCAGGCAATAAGGTGCCAAGATCATAACGAGGTGAGATCAAGGGTCCAAAGGTAAGACATTCCAGTGCATTTACACTGACTGTGTCCTCCCTTAATGCCATTTTATAACACAGATGTATGTGTGTTTTGCCACCCCAATAAAGGAGCTTACATTTCAGGCATTTGAACTTGTGGACTGTGTATTTAAAACTGGAAGCAGAAAGAAATGGTAAAGCCCAAGAGGAACACCAGTAGTATATGTTCATCTCTCATTCTCTACTTATCTTCACACTGTTGAATTTGATATTATAGTGCAGCAATCACCTTTATAGTTTCAGTGCTGTACCTGACAAGTCCTTAAGCCTTTCCAATACTGAGCTTAGCACAGGAAAGCAGTGCCTTTAAGCCAGGCTTCCTTAGGTGTTAGGTGAGTTGATCAAATAGTTGAGAAACATGTTTAATAACACTAAAGAAACGCTGTGACTGAGCTCGGGAAAAAAAAACTGGCTCCTCAGAACAAAGCGATTTTGGTTTTCCGAGACCGCATCTCATTAGCCTCCAGCAACACACAGCAGAGAACTGTGTGCGTTTCGCCCACACATCTAATGGAGCATTGAGTACAGAGTTATCTCATTAATGCAAAATGCCTGTGACAGCTTAGTGTCCCATATCATCAGCACATTTCTAAGAAATAGGATATAGCTTTTAGTTAAATCTTTCTTTTTTTTAATTGCTTTAGTGATTATGTTGTCTTCTTGAAGTATAGGAGTTAAGACTGTAACTCATTGCATGTACAAAATGAACTCAAAAATGTAACGGTAAGATATAGTTTTCCATTTCAATTCATGTCCTCACACTAATATTATGAGGGGTGCTTACGGCAGTGAGATGTTTACTGGAGACTGTTGTAATGGTCGCAGCTTGACACGCTGTGAAATGGGTCACAAATCGATTTGTGAAATTGTTTTCTTTCTGCTGCAGGAGATGACACATTCGTGGCCTCCCCCCTTAACTGCGATACACACACCTGGCAAAGCCGAGACCACCAAGTTCCCGATCCCAAGCAAGGTAGGGCCCTGCCACGGGACAGCTTTTGTCAGGGGTGGGGTTCAATTTAAAAGGAAACTTTTTTTTTGATAAGGCCTGGCTGTTCGAAGCTGAAAATAAAAATCTACCACAGCAATAAGGAGGTTTGATTAAAAAAAACAGCATTTGCCAGAGAGTATCATGCAATGTGCTGCTTAAGGATTCTTAGCTGTTAGGAGTACAAAGTTTAGAAAATTAGGAGTGGATCTTATTACAATGCATAAAATTGAGATTGGTAAACAAGTACATTTAAGTCAGTAAATTGGTTTGTTATTGTCATATATATGGAGGAACAGTGAGAAACTGTTATATATACTGAGGAACAGTGCAGATCAATTCATTACAACAGTGCATTGAGAAAATTCAAGGTAAAACAATATCAGAATGCAGAATGAAGTGTTACAGCCACAGAGAAAGTGCAGTGCAGGTAGACAATAAGGTGCAAGGCTGTAGTAAGTGTGGTGAACTACGTGTGCCTGTCTGGACACACCCCCTGCTGACTGCTCCTGTGGCTCCTCCCACAGGCCCCTGTATAAAGGCGATTCAGGTCTAATCCTCTGCCTCATTCTCCAGGATGTAATATGATGGTCACTCACTGCTGGTTCCTTCTTCAGTCAATAAAAGCCGATATCTCGCCTTACGTCTCAGAGTGAGTTATTGATGGTGCATCAATTTTATTGACTGAAAGTTTTAAAACATGGAAACCGTTTTACGTCCGGAAAGGTTGGATTTGGACCCCCAAGACCCTGACGCAGCTCTTGCTTTTGAACACTGGCTTGCATGCTTCCAATCATACTTGGCGGAGCTTCGTGCGACTGAACCCGCCGTTATGTACAGAATTCTACTCTCGAGGGTCACCCCCAAAGTTTACTCCATTATCCGGGACCTGCCGACCTACGAAGGGGCACTGGACGCCCTCAAAAGACAGTACCTGTGGCCGGTGAACGCCGTTTACGCAAGACATTGTTTAGCTACCTGGCAACAGCGGCCTGGAGAATCGAGCGCCGAGTTTCTCCGAGCACTACAGACGCTCGTCCGAGCTTGTGACTGCAAGACGCTCACGGCAGAACAACATGCGGAGCTGCTAGTGCGAGACGCCTTTGTGACGGGACTGAGGTCAGTGTTCGTGCGCCAGCGGCTGCTGGAACACTCCGATCTTACCTTACACTCGGCGATCAAGACGGCCAATGCTCTGGAAGCTGCGCTGCACTACGCCGACGCTGTCCAGTCGCGCGATTCCCCGCCGGTTCCGTGGACGCTTCAGACCCCGCCACCGCCGGCTCCCGCGAGCGAAATCGCCGCTGCCAGTCGCGATTCCACGAGCTCCCCGAACCCGACCACAGCGGCAGCCCGTCAGAAGCCTGTGCTTTGTTATTTCTGTGGCCATAAAAAACACTCTCGAAAACACTGTCCAGCGCGAGAAGCGACCTGCTCCAGCTGCGGAAAGCGGGGCCATTTCGCCAAGGTCTGTAAGTCTAAACTGCGAGCGGAGTGCAGCGCTGCGGGTGAAACATGGGGGCCGCCATCTTGCATGCCCGGATGTGGGCGGCCATCATTGTCGACGTCAGCATGCCCCGCCCCCGATCCTCGGATGCTGACCGGGTACCCCGGATGTGGGCGGCCATCTTTGTCGGCGTCAGCATGCCCCGCCCCCGACCCTCCGATGCTTACCAGGTACCCCGACGGCGATTCAATTCTGGCCACTGTAACCCTCGACCAAAGCGCCCCACACCAGCTTGCAAGGTCCATGATGGACATCCGGGTGGAGGGGCACAGGACTAGATGCCTGTTTGACACGGGCAGCACTAAGAGTTTCATTCACCCGGATACGGTGCAACGCTGTGGACTCGCAACACGGCCAGTAAGTCAGAAGATCCATTTGGCTTCTGGGTCACATTCCACAGACATCCGGGCGGGTTGTGTAGCGACATTGGTGGTGCAGGCCACAGAATATCGGAACTTTGTGCTACTGGTCATGCCTAATCTGTGCGCACCTGTGCTCTTGGGGCTGGACTTCCAGAGCCATCTCGAAGGTGTGACTATGGTATACGACGGGCCCCTCCCACCACTCACTGTCCGGAATCCTCAGTTCTGCGGGCCTTCATCACTACTGACCACACACACACAGCGACACACACATCCCATCCAACACGACAGCTGCGCTACCGACACCACTTGCAGTCTCTCCACTCTCAAGGTCCCTCCCCCGCTGCTGTTCGCCAACCTGACCCCGACTGTAAACCGGTGCAGTGGTTGCTCAGGGAGGGGATCATTGAGCCAAGCACAAGCCCTTGGAGGGCCCAGGTGGTCGGATGGTGGCCCCACCCCCCCCCCCCTCACGAACTCCTATTCTCTTTTCCCAGGAAGTCTGTCACTAGGACCGCTCTACCAGTTTGGCTGATGTCCCCGGGGCCAGTGCTGCTCCGGAAACATGTGAGGAGCAATAAATACTCCCCGCTGGTCGAGAGGGTTCACCTTCTGCATGCGAACCCCTAGTATGCTTACGTGGTCTTACCTGATGGGCGGGAGGATACGGCCTCCATCCGCGACCTGGCGCCCGCAGGTGCAGCAGACCACTACCCTGAACACTCTCCAGTAACTATGAACCCTGTACCCGAGGTGACACCGCGCTCACCAGGCCCTACATGGACTCCTCATGGCACTTATATACCAGGTGCCTCGCACATGCATGAGCTGGAACCAGCACAACTTCCATCTCCTGTGCAATCACCAATGCCGCCGGCGTCTGTGCAATCACAGCCGGTGCTACGTAGATCGCAGCGACAGATTCGACCACCTGATAGACTTGACCTGTAAGAAACTTTGCCACATGGGGACTCTTTCAAACAAAGGGGGGGGTGAATGTGGTGAACTACGTGTGCCTGTCTGGACACACCCCCTGCTGACTGCTCCTGTGGCTCTTCCCACAGGCCCCTGTATAAAGGCGATTCAGGTCTAATCCTCTGCCTCATTCTCCAGGATGTAATATGATGGTCACTCACTGCTGGTTCCTTCTTCAGTCAATAAAAGCCGATATCTCGCCTTACGTCTCAGAGTGAGTTATTGATGGTGCATCAGTAAGGCAGATTGTGAGGTCAAGTCTGTCTTATCATATTAGGGAACTGGTCAATAACAGTGGTATAGAAACTGTCTTTGAGCCTGGTGGTACATACTTATAGGCATTTTTATGTTTGAACTGGTATCAGGATCAGTGGAATCAGTACTGAGGTACAGTGAAATGCTTGTCTTGCATATTTTCTGTGCAGATTTGTTCATTCATTCATTGAGATACAGCACGGAATTGGCCCTTCCAGCCCTTTGAGCTGTGCCGCCCCGTATTCCCCCGATTTAATCCCAGCCTAATCACGAGACAATTTACTATGACCAATTCACCTACCGACATGTACGTCTTTGGATTGTGGGAGGAAACCGGAGCACCTGGAGGAAACCCACGGAGTCACAGAGAGAACGTACAAACTCCTTACAGGCAGCAGCAGGCATTGAACCTGGGTCTCCTGTACTGTAAGGCATTGTGCTAACCACTACGCTACCATGCTACCTATTAGTTCATTAGATTAAGCTCATAGATTAGTTCAGTACAGATAAAGATTTTAAAGATTAGCTTTGTCTTTCTTCTTTTTCAATCTTTTTATTAAATTTCATATATAAAAAAAAACAACACATAATAATGAATAGATTACAGATTCAATAAACTTGAGATTACATTAGTAATAGGATAATAATATCCTATTAAAACATCCATCAACAAAAGGTACATAAATCAATCAAGTCTATATAAATATATATGAAAAAAAAACAAAAATAATCATCAAAAAAAGAAAAAAAAATTGAGATTATATATGAGAAAAAATATATATTAAAAAAAATACTAAACTATAACTAACATGGGCAATAATAGTACTTTATAAATATATGAAGGTGCCAAGAAAAGAACTCCGGAACTCCATACCTGAACAAGGATAAGTAGAGAAAAGGATCTGAAATAGGCCAAATTAATTCATATGAAAGTGTCGAATAAATGGTCCCCAGGTTTCTTCAAATTTAATTGAAGAATCAAAGATAGTGCTTCTGATTTTTTCCAAACTCAAATAAGAAATAGTTTGGGAGAACCACTGAAATATAGTAGGAGGATTTACTTCTTTCCAGTTTTGTAATATAGACCTTCTGGCCATTAATGTTACAAAGGCAATCATTCGTCTGATTGAAGGGGAAAGCTGATTGCCATCTTCATTTGGTATACCGAAAATTGCAGTAATAAAATGGGGTTGTAAATCGATATTCCATACTGAGGAAATGACATCAAAAATGTCCTTCCAATAGTTATGTAAAGTGGGACATGTCCAAAACATGTGAGTCAATGAAGCCACTTCTAAGTGACATCTGTCACATTGAGGATTAATATGCGAATAAAATCGGGCAAGCTTATCTTTAGACATATAAGCTCTATGTACAATTTTAAATTGTATTAAAGCATGTTTAGCACAAATAGAGGAGGAATTAACCATTTGTAAAATTTTTTCCCATTTATCTGTTGATATATTACATCGAAGTTCTTTTTCCCATTCGTGTCTAATTCTATCCGATATTTCTGGCTGTATCTTCATAATCATGTTATAAATAAAAGCTACTAATCCCTTCTGACAAGGATTAAAAGTAAAAATCAAATCTGAAAAATCCGATGGAGTTGAATTAGGAAAAGATGGAAGAATTTTATGTAAGAAATTTCTAATTTGTAAGTATCTAAAAAAATTAGATTTAGGTAATTCAAATTTGTTGGATAGTTGATCAAAAGACATCAAAGTACCTTCAAAAAAAAGATCACGAAAACATTTTATACCTTTCCTTTTCCATATACTAAAAGCTTGATCTGTCAATGAAGGTTTAAAAAAAAAATTACATAAAATAGGGCTGTCCAGAGCAAAGTTTTTCAGATTAAAAAATTTGCGAAATTGAAACCAAATTCGTAGTGTATGTTTAACAACAGGGTTAGATATCTGTTTATTGAATTTGGCTAAATCAATAGGAAGAAAAGAACCAAGAACGGAAAATATAGAATATCCCTTAACCTCACTACATTCCAAATTTACCCACTGTGGGCACACAGGTGAATCCAAATCTAGTTTCCAGTACATTAGGTTACGAATATTATTCGCCCAATAATAAAATCTAAAGTTAGGTAAAGCTAGACCACCATCTTTTTTAGACTTTTGTAATTGCCTTTTGCTTAACCTAGGATTTTTATTTTGCCACACAAATGAGGAAATTTTTGAATCAATATTATCAAAAAAAGATTTAGGAATAAAACTTGGTAAAGCTTGGAATAAATATAAAAATTTCGGTAAAATCATCATTTTAATAGCATTAATCCGACCAACTAATGATAAAAATAAGGGAAACCATCTTGTAGTAAGTTGCTGAATTTGATGAAGCATAGGTAAAAAATTCAGTCCAAATAAATCTTTATATTTCTTGGTGATTTTTATACCTAAATAGATAAAGTTATCAGTAACAACTTTAAATGGCATCCTATCACTCAATAAAGTTTGCGCGTTTAAAGGGAATAACTCACTCTTATCTAAGTTTAACTTATAACCAGAAAAGCTACCGAATTGAGCCAACAAGGATAAAATAGCAGGAATAGACCTACTAGGATTAGAAATATATAACAACAAATCATCAGCATAAAGCGATAATTTGTATAACTTCTCATTACGGGTAATACCAAAAATATTAGGAGACTCACGAATAGCAATAGCTAAAGGTTCTAATGCAATATTAAATAATAAAGGACTTAAAGGACAACCTTGTCTCGTACCACGAGATAATTGAAAAAAAGAGGATCTATAATTATTTGTAAGAACAGAAGCAACAGGTTTATAATATATTAATTTAATCCATGATATAAAATTAGGACTAAAATTAAAGTTTCTCAATGCATTAAATAAATATGTCCATTCAACTCTATCAAAGGCTTTTTCAGCATCTAATGAGATAACACATTCTGGGGTTGTAGGTGAAGCTTTGTCACATGCACATCGAAACGTACAGTGAAACGGATCATTTGCGTCAATGACTAACGCAGTACAAGGATTTGCTGTGGGCAGCCTGCAAGTGTTGCCATGCTTCCAGTGTCAACATAGTATGCCCACAACTTACTACTATGTGCATCTTTGGAATGTAGGAAGAAACCACAGCACCAAGAGGAAACCCACGCAATTATGGGGAGAAGTTACAAAAACTCCTTCCATATAGCGGTGGGAATTGATAGCCCCAATTGCTGGCCCTGTAAAGCATTACTCTAACTGCATTACAATAATCCATTGAGGTAGATAGAACAAGGTAAAGCAAATAGCAATGCTGAATAAAGTGTGCAACAGTTACGGTGTGCAAGGTAATTTGTAAAAACACAGAATTAAGATTTAAAAGAGTAGAACCATCACAGTAGCCTCCAACTAGCATGAATATCGATTTCTAATTCCAGTGAACAATTTTTCTCCATACCTTCCTCTGTTCCCCACTCTGACCTTTTACCTCTTCCCACCTAGCTATTACTTCCCCCTGGGTCCCCTCCTCTTTTCCCTCCTCCTATGGTCCACTCTCTTCTGCTATCAGATCCCTTCTTTTCCAGCCCTTGAACTTTCCCATCTACCTGGCTTCACCTATCACCTTCCCCTCTCCCCACCTTTTTATTCTGGCCTCTTCCCCTTTCTTTCTCACTCCTGAAGAACGGTTTTGTCCTGAAACATCGATTACCTATTCATTTCCATAGATGCTGCCTGACCTGCTGAGTTCCTCCAGCATTTTGTGTGTGTTTCTCTGTATCAGTAGTGAAAACATCTTGTTCAATCCCAGCTAAGGCAGACTGGGGCAGAAATTGCCCCTCGTTTATGAGTATTGAGCAGGTGGTGTGTCTGCTCTGCCCGGTTTCAGTAATCAGTAGAGCTAGAAGAGAGGAGCTCAGCAGGTCAGGCAGCATCTATGGAAAAGAGTGCAGTCAACATTTCAGGCCGAGACCCTTCAACAGGGCCTACATTAAATTGGTCATTGTAAATTGTCCTGTGAGTAGGCTAGTGTGAAATAAGTGGGTTGCTGGCCAGCATGGCTCATTGTGTAGGAAGGGCTCATTCTGCACTGTATCTCTAAATAAAATTTAAAAAGTACAATAATCTCATGCAAATAGAGGAATATATTTGAAGAAGCTTCACCCCCAGCGCAGCAGCTAAAGTAAGACATTACAGCACGAGTGACTGAGGATGAATTCCTGACACTGTCTGTAAGGAGATTGTACATTCTCTGTGTGACAGCATGGATTTTCTCCAGGTTCACGGTTTCCCCCTACAGTCCTAAGACATACACAGTGGGCATTTTATTAGCTACACCAACTTTTTAATGCAAATATCTAAACAGCCAATCACGTGGCAGCAACTCAATGCATAAAAGCATGCAGACTTGGTCAAAAGGTTCAATTGTTGTGCAGACCAAACATCAGAATGGGGAAGAAAAATTAATCTAAGTGACTTTGATCATGAAATGGTTGTTCATGCCACATTAGGTGGTTTGAGTATCTCAGAAACTGTTGATTTGCTGGGATTTTCATGCACAACAGTCTCTAGAGTTTACAGAGAAGGATGAAAAAAAAACATTCATTGAGAGGCAGTTCTGTGGGCAAAAATGCCCTGTTAATGAGAGAAGTCGGAGGAGAATGGCCAGCATGGTTCAAGCTGACAAGAAGGCAACAGTAGCTCAAATGACCTCACGTTACAATATTGTTGTGCAGAAGAGCGTCTCTGACTGCACAATATGTTGAACCTTGAAATGGATGGAGTACGTCAGCTGAAGGCCACACACATATACTCAGTGGCCACTTTATTAGTTGTATGTGTCATTAAGGATTAACTTTTGTGGCCATGTTGTGTTGGTGCTGGGAGAATTAGGTAGAGCAGACAGTCTGTATCTTTCTCCCAGAGGGGACGTGTGAGGATTTTTTTCATTACACAGGACAGGTAGATGGAACACACAGCTAGGGTGGTATTGAGTGGAGATATGTGTCCCCAACACATTTCACTGTCTGTTTTATGGCCACCTCTACTACCGGGATAAGGCCATTCTGGTTGGAGGAGCAATACCTCATATTCCGCCTGGATAGCCTCCAGCTTGATGGCATGAACATCATTTTCTTAAATTCTGATAATGTTTCCCCCTCCCTTTCCTTCTTCCATTCCCCACTCTTACTCCATACTTACTCCTTCTGCTTACCTGCCTATCACCTCCCATGGTGTCCCTCCCCTTTCCCCTTCTTTCGTGGTCCACTCTCTTCTCCTATCAGATTCGTTCTTCAGTAGCCCTTTACTTTTTCCACTAATCACCTCCCAGCTTCTTACTTCATCCACCCTCCTCCACCCACCTGGCTTCACCTATCACCTTCTAGCTTGTACTCGTTCCCCTCCCACCATCTGCTTACTCTGTCTTCTTCTCCCTTCCTTTCCAGCTCTCATGAAGGGTCTTGGCCTGAAACATCGACCGTTTAATAGATGCTGGCTGACCTACTGAGTTCCTCCAGCATTTTGAATGCAGTACTCACTGTATGCTTTTGATATATATGCGACAGATAAAGCTAATCTTCAATCTTTAAAATGATGTTAGTTCCTTTGTCAAGTGGAATAATGAAGGCAGAAGAAGATAGACTTTTTGTTCTTGTTGGGTGTACTGTATGTAGAAACGAAAATGCAGCAAAGGTAGGAAATTGGAATTCTGGTCCAGAGCACTGAGACCTCACAGATACACAGAGCACGCTGGAGGGTTGGCTGCCATCCACATTGCATCTTATGTAGTTGCGCTGTGGCTGGTGATTTAACTGCATAGTCACGGCACCCCAGGTAACTCGTTGTATCTGTAATGCTTTAGATTGAAAGAAAGAGTTGCATTAATAACTCATTTCATAACCCCATGCTGCCCTGGAGCAACTTTACAGTCAATAAACCACCTCTTAAAGTGCAGTGGCTGATGTAATGTGGGAAATTTGGCAGCCATTTTTCCCATAGCATCCTCCAGAAACAGCAATCAGACGAGGCATCAGTACAACCTACTTCCACTGATATTGTTTGAGGAGTAAATATTGGTCAGGTCACAACAAAGAGTGCCCTTGCCCTTTATAATGGGTTTGTTTATATCCACTTGATGGCAGATACAGGACCTTATGTTGACATCCTTCTGAATCATAGCAGCTCCATTCACTTGGTGCTGTACAGATGTACCAAATACAGCGCATTACCCATTTAGCCACGGTGAGTGTCTCTTGGCTTGGCTAAGATTTGATATAAACATATCTTTGTACGTTATGAAATGATGAATTTTCCTCCAGCGTTTTCTCCTTTGCCAAACCCCTTGGTGTTTTATCATCAAGCAGGAACATTGGAAGATAAAGAAAGATTAGTTTTATTTGTCACACAAACATCAAACCAGATAGTGAAATGCATTGTTTGCATCAGTGACTCACAAAGTTCAGGGATATGCTGGGGCCAGCCCGCAAGCGTCACCATGCTTCGGTGCCAACGTAGCATGCCCAGAACATACCAGGACAGCACCTCTTTGGAATATGGGAGGAAACCAGAGCACCTGGAGGAAACCTATGTTTTCATGCGGAAAACATACAAACTTTTTACAGACAGTGATGGGAACTCAACCCCAATCAGAGATGCTGTAAAGCTTTGTGCAAGCTGTTACTCTGCCATGCCCTGGCATAGGTATGCAATCATCTGATGAGGGCTACTATGTGTCATCTTTCCCTTCCGGGCAGTTTCATGGTCATGTCTTTCCATTCTTTGAACAGCATCAAGGAACAAGGATCAACTTTATTCACCACATATATTTATGCATATTAGGATTTGCTGTGGTGTGTTGACAGGACATGCAACCAGAAACAATGTTCAACCATTGTAAATAATAAATAATTATACAAAGTAAGTTAGAGATTAAAGTATGGATATTGAATATAATGTGCATAAATATGTGAATAAATGTCAGCACATATTTCCATTGTAAATAGCATTATAGAAAATGGCTAAAGGTGTTTCCAGTGCAGTGCTAAGGTAGTAGAGGGGGTTGTGGTGGCTAAATAGAAAGGTTGATCAGATTAACTGCCTGGGGGAAGAAACTTTTAAAATTACATGAAGTATTTTACGCAGCGGTAAGTTTTCTATGCAGAGAGTGGTGAGTGCATGGAATGGGCTGCTGGCGGCGGTGGTGAAGGCGGAAATGATAGGGTCTTTAAGAGACTTCTGGATGGCTACGTGCTTAGAAGAATACAGGGCTATAGATAAAGCTTAGGTAGTTGTAAGGTAGGGACGTGTTCGGCACAGCTTTGTGGGCTGAAGGGCTTGTATTGTGCTGTATGTTTTCTGTGTTTCTATTTTTAATAGCCCTAAGGAAGCTTTTGGAAAAGGCAGTTTGCTGGGTGGATATGGTTCACTTTTCCTGCCCACTTTCTTGTCTTGGATACGTGCAATTCATTTAGTGATGGTAAACGACAGCCAGTGGCCTTTTCAGCTGTCTGGACAGCATCGCACTGAGATCGATGTGTTTGAGGACTTCACAAGAGCAACCACAGCTTACAGCAGATGGTACAGTTCACACAGTGAACGGTCAGGCACAGAGGAGTGCGGTGGACCAAAAGGATCTGTAAATGCAGGTCCATAATTCATCGAAAGTGGCGTCACAGGTCGATGGGGTCATAAAGAAAGCTCTTGGCATGTTGGCCTTCATAAATCAAAGACATGAGTACAAAAGATGAGATGTGATGTTGAAGTTGTATAAGACATTGGTGAGGCCTGATTTGGAGTATTGTGTGTAGTTTTGATCACTTTCCTACAGGAAAGATATAAATAAGCTTAAAAGAGTACAGAGAAAATTGACGAGGACGTTTAATAGAAATTTTGATAGGTTTATGGATGGTAGGGGTATCGAGGGCTGTGGTCCTGGTGCATGTTGATAGGAATAGGTAGTTTAAATGGTTTAGCATGGACTAGATGGGCTAAAAAGCCTTTTTCTGTGTTGTAATTTTCCATGTCTCTAAAGAATATGAAAGGGTATCAAGTGTATGGGATATTTGGTTGCATCTCTCCCAGCGGAATTCCTGCTCATTTCTGAATTGGTATGAGCAACAATTCTGCCCGTGAACTCTCTCCCTGATTTAAGCCAACACTTAATTGCTAAATCCAGGTAAATAGAGTCAGCCCAAAACACTGACTATTTAGTCCTCTCCCTAGATGCTGCCTAACCTCCAGCTTTTTGTGTGTGTTGCTTCATTTCTGAGTCTAATTTGGCCCCTTCTTTCATTTAATTTGGATTTTTGACCAGGATATATGAGACTTCCATTTGTCACCATACAAACAGGACTATGGAATTCCTTTGGATAAAGCACAAGACAGCCTGCCCTTTGTAGTGATAGGCACTGCATTAAATACTACAGAGAGACATTGTTAGGAAGACATAAAATGTGATTCTTTCATCAGCAATATTTTATCAACCTGATCTTTTTCCCATTCTGTTCAAATTGTGTGTTTAGTTCCAACTCGTCCAGCTAATTATCCAACACAAGCACTCCAACACAATGCCATTGTATTCTGCTTAATTGCTTTTGTATTATCAGTCATTAATTTCTGCAATTTCAATGTATTGAATCTAAGTGAATACATTCTTACCTATCTTGGCTTGCACTGTAGTGGTTAGGGAGCATGCTCTAATGTACCTCCTGTTCTTTATTTTATAGGATTCTCAGCATCTAACCTCTGGGTACAATGGACAAAGTAGGTCACCCTTTACTGTCATTTTTCCTTTGAAAGCCATTTAATGTTTTGCCTGTAATTAAACTTAACGTTGGAATGTTAATTGCATGGTGCTGGTTTTCTGATGATGGAAGGATCATTTCCCTATGATGAGGAATTATCTGTCACAGCATGTTAACAGTAGAATTTCAAGGGCTGTAACAACAACTGTAGACAGGTTCTGGGTAAAACAACTACAGACCTGACACTCTTGACGTTTGGTCCTTCACAGAGCGGTGTGATGTTCAAGGGAAACCTCCAACCAAGTCAGCGCCACAAAAATCGTGAGTACCACTGGGCTGAGTTCTTTTAAATTAAAAAATCTCACTCGTTTTGTCTGTAATCTAAACTGGGTGAAATGTGTAGAGGGCTCTCAAGACTTCAGTGATTGACTTTGGCTTGTGATCCTGACCCAAGAATTCTTTTTTTTCCCTTTCAAGTATAGAACTGTGCCAAACATGTCCTTACTTTAGAAATTAACTCGGGTTACCCATAGCCCTCTATTTTTCTGAGCTCCATGTACCTATCCAGGAGTCTGTTAAAGGACCCTATCGTATCCGCCTCCACCACAGTTGCCGGCAGCCCATTCCACAGACTCACCACTCTCTGCGTAAAAAAACTTACCCCTGAGATCTCCTCTGTACCTACTTCCAAGCACCTTAAAATTGTGTCCTCTCATGTTTACAGAAGAATATTGGCTGAACTCTGGTGTTTGGGTACCTGACATACAGGCCAAAGCTCAAAGTGTGACAAGCAGTTTTCACAAGGTGTTCATACTAACCCTACCCCCTTCTTCTTCCTCTTACCTTTCAACCACAATAATCCTTCCAGTCCCCCCACACCAGTGGTTTCTAACCTTTTTTATGCCATGTATCAATATCCTGGTCCCTCAACACCAGCTCCATAGCAAAGCAAGCCCAGCGGCTCTACTTTCTGCGAAGGCTGAGGAAAGTCCATCTCCCACCCCCTTATCCTTATCACACTCTACAGGGGTTGTATTGAGAGCATCCTGAGCAGCTGCATCTCTGCCTGGTTTAGAAATTGCACCACCTCAGATCGCAAGACCCTGCAGCAGATAGTGAGGTCAGCTGAGAAGATCATCAGGGTCTCTCTTCACGCCATTACGGACATTTACACTACATGCTGCATCCGCAAAGCAAACAGCATTTTGAAGGACCCCACACACCCCTCATACAAACTCTTCTCCCTCCTGCCATCTGGGAGAAGGCACCGAAGCATTCAGGCTCTCATGACCAGACTATGTAACAGTTTCTTCCCCCAAGCTATCAGACTCCTCAATACCCAGAGCCTGGACTGACACCAACTTACTGCCCTCTACTGTGCCAATTGTCTTGTTTATTATTTATTGTAATGCCTGCACTGTTTTGTGCATGTTATGCAGTCCTGGGTAGGTCTGTAGTCTAGGGTAGTTTTTTTTCTGGGTTGTCTTTTACGTAGTTCAGTCTAGTTTTTGTACCATGTCATGTAACACCATGGTCCTGAAATACATTGTCTCATTTTTACTGTATACTCTACCAGCAGCTATGGTCGAAATGACAATAAAAAGTGACTTGACTTGATTTGATTAAGCAAGGGGTCCATGGACCCCAGGTTGGCCACTTCTGCCTTAGATGTATTCTTCTTTCCCTCAACTAAATACAGGGATGATTCTACATTCTCACTATTCTCTTGGAGAAAAGGATGTTTCTCCTAAGTTCTGACTGGATTTATGAATGAGTATTTTGCTTAAGTGGAAGATATTGCTCTGCATTTCTCCACTGATCCTCTTGAGAAGTTTAAGAACCACTTCAGACACTGCTCTAGTTTAATAATGCCAAGTGATCTCAATCGCCATACCCATGCCCCACCCCTCCCCACATACACATGCAGCCACCCATAAGGACTTACAACCACAGTTCACACATCAATACACCACAAAGCAATCCAAACGCTCTCTCTCTCACACTCACTCTCTTTCTCTCTCTCTCTCTCTCTCTCACACTCACTCTCTTTCTCTCTCTCTCACACTCACTCTCTTTCTCTCTCTCTCACACTCACTCTCTTTCTCTCTCTCACACTCACTCTCTTTCTCTCTCTCTCTCTCACACTCACTCTCTTTCTCTCTCTCTCACACTCACTCTCTTTCTCTCTCTCTCACACTCACTCTCTTTCTCTCTCTCTCACACTCACTCTCTTTCTCTCTCTCTGTCTCTCTCTCTCTCTCACACACACACACACACACACACACTTACCCACACATACATACATCCACACACACACAAACCCCTGTACACAAACACACACTTAAATTCACACACTCGCACCTATACACACACACTTATCAACAGACAGACACACACACTTACACCCACACTACAACTTGGTTAAGTATAACTTGCAGACTAGCGAAGGGAAGGAGCATGTTATACATCTTTTGGTGGAAACATATCTCCATCCTCGACCCACAAAATAATACCTGTGGTAATTATATTTAAAACATAGTGAAACTCGTTTTCAGGATTACGTTGCATTGAAGCAGTGGAAAACTTGAGTTCAGCAATCAAATAAAATCTGTCTGGGTTGGTGTTAAGCTTTTTTAAGACTTCTTGAATCCAGGCGATATCTGATGCCAGTTCTTGCCTCCTGCCAATGTTCCTTCTAATATTCTTTTGCATCTGCACAGTCCAAGCATTGCTTTACATAGAAACACAGGAACATAGAAAACCTACAGCACAATACAGGCCCTTCGGCCCACAAAGCTGTTCTGAACATGTCCCTCCCTGAGAAGTTACTAGACTCCCCCATAGCCCTCTATTTTTCTAAGCTCCATGTACCTGTCCAAAAGTCTCTTAAAAGACCCTATTGTATCCGCCTCCACCACCGTTGCCGGCAGCCCATTCCACGCACTCACCACTCTCTGCGTAAAGAACTTATCCCTGACATCTCCTCTGTACTTACTCCCCAGAACCTTAAACCTGTGTCCTCTTGTGGAAACATATCAGCCCTGGGAAAAAGCCTCTGACTATCCACATGATCAATGCCTCTCATTATCCACTGTGCAATGTGTTGTGCATCATCCAGTGTTTTGGCCTGAAAACTGCACAGTACTCTAAAAGAAAATTCTGTAATATGCATACTATAACTACTGAGAATGAAAACTAAAAAATCACATAGTTCTAATTGTACTTATTAATTGAAGGATATCATGAAAGACAATACCACAAAGAAAATCTTACATGTTGCATAAACTTTAAAACTTAGACAACAACAGCATTCAGCAGACTGGCGGTTTATTAACAATGAACTACAGACCTCCATTCTGTGTTTACTGTTACAAGTTGTCTAAATGGTGTAACATGAAGCACTACCAATGTAAATATGTTGAAGTTCTAAAATGTTTCAAAGTAAAGGTTTGGTATGTTTATTATTTAGAAAATTTATGGATTATATTCATTAATACATAATTACAGAGTATTTCTCAATTACTCTATATTAACATAGGTTTCATAATTGTATTAATGTAACTTCAAAATTATATTAACAATATATAAAATAAAGACTCCAGCTGCACAGCAACATTCTGCATGGGAGCATTTCAGTTACGAAAGGGAACAGTGCCTCCTTCATACCTCCTATTTTGATGCTACACTACTGTCATAGAAACTCAGAAAACCTACAGCAAAAAACATACACCTTTGTGCGAACATTTCCTTACCTTAGAAGCTACCCAAGGTTACCCATAGCCCTCTATTTTTCTAAGCTCAATGTATCTATCCAGCTGTAACATTACCACTTGGCTCTTAAATTTAGTATGACAAATAATGAAGGCCAATGCACTGTCTTAACCACAGCGTTAACCTGTGCAGCAGCTTTGAGTGTCCTATGAGCTTGGACCCCAAGATCCCTCTGATCCTCCACACTGCCAAGAGTCTTACCATTAATACTATATTCTGCCATCATATTTGACCTACCAAAATGAACCACTTCACACTTATCTAGGTTGAACTCCATCTGCCACTTCTCAGCCCAGTTTTGCATCTTATCAGTGTTCCACTGTAATCTATGACAGTACTCCACACTATCCACAATGCCCCCAATCTTTGTTTATTCCCTCTACTTCCTTATCCAGGTCATTTATAATAATCACAAAGAGTAAGGATCCCAGAACAGATCCCTGAGGCACTCCACTGGTCACCAGCCTCCATGCAGAATGTGACTAATCTACAACCACTCTTTGCCTTTTGTGGGCATGTCAGTTCTGGATCCACAAAGCAATGTCCCCCTGGATCCCATGCCTCCTTACTTTCTCAATAAGCCTTTCAGGGGGTACTTTATCAAATGCCTTGCTGAAATCCATAACACTACATCTACTGCTCTACCTTCATCAATGTGTTTAGTCACATCCTCAAAAAATTCAACCTGGCTCGTAAGGCATAGCCTGCCTTTGACAAAGACATGCTGACTATTCCTAATCATATTATGCCTCACCAAATGTACATAAATACTGCCTCTCAGGATCTTCTCCATCAACTTACCAACCACTGAAATAAGACTCACTGGTCTATAATTTTCTGGGTTATCTCTACTCCCTTTCTTGAATAAGGGAACAACATCCACAAACTTCCAATCCTCTGGAACCTCCCTCATCCCTATTGATGATGCAAAGATCATCGCCAGAGACTCAGCAATCTCCTCCCTCACCTCCCACAGTAGCCTGTGGTACATCTCATCCGGTCCTGGTGACTTATCCAACTTGATGCTTTCCAAAAGCTCCAGCACATCCTCTTTCTTAATTATCTACTTGCTCAACCTTTTTAGTACGCTGTAAGTCATCCCTACAATCGCCAAGATCCTTTTCCAAGGTGAATACTGAAGCAAAGTATTCTTTAAGTACCTCTGCTATCTCCTCAGGTTCCATGCACACTTTTCCACTGTCACACTTGATATTTTCTCCATCTTGCTCGCAGCTGCCAAGGTCTTAACCTCTGGAATTTTCCTCGTAAACCTCTCTGTCTTTCCACAACTCAAACCAATTTTAAGAAGCTCCTCAAAGTCTTCTTTCATCAGGTTATTTGGTCACCCTTCCTAATTATCTCTTTATGTGGAACAGTTTCAAAAGTTGTCTGGATTGAGGTTATTGATGTTACATAATTGTGGTTTGTAACCTGAGTAATTGCACCCTCGCAAACTCCATGGTATGAGTTTCTGACAGATGGCCTATTTTCCTTCTACATCTCCAAAAGGTGATGGTAGATTGATAATTTATCTGTGAGTTTAAATTCAGGGCAGAAGAACCAAGGGGAACTTGATGGATAGCCAAGAGAGAATGACCTGTAAGGTCGACAATAAAAAAAAGAAAAAGATTAATAAGATGCACAAGGGGGCACTTTAAGATCATAAGATCATAAGACATAGGGGGATGAGGCCATTTGGCCAATTACGTCTTTTCTACCATTCCATCATGGCTGATGTATTATCACTCTCAACTCCATTCACCTGCTTTCTCACCATAACCTTTGACACCCTTACTAATCAAGAACCTATTAACTTCCACTTTAAATATATCCAATGATTTAGCCTCCAAAGCCCTCTTGACAATGAATTCCACAGATTCACAACCCAGATACAGAACTGCAGTCTTAAACACAAACAACACACACAAAATTCTGGTAGAACATAGCAGGCTAGGCAGCATTTATAGGCAGAAGCGATGTCGATGTTTCAGGCCGAGACCCTACGTCAGGACTAACCGAAAGGAAAGATAGTAAGAGATTTGAAAGTAGAGGGGGAAGGGGAAATGCGAAATAGGAGTAGACCGGAGGGAGTGGGATGAAGCTAAGAGCTGGAAAGGTGATTGGCAAAAGTGAAAAGTTGAAGGGCCAAAGGAATTATAGATGGGGAGCAGTGAGAAAGGGTTTCACTAAACTCCCATCAAAGAGATTTAAACTTCTTCAGTGTAGGCATCACTGGCAGAGGCTTTGCAATAGTGAAGTTAAAGAGCAAACACGAGGAAATCTGCAGATGCTGGAAATTCAAACAACACACACGATATTCTGCAGATGCTGAAAACCCAGAACAGCAACCACAATATACGGGAGGAACTCAGCTCCCATGGGGAGGAATAAACAGTTGATTAGTTGATGTTTTGGACTGAGAGGCTTCAACAGAGTAAATCTGGGATTTCTTGTGTCTTCAACTGAGTGGCTATCCTCTGTGCCCTCTATAATATACCTCTCCTAAGCTCAAGATAACTGTGTGATACAGCCAGCCCTTCTAAAATCCAAAGAATGAGGGCAGATCTCATTGATACATATCGAATGTTGAAATGCCTTGACAGTCGATTTCAAGAAGGTGTTTCCCATGGTGGGGGGAGTCCATGACTGGTGGACATAGCATCAGAATAGAGGCACATCATTTTGGAACGGAGATGGGGAGGAACTTCTTCAGGCAGTTGGATAGACAGGGTCAGCAAGATGGCGGCGCGACGCAGTTTGCAGCGGCCTCTCCAGAGCTGATATCTGTTATTTGCCAAGCGGGGTACTGTGCACAATCCTAATCTGATGAAAAATGGACGTGGGAGCACGGAGGAAAATCTGGAAATCTCCAGGAAGGCCTTCTGCTTTGCTTCTGCTTTGCTTCTGCTGTTGTGAGGTCTGGGTCTCTGCTGAGAAGAATAGGCCCCCTCGGGGTATATACCTCGGGGGTCGCATTGCCAGTGGCCATTGGTGGGGGCGTCACAGTGCGCTGGGCAGAGGATGGTGCTCAGAGAGGCTGTGCCGATGGGGATGGTCAGGGATTTGACTGCCTCAGAGTCTGATGCGGTCGGGGTGCTTTCACTGTGTGCTGCGTCTGCGAGGCTGAGTCCGGCGGCACCTTGGAAGTCCATAGTGGGGGTTTTCCCTTCTGCCGCCTGGGTGGGATAACGAGTCTATTAGGACCCTGAGGACTTGTGGAAACTGTGTGGTGGTTTCTTTCAAACTTATAGTCTTTTAACATCTTTGGACTATTTTTACTGTGACCATGGTCTGTTTTTTTTTATCAATTATGGTATTGTCTGCACTGTTGTAACTATATGTTAACTATATATGTAACTCCTTGGTTTTACGTAGGTCTTGCAGCTTTAGTTTTTGGTTTGTTGGATGGTAGAGTTGGTCTCCTGACTTGGTGTGTCTGGGTAGTCTTGATTTGTCTGGTGGATTTGGAGCTCCTTTCCGGGGAACGTGCTAAGTTGGTAGCGCGATATTAATACGCAGCAGCCTTTCTGGACTGGACTTTGAGGAGAATGGTCCTGGTATGAAGTCTGGCTGACTCCTTGCACACTTTCCATCCGGGTTGAGCGTCGAGCCAGCAACCTGGCCTTGGGAAAAACAGACAAATGCTAAAGAAATGTCAAGATTTCCGTCAAGGCGTGAAGACTAACAACAGCAACCTTACAGTCTTATGGTCTTAATACCTCCTCCTTTGGCATCGGAGTTGTGAGATGCATGAGATGCCATTGAGATACACTCAGAGATACACTCTTCAATACAATAGAGCTGCACTTGCTTCAATCAAACAGTACATCAAGCCTCTGCACAAAAACCAGACCATAATCAGTAATTTCTTTTTTCCAAACAGAATTACTATACACATGATTACTTGTCTTTTTTATAAAGCAAACTGCACCCAGAATAGCTTTGATGACAGCGAACAAAGCAAGAAAAGCCATAACAATAAACTTTGATTTGAACGGCTTTGAAAATGAGAATTTTTTTATGAAGATCTATATTGGCTGTTGAGCTCATTCAAACAAAGGTTATAAAAATTCCAGGCAGACTTATTCCATCTGTCACCACCATTGTTATTTTAATTAGACTGGGACCTGATTGTGCCAGGACTGTTAGGAGCAATCTCCTGGTTTTGCGTGGTAATACAACGACACCCAGGCAGAGTGGAAATGAATCACATTCAGTGATCACTCTTCTGTATTTGCTGGATCTAATCTTATGCACAGAATTTATATTTTATAATTTAATTCTGTGCACCTTATTCCACTAGGGAAGTAATCCTGCTTTTGTCAGTAGAAGTTGCTGCAGCTTTTGGTATGAGTTTTTCTGTCTGTAATTCATGGAGAGCTCGATTGTGCACACCTATAGAATCATAAAAAACCACAGCACAGAAACAGACCCTTCAGTTCGTCTAATCCATGCTGAAACCATTTAAACTGCCTATTCTCATCAGCCTGCACCAGGACCATAGCCTTCCATACCTCTACCATCCATGTACCTATCCAAACTGCCCTTAAGTGTTGCAATCAAGCTTGCATGCACCACTTGCACTGGTAGCCTCGTCCACACTCTCATGAGCCTCTAGTGAAGAAGTTTCGCCTCAAGTTTCCCTTAAACTTTTCACCTTTCACCCTTACCCATTTCCTCTGGCTGTAGTCCTACCCATCCTCAGTGGAAAAAGTTTGCTTGCATTTACCCAGTGTATATCCCTCATAATTTTGTCTATCTCTATCAAATCTCCTCTCAATCTTCTACATTCTAAGGAATACAGTCCTGACCTATTCAATCTTTCCTTACAACTCACGTCCTCCAGACCCAACGGCCTCTTCGTAAATTTTGTCTGTACTCTTTCAACTTTATGTGCATCTTTCCTGTATACTCACATCACGCTACAAATGTGCATAGAGAAAATCCTAACATGCTACGTGACTGCGCGGTACTGAAGCTGATCTGTGGCAGACATGCAGGCTTTACCACAGGTGCTCAAAACTGCCCAAACCTACCCACCATCAAGGACGTACATACAGAAAGGTGTCAGAAAAACCCCATCAATATCATGAGGAATCCCATGCACCCCGCTCATGGACTGGTTGTCCCACACCCATCAAGGAGGAGGCTACATAGCATCCATGCCAGGACCATCAAATTCAACAAGTTACTTTCCTCAAGCAGCAAGGCTGATCAACCCTCCGCACCCCCAACTGCCACATCTTTATCATTTGCTATCAGAGTCACCTTATTGACAGACATGTCACTTTATTAACATGCAATCAATCTGTGTACATTTATCTAATGTATCTATATTTACTGTGATTTATTATTATTGTGTTCTTTATGGTATGTTTGATGGCTCTGGGACAGCACTTGCTGGAGTTTAGTAGAATAAGTAGGGCCTTAATGAAACGTATCGAATGTTGAATGATAGAGTGGATGTGGAGATGTTTTCTATCGTGGGGGATTCTAGGACCAGAGGGCATAGCCTCTCAATAGAAGGATGTCCATTTAGAATGGAGAGGAGGAGGAATTTCTTTAGCCAGAAGATTGTGAATCTGTGAAATTCATTGTGGAGATCAAGTCGTTGGGTATATTTAAAGCAGGGATTCATAGGTTCTTGATTAGTATGGGTGTCAAAGATTACAGGGAAAAGGCAAGGGAATGGGATTGAGAGGGATAATAAATCAGCCATGATAGAAACAGACCAGACTTGATGGGCTGAATGGCTTAACTCTGCTCCTATGTCTTCCAGTCTTATGGTTTTGCTGAAGATATCCAGCATTTGCAGAATCTCTTGTGTCTGTGAGCAACAAACGGTCTACTGGAGAAGCTCAGTGTACTGGAGAAACTCAGTGAATCAAGAAGCAGCTGTTGTGGGAAAGGAATTGTCAACCCAAAACATCCACAATTCCCCCACAGATACTGCTTGACGCAATGAGTTCCTCCAGTTAAATAAAAACCAGAAACTTTATTTTTATTCTTATTTAGAATACATAACAGAACAGGCCCTTCTGTTCCAATGAGCTGTGCTACCCAGCAACCCACCTATTTAACACTAACTAATCACAGGCAGTTTACAATGACCAAGTAGCCTACTAACCAGTATGTCTTTGGACTGTGGGAGGGAAGTAGAGCACCCGGAGGAACACATATAGTCACAGACTCTTGTACAGATGGTGACAGAATTGAACTCTGAACTCCAAAGCTCCTAGCTGTAATAGCATTGTGATATTTACTACATTAACGTGGCCTCCTATTGGTGACATGTTGTGAAATATCTTGTTTTGCAGCAGCAGTACACTGCAATTCATAAAAAATACTATGTTTCCATAAATAAAAATAAATAGGTATATAGATAGCTGGACAGACGGACAGACAGGCAGACCATGCAAAAAGAGATCAAGCTAGTGAGGTTCATGGACCATTCAGAAATCTGATGGCAGGGAGTAAGAAGATGTTCCTAAAATTTTGAGTGTGTGTCTTCAAGCTCCTGTACCTCCTTCCTGATGGTAATACTGAGAAGAGGGAGATCATATTTTTTTATAGCGTATTTCTACAAACGTACTCTGGAGAGCACTTGGACTGATTGTATCACTGTCTGGTATGGAGGGACCACTGCATATGATCGATGAAAGCTGCAGGAAGTTGTAAACTCAGCCAGCTCCACCAAGGGAATGAGCCTCCCCAGCATCCAGGGCACCTTCAAAAAGTAAAGATTCAAAAATAGTGGCATCCATCATTATCACCCAGGAAATACCCTCTTCTCAATGCTACCATCAAAGAAGAGGTACAGGACTCTCAACGTTTTAGGAACTTATTTTTTCCCTCCGCTATCAGATTTCTGAACAATCAGTGAACTCATGAATACAACCTCATTGCTTTGTTCTCTTTTCACAGCTATTTATTTTTATATATTTCTTATTGTAATCTCTAGTAATTTTTATCTCTTGCACTGTACTACTGCTGCAAAACAACAAATTTCACGACATTTGTCAGTGATAATAAACGTGATTCTGATTCCGATTCCAGCCTCTTCTGTTGTACCTTGATTTCATGTGGGCCCTGCCACAGTTTTTTCACTTGTCCAGTACATTAGTTTGACACTGTGCTGTCAATGAACATCACAATATCTTGGTAGACAGAAAGCCGCTTTTCCATTGTGTTATGTGTCTGGTGAACGTAGTACCACGCCACCTCCTTCACATTTTGGTTATGTAACTATGAATTCCATGACCCTGTTACAAATAGATCAATAATATTAACTCAACTCTTCAGAAATAGAACTCTTACTAATAGCAGACCTGAATTAGGTATCTGTCTGTTCATCTACCCAAGGAACAAACACATACAGAAATGCATAAATGCACTCAGCCTCCAACCTGATGGCATGAATATTGATTTCTTCTTCTGGTTAAAAAATAGTTCCCCCTTCCCCTCTTCCCCTATTGCCCACTCTGACCTTTTACCGCTTCTCGCCTGTCTATCATTTTTCCCTGGCTCCCCTCCTCCTTCCCTTCTCCCATGGTCCACTCTCCTTTCCAATCAGATTCCTTCTTCTCTCGCCCTTGGCTTTCCTGATCAGCCTGGCTTCACCGATCACCTTATAGCTAGCCTGCTTCCCCTGCCCCCACCTTTTTATTCTGCTGTCTTCCCCCTTCCTTCTCAGTCCTGAAGAACTTTAATTGGATTGAATTGAATTTCAGTTTATTATCATTTAGAAACCACAAATGCAATGCAATTAAAAAATGAGACAACGTTCCTCCAGAACGATATCACAAAAGCACATGACAAAACAGACTACAACAGAAAATCTGCAGGCATGGACCAGGAGGGCCAAGATGGCCTGTTTCCGTGCTGTGATTGTTATATGGTTATATGGTTATAACGCTTGGCAATCCCCAATCCAGTGTCCAGAGAGGCTGCTGCGTATTACTATTGCGCTACCATCTTAGCGCGTTCCCCAGAAAGGAGCTCCAAACCCACCAGACAAAACAAGACTACCCAGACACACCAAGTCAGGAGACCAACTCTACCACCCAACAAACCAAAATCTAAAGCTAAAAGACCTAATCAAAATCACATAGTTACATATAGTTAACATATAGTTACAACAGTGCAAACAATAGCATAATTGATAAAAAAAAAAGACCATGGGCACAGTAAAAATAGTCCAAAGATGTTAAAAGACTTAAGTTTGAAAGAACCCACCACACAGTTTCCACAAGTCCTCAGGGTCCCGATAGACTCGTTATCCCATGCAGATGACAGAAGGGAATACCCTCGCTATGGACTTCCAAGGCGCCATCGGACTCAGCTTTGCAGACACAGCACACAGTAAAAGCGCACCAACCGCAGCGGACTCCGAGTCCGTCGAACCTCCGAGCCTCCGACCATCCCCTCCGGCACAACCTCTCCGAGCACCATCCTCTGCCGAGTGCACTACGACGCCCCAGCCAACGGCCACTGGCAACACGACCCAGAGGCCTGGGGGCCTGTTCTTCTCAGCAGAGACCTGGACCTCACAACAGCAGCCGCAACGAAGAAGGCCTTCCTGGAGATTTCCAGATGTTCCTCCATACTCCCACATCCGTTTTTCATCAGATTAGGATTGTGCATGGCACCCCGCTTAACAAATAACAGATATCAACTCCGGAGAGGCCATCGCAAACTGCGTCATGCCGCCAGAAGTGTCTCAGCCTGAAACGTCAACTGTTTATCTATTCCATAGATGCAGCCTGACCTACTGAGTTCATCCAGCATTTTGTGCATGTTGCTCTAGATTTCCTGCATCTGCAGACTTCCTTGTGTTTATAATATACTCAGTGGCCATTATATTTGATACCTCCTGTACCTAATAAAATGGCCACTGAGTGTGTGTTCATGATCTTCAGCTGCTGTAGCCCATCCACTTCAAGGTTCAACCTGTTATGCATTCAGAGATGTTCTGCAAAGCACTGTTGTAAAGTGTAGTTATTTCTGTTACTGTTGCCTTCCTGTCAACTTGAACCAGTCTGGCCATTCTTGTCTGACCTCTCTCATTAACAAAGTGTTTTCACTCACAGACCTGCCACTCACCGGATATTTTTTGTGTAAACTCCAGAAACTGTTGTGTATTAAAAATGACATATTTCACTTTACTTTCTGTGCTTCAATGTACATCATCATTATTTTGTGCCATGTTGTACAACATGGGCGATCATGGCCTTCCAGCTGCCTTTAATCTCAGAAATCTTCAAAACATTTGCCTGTCCATCCCTTGTTGTAACTCATGAATGTTTCTTACATCAGCATTTCCTATCGCTGCAGGTTGTTGGAGCTTCTCTTTCCTCAGTATATATCCTAGAACTTCCAGCCGTCATTTCCTGATTGACTGTATCAGTTCTTCTCTTATTCAGTTTTTCACAACACTTCCTCATTTGTTAGTCTGTCCTTCCACGAAAATTTCATCAATCAATTCTTTTGATCATTCTTCAATTTTTGATGTACGCTTGCAAATAAATCTAATCTTTTCTCCTTTGACACTACTTCCTCCCAAGAATAACCAAGTCATTACCCCGTACAAGAAGATGGACCCTTGACCTTGCTGTCTACCTACGCTGCAATTTCTCTATTTCTTCTACATTTTATTCTCTATTGTTTAACCTTGTACAACCTGAATGCACCGTTACAATGAATTGATCTGTAATGATCGTCTGCAAGACTAGTCTTTCGTTGTACCTCGGCACGGCAATGTAGTGATTAGCACAACGCTTTACAGTATCAGCGACCCAGGTTCAATTGCAGTCACTGTTTGTAAGTAATTTGTACATTTTCCCCGTGACCATGACAGTTTCTCCAGGGGCTCCAGTTTTCTCCCACAATCTAAAGACGTATGAGTTAGTTATAAATTGTCCAGTGATTAGGCTAGGGTTAAATAGGTGGGTAGCACAGCTGGAAGAGCTGGAAATGTCTATTCAGTGCTATATCTCAATAAATAAATAAATAACATTAATGACAGTAATAAACTAATTTACCCACCTCTCCCCTCAGTTGGTTTCACCTATCACCTACCATAGTGTACTCCTTCCCGTCACACTACCTTCTTATTCTAGATTCTTCCCCCTTTCATTCCAGCCTGTTCAGAGTCATTAGGCTCTCTGTCTCCTTCCTGTACACCGACTCATCGTTATTAGAGATTAAGCCCATTATGATGGTGTCATCTGCACACTTGTAGATTGAGTTAGAGTAGACTCTAGCCACCCATCCATGAGTGGGAAGTCAAAGAGTAAAGGTGTCAAAGATCAGGGAGAAGGCAGGACAATGGGGTTGAGAGAGATAGTAAATCAGCCCTGACAGAATGGTGGAGCAGGATTGATGGGCTGAATAGGCTAATTCTGCTCCTAATTATTGTCTTAGTACTGTCTAAGTAGGGGCTGAAGATGCAGCCTTGTGGGGCACCAGTGTTCAGGACAATCGTAGCGGTTGTGTCACTGCCTATCCTTACTGATGGTATGCACTATCTGCTTTGACTGATGCCTGACAAAGGATATTCATTCCCACTGATGTCAATTAGTGCCCAGCTCTCAATTATATTGAACAAAAATACTTCTCCCTTTACGACAGAAGAAAATTGCATTAATTATATCCGCTGTAGATTCCAAAACTGTAGGAAATCAAATAAAATTAACAATGTGCCCTCAGACATAATCCTGCACTGCATTAAGGCTTCCAATTCTTTCATCTCCCTCTTTATGTTCACAGTCATTTCTCTGGCTTACTGAAGTGGAGTGTTCGTGTCCCATTGCACTTTGCATAATTAATTACTTTCATCTCTTATTTCATCTGTGGTATTTTGTGTTACCTTTGTTGTTGCAGAGAACATCTGATTGCTCTGGTTTATTTTAGGGTATTTTTACACAGAGGACCAAAAGTCTTTTATACTTGATCCAAGAGCTAATGGCCATTTGGTACTGAGGCTGACTGTGTAAATAATTGCACAGGTCATTTATCCTGAGTGTCAGAGGCATCCACAAACAATCGTTCTTATTTTTATTTATTTAGAAATTCAGCACAGTAACAGGTGCTTCTGGCCCAACAAATCTGTACTGCCCAATTACACCCATTTGATCAACTAACCTACTAACCCGTATGTCTCAGGAATGTGAGAGGAAACAGGAGCACCCGGAGGAAACCCATGTGTTCATGGGGAGAACATACAAACTCATTCCAGACAGCAGCAGAATCGAACCCAATTGCTGGTGCTGTAAAAGCGTTATACTACCTTGCCCCCCCCCCCACATAAATCAAAATTTTAACAGAATCTTGTACATGTTGGAAATCTAAAATAACAACGGAAACTGTGGGAAATACTCAGCAGGACAAGCCAGACATGGAAAAAGAAACAGACCTAACTTTTCAAGCCAAGCACTGTTTGTCAGATCAGGGAAGGAGAAGCTGCTAAGGCTGCAGGGAGGTGGGGTGATGTTTCTGATATGGAAGAACTGGAGTGACCATGGGGACAAGCTGTAACACACACAAAATTCTGGAGGAACTCAGCAGGCTAGGCAACATCTATAGAAAAAAGTACAGTCTACGTTTCAGGCTGAAACCCTTCAGCAAAAGTACAGTCCTGCCAAAGGGTCTCGGCCCTAAACGTTGACTGTACTTTTTTCTATAGATGCTGCCTTGCCTGCTGAGTTCCTCCAGCATTTTATGTGTGTTACTTGGATTTCCAGCATCTCTTGTCTGCGATGGGATCAGCTGTAAAAAAGCTTAACTGGACAAGGAGTGAATTGGTATGGTTAGAGAGAGAGAACATGAAGAAACAAATGTGGGAGTTGTGAAATGCTAAGCAGGAGGATGTGCCCAGCAGCGCTACACTCCCAGAGGAGAAAAAGAAATAAAAAGTACAAAAAGTAAACCAGCTTAGTCAATCTCAAGGAGTTAAGGGTGTGATTTCATGACAGGCAATTTGCTGCAGAAAGTCAGCAGGTCAGACAGCACCTGTGGAGGGAAGTAGACAGACAAAGTTTTGGATTAAGATGTATTGGCTAGACACCCATCCAGATGCAAAGTCTTGAAATTGAAACTGTCCACTTCCCTCCACAGATGCAGACTAACCCACTGAGTTCTTAGAGCAGGCTTTTGTTTTGCTCCCAATGGCAGTATTTAAAGTATCTTGTATCTTCAGAGAAAGTTACCTGAAGTTGTAGAATTCAATATTATGCTTCAGTCATTGAGCCTCAGTCATACTGACACATTGATAGTCATTGTTGACGCTGCTTATTTGTTTATGGGGGGGGGGTGTCAGGATTTGGGCACTGTTGGTAAATACAGATTTATTGACCATCACTAATGGCCCTTGAGAAAATGGTGGTGATCCAACTTTTTTTCTGCTGAAGTTTTCTTCTCTCATCACTCCCTCTAAGCTTCCAACTTCCTTCCCTTTATTCTATGTCATCTCCTATCAGATTCCTTCTTCTTAAGCCCTTTACCTCTTCCACTTCTCATCCCTTAAATCATCCTCCTACCTAACTTCTTTGGGCCTGTTCTTCCTTTTTCTCCAGCCCCAATGAAGGATCTCAGCTCGAAACATTGACTGTTTATTCCCTTCTGTAGATGCTGCCTGACTTGCCGAGTTCCTCCAGCATTTCCGGCATCTGCAGAATCTCTTGTGTTTCTGCTGAAGTTGCTGTAAAGAGGGAGTCCCACAGACAAGACTGAGTAATATACGCTGACCAGCACAGCCATTGCGTGGGTGCAGTCAGCTGCCTGTACTCAGAATGTCTCCCACACTAAGCTGAGCCTTGCCACAGTGCTGGAAACTGGGATCACATTCAAACAAATATCTTCAACCAGCCCAAAGGTGAAACACCGAAAAGCTGATGAGTCCAGAGGTAGAGACCCAAAGTGTCAGGCCTGATCCTGCAGACACCTCACAGTCTCCACCCAGCTAATAGAATTCACCTGCACTCATTCCAGACTCATCACCTGCAGCCTATTTAACCCAGTTCTCATCCACAGTCCATGTTCACTCATTGAACAAGCCGGTCTCAACCAGTTACTCCTAACCTTCACTCCCCTGTGTAAAGTTTACTGATTTGCCTGGTGGGTTTTGTTTCCATTCTCTCTGTTATGCCATCTGTTATTAGTTATTGTTCACTGCTGAATCATCTCCACTGGTCTAGAACATAGAACAATATAGCTCAGTATAGGCCCTTTGGCCCACAATGTTGTGCCAACCCTTAAGCCCTGCCTCCCATATAACCCCCCGCCTTAAATTCCTCCATATACCTGTCTAGTAGTCTCTTAAATTTCACTAGTGTATCTGCCTCCACCACTGACTCAGGCAGTGCATTCCATGCACCAACCACTCTCTGAGTGAAAAACCTTCCTCTAATATCCCCCTTGAACTTCCCTCTCCTTACCTTAAAGCCATGTCCTCATGTACTGAGCAGTGGTGCCCTGAGGAAGAGGCGCTGGCTGTCCACTCTGTCTGTTCCTCTTAATTCAAGTCTCCTCTACATTTTCTGACACAAAGTTTGAAGCCCCTTGTTCAGCTCGTCCTGAGGTTAGATGGTCAATGTCTGCAAATCTGTGAGTCCAAACGAGGGACTGGAGATTAGAGGCCCAGTATCTGGGAGTCTTAATCATCCGGAATCAAGGACTGGACGTCAGAGTTGGCCTGCCCTGGGACTGGAGGACAGTCTGTGGTGTAAGTGGGTGGGAGGGTGGAAAAGGGAGTTGTTACCCTGTTGGTGTTTTGTTGCTGTTCTGCTGAATGGGCATGTTATGTTGGCACAGGAATATGTGACAACACTTGCGGGCTGCCCACTACATCCTTGGATGTATTGATTGTTAATGCAAATTACACATTTTACTGCATGTTTCAATGTACTTAACAACTAACAAATCTGAATCTGAGCATGATATTGCTGTTATTCAAACCAAACTATAGATATGGCAAAGACTCAAGAGACTGCAGACACTGCAAAATAGAGCCACAAATAATCAGCTCCAGTAGGTCAAGTTGCATCCATGGGGAGTTGGGCAAAGGAATTGTCAATGTTTTGAGTCTGACTCTGATAATCCATAAGACATGGGAGCAGAATTAGGCCATTCAGGCCATTGAATCTGCTTTGCCAACACGTATAAATGCTGAATGAACTCAGCAGGTCAGGCAGCACCCGTTGAACGTGTTTGTACGTGTACATCTGCAGTGTATTTTGTGAATCTGCTTTGCCGTTTGATCACAGCTGATTTATTATCCCTCTCAGCACCATTCTCCTTCCTTCTCCCCATAACCTTTGGAGTTTTTACAAATCAAATAGCTATCAACATCTATTTTAAATATATCCAATGACTTGGCCTCCACAGCCATCTGTGGCAATGAATTCCACAGATTCACTACACTCTTAACTATTAAAGTTTCTCCTCTTCTCGGTTCTAAAGGGCCATCCTTATATTCTGAGGCTGTGCCCTCTGGTCCTAGACTCCCCCACTATAGTAAACTATTCTCCACATCCGCTCTGTCTGTGCCCTCTGGTCCTAGACTCTCCCACTATAGGAAATATCTTCTCCACATCCACTATATCTAGGCATTTCACACCATGATTCTGCATTCAGCTCAACTTATTTAACCAAAAGGAAATTTTATCCTCCTCAGTGGTTAGTCTCAGAGTGCCAATTGAGTGCTTGACATACATTGGAACTAATTTCCTCATCGGCTTGTTTACGTGGAACCAAGCTGAAGGCCCAGGCTGACCTTTGGCATTGAATTAAAATCTGCCATTGTTTCCATGGTAATGGTATCCAGAAAATTAGGCCTTTGAAGGTGCAGGAAGAAACTTAAAACTCGAGGAGTTGGAGTGAACTCTACAAGAGAGGTTCTCTCAATTGGCAATGACATTTCCCTAATTGAAATAATCTGGTTCTTTGCTTGAGAGAGAACGATTTCTTTTCTGACTGTGATGGGTTTTCTTCTAAAAAAAACATAGTAACTGATCGCCCTCGCTAAGAAGTAAGGCACAGTGTTGCCATGAATTTTAAATCAGCCTAGACGCGCAGCCTGCAGGACTGATATAGGAGCTGATATATGAGGTGGCGCTGAGCCAAGCCAAGCATTTGAGACTGTATTCTAGCCACTGGTGCCCTGGGCAAGAATGAACAATCACATTGGTACCCAGGTCCAAATGGTGGCTGGCTTTAAATCACAGACTACCCATTGCAAGCCGTGTAGGAGAGTGTGCAAAGGGTTTTCTTTGGAAGGCACAGTCCTGACCCCCAAGGGTATGTTGCTGTGATTGAATCAGAAGCTAGTAAATGTGAAAAGATAAAGTAACATGTGTCTTTTATAAGGAACCAGCACAGAGTCTCTTTTAACTTTGGCAAGTTTGAAATGGTGCTCGGCATGTAGTCTGGATTGTTATGTTTCTATTGAACCAACCAAAGCTAACATGTTTCAGTTTTATACTCTCGTATGTGTCCTCCTTCGAATTATACTTGTGAATCTTAAGCATTGTGGTACATTGGAACTTAATATATCTCAGTAACATTCTGATTCTGATTCATTTGCCTATTTCTCATATGTACATCGAAACACAAAGTGAAATGCATCATTCGCATTAACAACCAACGCAACTTAAGGACACGCTGGGGACAGCCCACAAGTGTTGCCACAGCTCTGGTGCCAACATAGCATGCCCATATTGTTCAGCAGATCAACACAAACAACAACAACAACAGCAAACAAACCCCTTTCGATTTCAACACTGAAGTTTGGTTAAGTACATGGATGGGAGGTGTGTGGAGGGCTATGATCCAGGAGTATTGTGGACAGTTTTGAGACCTATATGTAAGGAAGGATGTGCTGGCTTTGGAGAATCTAGAGGACATTCATGAGAATGATCCTGGGAATGAAAGGGTTAACATAGGAGGACTGTTTGATGGTTCTGGGCATGTACTTGCTGGAGTTTAGGAGAATGAGAGGTGAAAGACCTAGAAAGAATGGACATGGAGACGATGTTTCCTACAGTGGGAGAGTCTAAGACTAGAGGAAACAGCCTCAGAAAAGATGAACAGCCTTTTAGAACAGAGATGAGAAGGAATTTTTTAGTCAGAGGGTGGTAAATCTGTGCCACAGGCAGCTGTGGGGGTCAAGTCATTGGGTATATTTAAAGCAGAGGTTGATAAGTTCTTGATTAGTAATGGTGTCAAAAGTTACAGGAAAAGACTGGAGAATGGGGTTGAGAAGGATAATTCAGCAGCCCTGACCTCTTATGTCTCGAGATCCTAAATGTGTGGCCTTTGACAATGAAAGGTGCTATGGAAATCAACCCCTTGATCTTTATCTTCCCCTGTCCTGCCTGTGCGGTCGTCTGAGTGGATGTTACACCACCAAGTATCTTTCTGTCTGCACCTGTCCTATTCAACTCTCTACACTCTGGTCCCCACCTTGCCCACAGCACAATAACCCCTGTGTCTCTGGATTACATAATGACTTCACTCTCTTCTTGTGACTGACTTTCAACCTGACAAAAAGAGTTGTCCTGCATTATTGCATTAGTACCGGTGAAGTTCATTGAAAGTGAGCAAATTCAATTAATGTGTTTTAGTCCTAAATACAGTGAAGAAAATCTGCTTAACTCAATAGGATGTGTCATTGGAGCCATGCACTGTGTCTTTTAGCAGTAATCTGCTTGTAGATTTAATGAATTTGCTACCACCTGGAGTAGTTTTGGCTTGTCAGTGAGTTGCTTATCAAAATATCTTTAATCTAAAATCAGTGCAAGCAGCTTAAAGTCAGGCAGACTACAGAGCAAACATGCCGATAAAGTGTCAGCATTAGGAAAGGTTGAGCGAGCTGGGGCTTTTCTCTTTGGAACGAAGGAGGATGAGAGGTGTCTTGATAGAGGGTTACAAGATGATAAGAGGCGTTGATTGAATAGATAGCCAGCATTTCTTTCCCAGGGCTGAAATGGCTAATACCAGAGAGCACAAATTTTAAGGTGATTGTAACAAAACGTAAGGGGCCGATGTCAGAGGTGGGTGTTTGTTTTTTACACAGAGAGTGGCTGGTGTGTTGAACACATGCCCAGGGAGGTGGGAGAGGCAGACAGACTAGGAACATACAAGAGTTTAGATAGGCACAGGGATATATAAAAATGGAGGGCTGTATAGAAGGCAAATGTTAGATTGATGCTGGAGTAGGCTGCAAGATCAAGACAACATCTTATGTCAAAGGGCCTGTACTGTGTTGTAGTGTTTTGTGTTCCCATTCAACCATTACTGAAGGGGCTCTGACTGAAACATCGACTGCCTACTACCCTCTGTAGATGCTGCCTGACCTGCTGATTTCCTCCAGGATTTTGTGTGCGTTGCTACAGATTTGCAGCATCTCCTGTGTCTGTATAATTAGAAGTCTACAGGTATCTGGGAGTGAAATAGTGTTGGAGGAGCTTCTAAAAATGTGAAGGCCATGAAAGGATGAAAATTTTGAACGTAAGGATGAGAATATTAAAATTCCATTGAGCACATCTACACAGAGCGCTATCGCAAGAAAGTAGCATCCATCATCAATGATCCCACGCCACAGGCCATGCTGTCTTCTCGCTGCTACCATCAGGAAGAAGGTACAGGAGACTCAGGACCTGCATCACCAGGTTCAGCAACGTTATTATCCCTCAACTATCAGGCTCTTGAACCAGAGAGGTTAACTTTACTCACTTTGTCACTGAACTGGTCCCAAAATATATGAGTCTCTTCATCTCATGTTCGCAATGTTTATTGCTTATTATTTTTGTTTGCATTTGCACAGCTTGTTGCCTTTTGCATAAGGTTTGTTTGTCTCTCCTGTTGGATGCAATCTTTCATTGGTTCTATGGCGTTTCTTGAACTTACCGTGAATGCATGCAAGAAAATGAGTTTTATATATATAGTGACAGATATGTGGTTTGAACTTCTGAACTGTTCCAGATCCAACAGTTAAGTTCCATTATGAAGAAAGCATGCCAGCGCCTCTACTGCTTCAGACATTTGTTGAGATTAGGCATGTCCTCTAAAACTTTGACAAACTTCTATAGATAAGTGGTGGAGAGTATATTGACTGGTTGCATTATAGACTTGTATACAAAAAAAACAATGCTCTTGTATGGAGAAGCCTATAATATGCAGAGAATATGTCTCAGCCTATCACGTCCTCCCAGCATTGAGCACATCTAAAAGGAGTGCTGTTGTAGGAAAACAGCGTCCATCATCAATGACGTTCACCATTCACGCCATGCTCTATTCTCACTACTACCGTCAGGAAGAGAGTACAGGAATCTCAGGACCTACATCACCAGATATAGGAACAGTTGTTCCCCCTCAACCATCAAGCTCTTGAACCAGAGGGCATAATGTAATTTGTCCTAACGCTGAAATGTTCCCACTGAGTTGGACTCATTTTCAAGAATTCTTCATCTCACATTCTTGATATCTATTGCTTATTTATTACTATTTATTTTTCCTCTATTTGTATTTGCACAATCTGTTTGTCTTTTTTGCACGTTGTTTGTGGTCTTTCATTGATTCTATTGTGTTTCTTTTTTTTTGTGATACAGTGCAGAATAGGCTCCTCTAGCTCTTTGAGACTGACACTGTGATTGCCCACAAGAAAATATAGATAGTTTGATAATAAATTTACTTTGAAATTTAGGGTGCTGAAATAACAAGAAGGTAAATTGGGTCTGCAATCTCATTGAGGAAGGTTTAACTGGATTTGCTATGAGTTAACGTGTGCACAGCAGTTTTAATTGTCACCCTCTTCCAATTGACTTCCTATCCCCACTGCCATGATGAGGTCAAATACAGGTTGGAGGAGCAATACATTAGTATGTCAACTTAGTAGACTCCAACCTGATGGAATAAACATCAATTTCTCTAACTTCCAGTAACCACTCCTCTCAGTTCACTCCCCCCCACCCACCAAACTTTTTTGCTTATCCCTAGTGAAGTGGTCTTCTCTCTCCTTTTCTCTCCTCTAATCTTATGACTTGCCCATCACCACCTTCTAGTTCCCACCTCCTTCTAGCTCCCGCCTCCTTACCTTTTTCCCATGGTCCACTCTCCTCTCCAATCAGATTCCTTCTTTCTCAGTCCTTTACCTCTTCAACCTATCACCTGCCAGCTCTAAATATCATTTACCCCCTTCCCTTCCCCACCCACCTTCCTCCTCACCTGGTCCCATCTATTACCTTCCAGCTTATACTCCTTCCCTGCCATCCAACTTCTTACTCTGCCTCCTTTGCCCTTTCTTTCCAGTTCTGATGAAGCATCAGCCTGTTTATTCCCCTCCATAGACGCTGTCTGAATTGCTGAGTTCCTTTAGCACTTAGCATTAAGTGTGTGTGTGCTCTGGATTTCCAACAACTGCAGAATCTCCTGAGTCTGTAATTGTCATCAAGTTTACTAGTGAGGACAAACAGGAGAGATGTGAAATAATCAAATCCAGAGATAACAAAAGAGCTGATGACAGCTTTATTAAGGATGAGATCAGGCAGACTATATTACAAGCTGAAATAGTCCTTGCTTCAAGTGAAGCTTTAGTTATGTTTGCAATTAAAGCAACAACCCTTTTAACTTAGTTGTATTGGTTTATAATTGTCACATGTACCAAGGTACAGTGGAAAACATGCCTTGCATACTTGCAGATCAATCAATTACATCAGTCCGTTGAGATAGTATAAATTAAAGAGTGCAGAATAAAGTGTCACAGTTACAGAGAAAGTGCAATGAAAGAATGACCATCAGGAAGGAGGGAGAGAAGCCTTAGGTCCCACAACAGCAGGTCCAGAGCTTTTATTACTGTGCAACCATTAGGCTCCTAAACCAGCATGAATTGTCTCCACAACCAAGAGCCTCTCTTTCAAGGACTCTACAACACAGTATTATTCATTTACCTTTTTATTATTTGCACAATTTGACTTTTTTCATACATTTACTGTTTTTCAGTTTAATTTATAGTTTTCATAAATTCTATCATATTTCTTTATTTTCCTGTAAACCCCTGCAAGAAAATGAATTTCAAAGTAGTATATGGTGACATAAGCGTTCTTTGATAATAAATTTTGGGTGGCAGAGTGGAGATACGTCTCTACTAAAGGAGGTGTAGCTGGCCGGTAGAGTACTGGCATCCACACTGGATTTCAGGCTGGTAGTGCTAAGTTCGAATCCGGCCGGCTCCTTGCACGCTTTCCATCTGTGCTGGCTTGCGCTTCGAGCTAGCAACTTGGCCTCATAAAAAGCAAACAAAATGCTCAGGTAATGGTAAGGTGTACTACAAGGCACAGAAAGGAACAACAGCAACAATGGAGGTGTAAGGCATTCCTTTCTTCCACCAACCTACAGGTCACCCTTGGACAAGGTGTAGCACCTGCTCAGTCAAGGTCTAGTGAAGCCATGGGAGCAGGTGGTGGATGGTTGTACAGATGCATTTCACAGTCTTGGTTATGTGAGCTCGGATGCCAGCCAGACAGTCTCTGAAGAGGACTGATGATGGCTGGGGTCACCCACCTTGTAAAGCCACTGCCTAGAAGAAGGCAATGGCAAACCACTTCCGTGGAAAAATTTCACAAGAACAATTATGGTCATGAGACCATGATCACCCGTGTCATACCACACAGTACATTATGACTTTGGGCTTTAAACAAATATTGAAACAATCAGGTCTGAATACAACAGTGTAACAAAGTGAATAATGGTACAATATATAATACTGATTGATACCACTTTAGGGATGGTTGCATACAATTAGCATTGTTTGTATTGTTGCTGTTTGGTTAGTGTGGAACTTGATACTGCATCTGTTACTGACTCTTTGAAGTCAACAAACAACAGAAATGCTATTTTGACCATAAGTTATTTTTATAAATGAAGTACTCTATTATTTTAGTGAACACACAGTGTTCCTGTACCTTACTACCAGGATTACACGTCATCTCCAAAGCTTCTTTCCTGTAGCTATCCAGCTTCTCAACAAAACTTACTCAGGTGTAATACCCTAACTGTCCCAGCACAACATACATTAAATGATCTTTCCTGCTCTCCTTTTTCTGTTGATAATTATTTAGTCGGTTCATATGTTATTTAAGTTTGTTTTAATTGTTGACTGATCATGATTGTTTGCACTGTTGTTCTGTAAGTTGTTGGTTGCTATGTCTGCAGTGGTATTGTCCTGGGTTTTATGCTTGGCACTGAACCACAATCAATTCTGGTATGTTTCACATACTGGTAATAAAGTGTTTCTGATTCTGATTCAAAAATGAAGTCAGGAGGTTATGAAGGCATTCCGTAGAATGGGACCAAGAAATAGTTAGTTCCAAATACTATGTGTATATGTGAGTTGGGATGGGAGATTAGTGATGTTTGTTACATTAGTGAAGGGCAAGGAATCCTCCCCATACATTCTTCCCATTAATGGTGGTGGGACCCAATATGTTCACATTATTCCCACCACCCAATGTGAACATATTCAGTGAAAGTCAAACTGCAGATGCTGGAAATAGAACACAGAACATGGAACACTTCAACACAGTATAGGCCCTTCAGACTGTTATGTTGTACCAACCCCTTAACATATTCCTAGATCAATCAAACGCTTCCTGCTCACATAGCTCTTTAGTTTTCTTTCTTACATGTGACCAACTAAGAATTTCTTAAATGTACCTGTCTCTACCGCCACCCCTGGCAGGGTGTTCCACTCACTTCAATGTAGTCATTGGAGCCCCAGTGACTCCAATGATTACAGACCAGTGGCATTGACCTCCCACATCATGAAGACCCTGGAGAGACTTGTTCTAGAGCAGCTCCGGCCTATGGTTAGGCCACACTTAGACCCCCTCCAGTTCGCCTATCTGCCCCGACTAGGAGTTGAGGATGCCATCGTCTACCTGCTGAACCATGTCTACGCCCACCAGGACAAGCCGGTGAGCACTCTGAGGGTCATGTTTTTTGACTTCTCCAGTGCGTTCAACACCATCCGCCCTGCTCTGCTGGGTGAGAAGCTGACAGTGATGCAGGTGGATGCTTCCCTGGTGTCATGGATTATTGATTACCTGACTGGCAGACCACAGTACGTGCGCTTGCAACACCGTGTGTCAGGCAGAGTGGTCAGCAGCACTGGGACTCCACAGGGGACTGTCCTGTCTCCCTTTCTCTTCACCATCTACACCTCGGACTTCAACTACAGCACAGAATCTTGCCATCTTCAGAAGTTTTCTGATGACTCAGCCATAGTTGGATGCATCAGCAAGGGAGATGAGGCTGAGTACAGGGCTATGGTGGGAAACTTTGTCACATGGTGCGAGCAGAATCATCTGCAGCTTAATGTGAAAAAGACTAAGGAGCTGGTGGTGGACCTGAGGAGGGCTAAGGCACCGGTGACCCCTGTTTCCATCCAAGGGGTCAGTGTGGACATGGTGGAGGATTAAAATACCTGGGGATATGAATGGACAATAAACTGGACTGGTCAAAGAACACTGAGGCTGTCTACAAGGGTCAGAGCCGTCTGTATTTCCTGAGAAGACTGAGGTCCTTTAACATCTGCCGGACAATGCTGAGGATGTTCTACGAGTCTGTGGTGGCCAGTGCTATCATGTTTGCTGTTGTGTGCTGGGGCAGCAGGCTGAGGGTAGCAGACACCAACAGAATCAACAAACTCATTTGTAAGGCCAGTGTTGTTGTTGGGGTGGAACTGGACTCTCTGACGGTGGTGTCTGAAAAGAGGATGCTGTCCAAGTTGCATGCCATCTTGGACAATGTCTCCCACCCACTCCATAATGTACTGGTTAGCACAGGAGCACATTCAGCCAGAGACTCATTCCACCGAGATGTAACACTGAGCGTCATAGGAAGTCATTCCTACCTGTGGCCATCAAACTTTACAACTCCTCCCTCAGAGTGTCAGACACCCTGAGACAATAGGGTGGCCCTGGACTTATTTCCACTTGGCATGATTAACTTATTATTTAATTATTTATGGTTTTATATTGCTATATTTTTTCACTATTCTTGGTTGGTGCGGCTGCAACGAAACCCAATTTCCCTCGGGATCAATAAAGTATGTCTGTCTGTCTGCCTCCATATAAAAATCATACCTCTCTTATACTTTCCTCCAGACACCTCAAAATGATGCTCTCTTGTATTAGCCATTTCCACGCTGGTTGTGTTGGCTATCCACTTGATCTACACCTCATCATGTTGTACAACTCTGTCAAGTCAATTTTTAACCTCCTTCGCTTCAGACAAAATACCCTTAGCTCCTGCAACCTATTATTATAAGCTATGCTCTCCAATCCAGGTAGAATCCTGTTAAATCTACGCTGCATCTTCTCCAAAGCTTCCACATCTTCCTACAATAGGCAACTAGAACTGAACACAATACTCCAAGTTTGTTCTGGCCAGGGTTTTGTAGAGCTGCAACATGACCTCATCGTTCTTGAACTCAATCCCCTAACTAATGAAGGTCCCACACACCACAGACTTCCTTAACCACCCTATCAACGAGGTGTGAGCTCAAAAACAAAAACAGAGTATTGTGGAGATGCAGGTCAAGCAGTACCTGTGATGGGAGAAGTAGAGTTAATGATTTAGGTTGAAGACCTTTCATTAGAACTGGGATGGATACAAAAGAAGTTTGTTAAGCAGCAGGAAAGGTTGCAGGTTAGAACGTGGATTTCCAGGGGGATATGCTATAATAAACAAAAGAGATTCTGCATATTCTGGAAATCTGGAGTAGCGCACACACACAAAACGCTTGCAGAGTTCAGGCAGTCAGGCATCATTTATAGAGGTGATTAAAGAGTCAATGTTTTGGGTTGAGACCCTTCATCTACCACTGACCTGACGAAGGGCCTCAGCCCAAAACATTGACTCTTTTTCAAAGGTTCAGAAGTTTATTTATTATCAAAGCATGTATCCATATACAACTCTGAAATTTGTCTTCTCTAGATAGCCATGAAACAAAAAAAAGATCGTGAAAGTTGTTTAGAGAGAAACATCAAAGCCACCCCCTGTACAAAAAAAAACAGCATCCTGATCAGCAACCACCCCCTGCACGAAATGGAAAAGGAGCATCAACCCCCAAGAAACAGCTTCTCCCTCGCACAAAAAAACTAACAGAACATCAATCCCCAAGTGCCCTCCCCGGCACAACAAAATGGAAAAGGGACGGGCAGTAAAAAACACAGAAAATCAAAGCCAAAAGTCTGTTTAATAAAAAAAAAGTCCAGTCCAATCCATAAATGCAGAATCGTGATCCCATCCTACGATATCACTGACATTTATTGAAAGAGATGGACACCACACGAGGCAGAGAGGCCTACCCACCTTGCACAGCGAGCCACACAGTGATAGTCCGCTCACAGATTCCTTCTCCAGCAGCGATCAAAAGGCAGGCAGTTGGTACTGAAACTTCTGCTTTCGCCTCAACTTCTCAATCTTCAATGCTTTAATCGGCAATTAATGGACACTCTAAGTAACAAAATGAAGTCAAACATTGGCTCATGCCCTGTCTCAAAGTTTCTTTGCATCAAGGCCGTCTGGGTACGTGCTGGAGGCAGCAAAGCGCTGGATCACTCTCCAAACTGTAAATCACAGGCTCTAACAGTCCCAGAGAATCATTTAAGGTGAAAAATAGATATTTTACATTTGCTATCTTGAAGAGGTTGGCTGAGGGAGTGTTGTATGCTGGTGCCTCCTTGATTTCTTCCTCTCCATAGATGCTGCCTGACCTCCTGAGTTCCTCCAGTGTTTTGTATGGGAAAGGGAATAAAGAAGCTTGTGTGGTGAATGAGTGAATCAGAGCAGTCAGAGTGAGAACGTGGAGAAAAGACGTAGATTCAGGTTCAAGTGGGTAGAGGTAGATCATGGCTTAAAATTACATCTTTATAGCACCTTACACAATCTCAGGATGCCACAGAGCCTTCATACCACTTTAACAGCTGCCAGGTAGAGGCAGTTAATGTAAGTCACCCAGAAATCCAACAAGGAACTCAAAGCAAAAGCTGTTATCAAACAGTGGTGCAAATGGGGAATTGGCTGCCACAAAGAAAATGCAGTTCAGGTAATCAATAAAGGGCAAGATCAAAATGAGGTCAAGAGTCCAGTTTATCATACAAGTGAGCTATTCAACAGTCTTATAGACTGCACTGTACTTTACAAATCAATTTAAACCTTTCTCCACTGTGCGTATACATCTTCTGAAATATTGGTATGCTTTATACATCACTTTGCTCTTTGTAGGTGTGGTGTCAGAAACCCATCAACATTGTGGTAGTAATACTTCATTACGTACACCCGTACGCTTGCTCTTTAATATCTAATCAGCCAACGATGTGGCAGAAACTTAATGCATAAAAGCATACAGACATGGACAAGAGGTTCAGTTATTGTTCAGACCAAGCATCAGAACAGGGAAGAATGTGATCTAAGTGATTTTGACCGTGGAATTATTGTTGGTGACAGACAGTGTGGTTTGAGTATCTCAGAAACTGCTGATCTCCTGGGATTTTCATGCGCAATAATCTCTAGAGTTTACAGAGAATGGCGCAACAAACAGAAAAATTCCAGCGAGTGGCTGTCCTGTTCAAAAATGCTTTGTTTATGAAAGAGGCCAGAAAAGAATGGTCCAATTGGTTTAAGATGGAAAGTGGATTTGTTAGTTAGGGGAAGGGAGAGGAGCTTCAGTGGGTCAGGGTCATCTCAGATTGAGTCCATAGCATTCTTAAGTGGGAGGGGAGGTCACCAGAGGCCAGAGTCCATGTCAGTGCCAGCAACATAGGCAGGAAGAGGGACAAGGTTTTGCAAAATGAATTAAGGATGTTAGGTGCTGACTTATAAGACACGATCTCTATGGTTGTGATGTAAGGATTGCTACCCATACATTGTGTTAGTGAGGTCAGAACTAGGAAGATTGTATTCTTCTTTAATAAATGGCTAAGGAGTTCTTGTAGGAGGGAGGGTATCAGATTTTTGGATCATTGGGCTCTCTTCCAGGGAAGGTGTGACCTGTACAGAAGGGACGGTTTGCACCTGAACTGGAGGTGGAGGTGGACTAATATCCTAGTAGGAAAGTTTTTTAGTGCTGTATGGTGGGGGTGGGGGGGGGGGGGGGAAGAGGGGTTAAGCTAGCATTGGATGGGAACCAGAGTGCAGGAACAGATAGTGGAGTGGTTGTAGAGAAAGGTCTAGTTACGCCTACACACAAAGTCAGAAATCTAAAGGTTAAGAATAGTGAGACTAATGTACTGAGCTGCCTATATTTCAATACAAGGAGTATTGTAGGAAAGGCAGATGAGGACTTGGAATTATGATATTGTAGCCACCAGTGTGACTTGGATGCAGGAGGGGCAGGACTGCCAGCTCAACGTTCTGGAGTTATGTAGTTTTGACATGTCAGAATGGGGGGGGGGAAGTAAAGGAGGAGTTGGGGGGTGTTACCAGTCAATGAAAATGGGACGGTAGTGCTACATCAGGACAGACTGGAGAGCTAATCTAGTGAGGCATTATGGGTGGAACTGAGGAATAAGAAAGGTATGACCACATTAATGGGGCTACATTACAGGCAACCCCACACACTGTGGGGTTTAGAGGAACAAATTTGTAAAGAGATCATGGAGTGTTCCAACAAACATAGGGTTGTTAGAGTAAGTGATTTTAACTTTCCACATATAGTATTAACTGGGATTCCCATACTGTGAAGTGACAAGATGGGATGGAGTTTGTCAAATGTGTTAAGGGAAGTTTCCTTAGTAAGTAGAAGTCTCAGAGAGAGAGCATGCGATGCCTGATCTGCTGTTAGGAAATGAGACAGGGCAGGCGACAGAGGATAGTGTAGTGGAGCACTTTGCTTCCAGTGACCACGATGCTAGTGCTTCCAAAGTGAATATGCAGAAAGTAGGTCTGGTCCACAGATTGAGATTCTAAACTGGAGAAAGGCCAATTTTGATCATATCTGAAAGGATCTGGCAAGTGTGGATTGGGACGGGTTGTTTTCTGGCAAAGGTGTACTTGGTAAGTAGAAGGCCTTCAAAAGTGAAATTTTTAGAATACAGAGTATGTATGTTCATGTCAGAATAAAAGGCAAGGATAAGCGATTTATGGAACCTTGGTTTTTGAGAGATATTGAGAATCTTGTTAACAAAAAGAGGGAGGTGCATAGCAGGTGTAGGCAGGAACAAATGACATATTGAGGACTATAAGACATGCAAGAGAACATAAGAAGGAAATCAGGAAGTCTAAAAGAAGACATGAAATTGCTCTAGCAGACATGGTGAAGAAGAATCCTAAGGGCTGCTATAGAAATATTAAGAGCAAAAGGATAGCAAAGTACAAAATTGATCTTCTGGAAGATCAGACTGGTATTTTATCTATAAAGCCGAAAGAGATGGGGGAGGTAATAAATAGATATTTTTTTACATTTGTATTTACTTTGGAGATGGACATAGAGTCTAACAACAGTGAAGTATTGGATCCTTTTCAGATTACAAAAGAGGAGGTGTTTGCTGTCTTTAGGCAAATTAGAATGGATAAATCCCCAGGGCCTGACAAGTGTTCCCTTGACCCTACGGGAGACTAGTGCAGAATTTGCAGGGGCCCTCGCAAAGATATTTAAAACATTCTTAGCCACTGGTGAGGTGCTGGAGGATTGGAGGATAGCTACTGTCAGTCATTCCATTGTTCAAGAAAGGCCCTAAGAATAAACCAGGAAATAAACCGGTGAGCCTGATATCACTAGGGAGAAAGTTATTGGAAGATATTCACGGAGACTGATTAGGGATAGTCAACGTTGCTTTGTGCATGGTGGCTCATGGTTAACCGATCTTATAGAGCTTTTCAAGGAAGTTACTGTGAAAGTTGATGAACGCAAGGCAGTGGATGTTGCCTGCATGGACTTTATCAAGGCCTTTGACAAGGTCTTGCATGGGAGGTTGATCAAGAAGGTTTAGTTGCTTGGCATTCAAGATGGGGTGGTAAATTGGATTAGACAGTGGGTTTGCAGGAGAAAATGTGTGCCTCTCAAGAGGCCTGTGAGAATTGGCGTGCTGCAGGGATCAGTGCTGGGCCCATTGTTTTTTGTCATCTATATCAATGACCTGGATGATCATGTGATGAACATTATCAGTTTGGGAGGATCAACAAGGGTAATTCTTACATGGTGAGCAATAGGGTTTGGAGGAGTGCAGTTGAACAGAGAGATCTGGGAATACAGAGCTATCACGGGTAGCGAGGGTTGTAAATAAAGCTTTTGCTATATAGGCCTTCATCAGTCAATGTATTGGGTACAGGTTGTTATGTTGAATTTGTCTAAGATGTTAATGAGGCCTAATTTGGAGTATTGTGTGCAGATTTGGTCACCTACCTACAGGAAAGATATAAATAAGGTTGAAAGAGTACAGGGAAAATTGATTTGGTTGTTGCTGGGACTTGAGGACCTGTGTTATAGGGTAATGTTGAATATGGTAGGACTTTATTCCCTTGAATGTAGAAGATTGATGGAGGTATACAAAATTATGAGAGGTATAGACAGGGTAAATACAAGCAGACTTTTTCCACTGGGGTTGGATGAGGTTGGAACAAGAGGTCATGAGTTAGGGATGAAAGATGGAAAGTTTAAGAGGAACACGAGGTGGAACTTTTTCACTCAGAGGCTGATGCGAGTGTGGAATGTGTTGCCAGCGGAACTAGTGGATGTGGGGTTGGTTTCAACATTTAAGAGAAATTTGGATGGGTACGTGAGTGGGAGGGGCATGAAGGGCTATGGTCCAAGGTGCAGGTCGATGGGATGAAGCAGACTAATGGTTTGGCATGGAGTAGATGGGCCAAGGGGCCTGTTTCTGTGTCGTGGTGTTCTATGACTCTATCAACAGCATGTCAGATAATAAATTGACTTAATTCGCAGCTGGTTAAAATTCACAGCTAATCACAGATTATGTTCAACAACATTAAAAGATACATTAAATAAAAGGAAGAGAGTCTGAAAGGACTGGTAGAAGAGGTGTGTTTTCAGTTTGGTATTATAGGTAATTACAGGGGATGCGATGCTTAGTTTTTTTTAAACAGAAGATTTTGATTATGAATTCACGAGCCTTTATAATTGTTATTATAAGAGTGGAAAATAATAATCTAGGTATTTCCACATTTCAAACAATGTTAGGTATTCCTCCTGAGTTCACTGCAACAAGTTATTTCAAATGGCACTGTGGATATCAAGCATTTGGTATGACAAATAAAATTGGCTGGCTAATTGGCCACTTGTATCGGGAAGAAGATACAAAAAGCTTGAAAGTGTGTATCCCCAGGCTCAACTACAGCTTCTATCTCTCGCGTACTGAACATTAAAGGTGAACTCCTGATCTCGCAGTCTAGCTTGTCCTTCATTTCTCTGCCTGTGCTGCACTTCCTCTGTAAATGTAACACTCTACTGGGCCACCGCAGTAGCAAACCGGTTAGACTGGCACTATTGCAGCTCGGGGCATCAGAATTTAGAGTTCAATTCTGGCATCCTCTGTAAGAACGTTTCTACATTCTTCTGTGTGCACGTGATTGTGCTCCGGTTTTCTCCCACAGTCCAAAGACATACCGGTTAGCAGGTTAATTGATGATTGTAAATTGTCCTGTGTTTATGCTAGTGTTAAATAGGTGAATTGCTGGTCATCATGGCTCAATCAGCCAGAAGGGCCATTCCTATACTGTAGATTTCTGTTTTTCTTTCCAGTCCCTGAAATACACTTATACTACGTAGAGAGTGATCTGGCTGGATGGGACTCAAACAGAAGCTTTTCACTGTATCTCAGTGCACGTAACAATAGTAAATCAATTACCAATTACAAAGCACCAGTATATTGTGTATACTCACATGTAAAGCTTTATTTTTAGATTTATAGAGAAGTACAGCACAGAAACAGGGCTTTCAGCCCATCTAGTCCATGCCGAACCATTTAACCTGCTTACTCCCATCAACCTGCACCAGGACCATAGCACTCCACACCCCTACCATCCAAGTACCTATCCAAACTTCTCTTAAAAGTTAGAATAAAGCTCGCATGCACCACTTCCACTGACAGCTTGTTCCGAATTCTAACAACCCTCTGAATGAAGAAGTTCCCCCTCGTTCTCCTTAAACATTTCACCTTTCACCCATAACCCATGACCTCTAGTTGTAGTCTCACTTAACTTCAGTGGAAAAATCCTGCCTGTATTTACCCTATCTATACCCCTCATAATTTTGTATACCTCCATTAAATCTCCTCTCAGTCTTCTACATTACAAGGAATAAAGTCCTAATTTATGTATCGGCTAATCTGTTATGAGATTTTTCAACCCTGGGAAAAAGAATTGCCTGTCTATTCTATTTATGCCTCTCATAAACTTATAAACCTCCATCAAATTTCCCTTCAGCCTCTGCTGCTCCAGAGAGATCAACTCAAGTCTTTCCAGCCTCTTGTTACAGCTAACACACCCTCTAATCTGGGCAACTCTTTAACGTCTTATCCAAAACCTTCCTATAATTGGGGGAGGGGTGTGTGGAGGGGATCTAGCAGAACAGTATGCAGTCATCAAGATGAAGCCTAACTAGAGTTTTATAAAGCTGCAACATATGGACATATCTGTATATATATATATATATGTGTGTGTGTGTGTATATATATAGTGACAAATATGTATTTTGATAATAAATTTACTTAGATAACTTCACATGAAGTTGTTTTTCTCCACATTCCTTCCCAATTATCATTGTCCAGAGAGTACAGAGAAACAGAGACGATTTACTAGAATGTTACCTGGGTTTCAGCATCTAAATTACAGGGAAAGGCTGAACAAGTTAGGTTTTTATTCTTTGGGACTTGATAAAGGTATTTAAAATAATGAGGGGGTTAGATCAAGATGATGTGGATAGGCTTTTCCCATTGAGAGTAGGGCAGATTCAAACAAGAGGACATTAGTTGAGAGTTAGGGGGCAAATTTTAAGGGTAACACGAGGGGGAATTTCTTTACTCAGAGTGGTAGCTGTGTGGAATGAGCTTCCAGTAGAAGTGGTAGAGGCAGGTTCGGTATTATCATTTTAAGTAAAATTGGATAGGTATATGGACAGGAAATTGAATGGAGGGTTATGGGCTGAGTGTGGGCCAGTGGGACTAGGTGAGTGTAAGAGTTGGCACAGACTAGAAGGGCCGAGATAGCCTGTTTCAGTGCTGTAATTGTTATATGGTATATGGTCCAGCTTTATGTTGTCAAGTAAGCTGGTTATTGAATATCTGCTGGCAGGTAGAGCAAAGCTTGTCAAAATCAAAGTGAAGTTATCATCAGACTATGTACATGTCATCATATAATTCCTTGAGCTTCATTTTCTTGCAGGCATTTACAGGAAAACAAAGAAGTACTATAAAAATTATGAAAAGCTATACATAAGCTAAGACTGACAAACAACCCATGCAAAATGCTGGTGGAACTCAGCAGGTCAGGCAGCATCTATGGAGAACTGTGTTCAGTTCTAGTCACCTCACTACAGAAAGGATGTGGATACTATACAGTGGTGGTTGCCAACCCGTCGATCGCCATCGACTGGTCGATCTTTGAGACTTTGCCAGTAGATCCCGAAAAAAAAAAGAAAAATAAATACACAAATACTGTTGAGAGAATGTTTCCGGGTTGCAGGGTTTTAGTTCCGTTCTTTCTGCCCAGAGCGCATGGGTGTAGCTCCCCCGCACTACGCAGTGTACTTCAGTGGTCCCCAACCACCGGGCTGACAATATGAGTCAGCTGCACCCTTCCTCATTCCCTGTCACGCCCCCTGTTGAACTTGAACCCACATAAGGTAATCAGTTTCCTAACTGCAGTGATACCCAGCGAGAAGTGCTGTTGCTACTGGCCCGGAGCGCGGACAGATGGGTGCCGCCTCTGAACCTGTTTACCACACCGAATGTTCGTGGGGAACCCGGTGCTAAAATATTCGTAGATGACCTAATTCGGGCTCAGCGTTTCGTAAGTATCAGAGCAGCTACCGCGCTGTGATCAACTGAAACAAACTTTTATCGGCTGATAGATCCTACAAGGGGGGCAGGGGCGGGCACGGGCCTGTCGTTCTCCTCACTCGGTTGGTCTTTCTCTCCAGACTGCGACCGCCGCGGCCTCAGCACGGGGACCTCCGGTCCTGACCTTGTCCTCTCACCCCACCCACGACCAGCCGCACCTGGCCAAGGCGTCTGGCGGCGGGCCGAAGGCTGTCTCATGAGACAATGAAGCCCTCAAAACTGCTTTGGCACCCTGAGTCCAAGCACCCCGCACTTAAAGACAAACCTACTGAGTTTTTTCAGCGGAAAAAACATGAGCAGCGCGGGACAGCAGCTAAGTGCCGAGAGCCGAGAAAACTAAATTGTGGAATAGACTGGACATAAGGAACCCCCTTCGAGTATCGCTGTGTTCCGGTCGTGTTTATCAACCCCCGCTCCCCCCCAGTTGGCTGGTCTGCAAGAATATTATCAATATTAAGCCGGTCCACGGTGCAAAAAAAAGGGCGAATACCCCTGGTGTTTATACATTATCTCTACTTCTGGGTTGCGGGGCTTTACTTCCAGTCTTTTCTGCCCCGGTGCACATGCATGTAACTAATCGATCTGGGGTCGATCTCGCCTTTCACTAAGGCTGAGGTAGGGGATCTTGGACTTAAAAAGGTTGGTGACCACTACTGTCGTGAGAGTGCAGAGGAGGTCTACTAGGATGTTGCCTGGATTGGAGGGTGTACCTTATGATAATAGGTTGAGTGTACTTGGCCTTTTCTCCTTGGAGCGATGGAGAATGAGATGTGACCTGATACAGGTGTGTAAGATGATGAGATGCAATGATCATGTGGATAGCCAGAGGCTTTTTCCCAGGGCTGAAATGGCTAACGTGAGGGGGCATAGTTTTATGGTGCTAGGAAATAGATACCGAGGGGATGTCAGGGGTAAGCTTTTCACACAGGGAGTGGTGAGTGTGTGGAATGTACTGCCAGCCACGGTGGTGGAAGCAGATACAATAGTGTCTTTTAAGGTTCTCTTAGATAAGTACACGGAGATTAGAAAAATAGAGGGCTATGCAGTAGGGAAATTCTGGGCAGTTTCTAGAGTAGGTTACATGGTTGGCACAACATTGTGGGCTGAAGAGCCTGTAATGTGCTGTAAATTTCTATGTTACCCAGATGGAATAAGAAGTGTTGCTCCCCCAATCTGAGAGTGGCTCTTCATGGCAGAAGAGGATGCCATGAACCAACGTGTTGGAATGGGAATGGGGATTGGAATGAAGATGGTTGGCCATCAGGAAATCCAGCTTTTTGCAGATAGAGTAAAGGTGCCTAACAAAGTAGTCCTCCAATCTACGTCGGGTCTTACCAAAGTGGAGGAAGCTGCATCAGGAGACAACCCCACCAGATTTGCAGATGAAGTGATGCCTCACTGGAAGAACTGTTTGGGGCCTTGAATGGAGGTGAGGGAGGAGGTTAATGGGAGGTGTATAACTTCTCCTGCTCAGGGATAAGTTCCTGGAGGATGATTAGTGGGGAGGGATGAATGAGCAAAAGAATCACAGAGCAAACGATCCCTGAAGAAAGCAAGGAGAGTGGAGTGGGGTTAAAGATGATAGGGTCTTATTGAAGATGGAGGAAGTTGTACAGAATGATGTGCTGGACCCAGAGTCTACAGAACCACTGACAAACAAGCAATTACAAAAAAAGATAGTTAGCGAAAATAATTTCAGAAAAAGTGAATGAATAATTTTCTTTGTGGCTTATCAATTAATTACTTCCTGGTATTTTATATAAATACTTATATACATGTTTAGTATGCTTCCTGGTGGTCACGGTATGTATATATAGTTATTCAATGTGTCCCCTACTAGTTACAGTTCTTTGTATCATTCTGGAAAGCTCTGGAAGCCTCTCGTGTCATTACATAATGTGAATAGGGGCTATCTGATTAATTGATGCTTATCTGCAAATTTGAATGGAATATGTCATCTATGTGAACATCATATGAAAATGTGAGTTGTAGAGTCCTTGAAGATGAACCTACAGGTCTCTTGTTACCCAGAGAACTACAAAACCATTCTCCTCTTCCCTCATCTTCCACCAGGAAGTGACCACCTATTCCATGCCAAGCTATTAATCTGCCTAGTCTTATCGACCCACTCCCAGACTGTAGCCCTCCAAACCCCTCCCATCCGTATCCCTATCCAAATTCCTCTGGTTGTGAATGAACTTGCATCCACCAACCACTTCCTCTGGGCAGCTCTTTCCACACTCTCACCACCCTCTTAGTAAAGAAGCCCCCTCAAGTTCCTGTTAAACGTGCCACCTCCTTTAACCTATGACCTCTGGTCCTAATCTCACCCAACCTCAGTGGGAAAAAAAGCCTGTTTGCATTTACCCCTCTAATTTTGTATACCTCTATCAAATCTCTCTCATGTTCCTACGCTCCAGGGAATATAGACATAATCAAGTTAACCTTTTCCTACAACTCAGGTCCTCAAGTCCCAACAGCATCCTTGTAAATTTTCTCTGAACTCTTTCACTTTTATTGACGTCTACATTTTCCCTGCATCGGTGCCAAGGCCTAATCTTAATATTATTGTTGAGTATTTGTAAGTGGAGGACCTGAATTGATGCTGGACAACACGATACCATTGCTGTTGAACAAACAAAACCAGGTAAACATTTATAAATATCTCAATATCAGCTAACAGCACCATTTAAAAACGGAGAATATAGAAGAATTATTTCAAATGGTGCAGAAAAATAGTTACTGCTTTAGTGGAGGAGGTGCAGCAGGTTCCCATAACTCTATCCTGATGTTCACCAAGAAATCTGCTTTTTCTAGTAAAGACAATTGTAATGGATGCTGGAAAACAAACTAAAGCTGCCGAGAGACTGGGTACAGGGGTTGGCACTGTATGATGCACTTCCAAAATAACTGTCAAAAGAAGTATGTTTGATCGTTTAATACGAAACCAGTAAACGATCTTATAGCAATGTTTGAAATAAGTGAAATAATAAAATAAGCAAAATAAGTGTGATTAAGCAGTGAACCAAAAAAAATGATCCCCAGTATCCCCTAACTCTCAACAAGACTAAACTGAACTAACTAAAACACAGTGTGAATATGTAACTATACTCATTCACTTCTACCACACCCCAACACATGTAATGGATTACCCATAATAAACGTGCAATACAGACAGACAGAAAGTAGATTCATGGCTCCTACGATAGTTGCTCAGCAAACCCTGGGATGTGGGTGCCTTGGGGCCTTTTATAGATGGTGGACTGGTATATATATGTTGAAATACAGTGAACAGTGGTGCTCTTGTGTAAAAACACCAGCACAGACTGAGGATTGTGCCCCATAATTGTTCAAAATTCAAGGTTCCAGTTTGTTTAATATAATTTCCAGTACACAAGTGTAGAGAAGAACAAAATAATTGTTATTCCGGCTCGGATGTCCAAATAGAGAAAACAATAAAAATTAAAGCACTAAGTACAAATACATAAGATAGCTTAAATACATTGTATGTACATAAAATGATACTAGGCACAGGACTGTCTGTACATAGGGTGACTCTGACAGGAAATGATAAAGTAGTGGTGGTGGGGGTTGTGGAGGTATGGGTTAGTGGGTGGAAGTGTAGATCAGCCTTCCTGCTTGGGGAACGTAGCTGCTTTTTTGAGTCTGTTGCTCCTAGCGAGGGTGCTATGTAGCCTGTTCCATGATGGGAGTGGGAGAAACAGTTCATGAACAGGGTGGGGGAGAATCTTCATGATATTGTCACACACAGCATGCCCGCAAATTACTAAATCTAGCCGTCTGACTTTGGAATGTGGGAGGAACTGGAGCAACCAGAGGAAAGCCGCGCAGTCAGGAGGAGGACGTACCAGCTCCCGACAGACAGTGCTGGGAACTGAACCCAGATCAGTGATTGTTGGCGCTGTAAAGCGATTGTGCTAACCACCACGCTACCGTGGCACCCAGTGCTTGAAAGGAAGTGCAGTTGACAATTCAACAGCGCCTCAGTACTTCACCAGAAGTTGTACTTTTGCCACCCAAGAGTATTTCATAGTAAAGATCATGTAGACCACTATGTCACAGGAACAGACCCTTTGGCCTCCAATGTCTGTGCTCAACACAATGTTGAATTAAACTGAATCTCTTCTGCCTGAACATGATCTATTTCCCTTCATTCATGCAGCCTTCTAAATGTCACTACTGTACCTCCAATCCTCCAGCAGTCTGCTCCGAGCATCCACTACTTTCTGTATAGCATAACATAACCCAAACATCTCCTTTCAGCTTTCCCATTCTCGCCTTAAATGCATGTCCTCTAGTATTTAATATTTCTCCCTGGAGCAAAGAGTCTGACTCTCTATCTATGTTTTTTCTACTCTTATAGACTTCTATCAGATCTCCCCTCTGTCTCTGCTGCTCCAGAGAAAACAGCCCAAGTTTGTCCAACCTCTCATTATAGCACGTCCTCTAATCCAGGCAGCATCCTGGTAAACCTCCTCTGCATCTTTTCTAAAGGCTCCACATCCTTCCTGTGATGTGGTGACCAGAATTGCCCAATATTCCTTATTGTATGGTCTGTGTAAAACAGTGTGGCATATGTAATTTAGTGCAGTCTGTGTAATGTGGTGTGTGTGTAATGTAGTATGGACTGTGTATTGTGCTGGAGTGTGTAATGTACTGCAGTCTGTGTAATGCAGTGTGGATTGGTAATGTAATGCCGACTGTGTATTGTGCTATGGTGTGTGTAATTTAGTGCAGTCTGTGTAATGAGTGTGTAACTGATGCACCATCAATAACTCACTCCGAGACGTAAGGTGAGATATCAGCTTTTATTGACTGGAAGAAGGAACAAGCAGTGAGTGACCACCATACTACATCCTGGAGACTGAGAGGCTGGGCTCAGGCCTCAATTGCCTTTATACCGGGGTCTGTGGGAGGAGCCACAGGAGCAGTCAGCAGGGGGCGTGTCCAGACAGGTATATGTACACCACAGTAACATAGTGCAGACTGTGTATCGTGCTATGGTGTATGTAATGTACTGCAGTCTGTGTAATGTGTGTATGTAATGTAGTGCAGACGGTGTATTGTGCTATGGTATGTGTAATGTACTGCGGTCTTTGTAATGTGGTGTGTATGTAATGTAGTGCAGACGGTGTATTGTGCTATGGTATGTATAATGTAGTGAGGTCTGTGTAATGTGGTGTGTATAATATGGTGTTTTGTGCATAATTTGGTGTGGTCTGTGTATTGTGGTGTGGCGTATGTAATATTGTATCGTCTATGGCAGGGGTCAGCAACCTTTACCACTGAAAGAGCCACTTGGACCCGTTTCCCACAGAAAAGAAAACACTGGGAGCCGCAAAACCCGTTTGACATTTAAAATGAAATAACACTGCATACAACGTTTTTTTTTGCCTTTATGCTATGTATAAACAAACTATAATGTGTTGCATTTATGAAATTGATGAACTCCTGCAGAGAAAACGAAATTACATTTCTGCATGCAACAAAAACATTTTGAACTCCGAAAAAAAGACGTTGGGTTGAAGGTTACTTTTAAGTAAAATACTCAACGTCTATTTGAGTCCTTCTTGTATTTATGAAAAACGCTGAACTTAAGTTTTCCGCCAGCAGCAAACCAAAAATAACGTCAGCCAGCTGTCAACCTGAAAAATAAAAGGACTATTTCACTGAACAATGAAAAAATATGAATATTCCTAAAATAATAGGCAATTAAAATATGTATCATACTTGGTTAATGGGATTTCTGCTCCTGGACCTCAGCGCACAGCATCTGCACATCAGGGCTGTATGACGTCACCTTCATCTTTACACAGGATCGCAAGCTGTCATCTGTGAGGTGTGCGTGATGTTTGTTTTTAATAAAGTTCATGTTGGAGAACACCTGCTCACATACATAAATCGACAGGACTCCAAGCGCATACTTTTTAATGTTTACATAAATGTCGGGGATAGCATTCCATGTTTCGAACACAAGTTTGTCCGGTTTTGGAAGGTTTTCAATATCACTCCATTTGTGATTCTGAGCAAGAACGGCCTTCTGACGGGCAACATCTTCAAGGTCTGCTGTCAAGCGTCTAAACTTGGACACCCATATGTCTTTGTCGGCTATTTCGGCCAGTTCCATCTCAAGATCAGGTTGACTCACACCTGCCAATGCAGTCGTATTCAGTAGAGATGAATCGATGCTTGGGGGAGTGACCGGGAAGGATAATGTGTTTTTTTCCTCTCTGAACTCACAGAAGCGTTTCCCAAACGATGTTTGCATCGCGATGATTGCAGAATGTAAATACTCCGAACTTATCATGTCATGACCTTGTTTGTACTCTCTCAAATTGGGGAAGTGAGACAAAGTACCTTTCTGTCAATCTCTGGGAAGCACTGTCAACTTGCGCTCGAATGCCAAAACTCCTCCAACATGTGTAGGGCTGTACGTCATTTCCCCTGAAGAGCTGTGTTCAGCGTGTTCAGGTGCGCTGTCATGTCTACCATGAAGGGTAGCTTTTCCAGCCCTTTGCTGCCCAGGAAAGTTTTCACTTCTTCCAGACACGCGACAAAGCATTTCAGCACCTCCCCTCTGGACAGCCACCGGACTTTGTTGTGCAGCAGGAGATCAGAATATGCACTTTCCAGCTCGTCCAGTAACAAACGGAATTGACGGTGATTTAAACTTTTTGCCATTATTTTATTGACAATCTGAATGACAACATCCATTACTTCTGTGCATTCCGGAGGAAATGTTTGAGCGCACAGTGCCTCTTGGTGCAAGATGCAGTGAAAAATCAGCAGCTTTCTGTCCAGCGACTTCTGCAGTAAAGCCACAATTCCCTTGTGCGTTCCCGTCATATTCGGTGCCCCCATCAGTAGCTACTGACACCAGGTGGGTAGTCTTTATTCCTTTGGCTCTTAAACAATTCAAGACAGCCTCACAGATGTCCTTCCCCCCCCCCCCCCCCCCCCGTGTTTGGTCTTTCAGAGGTATCAACTCAATCAGTTCTTCCTGTGGCCCGGCAGAGTTTACATACCGGCAGAACAACGCTATTTGTTCAATATCACCTTTGTCTTTAGACTCGTCACAGGCAATCGAGTAGGCCACAGCTGAATTGATGTCTTTAATTTGCTGTCTTGTGATGTCTTCTGCCATTTTTATGGTTCTGTCTTTGACAGTCTTTGCAGAGAGGGGCATATCCCTGATTTTCTGCACAATTTCACTCTAGTTTTTAAAGTCCGTGAATAGATGTTCTGAAATCTTAATGAAAGATTCTTTTATATATTCACCATCTGTAAACTGCTTCCCGTGCCTGACTATTTCCTGAGCGGCAATATAACTAGCGTATGTCGTTGGTTTTCCGGACTTCATCCATTGCTTGAAATGATTTTTGCTCAGATCAACCTTCCGCATCAGTTCCGAAACGGCTTTTTTTCTCTCATCTCCATCCGGATATTTTTGAGCAAAGGCTGCGTGTTTATTCTAGAAATGCTTTGCAACATTTGACTTTTTGCTGTTTGCTAGTTTCTCATTGCATATTAAGCATACTGGTAAACCAGTCTCGTCAACAGTGAAAGCAAATGAATCTGTCCACGTATCATTAAACGTTTTGTTTTCTTCAGTCACTTTTCTTTTTTTAGAATTCTCCATAGTTGGCCTACCTTGGATCGAAAAATTAAAGAAATCGCGCACTGACGGGTGTCAGGTATTGGCAGTGGTGACGTATATTAATAGCGATATAAACACGTTGTAGCGTTGTGCTCACGCAGTCAGTAAACTGCAGTCGAATAACTTTATTCGAACTAAACAGCCTTGCTTTTAAGCCTCCCTCAACCTGGCCCCCATGGGCGCGGATGCTGCAAAAGACCAATTATTTCCCAAAGCAACAGGGAGCCGCAGCACCGAGGTAAAAGAGCCGCATGTGGCTCCGGAGCCGCGGGTTGCCGACCCCCGGTCTATGGTAACGTGGTGTTGCCTAAACTACCAGCCTAGACATGCAGATGAAAGCAAAAGCTTGAGAGGGATGTCAGGCAAAAGTGGTCGTTCCCTGGCAAACTGGTATGGAGGACCCACCACACAGGACCAGAAAAAGCTGCAGAAACTTATCAACTCCAGCCAGCCCCACCACTGGCACTAGTGTCCCCAGCATCGAGGACTCCTTCAAAAGCTGATGCCTCAAAAGGCAACATCCATCATTAAGGCCCCGTATCACCCAGGACGTGCTCTTTTCTCATTGCTACTATTGCAGAGGAGGTACAGGAGCCTGAAGACACACACTCAACATTTTAGGAACAGCTTCTTCCCCTTTGCCATCAGATTTCTGAATGGACAATGAACCCATATGCACTACCTCGCTTCTGTTCTCTTTTTTACTCTCTTTTTGATCTATTTACTTAATTTAATTATCTATCTATCTATATATAATAGTTCTTACTGTAATTTATAGTTATTATTACATATTGCAATGTAGCGCATGAGATTTCATGATATCTGATGGTGATATTAAACCTGATTCTGAATTCTGATGCTAATTCTGACAAAGAGTGAGGTATATGAACTTGGAGAATCAGCTGTTGCATCCTACAGGCTGAGACATACCAGAGAGAAGCTCTTCAGGCCTGCGTTGTGCTTGGTTGCAGCAGTGCTACACCAGGACTTATTCCCTGCAGCGTAGGAGAATGAGAGGGGACTTGGTAGAGCTATACAAAATTGAGAGGTGTAGGGAGATCGGGTAAATGCAAGCTGGATTTTTCCAATGAGGTTGGGCGAGACTAGACCTAAAGGTCATGGATTAAGGGTAAAAAGTGATATGTTTAAGGGAACCATTGGTGAATGCAAGCTTGATTTCAATTTTTCAGAAAAATTTGGATAGGGCACTGATGGGAAGGGAATAGAGGGTTATGCCCCTGATGCGGGTCAATGGGACTAGGCAGATTAATAGTTTGGTAGGGACTAGATGGGCTGAAGGGCACGTTTCAGTGTTTTAGTGCTCTGTGACTCGAGGATTCTATGACTGGAGTTCAGCTAAGGAAACGCTGCCACCTGGCAAGTCCAGGCTGTAAGAATACGTGTTGAGGGACATACTGAGGCTCAGAGCAGCCAATACTAAACTTACTTTGTGCTTTAAACTGTGGGGGAGAACCACAGCCTAGGCCTCTTCTGCTACTGCACACAGAGGATGGTTGCTGGGTGGGGAAACCCGTCAAACAATGAAAGGGTTATCACCTCTGGGGACCATGTCATGGCAACAGTTTGCATTGTTTTTCTCTCTTTAAAGTTTATACCATATAATGTACTGACAATGAATGTAATATGTGGCCCTGTTTAGAACATAGAACATTACAACACAGTAATCTTTGGCCCAACATGTTGTAGCAACCTTATAACTTATTCTAAGATCAATCTAACCCTTTGCTCCTACATAGCCCTTCATTTTTCTGTCATCTATATCTATTGAAGAGTTTCTTAATTGAACATAGAACATATAAGTACTTTTCTAAAGAAAATTGTATACATAATATTGTAAAATTTGCAATGGTTCTTTTACAGATGTATAGACAAAATTAAGTATTATAAACAAAATAGTGATTTTTTATCATGAATAAAATCTATTTTTGAAATTTAGAAAGTAATAGCATCAAACTGCATTTATTTATTTATTGAGATACAATAGGCCCTTCAGCCACACAATCCAGTGGCCCCAGTTTTCGTTGTTCCTCTCCGCGCCCTGTGGTGCATTGAGCAGCAAGCTTCGGCATTTCCACAGCGTTTATCTGTTTATTACAAGGCCAAGTTGCCGGCTTGACACTCCCCAGATGGAAAGCGTACAAGTGGCCGGCCGGATTTGAACCCAGGACCACTGGCCTCGAAGTCCGGCACATACGTCACTGCACTACCGGCCAGCTTAACCCCTGATTTAACCCTAGCATAATCATGGGACAATTTACAATGACCAATTAACCGACCAGCTGCTATGTCGTTGGAATGTGGGAGGGAACTGGAGCAGCTGGAGGTAAGTGGCCACAGGGAGAAGATACAACCCTTCTACAGACCAGCAGTGAGAAATGAACCCGGGGTGCTGGTACTGTAAAGCTTTGTGCTAATCACTATGCTACCGTACTGCCTTTGCATGGTGAAGAAGGGCAAGGTCACAGAAGTGACCTCATGTTGGACATGAATTTTCCTGCTTATCTGGGGATCCATAGTGTCTCCTGAATGACACATCGGTTGGGACCTGAACCTGGGAATCAGAGTCAGGTTTTTTATTACTAACAGTGCAGTATGTTGAGAAATTTGCTGTTTAGCAGCAGGAATACAGTGCTAAAATGTACTGCAAAATAGAGCTCTTGGGTTCTTTGTCCTGTCTTCAATCTGACAGCAGAGGGAAAGAAGCCATTCTTAAAATAGTGAGTGTGTGTTTTCAGGTTATTTTAATTCTTCCCTGGTGGTCGCAATGAGAAGAGGACGTGTCCTGGGTGGTGGGGGACCTTAATGATGGATGCTGGCTTTATCAGGCATCACCTTCTGATAATGTCCTTGATGGTGGGGAAACTAGGGCCTGTGATGGCTGTGGCTGAGTTTAAAACCCTACAGCAACTTTCTCCAATCCTGTGCAGTGTCCCCTCCATACCAGATGATGATGCAACCAATTAGAATGCTTTGAACTTTGTATTGTGTAGAAATTTCCAAGTAAGTTTATTATCAAAATACGTATATGTCACCATATACTACCCCGAGATTTGTTTTCCTGCTGGAATTCACAGTAATTACAAGGAAACACAATAGAATCAATGAAAACTACACACAAACAAAGACAGTCAAACAACCAATGTGCAAAAAATGACAAACTGTGCAAATACAAAAAGTAAAACAAAGAATAAATAATAAATAAGTAATAAATAATATAGAAAACATATTGTAGAGTCATTGAAAGTAAGCCCGTAGTCTGTGTAATCCAGCATGGAGGTCAGTGAAGTTCGCTAGAAGCTTTGATGACATACCAGTCTAAGCTGTCGGAGTCCACTGCCACTTTCAGTTGTTCCACGCTCCTCACTCCCTTCTTCCCTCAGCGTGTTTCCTTGGAATTTCCAAGACTGCATGGAGCCTCACATAATTTGTCCTGCTCTCATTTTCCTTTTTAATGAAAGAATTGCCTGATTATTTGAACAGAAGAAGAATAATATACCTTATGACATTTGAGAAGTAAATTGCGGCAACAAAATTTGTGCTTTCTGCATTTCATTTTCCCACAACACTTGTGGCCAGCTAACATAAAACAGGAGTTGTACAAAAAAAAACAGGTGCGTGACACTTTTTATTGAATCCTTGTGACTGACAGTCATGATTAGCGATCTCACGTGAGTTCAGCACCGCTTAAGTAAGAGGCAATCAAGTACCGGACTTTGGGTTTATTTAATATCCCGTCTTTGGGAAAGGAAACAGTTTGCAGACACTGCTGTGGGGCTTTTTTTTTGATTCCTTAATGGATCATAAGGGCTTCAAAATCAGAATCAGGTTTAAAATAACTGGCATATGTCATGAAATTTGTTGATTTGTGGCAGCAGTACATTGCAATACATAAATTATTGAATATAATTTTTATATATTATATGTAAACACTAAATTAATTACAATAAAAATACAAAGTATAATTGTAATTTTTAGTTTTATACATATATAAATTCATAAAAACTATAAATGTAATTTTTAGTTTTATATCTGAGGGAGAGAGGCCTATATCGGTCAGAATTGACCATGGATATTTTATCCTACACGCACAACATGCTGGAGGAACTCAGCAGGTCGGGCAGCATCCGTGGAAACGAGCAGTCAGGGCCCTAGAAAGAAGGTGGGGGGAGGGTGGGAAGGAGAAGCCTGGTAGGTGCCAGGTGAAAAACCAGTGAGGGGAAAGATCAAGGGGTGGGGGAGGGGATAGGCAGGAAAGGTGCGTAAGGGGAAAGCACTATGGACGCTTACTGGTTTTTCACCTGGCACCTACCAGCCTTCTCCTTCCTACCCTCCTCCCACCTTCTTTATAGGACTCCTGCCCCCTCCCTCTTCAGTCCTGATGAAGGGTCTCGGCCCAAAACGTTGACTGTTCGTTTCCACGGATGCTACCAGACCTGCTGAGGTCCTCCAGCATGTTGTGCGTGATGCTTTGACCCCAGCATCTGCAGGGTATTTTGTGTTTTTGGTATTGTATCCTAGCTGCCTAGATACGCAAGCCTGGGCAGTATAATATGGAGAGCAAGCTGTCGCCCATGTAGCAAGCTCCCGCTCTCCACGCATCTGATGAGACTGATGCAGTTTGGTACCAGCAGCGTCGCAAGAGTTGTCAGTCAGCATTGAGCCTTAGGGACTCCAGCTCTGGATTTTCCCCTCTGGGTTTGCCCTCGAAGCCTTCCCCATGAGTGGGTATAACAGTGGAGGTTTGAGATCAGAATTTTCCTCCTCCTGGATGAGCTGACATCTGGTGCAGAAAGAGAGCAAGAAAGGAAAAAATGGTGAGGGATGAATTGGTTTATTGTCTGTTCAGAAATCTGACGGCAGAGGGGAAATAGTTGCTGAGTCTTTGAGTGTATGTGCTTCCTCTCTGATGGCAGCAATGAGAAAAAGGCATAACCTGGATAGTGAGTGACCTTAATAATCGACTGAGGCTTCACCTTTTGAAAATGCCTTCAGTGCAGGGGAGGAGAGTGCCCATGATGCAGCTGGCTGAGATTGCAGACCTCTGCAGCTTTTCCTCCCCTCCTCCCACCTCAATGCAGCCACAGTACTTTTAACTTGAGAAATCTTTGCGGGAGATCCTTGCACGCAGGTTCCTCGCACATTCTTGCCCGGTAAATGACTGGGGGCTGATTGAGACAGGAGCAGGGCAATTGTGAAGCTGTCAAACCCAGGGCACCTTCAATAGGCTTAGGCACCAGCATTCAACAGCCGTCTCTAGCTGAGGACAGTCAAAAGGCACTTTGGCCTTGGTGGGTGGTCAGTTGAAAACACAAGTAAAGAATGAGGATTAAACAGACCGCGCAATTCTGCTTCTCTTGACTAAACTTGCAGAATCTGGGCCCTTTGTATAGAGTTGACAGGAATTGCTTGGGCGTGACCTTTACAAGTGCAGGGAATAGAACTTATTCTGCATGTCAATACAGTGAAAGAAGGAACTCCTGGGAAGTTCCAAGTAGCTGCATTTTACCTCACTGCATTAACACTGGCAGGCTCCAAAACAAAAGGCTCCTCCTTATCGCTGTTCAAAACCCTCACTAAATTTCTTCACTCAGCCCTCCGCCCTCCTATCATGGGTTTATTGCACAGCAGGGTGGGGAGGTGAGGGCGCTGTAGGCTGCCCCTTGAGTCAGAGTCAGTAAGCAGGCATTTGCAACGAAAGGATAGACAGGGGGGAGATCTAATACAATGAGCTTCTCCACTTCAGTGTCTCCATCGATTGTCGGCTCATTCTAATCCGGTTTAATGATTTGGCAGGAACCAGGATGTGTCTGTGCTGTGATTTAGAAATGATCATTGAGATTCCAGTGGTAAAATAAAGTGGGATATGGCAAAAAAAGAGTCATTGATGTTCCAAAGGTTTAATAACGGTGAGTAAATTGTGAGCAAGCATAGCGACACTTGTGGGCTGCCCCCAGCACATCCTGTGACTGTGTTGGTTGTTAACACAAACGACGCATTTCACTGTATGTTTCGATATTTTGTTAGAGTTAAAGGGTGCAGCAAAGTACAGCACAGAAGCAGGCCCTTTGGCCCATCTAGTCCATGCCAAACCACCTAAACTGCCTCATCCCATTGTCCTGCCTCAGAATCAGAGCCCTCCATACTCCTACAAACCATGAACCTATCCAAACATCTTAAATATTGAAATCAAGCTGGCATGCACCACTTTTGCTGGCAGCTTATTCCACACTCTCTCAACCCACTGAGTTAAATTTCCCCTCATATTCCCCTTAAGCATTTCACCTTTCACCCATAACCCATGACCTTTTGTTCTAGTCCCACCCAACCTCAGTGGAAAAAGCCTGCTTGCATTTACCCTATCTGTACCCCTCCTAATTTTGTATACCTCCATCAAATCTCCTTAGCTTTGTTTTTTGTAAAAATACATGTCAACAGTGAAGCTAGTCTTTGAAATCTAAAGCAAATCTTCTCTAAAAGACTATTTGTTAGTGCTCGCCAGAAGTTTGGGGACCTGATTACATTACGTTATCTATGTGAAAGGGAGGAAGAAATAGGAATACAAGGTGCATCCATAAAACATGTTCAATATCATAAGTTCAACAACAGTCTCTCGCAGAGGATGGTCAAAAGGCGCATTGGCCTTGATGGATGGTTAGTTGAAAACACATATAAAGACTGAGAGGCAAGCAGAACAAGCAAGTCTGCCCCTCTTCACTGAACATGTAGAACCTGGGCCCTTTGAAGGAGATTACGTGGACACACCAGTTATTGGAGGAGCTCAGCAGATCAGGCAGCATTTGTGAACGGAATTGGACAGCTGACATTTTAGCCTGAAACATTGGCTGTCCATTTCCCTCCAGAGCTGATTTCCTCACCTGCATCTCGCTGAAGGGTTGGATTATGACACGGGGAGAAGATGTTTCATTGAGCATAGAATGAACAAGGTAATTCAGGAGCAGAATGATTCAAGTAGAAAAGGAAGACTCAGTGGATAAATCCTCACAGATTAATTGTTCCAACGACATTTTCCTGTGCTCTGCCAGTGGAGGTGTTTAAGTTCAAGTATAATTTTATTGCCATTTAACCATATACATGTATACAGCTAAAGAAAATGTTGTTCCTCTGGGGCTATGGTGCAAAACACAGTACATTTGGTATAGTCGCACACAACACATACATTGTAATCCAGCACAAACACTCAAAGATTCAAAGTACATTTATTATCAAAGTATTTATACAAAATACAACTCTGAGATTCATCCTCCCGCAGGCAGCCACTAAACAAAGTCCATGGAACCCATTCAAGAAAACATCAAATACTGAAAAAGGAACAAATTGCAGAAACAGCAAAAAAGCAAGCAAACAACACATTGAATATCAAACATCACAAAATAATATTAGCGTGAGTCCCTGAGTGACATGGCCTGAAGATTTACTGGTTGACATGAAGTGTGAGATAAATGTTTATGTAAGACAGTATAATGTTACTGTCACTATCATAATAAAACAAGAAGTTGTATAAATATGTGAAACAGCAGCAATAAAAGATGAAAAGTGACCAGCGTGTCAGTGAGTTGGTGAGTGGGGGTTGCGAGGCACGCAGATAGGTTGTACATGTGTGCTGGGTGGGGGTGGGATGCTGTGTGTGACTGCACTGACACAGTGCAGGGAGGAATGATTATCCTCATCCCTTCCCGAACCTCCCTCATCGCACTGGCTCCCACCCTGCCCAGTGAAAGCCACAGCCAGCCTGAAGGTGCTTCAGTCAAATTGCCTTAGCCTTAATCATTGATTGTTACTTTAATTGCTAATTGTTTCTTAATGAGAGGCACTTCAGCCTCAATCCTACTTTGTGTAATTGAAGTGGAAATCTGCCTCCTTAATCTGATCCATTTCCGGGCTCTGTAAAGCCTGGACAAAGACCAGATTTGTTTACAAACAAATCTTATGTTTCTTTGCTACATTTCAGCAGATTCATAGTAAAATCAGTGTAATGTATTTTCAGTATTATAAATAGCAATTAATTTACATGTTTGACTCATAAAGATTCAAGAATGTTTATTGTAATTCTTCAGTACATTCCTGTAAAGGGAATGAAATGATAATTACTCTGGATCTGATGCAGCATAAAAACTGCAATAAGCATAAAAACACAATAAGTATATAATATTAGTATAATTGGTATAAAATTCTTGTCACTGTCTGTAAGGAGTTTGTACTTTCTCCCTGTGACCACATGAGTTTCCTCCAGACACTCCTGTTTCCTCTCACAGTCCAGAGACATGCATGTTAACAGGTTAATTGGCCATTGTAAATTGTCCTGAGATCAGGCTAGGATTAAATTCAGGAGATTGCTGGGCGGCAGAGCTCAAAGTGCCAAAAGGGCCTATTCCACTCTCTAGCTCAGTAAGTCAATTAAAAAGATCACAACATGTAAGTAACTCGCGCAAAATGCACAAGAAACTCAGAATTTATGGAGGTGAATAAGCAGATGTTGTTTCAGGCTGAGACCGTTTATCAGGTCATTAGGGTCTAAGATCGAACCATCAACTGTTTATTAATTTCCATAGATACTGCCTGACCTGCTGAGTCTCTCCAGGGTTTTGTATCTGTAACTCTGGATTTCCAGCATCTGCAAACCTCTTGTGTTTATGTACAAGTGAATGCTGACTGTGGCATGTATTCACAAGGTTACCTTATGTGCATAGACAAAATGACAACCTGCCAGAGTCTACCGGAGAGAGAAAAACAAGTGGGAAACACAAGAGATTCTTCACATCCAAAATACTGGAGGAATTCAACAAGTCAGGCAGCATCTATGGAGGTGAATAAGAAGTTGAACCAAAACCCTTCATCAGGACACAAAAACACTGACAGTTTATTCCTCTCCATAGCTGTCTCCTGTCCTGCTGAGTTGCTCTAGCACGTTGTGTGTGTTGCTAAAGGGCCTTTCATTCTTTTTGGATGTCTCTGACAATTGCAAACTTTTCAGAATGGAGGAAATGCATGTAAAGCATTCAAAACCTGGACTTAAAGTTAAACTTAATAATAATAATACATTTACTTAAAACACTCCTGTTAATCAAATGAAGATTGCTATTAATTAATAAAAATAAAATAAATGAACTATTTTAATTTAACTAACAATGGTCGATGCATTCGACTGAATGAGTCCACATTAAGTATGCTCATCATGGCCACTGTAAAATTGATGGGGTCAGATACAATGTACGCTGGAGCCAGTACATTACAGAATGGCTCTGGATTCAGGGATCAGCTGGGAGTTCAGGCAAGCACATCTGGAACATTTTGACACACGTGCTGCACAGCTGGCAAAGCGTCAGCTCCAACCAGCCCTCTCTCTCATCGGGAAGCAGAGCAGACCATTCTGAACGCTGTTAACCCCCTCAGAGGAAGGCATTGTCATGTCAAAGAATTTATCCTGGGACCAGCATGTGAGTGCCACAACAACACCTCTGCTCTGTCAGAAATTTGCACAGATTTGGCATGTCATCTAAAATTGTGACAGACTTCTATAGATGCACAGTGGAGAGAATCCTGACGGGTTACATCACGGACAGGTATGGAAACACCAATACCCAAGAATGGAGAAGCCTACAAAGAATGATGGATATAGCCTAGTCCATCACAGACAAAGCCCTCCCATTACTGAGCACATTTCCAAAGAGTGCTGCCACAAGGAAGCACCATCCATGCTCAAAGACCCCCACCACCCAGAACATGCACTCCTCTTGCTGCTTTTATTTACTTGTTTGTTTATTTATTGTTTATGTATTTTGCGCATTAGTTGTTTGTCATTCTTTGTATGTGATTTTTCATTGATTCTGTTGTATTTCTTTGTTCTGCTGTGAATGCCTACAAGAAAATAAATCTCAAGGTAGTATATCGTGACATACATACTGTATATGCAAATTGATAGTAAATTTACTTTGAACCTTTAACTCTGAAATCAATTGTTGCAAATGTTGGAAATCTGAGCTATAAGCAGACACTGCCAGAAATGCTCAGCAGGTCAGGCAGTGTGTGAGTTTCAGCTCCTTTCTTCAAAAATGGGAGAAGATGTAAATAAGACAAGTTGAAGAGAAGTTGGGGGGGGGGGAGTGGAGATTGAAACAAAGGGTGGGGGGGCACAAGAGAGGATAGGAAAAGCATTTGATTGGTGCTGACTAATGAGGCATGGTGAAGACTGGTGCAGAAAGAAGAGTGTGTCCAAGTAGCTTTCCAGGGAGAGAGGCGGGCAGTGTCTCTTTACTGTTTCTTTCTTCATGAGCAGTGTTATTCAAACTCTCTTGATTGCTTTTCAATCACCATGTCCTTCCCATTGCTGGGTCCACCTCTTCCACCCAGCTACGCCCAGTTCTAGTGTAAGAAAGATATTAAAATTAAATATTAACTTTATTTGTCACATGTAGATGACATAGAAACATTGAACCGTACCGTGAAATGCGTTGTTTGCATCAATGGCCAATGTAATCTGAGGGTGTGCTGGGGTCAGCTTGCCGTTGTCACCACACTTCCATCACCAACATTGCAAGCCCACAACTTACTAACTTGGACACATATGCCTTTGGGATGTGGGAGGAATCTGAAGTGTCTGGAGGAAACCTGTGTAGTAACAGGGAGAATGTACAAACTTCTTACAGGCAACGGTGGGAGCTGAATCCATGATCACTGGAGCTGTGAAAATTACCCGAACTGCGGCGCTACTATGCCAGCCCAGACCCAGAATGTTAACTCTGTGGAATCTCTTGTGTTCATGACTTTCCTGCCTCCATCTTGACAATCCATTTCATTATTTTATAAGAACCATTCTCATTCTTCTAAATTCCAGCACATATATCTCACCTCATGGACCAACCCCTTCATGTCCAGAATCAGCTAAGTGAGCTTCCTCTGAGTCGCCTCCAAAGCCAGTAATCTTTCCTCAGTATACTGCATCTATGTTAGCACATCCTTAGCTGATACTTCGCCCATTTGCTTCATTCATCTAATCATTAATGCTCAAAGATTCTTGCACTGACTCATCAACCATTCTATAGCCCTCTGAGATTCTGATCTCCAGCTTACTGGGTCACGGTGGTCTGATTAAGCCAGTTACCAGCTCCTTCAGCTGCTGCTCAATTAAAGTGGCAACTGATCAAAAATAAATGACCTGTCTGCATCTGTGTTGGAGGAGCATGATCTGCTTTCCTGTGATTTCACCTCTGGTAACCAAAGGGCACTGAAAGGACGCAATTGGTAAAGGAATTAGGGAGGCAGGAAAGGATGCTATATTTTTCTAGAACATAAGGACGTTGCCTGCATTGGAGAGCATGTACTGGATGATTTAAATGCCGGCCCAGATGGACAGAAGAGGCAATGTTGGGCCATTTCTGCTGCCTCTACTGCGACGTTTACTCCTCTCTCTGCGGCACTGCTCCAGCTGCTCTGTGAGCTTCCAGGTGATTTGCTCCTCTGTGTGATGAAGGCTATGGTCTACTCTGGTCGCTCCAGGCTCTGGGTCAATGGAATCAATTTGGTTCGGAATGTTGTTTGCATGGTTTGTGTTTTTTTCCTCTCTCTCCATACGCTGGGTGTTGGTCTTTTTTTAAATTCGGTCCTTTGGGTTTCTTGCTTTGTGACTGCCTATAAGCAGACGAATCTCAAGGTTGTGTAATTTATACATTTCTTAATAAAAATGTACTTTGAATCCTTAAAAGAAAACTGAAAGGTCTGAAGGTAGATAAGTTACCTGGACCAGATAGGGTACACCCCAGATTTCTGAAAGAGGTGGATAAAAAGTATGTGGAAGCATTAGTAATGATCTTTCAAAAATCACTAGGTTCTGAAATGGTTCCAGAAGACTGGAAAATTGCAAATGTCACTCCACTTTTCAAGAAGGGAGAGAGGCAGAAGAAAGGAAACTACAGGCCAGTTAACCTGACCACAGTGAGATGTTAGAATTGATCATTAAGGATGAGGTCTCAGTGTACTTGGAGGCACATGATAAAATACACCATTGTCAGCATGGTTTCCTCAGGGGAAAATCTTGCCTGACAAATCTGTTGAACTTTATGAAGAAATAACAAGCAGGATAGACAAAGGAGAATCAGTTGATGTTGTGTACTTGGATTTTCAGAAGTCTGTTGACAAGGTGCCTCACAAGAGGCTGTTTAACAAACTGCAAGCCCATGGTATTATAGGAACAATCGGATGGATCATGATAAAGCAGTGACTGATTGGCAAGAGGCAAATAGTGGCAATGAAGTGAGGCTTTTCTGGCTAGTTGCTGGTGACTAGTGGTGTTCCACAGGGGTCTGTGTTAGGACCAATTCCTTTTACATTATATGTCCATGATTTTGATGATGGAATTGATGGCTTTGTTGCAAAGTTTGCAGACAATATGAAGGTAGGTGGAGGGGCAGGTAGTTTTCAGGAAGTAGGGAGGGTACAGAAGGACTTGGATTAGGAGAATGGGCAAAGAAGTGGCAGATGGAATACAGTGTCAGGAAGTGTATGGTCATACAGTTTGATAGAAGAAATGAATCAGTTATCTATTTTCTAAATGGAAAGAAAATACAGAAATCTGACGCACAAAAGGATTTGGGAGTCCTTGTGCAGGATTTCCTAAAGGTTAATTTGCAGATTGAGTCAGTGGTGAGGAAGACAAATGCAATGTTAGCATACATTTCAAGAGGACTAGAATATAGAAGCAAGGGTGTAATGTTGAGATTTTATAAAGCACTGGTGAGGCCTCACTTGGAGTATTGTGAGCGTGTTTGGGCCCCTTATCTTAGAAAGAACGTGCTGAATCTAGAGAGGGTTCAAAGGAGATTCACAAAAATGATTCCAAGTTGTCCTATGAAGAGCTATGATGTCCTATGATGCTCTGGGCTTATATTAACTGGAATTCAGAAAAATGAGGGTGGCCTTATTGAAACCGATCAAATTGTGAAAGGCCTTAATAGATGTTGGAAGGATGTTCCCAATGGTGGGAGAGTCTTAAGACCAGAGGATACAACCTCAGAATATAGAGGTGTGCTTTTATAGCAGAGATGATAAACTTCTTCAGGTAGAGAGTGGTGGATCTGTGGAGCTCTTTGCTACAGGTAGCTGTGGAGGCCGAGTTTTATGCATATTTAAGGCAGAGGTTGATAGATTATTGATTGGTCAGGGCACGAAGGGATGCAGGGAGAAGGCAGGAGATTGGGGCTGAGAAGGAAATTGATGAAATGGCAGAGCAAATGCAGAAGGCCAAATGGCCTAATTCTGCTCCTATATCTTCTGGTCTATGAATCCTTGAGGAAGGGTTGAGTGTCCAGTTATGCTGACGTAATTTTACCTTGAAGAACAGAATGCTACAATCCCATTATAGTTTGTTGACAATTGCAATATCATGCTTTGGGCCAAAGCATTACTATATGTTAGAGTTGTTAGAAAACACTTACAAGGATAGATTGAGTGACCAAGGTCTTTTCTCTCTGGAGTGAAGGGGGCAGAGAGGTCACTTGGTACAGGTTTAAAAATACTAAAGGCATAGTTCGAGTGGATAGACAGGGACTTTTTCCCAAGATGGAAACGGCCAATATGAGGGGACATAATTTTGAAGTGATTGGAGGAAAGTGTAAGGGGGATGTCAGAGGTACGATTTCTTACACAGAAAATGGTGGGTGTGTGGAACCTGCTGCCAGGGATGATGGTAGAGACAGATATATTAAGGGCATTTATGAAGCTTTTAGAGAGGCATATGGTTGATCGTAAAATGGAGGGAAGGGTTGGATTGATCAAAGAATAGGTTAAAAGCTCGGTGCAACATCATGGGCTGAATGGCCTGTACTGAGATATAATGCTGTATGTTCTGTATTCTCTGTCTGAGTGGTGTGGAATGAAATTGATTAAATGTTTTGATAAGGGGATCATTAAACAGCCCTTAACATAGGATATTGAAGGTTCAGTAGTCACACAGCAGCAACTTCCCACTTTGTGTCAGCAAGACCATAGAATTGATTTTGGGCTTCAGGAAGTGGAAGTCTGGGGGTCACTCCTCATTGAGGGATCAGTGATAAAAAGGGAAAGCAGCTTCAAAGTGCTGGGTCCTTCTTGTCCTTAAGGGTCTCTCTGGTTTGTCCTCCTTCCCCTCACCCCGCCTTCTTATTCTGGCTTCTTCCCTCTTCCTTCCCAGTCCTGATGAAGGGCCTCAGCCCGAAATGTCGACTGTTTATTCATTTCCATAGATGCTGCCTGACCTGCTGGGTTCCTTCAGCATTATTTATGTGTCCTGAGTGTTAATATTTTATCAAATCTATCCTGGTCAATCATTAATGCAATCATGAAGAAGGCTTGCCATTTGCTTCATTGCACTAGGATTTTGAGAAGGTTTTGTACATCACTAAAGACTCTTGCAAATTATTATAGATGTGTGGTGGAGAACATTGAGACTGGTTGCAGTACAGCTTGGTATGGACTCCAATATACAGGACTGCAAGAGGCTGCCAAACAATATAGTCTCAGCCATTTCTTGCAGAGACTAACCACCCAGGACATCTTCAAGAGGGTGTCATCCATTATAAAGGACCCCCACCATCCAAGACATGCCCTTTTCTCATTACTACCATCGGGAGGAGGCACAGGAGCCTGAAGACTCATCACACTCTGTGATTCTCCTCTGCTATCAGATTTTTGAATGGTCCATGAAGCCATGATCACTACCTTGGCATTCCATTTTTGCACTAGTTATTAAATTTTGCAATCTGTAGTAACTTTATATCTCTGCTGCCACAAAACAACACAGTCGTGATATATAGCCATGCTTAAGGACAGCTTATATCCCACTGTTATCAGACTCTTGAACAGACCTATTGTACAATAAAATAAACTCTTCACCTTGCAATCCACCTCGTTATGATCTTACACCTTATTGTTTACCAGCACTGCACTCTTTCTGTAGCTGCTACTCTTAATTCTGCACTCTGTTATTGTTTTACCTTGTTGTACCTTAATACACTATGTAATGAATTGATCTGTATGAATAGTGTGCAAGACAAGATTTTCACTGTACCTTGGTACATGTGACAATAATACACCAATTTCAATCTAATTCTGATTCTGAGTAGAAGATTCTTCAATGAGGTAACCGAACCTTAGTCATTCTCTATTATTACATGGTGATGAAAGTGCATAAATATACATTCATGAAGAAAGCTGGAATAGATTGGGCTAATTGGAATCTGAAAGAAGGATTCTGAGGGGGACTGACAGATTAAATGCTGAGAAAATGTTTTCCCTAATGGGAGTATCTAGAAGTTGGGACCAGAGTTAGAGAATAATGGGTTACTAACTTCAGTAAAGATTGAGAGGAATTATTTGGAAGATTGTGAAGATTAGCTTTATTTGTCTCTTGTACATCAAAACAGACAGTGAAGAGTGATGCTTGCATTGTGGATGTGTTGGTGGCAGCCCGTGACTGTTTCCATACTTCTGGGCCAATATAATGTGCCCATAACTTCTAACTCTAGCCTGTACATAGTTGGAATGTGGGTGGAAACCAGAGCATCCGGGGAAACCCATGTATCCATGGATAGTATGTATGAACTCCTTATCGGCAGTGGTGGGACTTGAACCCCAATCATATAGCTAACGTATATGCAACCATATAGCTTAATTTCTTCTGAGCGTGTGGTTAAAAATTTGGAGTTCTCTACCTGAGACAGGTGTGAATGCACAACCACAGTTGGACAGATATTAGGACCACAGTGGAATCAAAGGGTACAGAGAGACAGCTGGGGAAATGATGTTGAGGCATACATTGGATCAGCCATGACGTGACTGAATGGTGGCCACACTCAAGGGGCTGATAGTCTATTCTTTCTCATGTTTCTTAAGTTCTCATGACTGTAACATCTCAAAGGGGGTGGTGCGATAGCATAGCGGTTATCGTAATGCTTTACAGTGCCAGTGACTCAGGTTCAATTCCCAATGCTGTCTATAAGAAACTTAGTAATTTCTCCCTGTGACCATGTGTGTTTTCTCTGGGTGCTCCGGTTTCCTCTCAAAATCCAAAGACGTAAGGTTTTGTGGGTTAATTCATCACATGGGTCTAGATGGGGCTGTGTGGGCTCACTGAGCCAGAAAGACCTGTTACCATATGTACTAGCGAGGCCTCACTTTAGACCATTGTGAGAAGCTTTGGGCCCCTTATCTACAAAAAGATGTGCTGACATTGGAGAGGATTCAAAGGAGATTCACGAAAATGATTCAAGGATTGAAAGGTTTATCATATGAGGAGTGTTTGATGGCTCTGGACCTGTGCTCACCAGAATTCTCACTGGAATGAGGGGGATCTATTGAATGTTGAAAAGCCTCAATAGAGTGGACCAGAGAGGATGTTTCCTGTGATGAGGGAATCTAAGACCAGAAGAAACCGCCTCAGAATAGAGGACCAACCATTTAGAATGGAAATGGAGGGAGTTTCTTTAGCTAGACAGGTGAATCTGTGGAATTCGTTACCACAGGCAGCTGTGGAGGCCAAGTCATTGGATATACTTAAGACAGAGGCTGATGGATTCCTGATTAGTCAGGGCTTGGGGATATGTGGAGAAGGCTGGGTATACAAAAATATGAGGGGTTTAGATAGGGTAAATACAAGCAGGCTTTCTCCTCTGAGGTTGGGTTGGACTACAGCCAGAGGTCATGGGTTAAGGGTGAAAGGTGAAAAGTTCAAGGGGAACATGAGGAGAAACCTCTTTACTCAGAGGCTTGTGAGAGTGTGGAATGAGCTGCCAGCACAAGTGGTGCATGCAAGCTGGATTTCAGTAGCTCAGAGAAGTATGGATGCGTGCATGGGGGATGGTAGGGGTGTGGAGGGCGATGGCCCTGGTGCAGGTTGATGGGAGTAGGCAGTTTAAGTGGTTTGACACTGACAGGCCTGTTACTGAGCTGTGCTTCTTTGTGACTCTATCACTCTTTTGGGGCGGTGAGGGAAATGGATCAGCCATGTTGAAATGGTGAAGCAGACTCGATGGGGCAAGATGGCCTAGTTCCGCTCCTGCATCTTATTGTCTACCTTGCTGTATTTCTAAATCATTAAAAATGTAATAAGGAGATTTTGTGAGTGACAGTTTTAATGGATGGTGACTTGTTTGTTCTTGCAGGATGCTGGAGGACGATCTGAAGCTCAGCAGCGACGAGGATGAAAGTGAACAGGTAAAAACTGTAACAACTTCCTTGAATCTCGACGTGACTGAAATTATCCCCAGGGCAAAAATTATACTGAATCACAAAGCAAAATGTTTGAATCCTTCGATGACAAAGGGATGTGTCAGAGAGGTACAAAGGCAGAGAGGGAGAATTCCGGAGATTCCGATCCAAGAAGCTGAAGATGAAGGTTTCAGTGGTGGTTCAATGGAATTTGGAGATGTGCATGAAGTCAATATGAGGTCTAAAGCTCTTCTGCCTGTACATGAACCATATCCCTCCATTCCCTGTAAATTCATGTCTCTATCTAACCACCTCTCAAAGGCCACTACAGTATCTGCTCCCACCACCATCTCTGGCAATACCTTCCAGGCACCTGCTACTATCTCCAAAAAAAATCTGCCCCATACATTTCCTTTAATCTTCCCCCACTCCTTACCTTAAATACATGCATTCTATTCTTTATCATTTACATCCTGGGAAAAAAATATTATCTGTGCCTTTTATATTTTTATACATTTCTATCAGGTCTCCCCTCAGTCTCCAAAGCTCCAAAGAAATCAATCCAATTTTGCTCAAACGCACCATATAGTTCATACTCTCTAATTCAAGCTTCATCCAAGAAAAAGTCTCCTTTATGCTTTCCACAACTTCCACATCCTTACTGTCATGAAGCGACCAGAATCACACTCAGTGCCTCTGTATAAAACACCGAAGTTTTATACAACTGCAATATGACTTCTTGCTCTTACACTCAATGCCCAAACCAATGGAAGTATCTACATTGTGTGAATGGATTTCAAAATGCATCAGTCACCTCTTTCCCTCATAAATTTCATGACCTGATGCATGCACAGTCTGTTCCCACCCGGACTCGTAGGATCCTCTGGGAGGAATGGATATTGAATACAATCTGAGCCAGTTAGACTGAGGTTTCACTTTGCATTCTCTTACCTACCAAACCAGTCCGGGGACTTGCTTGGTCCTCAGTTATTTAGTGACCTATCTCTTGTATCACATTGACTCAAACACAATCAAGAAACAAGCCCAGTTCTTAAAGAAATTTCACAGATCTTGTGAAGTAGTGGCCCATGCATGAAGGAAACAGGCTGTTCCAGATATCGTAGCGTTCCCTGAATGTGGACTCACAACATTTATACATGCCCATTAATGCTGCAAGATAGTCCGATGCTTCTTGCTGGAATGTTATCAAAAATATGATTGCTGAACCATTAAAGAGGGAAAATCTTTGTCAAAGGTTTTAACTAGTGTTGTAATGCTGGGGAGGGAGGCATTAGGGAAAGTATTCCAGAACTTTAACCACTTCCTGATCTGGCTTTGGTTCAGTACCATGATTATGATCTTCTTTGAATTGTTGTACATTAATGCAGGAAGCAGTGTTCCAGGAAACTTCTGATCACCCAGTTAACAAAGATATCTGGTGATAATACCTAACTGGCCGCTGTTAAATCTTAGAAAAATAAATATACTTAACCTTCACTTGAGAGGAGCTTATGAAATTATGAGAGCTGTAGAGAGATTAGACAGTCAGTATCTTTCTCTTTGAGAGGCAGGGTGGAAGTATGTCTCTGCTAAAGGGGGTGTAAGAGGCTCCTTCCCTCCGCCAGCCTTCAGGTGTAGCACCTGCTCAGCCCCACAATCAGGGTCAAGTGAAGCCATTGGGGCAGGTGGTGGATGACCATATGAGCAGCTCGTGCATATCATAAATCCTGGTTATGTGACCACTGAGGCCAGGCAAACAATCTCTGAAGAGTTATGATATGGTTGGGGTCACCAGCCTTGTAAAACACAGCCCGGAAGAAGGCAATAGAAAACCACATCTGCAGAAAAAATTGCCAAGAACAATCATGGTCATGGAAAGACCATGATCATCCATGTCATATGACAGGACACATAATGATGATGATTATGATCTTTCTCAAAGAGTTGAAATATCTAAGACTAGAAAACACAGTTTGAAGGTGAAAAGGAGATGTGTAAGGTAAGGTTTTTCACAGAGGGTGGGGGGAGGAGGTGCCTGGAATGTGCTGCCAAGGGTAGTGGTAAAGTCAAATATGATGGAATTGTTTTAAGTCTCTCTTAGAGAGACACATGATCAGGCCTATTCGAGAGGACTAGAATATAAAAGCAAGGATGTGATGCTGAGGCTTTATAAGGCTTTGGTCATACCACACTTGGAGTATTGTGAACAGTTTTGGGCCCGTATCTAAGAATGTGTTGGCACTGTAGAATGTTCAGAGGAGGTTCGTAAAACTGATTTCAGGAATGAAAGGGTTAGTATGTTTAGTGCTTGATGGCTCTGGGCTTGTACTCGCTGGAGTTTAGAAGAATGAGGGGAGTATCTCTTTGAAACTATAGAATATTGAAAAGGCTAAATATGTAGAATGTTGTTTCCTATAGTGGGGGAGTCTTGGACCAGAGGGCATAACCTCAAAATAGAGGGATGTCTATTTGGAACAGAGATGAAGAGGAATTTCTTTAGCCAGAGGGTGGTGAACATGTGGAGGCCACATCATTGGGTTTATGACTTTGTGCAAGAGGATTAAACAGAGTGGACAGTCAGATACATTTTCGCAAGGCAGTAATAGCTAATACAAGAGGGCATAACTGTAGGGAGTTCGGATGAAAATACAAGGGGTTGTCAGAAATAGTTTTTTTTACACAAAGAGTGGTGGATGCATGGCACACGCTGCCGGGGTGGTGGTAGGGGTATTTAAGAGACTTTTGGGATAATCACATGGATGAAAGCAAAATGGAGGGCTGTTTGGGGAAGAAAAGGGTTAATTTGAGCTTAAGGTAAGTTAAAGGTTCGGCACAACATTGTGGTCCACAGGGCCTGTACTGTACCATGCTGTTCTATACATAATTAAAAAGAGCAGTTTATGCTTTGGGTATCTATAGGCAATCCACAATGGTGTATTTCATTATGTATGGTTTTTACAATGGCCGCAGGATCCCTATAAAATGATATTCCTGTTTTATGTATTTGTAAGTTAATATAGCACCACATATGACAGGAAATCAAAGGACGGGTCTGGAACTTATTTTTTATATATAAATGCTTTTCAATTTGCTTGTTTGTAATAGTTTTGTGGACACAGACCTTTGGCCTGTGACATTAATACAAATAAACTCATAGGCCAATGGCCTTGTTCATCATGATTGACTCACAGGGCATCAAATTCAGATTCATATTCATTTATTTATTGCATTTACATTCAAACATACATCAAAATGCATCATCTCATCATCCCAATATAATGTACAATAAATATCAATTGAACATACACTTGAGGGTTGTATGTATTTCATTTGGAGGACCTGTGTACTTTAGAGTTTCAAAAAGGATGCTGTACCCGAAGTAAATTGGAGCTGACTGTCAGCTTTGAAGATCTAAGGAAGACATAAATCAATTTAATTACAGTCAACATCTGTTCTTACAGCTTTACTGTAACTTGGCTTACTCTGGCAGGCTTTCTCTCACTTTAATGAGTGCGGCAACCGAAGACCTTAAAGCGGTGCCCATTAACCCAGCAGAGAAGGGCTGTGGGCACAGATCATTTGTGAAGAGAAGCATGGGACTGACACCCCCAGCCATTCTCCCAACGAGCAGATGATTGAACTTGACATTGATGTTAAATTTCTGCAGAAGGGACAAATCAGAGTTTCAGTCACCATTTAATGACCAGTGTGCTGCATTATATTTTTTCCCGTGTTTAAACAACTTACACTAAGGGGAGGTGTGATCACTCGATTCAAGTATGATGTCCTCCTAAGGGGTTACCAGTTGGTGGATCCTCAGGTGGTTGTAGAGCATGGTCAAGTATCCACATAGTCTGGTGTAGTGTGGCCAAGAGGAAGTGGTGGCTGTCATTAGTGGTTGGGCCTTCTGGTTGGTCAGTCTCTCTTTTCACAGCTACATAGTAAAGGCTACTTACATAACCCAGCTCCCTTTTGAACAGATTTCCTCCAGGTGTATTTATTGAGTGGAATGCCTTCCCAGTTTTTAGATGTAATGTTGAATTTTTTTGGATGATTGCAATGTTATCTTGGAAGTGTTTCCTTTCCCACCAGGGGCTTACTGACTGTCCTTCAGCTTCGGGTAAAGGATCTGTTTGGGGCAAGGTGAGTTAGGCATCCAGAGGACACGACCTATCCATGGGAGTTGGTGTTGCTTTATCATAGTGGAGCTGCTGTTTCATGTTGGTCTCCTCCTGCATGCTGGTGTTATTGTGTCTGTCCTCCCAGCTGATCTTTGAAAGCTTTCATAAGGATCTTTGGTGGTATAGTTCCAGGACTTGAGGGGTAAGAGGGGCCGGACAGCTGGGGCTCAGTTGATAGACTCCTGTCTTCAAGACAGAGGTGTATGGGCTTCATTCCCCCCTCTGGGGATTTGACCATGTGAGTCTCAGCTGCCACATCTGTGTAACACCGCCACAGTGCCAGTTTTCATCATCCCTTTTCACTTGAGGCCTGCCTACTCTTCCATGAAATATTAAAGGGGCTAGCTTTATCTGTTCCATGTACATCGAAACATCCAGTGAAATACGTCATCTGTGTCAAATTAAATCAGCGACGATTGTGCTGGGGGCAGCCACGCTTCTGGCACCAACATAGCATGCCCACAACTCACTGACCCTGACCCGTACATCTTCGGACTGTGTGAGGAATCCGGCACCCCCACGCTGTCATGGGGAGGACATATAAACTCCTTACAGACAGCAGCAGAAATTGCACTTCCCACCACATTACCATGTCATCCCATGAATCTGAATATTCAAGATTCAAAGTAAATTTATTACCAAAGTAGGTATCTGTCACAATATGTTATCCTGTGATTCATTTTCTTGCAGGAATTTATAGGAGAATAAAGAAATGCAATAAAATTTATGTAAAACTACACATAACAAAGACCAGCAAACAACCAATGTGCA